>NC_135581.1:41532500-42782500 GCF_965152235.1 Eretmochelys imbricata | reverse complement strand
AGGAGGCTTTGGGATGGAGCGGGGAGGAGTAAGGGTACAACAGGCTCAGGGGAGGGGGCAGGAAGGGGCAGGAGCCTTGGGGTCAAGGGGGGCAGGGCCTGGGGTTGAGCAGTGGAAAGTTGGCACCTGTAGCTCCAGCCCCAGAGTCAGTACCTATGCAAGGAGCCGCATACTAACTTCTGAAGAGCCACATGCGGCTCCAGAGCCACAGGTTGGCCACCCCTGTTCTAATACATCACCACCTGCAAGAGGTTGTGCAGGTCACTCTGCATATAGTGCAGCTAATTGAGCCCATTGCTTTCAGCAGCATTATGTAGTGTAACTGAGGTCAGACTTTGGGCCTGTAGTTAAAACTTGGTAAGCAATTCTGAAAGCATAAACAAGACTAGAATCCAGCCACTTTTAGGGTTGTCGAGGGTGCTAAGGTGGCTACACAGGCCCCAAAAGGGTGTGGGAGGAGGCATTTTAGAAGTCATGGTTGCACATAGGAGGCAACTGTTAAGGAAGGTGCTATTTTCACATAGCCACTTTTCAGAGCAGAACAACAAATTTCCTTGTATTATGCTGGCCTCTCCAAACTTGCATATTGATAGTGCTTTCTATTTCTTACTAGTCTGGCTGGTTTTACTGGTGAGTGTGAAAAGTAGCCATACTTCATACATAAGCAATAACTTACTATATAGCTTGCCGGTAACTCATGGCTGATTGTACCAGGTATTGGTACTCTCTCCACTTTGTTTAGGATATGTGCCTTCAGCCACCTTGGGATTGCTAGTGTGCCAGGTAACTAGCCTCCTATGAAGGAAACCTAGGATAGCTCTACTAAAACCTCGTTCCTTTCAGCTGCTTGAATATTTTTTGTAAACTCTCCTCCCTTAAGTTCTAACAGCATGGTGGGTGTTAGGGGTTAGGTAGAGAGAGGCATTTTCCTGTAAACCAGCAGCTGATCCTGGCAACAGATTCTAACTCAGCTGGTGGCTGCGGTTTCCATGGCAATGCTACCTTTTCTTCACAGAGCTGATACCCAGTTCTGTGAATAGAAAGGCAGCCAACAGCAGAGGTGTTAAGACTTTCACAGCCATTTCTGCCAAGGTCTGTAGGTGTTCTCTTCTAACTAGCACCTGGAAGCTATAGGATACACATGGCTCTTACAGGCTGTTATGAACTGTTTACAACTTAGTTTTCCTGCTGTTTAATGGTAGAGTTTGGGCATCCCTATGCTACAGCTACTACAACGGCACTGCAGCACAGTAGTATAGACACTTCCTACATGGAGGGAAGGTTTTTTCTGTGTGTCGATGCAATTAATCCATTTCAAGATATGGGCGCTAGATGGGGGAAGAATTATTCTGTCAGCTTTCATAGAATCATAGAATATCAGGGTTGGAAGGGACCTCAGGAGGTCATCTAGTTCAACCCCCTGCTCAAAGCAGGACCAATCCCCAACTAAATCATCCCAGCCAGGGCTTTGTCAAGCCTGACCTTAAAAACTTCTAAGGAAGGAGATTCTACCACCTCCCTAGGTAACGCATTCCAGTGTTTCACCACCCTCCTAGTGAAAAAGTTTTTCCTAATATCCAACCTAAACCTCCCCCACTGCAACTTGAGACCATTACTCCTTGTCCTGTCCTCTTCCACCACTGAGAATAGTCTAGAGCCATCCTCTCTGGAACCACCTCTCAGGTAGTTGAAAGCAGCTATCAAATCCCCCCTCATTCTTCTCTTCTGCAGACTAAACAATCCCAGTTCCCTCAGCCTCTCCTCATAAGCTTTCTCTATGAGAGCGGTTAGGTCCACATAACTATAAATTTTTCATAACATGGAATAACATAGCTAGCTCAAGCTAATTTTTAAGGATCAGGCCTCAGTTGAAGTCAGGGCCAGATTAACTTTTTGTGGGCCTGGCACCAAACTTATTTGTGGGCCTCTATGTGGTTGTGATCAGCCCCTTCCAAGTGTGGGCCCAGCATGACAGCACCATTGATGCCATAGTAAATGTGGTATTGCTAGGATGGGAATGAAAACATTTATTCAAAAACAAGATATTTGAAGTCAAACTGAGACCTCCACTCAGCCCACAGAGAACGAACTTGGCTAACATCAACGTACCCAGAACACCACTGAATTTGGTTTGTGTGGGAGGGGGATTGTTTGTTAGTTCTTTCTTTTTTCTTTAAACACTCAGGACCTGCTTGGGGCCCTGAACACAAGTGCTTAATTAGCACACTTACGAGCCACGGTTAAGCCTGGATGTAGCAGTCAGTGGTGTCGCACCTGCATCTCCCCATCACCACCTGCTCCACCCAAAGTTATGTTTCGTAAATACATTTTTTGAAAGCTGCATTTTCTACTTTGGTACAATAACGTTTACAAAACTTTGGGGCAGAGTGTGAGAAGGTAAATTGCTGGTGCCCATCTTTTGCAGGGAGAAAGGGCCATTGAGAGACACACACACACAGACTTTATCACAAAGAATACCACAATCCAGCCTCAAGCTCCTACCCCAATCTTCAAACCTGGGCTCTCCTGCCCCTCCCGGTCCCTCCTACTGTTCCCATCCCACACAACTGCCCCCTAACAAAGGCTCTCAATCTCCCTGCTACTGCCCACCTCCCCACACACACTTTCACCCCAGGGCTGTCACCTCCCTTTCTTCTGCTACCTCCCCCACACTGAGCCAACCCCCACCTTCAACCCAGACTTTCCCCTCCCTCCATCTGCCACGCCAACCCTCACCTTAACACGCTTCTTCTCCTACAGCCCCCACACAGAGTCACTGCCAGCTCCCCCATTGCACCCTAACTTGCCCTTTCCCCCAAAACTGGGCTGTGCTCCCTCCCCTCCCCAGAGTGCAGGGGGGCAGTTTCTGGGCATTCCCACTGGCAAGGGGTGCAGCAGCCAGCACTGATAAGCCCCCCTATCACAACCCCCCCTCCTCCCAGAGACCACAGACAACTACCACCACCCTGAAGTGCAGGGTCGGGACAGTGCCCAGGAGACCCCAGGCATCACGTTCGCTGGGGGCCTGCCCCCAGCTCCCCACCGCCCCAGGATACTGGGGGAGACTTAGGTGTGGGGGGAGCCAGGAGCTCCAAGGGGGAGGGGAGCACAGCGTGATTAGCGCCAGGAACCTCTCCCTGCACCAGACCATTTCCTTGCTTGGGGTTTCTTTTCGGTCCGGTGTGACCACGTCAGCTGGGGTGGCTGGTAGCATGACACGGGACATTCTGGAATTAATAGTACAGCTCCAGCGCTGGTCCCAGAGTTCCTGCGGCATGCAAACTACAACTCCCAGCAAACCCTGCAACACCCAGTCCCTTTTGCACCTGCGCACTGCGCTCCCTAGGCTGCTGAGTGTTTCAGCTGCTTCAAGGAAGTTGTTGACTCTTCACATTGCTGGGCTGTGGCCCAGGCTGGATTAACCCTTTGTGGGCCTCTTCCAAGTGTGAACCTGGCGCCCCTGCGCCATTGTAAACCCGGTACTGGTTGAAGCGACTGTCTCAGAGTTCTATCTATGCTGTTCAGTTTACTCAGTTTAAGTGTGAAGATTCGGTTTTAATTAGTTCTTTTATGTTCTTTATTCAGACTTGCTCATGTGCAAAATCAGAAGGAAAATTACTACTCTAGCCTTAATTCTAGCCAATGATGTGGCTCCATTGAGTATAATGAGCTGATCCTGCATTCCCTGAAGTTCATGGAAATTTTTGTATCATCATTATTGGAAATGGGTCCAGAGGGTAGAATAATTCAAGCTTTTACTGTTAGCAGCTTTGGCTTAAGTTCACCCAGGCTTTACCACTGCCATAGGATCACCCATTGACTAGAGTACTTTACATTTTAAATTCTATTGCCCTACCCATTCTTTTATGCTGCTATTCTAAATAATGTAGTCTTCACTAGCTAAGGCAAAACAAGGTAGACCCAGATCCTCAGAAAGAAAAAGGAGTACTTGTGGCACCTTAAGAGACTAACAAGTTTACTGGAGCATAAGCTTCCGTGAGCTACAGCTCACTTCCTCAGAGGGCTCTAGGACCCTCACCTTCATTCAAATCAGTGGGCTAGAAGTGCTGCCTTCGTGCTCTGAGGCCTTAGCCCCTACAACCCGCTGAATACAAACAGCGGGAAAGCACTGACCTAGGCTTTACATAACAAACTACACAGGAATAATCAACCCTGCAGTGAACTGGAAGTGAAAACTGATAACGAGCGCCACGCCTGCCCCAACCGCGCTGACAGGCAGGGCCTCGGGCCCTGTGCCACAGTCGGGTTACCTGCGCCCTCTACCCGCCCATTCCCCCTGGGAGGGACAGCTGAGCAAAGTCCTCGGCTCACTTCCGCTCCCCCAGGCAGCCCGGGCTTCTCCCTCCCCCCGGCCAGCCTGGGGATCGGTCCCGCAACCAGCTCCGGATTCACTTCACCGCCCCGCCCCCAGGCGGGGCTCCCCGCGACTGGCTCCCGGCGGACGCGCTCTCAGGACACGCTCCGCCCTGGCGAGCACTCGGCGGCGCTGGGCTAGGCCCATTGTCACCCCCGAGCCCCCTAGTGCCCGCGAGCTCTGGTGTCTGCTGGCGGCTCCCAGCCAGCCGGGCCGAGCACCAGCCGCAGCACCCAGTAGGGGACTGTTGCCAGGGCAGCCCCCAGGGGTGGCTCAGCGATTGGCTGGACGCAGCGGTGAAGCCCCTACCGGCCCCGCCCCTAGAGGCCAGTGTGGGTAGGGGCGGGGCTCTCCGGCCTGAGGCGGAGAGACGCAGCCTCCGCAAGGAGCGGGGCTTTCTCTGGGACTCCTTCCTGCGCGCGCTGCGGATTGTCGGGTCAGCGATTCACTCCTCTCTATGGTTCTTCCTCTAAGCTCTTCCGGGTCAGCTAGTAACCTTGGTAACTGACAACTTCCGACGCGCGGGATCCTGGGGTATAGCAATGGCGGAGCTGGGACTTGGAGCCGAGCAGGTGAGGGGGGCCGGGGACCCTCAGGAACCCCCTTCCCTGCTGGGAGCTTGCTGCCGGGGCCCTCTTTCCTCTTCCCCGCTCCCTGAGGCGCGGCCGCGGCCCTGCATCCAGCTCCCCGCCGAGCCCTGAAGTCCCGTTAGCGCCGCTCCGGCAGCGGGGGCCTTGGTTCGCGGGGCTCTGCTGTGCACGGGGCCCTCGGCGCTCAGCGGTGCAGAGCTGAAAAGATCAGACAAAGCCTCGTCTGTAAGGAGGCTCCCCCTCCCCTCGGCGTTAGCCGTCGTAGGGCCCCGCTCGGCCTGGCTGCGCCTGGAAATTAGATTTCATACCCAATCGAAGCGCCCTCGTGGGGGAGCCAGCCCGAGGGGTGGGAGGCGCCAAATGAGGGACCCTTACAAGGGTGGATGGGGATAGGGGTGCAGATGCAACATTAGTACCTGTGATGCAACAACAGGGCAGCTGCACCGGTACTAATGCTGGTGTAAGCTCTGCTGGAGACACAGGGTGCTGGCATTCTCCCACCACATTATCTACATGATTGCCTAACCCAGTGCTGAAAACGGCCCAGGTGCACTATTGCTCTGACAGGGACAGTGACCTAAGCCTTGAGGTAAATGTGGAAGTGGGATACCAGGAGGAAACACAAGGAAGAGGGTGCAACAGAGGGGGCCTCCTGATTCATACTGAGAAAGTAGGGCAATCGGATAGTTACCTTAGGGGCATGAACATGAACGCAAGAAACCTGGGAAACAAGCAGGAAGAATTGGAAGTCCTGGCACAGTCAAAGAACTATGATTGGAATAACAAAGACTTGGTGGGGTAGCTCACATGACTGGAGCACTGTCATGGATGGGTATAAACTGTTCAGGAAGCACAGGCAGGGGAGGAAAGGTGGAGGAGTTGCACTGTATGTAAGAGAGCGATATGATTGCTCAGAGCACCAGTATGAAACTGGAGAAAAGCCTGTTGAGAGTCTTTGGGTTACATTTCGAAGTGAGAGCAACAAGGGTGATGTCGTGATGGGCGTGTACTATAGACCATCGGACCAGGAGGATGAGGTAGACGAGGCTTTCTTTGAACAATTAACTGAAGTTTCCAGAACATAGGCCCTGGTTCTAATGGGAGACTTTAGTCACGCTGACATCTGCTGGGAGAGCAATACAGCAGTGCACAGACAATCCAGGAAGTTTTTGGAGAGTGTTGGGGACAACTTCCTGATGCAACTACTGGAGGAACCAACCAGGGGACATTCTCCTCTTGACCTGCTGCTTACAAACAAGGAAGAATTGGTAGGGGAAGTAGAAGTGGGTGACAACCTGGGCAGCAGTGACCATGAGATGGTTATGTTCAGGATCCTCACAAAAGGAAGAAAGGAGAGTAGCAAAATATGGACCCTGGACTTCAGAAAAGCAGACTTGGACTCCCTTAGGGAACTGATGGGCAGGATCCCCTGGGAGGCTAATATGAGGGAGGAAAGGAGTCCAGGAAAGCTGGTTTTATTTTAAAGAAGCCTTATTGAGGATGCACGAACAAACCATCCCAATGTGCAGAAAGAATAGCAAATATGGCAGGTGACCAGTTTGGCTTAACAGTGAAATCTTCAGTGAGCTTAAACACAAAAAGGAAGCTTACGAGAAGTGGAAACTTGGACAGATGACTAGAGAAGAGGATAAAAATATTGCTCAAGCATGCAGGGGTTAATCAGGAAGGCCAAAACACAACTGGAGTTGCAGCTAGCAGGAGATGTGAAGGGTAACAAGAAGGGTTTCTACAGGTATGTTAGCAACAAGAAAACGGTCAGGGAAAGTACAATACCCGCTTGGGGAAGTGAGGAAACAGATTGAGACGGGTACCCAGAAATCACCTACTATAGGACAGGCCCAATAAGGAAAATAACACAACACCACTGGACATCACGTTCAGCCCCCAGCTAAAACCTCTCCAGCACATCATCAACAATCTACAACCTATCCTGGAAAACGAACCCCCACTCTCACAAGCCTTGGGAGTCAGGCCAGCCAATCCTCGCGTACAGACAGCCCCCCAGCCTGAAGCAAATACTCACCAGCAACTACACACCATACCACAAAAACACTAACCCAGGAACCAATCCGTTTAACAAAACCTGTTGCCTTCTCTGTCCTGATATCTACTCTAGCAACACCATCATAGGACCCAACCACACCATCAGAGGCTCATTGACTTGCATATCTACTCATGTGATATATGCCATTATGTGCCAGCAATGCCCCTCTGCCATTTACATTGGCCAAACCGGACAGTCTCTACGTAAAAGAATAATTGGACACAAATCAGACATCAGGAATCGTAACACACAAAAGCCAGTAGGAGAACACTTCAATCTCCATGGACACTCAATAACAGATTTAAAAGTAGCCATACTTCAACAAAAAAACTTCAAAAACAGACTTTAAAGAGAAACTGCTGAGCAACAATTCATTTGCAAATTTAACACCATCAATTTGGGCTTGAATAGGGACTGGGAGTGGCTGGCTCACTACAAAAGCAATTTTCCCTCTCTTGGTATTGACACCTCCTCATCAATTATTGGGAGTGGCTACATCCACCCTGACTAAATTGGCCTTCAGCATTGGTTCTCCACTTGTAAGGTAACTCCCTTCTCTTCATGTGCCAATATATATATATTCACTCCATCATCTGAAGAAGTGAGTTTTTTACCCATGAAATCTTATGCCCAAATAAATCTGTTAGTCTTTAAGGTGACACTGGACTCCTCGTTGTTTTTATTAATGATCTGGATGATGGGCTAGATTGCACCCTTAGCAAGTTCATGGATGACACTAAGCTGGGGGGAGAGGTAGATACGCTGGAGGGTAGGGATAGGGTCCAGAGTGACCTAGACAAATTGGAGGATTGGGCCAAAAGAAATCTGATGAGGTTCAACAAGGACAAGTGCAGAGTCCTGCACTTGGGATGGAAGAATCTCATGCACTTCTGCAGTCTGGGGGCCGACTGGCTAAGCAACAGTTCTGCAGAAAAGGACGTGGGGATTACAGTGGATGAGAAGCTGGATATGAGTCAACAGCATGCCCTTGTTGTCAAGAAGCCTAACGGCATATTGGACTGCATTAGTCTGAGCATTGCCAGCAGATCGAGGGAAGTGATTATTCCCCTCTATTTGGCACTGGTGAGGCCACATCTGGAGTTCTGTGTCCAGTTGTGGGCCCCTCACTACAGAAAGGATGTGGACAAATTAGAGAAAGTCCAGTGGAGGGCAACGAAAATGATCAGGGGGTTGGGGCACATGACTTACAAGGAGCGGCTGAGGGAACTGGGGTTATTTAGGCTGCAGAAGAGAAGAGTGAGGGGTGATTTGATAGCAGCCTTCAACTACCTGAAGGAGGGTTCCAAAGAGGATGGAGCTAGGCTGTTCTCAGTGGTGACAGAACAAGGAGTAATGGTCTCAAGTTGCAGTGGGGGAGGTCTAGGTTGGATATTAGGAAACACTGGTTCACTAGGAGGGTGGTGAAGCACTGGAATGGGTTACCTTGGGAGGTGGTGGAATCTCCATCCTTAGAGGTTTTTAAGGCCCGGCTTGACAAAGCCCTGGCTGAGATGATTTAGTTGGTATTGTTCCTGTTTTGAGCAGGGGGTTGGACCTTCTGAAGTCTCTTCCAAACCTAATCTTCTATGATTCTGTGATATAGGTAATAATTTTTTTAGTGTAGATGGGTTTTAATTCTGTCCGGTGACTGGTTGGTAGCTCTGTAGATCAAAACACTCCTTATCCACAAAACCTAAATAGACAACTTTAATACAAGCTTCCACGCTACCTTATTAATGTTCCTCAGCTTTGACCTGGAGGGACCATGTTTAGGAGTGAGGGAATAGTTCAGTCTCCAAGACCCATTCAGTTCTTTACCTCTCTAGTGGAACAGTCAACAAGGGGGACAATTACTGCTATGTGAATATTTGCTCACTAGGAACTAGATGGAGATCACCCAGTTTGTTTCACATGGGCCACCAAACAGTCATCAAATAACAGCTACTTTAATTTGAGTCAAATTTACATTGGTGAATTGGATGTGAAAGGCCTCTCCTTATTCCATTATTAATTTCCTAACTAGCCAAAGTCTCTCACTGAGGCATCCAGTTATCCACATTCCTTCCATTTCTACTTTCTCCCAAGAATGGACAGAGGGGAACTCTGTGCTGACAGTGGTGATAGCAGAAGAAAGGCTATGAAAGATGCAGCTTATCAGCTGCAACCAATACAGTTTCTGTTTTGAGAATGTATGTAAATAGGGTTTGCAAGCTTTCTTTTTTTATTTGTCTTTAAAATAATAAAAGGGTAATAACTGTTTCTTTCCGAATTTAGTCTACATTTTAGCTTCTCAACCTTGCTGTTATCACTTAACTTCCCATACAGAATCTTGTTCATGAGTAGCTTTTGCACTGACATGTAAAACAGTGGGTACATTACAGAACTAAATAGATTATCCTGAAAATACAGTAATCTCTCATTAAAGGGTGGTTCTGCTCTGAAAACACATTTTGGGGCTCTATGTTTTAATCTCTAGATTAAGTAAACACAATTTACTAGTAAAATTTTATTTGATTTTTTTTTTCTTGTTAGTTTGTTCTGGCAGTACTTCATTCTCGGCCTCAGCTCTGAAAGTCAAGGTGGCTCATTCGGTTCACACTGTTATGAACAAGCAAAATGTTATCCTGAGATGTATTAACAGGAGTGTTGTATGTAAGACACAGGAGGTAATTGTTCCACTCTACTTGGCAGTTTTGGGCACCAGGCTTTAAGAAGGATGTGAACAAGTTGAAGAGA
The DNA here is from genome assembly GCF_965152235.1 of Eretmochelys imbricata. Lineage (NCBI taxonomy): Eukaryota > Metazoa > Chordata > Testudines > Cheloniidae > Eretmochelys > Eretmochelys imbricata. The sequence continues at coordinate 42,772,734 of NC_135581.1, read as the reverse complement.
GTCCAGGGGAGAGCTACATATATGATAAGAGGTTTAGAAAACCTGTCCTATGAGAAAAAGTTGAAAGAATTGGACACATTTAGATTAGAAAAGAGAAGTCTCGGGGGGAGGAGTTGGGGACATAACAATCTTCAAATATGTAAAAGGTTGTTTGGAAGAGGACCATGATCAGATGTCCTCCCCTACTGAGGGTAGGACAAGAAGTAATCAGCTTAGTTTGCACAAAGGGAGATTTAGGTTAGGTATTAGGAAAAACTTTCTAGCTATAAGCAGAGGTAAGCACTGGAATAGGTCATGTAGGGAGGTTGTGGAATCCCCGTCATTGGAGGTTTTCAAGAATAGGTTAGACAAACACCTGTCAGTGATGATCTAGGATTACTTGGTCCTGCCTCAGATCAAGGGGCTCTGGACTAGATGACCTCTTGAGATCCTTTCCAGGCCTATATTTCTGTGAAGTCCATTAACAATTCTGTTCATGATGAGTGATTTAGAACAGAATCCAGCTTGCTCACTCAGGGCTCTGCCAGGCTATTGTAAATAAAATGTAGTCACTGGAATGAGCAGGTTCTGAATACTCCTGGGGGATACTGGTGGAGTAAGGTGTTGGTCAATAGAGTAGTACTGTGCTGTAGCAGTTGGTTTGTAAGGAGGGCATCCATCCCCACTTCCTTTCAGAGGTGGAGTGAACCACTGATCTTAAACGTTATAGACATTTTGGTAAGCACAGCTGCAGAGTTTGTCTAGAAATGTGGTTCTCAGAGAATTCATCCCAAGATTGATTTTCATCGGAAAATCAATTTAATTTTGAGTCTTTAATCGTTTGATTGCTGTGTTTCAGCTCAGCATGACACACCTGGTAAAAGGATTATGCTCTGAGAGTGACCTAGTTTTATTTAAATCACTTGAGCATGTCGTTAAAAATGTTTGAGTTTGGCATTACAGTCTGAAACTACTGACATTTTGGTCTATGAAAAATACAATGCTTATCACAAAGTAGCATCAAAACTTAAATGTGTCGCTTTACTGCTTGTGCTAGATCTGTTCTCCCATGTTATTTATTTAAATGTTCCAAAAAGGTTTCTTATCTTTGTGCTATTTTTGTGGACAGTAATATTCACAATGTAATAGGCATTCAGTCTTACTCTAGCTTTCAACAGGGGCAAGGGTATTCTCCTTTATCTGGAGAATTTTCCTTTGCCTTGACACCTGACAGGAGTCCAACTCCGTTACCGTCTGCTGTCAGTGTAATCAGCTTATGTTTTAATCTTTGGAGACCTGAAAGAGATTTATGAACTGATTAGAATAGAAATTTAGTCACCATAATTAGTTTCCTCACTGAATCTAAGACTTTCCCGAAGATAGAATCTGTCAGCCTTGCCCCAGGGAGGTGGAGAAGGTCTCTTAATATCACCTGACAAGCAGGCTGCATCATTGGAATTCTGAGTTTTTAATCACCTCAGGGGGGACACAAAGCTTCAGCAGTATTGCTTGTTCTCCACTGAGTTGCTTCCAGTGTAAAAGAGAAGAATAGCCATACTCCAATCTAAATGGATTCAGCACTTCCAACAAGTGTGCTGGGGAGTAGTAACATGACATAAACATGAGATTCAGACGCTTTAAGCCCGGACTCCCCAAACCAGTAGAAAATGTACTGTAGGGATTGATCTTATACTGGGCCATGGGAAGTGGCAGGACATGGCACAGTAAATCACTTTCTTCAGCCACCTTTGTGAGTCTATAAGAAAATGCCTAATAGGAAAGACTGGTGTGTGGATTTTTTTGCATTACTGAATGTCTGAACTATGGAAGTGAAAGGAGTTGTTAGTCAATTGAGAGCGAGCGAGCAAGCTTTTCTACTTTTATATCTATACATCTGTTTAACTCTTTTCTGAGTGTCTGATTAACAATTTGTAGACCTGCCATCCCAAGACAGCTAGGCACTGGCATGCCAAAGGGAGATTTACAAAAGAGCTGCCACAGTCTCCAGTGTTGTAAGTGGCAAAAATTTGTCCTAGATTGAGGCCTGATCTACGCTTACAAGTTAGGTTGACATAGCTACGGTGCAAAGGAGTGTGAAAAATTCACTCCTCTGAGCATCATAGTTAAATGAACCTGATCCCTGGTGTAGACATGGCTAGGTCAGTGAAAGAATTCTCCCATCAACCTAGCTACTGCCAGTTGCTGTGGAAGACGCATTCCACTGCAGGGAGAGCAGCTCAGACACTACCAGAGAGGCAAGTGCAGATATGGTGCTCGGGGCAGGGACAGTGCGCGGAGCCCTGTGGCCCCCCTGTCTAGGAGTCGGACCTGCTGTTGTCCGCTTCCGGGGTGCAGTGAGGTGTAACAGGTAAGAACTAGCCTGCCTTAGCTGGGCAGCACCGCCACCAGAACTTTTAATGGCCTAGTCGGCGGTGCTGACCAGAACTGCCGTGACCCAGTGCCTTACATTCAGCGACCCAGTACTGGGTCACAACCCGCAGTTTGAAAACCACGGATCTATTACGCACATGAGCCTTAGAACTGCGTGTTATGCACCTAACTGGAGAAGCAAATTCTTCGAATAATGTTTGAATTTGATTTCTCCCAAAAGGCTGGTGGGTGCCAGGCACTGTATTGGAGGAAGGGTGCGTGATCTCAGCCCTGGTTTAATCCCTATGGCAGCTGTTCTTCTGGGGCTGTTCAAAAAACATTGCCAGAATGAAGAAGAGGTCAGTGTAGCTGGAAAACTTGTCTCTCACCAACAGATGTTCGTCCAATAAAAATGACCTCACCCACCTTGTTGCTTTAATATACTGGAACCAACATGGCTACAACAACACTTCAAATTGTCAGAATGTGTCAACTTTAAGAAAAGCAGGTTTTTTCCAGGGGCTATATTTTGAGAACCTCTTGATCAAATGATTCCAAAATTTGATCACTAACGGAACCCTGAGACATCTGATTTCACAGCAGTTAAAGTAAACAGGCAGATTTTAGAGCACTTAGAGTCAAGCTTTAAACAGAAAGCTGGTCTTAACCTTAACTCTTGGTGATGCATGAGATGGAATAGAATCATAGAATATCAGGGTTGGAAGGGACCTCAGGAGGTCATCTAGTCCAACCCCCTGCTCAAAGCAGGACCAATCCCCAATTTTTGCCCCAGATCCCTAAATGACTCCCTCAAGGATTGAGCTCACAACCCTGGGTTTAGCAGGCCAATGCTCAAACCACTGAGCTATGCCTCCTCCCCGTCTAGCTCAGTTGTATTGGCTTGTAGGTTTGATTGCTTTTTTACTCCTAACTTTGATTACTAAAAATAGCAGATCTGATCCTAGATGCAAACAGGAAGTAGATCTGTTCAGTGTTTTGAGTGTAAAAACCTACTTTGAGTCAGTTATGCTTTTTGTTGTCTAAAGGATGTTTCCCTTTTGTCAATGGCTGCCTTAACTTCCTAAGTGTCTGCCTTCTCTCCATGGTGAGAGTCAAATGTAAGAACAGCAAAAGGATTTTTGTGATCTTTATATGAATAATTATCTCCTCTTTGCTGTCAACAGGATACCTACATTATCTGTGAGGTCTGCTACAAACAGCACTCTTCTGCTTGAGATTTTGACGTGTTTAGAATCAAACATTGGTGTACTGTCTTTTGTGCAGGGCTCGGTGTGCCTTTAATCTGCCTTTAATCTGCTCCAGTGCATTGCTATGATCCTAGTGTATATTCTCTCAATGTAGAAAAGATCTCATCTTCACTAAGGCTCAATAATTTCACAATTAGCTTTGCATCAAAAGCAGTGGGCGTGGATGTCTCTAAATGGCTAGGGATGCTAAGAATGTATCCTTCATCTGCCAGTGCCAAGAATAGAAAGGGGGTTACTAGATCTCCCCACCAGATCACAGCAGAGTAGTTCCCACAGCTTACCTTTCCTGATCCAGAAAATGCTAGGTATGCTAGGGTACAAGAATGAGACCACCCTATTCCAGCACCAGACCCTACCAGTGATGTCTTCAAAACAGCACAGAGAGCGTTTTGAAATACCCTGTTAATCAAATGCCTCTCACAGTTGATGTTAGGACTCTTTTCCTTAGGGCCCAATCCTGAAAATCCTTGCACATGTGAGTAGTTCCAGTGAGTCTCATGGGACTACTCATTACTACAGAGAACCTTCTATTCTCCTTCCCCAAATCACTTCATACCCAGTGCTGTAATTAGCTGTGTAAGCAGCTATTGTTCTTGTGTAATGGGTTTCTGCCATTCCCTCTTTGATTTTAAGGAGCTTTTTTATATGGTTGTATTTTCAATAAGCAAAATATGCCCATGTAATTCTCACTTCCCAAACCCTAATAAATGTAGGTCCACTAACTATATTGATGTTAGCCAGCAGTAAACACGCTTGTACTTATTAAAATCAGAGATTTTTCTCAATCTACACAAATAGCAAAAATCTGGGTTGAGCTTCCAACAGAAATGACTAGCATCTGGCTGGTATAGTAGATTCTGTTTAGCAGAGATGCCGCTATTTTTGCTTTGACATTTGCCAGATGTCCTTTTGGGGGGAATTCCTTGAAGAAGCCTTGCCATTTTAACACTGTCCTTTTCTATCATTTCAGGCTTCACCATTCCCAATAGCTACAGAACCTCAGAAACCCCGCCCAAGAAAAGGTTTGTTTAAGGATGTACTTACAATAGTATTACTTAGGTAGGACAACGTAAAAAGATTGCTCCGTAATGTGTGAACCTGTCTGAGAAGCACACAACCAATCTGTATATGAACCATTTGTTTCCAGAGGTGAAAAGCAAGTATACTCATTTACTGCACCATCTGGTCTTTAATCACTTGTGTGTATGGCAGTGGTGGCCAAACTTACTGACCCTCCGTAGTTCAAGAGCTGGGGTTCGCCTGCCAGTTGCTTGGGTCTTCAGCCTTGTGGCAGGGTGGTGGGGTTAGGGTTTCTGCCCTGCAGGGACGGGGATCTCAGGACTTCAGCCCTGCTTCTGCTGAATCCCTGAGCCCTGGCAGGCATGTCCCATGTGGTTGAAGCCCTGAGACCCCCACATCCCTGCTGGGCAGAAGCCAGAGGCGACATGCGGGGTCACATTGCCCCCCAGATTTTTGCCAGGATTTGCTGGCCACGCTTGGTCACATGGTGCCACTGGGCCCCCTCCCTGCACAGTGGCTACTGGAGCTGGCAAGCCGGAAGCTGCAGTCATGGGGAGAGGCAGCGGCAAACACCTGGAAGTTGCAGGGAGAACTGCTGAGGGTAAGAGACTACTCTGTGTCAACTGAGAGCCTACCTCTCAGTCCCAGAAGACCCAACATCATTCAGTCTGCTATATGAACTTAAAGTGGAATTGGAAATGAGCTTTTTAATAATTAAGGGATTTTCTGAAAACTTAGTGAAAATTCAAATGAGGGAAGCACTTGGAGCAGTGATAGTGAAAGAAATGTAGGGGTGACAGTAGCCAAATACTCAGATAGGACTTTACAATAAATTGTTTGGGCAGCAGGTGGATAGTCGATGTGGTTCTGGTCAGAACACACCTGAAACCGGGGTGGATTTGATTTAAATCACTAGTCAGGAAGACTTGATTTAATCATGGATTTCTACATGAAAGTGCATTCTTGTTGGTTGTTATAACCTTAATACATATTGTTCACAACTCAGAGAGAGATGTACGTTTCATTTTTAGAAGATACACACTATACATTTTTAAAGTGATTTATTTTGAAACCTTTTCAGATTAGTATTACAGCTATATCAGAAAATGAATGATTGTTTGGTTATTTCATTTACCAAAGGTAATTGAAGCAGATATTTATGAAGTTATTGAGAAATGAACTATCTCCAATTCAACAGGTTAATCATTAATATTTAGAGGATTTTCTTGCCATGCTGTTTTAGGAGGAAAACATCACCAGACTGATATTTAAATTGTTTTATTTAACTAAAACAACGTTATGTATTCTGTTTTTTTTCTTCAACAGCAAACGTATAATAATTTAACAAAACAAGCATATGAATTTTTGAATTTAGTTAAACATTCAAGTTTTTTAAAATCAGGTTTGTTTTTGTTAAACTTGTTTTAAACTAAAATAGTTAAATGAAATATTAAAAAAAAAATTAAATCGACTGTCAGCCAGGTCAACGTGAGAAACTTAAAATATTGGCTTCTGCAGCTAACTCAGTCGTCTTCACCTTCATTTTCCTGTTTGTTCATAATCTGGAAAAGAAGAACAAGCTTTCCTGCTTTTTCAGGTCCCAAATGATTTCTCAATTTGGAATGAATTAGTCCAACGGAAGAAAATATTCTTTCTACAGCGGAAGAAGCAGCTCCTGCTGTTAAAAGTGAGATTATCACTTCAACAATCTCTGAATCCGAGTGCTTAAGTGACTTCCTCCAGTTGACTGTTGTGACTTTCTTTAAAACATCGTCAGCAGACATATATTTCTTGAATGGTTTACCCTTAGCGCTGAAGTTTATGATAGTTGGCATTATGGAGGGATGATTGCTGGATGTCCATGTCATAGCTAACTCCTCTTCTTCAGCAGTTAAAGTTTGACCCCGGTACCGAGTATTGAGAATATTTGCAAGAAAATGAGCTGGAGATAGTGCTTGTCCCATTCATTTTTTTAATGCTTGTAATTTAACTCTATCATCGCATATTTCTCTTTTTAAGATCTCACCCAGTTCCTTCCAAATTTCAACACCATCAGCAATAAAACAGCTGTTTCCCTGCATTTTGTTCACGGCTACAGAAATAGGCTTCAGGGTGCTCAGCATGTGTTCAACATTTCTCTTAAGCCCAATGTTGAGAACTTTGGCTGTGACAGTGCCATCTATTTTTTCATGATTTTGTTCACAAACTGTCATCAGCTTAGACCAGTTCTCGATATAGTGCTCAAAACACTCCACTACTGAGTTCCGTCACACATCTTGTGGGGGAGTTAGCTTGGTTCCTCCCACTTTTTTCAGAGCAGCTGCTGCAAAGTGGTTGTTACGGAAGTATTTTGCAATTTCAACAACATTAGCCTTTATTTCTGGAACACTGAAGTCTTTGGCTAGGAGGTGCATCAAATGAGCACTGCAGCCGTATGTTGTTAGCTTGGGACTCTCTTCGCTCCCTTCTAAATAATTTCTTCTCATCTTGGATACATTTGCAGCATTCTGTGACCAAGCTGCATACTAGACATTTGATTTTTTTTCCCCACAGTTTGTTATAACTTTTACTGTTACTTCTTGTAAGTATTCTGCTGTGTGTGCATTTCCTGATGTATCAATTGTTTCTGTAAGGAAGACATTCCCTTCTTCTGTTGTCACACGAGCACAAACAACAGGATCATTGTGGACATTGCTCCACCCAGTCAAGACTCAGGTTAATAATTTCACCCTCTAGACCAGTGGTTCCCAAACTAGGGGCGCTGCTTGTTCAGGGAAAGCCCCTGGCAGGCTGGGACAGTTTATTTACCTGCTGCGTCCGCAGGTTCGGCCGATCACAGCTCCCACTGGCCGCAGTTAGCCGTTCTTGGCCAATTGGGGCTGTGGGAAGCGGTGCGGGCCGAGGGACGTGCTGGCTGCCCTTCCTGCAGCCCCCATTGGCCAGTGGGAGCCGCGATCAGCCAAACCTGTGGATGCGGCAGGTAAACAAACCAGCCCAGCCCACTGGGGCTTTCCTTGAACAAGCGGTGCCCCTAGTTTGGGAACCACTGCTCTAGACCTTTTGCACACTGCTCAATTTCTCTTTCAGACACTTTATCCAGCAATTTGCCTGCGACATCTGCTCTGTTGGGTGGACTGTATCCTGGTCTTAATGACTGAACCATGCGAATGAAGTGTGGGTTGTCAATCATACGGAAAGGAGAGTTTGTTGCATAAACAAGCTGGGCAATTTTTTCAGCAATTACCTCTTTTTGTAATCTGCTGGTTCTTATCACAAATGTATCTATGGTTATTTCTGGATGATGGAAATTTTTCTTCTTTTTGCTACAGGTGATGATATACTGTAGCTATGTGACATACATGATGTGACTGAAACACTATCATTGGCAGATAACTCTGAAACTATAGAAAATGATGGTGATCTTGAAGGTAGATAGTCTTCAGAATCCTGTATGCTGAGGGTGGATTCTCCTAAACAAAATAAGTCAGTGCAGTTATTTAATTATTATTACCATACTGCTCATTTAGTATTACTCATTGCACTCACTAACACTCAGTACGACTTTAAAAGTGAAATTGTAAAAGGAAGATCTGCCTGTTTCAGCTATTTATTTTTTACCACAACTACATCTAAAATGACAGTACCATAAAATAACAACTATATTTTTTGCTCAAACGTGAGAATTCAAGAATAGTCCAGAAGGAAGACAGGCAGTCCTTAAGAAAGAAGTATGAAATAAAAAATGTACCAACCTGAAGATCTTGCATGTTCAGACATGTTCCTTTCATCATCTTCAATGCAGCTTCCTCCTGAGAAGGAACACTTCCCATGATGTTGTTTCATTCAGTCAACCAGGCCTTGCATTTCTTTGTTGCACTGTTTGCATTTTGCACGCATGCCTGTCTTACCCACAGGTAGAGGAACTTCATTAAAAATATTCCCAAACTGGGTCTCTCTTACGGCCTGCTGCCATTATAGGTTTTCCCTTCTAGTGAGAGAATGGTATGGTAGATCTCAAATCAATGAAGGTTACACGCAGAAAGACCTCAAGATTTCTGGAATATGCTGCTCAAACAGTTTCACTTTTGTTTCTACTGTCTGTCCCTCCTTCTCACATTTATCTCCAGACTACTTCTCCTTGTCCAGCTCTATTCCGCCCCCAACAATCTTCTATTCATTGAACTTTCTGAAACTTTGCACTTTTAGAGAGAGGTAAGGGATTGACTCTGTGTACACAAATTTGCAGAGGGACAATAGGGTTGAGGTCTGTTATTTCTCACCTCTCTATATTTATTTAAAACATTTTTGCTGTTAACAAGCATGTTACCTCTGGAGACATAAATCCACAGTTTGAGAACTGCGAAACTAAGTATCTCTGATGGTATCTTCTAGACTGATCACTGAGTCCCATTGGATAGATAGAAAGATTAACCTAAATAATCTATACAGAAGTGGCTGGAACCCCATAAGATTGGGTCCCTAATCCATGAACTATTGGAACTCATTTACAAAACTTTTCTTAGACATTACAAGAATATATTGTCTCATACTATAGAATTAGAATTTATAATCCCTATTCCAGGATGAGATATCTTTGAGCTATAATGTATCTTAATTAAAACTATCTTTAGATAGGTTTTTCCCTCAAAAACCCATTTTATCAGAAAAATCTCATTTAAATTAAAAAATCCAATATTTTTTTTAAATCATTGATTTTTATCCACCCTGCCTGAAACATTGTGTTCAGTTCTGGGCACCTCATTGTCAGGAAGATCTTGAGAAATGACAGGGAATTTACTTTTGTTGCTTATCTCTGATTAGAGGGCTGGATCAATGGAATTGGGAGGAAAGATTTGAGATCAACATACATGTAGCTTGGCTAAGTGACAACTAAAGAAAAACAGGAACATTCTCCTCTTGTTTATAGGCCTGATTCTCCTTTCCACACCAGGGTAACTCTGACTTCAGCAGTTATGCAGAATGTATGCTGCTGGGAGAGGAGAATCAGGCCTGTGCCTCTTTTTTTCATCATGGCAGTGTCCCTTGCGCTGAAGGTGGGCATCCTCTCTGCAATACCTGGTGTGGCTCAGGTAGCGTTTGAGGGGAAAGCTTTGGAAGGCTCCATGTTTGCCAGATACTGTTTGCCTGCATTGCTTTTAGTGCGGTGAGCAAAAGCCTATTTGATCAGCTTGTTTGTTAATCTCTGGAAAATGAGGGCAAGAGCAAGATTTGTAATGGGAATTAACATAACAGTGTGTGCTCTCTCTCTGTGTGTGTGTGTGTGTGTGTGTGTGTGTGTGAGAGAGAGAGAGAGAGAGATTGTGAGGGCGGGTAAGGATGGGAAGGGAGAGTGGTATATGGTGTGTACTTTTATGGAGAGGAGTTACGGGAGGGGAAGCACAGCAATATTACTTTTCAGTGATTCATTCTAGTACTTTACTAGAGTCTCTTGATGAGGCTCCTGCATTAACCAAGAAACCTATTCTAATTCAGCTGAAGAGATGATGATTTAAATTCAGGGGCTAGAGAAATCTGCATAAGGTTTGCTCTATAAAGAGGTGTTTGTACTTGTTTTAAAGGAGCACTGCTGTCAAGATACACAAGCCTGAAAAGGTGACATTGCCTTGTGGCAGTTTCCCAATCAAATCAACATCAGTACAAGCAGAGTTACAAATTGATGGAGACCAGTTAATTTGTTAATCACAGACCCAGCCCCGCAAGCTGCTCTGACTGAGTGAACTTCTGTACCCACATGGAGCCTCACTGACTTCAGTAGGGCTCTGGTATCCACCTGCACACAGCAGCTTGCGGGATCAGGGCCTTGGAATGTCAGCTGTTTGTTCAGCACTTGGTACACTGTGGCCCTGATTTTGGTTTAGGGCCTCAGGGCATTAACAGTTGTACAGTGCCCATCGGGAAGTTTTCTCTGGGTTGGCCAGATATGGTAATCACATAACTGGATTTATCACGTGGTTGTAGCTGAGCCTGGCTATGTCACCTCAGTGAATGTGAATTATTTTGTGTTATGGGGCAAGTATTTTGCAAGAATGAGGAGTGACCTTACTTTCTACTCTGTTGCCCTAAGATAGCCCTACTGTAGTAGGTATTCTCATTCAAGTCATCTAGTCCTGCACTGAGGCAGGACTGAGGGCTTGTCTATACTTATGGCTAAATCTGCACTGCTGTGATTGATGCAGTGGTGTCGATTTAGCGGGTCTGGTGAAGATACCCTAAGTCGATGGCAGAGCACTCTCCCGTCAACATCTGTACTCCACCTCCCCCAGAGGTGGAAGGTAAGTAGTTGGGAGAGCATCTCCCGTCGACATAGTGCAGTGTAGACACAACTGTAAGTCGATCTAAGTTACGTTGCCTTACATCTTTAGTGTAGACCAGCCCTAAGTATTAGTGTCTGTATAATCTGTTCTTAAAAACCTTAAGTGACAGAGATTCCACAACCTCCTTAGGTAATATGTTCTAGTGCTTAACTACATTTATAATCAGGAAGCTTTTCTTAATGTCTAGCCTAAATCTCCCTTGCTGAAATTTAAGCCCATTGCTTCTTGTCCTGTCCTCAGTGGTAAGGAGAACAATTTATCGCCCTCCTCTTTATAATAACCTTTTACATACTTGCTCTTCTCTTCTCCAGACTAAACACACCCGATTTTTTCAATCTTTCCTTTTTTGTCATGTTTGCTAGACCTTTAATAATTTTTGTTGCTCTCCTCTGAACTTTCTCCAATTTGTAGACATCTGTCCCTCCCAGTCTTTTTTTTTTTTTTCTTCCACTTAAGGCTGCTGCTCCTCAGGTATGGTACAGTTCTTGGAAAATTCCAGGGAACGGCACTATCAGAAACATTGCTCTTTTTTAATGAGGCACTCCTAGTATCTGAGCGGAACTTGGCTGAGCAAATCCACTTCTCCAGAAGAGCAGAGGCAGGGAATGGATTTCAGAGCACAGTCCCCTCTCCTCTGCCTGCACAATAATGGTTGCTGGCTGCATCCATTTGGGACTAAAGATACAGAAAGGAAGAACTGAAATAATGTCTTCTTTTACATACCAATATATGCAATCTGACTATCAATGCCTAATAAAAGCAGTGTTGCTTGATGGGCAGAGCACTGGACTTTGACTCAGGAAACCTGGGTTCTATTCCTATTTCTGCCACTGTCCTGCTATGGCACCTTTGGAGAGTCCTTACCCTTCTGTGCCTCAGTTTCCCCATCTGTAAAATGGGGATCTCCCCTTTGAGATCTACTTGTGAAAAGTTCAACATAAGAGCTAAGTATTATTATTATTTATTATGCTGAATTGACATCATAAGATTGCTTTTGTTTGTGCTGGGTAGAAGACTGCTATTAAACTTCTTTTCCAGACTGTGGATCATATTTGTGAAACAATTTAAAAGCTGGTTATAAATTAGCTATTTCTACATACAGTGTGCAAGTGACCTGGTCCTAAATCAGTGGTTTTCAAACTTTTTTTCTGGCGACCCAGTTGAAGAAAATTGTTGATGCCCACGACGCAACGGAGCTGGGGATGAGGGGTTTGGGGTGTGGGAAGGGCTCAGGGTGGGGCAGAGTGTTGGGGTGTTGGAAGGGGTCAGGGTTCTGGGGTGGGGGTGCAGGCTCTGGGGTGGGCTGGGCCAGGGATGAGGGGTTTGGCGTGTAGGACGGGGATCTGGGTTTGGGGAGGGCTTAGGGCTGGGGCAGAGGTTTGGGGTTCAGGAGGGGGTCAGGGCTCTGGAATGGGGGTGCAGGCTCTGGAGTGGGGCTGGCTATGAGGGTTTTGGGGTTCAGGAAGGGACTCCGGGTTTGGGGCGTGGCTCAGGGCTGGGGCAGGGGATTGGCTTACCTTGGGCGGCTCCCGCTCAGCAGCGGTGCTAAGGTAGGCTTCCTGCCTGTCCTGCCACTGCGGGCTGTGCTGCGCCCTGGAAGCGGCCAACAGCACTTCTGGCTCCTGCCGGCATCGCCCCCTGGGAACCGGCCAATGGGAGTGTGGAGCCAGTGTTATGGGCGTGGGCATTGCATGGAGCCCCGCAGGGCCCCCCTCCCCCCCCCCCCGTAGCCGGACCTGTTGCTGGCTGCTTCCGGGGCTCAGTGCAGTGTCGGAACAGGCAGGGACTAGCCTGCCTTAGCCAGGCAGCACCGCCAATGGAACTTCTAACAACCATGACAAAGTTCCTCCTCTAGCTTGGTGGGTCTTGCGCTTATTGGCGGATTTGCTCGCCTCAGAGATTCACGGCAGCCCTCAGTTTGGCTGATTTCATGAACCCACGGTCCAGCTCAACTCCTCCTGTGTCTGATCAGGAGTTGGGAGGTTTGGGGGGAACCCAGGCCCGCCCTCTACTTCGGGTTCCAGCCCAGGGCCCTGTGGAATGCAGCTGTCTAGAGTGCCTCCTGGAACGGCTGTGCGACAGCTACAACTCCCTGGGCTACTTCCCCATGGCCTCCTCCCAACACCTTCTTTGTCATCACCATAGGACCTTCCTCCTGATGTCTGATAATGCTTGTACTCCTCAGTTCTCCAGCAGTACGCCTTCTCACTCTCAGCTTCTTGCACCTCTTCCTCCCAGCTCCTCACACACACCACAAACTGAAGTGAGCTCCTTTTTAAACCCAGGTGCCCTGATTAGCCTACCTTAATTGATTCTAGCCTTAATTGTTTCCAGAAAATTCCTGATTGTTCTGGAACCTTTCCTGTTACCTTATCCAGGGAAAAGGGACCTATTTAACGTGGGGCTAATATATCTGCCTTCTGTCTCTCTCCTGTAGCCATCTGGCCCGAACCTGTCATACAGCCCAGTCGGCGGTGCTGGCCAGAGCTGTGGTGACCCAGTACTGGGTGGCGACCCGCAGTTTGAAAACTACTATCCTAGATAAGGCTCCATTGAATACTGTTACTACAGATCTTTAGAATCCAGAGACTTCCCCCTGGTGTTTTTGCGATGGCTTCCTCATTTTGGTGCAAAGTTTAAAGTTTGCTCCTGTCTTTGCAACTTGTGCTACAAGACAGGAGCAGTAAGAAACTTGGAACCAACATCTTCCAACCTGCTTTTACGTTCCTTTTACAAAAGATTTACCCTGGGCTGAAAGAATTGTGGTTTGAATTATCTGCCTGTCAGGGCTAACCTGTCACATGGCTCTTCGACAGCGGAAGACTTGAAGGTTGAGATTAAAGGGTGTCTTTTTTACAGATAGTTCAATCTAAAAAGGAAATGATGAGATCATTCTGTGAGTGTATAAATAAATGGTCTGGGGCAGGTTTTGGGGTTGGGAGCTGATGCTGGAATCAGGTTAGAAATCTCTAAATCTAACCCTAAAGAGACTGGTGGGAAGTGAACAACTCAGAGCCGTGTTCTGTGGCAACCATTATTCAGGAACTGACGTGTTAGTAGTTAAAACCATTCATTATTTTGTCTTTTATCCTCCATGGGGAGAGTTGCTCTGAAAATCAATTCCCTTTGTTGCCACATCAAGATCAATAACTCTCTGTGTTATTTATTTTTCCCAAGCAAATGGTAGTAGAATAAAGGGAGCTCTGCTCCTCAAATCAGGATGGAGTTAATATCAGCCTGCTGAGACAGGATTTTAATCTCCCTGCTGCATTTTAAGTTAATCAGATATTTTCTGAAATGCTTTACTGGTTTTGAATTGAAATTGACTGGCTCCCATCTTTCCAATTTCCTTTCCTCAAGCAGTCCAATCAAACCATTTTACAGTAACTGATAATATTATATGGGAGAAGGCACTTTTCCCAGTGTGTATTGTTGATCTTACGGAACATAACTCCAATTTATTTCCTTTTGTCATGGAAAAGGTTATTTAGAAAATGAAGTTTGGCCTCTCCTGTTAGTCTAGTCACGGCTGATAGGTTTGTGGACTAACTTTAAATACATTTTGAGTCATACAACAATGTTTGATCCAGGCTTTGGCTCATACATATCAATGGCATTTTACAGCAGGATAGAAAAGCTTTAAACGGGAACCTGAATGAATGTGTTTTTGAATGCAGTAGATACAGTATACGTCCAGTTACGTTACAGTGAATATTGAGCATACACTTCTGTTGGATTATGAAGAAGCAGGTTGTTGCATAGATACCCTCCTTGAGCTGTGCTTACTCAAAATGGATTCCTGTAGATCATTTTCTAAGTGACCATCTTCTATTATAAATTTCAAGGAAGCAGTGGATATAAAAGCTGAAGTGTTCCCCCAATTTCTAGCCTTTCCGATATTTTATGGAAGTGTTTTCTAGTGGTTAGAGCGGGGGATTTGGTTCTATTCCTAATTCTGCTTCTGATTTCCTGTGACCTTGGGCAAATCACTTCACCTCTTATTTTCCCCATCTACAGAATAGGTATAATATTTAGTTACCACACAAAAATGAGGTAGGGTTTCACTAATGCTAGCAAAGCACTTTGATATTGTAGATTAAGGATGCTATATAATGTAAGTATTATAATCTAGAACTAAGTCCTATACAATTGCTGCTAACGGAATAGCATATGGTATTGCAAGGTGGAGGCAAGTTTAATGGGCATAGCAATGTAGGGGAGTTTCAATCTGATACGATGCAATAAAATCTAGCTAGCTAGGCATTTATACCATGCTCATCACAGCAGGGAATCACAGTTTAGAGCTCTCTCAACATCCTTTTTTCACAAGGACTCCAACCCAATAAAAAAAAATCCAACACCCAAAAATATACAGAGAAATAACTGTATTAACCCTTTCGATTCAGGGAAATTGGTAACTCCTGGATTGTTACTTAGCATCCTTAACTAACATTAAGATTTTTCCAAACATCACACGTAGGGACCTGGACATTCACTAAGTCCCCAATTCAGCAAAACACTAAGCATAGGCTAAACTTTGCTGAATGGCTTTGCTGTGAATTGGGGCCTAATTTTATTTATAGGCCTTGGATATTGGTTTGTTTTTTTAGAATAAAGGGTGTGTCTGGATATTTCAGGTCCTGTAAATCATTATCATTAGATAAATTTTGCTTCTGTTCTGTACAGCTTACATGGCAGCTAGTCAAAACACCTCATTGAGCCACTAGTGCTTGAACTGAATTTCATTCTGCCTTAATGTATTCTCCATCACTGAGACAAAGCAAGTTATTGCACTATGTTTAAAACAATCGATGAAACAGGTTTATCAGAGATAAAATACTAGGATCCAGTGTCCTATGTGTAAGTAATAACACCGTATAGTAGGAACTAGCTGTTGTGGATAAATTTAATGGGAATATGGGAAGCATGTAATGTAAAAAGGTCTTAAAACTGTAGTTTTAATCTACTTGTACACTAACTGGTACTTTAACTGTCCTTATGTATAGCTTAAAACTGTTACTTATTCAGCATGCAGAGATATGATTCACACGTGGATGACCTCTATAAAGTTTTCATAGCTAATGCTAACATGTCAGAATATAGTTTGCTTTTTAGACTCTGATGTTGAAATCTTCTCAAGCAATTTGTTGTTTTTGTCCAGCTAAATTGTCTGTGTCAGCATTTAACACACAGCAGTATTGATAGTCTATTATTTTTTGGACAGGCATAGAGCTGGTCTTTGAAGGGGAGTGTGACAGGGTCAGGCCAGATGGCTACAGGAGAGTGATAGAAGGCAGATATATTAGCCCCAGGTTAAGTAGGTCCCTTTTCCCTGGGTAAGGTAACAGGGAATGTTCCAGAACAGTCAGGAACCTTCTGGAGACAATTAAGACAGACAGGCTGATTAGAACACCCTGCAGCCAATCAAGAAACTGCTAGAATCAATTAAGGCAGGCTAATCAGGGCACCTGAGTTTAAAAAAGGAGCTCACTTCAGTTTGTGGTGCGCATGTAAGGAACCGGGAGCAAGAGGCGCTAGGAACTGAGAGTGAGAACGCGGACTGTTGGAGGACTGAGGAGCACAAGCATTATCAGACACCAGGAGGAAGGTCCTATGGTGAGGATAAAGAAGGTGTTGGGAGGAGGCCATGGGGAAGTAGCCCAGGGAGTTGTAGCTGTCGCAAAGCCATTCCAGGAGGCACTCTAGACAGCTGCATTCCACAGGGCCCTGGGCTGGAAACTGAAGTAGAGGGCAAGCCCTGGTTTCCCCCAAACCTCCCAACTCCTGATCAGACACAGGAGGAGTTGAGCTGGACCGTGGGTTCATGAAATCAGCCAATCTGAGGGCTGCCGTGAATCTCCAAGGCGAGCAAATCCGCCAATAAGCGCAAGACCCACCAAGGTAGAGGAGGAACTTTGTCACAACTGGTGTCAGAAGTGGGATCTGGTGTGCACAGCACAGCGGAAGAAGGAGGGTGTTGGGTGGGGGGAAAGGGAGAGGGTTTTTTTTTTTTTTCACCACAATGGAGGACGTAGTGTGGGCACTGATGCAAGCCACAGCTGCCCAGCAGGAGGCTACCCGTGTCCAGGCAGCCGCCCAACAGGAGGCAGGGCGGCTGCAGCAAGAGACTAATTGCCTGCTGATGGACCAGGCTGCTCTAGACCGGGCTATGTTGCGGGAACTGGTAAACCAGGTAAAGGCCCTTACAGAGCTGAACCGCAGCCATGGTGGGACGCAGCTCATGCGGGCCAGCAATTGGCTGCAGAAAATGACGTGGGAGGATGATGAAGAGGCATACCTCCTGGTCTTTGAGAGGACAGCCCTGTGGGAGGCTTGGCCCCGAGAACAGTGGTCTGGCATCCTCGCTCCATTCCTGTGTGGGGAGGCCCAGAAGCCTACTATGATTTGCCTGAAGAGGCTGCGGCAGACCCAACCAGTTAAGGAAGAAGCACCCCGGGTTAAACTAGCAGCACCAAGCCCTAGAGCTCAGGTGACTGGGCTGCAAGGAGAATCCAGGTGGAAAAAGAGAGGGGCTGAAGGCCCACCAGAAGCCACAAAGAGTCGGAGCACTGAGGGGGAAGAGGATTGTGATGTTAGACTGCCCAAACCAAGAGATGGGGGAATGCCTAGGGCTCCATACAGATGTTATGCCTGCGGGGAGTGGGGACACATAGCTGCACAGTGTCCCTATGCAGTGTAACCTGGGGAACTGGGCAGACCCATGCTCCCTAATCCACCTTGTGGGGGTCTCACTAACCCCATATATGTACACCAGACCAGTGAAGCTAAATGGGATAGAGACCACGGCACTGGTTGATTCGGGGAGTGCTATCACGCTTGTCTCGGGGAAGCTCGTGAAGCATGGTCAGCTGCTGTGGGCTAAACGTACGGGGATAACATGCGTCCATGGGACAGTTGGTTATTACCCCACCATCCCAGTAAAAATCGAGATTCAGGGGAACACTACTGAGTTAGCAGTAGGGGTAGTCCCTAAACTCCCATACCCAGTGCTCATAGGGAGGGACTTCCCAGGGTTTGGAGACTAACTCCCGGTAGGGGAATTGGAGAAAGGGGGAAGCCCTGAAGTTAGTGAGGCATCCACAGTAGACTGTCAACCCCCGATCTTCTCTGAAATATCCCCAGATTTGTTCTCCACTGCCAGACAGGGTAGAAAGACGAAAAGGGAAAGAAGGGCAGTTAAGGCCTTGTGTTAGAGAGCTTATTCCTTCACTCTCCCACTTCCCTGGTCCTTCTCACATGAACAGAGAGCAACAATACCCGAAGTCCGAAGGTGCAAACAATTCGATGTTTATTGGGGTGAACTTTCAGCAAGCTTAAATACAAGTTCCTTTTCCTTATTTCCAAATCCCAACTTAGTTCCTGTTTGCCCCTAATTTATATAGTAATATTCTTAGCTATACCTTAACCAATCATTCTACTAAAATTTAACTAACCAATCCTAACATATTGTAACATGATTATGTAACCAATTATATCCCACCACCTTAATTAGTTTAAACCCAGCAAAATTAATTATACAGCAGACAGGAACAATCACAGAACCAGACAGAGATTATACAGACAAACAATAGCAAAGTGGGAACTATAATGGCAAGACAATACAGAAGTGAGGATTTCACATCCCAGTATTGATAAGTGAGTTCTTGCCAGAGAGGATGCTATCAAACTAAGTTTTCTTTTACATTTTCTAGGCACTTCCCTTTCTCTGGAGCTGATAGGCATACAATCCTGTCCTGATAGTGCCTAACAGCCCAATAGCACCTTATTTCAATGTGACTAGTTTGGAATGTGAGGATGTGACCGTTCGCTTCCCAGCTTATGGCTGCCTCTGCTGCTTAGCCAAAGGCCTTAGCCTAAGAACAGGGCCCCAGACTGTCACAGTAAGAGAAGGACCTTACATTGGCAGACAGTGATTTTGATTCTTTCTTTTATACCTCTAACTAGCCAAGTGATAAGAATACACCTAAATTCTTAAAGTACAGGCCTTTACAGGCAGGCCTGAATATCTATATCCTAACACCTTGGGAACCCGAACACTGGCCCAAAGCCAGAGGGTTGCTCTCGTAGTTAGGCGGACCCGAGCAGCTGAAAAGGAGGGCACCCAGGAGGGAGAAGCACCCGAGTCTGACCCACACCCTAACGCCTCTGAACCAGTAGAGGCAACGGAGACTGGCCCCCAGATCTTGGGCAGATTAGCCCCGGGAGAGGAAATTTTGGACGGGACCAGGCTGAAGACCCAAGGTACGACAATATTAGGAAAGAGGTGACCGAAATAGATGGGGTCCCCATGGAAGGGAAAACCCAGGGACCAGGACTCTACTTCATAATGAAGAAGAATCTCTTATACCGGGTTGCACCAGTACAGGGGCAGAAGGTACAGCAGAAAACCTCAAAAACACCAGAATGCTGTATTAAGTCTGGCCCATAGTTATCTTTTTGGGGGGCATTTGGGGGTAGAGAAGACCTTGGCACCGGTCCTGCGACGATTCTTCTGGCCCGGAGTACATGAAGAGGTACGGAGGTACTGTGCGTCCTGCCCAGAGTGTCAGCCACACAGTCCCCATCCCCACTTGAGGGCACCTTTAGTACCCCTTCCCATCATAGAGGTCCCCTTTGAGCGAATAGTCATGGACCTAGTGGGACCCCTGGAGAAGACAACCCAGGGCCACCAATATATACTTATCATTCTGGATTATGCTACTCACTACCCAGAAGCCATCCCCCTGCGGAACATGGCCTCTAAAACGAAAGCTAAAGAGTTGGTGGGGATCTTTGCCCGAGTGGGGCTACCAAAGGAGATATTAACAGACCAAGGTACCCCACTTATGTTGAAGCTAATGAAGGACCTGTATACGCTGCTCCATATACGTACCCTTAAGAACTTCAGTCTATCATCCGCAGACCGATGGGCTGGTAGAAAGGTTTAACCGAACCCTCAAGGCAATGATAAGGAAAGTGGTAAGTCTGGACGGGAAGGATTGGGACACCCTACTAACCTACCTTATGTTTGCAATCTGGGAGGTATCTCAGGCCTCAACTGGGTTTTCCCCCTTTGAATTATTATATGGACATCACCCCTGTGGCATACTAGATATCGCAAAAGAAATCTGGGAAGAGGAACCCAATGAGGGGAGAAATATAATTGACAATGTGTTGCAGATGCAAGAATGGATAGCCCGGGTCACCCCTATTGTATGGGAACATTTGGAAAAGGCACAGGAGGTCCAGCAAACCCATTACAATCGCCAGGCAAAAGTCTGACAGTTCCAACCAGGGATCGGGTGATGGTGTTGGTACCCACAGCAGAAAGCAAGCTTTTGGCCCAATGACAGGGGCCCTATGAGGTGGTTGAACCTGTGGGGGAAGTAACCTACAAGTTGCGGCAGCCAGGACGCCGGAAACAAGAACAAATTTATCACATTAACCTCTTAAAGCCTTGGCACCAACGAGAGGTATGTGTAGTGGCCCAAGAGACCCCGATCCAGGGAAATAACATGCAGGAGCAGATCAGGATATCCACTGATCTGACACCAAACCAGAGAAGGAGGTAACTGAGATGATCAACCGATACAGGACGTGTTTTCAGCCAACCAGGTCGGACCACCGAAGCATATCACCACATTATCACAGACCCTGGGGCAAAGGTAACTTTAAGGCAAAAAGGGAGGAGATCAAGGCAGAGGTAAAAAGGATGTTGGAGCTAGGAGTCATCGAAGAGTCCCAAAGTCAGGGGTCAAGCCCGATTGTGTTGGTGCCCAAACCCGATGGCACCACTAGGTTTTGTAATGACTTTCGCCGGCTGAATGAGATATCCAAATTCGATGCATACCCCATACCCTGAATCGATGAGTTAGTTGACTGCCTGGGAAATGCCCGATTTTTTGACCACCCTTGATTTAACAAAGGGATACTGGCAGATTCCTCTTGCCAAAGATGTGAAAGAAAAGATGGCATTCTCTACACTAGAGGGTCTGTTTCAATATTCTGGTTTTCCTTTTGGACTGCATGGGGCACCTGCCACCTTCCAGCATCTTATGGACAAGCTCCTATGGGCCCATACCAGTTATGCAGCGGCATACCTGGATGATGTGATTATTCACAGCCCCTACTGGGAAACCCACTTAGGAAAGGTGGAAGCGATTCTGGACACGCTACGACGGGCTGGCCTCACAGCCAACCCAGCCAAGGGTGCTATAGGCCTAGCCGAGGCTAAATACCTTGGCTACATTGTAGGAAGGGGCATGGTCAAGCCCCAACTAAACAAACTAGAGGCTATCCAAAATTGGCCCCGGCCAAATCGGAAAAAGCAAGTCTGGGCATTCCTGGGTGTGGTGGGGTACTACTGAAGATTTATTCCCCATTTTGCTACCAGAGCGAGTCACCTGACAGACCTGAGAAAAGCCTTGGGGTCCAGACATGGTGAAGTGGACAGATGCTGTAGAGAAAGCATTCATGGATCTACGGACAGCCCTCTTCAGTAACCCCTTGCTTATAGCCCCAGACTTCAACAAAGAATTCATTTTACAAACAGATGCATCTGAAGTAGGATTGGGAGCTGTCCTATCGCAGATGGTCAGAGATGAAGAACACCCAATCCTCTACCTCAGCAGGAAACTCCTCCCGAGAGAGCAGAAGTATGCCGTGGTTAAAAGAGAGTGCCTAGCTATGAAATGGGCCATGGAAACACTATTTTATTACCTTCTGGGATGGCTGTTTAGCCTTGTGGCCGACCATGCACCCCTCCAGTGGATGCAGCAAAATAAAGAGAAGAATGCAAGGGTGACCAGATGGTTCCTGTCCCTACAACCTTTCCAATTCACCATACAACACCAGGCTGGAAGCCACCATAGCAATGCAGATGCCTTGTCACGAGTACACTGGCTAACGTCCCTGTCAAGGTTCCTCCCCACTCTGAACTCTAGGGTACAATGAAAAGGCATTCAATTTTCCTACAAGAAGACTTTTAATAGAAGTAAAGAAATCACCTCTGTAAAATCAGGATGGTAGATACCTTACAGGGTAATTAGATTCAAAACATAGAGAATCCCTCTAGGCAAAACCTTAAGTTACAAAAAGGACACACAGACAGGAATAGTCATTCTATTTAGCACAGTTCTTTTCTCAGCCATTTAAAGAAATCATAATCTAACACATACCTAGCTAGATTACTTACTAAAGTTCTAAGACTCCATTCCTGTTCTATCCCCGGCAAAAGCAGCATACAGACAGACACAGACCCTTTGTTTCTCTCCCTCCTCCCAGCTTTTGAAAGTATCTTGTCTCCTCATTGGTCATTTTGGTCAGGTGCCAGCGAGGTTACCTTTAGCTTCTTAACCCTTTACAGGTGAGAGGATTTTTCCTCTGGCCAGGAGGGATTTTAAAGGTGATTACCCTTCCCTTTATATTTATGACAGTCCCAAATTGCCCAACCCCATCGTGTTGAGCAGAGGGCGGGGGATATGTGACAGGGTCGGGCCAGATGGCTACAGGAGAGTGATAGAAGGCAGATATATTAGCCCCAGGTTAAGTAGGTCCCTTTTCCCTGAGTAAGGTAACAGGGAAGGTTCCAGAACAATCAGGAACCTTCTGGAGACAATTAAGACAGGCTGATTAGAACACCTACAGCCAATCAAGAAACTGCTAGAATCAATTAAGGCAGGCTAATCAGGGCAGCTGAGTTTAGAAAAGGAGCTCACTTTAGTTTGTGGTGCGCGTGTGAGGAGCTGGGAGCAAGAGGCGCTAGGGGCTGAGAGTGAGAACGCGGACAGTTGGAGGACTGAGGAGTACAAGCATTATCAGACGCCAGGAGGAAGGTCCTATGGTGAGGATAAAGAAGGTGTTGGGAGGAGGCCATGGGGAAGTAGCCCAGGGAGTTGTAGCTGTCACAAAGCCATTCCAGGAGGCACTCTAGACAGCTGCATTCCACAGGGCCCTGGGCTGGAAACCGAAGTAGAGGGCAAGCTCGGGTTCCCCCCAAACCTCCCAACTCCTGATCAGACACAGAAGGAGTTGACCTGGACTGTGGGTTCACAAAAACGGCCAAACTGAGGGCCACCGTGAAGCTCCAAGGTGAGCAAATCCACCAGTAAGCGTAAGACCCAGCAACCCACTGAATATCACTAATGGTTTAGTACCCTGATAAGCTGACTTTGTGCATTGCAGAGCTGGTCATTTTTGAACTCCTAATACTTTCAAATCAATATAAATCCATTCTTTGAATCAAATTCAAAGCTGCCTTTGAAGTTCTGAGAGTGAAACTCTGCCTGAAAAATGCAGATAAAAATGACCACCCTGAATTAAATTAATTAATGCTTGTAAAGTGTGCTAAATAGAAAAGAACTTATTAGAAGAAATATCAGGAAGAAATGCGACTGCAAAACACAGTATCTTGGGCTAGGGAATAGGGAAACTTAGGAGCCCTGTGTTCTATTCCTGGTTCTGCCACTGGCCAGCTGAGTAATTTTGGACAAGTCACATTACTGCTCATTGCTTCAGTTTCCCAATCAGTAAAATGGGGATAATGATACTGACCTTTTGAAAGGCACTTTGATATCTGGTGATGAAAAGTGCTCTATAAGAGCTCACTATTATCACCATCCAAATTATTATCCAACTTTTTGTGAGTTACAAACTGAAATAAGATTTTGGCCGATCCGGACCTCATAATCCTGGAGGGGGAAATAATTTAAAATATGAGTAAATGCTTCTTGTATAATATATATGAAATATTCTTTTAACCTTATTGAAATTGTGCACTTTGATTCTACATCTGATGTAAATGTTACCATGTGGAATAGAGATTTAAATTCGGTGGTTTTTTTCCTGGTAGAATATTTCTTATCTAGGGTATTTTCATTGCATTTTCCTGACTACAGTAAATCTGTAGGTTTTATCATAGATTTAAATGCAGAAAAAGTCATGGTTGTAACATAAACTACTCAAAAGTCAGGGAATGTCAAAGTGAAGGTTCATTGTGCCAATATACCTGTGCACTCTTGTGCGAGTACATTAAAATCTGTAATTACATGATCAAGCACTGTTTCTCAAATAATGCAGCATCATTTTTTTTTTCTGCTGAGGTTTGTGTTGCCTTGTGATTTCAGCACAGGATTGGAAATCAGGAAGTTCAGAGTTGTAATCCTGACTCTGCAGCTGTTGGCAACTCACTTAGCCATTCTGTTTCAGTTTCCCAACTTGTAAAAATGAAGATCCGTATCTACATCGCAGGTCTGTTACGAGGTATACTTAGATAATGATTGAGACTTCCTACTTTTACAACTTTAGATAAACATTGAATCTCAGATAACATCTTATCATATAATCAAAGAGTATATGGTAATATATAAGCAGCAGGTGGCAGAGTTAAGGATGATTTCCTGGCTTTTAATTGTTTAGGTGTGCAACTTTGCCATTGCTGAATTCATAAAAGGTTTTATTTATTTTATGCAATTTCCTAAGTTGTTTTGTTTTATTTGTTTTTTGTTATAGGAATGAGAAAAGTGAGGGGGTACAAAGAAGGAGCCTTAGTCTCCCAGGTTTTCAATGTCCTTGAAAAATCCTTAATCCCAAGAAAATTCCCTTGTGTAGTTTACAAACCCTACCAGCTTTACATCTACCTTTATGTGCACCATTTAAAAGTAAACAATATTTCCCAGTCTGCATTCTCAAGCCTGCATTTTCAAACATTCACAACTTTAATTACATGCAAAGCTAAACAAAAAACCCTATGTTGAGAGAACATTAACGTTGCAAACTCAGAAGTTAGGAAGTGCCAGAATTAAGATTGCACTGCAACCGTAGTTCACCACCCTTGTACATATGTGTTATGCTACAGTCTTCAATGACGTGCTCATATTCAGTTTTTTGGCCATGTCCACAACCTCAATCAGTGCACAGACACAAAGGTGCTCCCTGAATGGGTAATTATTCAATATTTTATCCTCATCATTCAGTGTGTGGCCTAAGCCTTATTTATCTTATACTATCCAAATCCTGTGTTGATTATAGAATTATTAATTTCCTCATGGGCTTTTCTATGGCGCTCATCAGTGAGGTGTCTGAGAGCATTACAAACATTAAAGAATTTATCTTCACAACACCCCTGTTAGGTAGAATGGTGTTATCTTCAGTTTACAAGGGGGTTCTATGGTACAGAGAGATGAATGGCAAAATTGTCAAGTGTCCTCGAATTTGGGTGCTCAACTTAAGATACCTACAGTCTGATTTTTCAGAGAACTTAGTATTTTTATAGCGCTTTATATGTTCACAGGAGAGCTCTCTTGCCCAGCAGCACATAAAAATTCTGTGGCAGAGTCAGGGATAGTATCCAGTTCTCTAGGGTAGCACTGGACTGTCTTAAAAGAAACCACCCTTTCTCTTCCTGCAGTTTCCTGCATCATTCAGTGTATGCCTTCCAATTTCTGCAACCGGTGAGGCAGGGGTCCTGTAAACAGCTTTATTCACTGCACAGTCGTGATTCATTTGCCTGAGCCCAGTCTATCTTGTGCACTGAATGGGGCAGATTTCCGGTGGGGGTGGAATGGGACGTATGTAATCATGCAATTAAAGACTGTATCATAATGCATACACACAAGGGGGAGAAAAAAAGGTTGCACAGGCAAAAGTTCAGCCTGAGACGGACATGTGACGTGGAACATTTTAGCTGGAATGATTAAAGTTTGGCACAGTGATAAACAACTGAAAACTGGGTTTTATAATGGAAAGTGTTAGACACCTTAAACTATAGGCACTGCTGCCAAACCTCACTGTTACACATTCTTTTTTTTACATTTAGCAAAGCAAGTATAGTTTACTGGGGATTATTTACATATCAGATGTGACTTTCAAAGAAGTCATTATTGAATGACCACACCTCTTCTTTCTTTGTATTTTCTTCAATATTTCTTTTATCATAACTGGAAAATGGCTTAATGGCGTTAGCTCGGTCCACCACACAAAAAAGACCTTTCAGCAGAGACCCAGCACAGAAGAATTCAGGCCAAAGGATGAATCTTTCCGAAAGGGAACAGAGAATTAGACTGGACACTTCTGCAACACTGATCAAATCCAGTACTCCGGCTAGTATAAATAATAAGCCGGTTATGCCCATTACAATAGTAATATCTATTCAGGGTTACAGGTGTTTCTTTCAAGAGGGAGATAGTCTACATGGTAATCATCTATTGATATTAATGTCCAAAACTGCACCACTTAGACCTTACTGCTGATCTCATTGCACAGCCTGTGCTGCTTCCGTTATCACACAAAGCTGCCCTTTTCACAGTAAGTGTCTCACTGTAAGGTGGTAGTAAAGACTGCCAGCTTTGAACAGGCAAGGTGTCTCCCTTTGCTGGTGTGGTTCCATATGGTGATCTCCATTTCAAACCACTCTTCAAGCAGGATTTTATGACCAATGAGTTTTGGAATCAGTATTGGAAAAATAATCCTGAAAAGGAATATGCAGCTCCTTGGGACAGTGCTTAGCTGTCCATTTCCATCTCTCTACCTGTGATTTACAGACCATGCAGATTTTATTCCCCACCAATTTGTCCTCTCTTCTTTCACTCTCCCATTTTCTTTGTCAAAAAACACTACACTTTTTCTCACATTGCCTCCCATAATCCACAGCTCATCAAACTGTTGACTCAGGTTCCCTTCTCCACCTCCATCTTGGATCCTCTCCAATCTGCCTATCACCCTTTCTACTCTGTTGAAACTGCTCTCATCTAAATTTCTTATAACTCCTTCCTGGCCACATCACAGGGCCTCTTCTCTATCCTCATCCTTGACCTCTCTGCTGCTTTCAGCACTATTGATCATACCTTCCTTCTTGCTAGCTTGTTCTGCTTTGACTTCTCTGCTGCTTTCCTTTCCTGGTTCTCTCCTTGCATAGCTATACCTTCAGTGTCTTTATAGAATAGGCGCTGTTCTCCTCTTCCACTTTCCATAGGGATGTGACAGGGTTGTCATTGTCCTTCTTTGGGCGATCGCATCTCACAACTGCAGCTAGTGACTCAGAAATCTCCCGTTCACTCTTCACCTATCTCTCTTTAGCCAGTCCTGGATCTCATCTTATTTCTCCGACATCTCCTCGTGAATGTCACATCACCAAATTAAACTAAACATGGTGTGACGTTGCACTCCATATGTTTTATGGAAATATGCTAATGAGTGTGAATATAACGTAACTGGAATATGCTTTATGCAAAAAGGTCTCTCGTAAGGTGTCATTACAAAGCTTATAATCTACTGAGTATGTTCATCCTATTTGTATGAATGTATCATTCTTGTATCTGAAACTAGGAACATAAAGTATACCTCTGGGGTCCTATTGTAATTATGCAAAGTGTGGGCCATTAATGGTTGTTTGGAAGCTTGATGGCTCCCATTGATTAGGACAATTGGTTGTAAATGGTCTGTTTACTTGCAAACCTTCGTGGGTGCATGCGGTCTCACAGGACATGTGACCATGTCACGTGATACTGGAATCCATCTTAAACCTGATGCTTTTCCATTTAGAAGGGGTGGTGGGTACCCAGAGAGACGAAAGATTTCCGCCTTGTACCAAAGCTATAAAAAGGGGTGGAACAGAACAAAGGGGGCTGCAGTCATGAGAAAAGCCTAGTTTCCACCAAAGATGTCTGTTAACAAGGACTGTACCAGGGGAAAGGATTGGGCCCAGACTAGGAAGGAGTCTAGTCTATGAAAGAAGCTTATCGGAACATCTCTGAGGGTGAGATTTTACATTAAGAAACTGTTTACAGGTATTAGGCTTAGACTTGCAAGTTTTTGCTTTATTTTGCTTGGTGACTTTTGTTGTTCTGTCTGTTATTACTTGAAACCACTTAAATCCTACTTTGTATACTTAATAAAATCACTTTTGTTTATTAATTAACTCAGAGTAAGTGATTAATACCTGGGGAAGCAAACAGCTGTGCATATCTCTCTATCAATGTTATAGAGGGCAGATAATTTATGAGTTTACCTTGTATAAGCTTTATACACAGTAAAACAGATTTATTTGGGGTTAGGATCCCATTGGGAGCTGGGTGTCTGGGTGCTGGAGATAGGTGACCTGCTGAGCAGTTTTTGCTTAAAGTCTGCAGCTTTGGGCTTGTGGCCCAGACCTGGGTCTGTGTTGCAGCAGACTAGCGTGTCTGGCTCAACAAGGCAGAGTTCTGGAGTCCCAAGCTGGCAGGGAAAATGGGCTCAGAGGTAAATTCAGCACATAGGTGACAGTCCCAAGAGGGTCCCTGTGACCAAATCCATCACACATGGCCATCCTGAACTCCTTATTTTTTCCTCCAAATCTCTCCCCATCCCTCTTTCTCTAACACTACTGACAACACCACCACCATCCTCCTGTCACTGAACCCCACAACCAGGAAGCCATTTTTGACTGCTCCCTCCCTCACAACCAGACTGTGTCTAAATCCTGCCATTTTTGCTTCACAGCATCTCTAATATCTGACTTTTCCTCTCTGTTCAGACAGTCAAAGCTTTCTTCCAAGCCCTATTAAACCTTCCATATGGATAACTGCAACCTCCTCCTCTCTGGTCTCCCTAACACCAGTTAGCCCCCACTTCAGTCCATTCAAACCACAGCTGCCAAGATCATCCTCCTTGCTCAGTGCTCTGGCAATGTCAACCAACTCTTAAACTATCTCTTCTAACTTCACCACCACCACCACATCAAGCTTCTTGTTCTTACCATCAGTACCCAGTGTAACTCCACCCCTCTTTGCTTACCTGAGCCTGTCTTTTTTTGTATCTCTCTTCAGACCTCCACTTTGCCAGTGATGCTGATCTTGTTGCCCCGTTCATCCATTTCTCCCACAGCCACCTTCTGTGTCTTGTACTCTACCCCCATGCATGGAATACTCTGTCTGAGTTAATGCACCAGGCAACTTACCCTCTGATAATTCAAAACCCTCCTCAAGAACCTTTTCTGCTGGGAAACCTACAATAAATAAGCCAGCTAATAATCGATGTGTTGGAGGGCAATTGGGATAGTTTATGCAAGTAAATACAAAAATAATGATGCGTCCATTGCAGAGGTGTTAACAGGCCATTCTACCTTGATCAGTCCCTTACAGTATGTGCCAGCTACATATGCTACACAATCTGTTCCACCTTGCATTTTGCTGTGATACTGTGAGTTCCTTTCCCAGACATGAAGAAGAGCTCTGTGTAGCTCGAAAGTCTGTCTTTCACCAACAAAAGTTGATACAATAAAAGTTATCTCATCCGTCTTGTCTCTCTAATATCCTGGGACCAACATGGTTACAACTACACAGCATCCAATCACCTTCTGTCCATTCTACATGCATATTTCATCTCCTTCCCTCCACCTTTGTCCAGTTATTTTGTCTTTAAGAGTCTAAGCTCTTTGAGATAGGTACTGTGTCTTTTTTTATGTCTCAGAAAACACATAGCATAGTATAGGTACTATCACAGTCTAAGGCTAAGGTTACACTAGAGTGTATGGCTGCACAGCTGTAAGCTCTCTGTGTAGCTGCTCTCCTATTAATTACTTCAGCCCACACGAGCAGTGATAGCTGTGTTGGTGGGAGAAGCTCTCCTGCTGACATAGCACTATCCACACTGGTGTTTAAATCGGCATAAATTATGTTGCTCAAGGGGTAGCTAGTTCACACCCCTGAACAACATAACTTATTTCAACTTAAACTGTAGTACAGCCATAGCCTAAGGAAATAATAAAGAAAAGACATAAGTAAGATATACTTTGATGCTTGGTAACATTAAAAGTACCATCACCTTGTATTTATTCTTAATGAAATAAATAGAACCTGAGTACTCAGCAGTGACCCCTCTTCTCTGTCCAATTTAGGAGTACCATTGACCAAAAGGGAAGCCCAACGGGAGCTCCACCCATTTCTTGGCTAGCAAGATGGTGAGCATGAGACAGGATCTGAGGATAGAATTCTTTAAATAGGAGGAGATGTTTTCAAGGCTGAGCTCAGGATTTAGAGGACCCTCAAGAATGGTGGGAGCTAACTGTCATGGTAAAGACCGTTCTCCTTCCAGATGAACTTGACATTTAAAAAAAAATGCCAGTGCTTGTTTTAGATTCTTATTTTTCTTACTGATAATGCTCAAGTTCATTGTTTCTGTGTTACGAATGCAGCTCCCTGCACTGCAGTTTTGTTGTTTATCTCATTGGCTCGGGCAGGGAAACAGAATTATGAGCTCAGGTTCTGGCAGGAAAGTGAAAAAGCAAATACTTTTCAAATTTTTTATTTTAAGATGCATATGTTTGTAATTTAGTTTCACCCATGTTAATGTTTTTGAATCTGAAATAGTATTTTGTATTGTAATACACAGGGAAGTGCATGTGTGCCACTGACTTTTGTTGAATGATATCAGAACTTGTCCAGCCCTATGCTGCTAACATAGTGGAGATTCTTCAGTAACTCCAATGGTTCTATTTTCACTGAGTTCTAATGTTGTGAATTTCCAAATGGCTGTGGCAACTGTGAAGGGCTAGGTGGCCAAAGGTTTTTTATTTTCAGATCATCCCTATCCCTCTTTAATGGGTGAAATGTAAGCAGTATTTGTTGCCAAAATGTTCCTTTTAAAATAATCAATGGAGCTATTTGCAAATTACAAATAAAAACACTTTTATTTGGAGTAAATCAGAGTTGTAATTGTCTTAGATGAGCCACAGACTATTTAACTTTGGGCTAATATCTTGTTAGTTATGAAAAGTAGCCTAACAATAGAAATTCTGCAATTTTTTCCTTTAGCTTACTGAGGGAGTCTGAAGATATTATTTTACAGCAACAGAAAGCTCTTGTATTTAACTATGGCTTATTTTCCACTAGGGGGAGGTGTAGAGTCAGGAATGTTTGCTTTTTGTTTAAAACTGTTTTTTTTAATTATTTTTTAGTTTCATTCCAGTTTTCTGTGTAAAGTGTAGCTATTAATATATGATAGTGAGATCACAGCTCTGAAATATGGCTTTCTTGCCAGCATCAAAATTGCGTATGACAAGTTTTATTAACCCCATCTGACTGTAAATAACTAAACACCATACAGGTTTATTGTTTGATTTAAAGCTGCTCTGGCTTCAGTTTGCAAAATAGAAAGAAGGGGGACGTGAACAAAGAGAGGATGGCTACAGGTCAAGGAGCAGAAAGGTTTAAAAGAGATTTCTCGTCTTTTCATGTGTATGCAATTGTATAGGCATTGTGTGTGTAATTTTATATGCAAATATACTCACTGTGTGGTGTGCAGTATCTAAAATGTCCTGTTTAGTGTTTTTATATTTTGAGATATTTTTCTGATCGCATTAATGAGTTTCTGAAGACCGTGTGCCCTTAATTATGAGGTCCTCAACCCCCAAAGGTTTCAGAGTAACAGCCGTGTTAGTCTGTATTTGCAAAAAGAAAAGGATTACTTGTGGCACCTTAGAGACTAACCAATTTATTTGAGCATAAGCTTTCGTGAGCTACAGCTCACTTCCGATGAAGGTGCCACAAGAACCCCCAAAGATGGGTCTGTGTATATCATGGGCTGTGTTTTTGTATTGGTTTTCTTTTAAAGCTTTTACTGTATTGTTATAGCCTGATTATAAACCTTTGGGAGAGAAGCTGAATCTCTGAGTTAAGTCCATCTGCTTACCTGCCCAGCAAGGGATTCCCAAAACATTCACCACCTGCAAAGCAGTAGGTTTGTTTCTAAATCTAAAAATCTCAGTATTAGAGTTAAAGAATATTTTCTATCCACCGTCTGTACTTTACTGATGAGAAAGAAATCCATTGGATGTTTTGAGGAGTTCATTGTATCTCTTTGATTTTGTGCCTTATTATTTTGTTATGTTAAAGTTCTTTAAAAGATCCTTGTTACCATTATTACCACTATTATAAAATTGTATTATAATTCACTGCACTGGCAGATTTGGAAGATGAAGCAAGAAGGAGAAATGCACAGATGTTTGCAACCCTCTTTCCCTCCAGGATTTAAATAAACATGGCAATGAAAGCAAGAGGCTTGAATCTGGAATGTTATTAACAGTCCTGCCCAGTACTTAACCATCCCCTAACTACATGACAATTCTGAAAAAAATGTAAGCTGCAGTTGTCTTGCTCCAGTAGATTAAGAAATTACAATCATTGCTATAAGGCATTAGAGCATCTCTCGAATTTCAGAATGCTTATGGAATTACTGCAACATTCCAAACTTAGTTTAAAATAATTAATGTTCTAAATGAGCATGTATAGGATTTCTTTCCCCACCATGTTTGATCCCTGGAGGGGGTATCTGTATAAATGGAAGCTTTTAAATTGGTCAATATGACACAAACACTGGATTATGGCATCTCTTTTTATTACTGACTTGTAATATGTCAACATCACCACTACACTAGTTCCCCACCGCCCTTTGTGGGCAGTGTCAACAGAGAGACCACAAGCTTAATGGGCCACAATGACTGAACTCCTGTGCCATCCCTGAGCTGGTCCATCCACTCAACTCTGGAGATGGTCAGATCAAGGTATAGCACTTACCTTTTTAACAGAGCCTTCCCATACCATCAATGCTCCAATTCATTTAAAAAACCCTACACAAAGTTTGCCCTAAAGGAGCAGAGAGAGAAAACCACCTCTTTGTTCAGGTTTTTGTTATTAATTTTGTGCAGCACTTGGCTACCATGGTGACAAGTGGTATATAAAAGCTACAGATAACTCTTAAGGTCAGCTTGGATTCTTGTTCACCTCGCTACAAGTGGCATTAATTTTAACCCCTGCAGTAAAGTCTGGACCAAATGGGTGATGGAGACTGAATTTTCCTTTCTCTGCTAATATTTGCTGCAGAAGTGGTTTGAGGCATGTTGGTGCAAGGCAGTATGTGAAAAGCTTTTATTGTCACGATCCATTGTGTAAATCCCCAATAGGTACACGGAGGTCTTCAGGTTCAAGAACTGTCAGGCCAGCACCTTCCACCAGCACTAATTTTTGCCACCCTTTGATTTTTAATTTTTGCCCCTTAGAGTAATGTGACTTCTGTTACTACTTTGATATCTCAACATAGCCTCCATGGACTTCTATTGATATCACAATGTACTCTCCATGCACTTGCCCATACACTGGCATGAGTTCATTGTAAAGTCAGTTGGCAGCTAGGATTTTAGAAATAAAAAAAATCTCTGACAAAAGAACTATTTAGTACATTCAGGGTGCAATCTTGGCCCCACTGAAGTCAGTGGCAAAACTCCATTGACATCAATGGGGCTAGAATTTCAAGCTAAAATACACTGGAGACAAATTCATCCTTATTATAATCCCATTAATTTAAAAAAAAAAAAGTAGTTAAAGAGGGATGGACTTGGCCAATTATGTCCATTTCTCTTAATTTTAAAAACACCTAAAAGCCCATGCTCCTACTAGGGATTGATTGCATGATTTATTTTAAAATGTAGCCTTTTTAGTTAGAACTTGGCAAAAAGCAGTTGAATCCATTTCCAAATTCAATGTTTCCTATTCTCTCTAATAGTACAACAGATCCATCGTTTTCAATTATTTTTTCTCTTGCTAAAAAAAAAAATTTTGGTACCAAAGTATATACCCAATGTTAGCCCATCTCGATTTATCCAAGATCTCTAATGGAGTTGCCAAGTTTCATTCCATTACAGAGATGCTATTAGAGACAGTACAGTAAGTAATGTACAGAGGGCTTTAATTTCAAGGTAGAGTCACATGCACAAACCCACCCTTAAATGAGAGGATTCAAAAATTTAATGAAGTGGTTTTATTTTTGAATTTCTTCTGGCTACTGGCCTAGTTTATTGCAATAAGTAGTTAAATCAGAAGCTGAGAGAAACTCAGGTACAATCCCCTGTTGATGATGGCTGGAAGTGAGCGTACTAAGACTGCTGCTCATTATAAATAAATTGGATGGCTTCCCTGTTATCTTGTCCTCCTCCTCATTTATCTTCACCGGCTGTGTCTCTTCATACGTCTAGATTGTAAGCTTTAGGGAAAGGATGATCTTTTCTTTATATGTGTGTACCATGTCCCGCACAATGGGGCTCTGATTAGGGTCTCTGGGTGCTACTGCATACAAATAATACATTTAATAAGGAATCCTGATTCTGAAATGAAATTCTTCTCCTCTGTTTGTACTGTCTCTCTGTCTCTTCCCAGTGTCCACGTTCTGGGATTTTATGAGATTTTGGGTTTTGGTCCCCATCTTTTAACATGTCCTCTGTGTGGTGGTTCTCTCTTCCTCTTTACCCTATCTCCTTGTGACTCCTGTTTACTTGCCTCTTGTCATGGTTGGTGGCCTTCCTCCCAGTTTCACCTCAATCCACTAAAGCTTGGCTTTTAAAGCTCATTTGCGGGGGAAGGTGAAATGGAGCAGGGCTCAAAGTAACTCAAATAAACAGAGGTGCTAGGAGAGATGAGCATAGTGAATGGGGCCATGACTCTGCCCCAGTTCAGTTCTTCAGCTAGTGAGGCCAGCAGCTGAGAGCCTGGGTGCAGGAGGCATCTGTGAATCTCTTCTCCACCCCAAAAGGAATGTCTGGCCATCCATTGATCAAAGCTCTGAGCTGGAGCAATGCTAAGGTCCCCCACTCGGCTGGCACAACTGAGAAAATGTAGGGACAAATGAAAAGTCAATTTGAAGGCCTGTGTACTTTAGCCATGTTCACAGTATAAAGGCAGTTCTTTTTGGCACCTGGCATCCTCTTCTTCTAGAGAATGATTGCTGCTCTTGGAATCATTTCTTCTGATATCTCATTCCCTGTATTTGGGCCTTTCAAGATATTTCTAACACTCCAGTGGCTTCATAAGCCTTTAATTAAAATTGAAGAATGCTGTTTAATGGCTTGTGTATATATATATGCTGCAATTACACAATATGAAGAATCACAAATTAATTAATTTCATGTGGATGTTTTCACAGAAGGTATGAATTCTGAGTTTCAGTCCTTGGAGAAAAATCTATAATAGGGCAAGCAAAATAAAGAGAGATGACAGTGCTGCAAAGACACACAGTCCTGGACATCTTATACTGTTCTGTCTGTGTTTTCCACTATAATTAGTTCCTTAAAGAGGCACTGTCAGAAAGAAAAATCACATAGGTGGAAGTGGGATGTGCAATCAATCACTGGCCACCAGGAAAGCAGTGAGTCTGGACGGATTCCCCTTTGGATTCCATCAAACCACATTGGAGAATCTGGCATTTGTGTTGACTGAAGTATTCAAGCATACATTGATGCCAAACTCGCTGCCTGATTCGCTGAATGAGACTTGCACTATTGTAATCCCATAAGAGAGAAGATTAGGGTGAAAGTCACAGAGCAGTCTCCCTCCTTAACACAGAGGTAAAAATTCAGGCCAACTCTGACCTGAGTCTTGGACAAACTGCTTCACAAATAAGTCTGTTTTATGTCTGGCTGGAATGGTGTAGAACCTGCATGAGTAGCTTGATAAATGTACTCCACTGAACCTGGCAAGGGCCCAGCCACATTCAATAGTGTCTGTCAGTGCTGAGAATACCATGAGATCAAGTCAAGTGAGAGTATATGTTTTGGTCTCTAATTAGGATGGGATTCCAAATATATAGTATGCCATGTAGAGGTCTTCAATGTGCTGCTATAATAAATAGTTCCAGATCATCTTTTTTCAAACTCATTAGAGGGTTGAGACATGGTGCCCTCATGCATCTCTGCTCTTTGACCTCTCACTGCAACCCCCAGGGGTTGGTCTGGTCAAACCGTGCTTTTTAGGCTATTACAAAGTCTCTGTATGTGAGATGACACACTGCTGTTGCTTGCCAGCCCAGCTCTCTCTAGTTCAGATGTTCTGTGGTAATCATCAATATAGAAAAATACCTGGCTATTGAACCAGTAGTCCTTGAGGCATAGAAGAAACAATTGCTGTATGCCCTTTCTTTGTAGTTAGGGACACTGAAACAGTTAGGAATTCATGTCCTTTTCTCTTGTATCTGTAAATTATCTCCCTTTCCTTCAGAAAATGCCCACTGACCCCTTGCACTGGAAAGATCTCTGTTAGCTGTAAACATGAATATAATCAAGATAGTTACTCTTCCTTGTTTTATCTATCGTACTACTATGCTCTTTATCAAAATATCTTTTTTGAGAAAATTAGCTCTCTTATCTGTTTGGAAAGGTGGGAAACCTAACTTAAAGTGGTCTGTCTTTTGTGGCCTTGGAGAGATGGGAGGACTAGAATGCTTTAATTTTAAACTGTATTACTAGGCTTTCTTGCTCAGTGCAGTACAACACTAGCAAAGTATATTACAGTTTTGACTATGGCTGAAATATTGATGATCCATATCAGTCTAATATGTATAGGGATTTAGAACTGGGTAGTGGCCAATTTACTACACTTTTTGTGATTTACAATATCTTAGTTTATAACCTTGCCAACAATGTCCTATAAGGAGAAAGTTTTGTTGGACTATTGCAGCCTAGGTAACTTGCACATGAAGGACATTATAGAACTGTAGGCACCCTGCATAACTGAAGAGGATTGCAAAGTGACAGCTGTATCCTGCCAGACCTCCTGATGAATCTACAACTTTGAACAAATCAAGAACTATTTAAGCAAGAACCTTAACTCTGCCGTTGTAGCAACCCAAAGGAGAAGAAAAAGGAAACACTTCAAAACTTAGGCTCATCTAATCTGGTACCACAAATGCTAAAATGCCTTAAACATAATTAAGGATATGATTTAACATGGCGGTCACAGAAATAATACATTCTGTGACTTTACCGGACCTCTGTGACTTTTTGGCTTCAGTTATCAGTGGCTGTGCGCCTGCATGGCTACGCCCAGGGCTTGAGTTGGGGCTGTGCACGGCTGCGCTAGAGCTGCAGCTGTGCACCTGCAACTGGAGCTGGGGCTGTGTGCCCGTGGCTGGGGCTGGAACCAGGGCTGTGCGCCCCTGCAGCTGGGGCTTGGGCTGTCAGTTCCCCCATCCCCCATGACAGGACTTGGGCTGTCAGTCCCCCCTCCCACCATGGGGCTTCATGGAATCATAGAATATCAGGGTTGGAAGGGACGTCAGGAGGTCATCTAGTCCAACCCCCTACTCAAAGCAGGACCAATCCCCAACTAAATCATCCCAGCCAGGGCTTTGTCAAGCCTGACCTTAAAAAAACTCTAAGAAAGGAGATTCCACTACCTCCCCAGGTAACCTATTCCAGTGCTTCACCACCCTCCTAGTGAAAAAGTTTTTCCTAATATCCAACCTAAACCTCCCCCACTGCAACTTGAGACCATTACTCCTTGTTCTGTCATCTGCTACCACTGAGAACAGTCTAGATCCATCCTCTTTGGAACTACCTTTCAGGCAGTTGAAAGCAGCTGTCAAATCCCCCCTCATTCTTCTCTTCTGCAGACTAAATAATCCCAGTTCCCTCAGCCTCTCCTCATATGTCATATGCTCCAACCCCCTAATCATTTTTGTTGCCCTCCACTGGACTCTTTCCAATTTTTCCACATCCTTCTTGTAGTGTGGGGCCCCAAACTGGACTTGGTACTCCAGATGAGGCCTCACCAATGTCGAATAGAGGGGAATGATCACGTCCCTCGATCTGCTGGCAATGCTCCTACTTGTACAGCCCAAAATTCCATTACCCTTCTTGGCAAGAAGGGCACGCTGTTGACTCATATCCAGCTTCTTGTCCACTGTAACACCTAGGTCCTTTTCTGCAGAACTGCTGCCTAGCCACTCGGTCTCTAGTCTGTAGCAGCACATGGGATTCTTCCGTCCTAAGTGCAGTACTCTGCACTTGTCCTTCTTGAACCTCATCAGATTTCTTTTGGCCCAATCCTCTAATTTGCCTAGGTCCCTCTGTATCCTATCCTATCCCTACCCTCCAGCATATCTACCACTCCTCCCAGTTTAGTGTCATCTGCAAACTTGCTGAGGGTGCAATCCACGCCATCCTCCAGATCATTAATGTCAAGTATCAGTGGGTAGCTGTGTTAATCTGTATCCACAAAAACAAGGAGTCCAGTGGCACCTTAAAGACTAACAGATTTATTTGAGCATAAGCTTTCGTGGGTAAAAACCCCACTTATTCAGATGCATGGAGTGAAATTACAGATGCAGGCATAAATATACTAACACATGAAGAGAAGGGAGTTACCGTCCAGTAGGAGGAGTCCACGCAGAATTCTTCTTGTAGTGTTGGTAGGTCTCCAGTTTTGAGAGCTCATTCTTGATCTTCTGTCTGTGATACAGGGTGCTGATCAGATGGTTCCTCAGTTTCCTTGAGAGTGTGTGGAACAGTCTCTCACTATAGTCGGTGTAGTATGACGATTGCAATGGATTTTTTACTTTCAGTCCATTTGGTATGATGTCCATCTGTTTGTACTTGGAGAGGAAGATGATGTTTGTCTGTATCTGTGCGAGTTTTTTGTTGAGATTGATGGATTTCCATGCCATACAGCTAAATTTAGTGCCTTGCATGGTGTCAAGTATCAGGGGGTAGCCGTGTTACTGTATCGAGGGACATACTCTCATACAAAACCAATCTTCCACACAAACTTCCACATGGCTGGACTTTACAAAAACGACACAAGCCATTTACAATACACACTCACTTCTCTACAGAGGAAAAAGGACAGTAAACTATCTAAACTCCTACATGCCACACAGGGCTACAACAGTGGTACCCTCAACTCACCTAACAATATTGTTAATCTATCCAACCACACACTTAGCCCGGCGGAAGAGTCTGTCCTATCTCAGGGACTCTCTTTCTGCCCCACCACCCCCATGAACATGATACAGTTCTGCGGTGATGTGGAAGCCTTTCGTCGTCTCCAACTTAAGGAATATTTTCAACACACCATTGAACAGTGCACTGACCCACAGGAACCCTCCTACCAACACTACAAGAAGAAGAATTCTGTGTGGACTCCTCCTGACAGTCAAAATGACAGACTGGACTTCTACACAGAGTGCTTCCGCAGATGTGCACTGGCTGAAATTGTGAACAAACAGCATCACTTGCCCCATAACCTCAGTCATATAGAACGCAACGCCATCCACAGCCTCAAAAACAACTCTGACATTATAATCAAAGGGACTGACAAAGGAGGTGCTGTAGTCATAATGAACAGGTTGGATTATGAACAGGAGGCTGCCAGGCAACTCTCCAGCTTCACATTCTACAGGCCACTATCCTCTGACCCCACTGAGGCATACCAAAAGAAACTACACCATCTGCTCAAGAAAATCCCTACTACAGCACGGGAACAAATCTACGTGGACACACTCCCAGAGCCCCGAACAGGGGTATTCTATCTGCTACCCAAGATCCATAAACCTGGAAACCCTGGAAGCCCCATCATCTCAGGCATCGGCACACTTACACCAGGATTATCTGGCTATTTGGACTCTCTCCTCAGACTGTATGGTACCAGCACTCCTAGCTGTCTTCAAGACACCACCGACTTTCTGAGGAAACTACAATGCATTGGTGATCTTCCTGAAAACACCATCCTGGCCACCATGGATGTAGAAGCTCTTTATGCCAATATTCCACATGAGGATGGACTACAAGCTGTCAAGAACAGTATTCCTGATGAGGCCATGGCACACCTGGTGGCTGAGCTTTGTGACTTTGTCCTCATCCACAACCATTTCAGATTTGGGGACAACTTACACCTTCAAGTCAGTGGCGCTGCTATGGGTACCCGCATGGCTCCACAGTATGCCAACATTTTTATGGCTGACTTAGAAAAACGCTTCCTCAGCTCTCGTCCCCTAGTGCCCCTCCTCTACTTGCAC
Organism: Eretmochelys imbricata; assembly: GCF_965152235.1. Taxonomy (NCBI): domain Eukaryota; kingdom Metazoa; phylum Chordata; order Testudines; family Cheloniidae; genus Eretmochelys; species Eretmochelys imbricata. The sequence continues at coordinate 42,732,950 of NC_135581.1, read as the reverse complement.
TACATTGATGACATCTTCAACATATGGACTCACGGAAAGGAGGCCCTTGAAGAATTCCACCTGGATTTCAACAATTTCCACCCCACCATCAACCTCAGCCTGGACCAGTCCACACAAGAGATCCACTTCCTGGACACTATAGTGCAAATAAGTGATGGTCACATAAACACCACCCTATACCGGAAACCTACTGACCGCTATACTTACCAACATGCCTCCAGCTTCCATCCAGGACATATCACACGATCCATTGTCTACAGCCAAGCCCTAAGATACAACCGCATTTGCTCCAATCCCTCAGACGGAGACAAACACCTCTAAGATCTTTATCAAGCATTCTTAAAACTACAGTATGCACTTGGGGAAGTGAGGAAACAGATTGACAGAGCGAGAAGGGTACCCAGAAATCACCTGCTACAGGACACGCCAACAAGGAAAATAACAGAACACCACTGGCCATCACGTACAGCTCCCATCTAAAACTTCTCCAGCACATTATCAACGATCTACAACCTATCCTGGAAAACAATCCCTCACTGACCCAGACCTTGGGTGGCAGGCCAGTCCTCGCTTACAGACAGCCCTCCAACCTGAACAACTATACACCACACCACACCACAGAAACACTAACCCAGGAACCAATCCCTGTAGCAAACCTCGTTGCCTACTCTGTCCCCATGTCTACTCTAGCGACACCATCAGAGGACCCAGCCACATCAGCCACACCATGAGGGGCTCATTCACCTGCACGTCTACTAATGTTATGTATGCCGTCATGTGCCAGCAATGCCCCTCTGCCATGTACATTGGCCAAACCGGACAGTCCTTACGTAAAAGAATAAATGGACACAAATCAGACATCAGGAATGGTAACATACAAAAGCCAGTAGGAAAACACTTCAGTCTTCCTGGACATTCTATAACAGATTTAAAAGTAGCTATACTTGAACAAAAAAACTTCAGAAACAGACTTCAAAGAGAAACAGCAGAACGAAAATTCATTTGCAAATTTAACACCATTAATTTGGGCTTGAATAGGGACTGGGAGTGGCTGTCTCATTACAAAAGAAGCTTTGCCTCTCCTGGAATTGACACCTTCTCATCTGTTATTGGGAGTGGACTACATCCACCCTGATCGAATTGGCCTGTCAACACTGGTTCTCCACTTGTGGGGTAACTCCCTTCTCTTCATATGTCAGTATATTTATGCCTGCATCTGTAATTTTCACTCCATGCATCTGAAGAAATGGGGTTTTTACCCACAAAAGCTTATGCTCAAATAAATCTGTTAGTCTTTAAGGTGCCACCAGGCTCCTTTTCGTTTTTGCAGATCATTAATGAAGATATTGAACAAAACTGGCCCCAGGACCAACCCTTGGGGCACTCTGCTTGATACCGGCTGCCAACTAGACATGGAGCCATTGATCATTACCTGTTGAGCCCGATGGTCTAGTCAGCTTTCTGTCCCCCTTATAGTCCATTCATCCAGCCCATACTTCTTTAACTTGCTGGCAAGAATACTGTGGGAGACCATATCAAAAGCTTTGCTAAAGTCAAGGAATAACACTCCACTGCTTTCCACTCATCCAGAGTCAGTTATCTCATCTGTGGCAAATTGCCAGTACGATTATGATGGGTCCCACGCTTCCTCTTCTGAGGGGTGAGGGGGGTTCAGGGCACAGTTTCCTGCCCCAGAACTAGAGTATCTGCTGTCCCACTAGTAACACAGAGAAGGGTAGTGGAGAGGGAGGGACTCAGGCCCGTCCTCTACTCCAGGTCTCAGCCCAGGGTCCCTAGGGATAGTGGTAAACCACTTGAACTAGTGCTTCCTTCCCCTGGGCTACTTCCCTCTCCTGCTCTTCAGCTTGTGGGGTTTCCTGTTCTCTCTCTCTCTCTCTGCACAAGCCTGATGTCTCTTTACCTAGGGTCTTGGTCTTCTAGCCAGCCATGGCACTTCTCCAAACTGCTCTCTGTTCCAACTCCTCCTGGTCTGATTTAAGCAGGGCTGTTTTTATCATGTGACTGCCTTCAGGTGCTTTAATTGGCTTCAGGTGCTTTAATTAGTCTATAGCAAACTTTCTTCCCTCTACAGGGAATACGGCTCCCTTCTACACTCTCCTGCTGTCCTCTGACCTGGGCTTTCCTTGCTTTTTGCCCCTGCTTCAGGTCCCCCCCCCACCCCGCGACCTGGCCAGACTCATTTTCTTCATTTTGTTTTTTTTTTTGGGAGAGAAGACAGCTGACAGAGACATCACTCTGGGAAGCTACAAATTGTCGTGGAGGGGGCCGTAAGACTGAGTAACTTTTGAACTGTACTCTCGTGTGGGGGGAGTTTGACTGTGTCTTAACTGCATTTGTAGGGGCACAGGGGCTGTAGCACGGAGCTGCCCCCCAATCCATCAGTGTCCCCCCCAACACTACTACAACTGTCATGGCCGCCCGCCGTCAGTCCCTGCTGGCAACCTGCCATCTGCCTCTAGCCTCAACTGCTTGCTTTGAATTCCATCATCCGGACCAGACACAACAGCCGAACAAACAAGACTCTTTGGATAAACGCGCGTGGGTCCGCGTTTCTCCCCCTCCCCCCGCCCCCCGGACTGCCCACCCCACAGTTTGCCCCACTATCTGACCCCAACTCCTGTTTCCTTCCCCTGTCCAGTCCGACCCATTTGGCCCTGCCCCTGCCTGCAGCCCAACAGGGAGAAGTGGTTAATCGGCTTCCCCCTCCCTCCTCCTCCTTCTGGTGTCTCCCCGTCTCTCCCTGCTCACGATGGCGGGGAATGAGAGGGGTGAGGCCCCTCTAACAACCTCAGTTACCCCTCCCCCACCTACCCCCCTGCCCAACCCCCAAGCCTCCCCCCCCACCACTGCTGCCAAAACACCTGCCACCGCCCCCGCTGGGGCATCGGCAGCCGGATGCACCAGGGCGACTATTACCGCTGCTACGCCCACCGCCCCCCCAGATTCTAGGAAAGCCCCCCTGGTTAGCCGGAAAGGCCAGGGTGCGAAGAAGGGGAAGGGCCCCGCCACAACCACCAAGCCCTCCATGGCAGAGGCTGCCCCCAAGTCTGTGGCCTCATCATCAACCATGGCGTCCCTCCCCGCTGTTCCCTCCACCAGCTCTGCGAGCGTCCCTCCCCCGGCCCCCAGGGCGTATGCCTGGGCGGTGGCAGCCCCTCCCCCGCCTGCCGCCTCGTCATCTTGCCCACCCCCCGCCTCCACTACCATCAATAGCGGCCGGGGCCCCTTTCCCACCATGACCAGGAAGCATGGCGTCCGTTGCCTCCTGGTGCCCGCTCGCCCCACATGGAGACATATGTGCAGGTGTTGGCGAGGGTGTAGGACCCACGGCTATTGTGGCGGCCTCCAAAATGTACAGGAAGGTCGTCTTTTTCTTAGCATCGGAGGTTGCCGCCCAGGAGGCGGTGGAGAAGGGCCTGGCGGTGGGGGGGGGGGTGTTTGTCCCCCTGGAGCCGCTAGAAGACCTGGGCGTCCGCCTAGTCCTGACCTCCGTCCCTCCTTTTCTACCCAATGCCGCCCCGTAACCCGCTCTCTCCACCCTGGGGAAACCCGTTTCTGTCATCAGCCCTCTCCCGTTGGGCTGCAAGGACCCCACCCTCCGTCATGTCCTTTCATTCCGCCGGCAAGTGCAGCTTCTCCCGCCGCCGCCGGTGCGTGACGGAGAGACACTCGAGGGGTCCTTCCTAGTCCCTTACCAGAGAGCCCGCTATCGGGTCTACTATGCCCGGTGCTACCTCTGCCGATCAGCGGGGCATGTCTGAAGAGACTGCCCCTTGGCCCGGCGGGGAGGGGCACCCGAGACCCCAGAGACCTGGCAGGACATCGGCTCTGTCGTTGCCGACGCCCCTGGCCACCCGACATCTGAAACCACCCCTCCTCCTGCTCGATCCACTGCTTCTCCTGCCCGGGCCAAAGAGACACCTCCCCTACAATGCCCAGACAAGTGAGGGAGCCCCGCCCTTGCTGTTAACAATCCAGCAGAGCCTATGGAGGAGGGTGCAGCAAAGATATTACCGGGCATAGGAGACGGCCCGCCCCAAGGAGAACCGCCCCCCCCATGTTGCCTCACCGTAACCCCCCCGAGCCTCTGAACCATCGCCTCTGCCCCCCGACACGACCCCTGCTAACCAGCCCCCAGAGGATGCTATGGAGGGCTGGACCCTAGTCCAGGGAAAGCGAGGCAAGCGGAAGGCTCGAGCTCCGCTGCACCCATCCGATGCAGAGGCCCCCCGGAAGACCAGGAAGGAAGGCACTGACACTGAGCCTTCCGCTATGCCCACGAGAGAGATCCATCCACCGGTGTCAGGAGGGGAAGACAAAATAGCACTGGAAGGTAGAATCTCCCCTCCACGGGAGACCCTCCCCTCCGAGACCCCTGAGGAAGCCCCTTCTGCCCGAATATCACCCGAACCCCCCGCGATCCCCGAAGCGACCGTCATAGCGGGCTCCAGAGGGGAGTCCCCCGGGGTGGCAGAAGACGACCTTTCCTCCATGTATGAGGAGATCGAGGCCCTAGGTTTGACCCCGGTCACCCAGGGAGAGAATGACCTACTGCCGGCTGGCCTCAATCTGGGCAACCTTACCTCAGTCCCCCTTTCCCCATGCTCCCTCCACCTAACCGCCTTCCCGGGCGATCACCCTGCAGAAGGTGGTCGACCACCTGAAGCCATGGCTGCCAAATCCACCACAGAGCCTGTGCCTACCACCACTGGGAGCCCCCTCCCCACCCCCTTAACCCTTGAATCTGTTCGGGAGGCACCACCTCTTAGCTGCTTGCCTCCTGAAGCCCAGAGCCTCGCCTCTGCCCCCGCCCCCACCCCTGTCCCTGCCCAATCCACCTCCTCCTGCAATGCTATTGCCGCCCCTCGGGTTATTTCTTTCCCTTTTTTTGCGGATCCCCCGCAAGGAGCAGTCTTCGCATTTTCCTGCCGCGACCCATTAGGAGCTGCAATTTTCCCTCCGCCATCCTCTTTTACCCCAAGGCTTGAGACGGACCTAATAACTTTAGCCTGTCAGACACCCCGTCAGTGGTCTGCACCCTGCCTGCCCGCCTCAACGGACCACGAGGCTGCACCAAGAGCCCCACCAGGGAATAACCCGGAAATCGCAACCCCACCCCCCCATGAGCTGCGAAAAGCATTGTGACAGTTTTTAGAAGACATCCGTGGCTCCCGCAACAGGGTACAGCTAGCTCTCCAGCTATGGGGGGACTTTGATCAAATCCTCCAGGCCACAAGGGCCCTTATAAAGGAGGGTAAAGGGAAAGGAAGGCACAGTGTCGTGGCCTACGGGCGGGCCCGCAGCTTCCGTGACGATTTACTCACTTACGGGATGGGTCATGGATTATTGCGCTACCCACCGGGGGCTGCAAACACCCCCACCAACAAGGAACCCCCACCCCTCCCAGCCCTCCGCATGACGCCCCTCATTATTGCAACTTTGAACACCAGGGGCTGTAGGATGGCTCTCCGCAGGTCCCAGGTGCTCTCTTACCTTCGGAAAGGGGGGGTGCTCTGTGGTTTTTCTGCAGGAGACCCATACGGATCCGACTGCCGAGGATAGCTGGCGGCTGGAGTGGCGGGACGGGGTCTACTTCAGCCACTTCACGATCCGACAAGCTGGAGTGGCGACCCTGTTCTCCCCCAACCTACGGCCCGAGGTGCTAGGGGTCACTGAGGCCATGCCGGGCCACCTGCTGCATCTCCGAGTCCGTATGGAGGGGCTCGTGGTCAATCTCGTTAACATCTATGCCCCGACAACGAGCCCGAAGCGGCCGCAATTCTATCAGCGGGTGTCCGACTTCCTCGGCACCCTAGATTCTCACGAGTGCTTAGTCCTGGGAAGGGACTTTAACACCACGCTCGAGGAACAGGACCGCTCAGGGGACGAGCTGAGCCCGGCCGCTGCGAACATTCTCCGAGAAATAGTCGAACATCACTCCGTAGTAGACGTCTGGCGTGACCACCACCCGGATGATGCTTCCACGTTCACCTTTGTCCGGGTGAAGGCCCGTCGGTCACACCACTCTCGGTTGGACCATATTTATTTATCCCGTTTCCATCTTTCACAGGCCCACTCCTCCAACATTCGGCCGGCCCCATTTTCCGACCATCATCTAGCCACGATAACGGCCTCCCTCCGTGCAGAGAGGCCGGGACCAGCCTATTGGCACTTTAACAACAGCCTGTTGGAGGATGAGGGCTTCGTGACGTCCTTCCGGGAGTTTTGGCAGGCCTGGCGAGAGCAGCGGCGTGCCTTTCCCTCGGCGCGGCGATGGTGGGATCTAGGGAAGGTGCGTGCCAAGCTCTTCTGCCGTGACTACACCCGGGGCACCAGTTGATGGAGAAATGCAGTGATAGAGCAGTTGGAACGGGAGGTCTTAGAGATGGAGAGGCGTCTGGCCGCCAGCCCTGAGGACCCGTTCCTCTGCAGAGCGTGCCGGGAGAATCGGGAGGAGCTCCAGGCCCTCGAGGACCATCGGGCCCGAGGTGCCTTTGTTCGATCCTGCATCCGCCTCCTTTGGGAGATGGATCGCGGCTCCCGTTTCTTCTACGCCCTGGAGAAAATGAGGGGGGCCAAGAAACACGTCACCTGCCTTCTAGCAGAAGACGGCGCCCCCCTCACAGATCCGGTGGAGATGTGTGGGAGGGCCCGTGACTTCTACACAAGCCTTTTCTCCCCGGATCCGACCGATCCTGGCGCTTGCAGGGTGCTCTGGGAGGAACTTCCCATGGTCAGCGTGGGCGACCGAGACCGACTAGAGCTGCCTCTCACCCTGGCCGAGTTCTCGGAAGCCATCCGTCGCATGCCCACCAATAAATCTCCGGGCATGGACGGGCTGACCGTGGAGTTCTACCGCGCGTTCTGGGACATCCTTGGCCCAGACCTAGCCACTGTCTGGGCTGAGTCTTTGCAGGGTGGGGTCCTCCCCCTTTCGTGCAGGCGAGCAGTGCTCGCCTTGTTGCCGAAGAAGGGGGACCTCCGCGATTTACGAAACTGGCGTCCTGTCTCGCTCCTTAGCACGGACTACAAAATCGTAGCGAAAGCAATCTCGCTGCGGCTAGGGTCTGTGATGGCGGACGTGATCCACCCAGACCAGACCTATACTGTCCCGGGTCACAGCATTTTTGACAACCTATTTCTAGTCCAAGATCTTTTGGAACTCGGGTGTAGAGACGGTCTGTCGTTCGCCCTCCTGTCTCTTGATCAAGAGAAGGCGTTCGATAGAGTGGACCTCCTGGGCACTCTGCAGCCGTTTGGATTCGGACCTCAGTTTGTGAGTTTCCTCCAGGTGCTGTACGCTTCCGCGGAGTGTTTGGTTAGGCTCAACTGGACCCTGACCGAACCGGTCAGCTTCGGGCGAGGAGTACGGCAGGGGTGCCCCCTCTTGGGCCAGCTGTACGCTCTGGCGATCGAGCCCTTCCTCTGTCTCCTCCGCAGGAGGTTGACGGGGTTGGTGCTGTGGGAGCCGGAGCTGCGGCTGGTCCTGTCGGCGTACGCCGATGACGTGCTCCTCGTGGTCCAGAACCCGGGGGACTTGGCGCGGATGGAGGCTTGCCAGGCCATCTATTCGGCAGCCTCCTCTGCCTGAGTCAACTGGGTCAAGAGCTCTGGCTTGGCGGTGGGGGACTGGTGGCAGGTGAGCTCCCTCCCACCTGCGCTTCAGACCATCCGGTGGAACACGGGCCCACTGCTCTACCTAGGCGTTTACCTTTCTGCCACGCACCCTTCTCCGCCGGAGAACTGGCAAAATTTAGAAGGCAGGGTGATAGAGCGGCTCCGGAAATGGACGAGGCTACTCTGATGTCTCTCCCTCCGAGGGAGAGCACTGGTGCTTAACCAACTAGTCCTGTCCACGCTCTGGTACCGGCTCAACACACTGGTCCCGGCCCCAGGTTTCCTGACCGACCTCCGGACATCGATTCTAGAGTTCTTTTGGTCAGGAATGCACTGGGCCCCTGTTGGGGTTCTTCATCTACCCCTGAAGGAAGGAGGGCAGGGCCTGAAGTGTCTGCACACTCAGGTCCGTGTCTTCCGCCTCCAGGCTCTGCAGAGGCTCCTTTATAGTGCAGGTAGTTCGATATGGAGCATATTGGTGCACGCCTTCCTGCACCGCTTCCAAGGGCTCCGATACGACTGGCAGCTCTTTTATCTCTGTCGGAGAGGTTTTCCGCAAGACCTCTCCGGGCTGCCGGTCTTCTACCAGGACCTCCTCCTGACCTGGAAACTGTTTTCAACGACCAGGTCCGTGGCGGCCACCGTGGGAGCAGATCTCCTCGCAGAGCCCGTGCTACACAACCCCCAGCTCCGTGTGCAGGCAGCGGAGTCCCGTTCGGTGCGTCAGAGTTTGGTCCTGGCAGAAGTCACGAGAATCGGAGACCTCCCGGACTACGACTGGGGAGACTGGCTGGATCCCCTGACGCTTGCTGGGCGCATGGGGCTCTCCAGACCTCGTACCCCCCAGCGCGTACTTCAGGAGGTGATGGCCGCCTTGACGCCCGCTGCTGAGGCTTATCTCAACCGAGCCCTGCGCGAGTGCGCACCCCGCCCACCCTCTAGCCCAGGCCCGCCGGATCTTTCAGTTGGGCCCCTACCCTGTAGATCCCAACAAACCCCTTACCCTTTCACTGCGAGCCAGCTGCATGAACTGCAGCCGGTCAGCTTCCAAATCGCGCCACGGAAATATTTGTGCACACTCACGCTTCACACCCTCCACGCTCACACCCTGGTGTCCCGCCCCGATACAAAGTGGCGGGACCTCCTGCCACCTTTGGAGGGTGAGCAACCCCGATGGGCCAGCCTGATTTCCACCTTGGTCCCGAGGCCTGTCGGGGACATTAGTTGGCGGCTCCTTCATGGAGCTGTGAGCACGGGCGTGTTTTTGACACAGTTCACCCCCATCCCGGATACTTGCCCTTTTTGCAATGTGAGGGAAACCCTGGCGCACGTATATTTAGAGTGTGCCAGGCTGCAGCCCCTTTTCCGGCTCCTCACGAATATTTTATTATGCTTTTGGCTACACTTTTCCCCTCACCTTTTTATTTACACACTCCCCATCCGTGGCCCCACAAAATCGCGAGATCTCCTGGTTAACCTCCTCCTAGCCCTAGCTAAAACAGCCATTTATAAAACCAGAGAGAGGAGGTTGGCTAATGAAGCGTCCTGCGATTGTGGGGCCGTTTTCCGATCCTCAGTACATTCACGTATCCGGGCGGAGTTCCTCTGGGCGGCGTCCACCGACTCCCTTGACGCCTTCGAGGAGCGGTGGGCGCTGTCCGAGGTTCTCTGCTCGGTGACCCCGTCCGGTTCCCTCCGTCTGACCCTTTGATTGAGGGAAAGAGCGAGAGACCCCAGTCCCAGCCGTTGCCGCTGTGGATACCATCATTACTGTCACCTAGGAGGGGTCCTATCACACGTGGTGTACATCCCCCCCAAACCGCCCACCCCACAGCCGTGCCCCATCTTGTCGGGCACTCTCAGGAGAGGAATAATCGGTGACACTGGGCGTGGCACTAGGTAACTCGAGGGGGTGGAAGACCATGAGTGTCGAGGAAGCCCCCCCGCTCTCGGCCACCAGGTAACTCAGGAGGGTGGAAGACCACGAGTGTCGAGGAAGCCCCCCCGCTCTGGGCCCAGGCTAGCCTGAACACTTCTCCCTCCTGAAGGCTGCTGTGTTATACCTTGTGTTTGCTTTTGTTGCATAGTTTTGCTTTATCCTTTTTGGTGATTCCTTGTAAGTGTTACACAAATAAAATTCTTTTCTGCTTCAAAAAAAAAAAAAAAGTACTCTCCTGTTGCCCTCTGGCAATGCTATATCACATGTCATAGAAGGCAATTAGGTTAGTCAGGCATGACTTGCCCTTGGTGAATCCATGATGACTGTTCCTGATCACTTTCCTCTCATTGAAGTGCTTCAAAATTGATTCCTTGAGGACCTGCTCCATGATTTTTCCAGGGACTGAGGTGAGGCCGACTGGCCTCTAGTTCACCAGATCCTCCTTCTTCCCTTTTTTAAAGATGGGCACTACATTAGCCTTTTTCAAGTCATCCAGGACCTCCCCCGATCACCATGAGTTTTTAAAGATAATGGCCATTGGCTCTGCAATCAGCTGTCATTCTCCCCTCTTATCCCCAGCCCTCCCCCTGTTTATTTTCAGTAAAAGTTACAGACAGGTCCTGGGCGCCCATGAATTTTTGTTTTATTCTCCGCAACCTGTCCGTGATTTTTACTAAAAATAACAGTGAAAAAACCTGAATCTTAAACATACTTATAGGGTCATTGCATAGTGCCACAACAGGGCAGAGTTAAGGTTGTTTGGGAGCCCAACTGTGCATTTCCACACCTTAACATATTTTGATTTCTTTTAAGTCTAACTCTGAATTTCCTGGGCCTTAAAATGCTGTTTTTTTGCCATAATTAAATCATCCCTGTAGTGTGTGTTATCATAAATTACTGATGTTTGCTGTTCTTAACTGTACTGCCATCTTAATATAGATTTGTCCGGGAATGCAGTGTGAAAAACAAATTGGCTTTTAAAAATTCTTTCCTTTTCAATTATTCAAAGTGGTGTTTGTAACACAGCTAGAGAAACTTGTCAGCTAAAGTTGGAGGGGTGGGGGAGGTGGATGATGGTGCTGTTTTTACTTGTTTTTAACCTGCATTCTTTAAGTACTCTCTGCTTCTCACACGTTGAAGGAATGAGCTGTGAGAGATCGCCACAGTGGTAGTACAGAATGCATGTTTCCTATTCGCTGCAAATCATGAAGTTAAAAGTAAATTAGTAAATTACATTAGTTAAGTTAAAAGTTTCTAAAAGATGATAATACTTGGATCTCCTGCCTTGACTCACTCTGGATTTCTGAAATCTGCTGGATTTCCTCTTTCTCCTAGCTGATCTTGACCTGTGCTGAAAGCTGGTGGCAGTTGCTATGGAAAATTTAAAGTGGTATTCCTATCTGTCTGTGCTGTCATTATGAAAGCCAAGTGCACACCTCAGTTTGACAGTTGTGTAGATGGGTCTTCATTCCACGGGGTGGGGACAGGGAGGAAGGTGTCCTAGTGCTCTGTCATCCTTCCTGCTGCTGCAACAATCTTTGTCTTGCCTTGCTTCTACTCTTCTGTCATTATACTGACTTGCAAGCATTTAGTTTTTTTGCCAGTTGCTATGGTTACGTCTGGGCTACCAGCCTCTGAACTGCAGAAATGACAAACAAATAATATATTTCAAGTCTTAAAGAAATGCACAGGAATGGGTTAAACTTTTAAACCCAACATGAGCATTACCAGCCAAGCAATACCCATTTGTGACTTGCCATGACTGCTGCAGGCTCCTTAGAATTGATGTACTGGAGCATATTTCTCTTTCTTCTTCACTACATCAAAGAGATTTTTCATCAGTGGCTTCACCATATCCCACAAAGGTGTGACATTTTGTAATCTTGCACAGTTTCAAAGAAGTAAATTTGGCTTCTTTAAATTATTATCAGCTTCCCTAGCATGTCCATTCCCAAAGCTCTTTCTGCATCTGTGGAAGCCCAAAACCCAACAAACCATTGTTGGCATTAGATCAGCATTTCTCAAACTGGGGTCCACGAGGGTATTCCAGGGGTCTGCGGGCCCTGCTGATCAGCTGCTCTCCTTCCCTCCCTCATCTCCTCCCTCTCCCTCCCATCACCTACTTCTCACAGCTGGGGGAAGTGTTGCAGTAGGGGCAGGGTCTGGGGCTGAGCGGGGGTTTCAGGGTCTGCAAAAATTTTTTTGAATCAAAATGGGGGTCCTCGGATTGCTAAAGTTGGAGAACTGCTGCATTAGACTACAATGTATGCAAAGGCAGGGTGTTAGCATTGTTTGCTCCAGCAAGCTGTGCTGGAAGGAGCAGATGTCTCACGTCTTATGAAGTGCTATTGTTCGGGTTTTCAGTGAAAGAGGCTTATTTAGACTATTTATTGAACAGTATTTTCTATCCATCAGTTTGGAACTCCTTTTGCTTTCTAACACTGAACGGCAGACTCCAGGTTTTGAGTCAAGAGACTAATAGCGCTCCCTGGTGCAGTTCTAGTTTAGGTTGTCCTGCATGTGGAGACTTTCCCTACCAAAGAGATATTTTTCTGGCCTGATGTGTGTAGGGTGACCAGATAACAAGTGTGAAATATCGGGACACTTTTTTGGGGGGGCGGGAGATAGTTGCGTATATAAGACACAGTCACTAAAATCGGGATTGTCTTGATAACATTGGGGCATCTGGTTACCCTACATGCATGAGTGTTCTCTGCCGGATCATTTCTCAATGTTATGTGTGTTCTGCTAATGTTTTCCACACAGTGCCAGAGCTGCCAATCTTGGAGAGAAGGAACTGGCTGATACACCTGCACTATATCTGCAAAGATTATGATGCGTGTAAGGTAAGAGCTGGTCAGTGGGAAATGGTTTACTGGTTTCATTGTTTAGTTCCTAAGCCCGATCTGTATTTTCTATAGGAAGTCTGAGTTTTGGTAAATGTGTTCGGCTAGAGTCTCAGCTGGTGTTAATATGTGTCGCTCTTATTGACCTCAATGGAGCTACAACAATTTATAGTACTTAAGGATCTAGACCTCTGGTTAGCATTTCTAGGTATAAAACGTAATGGGAAAAAATGGTATTTGCCGAATTAGTCTTCTTAGGTAGAGAGTAGTATGGGTCCTAACTACATTCTTTCCTGAATTGACAGAGAGAAAATATAGGTAAAGCAAATGTGAAAACTACTTTGGCTATATTTAGCCTTGTTTACAAATCTGTACACTTTTAAGTTCTTCTTCAAGTGCTTGCGTATGTGCATTCACAGTAGGTATGGGCACACCTTGTGCACCAGTGCCAGAGAGTTTACCGTAGCAGTAACCATAGGGACGGTCTCGTCCCTGGCCACATGCCTCTTTACCGTTGGTGGTCAGATCATTGGTGCTCTTTGTGAACTACTACTCGATCTAACTAGTAAAAACAACAAGGCACCTTAGAGACTAACAAATTTATTTGGGCATAAGCTTTCATGGGCTAAAAGCCACTTCATCAGATGCATGGAGTGAAAAATACACTTGGTATTCATCCCTTCTTGTCAACTGTTGAGAATAGGCCACTTCCACCTTAATTGAATTGGCACGTGAGCATTGACCCCCCACTTGGTAAGGCAACTCCCATCTTTTCATCTGCTATAATATATGTTCTGCTTACTGTATTTTTCACTCCATGCATCTGATGAAGTGGGTGTTAGCGCACAAAAGCTTATGCCCAAATAAATTTGTTAGTCTCTAAGGTGCCACAAGGACTCCTCGTTGTTTTTGCTGATACAGACTAACACGGCTACCACTCTGAGATCTAACTGGTGTTTCTCAAAAGTCTTTGGATTTCTTTTCTTTTATTCCTTTATAATTTTAAGTTTATTTCATTTGATTTAGCCCTACTTTTGGGATTTTTCCAGCTGGCGGGTCCCTGGGATTCAAACCTTGCCTAGAATTCAAGAAGTTTATGCCTGTTAATGACCCTCACTCCTACTGCCTCAAGTATTTGGGTGAGGGCCACATCAGAGATGGGTGCTTTATCTTTCATGGCTTAAAGACTAGAACTAAAACACTAAAGCCACCTTGATCATCTAAAGGAAGCTCTTTGAAGTGCTCTCCTGGTCATATCAGCTGAAGAGGTCTCAGAAGATCCCCATCTCTGGGTCTATCCTTTTCAAGGCCTAGAGAGTCTCAAAAGCCCAAGCAGAAGTCTGCATTCGGCTTCTCGACATCTAGGGTGCAGGATTCTTCCACAGGGTGTCAGTCAGGTACCAAAGGTAGAGGATGCCCTGTGGCTTGCTACTCCCCGGTACCGGGTCACTCAGAGACCTAAGTCGTCAGCTCCGGTGCCCTCTCAGGGACCATCAAGACAGGCTACTTCGATGGTTACAGAACAGTCTTCCCTGATCACTACAGATCAGCAGCTCATGTTGGTATCAACTATGAAGGAGGCTTACATCATGGCTAGAGACTTACTATGCCTGTCAGTGCTGCCATTGCCTTTGCTTCAAAGCAAAGACCTTGTGCAGTACCAATGTAGCCTTCTAGAATAGATCATTGGCAGCACGTCATTCATCCATGGAACTGTCTGCCTTAGGCTCGATACTGCCCACTAGTGTGGGACCGGCTCTGGATTCCTTACACCACATATTAACAGCAGCCAGGAAGCCATCCATGCTGCCACTGGTACCGTGCTCCTGACATAGGTCCTGATTAAGATTGCCAAACATTCCTTCAGGCACCACGCCACCCTGGTTATCCAAATCATCATCAGACTCTGAAGTCAACTCTCAGGTGTCCTGGTACCCAGAGTCTAAAGCTTACTCTCGTCATTGCTATCATTATTGTGGCTTTGAGAAGAGATTGTCCAAGAATTGGGACACTTGGGTCAGACAAGCCTGGGGCCTGATATTGTACCGGGGTTGGCTTTAATAGTTGCCTTGGGGGCAAACACCTCATACCTCTTCCTCATCACATGATGAGGTCCTGGCACAGGAGGCATCATCCCCAGTACTGGATGACTAAAGTATACCAGGAGTTACTCAGGAGAATGGCAGCCTCTCTGGAACCTGTAGAGGAGAATACACACACACTCATTGACATTCTCCATAGATTCATAGAAGGTTAGGGTTGGAAGGGACCTCAGGAGGTCATCTAGTCCAACCCCCTGCTTGAAGCAGGACCAATCCCCAATTTTTGCTCCAGATCCCTAAATCGCCCCCTCAAGGATTGAACTCACAACCCTGGGTTTAGCAGGCCAATGCTCAAACCACTGAGCTATCCCTCCCCCCCATCTTTCTGCGGCAGGGAAGGTAGCCCTGCCTGTGAACAATGCCATCATGCAGCCAGCTGAAATGATATGCCAGACCTCTTCCTCCATTTCTCTGGTGGCCAAATGAATGGATCGGAAATACCAGGCTCCATCCCCGGGATTTGAGTAGTTCTAGCTACATCCTAACAATGGCCACAGTGAATCAGAGAAGTCGTTAAGTCCAGGCTAAGCCTACCTCCAGGACAAAAAAGACTAAAAAAGCTTGAGCTCTTTTGCCATAGAATATTTTTTTCTGCCAGTCTACAACTCCAGATTGCCAGCTATCATGCCTTTTGGTTGTGCTATGGCTTGTCCAACTGGGAAGCTATATCCCACTTTATTACCAAGCTGCCTGAAGATTCAAGGGAACAGTTTGAATTAGTCATGGCTGAGGATTGCTTCATCACTCATTCATCTCTGCAGGCTTTCCTGGATGTGGTAGACTGCAGCCGAGGTCATGGTGACAACTTTAAGAATGCACCAGTCCTCCTGATTGCGTCTCTGAAGGATTGCAATAGACAACTGAGGACTTCCCCTTCAAAGGGTATTCCTTGTTCTCATCCAAAACAGATCAAGCTTTGCATACCCTGAAGAACTCGAGAATAGTTCTGAAATCCTTGAATCTCTACTGGCAATGAGGAGGACAAAATATTATTCTCCATTATTCTCCATTGCAGTCTAGACTGCAATGCTACGTCTTCCGTCATGCTGACCAATCTAAAAGAAAGCAAAGATTGCAGAGGACATAGATGCCTTCCACTTCCTTCAGGTTCGAGTCATCTCAAGGGCTTGAACCAGTAGATTTGGCTCTTTTACGTTGAGGACAGCATGTCACCCAACCTAGATCTCTCTGGCCCTTCCCTGCATTTCCAGGTCAGGTTATCTAATTTCCTACATGCCTGGTGCAGTCCATCACCTTGGACAAATGGGTGTTAAGCACGGGGGAATCAGGATACACCTTGCATTTCCTTGCTATTCCCACTCCTTTTCCCAGTCTCTCTTCAGGGATCCCTCTGACAAGTCTGTGCTAAGGCAAGAAGTGCAGATTCTACATTCTATGGGAGCTATAGAAGACATGCCCCCTCTTCAGTGGTCAGGGGTTTTTGTTCCCAACACTTTCTCATTCTCAAAGCCAGAGGAGGTCTAATATCGATCCTAAATCTTTGGAACCTGAACAGGTATGTCAAGAAGACATTCTGGATGTTTTCCCTGGCCACGATTATCTTTTCTCTAGGTCCAGGAGACTGGTATACTACCCTTAACTTACAGTATACCTATTTCAACATCTGCCAGGGCATTTCTGCCTCTCTCCAGGTTTCAAACTCTGCAGGACCTATGCGTTTTCCTCAAGGAGCATCCCCAGACCACTGTAAGGGATTGCCTCAGGATTCTAGGTCATGAGGCGGCATGTATATACGTCACCCCACACACCAGACTTCAGACTGCTGCAGGCATGGCTCAGCTTGGTCTATCATCCTCAGAGTCACCACTGAGACGAGCTGGTTTGTGTTTCAGACACTGTGTTGTCTTCTCTGAACTGGTGGATGAGCCAATCCAATGTGTGCAAAGGAGTTCCCTTCTCTCCCATCCATGACTATGTTAACAGACGCCTTAGCCATGGGATGGGGAGCACATCTGTGATAAATGAAGTGGGGGAGATAGCTCCCTTTTATGGAAACTCAACCAGCCAGTTAGCTACCAAATCCCTGTTAATAGCTGTTCTCTACATGCTTTACCTGTAAAGAGTTAAAAAAGCCCATAGGTAAAAGGAAGGGAGTGGGCACCTGACCAAAAGAGTCAATGGGAGTGGTAGAATTTTTTAAATTGGGAAAAACTTTCCCTTTGTCTGTCTGTGGTGGTTCTCCCAGAGAGGAGACACAGAGCAGCAATACAGCCAGGTATGGAAAACCATCAGGTCATACCTAGAAACTCCTCATTTGAAACCAGTTATATAAGTAGACCAAGAAATGTCTAGGAAGATGCGATTAGGTTTATCTCTTTTATTTCTATATGGCATGTGGACTCCTCTGTGCTAACCCTAGGTGCTTTTGTTTTGCTTGTAACCTTTAAGCTGGATCTCAAGAAAACCATTTGTGATGTTTAATTATTATACTTGCTTTTTTTAAATCTAGCAAGAGCCTAAGTTCCAGATGTATTTTTTTCTTTTTGTTTTTAATAAAATTTACCTTTTTTAAGAACAGGATGGGGTTTTTGTGTCCTAAGAGGTTTGTGCATATGTTGTTTAATTAGCTGGTGGCAACAGCTGATTTCCTTTGTTTTCTTTCTCCGGGGGTTTGCACTTGGGTAGTGGCAGCATTTACCCATCCAAGGTCAGAGAGAAGCTGTAACCTTGGGAGTTTAATACCAGCCTGGAGTGGCCAGTATAAATTGTTAGAGTCCTTGTGGGCCCCCACCTTCTTCACTCAAAGTGCCAGAGTGGGGAATCAGCCATGACAACATCCAAGCCCCGTCCAGGCCCAGGGGTTGTGGACTGCCCACTAAGCCAGGCTCCACATAAATGTTTTAGAGTTACAAGTGATATTTTATCCATGTTAGTAGTTCCAGTCTCACATCCAAGGCAAGACTGTCCAGGTTCTCACCGACAACACCACAGTACTGTTTTTATGGGAACAAGCAAGGTTGTGCCAGGTCCAACAGCCTTTGCCAGGAGGCAGTCAAGTTATGGAACCTGTTTATTTGGAACTCGGTCACTCTCAAGGTATCTCACCTACTAGAAGTTCAAAATGACCTGGTGCATTGTCTGTGCAGATCCTTCAATTTGGATCACAAACGTCTCTCAACACGAACGTTCTAGTTTTGGGTGTTTCACACAGGGGGCCTTCTGTCCATGGGACTATTTTGACTCCGTCAAACAGGAGGTGTCCCCATTTCTCTTCTAAGGCAAGTCACAGCCGTCGGTCAGTATTGAAACCTTTCCTGTTTCTGGAGGAAGAGGACCTCGTCTATGTGTTCTCACTAGTGCTCTGATTCCCAGGGTCTTCATCAAACTCAAGCAAGATCACAGGAGAATGATCCTTATTTCTCCAGCTTGTCCAAGACAGATGCAGTATTCAGACCTCCACAAACTGTCCTATCAGGAACCCTTACCACTGCCAGTGACCAAAGACTTCCTAATGCAGAACATGCATCCATGCTGCACCTGAATCCTCTGGTACTGCACCTCACAGCATGGTTCATCAGTGGTTGAGTGCAGAGGAAGTGCATTGATCAGTGGCTGTCCAGAACGTTCTTCTTAATAGCAGAAAACCTTCCCCCAGAGCTGCCTACCTAAGTGAAAACATTTCTTCATGTGGGGAGCCTCCCATAATGTGTGTCCAACTCAGGCCAGCATTCAGTCAATCCTAGATTGTCTTTTGAAACTTAGAGTTCAATCTAGCATTCAGCTCTGTTAGGGTACATTTTGTGGCCATTTCAGCTTTCCATCCTCTAATAAATGGCAAGACTGTCTTCGCTTACCTCATCACTACCAGATTCTTGAATGGTCTGGAGAGATTATTCCCACCGGTCTGAGAACCAACACCTTCCTGGGATTTGAATTTGTTGTTGTCTGCACTTATGGAACCTCTCATCAAGTCTTTGGTGTTATGCTCTTTTTTACACCTATCAGCAAAGGTGTCATTTTTAGTGGCCATCACTTCTGTCAGGAGGGTAGGTGAACTGAATGAATTGGTCACTGATTTACTGTATGCTGTTTTCTACAAGGTCCAACTTAGATCACACCCTCAGTTCCTCTCCAAGGTGATCTATGAATTCCACATGAACCGATTTATATATCTGCCAGTTTTCTTTCCAAAGCTGCATGTGCATAGGGTGAGAGAAGGCTCACCACTCTCGATGTTTGTCGCTTGTTGGTTTTTTACCTGCATAGGAAAAGCCCTCTTGGGCCTCTTCCCAGCTCTTTGTGCCATACACAGAACATATGAGGCGTCATCCAGTCACAACTTAGAGACTTTCTAAATGGATCACCAGCTGCATCGTGGTGACTTATGCTGCTAAAGGAGTAATGCTTCCTGATAGACTCACAGCACACTCAACCAGAGCACGTGCAACCTCAGTGGCGTTTCTGGCACATGTCCCAATCATGGACATCAGTACAGCAACAACGTGGTCCTCAGTTCATGCTTTCATCAGACATTATGCGTTCCCTGCTGCTTCAAGGTAAGATGCAAATGTAGCAAGGTGGTCCTACAGTCTCTCTTCCAATGAGGCTCTGAGTTCTACCTCCTGAGGTAACAGCATGGTAGTCACCTACAGTGTAATGGACATATGCAAGCACTCAAATAACTAAAAAACAGTTACTTACCTGTTCTTCAAAATGTGTTGCATATGTCCATTACATGACCCACTCTCCTTCCCTGATGCATCAGAGCCTACTAACAGGTTCTAGTGTGAAGAAACTGAAGGTGGAGCAACTCCGCCCTTTATACCCTTACTCATAGCACAAAGAGCTAGATAGTGAGCAGGTACCACATGTATCACTAAGGAAAACTCTCTGGCACTGGTGCACAAGGCATATACACACCTGTAGTGTAACTGACATGCAAGACATCTTAAAGAACAACAGTTACTTTTAACTGTGTTTTTTCCCAGTTGATTCTCCTTACTGCCTTTTAAAACTCAAATATCAAAATGAATACAGGCTTCCCTTTTTGTCTAGTGACAAATAGGTTTTCCCAGATGATTATAACTCTATTGCATAGTGCAGAGTCTCTCAAAGGTACTGCAGAGGCAACAGAAAGACATTGCATTGAGCAAACATCTCCCATAAGAGAGTGAGAGGAAAGGTCTTGACTTTGCTTGATTGCAGGTCATTCATTTTACACATATGTTGCACTTTTTGATATGTCTTCAGTTTGGTGTTCAGTGGTGCAGAACTGTAATGCAGAGCAGACAAAAAGTGTAGTAAAGATCAAGTGTAAATAGTCTCTTGGCCTATCAAAGCCTGTTATCAAGTGTTTTGATGTTTTTGGTCTTTTGGCCTTGAGATGAAACCCTTGTCTGTGTCTCTTGGACCTTGAAGTGAAAAAAAATTATCTAAGTCATTTAAACAGTATGTTCTTTAGACAAGACTAACACAGTTCATTAAAGGGGACCTGCAAAAGGCTAGGAGGAGGGGAATTGGCAGTTGGATTGGTTTTTGCTACTCCTGCTTGTTTTCCCCCCTTCCCCACCCCTTTAGAAATGTCAGGGATGTCAGGTCTTGGCTTCCCTTATCTTTGTTGGAGAACTTCTTGGTTGACTGGGAGCTCACTCAGCTACTAACTGAAGTTGCGCTTTGAATCCTTAACACAGAAAGCTTTTCTCTCAAATCTTGGAGATAAATGGGTATAAATAAAATCAGTGCTGACAGTCTGAATAAAAATCACTTCCCCTCTCTATTAATCTGGTTGCATTTAAAGAGGAACCTAACTTTCTTTTCCTTTGTAGATCAGATGTGAAGCAGTAGCTCTCACGCTGGTCTGTGAAGCCCCAATAGTCTGTAAAGTCCTTCCTGGTGGCTCCCAAAATGAAACATTGAGAACAAAGTCAGAAGGGTTGGTCAGGGCCACAGCATAGAAAAGGATACCCCTTTCTGTCTTGCTCATATATGTGCTCATGTGCACACACTTGTGAGTACACACTCACAAAGCAGACTCCAGAAAGAAGTATATGAAGGTCTAGCATCTTAAAGAATGAGGAAATAAGTGGATCAGCCCCTCCCATTGTCATGGGCCTTTGTGATCTAGTCCACTGCAGAGCACGAGGTTTAAATATAGTTTGGGTTATTCCTTAAAAATCCATTATTGCTCCAATGTTTATTGAATGAACAGTTGCCCTGTCAAGGGTTAGCTAAGAGGTGACTCTGTTCTGTAACACCAGCGTAAACTCTGATGGCAAGTCATTCCTTTAATCAGCTCTCAGAGAGAGGCATCCTCCTGTGCATTAGTTCTTGATTTTCATAACTTTGACCTGAATTCTGCCTGACTTTCCCCCCTGACTTCTGTCTATTAAAGAGTTTTTTAAATCCCCGTATTTACCAATGATGCTAATCATCAATGCAGAATGACTTGTTCCGCCACCCACACCTTCCAGAAATGAAAGGGTTAACTTAATTAGTACTTTTACACTTCCATTCCCTCCAATTTTGTTTTGGTGTTTCTGAGTTTTTTGGCGAATTTTACTGCTTGTTGAAATAAGAGACTGATGGTACTGGCTGTTAAATCCTGATGCCTTTGGAGCTGGCCAGATGCAAGGCAAACTTCTGAACACAGCCCTAGGCTGCGACACCCTCTGCTTTTCCTATACAGTCAGTAGCATAGGCATTGGTGCCAGACTATGTGCAGTAGTTTTGTGATGCAGATACACACTTACCCGAGAATAAACAGAGATTGTCAAAGACTTCACTTTGAAATCCAGCTCTTCATGTGTGCATCTTCATAGATTACTTTGAAGCTTCAAATCCAGTTTCTTCCCCCTTCATCCATTTTTAAAATCCCCTCCATTTTCTGTTACACACAAGGAAGGAATAATTAAAATAACCACACATTTTTAATTCATTAAATTCACCCTATTGTTTGATCTTCTTCCAAGATTCCTAAATTCTGTCAGCAAGTTAAGGAAAATTGGGGAGGAAAAACTGGGATTATAGTTCATTGTCTTTAGCACAAGCACTTTTGCTATGTGATTTTTCAGGGCTTAAAGAATTAATCAAATGTCTCTAAAAGAGACCTATCTGTTGCTCTCTCTTGATCTGAGACTGATACGGTGTGGATGGAAAAATGTGCTTTCCATAATCAAAGAGGGTGTTACCCAGGGCTTTCTGAACCCAAAGCAGTGGTAACTTAACTGTTTCTCTTCAGGAATAAATCCATGGGGACACAGCTCCTCTGTCTGATAAAGGATTGGTACAAATGAGTTCTTTTACCCAAAACTACTTTTTTATTAGCTTTCAAGCACATACATACACTCAATGCTGTAGCAGTAGGTTTTAGAGCATTACAAAACTTCATAGTTACCCAAAGTTTGAAATGGCTTTGAGTAATCAACAGCTAGACTTTTAGGGGCCCTCCTTCCGTCCAGCTGCTGGGGAGTTTAGGTGTCAGCTCCTTGCCCAAAGAGACGCTTCCTCGGGCTACTCCGAGGTGTTTACTTTTACTTTTTTTATAGCTAACTTTTACAAAACACATAAATTATAGTAACCCCTAGTGCGTTACCAGTTTTTCTAGTTTTAGCAAATTGCTTATTATTTTTATTAATAAAAAAATCCTAATATTTCTAGTCATAATAAACTTATATATTAGAGGCACCCAAATACAAGATCGCTATTCATTTACTTTTTTTTACTTTTATGGTTGGTTAACATTTTCCCTTCCTCCCATTTTAATTAGCAAAACTACAAACATGCAACTATTTGGCCTTGTCTCTTAGAGTCCTAAAAATTATTCCTAGCTATGTGGTGTTTGGTTTTCAGCTAGCAGTGACTGGACACACAAAATGGCTTACTACAGTTATGTTAAGTTCTAGTGTTACAATGGGGTATCTAGAAATTGCTGAGAGATCTGTTTATGAACATCTAATACTTATCTAATCTGTACATGCAACATTGCAGATTTGTGGGAGGAGTCTGTTAGTTAAAAGATCAGCAGATGCAAATCCAAGGGGAAGGGCAGCCTGGGGTTTCTTTTCTCTTGTATTGTCTTGCTCTCTCACCACTGGTTTTCTTTCCCCTTGGATCTTAGCATATGCATCTTCCATCCACACCTGCTAAAGTGAGTGTCCTCATTTTCACAAAACATTTCACAGTGATAAGGTTTCACTGTAATAACCTCCCCACTCACACACCCTCAAACTCCTTATGAGCTAGATTTTAGGTCAATTTCCCCCTTATTTCCATTCCCTTCATTCAGCTCCTTGCTTGAGGTGGGGGTTGCTGGTGCTGATAACATTGCTGGCAGGAGTATCAGAGCAGCACCAAGTTACTGCTAGACTGGAATGAGACAAAGTCCCCTTTCCACCTCTCCCACTCCAATCTGCTCCATTCCTAAGGAGCCAATTTGTGGCTGAGGGAGAAACCTCAGAGCCCTTCCTCTGTGACAGACCAGTGCAATCAATTCTTAGTCATACTCCTTGTCGTATCAAAGGTCCAATCTGGTTTTTGAAATGTTTTCATTCTGTTACATGACCAGAGTATAGTAGAATTAACTCTTCAGCTGGCACTATGGAGTATCTCCAGCCTGATCCCGGACCCATCAGTCACATGAACAGAGCCAGTAAGGGTTTGACACTTTTATCAGTTCCTTCCTCCCCTTACTCCAAGAAGTATCACTTTTTCATTCTGCTTTTGTTGACTCAATTGCAGCTGCTCCAAATTTATTCATTTCTTCACAAAGCTCCTCGAGTGGAAGCCTCTGTTAGCGCGGGATGTTTTTATAAATTCCATGTGGGATTTTCTCTGGGGAATATCTAATTATCTATAGGAATGTAGGGAGCAATAGTAAAAGGACCACAGTGCTCCCAGTGCTGTTCTCCCATATAGATTGTAATGGGCTTTTACTGAAACTTTCCCTGATAGAGTGTTTCTGTCTTGGATTTCTTCTCCCCAACCTTCTTCTCCCTGTTCTTCTGTTGTATGGTTACCATCTTTATCGTGAACAACCTTCCCTCACACCCAGAAGAGTGATGAAAAATATTCCTTTAAAAAAATCACACATCCATACACACTGCCTACAGTTTCTCAGTTCCAGTCTGTGCTGTGTGATGGAAGTAAACATTCTTGGAAAGCTGAGCTCTGCAAATTACAAGTATTGAGAATTTCAGTTATGGTTCTTGATAGCAACATTGTTAAAATTCTGGAAGTCTACAACATTAATAGAACTGGAGTTTATCCCCAGGAATTTGCTACAGCTGACGGGTGAAGTGGAAACACTTATTTTCAGAAGTCATTTTACAGGGTAGCTCAGAGCACAAACTCTGATTGCATAAACATTATTGTTGTTATATCGCATGCGGAAGTTACCTAGTGTCATGTTTGCCAGATAAGTGGAAGGAAATCAGCAAGAGCAGTGCAGTAAGGCATTGTATGGTGTTTGTTTTCAAATTCAGTTTGTTAAATTCAGGGTAAATGAAAGACTGAAGATATTGTGCCTTTGTGTTATGAGCACTGGTGTAGTGTAGTTGAGTTAATCACAGTACATAGAAAACATGCTTTCCAACTAGATTAGGGGTGGATATTTAGCCAGGCTGAAATAAATATCACCTTAAATGTAGTTTTTCTTTACTGAAATACTGGTATCTGAAAGATTTTTATAGGGTTTTTTGTAAACTATTACATTATTGGGTTGCCTGTTTCTTTAATATAAGGGAATAAAGTTCAACGTCCAAGAGATGCTCTTGCGACAGGAATTCTGTTTTTTATATAATTTTCACTTCATTGTTTCAGATTGCTATCAAAGAGCAACTCCACGAGACTCAGGGAATGTGTGAATATGCAGTCTATGTTCAAGGTATGCCAGATGAAGACTATGTAAATAAGTTACTGAGTTACTTCTGGTTTGAAATGCAATTCCCTGTTTTAAAAAAAACAGTCCACAAATATAAATACCATATGTGAACTCTAGCAGGACTTATGAAAATGTGCTTGAGTGCATAGACATGCTATAACTTCTGAAATGTTTCTACTTGCCTGGTTTAATTTTCAAATCCATGGTTATCACTTTAATGAACAGATGAGGATTGGTTCTTCTTGTGAGTACATGGATTTTTCTTGGTAATCCGATATCTTCAGATCTTCCTGGAACTGCTGATGCTTGGCTCTGGTTATAATTGGCCCTGTGCATTTGACTGTGTCATGTGAAATGTGTTTTTTGTTAGAGCCATATTCTTTAAGGTAATTGTTTGGTTATGGTTTCCTTTAAGGATGCATTAATGTTCGGTATATAGTGGCTGCTGTGTTTGCTTACACAGTCAGAACATTCATTGCCTTGGAATGTTATGAAAATGAAAAGCATTATCTCAAACACCCTCGATTCTTTAGAGTACCACAGTCTGTTCTCGAGATGAAAAGAAAGAGATTTATTTTGTAAAGGAACATGGCCCTGAAGGCTGACGTTCCCTGTGTCATGTTAGAGAATGTAGGCAGGGGGATGATCTGAAGGTCATTGGTGAGCATCAGTGCTGCAGTTCAAATTGCAGTACACTGGAACATTTCAGGGGCTAAGAGAATTTCAGACTTTCTGTTACTGAAAACTTAGGGCTCCCTCCCCTCTAAAGTGGTTTTCAGCCTCGAAGCAAACACAGTCCTGTGTTCACCCTAGCTCAGTCAGTGCTGGCACCTCAGCCTACTCAAATATGAGTTTCTGGTTATGTTGCTGTAATACAGGGAGCATCTGAATGGAAACTGTCACAGTCCATCTGTCCTCCCTGTACAGTCCAGGCCTGCCAGTGATGCAGCTTGTCTTCCCTACAGAGTAATGTACTAATTTGCCTTGTGTGTGTTGCTTTGCAGCTTTGATATTTCGCTTAGAAGGGAAGATTCAAGAATCCCTAGAACTTTTTCAGACATGTTCCATTCTAAATCCTCAGAGTGCTGACAACCTCAAACAGGTGGCGCGATCATTGTGAGTGTCATTTTATTCCTACACTCTGAAGTGTCACACAGGACATGGCAAGCTTTGTTCCAGATGCAAAGTTAATACCATTTAGATCCCAAGTATGTTTCCTCACCATCAGCACTTGGATTGGTTTCCATAGACGAGAACTCCCTATTAAATTAGGATCTCTAGCACAGTGCATTTGTCTAGTTGTAAACATTGATGCTGTTTCATGACCTTTTTTTTCATTGTATTTTAATGCTTGGGGACAAGTAATAATGATGATTAGATCAAGAGCTGTTAATGCAGGTATGTGCTGTGCAGGTTTGTACCACCAAGCCCTGCCTGTGTGCATGTGATTGTGTGTTGGGCACCTGTCTCTTTGGGAGTTAGGCCTAGATCTGCAAAGATAGTTAGGCGCCTTTCTCCCTTGGTCAAAGGGAGCATTGCAGAAGCAGTGCATTCATGCCCATGAAGAGAGCACTCACGTCTCTCAGCAGTGATCCTCTGGCTTGCTAGAGATCAGCATTGACTCACTACAAAGAGATCTTCTTCCTACTTAGATTGTAGATGTCTTAGGACAGAGATATGTCACTGGTAGACTGCAAAGCAGTGTGCAGACCTATGGGGTATGTAAATAATAATATTCTCCTTGGCTGGTAGGTTGGTGGCTGCACAGTATGGCCTCATGCTTAAATGGCAGAGAAAAGTAAAAATTGAAATTCTTTCACAGGTTTCTGTTGGGGAAACACAAAGCAGCTATTGAAGTATACAATGAAGCCGCTAAACTCAACCAGAAGGATTGGGTAAGTACAGAGCCTTTTGCCATACGTAGTTCACTAGAATCTTTCTTGGGGCACAGTCAAACATAGACCCATGCAGCATATTTGTATTCTGCAGGAAAAAAGCCTTCTTGTCAAACCCTGCATAGCCATGTTCAGTACACACTTAGCTAGATTACTTTAAGGATAGATATGGGAAGCACCTGTCCAGCCCAGAAACCCTCCAGTACCACTGACATCCTATGGGTAATTGGGTAACTTGTTCCAGTGGTACCCAAACTAGTGCAAAACCACCCCCAAATAACCAATGGGCTGCACTGAGTGATGTCTGTTTTTGCAAAATTCAGGACCACTGTTACAGGACTAATAATAAATAAAACCCTCCCAACTAGTAGAAGAGCTGAAAGAAGAGATCTGCAAAGAGCAATGAGTGTAAAGTGAGCTGGTGGGAGGTAAGGAAAGAGAGAGGTTGTGGTTCACAGCTCCTTGAGAAAGAGTCTCCAAGGGAAGTGCTGTGTTTCTGCACATGGGCTCTCATGCTGCAAGCCATTGATCATATGCATGCTTAAAACAAAGTATATCGGGCCTGATTCCCAGAGGCTCAAGCACCATTGACTTCATCTGTGCCTTTAGGTGCTCAGCACTTCTATAAATTAGGCCCAATATGTGTGGGTATTTGGTACCACTCTCTCTTCTTCCACCCACTCTGTGCTGAACAGCAAGTACAACTTTTACCTGGAGCTGTGCAAATGATGGACGTTTCAGGTCACTGGCAATTCTGAAAAATCTAAAAATAGTTTCAGGTCAAATCAAAACGAAAGTGTTTTTTAAAAATTTTTGATGAATCAAAGAGTGTTTTAAAAAAGTAAATGAATAATTTGGGGTTGAACAAGATGTTTCATTTTGACAAAATTGCAATGTTTCAACGTAAACAAAAGATTTTGACGTAGACCAATATTAAACCTTTTTGATAGTTTGTTTTAAAATAAAAATAAAGGAAATTTCTACATGCAAGTTGTTTCTAACTGAAAAATCAAAACGTTTTGATTTTTTTTTTTAAATTTTGTTTTTTTCCCACCAAAACAATTTGGCAAAACCAGCCGTAATTTGGGAAACATTTTGGGGTCTTCGAATCTGCATTTTTACCTGGAAAATGTTTCGGCCAAAAATTGTCACCCAGCTCTGCTTTTATCAAATGGATTGCCTTTCAACCCCATCCTTTCCTAAGGGTAGGTCTGCACTGTAGTTGGGAGATGTGATTGCAGCCTGTGTAGATCCACCCCAGCTATCTTTGGCCTAGCTAGCTCGAGTA
Organism: Eretmochelys imbricata; assembly: GCF_965152235.1. Classification (NCBI taxonomy): domain Eukaryota; kingdom Metazoa; phylum Chordata; order Testudines; family Cheloniidae; genus Eretmochelys; species Eretmochelys imbricata. The sequence continues at coordinate 42,705,404 of NC_135581.1, read as the reverse complement.
GCAATAGCAGTGATGCCACGGCAGTAGGAACAGCAGCTGCATCCTAGGCGGGTGGCGCTAGCTCATGCAGCTGCCCATGCTGCTGCAGCTTCACAGCTGTCGCTCCTTGAGCTGGCTTTGATCTAGCTAAATTAAAACTAGTTTGAGTATGTCTCCAAGTACTGCAAATATACCTCCTGATTGCAGTGTAGTCCTGCCCTAAGTAAACAAACTATCTGTGGCATGTGCTGGGCATGGCTTTAAACCTATGGTTTACTACCCCGTCTGGCAGGCATGGACAGGTATCTCCATAACATGCTCAGTGCTGGAGTCAGAGTTGATACTTCCACTTTCCTTGTATGGAAGCACCCTACCAACTTAACCCAGCCTTGAGTTGCGCTTTGTGTCTTTACCATTCTTCACAACTGGAGGGGTTGTATGTAGGAGAGGGCCATTCTGTTGTGATAGGAGGGTAAAATATTTCATAGACTGCATTCTCCCTGCTAGAGATCTACCTAGTGCACGTAGAGAATTTCTACACTGGTAAAGTGGGGTACGTTATTAGCAGAGGAAGAAGGGAAACTTGTGGGGGTGCTCTGCTGCTTGGCATAGCTCCTCCCATCCCCGAAAAGACAGCATGTAGCTTGTCTGTTAACAAATTCTTAGCCATGAACTGGATGGGTGTAAATGTTTCCTATGGTGCCACCAGCATAGTTAGGATGCTGAAAGGATCCCAGCCTCTCTGGTATAGGACCTGTATTCTGGTCAGCTAGGCCCACTTTCCAATTGTGTCCAGTTGGGCCAAAATTTCACACACATCCCCTGAATCATGGGGTTTATCATAGGCTAGGGATGTTTTGAGAACGCCTCTTGGTATAATAGAGGTCACATGTGATAGGTTCATATCTCCCCACTGGGAATCCAGTGCAGTCTCAGCCAAGTATATATCCCTTTGCACAGGCCTTCCCTCTTTTGTCCTCACTGCTCTCTTGCTGTCACCTCCCCTGGGATGCTCACTTCTTTATGCTGAGGATAAAGCCAAATAGATTATCAAAATGGCTGAAGTGTAGCGAGTTCTCTGAACTACAAAGTCCATGGAGGTTCCCATCCAAACCAATAACTGTTACTAGTCTCTTTCTGATTATCCAGTGCCAAGTTCACCCTTATGCAGCTTTTTCCTTTATATGTAGGAGATCTGCCACAACTTGGGCGTGTGCTACATGTACCTGAAGCATTTCAACAAGGTAACTCAAGTTCTTGTCTTGTCCAAACAAATCACTGAGAGCCTGTCTACATGGTGTGGCAATGCGCACCAGATGGGTGTGAATTCTAATGTGCACCAACGTGTTGTCACTAACTAGTCCATGTAGACCCTGCAGGTGTGCGCTAAAACTTCTCACATTAAGGAAGTTTTAGCACCAGCAGGGTTTACACAGGCCAGATAGTGTGCAACAGAATTCACGTGCTGTAGAATTCACACCCCTCTAGTGCACATTATCCCACCATATAGACAAGCCTTAACACATCACTAGAGACCTGATTCTCTTTTCAGTAGTTTTACTGATAAAGGGATCACGTACAGTCAGGTTAGTTTCTTAGCTGTTTCAAATGTTTGATCTGTTGTGATAATCGGGTCTACAAATTTACCCTAATTGGAGCTCAACTATAAGAAGTGAGTGAAAGTTTTATAAAATGTCACAATACCAATAAATGTTGATGGGAAAAGGTACAAAATGGAGAAACAAATCTGAATTAGTCCACACAAAATGGCCTATTGACATACCTCAAGGATTGTTGAGATCATGCCTAGTAAACAAGAGAAGTGTGGGACTGGAAATCCGTGAACCAAAATAGGTCTGTCGGAAATTAGGCCTTTTTGGTGGACAAAATAACAACGGGCTAATCTGCCCATCACTTGACTTTTGGGTTTCTCAAAAAGAGACTTTGAGAGATGAAAATGAGCAGAGTGGCTACCACAATGCTGGCTGACAGACAGGGAAGGAGCAAGTTTCACTATCATGGCTGCCATCCCCACTGTCTCCGGGGTCCCCAGACTTTCTTCATCCTAATCCTGAGAGATGCCTGACCAGTCCGAGCCAGAAAGAGGGAGCCGGATGACACTGCCACCTCCATCGGCTCGGCTAAATCTCTACCTGGGATGTGAGACTTCATCTGCCCCACACCCTTTCTTGTGTGTTCTTTTCCTGACCCACCTTATTTCTTCTCTTTCCTATCTTTCTCCTTTTGCTTTATGTCGAATAAGAGTCTGGCTCAACTGGCCAAAACTGCATATTTTGCAACACTGCTGTAAATCTGTGACCACAAAGAGGCAGGTAAAAGCAATGCCCTAAATAGTATGATGCTGGTGCAAGTTTGCCAACTCTCTCAGTGGCTGATAAGACTGTGTGCTGGGCTTGTGTTTTTCCAGCAGTGAGGTTGTAAGTGAGAGTCAACACCAGAGACAGAAATTGTATTTCCTATCTTTGCTGTTTTTTTATTTCCCCTTCTATGTGTTTGTCTTGTTTTGCCTTCTAGAAAACAAGATCAGACTTTAATGACAACTCCAGTCCATCTCAACTAACTTGTCTTTTCCCCCAAAGGACAGTTATTACCATCTTTAATACAGTCTAGGCAACTGTCAATCAAAGCAGAGTTTTCTTCTAAAGACTCTCTACAGCTAAAGGGAAAGGGAACAAGAGATGTTAAAATGAAAGCTTCACTTAATACTTTTCATTTCTAAAGCTTTAGCTGTTTTTTTCTCCTCTTTGTACCTGTACTGAAAGGTTACAAAGGATTTTTAATGGTGTGTTTACCGTGGCACTAAGCAGGCTCTATACCAAACCCCAAACCTTGTTTAAAACCGTTTAATGTTGCACAGTTAGGGTATATTTTTCTGTAGTATCTGACTGATGAATCTTGCCCATATGCTCAGGGTTTAGCTGATCGCCATATTTGGGGTCGGGAAGGAATTTTCCTCCAGGGCAGATTGGAAGAGGCCTGGAGGTTTTTCGCCTTCCTCTGTAGCATGGGGCACAGGTCACTTGCTGGAGGATTCTCTGCTCCTTGAAGTATTTAAACCATGATTTGAGGACTTCAATAGCACAGACATAGGTGAGAGGTTTTTTGCAGGAGTGGTGGGTGAAATTCTGTGGCCTGCGTTGTGCAGGAGGTCAGACTAGATGATCATAATGGTCCCTTCTGACCTAAATATCTATGAGTCTATATTTACACTGCATTTAAACACCCACAGCTGGCCCATGCAAGCTGGCCCAGGCTGTGGAGCTGTAAAATTGCAGTGTGGACATTTATGCTTGGGCTGAAGCCTGAGCTCTGGGACCCTGCGAGTGGGGAGGGTGTTTAATTGCAGTGTAGACATACTCTGAAGGTCATGTTAACACTTTTGATTCTTTGGGCCTATTTATTCCACCTATGTTAATCCAACAGAGCTCTCTGTTTATAAACTCACAAGAGCAGCTACATCAGTAAAATTCTGGCATTCAGCCCTTTACAAATCAGCCACTAATGAGTCCGTAACTAACAGATGTATCCCCTGGCAGTGTGCAGAGTGAAATGAGGTTTGGAGGTGGCCAAAAGGGGATGGTGTAAGCCTCTTAGACTCTGTCTAAACTAGACTTCTTGGTCATGCTGTAACTCAAGATTGACACTTCATTCAAGTTAACCAGCAGGACTATAAATGAAAATGTGGACATCTTCCCAAATGTTGGTGGCTCACTCTAGGCTAAGCCATAGAATAAACTTCATTTCCTGTTTAAAAGCAATGTGGGGTGTTTATATTTGCCATTGCAGTTGTGGGAATTAACTTGAGTAAACTGGCAACCAGTGAATTTGGGTTACAAAGCGACCAAGAACTCTAGTCTAGACAGGATCTGACAGGTCTTGTCTGAACTAGGATTTTCCAGAGAGTATTTCCATTTTTCAAAGAAGTCTTCTAGCCATTCGGAGATGACCCCTAGAGTTTGCCTGTCTAGCTGGATAACAAACCATGCTCTGACACCAGGGGATGCTCCTCCTGTCTTGGAGCCTTTTACAAAGGTGTAGATGAGTTTCTAGCCTCATGGAGGTGGTTATAACTCATGGGATGTACCTTCCTGAAGATGGAAATGGTGTAAGGCCCAAATCCTGGCCCCAGCATATGGTCCAAGCAGCTGGGCTCAGTGGTGGGAAGTTCTCAGGGGCTGAGAAAGGGCTCTGCACAGGGCTGAGGGCAGGATTTGGAGATTCCTTGTTGGAGGTAGCAAGGGGTCCTGTGCACTGTAGAGCAGCTGAGCTGGAGGGGCTCATCTTTTTCCCTGCCTCCATGGCAGGCTTGCTAGTGGTGCAGAAGCTACTCCCACAGGAAGCCTGGAGCAGAGGTCACAGAGCAGCTCTGCTGCTGTGGAGTGGCTGGATGGAGGTGGATGCATTGGCAGTGCTTTTGGGGCTTAGCAACTAATAAAAGAACACCTAGGAAATTTGAAATTGGACTCTTGATCCCCTTGCACTCCCTCCAAATATGTCATTTCATGCTACTCACTTAGGTGTCACTGCATGGCTTCCCCTGATGAGAACTGAGCTGCTGGTGTTGATTTTGTGAGGTGTCTGTTTTAGATGGAAAACACAGAATTTCAAGGGAACGATTGGTTCCCAATTTGATCTCCCCACTCCCTGCCTCTAAAAATGTAAAAATTCCCTTACTAATCAATCCCTAGCAGAGAGAAAATATTGTCTGCTGCCTCAAGTGGGAGCTGTATTCGTCTTAAAATCAGTATTGAATTACACAATCTAAGTGCACCATCAAGCAGGGTGGTGGACTCACTGTATCTGTTACAGTCCGCATCACAGCAAGGTTGTAGTTAGGTCAGGCCTCCTTTAAAACTGCTTCTGTTAAGAATACTGCAGTCTTTGTATTGAGCTCATACTTAGAGCCCTGCATGGATACAAAATTTGTATCTGCATCCGATCCACAATCTGCAAATATGGTCCGTGGATATCTGCATCCACAGATTTGCAGGGCTCTACTCATACACCTTTCCCTATCATTGCAAAGCAACAGCGAGATGTTTAGAAGGTAGGTCCATATCTGTGACCTGCCATCTGTGATGATGTCCCTTCATTCATTTGGCTTATGGGGAAAATATAAGTATATCAGAATACTTTTGAAAGAAAAAGGTATCTCAAATTGGGGACCAGTTAGCCTATAAAGTGTCCCATTAGTCTGACAGCCTTACCTCTGGGGAGCGCATACTTTTTACATAACATCACATGGACCTATAAAATATAATGAAGCCTGTGGAGACGGCTGGCTGTTTAACATTTGCTGGTAATGAATATCCAGTACTGCATAAATCCTTTTCTGTCTTTTACCTTGTCAGCATCTCTTCTTTTAATGTGCCATGTGCTAGAAAGCTGCAAACTTTTATTGCCCTCCCACTGACTCAGCTTGGGAGGAAGAGGAAGATGTTACAGTAATAAGAGTTTGGAAGTGTTCCCCATTGGAGGGGATTTACGTGTGCCTGGCTAGAGCTGTTGAATTCTTTCTGCATTTACATGGCAATCCTGGCTCATTGCTAGCATGAGCATTTTGCAGTGAAGTGAACTGTAAATGCATATTTTAAGGGAACAAACTTAGCAGCCCCCAAGGGATCTCGGATACTGTACAGGAACAAATGGGCCTCTGTATCTCTCTTGGCAGATCAATATGTTTTGCTTTGACTTCAAGTGCTCGGCTTTGAAGTGCTCTCCCTAAAAACCCATGACTCCTGTTGCAGAGCTCATTTCAACAACCACCTCATAGGTTGGGCCTTTATAATAAGATTCTTCAAACTTGGCTGGAGCCTTTGATCCCTTTTCCCTCCATGTAGTAACACGAGGGTTGGTTCTCACAGCTGACAGCTTTTGGGTCATTGCTTCACTGTCAACTCTGCAACCACATTGATTTTACTCTCTCTGTTCTGTGTGTGGTTTTGTGTGTAGGCAAAAGACCAGCTGAACGATGCCTTGCAGCTCAACAGGCATGATCTGACATACATGATGCTGGGAAAAATTCACCTGCTGCAAGGGGAGACCGACAAAGCCATTGAAGTCTATAAGAAAGCAGTGGAGTAAGAATTTCATCCCCCCACCTCTTTAGGAGAATTTTGACTGGTGAATTCAGGAATGTGTCTGATGATTTTAAAATGACAATGCTCCTGGGCAGATCTGGGATTTCCCATCTGTGTGACCATCTCTGATCTTGGCTGCAGTACTCTTACTCCAGCTGACAATGTGTCAGGGATAGAGGTACCTCTTTGAAGCCCTTGCCAAGAGAAGAGTGGAGCCCTTGCCAAGAAATGAATGGAGGTGCTGGGAGCAAATGTATACAAAATCAACTTCTCCAGTCCCATGATTCATGTGCTAAAGCCTGAAACACAGAGCTGAATGGTTGCTGCTCACGACTGTCACAGCTTTACTGTTGGCAAGAGCAGTGAGCAATCAACAGCCATTTTGAACTTACTGGATTGTTATATACTTCACTGGGTGAATTTTTGATGCATGAAAGTGAGGATCTAATAGCCTGGCTAGAGCCAGGCTGGTGCTGTAAGTTTTCCAGCCCAGTCCCTCAATCCTGATCTGCATTGTCCCACACCAGCTAAATTAGCAGTGGTTTTGCATAGTGGACAGATGTCCAGGAAAGAAAATTGGCAGTTACTGCTGCTCATTGGAACTGTGCATACAGCTAGTCTGAGCTAAAGCATCCTATTAGTTTTGTTACCCCATCCTCTCCTGTTTCTCATCCCCGTCGGCGGTGGTGTAATTTATTATTTGTATTATCATACCCAAACAGAGAACAAAAAATGTTACAACCTAATATGCCTTGCCTGTTGTAGATTCCAAACTGAGGAAGGGACAGTCCTTGCTTTATCCTTGTACAGCACTTTGTACAACGGGATTTCAACCTGGTTGAGACCTCTAGGTGTTAGCACAATGCACCTTCCAAACTGGGGTGTGGAACCTAACTCTCTGTATAAGCAGCTAGTTCATTAGTATGTGGTGTCCCCAATCTGCTTTTTCTCTCTTTGCTGCTCATTATTTATTATTTGCTTGAAAGGCCTTGAAAATGTGGAGCCTTTTTAAAGAGCCTACAAAACTGTACATGAGGTAGAGTTAGAGATGAGGGCTTGGGAATCATAAACTGCAATTGAAAATACATGACACATTCATTGTAAGTGTCCATTTGGGGTGAGTCTGTCTTGTTCTCAGTTCAGCTGAATGGGGTAGTGTAAGTTACCCATCAGCCACAAAGCTATTGCCTGCATTCTGCCTTGGGAAAGGTGATCTTGTGGTTAAAACAGATCTGTTTCCAGCTCTGACAGTGATTTTGAGATCTTAAGCAAGTCATTTAACCTCCTGCACTTCAGTTTACCCACATAAAATATTACCTACTTCCCAAAGGGGCATGAGGAGTGATTAATTTTTGTAAAACATTTTGAGGTGCTCAGATATAACATGTGGTGGTGAAGGTGATATTATTAGTTGGTTATATTTGCAGTAGTAACAGGGATATTTCTTACATTGAGTGGAGTCTCAGGGGTTCCACACTTCACCTTGTATTAGTACTGCCAAGAATTGTAAAACTTTGGGTTTTGTATTTCAGGTTTTCTCCAGAAAACACAGAGCTCCTTACGACCCTGGGTTTACTCTATTTGCAGGTACAAAACACTGCTGGCTACTATGTGGACCTAATTATATTTTAAATGGCTTGGCAGTTGCATATGGAGTAAATTTCTATTCATCTCCATGTGAGTTTGACATATTTCTCAAAAGGGCACATCAGACAAGATGGAGCTTGCTCCTCTGTCTCTTCTTTTCTCATTTGGCTCCTGAAGGGAAGTAACTTGATTTCCTAGTTCTGAGCCAGAGCAGGAATTCTATTTGGCTATTGCCCTAATTGTGTCACTCACTCTTCCAAGTACAGTAAAACATGACTAGTCATTACCTTGTTTCTGGGGAAGGAGCTTAGTGAGTTATTCTCTTAGAAAAGCAGCCATGAAATTGTTTAACACTAATGCACCTTGGAGAAAATCGGAATTGATTTAAATAACACAGGCACGTTTATCATTAGGGACTTGGGTCATGAGCAAAAGATCATCTGTCTCCCAAATTACCTCCTCATTGCAGTATTTGGTACAGCTGTCATCCTTTGCTGAAGGGGGCTGCAGGCCAAGATTGAAGGACATCAGTAGAGCTGTGGAGGGAGCAGGAGAGGCAGAGCAAAGTATGGTGCCTGGGCAGAGTAGCATGGGCAGAAACTTGCACAACTGTCCACACTGTGACTTCGCTTTTTTGTGGTGTATCACATCCCTGGACTCCAAAATTCATTCCAAATACCTTGCCAGTCTTGATTGTCTCCATGAGTCACAGCAGGGGTTAGACGCCTTCTGTTAATAGGCACTGGTGCAGTTGTGGGGGAAGGGGAAGGTAATGGAGTTTGAATAAATTCATGGACCAACATGAGACACCATGGGTTGAATTTATATCTTAATTATACCAGTGCAATTCCTGAGTATCTCCATTGAAGCCAGTGGGACTTAAGCATGTGGTCAGGGTTAGCTTCACTTCTGTATGGGCCTGCAATGCTGCTGAGCACTCTCAAGTCCCATTTACTTCAGTTGTTGAGGGCAGTCTAAGCAGATAGACTTTGGGGCATTTCTGTCCAGGGAAGGGTGCTGTGGAGGGCATGGGGAGGGAGAAAAAGTGGTCAGGGAATCTGTGCTGTGGCTTATAGTGCTCAGGAAGTCAGTCCCTGCTCCTTTGTAGAAAAAACTCTCCAGATAGTTCTTATTCCCCAACACAAACTATATAGAAATCTAGTTTCTGGGCTAGACAGTCTGCGTTGGGTTGAGTTGTGTTCCCTCTGTTATCAGAGGAATCCATTTTGTTCCAGCTGGTTGTGGATTGTGAAGTAGGAACACTGCACATGTGAGAGTGTAACTGCAACAGAATAAAGCTAACTTTTATGAATCCCTTACTTTAAGTGATAACCAAAAGCACTGTTTGTTATCTGAACATTTAACCCTTCTGGGCCTGCATTTCTGACACTCCTTTGTTTTTTCCCAGCTTGGGGTTTATCAGAAGGCATTTGAACATCTTGGAAACGCACTTACATATGATCCCACCAATTATAAGGTACCATGAGGAATATATACTAGCCAATTTAGTGATGACATTAGGCCTGTAAAAACTAATTCTTGAGTAAAATATCCCCAGTACCAGAGCATGGGCTGAGAAGGAGGCCAAGGTCCTAAAAAGCTTGTTCCAAAATGCATTTCTGTGACCTCCATCTGATGGGGATAGAGGATATTATCTATGGGGCCTGTTTGCTTTTAATGGAAAGTTTCATATATTTTTCATAGAAGAATTTTTAACAAATGGAAATTACTTTTCTCTAACCTATTACTTCAAACTGTTGCAATTCATCACGAGCACTGTGCACCACATTCCTGGGAATTCAGTATACCTTTGCGACTTTCTGGAGCAGAGCACAGACACAAGTGAATAAGGATGGTGTGGTGGAACATCACTCCTTTGCTAGTCTGCAAAGATCGTAATTCATACATGGTCTCTCTCCCAGCTATAATGGAGGGTAACTTTGGTCTAGCTAGTTGAGGATGAGATCTGAATAATGGGGATAATGTAAATCATTTTGAGATCTATGGATGGACAAGCAATGAATAAATACAAACCAAGTATTATTATGATGAAGACTACATTACTTTTCCAGACTCTACGCTAGCTCGCTGTGAAGTATTACAAATAATTTATTGGACAAATGTAGTTTAGTTTAAACTAAGTTAATTTTGGTGCAGTATCTTTGATTTTCTTTTTAATCACATATGTTCAGTAGTTTGCAGTGTCACCCTCAGCCAGTAGTGTGAACTGTCCAGGGTTTGCTGTACATGCCTTGGAGTTAAGGAATGTTTTCATCTCCCCTTAAGTTGCCCTGGGAAGGTTTCTGTTCCAGTTTGTCATATGAAAGAAATGATTAGTATCTGGACCTTTTCAGAACCCAGACTTCTGGAAGCTTTTATTGTGAATCACTGAAAGAGAATTAGCTAGTCAGGATGCAGCGTTTATTAGCCACCTTGATCAGGAAAGAGGATGTGGAAAGCATGGGACCCTTTCCCAATGCCCTGCCCTCTCCCAGCCAGGATGTAGATTTCCCAGTTGTTCTTACTTTGGAAGCCTCTAGCAGAGAGTTCCCCAAAGAGAATCTCCACTCAGACCATTGGTCTTGTTTTTAGTTTAATAACTTTGTAGCATTTTCTCCTCACCATGTTTGGGGAAGCCCAGTGCCTCAACCACTCACTGTCAAGCTCTTTTGAAGGCTATCTTGGCAGCTGGCAGTATGATGCAGACTCACGGAGATTTTGATGTAGCCCTCACCAAGTACAGGGTAGTAGCCCACACCATGCCTGAAAGCCCCCCATTATGGAACAACATTGGAATGTGCTTCTTCGGCAAGAAGAAATACGTGGCAGTAAGTGCCTGGTTCCCTTCCATTTCCATCTATATTTAATTTGATTTGTGTAAGAACAAATATAAAACAAGGATCCTCCCTCTGTGGCGGAGACTGGAGAAAGTCTTGTCCACTCAGGGTATGTTACTAGCAGTGTTGTTCCTCTTTGCAGGCTATCAGTTGCCTGAAGCGAGCCAACTACTTAGCTCCCTTTGACTGGAAGATTCTGTACAATTTGGGGCTAGTCCACCTGACAATGCAGCAGTATGCATCTGCTTTCCACTTTCTCAGCGCCGCTGTCAATTTCCAGCCCCGGATGGGAGATCTCTACATGCTTCTGGCAGGTAAATGACCCTTCCCTCCTGCCCTCTCCCCTTCCTCCTACCCCACAGAGCTGCATGAATATCATCTTTGGGAATATCAGATTTTAAGGTGGGAAAGCAAGAGGTGGTGCAAGTTGTTATCTGAGACTGGATAACTCAGCATTCTGGTATTCAGAAGTTTTTCACCAGCAGGTCATGGACTGGTTTGAAATCAGATCTTCAGTGACCAAAAGTCAATGCCTTCTCACTCACTGAAATACAGTTCTTGCTATAGACTAGTGACTACGTCCTCCAAACCACCATGGATGGTCCCAGCTTTTATGGGAGGACCATTGTGGGGTGATGCAGAGAAGCTTGCACTGGTGCTGCTCATGCAATGACTTCTGGGTTAGAGCACTGGGGTTTCTGTGGTATCCTCAGTCTGGCACTCCTCACCAGCACTAAATCCAAGGTTAGAAAAACTAGAAACTAGGCATTGCAACTCCAGTGGTTAGGGGATTGTGTACATTCAAGAGGGGGATTCACCTTGTTCTCCTCCCTACTCTGGCAGAGGCACTGGGAGATTAAACGATCTGGGTAACCTGCATAGAAGCCCTGACTTTGATCAGGTACCTTAATTGCAGGATGCCTAAAATCCAGACAGATCGCTAATGTCTCTCTTCTTTCTGGGACTGGGACTCAACTTCTGGTCTCATACACTTTAAGATCAGAAGGAACCATTGTGATCATCTAGTCTGACCTCCTGCACATTGCAGGCCACAAAACCTCAAACCCCTCCCCCCACACTCCTGAAATAGATCCATATCCTCTGACTGAGTTATTGAAGTCCTCAAATCATAGTTTAAAGACTTCAAATTACAGAGAATTCACCATTTACTTTCTTTACTGCAGTTGGCTGGGTGTGGGAAGTGTTCATAGTGGTGTTGATTTCTGCATACAAGCAAGGCATGCCGTGGAGTAGGCACAGCTGACTACAAAAATCTTGATTGACAGGTTTAATAGGAACCTTCCAACTCAAGAATGTATGTCCCATGCTAGTTAAAGAGTTTAAAATCAGTTCCTGTGGAGGTGTCATTACTGTTCCTGATTCAGATGTAGGGGCTCCAAGAGCAGTGGAATAAAGCATTGACATTCAGAACTATCCTTTGCAAATAGGCTCTATGCCTGGGAAAGCAGAAAAGTCTATTTCAGAGGAGTGAATTATGTGCTAGCGAGCTTATTTGTGTTCCTGTGTTTCTTTGGACAGTGGCTCTGACAAACCTCGAAGATGTTGAGAATGCAAAACGATCCTATGAGCAAGCTGTAGCGCTGGACCAGTAAGTCTTAATCCTGATGGTCGTTTGGGCAAGCCACTTCCCCCCCACTGCTCATCTGTTTCCCTTTTTGTCCCTCTGGTCTCTTTCGATTGTAAGTTCTTCAGGGCAGGGGCCATTTCTCATTAGGTCTACGTACAGCACCTAGTGCAATGGAGCCCTGATCTTGGTTGGGGCTTCTAGACATTATGATAATACTGATAATAGGGCTATAACGAGAGCCTTCACTAATGGTAAACAATTTAATCTGTAATGGCAACAAGGTGAACCACACAGCACCAGTCTTTTAGTCTCTTCTCTCTACAGCCGGATGGCAGTGGTGACGGGTAGTTTTCCTCTATGGAGCCTTAGCAATGATGGAAGTTCCAAAGCCTATAAAAAGAACAGCAGGTTTTTAAACACGTTTCATATTTTAGTGCAGTTGTGCTCTGCAAAGTGACCGTGGAAACAGCCCCTCACTCAGCACATACGTATTGAGAGTTGACCTGCTCGCTTTAGTAGCAAAGTTCTTACTCCTGTTAGCCCTACACAGCACTGGGAGAGAGAGCTGGAGTCTCTTCCCACTCATGCATCAGCAGAATTGTTAACTGTGGTCAAATCATGTGGACAAATCCTGCCCTCAGTTTCCAATACAACCATGCAATCTCGTTGAAGAAATGGGGCCTGCATAATGTTACTTGTGAAAAGGTGTAGGGAGGAAAATCTCAGGCTGACTTAGGGAACCCAAGACTGTTTGAAAGCTCATAAACTGAGCACGTTTAGACAGGAGTTATTGAGAGACAAGATACACAGTTCCCCACTGTGCTTTTTTTACTGAGTTGCTTTTCAGAGTAAAACTGCACCTTTGCCAATAACATGTCATTGGTAACTTGTGAACACCCCTACAATAAGGGAGCATGCTGCATGTATGAAACAAACATTCACACCAGATTCACTGCCCACCAAGTCCTTTTTTCTTTCTCCTAGCTTTCAGAATTTAAGCCCTCTGTGATTTGTCAGGGGATCAGATGAGTTAAGGAGCGCATTCAGGCTGCTTGGTACTGTGTTTTGTGGGTAGATCAAAGCGCATGAATTAGAATTCAGCTTTACAAATGTTGCCTAACTACCTGGCACTCTCATGATGCCGCAGCCATGTAGAATTAGCAGAAAAACAAAACCGCATCAAAGCTGACATTCAAACCAACGGCCATTGATTGCTGGGAGGCAAACTCAGGCTGTTTAAGCGTTGGATCTCTGTGGTTTGTTCAGTTGACATCCCTTGTACTTTCTCCAGTTATCCCATTCCCATGGGTATTCTCTTCTGGCATATCTCACACAGTTTGGCTGGGGAGATGACTACAGTTTCTGTTTCCATCTCCATAAATAATTTTTATAGCAGCAGCATATGATATTTTCTCTGGGTGCCAGACTGAAGTCTGGAAAGAAAAGGACCTTGTGGGTGTCTTTATGAAAGAGGTCTCCTCTTTCTGACAGTGGCTAATATATGGGTCTCCTTTCTCCCATTGCTTCCTTAAGTAATGATTGTCCTACCTGTCCACTTCCTTCTCTGCTCTTTGGAGACGGCTCTTCTAAATCAGCTCTTGCCTACCCCCACCCCAGTGTTTTTTGCATAAAGGTTGTTCTCCAGGGTGTATCTATTTCCTGGGCTCTGACAGAGGCAGTGAGGTTTTTAGATGTGGGATCAGTGCTTTAGAAATAGTTTCTGTGTTAAAGGAAATTAATAAGTTAGGTCCTAAACGCAATCAGATCACCTTTTTAACAGTCTCCTTTGCTATAGCATTGTTGCATTGCTTACCCATGACCCATAGTCATGGCTTGCGTTCTCTCTAAGCTGCGTGGCCGCGCAGCTGCCTATTAAGTGACGTGCTGGCGCTCAGGACTGTGGCAGGGAGAGATGCCTCTCCCCAAGCCCCGGCCCTGCTGCGGCGCCCCTCCTCCTTCCCCTACCCAGCCCAGCCCTGGACCTTCTGCAGCCGGGGGACAGGCGCCTCAGCCCCGACCCAGCCTGGCCCTGGACCTACCGTGTCCAGGAGACATGTGCCCCTCCCCCAGCCCTGAGCAAGCCCAGCCCTGCCGTGGCCGGGGGAGAGGCACCTCTCCCCGCCATCCCAGGTGCTGCTGCAAGGAGAGAGAGCTGAGGGGAGTCCTCTTTCTCCACTGTAGCCCTGGGGAGCTCTAGTGCACCCCCAAACCTCTCATCCCCAGACCCACCTCAGAGTCTACACCCCCAGTCAGAGCCCTCTGCCCCACACCTCTGCCCCAGCCGAGAGCCCCTCATCCCCGGCTACACCCCAGAGCCCGCACCCCCAGCCAGAGCCCTCACACACCCCAACCCACACCCCCACCCCAACCATCTGCCCCAGTCATGAGCCTCCTCCAACACTCCGAAACCCTCGGCCCCACCCCACTAGATGAATTTTGTTATGTGCACCAATAGGAAGGTGATGTGTCACACATCACCTCCCTCTTGGTGCACATAACAAAATTTATTCTGCACATGGGTAGGAAAAATTAGAGGGAACACTGGTCATGGTCAGCACACAGTCTGATTTGCTGCTTATCAGACAATCTTCAAAGCTTCAGTCTCCAGCACTCGAACCTTTCACAAAGAGCGCGGCCTCTGTCTTGTAGAAGAGAGTAAAGGTACTGGTCTCCTTGGCCGGCACCAACAGCCTCTTTTCACACCAGGAATGGGTGCCAGCTTCCTGACACGACTTTATTGATCAGTGTTCAGAAGCACTGCGCACTTGCTCTGCATCTGTTGCGATAGGTGCAGATGGTTCATCCTTGCTCTTACATGCAAGGTCATCCTCCCTGGAGGAGAAGTACAACTATAAATTGTGCCTCTAATGCACTCACTTATTAGTGTTCCTCCCTTGGAAGGTGATTCTGATTCTAAAGAAGGCCTGGCCAAACACAGCCCATGGCCCTCTACCTCTCAGCCTGCAAGTCAGAATGAACTGCAAGCATCAGACCACTTGGATCAAGACAGAGCATTGCCTGCTGGGACTTGTTGTCTCAGTGGATCACCTGTTTGTACCCAAGAGGAGGCAGACACACTTTACTCAGTTTTCTACAAAGATAGTGCCGTGTTCAGACTCCTAGTGAGTTCTCAGTGCATCCCTCAGGCAAAATGTGGGAATCTCAGTTAGAATGTAAACCATGTTGTCTATTCAAGGAAGAAAGGGGACCCGGCCACTGACGTCCATACACCAACAGAGAGCAGAGGGAGTCAACTGTCTTGCTTATTTAGCTTGCCCACACAATTGGCACTGTCAGAGCACTGCAGGGACTGCTAGAGGGAAAGCTACTGCATGGGGTTTCTGTGCGTTACCTAAGAGCCTGGAAGCTTTGGAAAATGAGAATTTTGGGAGCCAAACTGCATTTCTGAAATAAACACGCAGCATTGCATCCAGAGAGTGATAGGACCGCACAGCACAGCACAGCACAGCACTCCAACATAGGGGAATGCCACATTCTTAACATAGTCCTTGCATGGAACTTCAACTTTTTGGGTAGAAGGGAAGGAAGATGGGAAAAAGGGATGAGAGAGCTTTGTTCTGCAGCATCCTGAGACTCTGCTGGCTTGTCAGACACTGTCAGTGGCATGTGTCAATTCCAGAACCTGGAACTGTGCGGCTTCACGCCACCAGCTTGTCTTGTCCCACAGTTGTGAGGAGAGAGCCCTTCTCCTGCAGATCTTCAGAGCGGCAGAAGCCTTATATGGATCAGAGTAGGGCTCTCCCAGCACAGTGTAAAGACCCACCCACCACTGAACCACTGTGCACATTAAGATTTGTGGGTGCTCAGACAAGGGGTCCATAGGATGCTTTCTACCTCCCCCTGTTGGCAAGCAGACTGACTTCACAGCTGCCAATTCACCCAGCTCCCCCGGGGCAGGGGATGGGAGACATGGAGGAGATTTGTGCAGAGGTGCCGCACAGTGCAGCTCGAAGTGCCACTTACAGGCACTTACTCCAGCTGCAGATCTGGACACACAAACACTTGGCCAACCAGGTTTAGGTTGGCGAAAGGGACTTTAGCAGGAGGCTAAGCAGTCGAAGGAGCCATTAACATTGAAACCAGGTTTACATGAAAAGAAAAGGAGTACTTGTGGCACCTTGGAGACTAACCAATTTATTTGAGCATGAGCTTCCGTGAGCTACAGCTCACTTCATCGGATGCAACATGAGCTGTAGCTCATGAAAGCTTATGCTCAAATAAATTGGTTAGTCTCTAAGGTGCCACAAGTACTCCTTTTCTTTTTGCGAATACAGACTAACACGGCTGTTACTCTGAAACCAGGTTTACATGGAATACTTCACTCGCTCGGTACACAAAGTTCACTGAGCACAAATTTCCCCACCAAACTGGTGGGTGCCTGCTGCCATTTTAGAGCAAGTTGTATACAACTGTGTACACAAACCCAGTTTGTGTTCATGGCTCCCCTGTCAGTCAGGCTTCCCCAGCTGCTTCCATAGCTACACACCTGCCAAGAAGCACAGAAGCTCACCCTGCCCTGGTGTTCTCTAGCAGCTCTGCAGCAAACCCCCTCTTAGCCAAAACACACTCATGCATGGCATCTCATTGGGGCCATTCCTGCACTCCACTGTAAGTGACCGCCCCAGCTGTTTGGTCTGTCGAGCTGGTCCCAAATGTTGCACAATTTTTTTGTGGGTGGGGAAAGTGTATTGTTTTTCCTACTTCAGTATTGCTGAACCAAATGTGCTCGGTCTTTCAAAAACAACTTGCTTTCCAGCAGAGATCAAGCATAGAGCATGTCAGCCTGAAAGGTTAGGAGCAGCGGAAACCAGGGGCTTCAACTAGGAACAGCTGAACAACCTTAACAGTAACACTAGAGCAATCTCACTGCATCGCTCTGAGCACTTGCTTCCCAGGAAGGTTTCCATGATCATATGCAGAGTACCTGGAGGCTGTTTGGTAGTGTGGGATCTCCAGCTTTGCTGGGTGTAGCCAGCTCGGCACAGTGCTAGTATCAGAATCAGTTCTCACCTGAGATTTAAGAATGTTACTCTTGGCAGTGTATGTTACTGATCCTGTGGGCTGTCTGCTGCAGGTGCAATCCCCTGGTCAATCTGAACTACGCTGTGCTGCTCTACAACCAAGGGGATAAGAAGGGAGCACTATGCCAGTACCACGAGATGGAGAAGAAGGTCAACTCCCTGAAGGAGAACAGCGCTCTCGACTTTGACCCTGAAGTATGTTAATAAGAACAGCCAGCTGGAAGCAAGTAGCTGGTGATCCCGTGCTGTAAGAGGACTTGTCCGCCTGGTGGCGTAATGTGCTGTACGGGGATGGAGTGCACTGACGTGTGGCACATTAATTGGTCTGTGTAGACCCTGCTGGGGCACACTGAAGGGTCCCTAACGGTTCTGGAGTGCACCCTTGCTGGGTCAGAACCGTTAGGGAACCTTCACTGTGCCTCAGGAGGGTCTGCATGGCACAATTAATGTGAACCTTTCAGTGCTCTTCAGAAACCACACCTCCGTACAGCATGTTAACCCACCATGTAAACAAGCCCTGAGTGGCATCCAGTGAGCAGGAGCGTCCCTATACCTTTTGGGACCTGAGTCCAGTTAATAGAGACTGCATCAGTTATCTAGACACACCTAGCCGGACCAGGTACCCAGTGAAAGCTACTTGCTTCCTCTCTGCTATTAAAATAGGCTTTTCAATCTATGAACAAAAAGTCAGGATTCTTTCTGAAACAAATAGATTATCAGAGCTGTGCTTCATTACAGCACTGCGCTAACCAGTTATGTGTAACTCCGCAATGTGTTGTGACACTGGAATCTGAGCTCATAGCTCCTGGTAAGAAACAAAATGCAGTGTCTACTTCTGGCTCCCATCCTCTGAGTTTGTGAGATTTGGGGAAGAGGTCAGTTACCTCATCTGAAAACTTCACAATCAGCTCCTCCTCACCCAGGTTTCTCAGGGCTGAGTGTAGAACTGTGGTGTAGTGCATTCTTTTTCAAGAAAGGCAGGCTGTGCACCTTCAGCGAGGGGCATCATTTACTCCTGTGCTCACCATCAGAGTGGAGGCCACTGTGAGTTGTCATCTCCTGTTGGGAAACCCTTACACTGTGTGTCATGTTCCCTTCGAGCTGACCACCGCCCTTGCTGTAAGCCCAGCTCTAGGGTGAAGCCGCTGCTAAAACCCACAGATGGAAGCTGAGGCATAGTGGTCCCTGCTTGGACAGGCACTGCTGCCCTGGCTCCTGCCGAAAGTGTACCTGGTGGTGATTTTCTCCTCTCTTTCTTTCTGTTGCACGAGAAGATGGTGGATGTGGCCCAGAAGGTGGGAGCTGCCCTTCAGGCAGGGGAGAGTCTAGTCTGGACTAAACCTGTCAGAGATTCCAAATCAAAGCAGCGAAACGCTACATCTAGCAAACCCTCCAGCACTCAGCAACCTCTGGGCTCAAACCAAGCCCTAGGTCAGGCCATGTCTTCAGCAGCTGGGTATGGGAAGACTATGCAGCTTTCTACAGGTAGGTCTCTTTTGCATCTCTGTATGGCATGAGAGGAGAGGGTGTTGGGATTAGCGGAAGAATTCACTGCCAAGTGGGCACATCTGTCCCACTCCCTGTACCCTGGATTATGGAGTATATTTAGCAAGACACTTACATGGTGGCACATATAGGCACAAGAACTTAGCATGTGACAAGACCAACTCCATGAGTTAAGTGTGTGTGGAACAAGTGTGTTCTTGCTATCGAGTACGAGCATTGCGTTATAGCGTAGTGCTCCCGTAAGGTTGCTGAAATCTAACCGTTTCTCTTCCTGCCCCAGCCATGCTGGCCAGTGTGTTACCATGAGATAAGTTTCCTCCCTTGGCTCTGGGAAGGAGGTGGTGTGAACAGTGGGATCCCTTGTCTTCATTCATTAGAAAACAGATGGCTGAGATTGGAGGGGGCAGAAGAGAGAGGCAGGCTCCTGGTAGAGGGGAGAAGAAGGAGGAGGGCCATCCTCTCATTCACAAAACAAACACTGGGTTGTTCCAGGTGACACTAGCAGCAGCCAGACCCCTCCCTTTTAGTGAGTTCCATCCTACTGCAGATAGAAAATAGAATAAAATCATCATCAGTCAACGGGCAACAGCGAGCCAGGCTACTCCTTGTTGAAGCTGTTGGGGCGTGTTCTGTTAATGTGGATGGAACAGTTGGTCCTGAAATGGCGTACACTCGCCTCTCACAAGCACCCCTGCTCGAGTGGGTGTGTGCCTGCAGTGTTCTCAATTTCTTCTGCTCACAGTGCCCCGTTGGCTGCTGTGCTCCTCAGGCCCTCTGGCCGAGTCTCACACTGTCCATGTGTGCAACAAAACCCCTTCCAGGGTACACAATCCCCAGTGTCCTGCAGCCCTCCCTGGGATCAGTCTTCTAAAACAGTCCAGCAGGGCCCATTGTGGTACCCTCAGTTGGTGTGTCCTCTGCAGCCCTCCCTGGGCTCAGTCATTAATCAGTCCAGCAGGGCTCATCACGGTACCCTCGCTTGATCCAGCTAGGTTGCAAGGCTCCTACTCTGGAACTAAGCAGTGCCCCAAGGGCTTCTTCCCTGGGGACTTCTTACCACTACTTGAGTCCTCAGTGACCCCAGCTTCCTGCTGAGCCACCCCTTTGGGCTCAGTTCACTGACCACAGCTCCCTGCTGAGTCAGTCGCAGTGCAGCTCCCTTCCCTGGGGTGCCACAGTTCTAATTCCCTTCCTTATGGTGTAGCCACTTTCCTCAGTGGCTGGTGGGGGGAACCCAGTCCCACCCAGTGTTCAGGTCCCAACCCAGGGAACCTGTTAAGTATAGCAGCCCCATGCTGCGTCTCTTTAGTAATTGCTGCTCTATTTCCCTGGGCCACTTCCCCGTGGCCCATAGTAGTTGAATCCCAGCAGCCAGCCAGAAGCTACTCCTTCCTCACTCCCCCAGTCCCTGTCAGCAGACTGATCTATCCAGCCCGCTGCCACTCTAGGCAGCTTGGAGGACCTTTCTGTTGCTCTTTTTTGGGGAGCAGGGCCACAAGGCCTCCAGCAGGGGGCCTCAGGGTCTACCTGGTCACTGGTCCCAAAGAGTCAAAGGTGTGAACATGACTCTGAAACTGTCCAACATGAAACAGCGTTAAACACGGATCAGTGTTTGACACACAGAGACCTCAGCCTGCCCAGTACCATGGCAAACACACCATTAAATGGCTTTGTAACCTTTCAGTAAAGATACAGAAAAAGAAGGAAAAGCAGTTAAAGCCTTTGAATTGTAAAGCATTAAGCAAGGCTTTCACTTTAACAATAGCCCTTTCCCTTTATCTGGAGAGCATTTTTAGAAGAGTTATCAACATGGTACTAACTGTCTTTTGGGGAGAAAAGAGAAGTTAGTTGAGCTGGGCTGCAGCTGCTGCTGTTGCTAAAGTCCAACCCCGTTTCCTAAGAAGACAAAACAGGACAAACACAGACAAAAGGAGACAGAAAAGAACAGCAAAGATAAAAATGCAACTTCTGTCTCTGGTGTTGACTTTCACTTGCAAACTCATTGCTGGAAAAACACAGGCCCAGCACATGGTCCCATCAGACACTCTGATACCTGGCCAACTTGTACCAGCCTCGGGCTGTTCAGGGCATTGCTTTTCATTGCCTCTCTGGGCACAGGCTCACAGCAGTGTTGCAAAATATGCAGTCTTGGCCAGCTAGGCCAAACTCTTATTAGACAGAAGAGAAAAGGAGAGGAATAGGAAAGAGAAGAAATAATGTGAAGAAGGAAGAGAACACACAAGAGGTGACATGTAACATTTGAGCACAAGTGAAAGGTTGCGGGGGCACATGACCACTCCATGCATTGCCTCTGGCCTTTCCCACTCC
This sequence comes from Eretmochelys imbricata, assembly GCF_965152235.1. Taxonomy (NCBI): domain Eukaryota; kingdom Metazoa; phylum Chordata; order Testudines; family Cheloniidae; genus Eretmochelys; species Eretmochelys imbricata. The sequence continues at coordinate 42,684,436 of NC_135581.1, read as the reverse complement.
CCCCATGCCTCCCAAACCCGCTCTAAGCCAGCACCACCTTGCCCCCACTCCCCTTACAGCTCCTTCCCCGCTTACTGTTGAAATGGTGGTTGTTAAGAACAGAAGATGCAGAGCTGGAAATTAATGAACCACAACTGATGTGTCGGATACTAGGCCTAACTGGTGGACACAATAATGTGGGGCTGGGCTGGGGTATTCCACCCACTCCTCCCTTTCGGAGTCCTTAAAAGAAAGATTTTGTGGGAAGAGTATGAAGGAACAAAAAGAAGCAGGGAAGAACAATCAGAGGCTACTGGAGCGAGCCCAACCATCATGGGACCCCGGGCCTTCTTTATCCTGCTCCTGAGAGAAGGCCAGAGAGAGGGACCCAGACAATATTATCACTTCTGCCAGCTCCAGCTGAAACCCAGCCACCACCAGGGATGAGAGGACTTTACCAACAGCAGCAATAACAAGAGCTCCAGCTCACCTCAGCTAACTTCTCTGTTCCCAACAAGGAGTTGTTATCATCTGTGATACCATCAAAAAGACTGTCAAACCAAGGAGAAGTCCTTTTAAACCTCCCTCCAGCTGAAGAGAAAGGGAACAAGGGATGTTAATGAAAGCCTCACTTAACACTTTACATTTCCAAGGCTTTCACTGTTTTTCCTTCTTTTACTGTCTCTGTACTGAAAGGGTACAAAGGGTTTTTAATGGTGTTTGCCATGGTACTGAGCAGGCTGAGGTCTCTGTGTGCCAAGCCTTGTTTAACACTGGCCAGTGCTGGACAGTGACTGGGCTGTGTTAACGCCTTTATATATAGTCCATATAATCCATCCAAATTCAGACAACATGCCTAGGTCCAGCACAGGCACAACCTTTTGCTTCAACAATTAGATGCCGTTTCCTGTGGCATAAAGAGGAGTGTATGGGACTGTGGCTGTAACCCTGTGTTGTATCAACAGGTGCTGGAGCATCGGCTCCCCTTGCAAAGCCCCCGTCGCTGCCTCTGGAACCTGAACCGGGCTCAGAAACAGGCCCCGAAGAGACCACAGTCCCTACAGAGCCCCAAGAACGGAGAAAAGAGAAGCGCAAAAGCAGGCTGACCACAGAATAGAACAGCAGCACTGGATGGGCTGGGCAGGCATGGGGGCCTGCTGGGCTGTTGGGAGCAAAAATCTTCGCTGCCACCTCTTAACTCAAGCATACCGTGAGCTTAGGCAAAATGCAGCTGGATGCCGATACAGTGACATTACCACCTGGCCTCATCCTTGTCTCAGTGATTCTTTGCTCCATGGCACCCAGAAGAGGTTCTGATGAGCTGCCCACTCGTGCTGCTGTGCTACTGCATGGGAGAACAGAGGTGCAATCCCTTACTTCCTTGAGGGAGGGGCTGCTGTAGCATTGCACACAGCGCGTAGGTGCTGAATCACTGAGATGGGCTGAGTCAATAGGATGGTTTAGCGAGGGCCAACTATGGTGACTGTGCAGCTTTTAAAGCAGTAGCTTGGATCAGTTCTCTAATTAGAACCGAGAGAGGATCATGCCCCTTTGGCAAGTGAGCCTTTTAGCTGGCTCAGAGGAAGCTCTACCAGCCTCTTGTAGTAAGGTCAGTGGAAGAACTGGAGGAGGGGAGAAGCTAGAAAAATTAACAGGACAAGTGAGTGGAAGCCAGATCAGTCCAAGGAGTGAAACAACCCTGAACGCAGGCCTGGAGGAGAGGCTACTCTCCATTGCTCAAAGGGAGATGTGTGCAACCTGCATGCCTGTTTACCGAAGCCCAGCCTCTGGTCGGGGTTGTCCATAAACCTGGGGAAAGCATTTCCAGCCCCCTTTCCTCAGGCAGCTAGCTGCAAGGCCACCTGCCTGGTACGTTGGGAGAGGAGCTCCCTCCCTCAGAGCTGTTCGCAGTGCTGTCAGTCCTGCAAGGTAGAGGTGACAGGGACTGGGAGGGAGCAGACTTCTCTGTAATAGACTCACCCGTTAGCTGGTAGCAAATGAAAGGAGACTGGACTTTCATCCACAATGTAAGTCTCTTGCTGGTTTCACTCCAGGGCGCTCTGGCTGACAGAGTTACAGCAGGCAGGGGGCACTTTGATACCCTACTAACACGCTGCCTCAGTTTGGTGGGAGTTTTAAAGAGTGTGGAGTAATTTGCCTTCAACACCCAGCTCTCCTGGAAGTTACTAGCACCTTGAGCAGGTTGATTTCTCTGTTTGTTCTGCTGGTGATGGGCTGGAACCAATTCCATTCCCACAGTCACTAAGTGAGAAGGGACAGGCTGACAGAGCCAAACAGAATTGGAAATAGTGGCTGATTTAATTTCTGCCTTTTCCAGCATCCCTGGGGAAGTTACAGTTATAACCTCTTTTGGGAACTTACACCAGTGGAGAGTTCTCTTCCTGAAAAGTAGATTCATGGTCTCAGGAAAGCCGGGTGGTAGTAGGCACAAGGATGTGTTGGAACTGAGAATTAGCCTATTTCCTTAGAGTCACTTACCTTCTGATGCCCTCCCTCCATCCCTCCCACATAAGTTAAATCCTGTTGACACTAACTGGCCTAATTTTAATAAAGCCATTGAGGTTGGACAACCTCGGTAGTGACCATCTCTACCGTTCCATCAGTTCCAACCCTTTCCAGACTCAACTGGCATCTTGTTTATTTTTTAAACTTCAATCCATTCAGCCCTGTACGTGCTGGGAGGGGAAAGATTATTACCACTAAAGAAACGGCTGTAACCCAAAGCGCCTGTGCACTTGGGCTGTCTTGTTCTCCAGAAGTGATGGAGAGGAGGGGACCATAGTAAGAGCTTTTCAGATACAGCTCTTCGTGGTAATCACTAGTGCCCAAGAAAGTAGCATAGTTGGCCTGACTCACGGCTGTTGCTGGGACAACCTGTCTGAGGAAGATTATTTGGCAAAAACAACACAGCAAGATCTTCTGTGTGCTCCCTTCCCTACAAGGGCGAGAGCAGGGTCTAGGCTTTGCATTTCATAACTTGCTGCTAGTTATACCAATTAGGTCATTTACAGTTTTCTGTTGCTGAGATAGCGCTCACCTTTTGAAAAATTTAGCTATTGTCAACTTTACCCCAGCTGGCAAGGGAAACTCTTCTCCAGCAGCTGCAGCCAGGCTAAGCACCTCACACCTGAATGGAGCCATATGAGACTGTAAATGTTACACACAGGCTGTTTTCCTTCTGAGTTAAGAGACTAGTTAAACTAAAGGTGAGGCCAGTTTCTCTGCCCTTAACTCACTAACAGTTTGTATCTCCTAGCTGCCCTACCCTGCCCTGGCCCCAGTTCCACAGAACACTCCAGCCAAAAAAAGCTGCTTTTGCAACATAAAGCAGAACCACTATCATCGACATAAAATGTCAGTAACTCTTACTGGTGTAGCCCTTGTCCATCTTACCCCACAGTGATTGTGATCGCTGCCAATCACATCTCAAGCCCCTAACACGCCTACAGACACTGAATTAATAACTTGTGCAAGGAACCCTTCATTAGTGTTGTAGGAACCTACAGTGTGTTTCACAGGTTTTCTGTACCTACAGCTCCCACTGCTGTCAGGATATCCGGTGCTCAGACCTCTGAAAGCTAGCCTAGGCATGATTTACAAGTCCTGAATTTAGCTGTATTATGGGATAACAACCTTAAAGTTTCATCAGTGTTATTTTGCATAATCAACAGTAACTAATCAGAATGTACAAGGGAGGGCAGTTAACGTTACCAGATCCTTAGCTTGGTCACCGAATGCCTGGTGCAACATGGGCCAGGTTCTGGGAATAACAACAGCCCTGCTGTACATTCTGATTAGCTACTATCGTGCAAAATGACGCTAACGCAAATTTAAGGTTATTAAAGCGCGATCAGGAACCAAAGTTAATGTATTTTGGGGGGTTAGCTGACAAATGGCTGATGAGCTCTTGATCTATTAAACACACTAAATGAACAGCAACAGTTCACAATTTTTGGTTTGTAACCAAAGTGCCCTGTTTAAACCAGGTTTGACTTCCTCACAACCCATTTAACTGTGTTGCAGTTATTTTGTATTACAAATACTAGAGGCCTCCCCCTGGATCAAGGCCCCCCTGGGCTAGGGGCTGTACAAAACAGAGTTCTTTCTCTGGAGAGCTTACAATTTAAGTAGACAAGACAAACGGTAGTTGAAATGGGAAGCAACTTACCAAAATCATAACTGATCATTCTAGTATCTTGTTAGTTGCAGTTTTATATTGAAATAGTCATGCTGAATGTCACTGTCATTTCCACGGGGTGCATGTGAGAGGACTGATTTTTACTGGAAGAGCACAAAGCTGGGGCAAGGAGTTTTCTTCACTTCTAAAGTATGGAGAGAATTTTTTTTTTTAAATAAAGTTTGCTTCAGCTTCAGCATCCCCCTTCAAACCTCTCTGTGCAGTTTCTTCAGCATTTAGGTGCAATAGTTAAACGTGGGCAGAGGAAGACTTGATAAGCAAAACAAAGTTGCTTTAATCCCTCTCGTTGATGTACTGCTTTGTACCTTACATTAAAACCCCTTTCAGACTAGGGAGGGAACAGCCCCTTGCGTTAGTACATAAAATAGGTGACCAGACCATGGAATGGTGACTGCCTATGCCCATGGGAAGGTGATCCACTGAAGCAGGAAGACTGGGGCTTCTCCCACTGTCCCAAATACTAGTCTTACTGGTAGTGAACTGTTTGGTTGAACTTTTAATCGTACTCTGAACAGTGCCTGTGGAAGCAGAGGAAAGAAAGGGGTGGGGAAAGGCCTGTTTCTAGCAGGTTATGAAATACATTTGCTACACTTAATTGATTCAAGCAGCTGCTGCCCCACTGACAGTTTCACAATGTAGTGTGGCTCATGAGGAGCCATACACCTTGATCTTCAGGAGAGAGGAGATACTTGAAGAGCTACACCCTACTTGCCCTGTCCCCAGAAGTGTGTAGCCCCCTTTTTTAGGCTCCTGGATGCTAAGATCGTCTGATGCTTTTACAACGAGGATTTCATGTTTACAGAGTACACACATGGATGGTAGAGGTGTTTTAAATAACCTTTGGGGACAGCATTCTCCTTCTGTGGAATCAAACTGTGGGACCTTGTTAGTCTCTAGACTTGGGCTAGGGGAAGAGGGAATTTAACTTTGGGGGAAATTTTTAAATGTGTAAATAGAGACCGTAGATGATGAGGATAATAAATTGAATTGGAGCGCAGCACGTGCTTTTGTATACAATGGATTCACAGTAGTCGCTTCCCTGTACTCTCCAACTTTGACCTGGCTGATGGAGAGTGAGGCTAGACTGGTAATGAAAGAAAGGTAAGTGTAGGGATTTTTCAGTGGAATTTATGCTGTTTTTGTTCTCCTTCCCCCCCAAAACAAGCTGCTTGGCTGAAACATAATACTGAAGTGACAGTTTTCCTTCTCTTTCCATAAATAGGTACGTAAGAGGGAAACAACAGCAGGTCAGAAAGAGCTGAGAGTTGGATTTCTAGAGCCATTGGTGCCCCTGGCTTCTTTTGAGCACATCCACACCACAGACCAGCTTACCTTGTCCCGTCTAGTTTCCGCGTAGGCAAAAGCCAGGCGTGCTAAGCCACCTCATAGGAGCACGTGCTGTAATAAATGGAGCCTTGCAAATCTGCAGATAACCAGTTTATTTCCACCCGTGAGGATATCCATGGACCATGTCTGCGGAGTGGCTGCAGATACAAATTTTGTGCCCACATAGGGCTCTAATAATAGGCTCTAAGGGAAAGGACATGCAGGAAAGGCTGTCATTTCAGACAAAAGTAGCCTAGAACTAAGTCAGACACATGCTGTTCCAAACTAGGAAGCTGGATTTGCACTTGGCAGAGCCCCTTCTATGAAGACAGACAACTTTGTAAGCTGATTAGAAAAAAAAAGCTTTACTGAAATAGCATGACAAACTATATACAGAAATGCACTACAAAAATCAAAGCATAGCATATAAAAAGTCCCAGGATGCTTACAATAGAAAAGACACATTAATTTTACCTCAAGGAAGGTTCCCCCGTGTGTTCTCCCCTCCCCCAAGTCAAACTGCACAGAAACAGAATTTCCTGTGCCATGCTTCACAGATATTGTACAGTGGAAAAAAAGATAGGCTCAGACACTAGTTTGTATTGTTTAACAGCAGCTTTCCTGAGAAGTTCTTAAGGAAGCTTTTTGGCTCTTGCATTTTAACAAGATCATTCACCCCTAGGTGCCATGGCTTGTGTTCTTCAGCTGCCACTCCCGAGGCAGGATGACCCCAGATTAAGTTTTAAAAAATCACAGCTAGTTTCATATATGCCTTTCCCATTGCTTCTGAGATAGCAGATGCTGTGTCCACAATGGCCAACCTGTGTTTGTTCCTTTTGCTTGGGGAAACCCAACAGACAGAAGTCTGACATCCCACAATTCCCTGAGATTTCAATCTGGTCAAGGGTTATATCTCAAGCTATTATGCAAGAAACTTCATTAGAACATAAAACTGGGTGACGGGGCCATAAAATGGCAGATGAAATTCAATGTTGATAAATGCAAAGTAATGCACATTGGAAAACAATCCCAACTATACAAAATGATGGGGGTCTAAATTAGCTGTTACCACTCAAGAAAGAGATCTTGGCGTCATTGAGACTAGTTCTCTGAAAACATCCACTCAATGTGCAGCGACAGTCAAAAAGGTGAACAGAATGTTGGGAATAATTAAGAACGGGATAGATAATAAGACAGAAAATATCATATTGCTTCTATATAAATCCATGGTACGCTCACATCTTGAATACCGTATGCAGATGTGGTCGCCCCATCTCAAAAAAGATATATTGGACTTGGAAAAGGTTCAGAAAAAGGCAACAAAAATGATCAGGGGTATGGAATGGCTGCCATATGAGGAGAGATTAATAAGACTGGGATTTTTCAGCTTGGAAGTGAGATGACTAAGGGGGGATATGATAAAGGTCTATAAAATCATGACTAGTGTGGAGAAAGGAAATAAGGAAGTATTATTTACTCCTCATAACACAAGAACTAGGGGTCACCAAATGAAATTAGTAAGCAGCAGGTTTTAAACAAAAAAGAGGAAGCATTTTTTTGCACAACGCACAGTAAACCTGTGGAGCTCCTTGCCAAAGCATGTTGTGAAGACCAAGACTATATAACAGGGTTAAAAAAAGAACTAGATAAGTTCGTGGAGAACAGGTCCATCAACTGCTATTTGCCAGGATGGGCAGCGATGCAACACCATGCTCTGAGTGTCCCTAGCCTCACTTCACCAGAAGCTGGGAGTGGATAACAGTGGATCGATTGCTCAACAATTGCCTGTTCTGTTCATTCCCTCTGGGGCACCTGGCACTGGCTCCTGCCAGAAGACAGGATACTGAGCTAGATGGATGTTTGGTCTGATCCAGGATGGCTGTTCTTATGTAGTTTGGTTATATTTTAATTTGAGAACATTCCTATTATAAACCCAATGTAGATGGCACCAGCCCCATGTATGTATTTAGGCTTGGAAGGATTAGTCTTATCTGTACGTGTCAGTAAACACTGATCTCACTGTACACACAGAAACCCATGAAAAAGTAATTCCAGCTACAATGATCGATATTTAGATAGCCCAAGTAAACCCAATACTGCCTGAGAATTACTTAAAGTTCCACCTTAATGTGTATCAAATATATTGTATTGCTTGCATTAGTGCCATTTAGGTAACTAACTTTTTGAATCTCAATATTAACTAATATTAATATTGTCATTAAATTATTACTCTGACCCCCCCGCCCAGTAATTTCCCACAACCATGAAAATTTTAATTGATAATCTAAAAAAAAAAAAAAAGCTTTAAGAATCAGCATCTGTCAAAAATAAAAAATAAAAATAAAAAATCAAATTCAGCCAAGCCCCTGTGTGGGTGTATATTCTATTAAGAAAAGAGAGAGAAGGCAGCAAGAAGGGATCCAACACCATTCATATATCCTGTTTAGACTTCCCAAGCCCACTCAGAGCTGGAAGGGGGCTTGTCTCATCTATTTAGTAATCTCTCTGCTGTAGTCTCACATCTGTCATTCAAACACAGTACTTTGTTGTAGCCTCTGCTTTAGTTGGCTGGTGAAAGACAAAGGGCTGTAAACAGTAAGTCTCACCCAGTGCAAAGGAAAATAAAGGAGGTGGATCTGCTTTGAGAAGCACCAGTTCCTGTCTTGCTCAGCCATTTCTTATTGCTGATAACTGCTTGGTGCAGTATCCAGACTGAGTACAGCTGCTGCATGTGTGCTTTTCATGCTCTTCAGTAGACTACGGTCTAATAGCACTGTATTATGTTTGTTAGCTAGTGAGTAGTTACCTATATTCTCAAAACGGAAGCACCACCACTGCCAGCCTCCTCCAATAGCTGGGTTTTGAGCCAGAAGTACTTGACAGCACCACTTCAAAAGAATTTGCTCTATGCATGTATACCAGCACCTATGCCAGATATCTCAAGATTAATGCAAAGAACCAATGGGATAGCTACAAATGAAGAGTGTTCTCTTCCCCACTAAGCAATAAGCTCTGAGAAAAAAATATGCAGAAATTGGTAGAGATTACTCGTGTAATCAGGCTGGCTTATGCTATGCTTTTGCCATTCTCTCAAGAGTCTGTTCCCAATTGCCACTTCACCATATTTCAGAAAATGATTGGAAAACTGCCTGTGGCACATAATTACTCAGTTGTTCCTGAAAGTTCAACACATAATTACAACAGGTAAATCAGCAAGGCAGAGCACAGCCATTGCCAATGAATTTCACAGTCTAACACAGGACATGCCTTTTATTTCGCTTATAATCCCTTGTACTGCAGTGTTACACATGCCAGAAGCAGCAGCCTATACCTTAAGCAAACCAGTCTTAAAATAACTTTCTTGAGAGAAAGACAAAAAGACAAACCCATACACTGCAGGTTGCACCACAGGTGTCTGTAGATACACAGAATTGGCATCTCCACAACTGCGGCTAAGTGAAATCAGTAGACTAGGTTCCATCAGCTGATGCAGTCTCTACTGAAAGGTACTAAAGGCTAAGGTAAATGACAGGACAATTTCAGGAACTGCTTCCCCCTCCCCCCCTTCCTTTTAAAAGAAAGGCCTAGCAAGCAAAGAGTGGACTTAGCCAGCTTTCCCATATTGCACAGGGAAAGGTCTGAGACACAGGAAGAAAATTAAGTAGTTTAGTGACACTTCTAGGTATCTTCACGTGGCAAGAAAACAGCCCTTAAAAATGGAGCTCTAGAATTTAAATGGCTGAGTCTGGAATCAGCTCTATCCTTGCAGGGCAGGCATCACAGCACCAAGGACACTGCGAAGCAACTTCAAGGGCTATCTGCCCTGAACTGATCCACAAGCTATTTTTGCCAGACTTTATTTTTAACAATTTAAAGCAAAGTTTAAATGACTGTTTTATCAAACTTAGGAAAGGATAAGGGTAAATATTGCAGCTGTATGGCTAAGCAGGTTCTGTGCTAGATACCGATAGAAATGAACACATCACAAATGCAGCTGCCTTTAACCAGCAACTAACAGCCACAGGCCTGCTGGCTTAATACCATGCTGTTGAGCTCAAGTATTGTGTCAGCAGCAGTTGGAAGGTAAGACACTCCCTAGCCTACAGAATAGCTGGGAAAGTCCTGCTCAGGAGCCTAACGCTAATCAAGGTTTGGATCATCTACCTATGTGGGTTTCATAGCATGATTCATAGTAATATAGAGAAGAGAGAGAAATGCCGGTGAGAACAGTTTCAAAATTATTTTAAAGCATATTTGATACGCTAGCGTTCCCTTCACAAAAGTGAAACAAGTACTGGATTTTTTACAGCCTTTTGGGCTAAGAAATTCATTCACATGCCCACAATACAGGGCTTAATCTTCTACAAAAATCAAGCTATGGTTTGGGGGGATTTTTTTTTAATGCTCATAAAAATTTTTTTTAAAAACCCCAGCATTTAACTCTGCTGATTCATTTTCTAGCTCAAAGTTTCATAGCAATAAGACAGCTTTGAGTATAATTTAGAGCTGGTAACAATGGCATTGCAGCTGGGATAACTGAAATAGCACTGGGAATAGTGAGAGTAATTTTTCCACTTCTATTACTCAACAAAGGCAGTTCAAAATACCAAGTAGCAGTGAAGAGCTAGCACTATTGCATCAGATATAGGAAGGAGACGCTCGTGGACATACAGTGCCCTACAAGTGTATGAGAAATGTTCTGGCTGAAACTCATGTTTTGTGCATTCCATTGTTTGGCCTGGAAAGGCACATTTGAGTTAAGTGGAGCTGGTTTGGGGCACAGAAAGCATGGAGTGAAGAACTGCAGGATGCTGCCTTCCAGTTTCAGCTGGTTACTGTGTGGGCTCTTTCAACAGGTAGCCAGGAAGATAGTGGCAACATTTGTCAACCATTAAGTCCTACTGATTAAGGATTATTCTCACTAAGGAAATTTGGTAACTGTGAACCAGTGAGATTAAGTCAAGCTGCCTAACCTTAAAGTATCATGTGGCTGCTTCATAATATGGCAAGAGCACCATCAGTTCCATCATAAGATGCTCTAATTCAAAGCACATATTAAAGTGGAAACACAACACAACACAGTTATGCCAGGTCACAAGAAAGCCCAGGAATATTAGTGGGTCAGAAAGAATCTTACTATCAAAAAACAAGGGAGTAAAAAGTAGTTTATCATTTTCCAGGGTTTTGTTTCTAAATTCAAACGCACTCAAGTTCAGACCCTACTGGGTGTAAGTCGGTCGTGTCTCTATGGAATGACCTGAGTGCCGAACTCCTCTACATGGAAAGAAACTCAGGTTCTGGGTCTTTAAGATGGGTAGAATTTTAAGTGTTCGTTTTGGTCTGTGGGATCTGCCTATTTAATGAGGTTAGTCAAAATAGTTAAAACATATTTTCAAAAAATAAATCTTAAAACTCCAGGATTTTCATGTATACTTTCTAAGCCAGAATCTGCCCTATGCCCATGCAATCTTGGGTTTTGTCCTGAAAATCTAAGGTCTTGACACTAGTTTTTCGAAGACACATGTAAAATATCACAGCAGTCAGGCTTGCTCTATAACCAACAGCCTGTACATATTTTTCTTTTGTCTCTAAGTCAAAAATCCATATAGCTTTGCTGGCTTTGAATAAATTTGCACCTGCCAAAGCAAAGGATTAATTCCTAAATTGGCAGGATGCACGGTCTTTGGTAGTGCTAGTGCTTCTGTGCCCACAGTCTATGTTCACAAAGGTTGCACAATAATGTACATTTCTCCTAATGGCAGGTGCCTCGGACCTGTTAGTCAAAGAAGCAAATTGGCCTTTTTAATAAAAATAGTAAAGCGCTGTCCTTCAAAACTGAAGATACAATTTACTGAAGGAGGAGGAGTTTGGATATCAATGAACTCTTATTCAAGTTCCATGACTGAAATGAATGTCAAACCGCAAGGTGAAGCTAGAATGAGACACCAACTGCAGGATGTGCACTACAGAGCTGGTTCCTTCCTCTTGCCCTGGTGATGCAGAAGAGACTCTGTCATAAATATAAAGGGAAGGGTAAACACCTTTCAATCCCTCCTTGCCAGAGGAAAAACGCTTTCACCTGTAAAGGGGTTAAGAAGCTATGATAACCTCGCTGAAACCTGACCAAAAGGACCAATGAGGAGACAAGATACTTTCAAAGCGGGGGGGGGGGAAAACAAAGATTCTCTCTGTCTGTGTTGCTTTTGCTGGGACCAGAGCAGGAATGCAGGTCAGAACTCCTGTAAAGGGCTAATAAGTAATCTAGTTAGATATGTTTCAGAGTAACAGCCGTGTTAGTCTGTATTCGCAAAAAGAAAAGGAGTACTTGTGGCACCTTAGAGACTAACCAATTTATTTGAGCATGAGCTTTCGTGAGCTACAGCTCACTTCATCAGATGCATACCGTGGAAACTGCAGCAGACTTTATATATACACAGAGAATATGAAACAATACCTCCTCCCACCCCACTGTCCTGCTGGTAATAGCTTATTGTTTCATATTCTCTGTGTATATATAAAGTCTGCTGCAGTTTCCACGGTATGCATCTGATGAAGTGAGCTGTAGCTCACGAAAGCTCATGCTCAAATAAATTGGTTAGTCTCTAAGGTGCCACAAGTACTCCTTTTCTAGTTAGATATGCGTTAGATTCTGTTTTGTTTAAATGGCTGATAAAATAAGTTGTGCTGAATGGCATGTATATTCCTGTTTTGGTGTCTTAAGGTTTTGCCTAGAGGGATTGTCTATGTTTTGAATCTGATTACCCTGTAAGGTATTTACCATCCTGATTTTACAGAGGTGATTTTTACTTTTTCTTCAATTAAAATTCTTCTTTTAAGAACCTGATTGCTTTTTTCATTGTTCTTAAGATCCAAGGGTTTGGGTCTGTGTTCACCTATGCAAATTGTGAGGATTTTTGTGCTTTTGAGGATTTTTATCAAGCCTTCCCCAGGAAAGGGGGTGTAGGGCTTGGGAGGATTTTGGGGGGAAAGAAGTTTCCAAGCAGGCTCTTTCCCTGTTATATATTTGTTAGACGCTTGGTGGTGGCAACAATAAAGTCCAAGGGCAAAAGGTAAAATAGTTTTTATCTTGGGGAAGTTTTAACCTAAGCTGGTAAAAATAAGCTTAGGGGGTTTTCCACGCAGGTCCCCACATCTGTACCCTAGAGTTCAGAGTGGGGAAGGAACCTTGACAGACTCAGACTTTAAAGCCAGTAGGGACCATCATGCTCATCTTGTCTCACATTTTGCAGACTCTTTCCTCTGAGAGAATTTTCCACCATTCTGGGTTTTCTCTGAATCCCCAAGCCAACAGTAGTTATAAGTGGACTGGACACCATTTTGTGTGGTGTCAAGAAGGCATGCAACAGCTCCTAATTTATACCCTCACACAGCACCCTATGGGGCTTATCTGATTTTAAATGTGTGTGAGCCACAAGTCCACATTACATCAGTCCTCTGGTTTTCCCTACAGAAAAACTCCATAGACAGCAATACTAATATGAGGAGAGAATGGCATTAGCCACATCCTGCTAGTTTTACAATATATGGGGAGAGGTTTGTGCTGCCAGACTCAACCAACCATGACTGCAGCCAACTATATCAGGTTGATTCACTCTGAGAAATTCAATCTGGTCCCCTTACAGGACAGGGATGCTTTTACAGACTTGGCCCGAATAGGTGCGCTGCTGACTTATACAATTCCCACAGGGCTACATGCTCTAGGGTCCCTGCTACAAAACTTAGATCTACTGTTCTACACAGGAGACATGGCTTGGAGGGTAACTGTTACGGATGGAAGATTTTTAATCATTCAGTTGTACCAAGCTTTATGCTGCAGGGATGAAAGATTCAAGTCCTAACCTGTCTCCATTAGATACTACAGATATTCTGGTTTTCTTGATGATGTTTGTGGTAGGCCTAAATAGCTGAGACAAATGCATGGCCAGGCTGAACAGGTTGTGGTTTGTAAGAGTAGAACTCTGTCCAATGATTGAGACAGATTAAGGACAGAGAGACTTCCCTTTAAAAAAAAAAAAAAGTCTCATTAAAGCTGCTTCTGACTGCAGCAATCTGTTTCACTTTTCATTCATAGGGCAACTAAAAACATCCTCTCCCTAGCATAGTCTCTTCAGACTCCACACACAGCAAATTTTGCAGCTACTTGGTATAATCATTGTTTGTACCTTTACCAAAATTTTTGGAGTCCAGCATTTTTAAACTTAACAAATCAGTTCCTGAATGCAGAGGGTCTGCAGTTGTGAGTCTTACATACCAGTAGCAGGGGAAAGAAACTGGATTACATAGACATGCCAGTCATGTTGAGTTTTCAATCAGCACTGAAGTAGACTTGTATTTTGCTTCTGTGCAACTGTAGGCTTACAGTTTCAGCTAATTCTCAAAGGGAAGCAGGCAACAGAGAAAGCCTTAGCACAATACTATAGAGACAAGTGCTACCAAGAGAAAAATGGTCCTCTTAGCAACATGTTTAATAAAAAAAAAAATGCTAAGCTAAATATATGCTACAATACAAGGCAATTTTCTTGTGGTGCTGATAGTAAGACGCCCATGCTCTGTTCCTGTGATTTCTGAGGTTGCCCAAAGCAGTGGAATTATATGCAGATAGGCAATTCATAATAAACTAACTGTGCTACACACCCCAAAAAAAACTTCTAATCTCTACTGGAAGTCTTCTTCCTAGCATTTCTCACTTGTACCCGAGGACGATTTCTAGCATGTGAAGGACAGGTCAGTTCAGCTACCTTAAAACCAGTAATGACTTACCTATCCAGAAACCACCCGAAAGAACAAGACCCCTCCAAATCAAAGATATGCGTGTCCAAGAAAATTATGCAACAGCACTAGCATAAAAATAAATCAAGTCATCATCAGCAATAGCCTATCCATAAACTGAAGGATGAGACTGACATGAACATACACCACAAAGAAAAGCATAAATGGTGAGCCTTGCTAGCTGAAAAACAGGGCAATTTCTGTGCAACTAAGCCACACTTATATTTGAGGCTCATTTTAAGATAAACAAGCACCTAAGCTATCTCCCAAAAGACAGGTCTTCAATATCTTACTCTGACCTACCCAGAAATTAAAAAGGAGCTTGTGTGTGTTCAGTCTAGCATCCCCACCTGCACAGATACCCAAAACAATTTACAGAGCTTCCAGTAAAGCGCTCTCCAGCTCTGTGCATTTAGTGAATATGTACAGGACCTATCACATTTCAGCACTGTTTACTCTGCTCCCTCCTACGCTTCGGGTGCTGAGGTTGAGAGGTAATTTTGTCAATAAGCGATTTGATCACAACACTGAGCAAGTGGAAGGGTTGCTCTTGCCATGTAGCAATATGCTGCTAGGAGATAATGCAAGAGCCTTTTATTTTTGCTTTATCAGAAGCAAGACAGGGCTGAGGACTGCTGTGTACTCCCTGGGATTCATAAGCATGAAATTCTGTCTGGCTGCCTTGCTTTCAAACACTATAGACAAGACTGTCTTAAATTAACAATCAACAACTCTGCTCCAAAGAGGGATTTTGGTATCAGTTTCCCTCCTCCTGACATGCTTAAGACAAAGACAAAAAGCCATGCTCTGAATTAAAATACTACAACTTTTACATTAACATGAGAAACGCTCTCAAGTCACTGCCAAGTGGCTGGAATGTATTCTTTGGTTCTTCTCAGATAATATCCAGAGATTGTTTAATATCCCAAATTCCACCCACCACACACTGTCTGAAATCCCCTGAAGAACACCATATTTCCTCAGACACTATATTCTTGGAGAAAAAGGTGTCTCGTTTCCATAGGCTACTGAGGGTATAGTTCTGAATATAGGAGTCCTTCAGCTGAAATAGCATCTCCAAGTCCCACGGTCCGGATGGGATCTTTACACACCAAAACAGGGGTGAAATGGAATGAAATTCCCTCTCTGTGCCATTGTGCTACTGGATCACCTGGATTTAAAGAGATTTTGGAGGGTGCCTCTGTGTGGGAGGTCACAAACTCCAAGGGAGCTTTAAGGAAGACTCTGTCAGTATCAATGGTTTCAGTTGCACAAGCCTGTGTCCCTGCCACTCTGGCTCCAGCAGCCACAGCTGCTATCTGGTTGCCCCAATACCCATCCACTGTAGCCAGAACATGATAGGCCAGTGTGTGGAAGTGGATCCGGGTAAGATCAGATGCCTTGTCCGTGGTCCTTCCATGCTTCTTCAGGATCCAGAAAAGGATGTCACTGACAATGCCCACATCTGGAACTCCATTCCAGGAAGCAAGGGAGGCATGAGGACCAGAGGCCGACTGGGTGAGGAACAGCAGCTCCTGTTCATTTAGCCCAACAGAGTTCACCAGGGGGAAGACCTGCTAACAGAAACAGAGTGAACTACATGTTTTTTTTTCAGGCTTAGAGGTAGACTCAGATTTCCCAGCTTCCTAATTTTAAAAATATTATGTTGTCACAGTACACTTTTAGCTATTGTGCATAAGGGAGTGGGGGTGGGGGGCTCCTGGCCCTTCGGGCCACAGATTGCATGCACATGGGGAGGAAATAAATTTGGTTTCTTGGGAAGGTTGAAGCATATCTCTCTGCACAAGCAACCTATCCAACTGATTTATGCTAAGGCAACAGAAGAAGGCAGTCATTCTACTTTCCAACTGAATACCTGTGGAGAAAGAAGGGAAAAGGTTCCAGTGACAACAGAGGCTGTGAACGGGACAGAAATCATGTCTAAACTGGGATGAGTTAGCTTTGCCCTTATCTAAGAGGAGCAAAAACAGAATACAACTAAAAAACATCCACCCAAAACTCTACTCACTTCTACTACATGAATACAAAAAAAATGCAAATTCACTCCTCTTAATACAGCTGTGCAGCAGTTTGGAAGAGATGGATCAATCTGCCAAGGCCCAAATGTGGGACACAACCTCTGACAAAGAACCAAAATAAGGGACACAAAATAATTATTCATGCAAGAAATGTAACATGCTGTGGAATTCATTCCTTCAGTGTAGATAACTTTCTGTAGCCTCAATTTCGTCATTTTATTTCCAATATAAATAACTTTCAACAATGAAAGTAACAGAATACGAAATCCATATGAAACATAGGAGAATTCAGTTTTTGGCAGAATTCAGTTTTTTCCCTATAATTTTGACAGATAATATCATCAATATTTATTTTTAAGCTTTTTTAGATTTTTATCTATTTAGATGTTCACAATTGTGCAAAACTATGGGTTTTAAACATTTATTTTTACCTTCAGCGATTTAAATCTTCACAGTTGTACAAAATTACGAGGGGGCTCAAACAATTATTTAATCACAGCAGATGTTGAGATTCAAAAAAGTTAAAGCTTTATAACCATTAAAACACAAATTGTCAACATCACATGTTCAAATATACAAAGTAAACAGCGCCTTAAATCAAACTAATAATTTCTCAAGCAGCATTTTTCTTATTTTGCCTGTCTGTAAATTTTGATGGTCATTGATGGAAGTATGTCGGTTTGTGCATGCACAGTCAAATTTATGTTTATTGACATTTAAAAATAAAAATCTAATCCTTCCAAGCTAAAACATACGTAATTTGGGGACTAAAAGGCGTGACATCTCTCTAAATGAGGGAGCATTGAGTGGTATGTATGCAACAACATCTGAAAGAAGCTTCAGAAGCCTGAGTATTTTTTTAAAACCAGTTCCAGTTCAAATAATGGTTCTATCAGAAAGCTATGGGGCTGCTAAATCTGAAACAACTGTCTGAGATTACTCATGTCAAATCATCTGAATCTACAGAGAGTTCTTGGGTGCATTTGAATTATCATGACTTGGGTCATTTCCCTACAGCAGTTGCAAAGGAGGTTTATGGCTGTGAGCAACAAGGCAGGAGAATCCAAGTGTTTCCCTACAGTTAATCATGCAACTTCAGCTGCCGAGCACATTCATTTTTGCACACATCACATAACGCTGACCTCAGCACATTTAGGAAAACAGAGTTGACTGGCTGAGACCATCGGTTGATACCCTCTCAGTGGGATATTCCATTAAGGTGTTTCCAAGACAGATATTCCCTTTATATTAAAGAAAACACTCTGGTCTACTACCAATTATGAAATCATAGATCGTTACACTTCTCCTGTTAATGCACTGTTGAGTGTGGGAACCTCAGCAGAGCAGTGACTTCGGCCGGAATACAAGTACAAAATGGCTCTGCAGGTTTTATACCTAAGATACTCATTGCTCTCAGAAGAGGCAACTCCAATCCTAAATTTCCACTTATGATCACCCACCAGTTAGTCTGTGTGCTGCACCAGTGATGGAGTACAGACAGGGAGTGAAATGGGCATGTCCTGTCATTTTTGTTACCTGATGCATAATCTTGCTCATGAGATCCTGGTCAGTCATACTGGCCAATTCCAGGTGTATGGGGATATCAGTGGGGATATCAGAGATGGAAGTCACAGCCTGGAGAAGGAAAGGCAAGACATCTTTAAGAAACAGAAGAATAAAAGCTTTTGGGCTCAAATATAGGCACCCTAACCTGCTCATGTCTGGATGTAGTCAGATTTCTAAATGATCTAGCTGGCAAAAGGATCAGAGGAAGAAACAGGAGTAGCCTCTAGCCTTCTGAATCTTAGAGCACAACAGCATCAGACTGTAATCTAGATCCAATCCCACATTCGTCTAACTGCCCAATGCACAAGACTTTCCTGACATGAAGGAGCCCCAATTGCTTGTTCCTGAAGCACAAGAGAACACACTGAATCAGGAGGCAGTCAGCTGTAAGATAAACAAAGAGCAACTTCCACACAAGAGAGGCTTAGTGCAACTCCTTCTGCTTCAAGCAGGAAAGAATCCCTTTTGGATTACCTGACACAGCTACTGCCTACAGACTACAAGGGTCTCAGCTGCAGCCTTGACTATACTAAAGTGGGATGGAACACAGTGCATTCAGCCACCGGATGAGGCTCCAATAACGAGATAAATCCATCACAGTCTACCCACCAGCGTGGCAGCTTCTTCTCTGAAGACTCCACTGGATTCAACAAACAGTAATGTCAGTGTTAGAGGATCTCAACCAACCCATAAGACTAGAGCTCATGATATTAGTTGTATGGTTTTAGAGTACAAGCCTTTGGCCCACAATAGCAGGAAGAACAGCCGGCGAATCGAGCAAAGACATCCTGTAACTGCATGCTGAAATCTCAGGAAGTCAACACCTTGTGCTACAGTGTTTATTGGGGCTGGAATTAAGGAGATGGTACAATGCTCAGGTTCTTACCTCCAGAAGTCTCTTCTCACGCACTTCCCTGCTCTGCCCTTCCATCATGTGAAGCCCTGAGAGCACTACAAGGTCTGGCTTAAACTCATCCAGGCTGGACACAAACACCTCCAGCATGTTCATGGCTCCATTTGATAGGTCATGGGAGAATATAAAGCGGTTGGCATTGGGAGCTCTCAGCTGTCCCCATTCTTCACCTAGGACGAAATCCCCAATCAACAACAAAACAATTAAGCCAAATAACTAGAGGATAGTTTCTGGATCCCCACTGGAATCCCAGCACCAATCAGAGCTGTCATGGCTCCCTAGAGGCCTAGCTAGGCAGAGTTTCACCACCTAATCAATACTTGACACTTGAGCTGTGCATCATATTTAGGCCTGAATATATACAAAATGGTTCCACCCATCTCCACTGGGTACCTCTGGACACTGAGGAAAAGTTAAAAATTAGGTAAATTTTTGTGAGAGTCTAACAGGGACACAGATTATACAAACCACAGTCTAACTGGTCAGCTGTGCACTAACTCCCAGCTATCTACAGATATAACCTCAACACTGGAGTACACACAAAAAATCCATACACCAGCTATGGTAAATGGGTTGTGGCAGGGTGGGGGTGGGGCAGTCTGAAGGGGATGGAGAATGTAGGGATAGAGCTGGGCGGAAGGACCAAAAAGCATTACTTGTATTGAATTTGAAGGGAGAAAAGGTCATGAAACTGAAAGTTGCCCAAGCAGGAGCATTTATGAGGTAATCAGGGAGAGAACCTCCAGGCCCGAGAGCCAGTGAGTGAGTTTGTTCGCTCAGATCTTACAGACTGACGGAGAATGAAATCAGAGTCTGGTTAGACTGTTTTCATGGCGACGTCTAGTCAACAACACTGGATTTAACTCAAGTTGCCCATCAGGAAAATGTTATAAAGAGCTTCACAGTGCAGTATGTTAAGGTCTACGGAGGACACAACATCCATAGCTCAACTGGTTCACACAAGGGAACTACAAAGCAGTGCATTTCACACCAAAGCAGCGTCTAGGAGAAGACAAAAGGTGCCCATCATCCATATGGAATGTGTACTTCATATATGCTTCCCGGAACAGAGGAAGAACAAGATCTACACAAAGCAAGCAGCATGTTTTCCATTGGCTGTGAGACAAAGACATGTCAACTGTGGTTAGTTGGCCCATATCGAGAGTTCTGGAGGAAGAAAAAAAACTTTGAGGAAGAAAGCTCTGAGTTCATACAAACAGGATGCAATAAAAAGGGAAGTACTAGAGAGTTTAATTAGCCTAGGCTTTTGTAAGTGTTGGGGTCATTCTGGAACCTGCTGCTATGACAAAGTAAACTTTTTAACCACACATACAGCATTTCGGATACCTATGAAAGTCCTGCTCAGCTTTTGTTTGGAAAAGACGGCTGTCACTCGTCTTGTTCACTGCCACTATGCAAAAGAAAGCCAAATATTCTTAGTCCTTGGGTTACAGTTAGCCACCTGCAGAAAGAGTTCAGACTATATGGTGCCTCTTTTTGAATTTAGGGAAGGCAATCAGTCTATTTTAATGTTAACATAGAAGTCCAGGTGTTTTGTAATTATACCCATAGACATTGCTTAGGATACACACTTCTAATCAAACCTTCTAAGCTAATACTGTTTTAGAGCAATGGTGAGACTATTTACATTCCTCAGCTTACAACAAACAGAAGTACATAGCTCATGGTGAAATCTGATAGGATAGCAATATTGCAGCATCGGAGCAGGATATAGCATTTGTAGGGACAACAGTTCAAAGGAAAAGAGAGTTTCAAAACAGTTTAAGATGTTTGTTCACCTAGCAGGCTACCACCGCTCACAGAACGGATGGAGCTAACAGATTAGCTCCGACACTGACAGCTGCTAATCCTGATAATTTACACAGTTCTCAAGTTTAGTGACGTGCAGAAAGCTTAAAAATAAATTATAAAACCAGAAAAAGCTTTGAGTTTTGAATAAGGTATCTATCACCTTGACACTTCACCACCACAGTGCATAGGTTTTGGTTTTTTAAAATCTCTGAAAGTTTGGTAAAAACCAGGACAATCATTTCACCTGTAAATTGGTGTCCTACAACGGACTTCTAAGTCAGATCTACTACTGTAAAGCCAAAGCCACTTCTACTTGAGAGGCAGGCTTATGCCAGTATATTTTTCATTACAGCTAAATCTGACAGGCTATGGTACAGCATTAGTTCCTGAAAATATTTCCAAAGCTAAAGACAATCTAAAAGACAAATAAGGAAGCTCTGGATTGGTGATCTCCTCTGTCAGAAGACACATTCACAGGTAGCTAGATGTCCGGTTCTATGCAAGTGGCCATCACCTACCAATACAGACTTACTACTGGGACATACAAAGAGCTAGAAAGGGAGGAAAACATAATGAGAACAGATAATGTTAATAACTAGGTGCAATCAAGTATTCTTTGCATAGCCCCCTTCATCCAGAAAGATCCTAAAACAGTTTATAGACTACAGCGGGATCTGATGCAACAACATTGGGAATGGACTATGGCAGCTATTCTGAATCAGTGAAAATGCACAACAGGTTTTAGGAAGGAAAGTGAAGAATAGCTATGAAACCATAGGTGGAAGTTTAAGAGGCAAGATGTAGTTCCCCCAGGTTAGGATCTGATCAGCATATTTACCAGATGATACAGTGACCACAAAGGGTCAATAGTTTGGTTTTACACTGCATTCCAAAGATGGCACTCTCTAGGAACACAGTGCCCAAGGCATCTGGGGCATCTGGTTCAGGGACACAGTGCCACTTAGTGAATCGTCCGTGCTACTTACTGCCATGGCCAGGTTTTCCTCAGAGGTCTCCCAAACGACTAAATACAATCTTCCAATTTATGGGGGATCACCATGCAACGGGAAAGGTACGGTTAATGCAGTGGTTTTCATGCTCTATGTGAACTATTTAATAAGGAAACCATCTTATAGCAGATGTAGAACTTGATTGTATGAAAAGATAAAATTAAGATAGTATGAAAAGACAAGATGACTCGCCTGCTTTGATGCAATGAATATGGTTCCATTCCCACCATTTCCTCAGTGTACAGTAGGACTTTTAGAATGGGACCATTTTTCCTTGCCTTCTCTACTCTAGCTCATTTTAGTTTGGTTCTCTCCTCTTGTCACCACCACTCCAATTCTGGAATCTGTATATCTGGGGTTGAATTTACACCAGAAAGAAATCCCAAAGATTAATGAAACAGCTACACAGAGTTTTGGTGGAGGTGGGGTTTTTTTTAAGTTGTTTTTTTGAGTTGATGAGTCAAACAAACCTCTGGAAATCCTTGATTGGGCGGCAGTGGAAAATATTTGGCAATGAACTAGACCTAATAAGCCTTTTACCCCTTTAATGTTCAATGTGCTGCAATATTCAAAGTACCTGCTTGATACTCCAAGATAAGGTGGAATTCATCAGTTTCCTGCATAGATTCTGGTGGGACAATTACATTATCATCAAGTAGTTCATGGAGTTTAGGACCAACTGGACCACAAAGAAGGATCTAGAAACAAAACAAAAAACAATCTAAATAAGGATGCAGTGGCATGTCTTTGATGAGCAAAATCTGCAAGCATGTCTCTGTACTCGTGTTAAGTAGCACTCTTCATATTTTTCTGAAGATAACAAAGTCACTCCATGGACGGCTCCCAGATTGACTCACCTGTCTGGTTAGCAGTAATGGTGGAGGGCAGGAGGGGCATGTATGCAGACAGTGCACAATACTTTCTCAAGGCTTGTTTTTTAATTTTTTAATATTTTTTTTGAAGATTTGAATAATGAAACTGGTAGCCATTAAAGTGAGGGGCTGATGATCAACTGCTGTTCAAGCTTCTCAAGACTATTCCAATAATGCACATCTGTTCCTACTTGCAGCACCCTTAATATTCCAATACAATCTAGGGGTATGGTCTTCACTACCCTTCTGATCGCAGGCAGTGATCGATCCAGAAGGGATCGATTTATCGTGTCTAGTCTAGACGTGATAAATTGACCCCCGAGCGCTCTCCCGTCGACTCCTGTACTCCAGCGCCATGAGAGGTGCAGGCAGAATCGACGGGGGAGCGGCAGCAATCAACTCACCGCGGTGAAGACACCACAGTAAGTCACTCTAAGTACATCAACTTCAGCTATGTTATTCACGTAGCTGAAGTTGCATAACTTAGATCGATTCCCCCCCTCAGTGTAGACCAGGGCTAAGAAAGAGGGTGGGGGAGGGGCACTCTCCAAAGACTGCTAAACTGTGCAATAACTGTGACAAGAAAAAATGCCTATTAGAAATATCTTCTAAAGTTGAAGCGTTTCCTTAGATGAGA
This sequence comes from Eretmochelys imbricata, assembly GCF_965152235.1. Classification (NCBI taxonomy): domain Eukaryota; kingdom Metazoa; phylum Chordata; order Testudines; family Cheloniidae; genus Eretmochelys; species Eretmochelys imbricata. Next base: position 42,661,273 of record NC_135581.1, on the reverse strand, counting down.
CTTGAAACCATGGTGAATTGCTAGTACATTCACCCAGTGACTTGATTTGCTTATTAATATAGCTAAATTTCTATATGAAACAATATTGCCTAGAATGAATATCTGTATTTTGTATTGTATGGAAACCCCACCTTCAGGCATCACAGGATTAAGACAGGAAGTGTGGCAGTTGCTCCACAGTACCATACCGAGAGCCATCAAATACACCCATGGGTGAATTTGTTTCAGACAAACCATCTGACTCCCACTCACTGCACCATAAAGAGTTCTCGAATTTCACAGAATTTCATACAGAATAGCAGAAGTTAAAGGAGGACCAAGACCACCCAATCATGCATATTTGTCTATTAAAGATCACATCAATATATAACCAGTGGTGATAGAAAGACTAACTCATGGGATGCAGCAAAAAGAATGTTATAATTAAGACAAAATATACTGGATATAGAGAAGCTTACAAACCAGAATCATTTCCTCTCTGTGTAGTGTAACAAGCAGTTGTTCTGGGTCAGACTTGGCTTCCACTAAGGAACATAATCTAGTGGTGTGATCCCCAGAATATACTTACAAGTGGTTTGGAGCCTGATTACAAACAATTAAATAAAACCAAGTTTTTGAGACACTTACCTTCAGGTCTGGATTTGTTGCAAGTTTCTGACCAATTAGGGCAGCATTTCCTCCCACATAGAGCTGTAAGAGATAAAGCATATGAATGTAATCCTTTTTATTAACAGTTTTATAGATGGAGTTCTACATATCTGCAATAACTTTGTCAGAACCAATGAAGTTAACCATGTGCTTTGATGGGACTGCGTCAGAATAATTCCATAGTTCACTGTCCAACACAGTTTTCTCCAATTTAACAATTTTTGTCCCAGGATGTTGTTATTTAGCCAGTATTAGCCTTCTGATAGACCACTGGACTATACATTTCAATTTGTTCACCCCCTAAGCATTCCCAAATGCTGTCCATTTAATTTGTTATTTTTATTTGGGGGATGGGGGGATATGTTCTATCCTTATTAGTGAGCTGTGCAAACAATCATTTTAAGATATAAAAAAGATTTATCGAGCTCAAGGCCAATGTACACAAATGAGAGAGACTCTGACAGACATCATAAGCCAAGCTGGTGCCAGAATTCCAAGTAATTGAAAAATAAAGCAAGATTTACTGAGCTATTGTGATTAACACTTTCTATCGATACCATTTTGCTAGATATGGAGTTCTTCAGATAAATTTACTACCACTGGCACCACAAGACAAAGGTTGTGAAATTCATAATCCAGTCACTGTGAACATGTACAAAACCAGATCCACAAAGCACCAAAACCACAATATGAGCTTGTTTTTTATCTTCAACTTCTCCCCACCTTGCAGTGTAGAAATCAGGGAGTTCATCAAAAGCTATAGGAATTATGAGAACTAGTTTTAAGAGAAAAACAGGTAGAAAGCCAGAGACTAGAGAAAAATGAAATAAAGAGGATTGAACCATCTAGATAAAGGATCACTTGAAAGTCTAGTGAACCCATCAACTCCCTCCACACAAATGGGCCCTATGGAGACATAAACAGCTTGGCTTCTACTTGGACTCCATCTGAACATTCCTGAGCCTGCTACCTATGCTCGATAGACCCTATATATAGGGAGCAAAGCCTGTAAAGCTTCTTGAGATGAGCAAATCCAAAATGGTGCTCTGGGTTTCACAGCTCATGCTAGACCGGAACAATATGTACTACCCATGGTATCACAATAGTGTTCAAACAATGGTTGGGAAAGACTGGAGAATGTAATGCATTTGACAGGGAGAAATGACTGGAGTTAACAATTTAAAGGAGTGACAGAAAATGAAAAACAGAAGGGAAAGAGGGAGTGATGACAAAGGAAAACTTCAGTTACAAATCAAACCTTGGGCAAGAGAGTCAAGGTGCAAACAGGCAACAGAAAGACAAAGTTGCAAAACGGTCAGAAGACCATGGAAACCTAGAATAAGAAGTCAGCTGCAAAAGAATTCAGAGCTTTTCCTGGCTCGGAAGAGCATTTGTAAAACTCTGCATAAACAATCTGCAGAAATCATCTACCTTAACACTAAGTGTCAAATGGACACATGGCAAAAAACTCCATAAGTCTTAATGTACGTCAGAGCAGATGAACCAACTAGGAGACGGGTGTTTTACAAAGACTGCCTCCTCTCTTTAGCTCTAATGCCAGAGAGATGTGCATTTCCAAGCCTTATATCATGGAGCTTCTGAAATTTATGGAAATGTTTTCAGTTCGTTATTCTTGGATCCACCCCCTTACCACCTGCACCATTTAAAAAAGTTAGAGCCTTCTTTGTGGTATCAGCCTTGCCCCTCTGTCATAAAACAGACATTTCATTTGTTGCCTAGGTTATATTCAACAGCATTCTTGTGAATGCCATTTAAACTATCAGAGCCAAAGTATATGTTATGCAGATTTTGGCAGGCTGGGATGTGCAGAAAGAAAAGACAACTCAACATTCTGCAATTTAGGATCCGACCAGATAGGCAGAGTTAGAGAAGAATTATATTTTCAAAGAAAGAATTTGTACATTAGCAGAGTGTTTAGATTCTCAGCAGCTTCACATAAAGTGATCAAGTTTTTTTAAAGCCAACTAATATAGTAAAGCAGCAGTGTAAACTTTTGTTTCCTGAACATCTTGCACTATCATTTTGAAGGATGAAAAGGGACATGAAAGCTGCTATACAATTTGTCAATGTACAAAGGATAAGTCTTCTCAGACTAGCCCTAAAATAGAGAACACACCTGTGCCCCAGGGTACTCTGAGGCTGCTCGTGCAATGTGATTGAAGGTCTCCGCATCACTGAAGAAGCGCTCAGCAGCTGCCCCCTTCTGCATGAAAAGGATGAAGGCTTCTTTAAGGTCCTTCCTGGAATTCAAGACAGCATGATCTTTCCCGTCCCCAGGATCAAGACCAAGTGCCTGCAACAGCTTCACACCGGAGAGGATTACATCTACACAGGCATTGACTCTGGGGAAAGAGGACAGAAAGGAAAAGTGAGCTGGGAAAACAGAGAAAGAAAGACTTGGGGGGGACTTCTAAAAGTTTTGGGAGAAAGTTGCTGTGTTTTGGCTTATTGAATTTGTTAGCACTCGGATTCTGGAGAATTTTACAAGCAGCTTCAAGAAATGCATCAAGCATTGCTTTAACTGACAAAGTGGCCTGCTTTTGACCCATTTTTATTCAACTAAAAGACTGTGGACTAGGGACAGATTTTCAACTCTGTGTTCAAATTAAAACAGGGACTGGAGTAACACTCCTTGTTTTAGGTACTTGTGTGCAACAAAGCTGTTGCCTCTAATAATGCCATGTTGTGTATTTTATTCAATCCTCACACAGGCATGAAACACAAAATGGGCAAAATAGCAGCGCTTATTACCTGCTAATGGATGCAGGGTGGGAAAAGAAACAAGACTGGACTGGATTGGAACTGGGTTCTGTCTGATAAAGACTTTCCCTCTTTATCACATTCCAGTGTAGAATAAAGGAACGTTTCTTACTTCTCAGGAGCGTTGAGGACACTGGTCTTCCATTCTGACCCTGGTTTTACCATTTATATTTGCTCACAGTTCCAACCCCCAAAGAAGTCAGTCAACTCTCTGCTACACGTGAGAAAATCTATTTGGGATATGAAGATCTCAATGGTGCATACAGATGGACGAGCATACGTATGCAAAATGTCTGACATGTAAGCATGGAGCAGGCACTTGTTTATAGCCCCAGAGAATTCTGCCATTCTAAAAGGCACTCTGATACTGTGGCGATGATGGTGCAAGAGCCTGAACAGAATCAGTAACAGTGCTTATACTTACGTATACTCATACCTAAAAATACAAAACCTTCATTTTAAAAATGAGTATTCCAAAATACATCTGTAAGGGAGACTAGATGGCTCAGGAGATCAGCAGTAACACCCAGCCCTGGTCTATACTATGAGTTTAGGTCGAATTTAGCAGCATTAGATCAATTTAACCCTATACCCGTCCACACGACGAAGCCATTTTTGTCGACTTAGTGGGCTCTTAAAATCAATTTCTGTATTCCTTCCCGAGGGGATTAGCGCTTAAATCGACATCACTGGATCGAATTTGGGGTAGCGTGGACGCAATTTGACAGTATTGGCTGCTGAGAGCTATCCCAGAGAGCTCCACTGGACAGCACTCTCAACTCCGATGCACTGGCCAGGTAGAAGGAAAAGCCCCGCGAACTTTTGAATTTCATTTCCTGTTTGGCCAGCGTGGCAAGCTGATCAGCACAGGTGACCGTGCAGATCTCATCAGCAGAGGTGACTATGGGGTCCCAGAATTGCAAAAGAGCACCAGCATGGACTGAATGGGAGATACTGGACCTGATCACTGTATGGGGAGAAGAATCCGTGCTATCAGAACTCTGTTCCAAAAGACGAAATGCCAAAATATTTGAAAAAAAATCTCCAAGGCCATGAAGGACAGAGGCTATAACAGGGACCCGCAGCAGTGCCACGTGAAACTTACGGAGCTCAGGCAAGCCTACCAAAAAAACCAGAGACACAAATGCCCGCTCGGGGTCAGACCCGCAGACATGCCGCTTCTATGATGAGCTTCATGCAATTCTAAGGGGTGCCCCTACAACTACTCCACTCCTGTTCGTGGACTCCTGCAAGGGAGTCTCACGCAACAGGGATGAGGATTTTGGGCATGAGGAAGATGAGGAGGAGGAGGAGGTTGAAAATAGCGCATACCAGGCAAGTGGAGAAACCATTCTCCCCGACAGCCAGGAACTGTTGATCACCCTGGAGACAGTACCCTCTCAACTCGGGCTCCAGGACCTTGAAGGCAGAAAAGGCACCTCTGTTGAGTGTACCTTTGTAAATATAATAGACGGTTTAAAAGCAAGCGTGTTCAATGATTAATTTGCCCTGAAGACTTGGGAAACATTCGCGGCCAGTATAGCTACTGGAAAAGTCTGTTAACATGTCTGGGGATGGAGCGGAAATCCTCCAGGGACATCTCAATGAAGCTCTCCTGGAGATACTCCCAAAGCCTTTGCAAAAGGTTTCTGGGGAGGGTAGCCTTATTCCGTCCTCCATGGTAGGACACTTTACCATGGCAGGCCAGTAGCATGTAGTCTAGAATCATTGCATAAGAAAGCATAGCAGCGTATGATCCTGGTGTTTGCTGGCATTCAAGCAACATCTGTTCTTTATCTCTCTGTGTTATCTTCAGGAGAGTGATATCATTCATGGTCACCTGGTTGAAATAGGGGAATTTATTAAGGGGACATTCAGTGGCCGTTCCTGCTGGGCTGTTTGCCTGTGGCTGAAAAGAAATCACCTCCGATGTTAGCCACGTGGTGGGGGGAGGGGTGAAGTGCTCATCCCAGAGAATTGGGTGTGTGTGTGTGGGGGGGGGGGGGGGGTAGTTGGGTTTGTGCTACAACCCAAACCCAAAAACATCAGCCCCTTGTTTTAAATGGCCAATGTGTCTTTTTAAATACTACTCTCCTTTTTTTCCTCCCTCAGCTGCAAATGTTTCAATGCTGCCACTATCATCTCCACCCCAGAGGCTAGCGCAGATAAGAAGGTGAAAAAAAAAACGCACTCGCAATGAAATGTTCTCTGAGCTCATGCAGTCCTCCCGCATTGAAAGAGCCCAGCAGAATGCATAGAGGCAGACATCAGAGTTCAGGAAAGCACAAAATGAACGCAAGGACAGGAGGGGCGTGCGAGAGGATAGATGGCTGAAGCAACAGGAGAGGTGGCGGCAGCGTGATGAGAGGAGGCAGAATGCAATGCTGAGGCTACTGGAGGATCAAACAGATATGCTCCGGCGTATGGTTGAGGTGCAGGAAAGGCACAGACTGCCACTGCAGCCCCTGTGTAACCAACCGCCCTCCTCCCCAAGTTCCATAGCCTCCTCACCCAGATGCCCAAGAACGCGGGGGAGGGAGCTCCGAGCACCCAACCACTCCACCCCAGAGGACTGCCCAAGCAACATAAGGCTGGCATTGAATAAGTTTTGAAGTGCAATGTGGCCTTGTCCTTCCCTCCTTCCCCACCCCACCCGGTGCTTCCCTCCTTCCCTACCCCTCCCGGGCTACCTTGGCAGTTACCCCCTATTTGTGTGACGAATTAATAAAGAATGCATGAATTTGAAACAACGACTTTATTGCCTCTGCAAGCGGTGATCGAAGGGGGGAGGGGAGGGGAGGGCGGCTGACTTACAGGGAAGTAGAGTGAACCAAGGGGGTGGGTTTTCATCAAGGAGAAACAAACAGAACTGTGACACCGTAGCCTGGCCAGCCATGAAACTGGTTTTCAAAGCTTCCCTAATGCACAGCGCGCCCTGCTGTGCTCTTCTAACCGCCCTGGTGTCTGGCTGCATGTAATCAGCAGCCAGGCGATTTGCCTCAACCTCCCACCCCACCATAATTGTCTCCCTCTTACTCTCACAGATTGTGGAGCACACAGCAAGCAGTAATAACAATGGGAATATTGGTTTCGCTGAGGTCTAACCAAGTCAGTAAACTGCACCAGCGCGATTTTAAATGTCCAAATGCACATTCTACCACCATTCTGCACTTGCTCAGCCTACAGCTGAACAGCTCCTGACTACTGTCAAGGGTGCCTGTGTATGGCTTCATGAGCCATGGCATTCAGGGGTAGGCTGGGTCCCCAAGGATAACTACAGGCATTTCAACATCCCCAATGGTTATTTTCTGGTCTAGAAAGTAAGTCCCTTGTTGCAGCTCTTCAGACAGACCAGAGTTCCTGAAGATGCGAGGGTCATCTACCTTTCACGGCCATCCCATATTGATGTTGGTGAAATGTCCTTTGTGATCCACCAGTGCTTGCACCACCACTGAAAAGTACCCCTTTCGGCTTATGTACTGGCTGCCTTGGTCCTCTGGTCCCAAGATAGGGATATGCATTCCGTCTATTGCCCCACCATAGTTAGGGAATCCCATCCACTATGACTTGCACATTTCCCAGAGTCACTAACCTTAAAAGCAGCAGCTCAGTGATTGCATTGGCTAATTGGATCACAGCAGCCCCCACAGTAGATTTGCCCACTCCAAATTGATTCCCGACTGACCGGTAGCTGTCTGGTGTTGCAACCTTCCAGAGGGCTCTCGCCACTCACTTCTGAACTGTGAGGGCTGCTCTCATCTTGGTATTCTTGCACTTCAGGGCAGGGGAAAACAAAGTCACAAAGTTCCATGAAAGTGTCCTTACGCATGCGAAAGTTTCGCAGCCACTGGGAATCATCCCAGACCTGCAACACTATGCGGTCCCACCAGTTTGTGCTTGTTTCCCAGGCCCAGAATTGGCATTCCACGGCATGAACCTGCCCCATTACCACCATGATGTCCAAATTGTCAGGGTCCGTGCTTTGAGAGAAGTCTGTGTCCATGTCCTCATGACTCTCGTCACCACGCTGCCATTGCCTCCTTTTGCAGATTCTGGTTCTGCATATACTGTATGATAATGCACGAGGTGTTTACAATGCTCATAACTGCCTTGGTGATCTGAGCGGGCTCCATGCTTGTCATGGTATGGCAGCGGCAGGACAGCAGGAGAGCAGAGTTGCAGCGGAAGCGGAGGTTGGATGACCAGTTTTGCACACCTATTGCACTGTCTGCTGCCAGGACACAACAGCTGAGCAGACAGCATGCTTACCGTGGTATGGTGAGACAAGAGCAGGAGAGCAGAGTTGCAGCAGAAGCGGCGGATGACGACGGTCAGATAGAGGACCTGCGAGACCACCAGGAGAGCAGAGTGGCAGCAGATGCGGTGGTCGGAAGACCAGTTTTTCCGACCTACTGCACTGTCTGTTACCAGAGCAGGAGAGCAGAGTGACAGTGGAAGCCGTTGTTTGATGACGACAGTTAGCAGTCCTACTGTACCATCTGCTGAAATCAGTATGGCACCCGCACAGAAAAAAGGCGCAAAACGATTGTCTGCTGTTGCTTTCATGGAGGGAGGGGCGACTGACGACATGTACCCAAAACCACTTGCGACAATGTTTTTGTCCCATCAGGCATTGGGCGCTCAATCCAGAATTCCAGTGGACGGTGGAGACTGCGGGAACTGTGGGATAGCTACCCACAGTGCAACGCTCCGAAAGTCGACACTAGCCTCGGTATTGTGGATGCACTCCACCGACTTAATGCGGCAGTGCTTTAACATGGCTGCATAGTTGCGGCACCAGTGGTGGGAGAGAGCTCTCCCAGCGCTATAAAAAAGCCACCTCCACGAGGGGCGTAGCTCCCAGCGGTGGTGCACTGTCTACACTGGCACTTTACAGCGCTGAAACTTGCAGCGCTATGGGGGGTGTTTTTCCACACCCCTGAGCGAGAAAGTTTCAGAGCTGTAAAGTTGTATTTTCGACAAGGCCTAAGTCCCCGTGTAGAGAGCACTCGGTCAACAGAAGAATTCCCTCCCATTGGCATAGAAAGTGTCAACACTGAAGCACTACAGCAGTGCAGCTGTGCTGTTGTAGCATTTTAAGTGTAGACAACCGTAAGATTCATAGTTACAAATCTGTCACTCTTGGTAAGACAGTGCATGGTACCACCAAAGATTAACACCCAAATTCAAGGATAGTTGCCACTCTGGGATTTGTTTTTCGTTGTTTTCTATAGGGTGGGGAAGGTGAAAAAGAAAAATCCAGACGCACCCATGGTCACACTTTTCAAGGGAGTGGGGGGTGGGGGAGGTTTAAAGGGAACTGGAGAAGTACCATTAAACTGATTATTAACTGAAAGTTATGCAAATACAATCTCCACCCTAAAATTAAACAATCTGCTTCCCATTCCCCAAGGTCTCTCTCCTGAACTTTTGGTTCTGTTGACTCCTCTACCAGCCCCACAACCTTAGGTTTCTTTTCTTTTTTTTCACTCTTTCCCATTTGTTTAAGGTTCTCTTGCCCCCATTGCCCAGCTTCATCTCAAAGGCCTGGAAAAATATGGAAAACAAAAAACTACACACAACACAGTGCCCACTTCTCCAGACTGCTGCCAGCATGATCAGTGTTACACCTCTAACTGGCCAGAATGGGTCGTTGGGCTGAGGGAACACACATTCTACCCCCACGATGGTTCCAGCCCTTGAGAAGAGCCTTGCATAGATCACTGGCATATTTTAAGGAACGTTTATGTGAACATTTTTATTCATTATGTTTGTCAGCATTTCTCAGATACCAAGGAAGGACATAATTACTGGGGCAAGTTCAACAATTACTATACTAGCATCTCTCTGAATGCAGCTTTCAATCACATCATTTCCCCATACCAGGAATTCTAGCCATCCACACAGCTATTGCAGCACATCCAGTTTACACTATGTTCTTACATGGCCCTAATTACCTGGATACCTGAGCTCCTACACATGCACTTTCAGTCAAGAATGAGAAGTATAAAAGCGGTAGGCAGACTCACTAAGCACTGCGCCATCTCAGTGACCTTTCTTGCTGCATTCGCTTGTGGGCAGTGCAAATCAGGCAAGACACAAACTAAAGGACATTAAAGGCCCGGCGAGTTCTCAGAGTATGAGCTGAAATACTTCGTGAACTATCAGAAACCTTTCCTCTGTATCCTGCAATGAGCTTATATACGATAGAAGCTACAGTCCTCACACACAATGGGCGGGTGGAAACGAAGAAACAGTAAGATCAACCAACATTTCTACGTCAAAGCCACCGGAGCAAAGGTCAGCAGCCTGGTGTTTTACTATACCATTAACAATGCAATAAGGACATGAACCAGTTATGTTGTTTGAAGTGAGAGCTGCTCCTACACCTCTAATAATTTTCCAGATATCTTCCTTCTGCCTCCCACCCCATTTCTCTACCACACCCTCCATGCTGTTAATGTACTCCCTTAACATTAATGCCTCTGTATAGTCTGAGCACTATTAAATTTGAGGCCACAGGTGTTCAGTGTATGCATCAATAGATCAGCCTCTTTAAAGCAGACTCGAACTGAGTGGTTTATAAAATGATGTTTTCTTCCACTCTAAGCATGGCAAAAAAAAAAAAAAAATCAGACACCAAAAATAACCTCACACTGCATTTGTCAACGTCAACTATTTTACTATTTTTAGGGAATATCTGCATCATTGTGAAAAGTTTCATTCTGATACAATTTCAAATCACCAAGCTATACCCTGCCCAACTGTTTTAACACCAGCCACAAAATAATAATTTAGGGTTAGAAAAGAAATTACTTCATACTTGAGGATTAGTCAACTAGCCAAGGTCTAATTGTGCTGTCATGCCCTGAAATGTAAAGGAAGTAGAATCAAGTACTGATTTGGGACATGGATACACTGGAAACTCTCCCAGCGCTCCTGGTAATCCACCTCCACGTGCTCCCAGCGCTCAGAGCCTGTCTACACTAGCTAGCGCTTTAAAGCGCTCAGACTTGCTGCGCTCAGGGGGGTGATTTTTAACACCCCGAGCCAACAAGTCTGAGTGCTTTAAAGCACTAGTGTAGACAAGCCCTGAGTTGCAACTTCATCAGTCAGTCTGATGGGGCATACCAAACCCACCTATTGATTTCTGGAAAGAGTTAATGAGAGCCTGTGGGCTCAATCAACCTCACCACCCTGCTGTTACACCTCCAGTAGGTATCAAGCCTGGAGGGAGGAGTTAAAAGAGCTGAACAATGCAGCTCAGCTGGGGGCTGATGAGAAGAAGAGCAGGTTGCTGGCTCTCAGTGATAGAAGGCTGGCTACAATCATGAAGCTGAGTTGGACTGCTAGCATACAGAGCCTCCTGGAAGGCAGACAGGCTGGCCGGGAACAGGAAGCCCCAGGTAGTTGGGAAGGGAAGTGAGTCTGCCAAGAATTCTCTGTACTGATGGTGGTGGAAGTCTGTAAGGGCCCTGTGGAGCAAAAACTCTCCAGCAGCAACAGAACCGGCTAGGTGGAATAAAGTACTAAGAAGCTCTGCAGTGAGCCTGTGGAAGAAGCTTACAGTGGAGCTGATACACTCGGAGCCCTGGAAGAGGCTCTGACAAAGGCCTAAGACAGGCAAGATAGGAAGTGATCCAGGGAGCCAGCAAGGGAATCTTTTTTGTCTGGCTTTGATTGCTTATTAAAGGGTCCCTAGACTAGAATCCAGGGGAGAGAGAGGACCTGGGATCCTCTACCAGCCCTCTAAGGGGTATGGACTACTAAAACTCTGTTTTGTATATGCGGTAAGGACTAGTGAGTCCACAGTTGGACTAAAGGCCCAACACAAAGTGGATGGACTACTGTTTGCTGGACTACTGGTATACCCCAGAAGGGGTGGGACTCTACGTTACCAGGCCAAAGGGCTGAGTCACATGAAGAAGCTAAGCACTATGTGACCAAAGCGGCTGTCAACAAGGGGTGCCTAAGGAGGACAGTATGCTATGCCACACCCAGCAACAAGGGGGTTCATGGTCTGGTGAGTCAAACACATACTGTACAGTGAGCTTTTAACTTGATTATTTAAACTAGAGCTGTAAATTAACCGCAGATAACCCATGTGATTAACTGAAAAAAATTAATCATGATTCATCGCAGTTTTAATCTCACTGTTAAACAACAGAATACCAACTGAAATTTATTAAATATTTTGGATGATTTCAAATATATTGATTTCAATTACAACACAGAATACAAAGTGTATACTACTAATTTTATATTTTTATTACAAATATTTGCTCTGTAAAAATGATAACAGTATTTTTAATTCACCTCATAAGTACAGTAGTGCAATCTCTTTATTGTGAAAGTGCAACTTACAAATGTAGAAATTTTTTTGTTACATAACTGCACTCACAAACAAAACTATGCAAAACTTTAGAGCCTACAAGTCCACTCAGTCCTACTTCTCATTCAGCCAATTGCTCAGACGAACAAGTTTGTTTACATTTATGGGAGATACGGCTTCCCATTGCATTTACAATGTCACCAGAAAGTGAGAACAGGCATTTGCATGTAACTTTTGCAGCCGGCATTGATAGGTACAGTATTTACATGCCAGATATGCTAAACATTCGTATGCCCCTTCATGCTTCAGCCACCATTCCAGAGGACATGCTTCCATGCTGATGACACTTCTTGAAAAAATAGGGCGTTAATTAAATTTGTGACTGAACTCCTAGGGGGAGAATTGTATGTCTCCGGCTCTATTTTACCCGCATTCTGCCATATATTTCATGTTATAGTAGTCTCAGATGATGACTCGGCACATGTTGTTCATTTTAAGAACACTTTCACTGCAGATTTGACAAAATGCAAAGGAGGTACCAAAGTGAGATTTCTAAAGATAGCTACAGCACTCGACCCAAGATTTAAGAATCTGAAGTGCCTTCCAAAATCTGAGAGGGATGAGGTGTGGAGCATGCTTTCTGAAGAACAACACACGGATGCGGAAACTACAGAACCCGAACCACCAAAAAAGAAAATCAACCTTCTGCTAGTGGCATCTCACTCAGATGATGAAAATGAATATGCATTCGGTCCGCACTAGTTTGGATTGTTATTGAGCAGAACCCATCATCAGCATGGACACATGTCCTCTGGAATAGTGGTTGAAGCATGAAGGGGCATACGAATCTTTAGCGCATCTGGCATATAAATATCTTGCGATGTTGGCTACAAAAGTGCCATGTAAACACCTGTTAATTTCAGTGATGCTGTGAACAAGAAGAGGGCCACATTATCTCCTGCAAATGTAAACAAACTTGTTTGTCTGAGCAACTGGCTGAACAAGAAATAGGACTGAGTGGACTTGTAGGCTCTACAGTTTTATATTTTATTTACAAAAAATAACTGCATTCAAAAATAATTCTACATTTGTAAGTTCAACTTTCATGGTAAAGAGATTGCATTACAGTACTTAAGTGAATTGAAAAATACTATTTTGTTATTTACAGTGCAAATATTTGTAATAAAAAAATAATGTGAGCACTGTACATTTTGTATTGTTATAATTGAAATCAATATTTGAAAATGTAGAAAACGTCCAAAAATATTTAAATAAATGGTATTCTATTATTGTTTTAAATCTTGATTAATTGCACTATCAATCACTTAACAGCCCTAATTTAAACATAATTTAATACCTCTGTACTCGTTATACCCTCTCGTCTTTATTAGCGGGGAGTTTTCTTGCATTTTCTTGCATCTATATCCATTTCCTTTTGCTTTCTCCCTCCATCCCTTATTTTCCTTTTTCCTGCTCTACACCAAGTTCTTTACCTCCATCTCTGAACTTCTTTCCTTCCTGCTTCCACAAAAATCCCATTCAGTGCTCTACTTTGTCATCCTACTCCCCACATGTTCCTTACTCTCTGCTCTCACCTCCTACCTCCAGGGAATGAGCCTGTAGCTCCCCAACCAGCCATTCAGCCCACTAATATGTCCAAGTTTTGCACTCACTTTCAGCGAGAGGGGTTTTCAACCCCTGATAAATATGATTCTACAGATCCTTTTATCTAATGATCTCTCAGTAGTCCTGTGACTTTTATAATCCTTTTACAGGAAAGTAAACCAATGGCTTATCTGCCTGCACTATACCCAAGATATACTCTCAAATATGATCAAAAATAGAAAAGCCATGAAGCTTTCTGCACAAGTGGTCTCTAAAAGCAGAAAGACACTAGTCTGTACAGTCTTGGCCTCTCACACAGCTCTGCCAACACACCTGACCAAGAGTTACAGCCTACTTGTCTATTCCCTTTCAGATCTCTTGTGCAGAGTTTAATACTGATGTAAATTTGTGAGATCAGGATGAAATCAAACAACTTTCACTTCTGATAAACAAATTCAATAAAGCTCTCCAAAAAACACCCATAATCAGGAAAATCCTGATTATAAATGTAATACGCTATGCCCTTCACGTTTACTTTCTAATACAGTAAGCCCCAGGGATGGACACTGGTCCCAGTGTCACTTCTAGCTTTATTTTCAGCTTGCATTTTGAGATAACCTCTTAACAGGTCTGCAGTCCTGCAACGTAGCAGCTGTGAGCGGTGATAGAGGAAATAGGCCCCACACGCTGACAAAGCACAAACTAGGACACGACGCAGCAGGCCTGCGTCTGTTTCACAGCGGCTGCCCGGCCTCTGGGCTGGCTCCCCGCGAGAGTCCGGCGGCAGGGCTCTGCCCTGATGGGCAAAGCTCGCCCGGCACGTCGCCCCGGCTTCCGGCAAGAGCGTCTCCGCCTCGGCGCTAGCCCTGACCACGGCCCTGCCGCCAACAGCTGGGCGCCGGGGGGGCGCGGCACTAGGTGCGGGGTGACGCCGGCAGGGCCCAGCCCCAGGGACCCGGGCCCAGCTCAGGACTCCGCCCGGGAAGGGAACCGCGCCGTCCGGCGTGACTCACCCCACGGCCACTCTGCTCCACGGCCGGGCGGGCCGGGTGATGAGCGCCTCCCAGGCCGCCGCCATGCTGCTCTCGGCCGGCTCGGCCCACAGGCGGCCGGCCAGGTAGCGCAGCGCCGCGCCGGGCAGCTCCGGCTCCCGCACGAAGAGGTAGCCCGCGGCCAGGGCCAGCAGGGCCACGCACACCGCCCGGGGCCACATGGCGGGGTCCCGAGCCCGGCCCGGCAGCAGCGGCCGGGGTCGGGGGCTCTAGCTGTCCGGCTCGGGGCGCGGCGGCCCCCGGCAGGCGGGTCTGGCCCCAGCCCAGCTGCCCGGCGTCTCCTCAGGCGGCGACGTGCCTTCTCGATCAGGCGACTCTGCCTGGGACTCGCCACGTCCTAGAAGCAGGAATCAATGGACGGCCAGCGGGGCCTCCCTACGCTATTTCCGTAACGCCACTCCGGGACGCGCCCCGACCTGCCTTAAACAGTTTAGGGAATAGCGACCAGCTCTATAGAAACAGCGCAACCCGTCCCACCGGTATGTACGTAACTTCCCAGTCACCCCAGACGGGCTCCGGCTGCGCAGCCGCGCATCCAGAATACGGCAGTGGCTGCGGAATACGGCAACCAGCGTGCATGTACCAACAGGGGAATAGAGAGAAGGGGAACAAGAATATACCACCAGGAGGGAGGGCCGGGGAGAAATCTCCTTTGGAGATGAGGAACAGTCCAAGACGTGCACATGGATCAGGCCTCTAGTAGCAGCCTGGCTCTGTGCCCCCGGGGCTGGCTTTAGGGGCAGGTGACCACCTGGGGTGCCAGGTTTGGGGGGGTGCCAGGCTCGGGTTGCTGTGCCCGTCAGTCAATGAGATCTAAAGAATGAAGTGAGATGACTCACGTCCAGCTGCAGTATTGTGAACTTTGTTTTATTGTGTAATTATGAAAGTGTACTTGTGTTTTAAGATTTGAAGAGTATAAGTAGCAAATAATAAAGGACATATTTAATGAGATGACAGAGATATCCATTAAACCACTATCTATGCTGTGCTTCAGTTCGCGAGGACAAAGGTGAGAAAAGCAACCTTTTGAATGGAAGGACTAAGGTTAACAGTCTCAGGCTATCACTTGTTGTAACAGTAATACTGATCCACCCAAAGTTGGTGCACAGTTCAGTTTCTTGAGTTAGTACATTTCAGTTATTTGTAAAATTAAAAAGTTTCTATAAGCTTAGAGAAAACGAATTTTTTTTATTTGCTTATATGTGGCATGACTAAATACAGATTTACAGATGCTAGCATGCAAATTTATCATCTTATATGACAGGGATAAATCACACATGCAAATCATGCATCAAAGTCGTGAAATGGGATACAAATGCAATAAAAAATAACGTACTCAAAGGTTTAACAAATGGCGAGGGGGTGCCAAAGACACTCCTCACCTGGTGCCATTTGGTCTAGGGCTAGTCTTGTGTGCTCTTTTGTAATGTCTCATGGGCATCAGGGCAGGCCACAATGCCTCAAACCACAGTGAACCCTTGCCCACCCCAAACCACTCATTCACATGATAACCAACTGCACACCTGCAAAGATCATGAGTCCAACCCCCCAAAGTCATGAGACTGGCTTAAAAATAGATTTAAGAATAATTTGTGTGTTTTTACCAAGAAGTGGCTGTTGTAACAAAGGGCAAAATTCACAAGTCATGTCAGAAATGATGGGAAATGTAAAAAACATGGACTAACTTGATACTTGTGATGACAAATTGCAAGTGGGTGACTGTCAGTGGCTGGCTAATGTGTGGAAGAGAGGAAGTTATACCTAGGCTTGGAAAGACTAGTTTTTTACTGGTAAATATAGGTGTAACCCTTCTGCCAGTCAGAGCTGGCAGCAACAAGGGCCAGGTTCAGTATCTAGCAGTTCCTCTTCAACAATACAACACAAAACCAGGTTGAGCCCCCACCCCTCTGGGACAATTACACACCACCCTCTGGGAGCCTCTAAGGCCTGGTCTACACGGAGGGGAGGGGAGGGGCGAGCTAAGTTGGTCCAAGTTACACAAATTCAGCTACAAAAATAGCATAGCTGAAGTCGACATACTTAGAGCTATTTACTGCAATGTCTTAACTGCAGTAGGTCAACTGCTGATGCTCCCCCGTCGACTCCCCCTACGCTTCTTGCTCCAGTGGAGTACTGGAGTCAACAGGAGAGCGCTCGGCTGTCGATTTATCGCATCTAATGAAGACGTGATAAATCGACCCGTGCTGGATCGATCGCTCCGGAGGTAAGTATAGACATGTCTTAAGAGGCAATACTTCCGCTCTTGCAAGCACAGAGTCTGAGTGTATTATTTAATAAAAGGAGGGAAGTAACCCAGCATTAATTTGGGGAAACACCGCAACCAGGGCTCATAAACATAAACCATGAGCAAAAGACCCACCCTTCAGGTTCTTAAGTCCTGCAACCCAAAAGTCACTTTAACATATCTGTCCCTTCTCTGCACCCCACTCACAGTTGTTGTCCTTGGACAGTGCAGACCCAGAGTTCAGAGGTGCATCTGCAAAGTTCACCTCCCACCTGGGTGGAGAGAGGAGTAAGGAGGCACCTTACATGCTCCGCTGCTTGGGCACTCGCTTGCTGCCACCCGTCTCTGCAGGACTCTGCTCTGTAGGGTGACCAGGTGTCCGGTTTTCGACCGGAACATCTGGTTGAAAATGGATCCTGGCAGCTGTGGTCAGCACCCCTGACCGGGCCATTGACTGTCCGGTTGGCGGCGCCACACAGCAAGGTTGGCAGCCTCCCTGCTAGCCTCTGCGCCCCATGGCTCCCAGGAAGCAACTGGCATGTCCCCCATCCGGGTCCTACGCATAGGGGTAGCCAGGGGGCTCCGCATGCAGCCCCTGCCCGAAGTGCCGCCCCCGCAACTCCCATAGGCCAGGAACCGTGGCCAATGGGAGATGCGGGAGTGGCGTTTGCAGATGGGGCAGCATGCAGAGCCGCCTGGCAGCCCTTCCATGTAGGTGCTGGAGGAGGGATATGCCAGCTGCCTCCAGGAGCTGCTTGAGGTAAGCGCCGCCCAGAGCCTGCACCCCTTATCCCCTCCCAGGCCCCATCCCCTGCCCCAGCCCTGATCCCTCTCCTGCCCTCTGAACCCCTCAATCCCAGCCTAGATTACCCTCCTGCACCCCAAACCCCTCATCCCCAGCCCTACCCCAGAGCCTGCACCGCCAGCCAGAGCCCTCACTCCCCCCACACCCCAACCCCATGCCCCAGCCCTGATCCCCCTTCCACCCACTGAACCCCTCAATCCCAGCCCAGAGCACCCACTTGAACCCCAAATCCTTCATTCCCAGACCCATCCCGGAGCCCGCACCCCCAGCCAGAGCCCTCACACACACCCCAACCCCCTGCCCTAGCCCAGAGCCCCCTCCTGCACCTGAAACCCCTCATCCCTGGCCCCACCCCAGAACCCGCACCTCCAGCCAGAGCCCTCACTCTCCTGCATCATGCCCCAGCCCCGTCACTCTGCCCCAGCCCTGATACCCCTTCCACACTCCAAACCTCTCAGTCCCAGCCTGGAGCACCCTCCTACACCCTCAAACCCCTCATCTCCAGCCCCACCCCATAGTCTGCACCCCCAGCCAGAGCCCTCACACACACACACCAACCCCCTGCCCTAGCCCAGAGCCCCCTCCTACACCTGAAACCCCTCATCCCTTGACCCACCCCAGAACCTGCACCCCCAGCCAGAGCCCTCACCCCCTCTTGCATCCCAACACACTCTCTCAGACTGGAGACCCCTCCTACACTCTGAACTCATTTCTGGCTCCAGCTGGAGCCCTCACCTCCTCACACACTCCAGCCCCCTGAGCCAGCCCAGTGAAAATGAGCGAGTGAGCGAGGGTGGGGAGGTAAGTGACAGAGGGAAGGGAGATGGAGGGAGCAGGGCCTCAGAGAAGGGGCGGGGCGGGGCAGGGCAGGGGGTGGCACCAGGGTGTTTAGTTTTGTGCAAGTAGAAAGTTGGCAACCCTACTGCTCTGGCCCTCTCCATCAGCTGCCCTGCTGTCCAATTGCCACACCCTCCACCAGTCACACTGCTGGCCACTCATTACACCTCTCTGCCAACCACCCTGCTGGCTGCTTACCAAATTGTCTTCAGGGCCCACCACTTAACACAGCTCTCAGTGATTTCAGCTGTTAGTGCAGGAGCCTCACTGCTGGTACACCCTGGGTAATCTCTTAAATAAGAGACACTACCCCAAAGCAGCATTAATACTTAGACCTAGGTATCATTGATTTCAGCTCTGTAGTATGTAACAAAACTCTCAATTAACTCTGTTATTATACAGCAGATAAAGAAAGGATTAAGTACTACCTACAGCCTTTAGAAAGCCTCCACATCACCAAACACATTAAAATACCTGTTTCTACTCACTGGGCTGTGGAACGCCTGTCCCCTGCCAAGTGAGTGCCATTTAGTTGAGGGTGAGTCCCTCAACTGGGAAATGCCAAGTACCGTTCTGCTGCCCTCAGTTCATTCAACAAGGATAACAACCCTACTCCTGCCCCAATAAGCAGGAGACTGGGGATCCCACACCAGCCAAAAGTGACCATTTGGGCAAGCAAGCCAATCATGCTGAGTGCCTAGGCAAGGTGGGTGTGCCTGTGCAAACGAGATCAGCTTCTTGAAGTCCTCCTCCAAAGCTCATCACTTGATGTCAGGGGAGAGCTCATTCAGACTCTGCTTACATAGGTAAATGCCAATTTCACTGTATACACACAAACCAATGAAAATATATTTCCATTGATGATCAAAATTTATAGATAGGCAAAGTAAGAAAAATGCTGCTTGAGATCTTAGAGTTTGATTTACGGATATTTCCTTTGTATGATTTGACATGATGCTAACAATTTGTATTTTAACAGTTATGAAGCTTTAATTTTTTGAATCTCAACGTCTATTGTCATTAAGTAATTATATGAACCCCCCATAATTTCCCACAATTGTGAAAATTTAAATGGATAAAAATCAAATAAAAATCCTTAAACCCCTTAATCTTACATGCTTCTTGTATAGCAGTAGCACATCTCCCCTCCCTCTCTCCTTCTTCTGCCCACATGTGACAATGTCAGCGAGGTTGGGGATGGAAGACATGAAGAGACATGAAATTTGAGAGTACAAGTTATTATAATTTACTGTTCACTGAAAGCCTGTGTAATTCGTAATGGGTGTAATTTGTAGAGTCATCTGTGTACAAAAGATGAAAATGGGGGCTCTTCTTTTCCATGTGCTGTGTTGTCATAAGCAGTGTTGCTGTTTTTACACATTCCCCATAGTTTGTGCATGAAGCTGGCCCCTGGCTGGCGGCACAACCATTGCATGACTGTTACTCCCACCTTCTCTGATCAGTGGTCACATTCCAAGTGCCACAAACACTTTGGACTCCAGCATTCCCACTGATGATTGAACCCTAGTCCTGTTCTAAACAAAAAAAGCCCGCAGCCATGCTTGTAGCTGTTTCCTTTGCTTCACACGGACTCAAGTTTGTCTCATTGCAGCATCTGGTCTTCAGAGCCAATCAGTTGCTGGTATCCATGTTCCCTCAGTGATAAGTGTACATTGTGAGGAGGCATCAGCATTACAGGAGTTCATATAAGGTGGGGAGGGTCCTTCAATTCAACCCGTTGTTCCCTGCTATGTGAGTATCACAGAAATACCTGCTAAAACCATTCAGTGCAATCACGTTTCAACCTGGGGAAGCATGTTTATTTATAGCCCTGCCATAGAACATCATAAGGAGACATGCCCATAAGACAGTTGCAACTCATTATATTGGTACAGTTCTGGGATTTCATTGTTAGCACTGTTTCACCTGAGACAGATTTCCTACATTATGACATTAGATGGGTGGTTAGCCAGAGTCCCAATTTGGGAAGATTATTTTTTAAATCTGGTGCTGCTGAAATGTGCTGGATTGTCAGCCGTGGAAACTAAAGTCTTCTCTTTCCCCACAGAACAAGTACCACACAGGCAGCTTTCAAACCATGTTCTTCGGGAATTACCTCTAGGGACAACTGGAGTTCAGTCTCTATGGCCCATTCCATCACTAATGATACTACCAGTTAGAGACAACTGAACAGTTAGTTTTATGATATTGACTCCTGCCTGCAAAAATACAAAACAAAAACAAAACTACAACACACTTGCCCCTGTAAAGTCATTTCACTTAAGGAGCCAAACTTCAAGCCAGTACAGGGCTGAGATTGATTCAAGCTACCAAATGAGAGGTGAAACAGTCAGTTTAGAAGTGAAAGTCTGTCCCTTATTCCCAACCCCCTGAGCCATCTGGCTTTCCATGTATTTTTGTATTGGGGTGGGGATGTATAAATGTGGGTTGGATTGATGAAGAGGTGTGGCTCAGGCCCAAGAAGAGATAAAATGTTAATAAAAACCTTGTTTACTTTACAAACATTACAAAGTTGGGATTCAACATTGTGTGACATGTTAGCAATAGCTTACCCCATTGTAAGAACCACCATTAGTAACCTTTTCTTAAACATGCAGAAAGAGGGCGGGGGTGGGAAAAGAGTTAATGCATGTGAAACTTAAAAAGTTAAATAAAAACTCCATTTTAACAATTTCCCCTAGTCCCTTCTGTGTAGTTATTCTTTTATATGAAACCCCTCTCATTGGCAGTTTTGATGGTATTAACTGTTCTCGTTGGGGGAGGAAATAAAAAAGAGAAAGCCAGTTTAGATGGTCTTGAGTTATTGAAGGCGGCTGAGCCTGTTCCGACAAGCTCACACAAAATGGGAGAAAAGAGTGTAGTAGGGAACAGACAAAAGATACATTTTCCTCTTTGCTTGCAAACTAGCTGTGGGAAATTACAGGCACAGCACATAGTTTTTAGCCACTCAGAGCTGGCACACTTTTACTGGTGTTGAGCGTTTAAAGGCCTTTCTCTGAGCTTGCCTTTCTGATCACAGGCTCACAGAAGGTTTGCAAAAGGTGGATTTGTCTTAGCCAGCTAAGCTAGATACATATTAGACAGCTGAGCAAGCCAGAGGAAAGAGAAAGAATAAGAGGAGGGGATGCAGCAAGGATGGGAAGATGGCAGAAATTTCAAACTTTCAGTGGAACCATAAAGACCCTAATCATGTTTTTTAGCTTGAATACATCCAGTTTGTACCAGTCTGTCTCAATTTTTGTTCATTTGCACAATTTTATGTAAGAGGCAAAACATGACCGGTTACCTTTTACACACTTTGGACAACTTAAAATACAGCCTTTTGCCCCACATGGGGAGGAAAGGAGATGTATGAAACCATTGAGTTGATTATTTTTGTTGTTAACCTCCATCACCTCAATCCTAAATCTCTGGGATTGAATCCTCCACTATACCCAGTAAGTACAGGCACAGCACACGGTTCTTAGCCACTCTGAGCTGGCATGCTTTTACCAGTGTTGAACATTTAAAGGCCTTACTTTGAGCTTGCCTTTCTGATCACAGGCTCACAGAAGGTGGCCAAGCAAGTACTGGGTGCAGCTAAGGGAACGAGGTGCTTTGGAAACGTTTGCAATTCCCTGATCCCAAAACTGTCCATGGTATAGAAGACCTCAGCTCTTCAGTCCTAGTACTGAAGTGGTATAAAGAGTGCAAAGGGGAGAGGTGAGCCCTGATCTCATTTCCACCTATTCCTCATTTTTCACCCTACATTCCTCTCACTTTACTGCTTCTTTTGTTTTATGGACACTTGGCTTCATGCCTTTTATCATGCTGGCCCCATCCACCTGAAGCTACATCTCACTTGTCTGCCTAACACCCTCTCTGCTCTAACAAACCAATCCCTTCACACCTACTTCCTACCTTCTCCTCTTCTCCAATAACATTTCTACAACCTTCACTTTGAGTCCATGCTTTGTTTAATTTGGGTTGTAAATGCTTTGGGGCAGGGATCATGTCTTGGTTCCTTTTTATGAAATGCTGTGTGAATTTCTGGCACTTTTTATGTGATGTTTCATAATAGCCAGTGGTTATGGAGTGGGATTTGTCTGTTAGCCAGTGGTATCTGTTCTAGATAATAGAACATGTCACAGGAGTAGGAGCTTTTGGGTAGGATGCTAACAAACATTCTGAAAGAAACAGTTTGTGTGGAACTGTGCAGAAGAACAGGTAAACACTGATTAAAACAGGAGCTTTGTGTTGTTCTCAGAAACTGGGCAAGGTTCCCCACCTTCGCTTTGCCAACGTACTTCAATCCTGAAGTGCAGCACCCCCTGCTAGTCTGCTCCATAAGACACACAGTGCTGCTAATGCATCTCACTTTTGATCTGCAGTACCTCCTGCTATTCCAATCCTACCAACAGTACTAAATTGTGCCAAGTTGTTTGGTTTTGGCCACAAAACTCATTTTCAC
Organism: Eretmochelys imbricata; assembly: GCF_965152235.1. Classification (NCBI taxonomy): domain Eukaryota; kingdom Metazoa; phylum Chordata; order Testudines; family Cheloniidae; genus Eretmochelys; species Eretmochelys imbricata. The sequence goes on along the minus strand of NC_135581.1, from coordinate 42,638,497 downwards.
TTGTCTCCTAACAAGACACCGAGTGACTTTCATCCAAGCACTGTCAGCAACAGAGAAAAGGAAGAACATGTGAACACCCAACCTCCTGCTAAATTCCCTAATTATATAGTGATGTGTTAATAACAAACACTTTCAAGTCTTGGCAATCACCAAATGCATGTCAGCACTGTAAGCTATCAAAAGCAGGATCACACAGGAAAGGTGTATGTCTGGTTTTAAATCACTTCATTAAGTATCTTAACAGTCTGGACCCAGAATTTAAATTCCGAATAGACATCTAATGTAAAGCCCTGAAATGTCAGTTGTTTAAATGTTCTACAGAATCTGGGATCATCATGTTAAATGCATGTGGTTTTGCAGAAGTGAACAACTCTGGGCAGATAGTTTCTCTCCCACACTCCCTTTAACTTTAAATGCTGTTGGTTTTAGAAGATGAATCATTTAAAATAGGGGCGTCATTTCAGAAAAATTCTTGGGCAAAGGGGTAATGTTGTGACAGCATATAGAATATCATATGGGATTATATTATGTCCTGCAAAGTCTGGGGTGGGGTCGGGAAGGGAGGCAAGAAGTAGAAAGAAAAGGAGTACTTGTGGCACCTTAGAGACTAACCAATTTATTTGAGCATAACCTTTCGTGAGCTACAGCTCACTTCATCGGATGCATACTGTGGAACGTGTAGAAGATCTTTTTATATACACACAAAGCACGAAAAAATACCTCCTCCCACCCCACTCTCCTGCTGGTAATAGCTTATCTAAAGTGATCACTCTCCTTACAATGTGTATGATAATCAAGTTGGGCCATTTCCAGCACAAATCCAGGTTTTCTCACCACCCCCCCCCCACAAACCCACTCTCCTGGGTTTGTGGTGGGGGGGAAGGTGGGGGGGGGTGAGAAAACCTGGATTTGTGCTGGAAATGGCCCAACTTGATTATCATACACATTGTAAGGAGAGTGATCACTTTAGATAAGCTATTACCAGCAGGAGAGTGGGGTGGGAGGAGGTATTTTTTCGTGCTTTGTGTGTATATAAAAAGATCTTCTACACGTTCCACAGTATGCATCCGATGAAGTGAGCTGTAGCTCACGAAAGCTTATGCTCAAATAAATTGGTTAGTCTCTAAGGTGCCACAAGTACTCCTTTTCTTTTTGCGAATACAGACTAACATGGCTGTTACTCTGAAAGAAGTAGAAAATATCACAGAGCACATGGACCTATGAAAAGTCTGAGGGGAGGTAACTGTCCCATAGCAAATTATGCTGCTAATTTAAGTCCTGTTCTTTTAAGAACTCTGCAGTGCTGGTGTGATGGCTGCCAGCATGGCTAAAATGCAGGACTGAACTGAGGACCTTTAGAGCTGAAAGCATGAGCAGCTACAGGTTAGCTAAAGAGCTGCACTCTGTAGGTGAGGCTGTAACAGACTCACACTCTCTGTGGATCAGGCAGCAAAGGGAACACAACACACACTGCAACTGAAGCGAGAATGAATTTGAGATGATGGCAAAAAACCCTTAGCAATCAGAATTAAAGCCAGTGACAGGACCTCACTTTACAGAGCAAAGGGTTAAGATCAACAAAGCTAAAAGAATTTAAAGTCTTATCAGAAGAGGGAGGTAAGAAAATTGCGTCAGTAATCTCGAGAAAGGTGTGGAGAAGCTTGGGAATAAAGGTCACTTGGCTCTGTTTCCAGTCCTGTCATATTTGGCTCCAAACTAGTGCAGACCCCATCAGATGGACTAGATGAAGGCGGCTGCTTCCCTTTCAAGCCATCTGAAAAAAACTCAGTGAAAAAGATTAGCAAGGCCCAGAGCCTCAAAGGCAATCAGACACCTAACTCCCTGTGACTCAAATGGGAGTTCTTCCTCCAAGGACCTGCGCCTGCCACTCGCTCCTCGCCCTCTCCCGCCCCCATCGCTCTCTGGATCGTCTCCACCTCCCTCTCCTATCCCCTCCTAGCTGGGCTCCCTCTGCTCCAGGGCTGGGATGGGAGCTGCTGCAGCCTGACAAGGAGCCTGTCTGCAGGTAGGAGGTGGCCCCGACTGAGCAGCGTCTGGCACAGGTTAATGACCCAGCGCCTACTCCTGCCCTGTGGTAACTGGACTTTTGGTGTCCAGTCAGTACATCTGACAGGACACTGCCTGGTCCCCTTTTCAAGCAGACTATCCAGTTGAAAACCAGGTACCTGCAATCCTAAATGGCACCTGGACATAGAAGCTAAAAAATGGACTGTCCAAATAATACCCTGACAGGTGGCAACCTTAAGTTAGATGCCTAAATATCTTTGAAGATCTTGGCCCAGAGCCCACAACCAACATGCTCCGGGGAAAATAAGTAGAAGGGAAAGAACAGAACAGGACAAGAGACAAGGAAAAGGAGGCAGAGACAAATGTGAGTAGTTAGGTAAAGACTCATTAGAAAGAGGGGAGGGGAAGGAAATGCCATTTGTGACAGAACATCAGCCGCAATTAAGGCGAAGAGGGTGGAATAAGCATGGGGGGGAGGGGGGATTTGGGAGCCCAACCAGAATATTGCTAAGAAGAGGACCCAGGTTACCTGCCCAGCTGACCCATATTTGAATGGTGTTGTGACTCCATGCACCAGGCCCCAAGGCCACTTGTTCAAATTTGTCATCCCAGCAGGGAAGGGGCTCTGCTGTTATTCCACCCAGCTCCAGTCAGGAGCCAAGGGGGGGGCCCTGCCCTCCCCCCCCATTGTGCCCCTACGAGTATGGAAAAGCTGGAGTGGGGGATGGACAGAGGATCTGAAGTACTTAGAGGAGAGGAAAGTGATCAGAAACAGTTAGCATGGATTCACCAAGGGCAAGTCATGCCTGATTAATCTAATTGCCTTCTATGACGAGATAACTGGCTCTGTGGATGCGGGGAAAGCAGTGGACGTGTTGTTCCTTGACTTTAGCAAAGCTTTTGACACGGTCTCCCACAGTATTCTAGCCAGTAAGTTAAAGAAGTATGGGCTGGATGAATGGACGATAAGGTGGATAGAAAGCTGGTTAGATTGTTGGGCTCAACGGGTAGTGATCAATGGCTCCATGTCTAGTTGGCAGCCGGTATCAAGTGGAGTGCCCCAAGGGTTGGTCCTCAGGCCGATTTTGTTCAATATCTTCATTAATGATCTGGAAGATGGTGAGGATTGCACCCTCAGCAAGTTTGCAGATGACACTAAACTGGGAGGAGAGGTAGATATGTTGGAGGGTAGGGATAGGATACAGAGGGCCCTAGACAAATTAGAGGATTGGGCCAAAAGAAATCTGATGAGGTCCAACAAGGACAAGTGCAGAGTCCTGCACTTAGGGCAGAAGAATCCCATGCACCGCTCCAGACTAGGGACCGAATGGCTCGGCAGCAGTTTTGCAGAAAAGGACCTAGGGGTTACAGTGGATGAGCAGCTGGATGTGACTCAACAGAGTGCCGTTGTTGCCAAGAAGGCCAATGGCATTTTGGGATGTATAAGTAGGGGCATTGCCAGCAGATCGAGGGACGTGATCGTTCCCCTCTATTGGACATTGGTGGGGCCTCATCTGGAGTACTGTGTCCAGTTTTGGTCCCCACACTACAAGAAGGATGTGGAAAAATTGGAAAGCGACCAGCGGAGGGCAACAAAAATGATTAGGGGACTGGAACACATGACTTATGAGGAGAGGCTGAGGGAACTGGGATTGTTTAGTCTGCGGAAGAGAAGAATGAGGGGGGATTTGATAGCTGCTTTCAACTACCTGAAAGGGGGCTCCAAGGGGGATGGATCTAGACTGTTCTCAGTGGTAGCAGATGACAGAAGAAGGACTAGTGGTCTCAAGTTGCAGTGGGGGAGGTTTAGGTTGGATATTAGGAAAAACTTTTTCACTAAGAGGGTGGTGAAGCACTGGAATGCGTTACCTAGGGAGGTGGTGCAATCTGCTTCCTTAGAAGTTTTTAAGGTCAGGCTTGACAAAGCCCTGGCTGGGATGATTTAGTTGGGGATTGGTCCTGCTTTGAGCAGGGGGTTGGACTAGATGACCTCCTGAGGTCCCTTCCAACCCTGATATTCTATGATTCTAATGATGTCCTGCTTTTCAGGTCTTTCCCCTTGCAGAGGGGAGGCTGCATAAGGGCCTGTTCAGGTTACTCATCCATTGTGCTTGTGTAGCCTTAATGGCCTTCTCACTGCACAACTGTTCAGTATATGGCTTGAACAATCAAGCTGGACACTAGCCCTAGGATTGGGGTGGGCAGTTCTGGCCTCCTGTCCTAGGCCAATTCCAGCGGCATATGGGAGCTGTCATGGGCAGGGAGAGAATTGCCCTGGTGGAGGAGCAACACAGGGCTACTGACATGAGCCCCATGCTGCTCTGCTCCTCTCAGATCCTGCAACAGAGGGCATTCCTGGGGTGTGCCCTTGCCCTGTGAGGAGTCCCACTGCCACCTTTGCCCCCTTCACTGCGCCTCTGAGGCAACTGAGCACAGAAACTGTGCCAGGGACTGAAACAACAGCAACGGGAAACAGTAACAATCAGGTTCCAGGGCCAGCTTCTAGCACACAGACAGGATCTTGTGACTGACATAATTTGACTTTTGCAATATTTTTCGTCAGGCACATTTCAACACCCTCCCTGAAAAACAAAATAGGATTTTGCCATGAGCCTATGCAGTGTTCAGCTGACAGACGGCTGGTTCAGAAACTTCGCTGGGGAGATCCCCAAAACTAGTGGTATGTTGCATAGTCCATATTACAAACTACTCACATCACGGTTAATATATATTAACTGACACTATTAAGAGAAACTGGTGCATAACAAAGATTTCTTCCTAATTTCTATTTACTGCAGATTGAATAGATTCATCTTTCTTTAGTACAGCATTCTCTGGCATTTGTCACCTAGATGAGCAACAGCACGTAGTGGCAGAGAATTTGGTAAAAGTATAAGGGGAACCAATGGCAGTAATTGTGGCTGCATGTGAAAACAGATCTTAATCTGTCAGTGAAAGGTGTCTCCAGACAGATGACTGCTTTCTCACACAAGTAACCTGCAAAGAACTAGATAGCTGCATTTCTCCTTGAGAAGAATAGAGAGTGATTCTGAAGAAAAAATATCAGAGAACTCCAAAACAGAGAGGAAGAAACCAAACGTAATCAGGCAATGGAGGAACTGAAAAATAAAGCAAAGGGAAAATACCTTCCTTATTCTCAGAGAGCAAAATTGACCCCAGTGTAAAGGACTAGCACAAAACTGATACATCAATGAAGTCCTTCTTAAGCACTATTTTGGATACTTCAGTGATGCATAGGCTTTATGCAGGTTCTCTGAACAGGGATGAATTTGAGTCTGCTTTTATTATTTCAAAATACCAGTAAAGTTTTCCACACACTTAATATTTTCCATTGTCTTTCCTTTGCTGAGGGCATGAGAAGGTGGTGTCCTGTATGCAATTCAAGTATCATGCATATTCCACACTACCTGAAGCAGCTGCACAGAATGAAAAAGCCGGAGCCCAGTAGCTGTCATCCAGACTAAAGTGGGTGAACCCATTCAGAGCTAAACGCTGCCAAAAAAGGTATCAACCTGTGGAAGGCAGCCACACAATTAAATCCTCTGACCAAAAATGAGACACACCAGAAGACGAACACTATGAGCAGCAGGAAGAGAGAACAGGAGGAATAGCTGCAAAAATACAAAGACTGACTCCAGACTGTATGAGGAGTAAGATGGGCAACACTGCTAGGCAGCATGTAGTCCAGGTTTGAAAAACATGGATGATAATTCACCCTAAATCAGCCCTCCCATTAACAGTGCAGCCTGTAGTTTGGAGGGCTTTGTTCCAGAAATGACAAGAGATAAAAGAAGCCTATTATTATTCTTGGCATCCCTGGGGTTCTGAGGGAATTTCGTTGCTTTCCTCTCCATTAAGAGATAATGCCCCAGTAAAGAGCTTGAGCTAAGAGACTACATGGAAGCAAACCTCCACTTCAAGTGGGAAGCCAGACCATGGGAAATACTATAGAAGGTTAATAACCATGAAACACTTACGTGTCTGTGGAACACTGGAAAACAGGCAAAGACAACCTGAGAGCTCTGGATAAGAGTGAAACATGAGCTGAAAAGCTCCACCAGAACACCAGCGACTTCCTAATGATGGAATTGGCTAGCAGGTGTCAAAGAATATGAAAGAATATACAAAGGGTGCCAAAAGAAGAGCCACATCTAATGCACCACCCTGTACACTCAGAGCAGAGAGACATAAAGCTGCCATGTGTGATCTGGCTGTGGTAACTGTGTCAATGAGGCTCTGCAAGTGCACTAAAGAATTCCAACCAGCCTGCCTATTGATGCACCCATACCAACTCTATATATTAGACAATTACTATGGCAACAGAGATACCTCCAGTAACCAGCCCCAGATTAGCTGTATCCAAAATTATCGATTCACTTTTCTCACGGTAAGTGTTGTGACAATAGTCAGTTTCCCCTTAACCATTAGAAACAGTCAGGCAGTGGCTGATGGCCCACTGCGGACAATCTAACCTCTCCTTTTACAGCCACATGGACAAACATCCCAAGAAGGGGGGCACATGACTTCCCCAGGAGGTCTATGTCACATGCATCTTACAAGCTCAGAGAGAGCGAAGGTGACGCTGCAGAGGTCTATGTCCTTATGCAAAATCTTCAGGCTAAGGCATTACGCACTCTGTTGAGTTACATTATTTAACATTATTAGTTTACATTATTTGATTTAGAGTGGTAGCTAAAGGTCCTGACAAGTTCAGGGCCACATTGTGCTAGGTGCTGTACAAACACAGAGTTAAAAACAGTCCCTGTTCTGAAGAGCTTACAATCAAAATAGAAAAGATGGATAATGAGTGGGAGGGGAAACAGAAGCCTGGAAAGATGACGAGATTTGCCCAAGGTCACATGGCAAGCCAGTGACAGGGTGGGAATAGACCCCAAGTTTCCTCATTCCCAGCCCAATGTCCTAATAACCAATGGAGCACATCCTTTTCATAATGGCGCTCTACACAGGTGCAGGGGTCCACTTGACAGATCCAACTGCAAAATCAGCACCTTTCAGTTTCCAGGACCTCTGTTTTTTCTTGAAGAGCCTGGGGAGGATGTGAATTCCAGTGTATCATTCAGTGCAATCTCGCACGTGAGTAAAACCTTTATTTTTAAATGTATTTTTATTGGATTTTAGGTATAGAGAAGAAATAATAGAAATAAAACCAATAATACAATAATATTAATACTAATACCAAGCTCTTATATAACTTTGTTTTAATCCAAAGATCTCAGAGCACTTTACAAAGGAGTTCAGTATCATTATCCCTATTTTTATAGAATAATAGTAACGTAGGACTGGAAAGGACCTCGAGAGGGCATCAAGTCTAGCCCCCTGGGCTTAGGCAGGACCAAGTAAACCTAGACCATCCCTGACAGGTGTTTGTCTAACCTGTTCTTTAATACCTCCAGTGATGGGGATTCCACAAACCCCTGTGGAAGATGGAGAAACTGAGGCACAGGAAGAAGAAGTGGCTTGCCAAAGGTCACCCAACAGGCCAGTGACAGAGCTAGGAATAGAACCCAGGTCTCCTGAGTTTCAGTCTAGTGCTCTACCCACTAGGCATGTGCTATAAAAAGAAAGCACTGTACAGCAAGGGAAAAAAAGAATACAGAAATCATGATACTCTATGTACCCTCCAAGCAATGACAGTACTTGTTAATCAAATTTAGACCCACAAGATTAAACAGAAATGTCAACATCATGGGCCTATTTTATAATGGAACCCTAGGAACACAACACAACAGGGCCTGAAAGTTGGATTGCAATAGCTTGGTAGTCATTTTCACTGCTGCGGAATAGACTATTTAAAAGTTATGGATGATTTAAAACTTACAAAGCCTGGATTAACAATAAAGAAAAAGAGCACACAACAATTGGCAACAATTCAGAATGGGTAGTGTGATGGGGTGTATACCCCACACTAGCAGAGAAACGGTTAACTGGAGCCAGGAGCAATTAGTGCACCCAGTTGCATTTGAAGGGTGAGCCAGGCCCAATTTAGAATAAGGCCCATGTGGGGTGGAGCTGGGTGACTGAGTCCCAGGTGAGAGGAGTGGGGGTGACTAATAAAGGACCTCAGGGCAGAAGAAAAGAGGCAGGAGTTCAAGGGGCAGAATAGGTCTTGGGATCTTCTCCTGAGAAGGGAGCTCTGGTAAAGGGGCCAGGAGAGAGAGAGAGAGAGAGAGAGAGAAAGAAAGAAAGAAAGAAAGAAAGAAAGAAAGAAAGAAAGAAAGAAAGAAAGACACGCAGAGAGCCTGGGGACAGGCAGACAAGAAGCTGAACCCCTGGAGATAAAGCTCTGGGAAGTGTTGCTCTATGCAAGATCAGGAAAGAATGCTACAGAGCCAGGGAAGAGGCAAGGGCCCGGATCCACAAATGTGAGTAGGCATTACAATACTGAGCACCACAACACCTGACTCTGAGGCCCCTCGAAAATCACTAATCAAACCCTAAGTCCTATACAATGCTTGGGGAGCAACAGGTGCCTGAGAGCAGGATCCAGAAAAGCCAGTATGCTAGATGGGGAGTCCCCTTAAACGTCCACTGGGTGATGCTGCTGAGAGCAGTGTGCGCCAAGCCCTACCTCTCTGACGGAGAGAGGTGCTGAAATCCAAGCTGCACCTATCTCTGCTTGCGATCCACAGCCAGGAGCCTTTCTCCAGGAATCACAGGGCCTAGACACCTGGCAAGAACGGCTTAGTTGTCTGCCTAACCCCACATAAAACAAGTTGCGAGGGAGGCAGAGGCCTCCCTTGTGACCTTTAGCCCAGTAATTAGGGGAGGGCCCTGTTCAAATCCCTTCTCATCAGGTGGAGGAGGAACTGAACTGGGGGGGAACTGAACCCACGTTCTGGGTAAGCACCCTACTGACTAAGCTAAAGGTTATAAGGGAGGCCTTGGCACCAGCTGTTTTATGTGATGTTAGGTGGACTGAGGATCATGCTGGGGATCAGCCCAGGATAGGTGTCCTGAGGCAGCCAGGCATGTGACCCTCACAGAGTCGGGATCTGAGGTACACCGGCAACTGTTACGCAGGTTGGCGTATGTTTTCACAATGCATGAATGAGTTTGGGTGCCTCAGTTCTTGGGTCCAACCTGAGGCACTTTAAAGGGAGCTGTATCTCAGAGCACACATATTCAGCCCTTTTTGAACAACAAGCCCCTTTGAGGCACCTCAAGTTGGGCTCTCCAAAACAGAGGCACAGAGAATCACTCCTCACAAATGAAACTTTAGGCGGGAGAGTCCTAACTATTTGCTACTTAAACTGACCTCTTCTGTGGTAACAATTTTCAGAAGATAAAGGAGAAGCATTTCCATAATCCAGGGCACAGGAACCAAATGCTCTGGAAAGCCCAGAATCTGGACACTTTGAGCCTCTTCCTTAGCTTTCCATCATTGCTGGTGAAGAACTATTTTTTACTGGAAATATTGCCAGTTTAGAGTCCCAGAGTTTTTTATGGTCTTAATCTCAGTCTTAACCTGGCTCAGTCTCTGCTCAGGACGGTAAGGCAAGCCCTAAAAGAGTAATAGATTTATATATTTTAAGGCTAGAAGAGACCATAGTGACTACCTAGTCTGACCTGGAGCCCGTTCCCCAGTGATTCCTGCATCCATCCTTAACTTCTGTTTGAGCTAGAGTGTGTCTTTTAGAAAGACAGCCAATCTCGATTTAAAAACTTCATGTGATAAAGAATCCACCACATCCCTCGTTAAGGTGTCCCAATAGTTAACTGCCCTCTCACTGTTAAAAGTTTACCCTATATTTCTGGTCTGAATTTGTCTAGTTTGAGCTTCCAAACATTGGATTTTTTATACCTTTTTCTGCTAGATTGAAGAGCTGTTGACTATCAGAAATCTCTTTCCCATGCAGATTGTGATCAAATCACCTCTCAGCCTCCTCTTGGATAAACTAAATAGACTAAATTTCTTTTGTCTCTCACTATAAGGTAGGTTTTTCCAGACCTTGAATTACATGTGTAGTTATTTTCTGAACCTATCCAATTTGTCAACAATTGGATAAGTCCCACATGGATTCCATCCTTCCTTCTGTAAAAGACACTGATTATTATAAAATATCCAATTTAACCTCTAGGGCAGCGATCAGTTCTTTGAGGGACTGGCCTTCCTCCTCTCCTGCACCTCCTAAGGCATACAATGGTGCCAATGCCCTCCACCCCAGGAGTTAGTGGACTGGAGAAGTTAGCCCAACCTCTCAGGGTTGGCCTTACTTTCCCCATTTCCTTTGTGATCTCTTACTGGTAGGACAGAGAGGAGATCTGACACCCTCAGAAGAAACAAGTTGAATTGTTTTTCCCACAGGGAACTGGGGAAAACATTGTTCCCCATTGCTGGAATCGCTCTGCTGTACAGCTGTGGCTGTTGGTGCCAGGCTCTGGCCTTCAGTGAAGCCTTGGGTAACACCATTTATGCTTCTCTGAATTGCTGCAACTATTGGTAGAAAGAGAGGGGACAGGACATGTTGCGGGAAATGAGGCCTGAGATTAGGAGGAGGGATTCAGCTGCCTGCAGGAGTTGAAAGGCCACTGGATTTGGCCCAGAGTTTTGGGATGTAGTGCTTGGGAGTCACCTGCTACCTTTTCCCTTCAATGGGAGCTGCAGGAGCTCAGCACCTCTGAAAGCAACTAAGCCAGGCTCTGTGGAGTAATGGGGGGAAATAGGGATGGATGGAATCTGACTTGTGATGTGGGGAAATAGGGATGGATGGAAATTGCAGATCTGGCAGATGAGGGAATTCTCATAGTCACAAACAAGCAGAACAGGCAGCACTGTGTGTGCGTGTGTGTGTGTGCATGCGTGTGCGTGCACATTAGTTGTGGATCTTGTATGTAGTAGTTGTGCCCTGTGGGCTGCTGAAGCTGGAGTGTGGCCAGAATGCACTAGAGGGCGCTGTGTGCTTTCCATTCTGTTCCCTCCCTGCATCACAGCATGGCAAATCCTATTTTTTCTACTAGTTTTATTGCAATAGTACATATTCCATGGCTTAGGGACAATATGCTGGATAAAACAGACAATAACAGGAAGAAAATAGGAGTTGAAGATTCACCTTGAAGCCCAGTGATTCCAGAATTTAGTGGGGAAAAAAAAAATACTAGAAACCTTAAATTTGTCCAGCCCAAAGGCAGAAAAACAATTTGGTTTCAAACCACGATTGTTAGTGAATTTCGTTACAATTCCATCTGCTAGTTATCTAGACACTGCCAGTCACAGTCACAGGCTGAACGGGAGAGGGGTCTAATGCCTCTGCAGTTTGTTCTCCGCCCATTTCCATGGAAACATCTTTTGGATCTTTAGGAAACGGGCTTTGGATACGTTATAAACCACCCTGGAGAAAGTGGCCCTGCAGCTCTTCTGGGGCCCTGCCTAGCTTCCCCATCCAGGAAGGGGTCCTGGGGACAACACATGTCACCAGAGTGCATTTTGGCATCACCAGAGTTGCGAGGTGCCTGGCTAGCCCCTAAGCAGTGCCTAATTTGTTAGTTATAAAAATAATAAAGAGATGAGATTTGTGATACCTCTTCCTACCCTGGTTTAACCCTCCCATCCCCACATCTTTCCCAGGGCCTGGGCCCATCCCACTGTGAACAAACTGTACACCACAGGGTAACATTTTTAATTTCCTGGGGGGAGCACATCTCATGCTAACTGACAGGCTTTTTTGTTCTGCATCAGGCCTTTTATTAACCCCCTGCTAGATTGTGCGCTCTCTCTCTGCCTATCTACACCCGCTGCGTTAGTGATGAGAGTCTTTGTAACAGCAGGCCTGCCTTGGGAGATTATGGAGTCCTGCGGGCAGGGAGCAGTGGGTTGGCCGGCCTGTGTGCACACAGATTGCTAGCTGGAGCTTTCGCTCCATCTGCCCTCTCTGCTGTGTGTGTGTGGAAGGGGGGGGGGGGCACCTTTCATTCTTTCTGCAGCTCCAGCAGTTTCATGTCAAATTCCCACCAGAGCTGCCCCAAATCTCCTCACTTGCAGATTTGGTGTCACACCTGTGAGGTTGGCTGGATCCTGGCAGAGGGATGGATGCTGAGAGGCATATGGGAGGTGATGTGTTGCTGAGGGATGACGAGAGGGTTAGCTAATGCAAGGACATCTGCCATTTTCCTAAGCACTCTGCTATCCTTCGCCTTCTAGTAACCGACATCATTTATCTTGCATCTCAAGCAAAACCTGAGCGTTTCCGATCAATAACCTCATCCATTTCCCCTCACATATTTAGGGCCACAGTTCCATAAAAACGTTTGTCTTACACAGAAACAAAGAATTTATGGGGAAGACCTAGGACTTCTGGGTAGTTGTTGAGGCTGGATTATTCAGACAAATGGATTTAGGACACACATGTGCACACACACACCTCCATGTTCCCCTCCCACAACATTGCAATTTCCAAATATCATCCTACCAAAACATTTAAGATACCTGCCCTGCAATAATTATCCTCCAGGCCAATACAGCACCTCTCAGTCTGAGATCAATACCATCATTTGACAGTCACGATTAATTAAACTAAATACCACATTCAGCACTTTGATTCATATCATCCTAGAACAGCCTTCTATGTAGTATAATCCATACATGGGTCTAATAATGCCTCAAGTGAAAGGGAGGGAAAGATTGACACATCAAAAACAACTTAATTAAAAATCTGAATGATATAGGAAATCTCAGTCTAAGACAAGTGGTAAACAGATGAGCCAGATCCTTCCCTACTGCTTATATGGTTCACACCATGAGCAAAATCCTACATCCAGTGAGTAAGAGTAGCAGAATTAGGCCTATGCTGATTATTCTGATCCCCAGCCAGTTGCTGAGGCTGTATTTTATCTCATATTTTGTTCTCATTTTTGCCAGTGAAGTTTTAAAATTGGAGATGGGCCTGAACCAGAATTTTGAATCCAAACCCTCTTCCCCTGAGCTATGGGGGAATTCACATGCAAATCTGAGTTTCCCAGCTCAGGGCTGTCTCTGTGACAGACTGAGACAAAACATCAAATAATAACAGCAAAGCTGTTTACTTTTAGAGGACTTTTAGCTGGGCACTTCAAAGTTCTTTGTAATAAGCTCTGATTTTACAGGTGGGGAAACTGAGGCCGCTAGTGCTGTTGTGCCGGCTGACACAGTGAGTCAGTGGCAAAGGCAGGAGTTGGATCCCCCCTCCATTCTGCTGCCTTCCTCAAACTGGGCAAAGTCTCAGATGTAGATCTGGGTCTGGATCCAAAAGCTGTGATCTGAGCCCAGCCCTAGTTTAACCTCAAAGCGGCCAGCCAGGTCTCCTCCTCACACACGCTGCTCATGTGTATGGTTAGAAAGAGCCTCTCTGAGAAACCCTGATTTCAAATTCTTTTTAGATTGTGCCCTCCACTCAGCCTCTCACAGCTGCTCCTCCTCAGATGTGACCCAGAGTCCTTTGCACTTGCTCCCATGGAATTTTAAATGACATGCCTGGGAACTGGGGTGCAGTGGTTTGTGGGAAGCTCCTGGTGTCCGTGTGGAGCCTGTGACTCAGCAAATCTACTTCAACAGAAGTGCTGGGAACCTCACTGTCTGTAACATGGCTACACTACAGAGACTATACCGGCATAGCAGGCATAAACCCATAGTATAGATCCCTTCCACGGGTGGTGTTGGTGTTTTTCTATCAGACTAGGAACACCACCTCCTGGTAGGCTTGCCTACACTACAGACCCTACAGTGGTCCAGCTACAGCATTGGCTGCTTTAGCACCGTAGTGTAGACACTTGCTACGGTGATGATGAGTTTTTCCATCGCTCCCACAGCTGCTGACTTTCTAATGTACCGGGGGTGCTTGACCCCAGCTCCGCCACAGGCCCTTCCCGCACTCCACCCCTTCCCCCAAGGCCCCGCCCCCACCCTGCCTCTTTCCACCCCTGCCTCTTCCCGCCCCGTTCCGCCCCCTTCCCCAGCGTGCCACGCCCTCGCCCTTCCCTCCCAAAGCCTCCTGCATGCCATGAAACGGCTGATCGCAGCAGGCGCGGGGAGGGAGTGGGAGGCGATGATCAGCAGGGCCGGTGGCTAGAGTGATTTTATAGGGACCTGATTTTATAGTCGGGGCTTTTTTTTATATACGTGCTTATTACTACCCCCCCCCTTACCCCCGGCCCAATTTTTCACACTTTCTATCTGGTCACCCTACCACTGGCGGGTGGGAGGCACGGGGAGGGAGCGGGAGGCACTGATCAGTGGGGCCTGCCGGCGGGCGGCAAACACTGATGGGGGTGGGGGGCAGCAGACAGAGGGGCTGCCAGTGGGTGCTCAGCACCCATTTTTTCCCCATGGGTGCTGCGCCTATGGTCACTCCAGTAGCTAGGTAAACAGAAGAATTCTTCCGTCAACTTAGGGGTGTTTACACTGGGGTTTAGGTTTGCTTATGTCTCCAGGTGTGTGAATTTCTCACATCCCTGAACAATATAGCCAGGTCAGCCTCAGTTTTGGGGTAGGCCAGGCTTCAGTGACAGTAGCTACATTAACGGACACATTTGTCTGTCAACATAGCTGCATCTATACTGCATCAGATGTCAGTCGAGGTGTGGGTTTTTGCATACCCCTCACAGATGTAGATAGATCGACCTAACTTTTAAGGGTAGACCTGGCATGAGAGTCCTGATCCACAAGACTGAGAATGGCATGCCTAAGCACTCTGATAGGTCTGACGTCTGATTTCTCCAGTGCAGCCATCTGGGAGATCCACAAAGCATGCAGCATCTTCCAAATGATACATGTGTTTCCTTTCTGCCCTTGTAGGACAAATCACCATGTATAGTCATTGAAGGGAAAAGCTCAAGCTTCTAGGTCGACTCCAGATCCATGTTTCCTCATTAGAAAGAGGCTATGCTATTCTAAAGAGCACACAAACAGGAACGTGCCCCTGACGCTGCCAAGGAATGACATGCTAGACTAGGGCTGGCTGATAATATTTACGCTACAGTGTCCATAATGGTTGGAGAAAACAACAGAGATGTGCCAGGGCTCAGAGCCTTATTCACAGTTATAACAGTTTCAGGGAGCTTCAAAACCTGAACTTAACAAAAAGAGGAAAAATGTGTGCATGTCCATTTGAATTTGAAAGTGCATTCCAATTCAACCCCATTAGTAGTGCTTTCAGGTTTGCTTTCTGCAGACATTCTAGCAATCAACCTCTACCAGTATGAATACTTGCAACAAGCAAAGGTGAAAGCTTGAATGTTTGTCAAAAGCGAATTTCATGTCACATATCTGATGACACATCTAATGAGGGAAGAGAAATGATAGCATGTGATGTATGTAAGTGACCTGGCGAGCATGAACATTCCCTGCTAGTAGAGAATTGTTCCTTGTAAAAATTTGCAAATTATTTTGTGCTCAGCTGAGAATTTTGCAAATCAACTGACAGAGAAGAAAAATGGTGAATTCTGCAAAATAAATTATTTATTGGGAATTCTCTTCTCTGCTCTATTTAAACCCCTACTTGCACCCTCATGTTGGAACACAGGATGGATCCCTTGCTGTTACTTGCACTTGTTATTAAGCATCAGTTCATAAATAACAAATCCCGTGTTTGCCATCAGGCTGATTCTCGGTACGAATGAGCCAAAAAAATACAGATCTCTATCCCTCCTTCCTGAGGAAACTGGGGTTGTGGATGGAGCAATACAACACAATGCGTTTCTAGATTAAAACTGCTAGCCTTAGGTTCATTGCACAACTGAGTAACAAAGGCCACGGTGCTTTTATCAGCCGCACAGTGCAATTCCCCCTCCCCCGACCACAGTGAAAGGCACTGCCAGTGAGGTTTTACTGCCAGTATAAAATGAAAATTATATACAAAATAAAGAGGAGAAAATTCTTATCTCTGCATTGTATGATTGTTCAGGGTATGACATCACTGGGAGCCAATCAGCAAGCACCTTTTGTGCCTGGACTTCTAATAAAACCCACTTCGTCAGAATAATTTACAGTAATAATTTATTCACCTTCCATGGAGTGATACTGCCTAGTCCTCACCCTGCCACAGAGAAAGCTGAGCACCTCACATTGGATGACTGTATTGCCAGGCTTGCATCCAACTAGAGATTTTATTATCAATAATAACTGTTTGTATTGCTGTAGCACTTAGAACCCCCAGTCAGGAACCATGACCTTGTTGTGTTAGGTGCTGTACAAACACAAAATAATGCTGATCCCTGTAGCAGCAGGAACTGGTATAGAGTGGTGGTATTGGAAAGGCAGCATAATAGAGCCAGCTGCTGAACTATGGGGTTCACTGCCACCCCAAAACTCAGTCAAGTATCATTGGGGTTTCAGAACCACTTGGTGAACCTGGGCTGTGGCAGGTGAACACCTCACTCTCCTTGGGCTTGGGAGAGGGGCAATTTTTTTTTTTTTTTTTGGTGGGAACCAGGAAAAATTCAACACTTTTGGCTGAGATTCATTTTGAATTTGGGGGGTTGTCTGAATGCAGAAAAAGCGTGCAAACTGCAGAGAGGCTCGGCAGCGCCTGCGACCCAGGTGTGTGCAGCTCGGCTTGCTGGGCTGCAGCTGCACAGAGAGCATACTAATGCACAAGGTAGTCCTGAGTATAGCCATGACTAGTCAGGTAGCTGGATTAGTCTCAGATCGTCCCCTTGGAGTCTCCTTCCAACCTGTAATGTTCTCCTGAACAATCCTGAGGCTGCTGGATGTGGCAACCAGTCTGCTCTTCCCAGCTAGGTGCAATAGCCCTGCAAGCAAACTTGCAGCCTTCTGTATCCACATGCTCAGGAAAAACGTGTAGGGGAAATTCAGGAGTAGGTAAAAGCGAGATGCAGAGTCCCGGGGTTTCCTCAATCTGCTACACCAAGAGCTTTTGCTTTGAGCTGCAGACATGGTTCCATGGTAATTTGGAGAGGAAAACTCACTGGAAGTGCAGTGGCAGCCCACACATTGCATTGCTCTAAAGACATTTGGGACTCCCATTCGATGTCTCTGCGAAGGAGCTTTGCCATCTCCAAATTCCTTGTCCTGGTGTGTGTGATTGGAAATTTTTGAGGCAATATTCAGTGGGCTTGAGTGTGCTTCAAGGCTCATTGCACCTGACAGACTGGCACCAAATACCTGAGTAACCAGATAGCATGTGTGAAAAGTTGGGCTGGGGTGGGGGTAATAGATGCCTATATAAGATAAAGCCCCAAATATCAGAACTGTGCCTATAAAATGGGGACATCTGGTCACCCTAGCTCCAAGCAGTGGCCAGGCTTTCCCTGCCCTTTTGGAGAGCAGCACTTAAGTAGGTCTTAAAAATCCAAATAATTCTTTATTGCAGCCAGCTCCCTCCAGCAGCAGGATTTGTCTCCCCTACAGCTCCCAGCAGTGCAACCCCCTGAAAAGAACACATGGTTGTTCTGTCCATTCCCCCTGCCTCTCTCCAGTCTGTAACCCAGCCAGTGTAGGAGTGGACGCCAGCTGCAATACTATACGCTCATACCACCTTCCAATACACTTGCCAGATGTTAATGACTTGACCCGCACAACCCCCTCCAGCAGGTATTACACCCATTCCACAGAGGGAAGAAGAAAACTGAGAAGTATAGGCTCAAATTTTCAGTGGCCTCTTATTTTGGGTGCCTTTAATTTTTGGGGCTAAGCTGAGATGGTTTGAGCCTGTTTTTTAGAGGTGCTGGTCTCCCATGGGCTTCATTTGGACTTGTGCTCTGCACCTCTGAAAGGCAACGGCAGACCCAGGAACAGAATCCCAAGGTCCTGAATTCCCACGCTGACTGCTAGAAAATAATTCCAGGTATTGTCACTGATCTGTTGAAAGTGCTCATGAATACATCTTTCTGGAACACAGTTGGGTTAAAAATGTTTGTTTTTAAGTGGAAGGAGTTTGGCACAGCGCAGACGGATGAGTCAGTTACGAGGGTAGCAAGCAATGAGAATGCAGGACTTGTATGTGTTCCAGTGACTGACACCAGTGTTAGTAGCAAGTCAGAATGCAGGGATTTGTATAATAGGGTACAGTTAGTGAAAACTGCAAAATTGTCATGTGTCTATAATTGGATAACATCCCTCCTCTCTGATTGGCCGAGACAATGCCATTTTAGCATAATGGGCCACCATAGGGACTAAATCACTTTTGTTCTTTTGAAATTCAAAACAAACAAACAAATTCAATCAGCTAAGTTAATTTGGTTTCAAAATCCTTTTTTAAACACAACCAGCCAGGCTTTCTACTGGATGTTTCTTAAGTAATTTTAGCCCCTCAACTTAATGTGCTGCATTGATCCCAGTGAGCAGAACAACCCCACAGGATAAATAATCTGTCTCTCAACAATTCCTTAATGAAGTGTTTAGCCAACAGTCCACAAAACTCCGAAGGAGTCTAGCGTAGCAGTCTGGTAGGAGCCCACCTGGGTTATAATCTTACTGCACTGAAAAATTATTCTTTTAGGACTGGATTCTGGCCTTCATACAAGTGCACAGAGGGGCAAGAGGAACGTGCACAAAGCTACCGTGAGACAGAATAGCAGCAAGAGCTTCCCTTAGGGTTACGTTGTTCATCCCACCCCTAACTATGGGCTGTGCCTGACCCCCTCCATGGGTTCTGCTCTGCATTATTACCTTCCATATGACAGGAACTGAAGGCCTGATTCTGACAGGTACTGAACACCCTAATTGCAAACAACTTCAGCAGGAGTGCCTGGTGCTCAGCACCTTTCAGGATCAGATTGTTGGGCTGAGCCCTGAGATCTCTGTTCAGTGTCTAGTCAATCCTTATCACTCAGGCAAACACCCTTGGGGCCATGTCAAATTTCAGGGTAACTAACTGTGCCTTGTCTCCCCTCCATGGTCCCTTGAGGGAACCCACAAAAGGTTTCAGGCTCCCAGCCATCACTTCTCTTGTGTGGAGGCCTGCATCTCTCCCTCCTGACCAGCTCCTTGCCTTACTCTGTCCCCAGCAAGCCAGCCTGCCTACAGGCGAGCACCTGTGGGTTACTTTCTCACCAATAGCTACAATCAGCATATGTCCAGAAGTTACTAGGTACCACCAGCTCTTTCTAAGCAAGCACCTTTCTTCTTAGGGTAAAAGCATTGTGGAGAAAACATAAAAAACAATACAAGTTATTATGTGCAGGCTAGAAGCTCACCAGAGCTCACCCCTCAGTCTTATGGGGCCCTTCTAGGCCAAAATCTTTCCAACCCTTCTGCAAGGGTTGGGGCCCCTGCTTAGGGAGAAGGTGCTGTCTGTTTGATTCAGGGCCTTCACTCTGATCCAGCAGTTTAAGGCCAGCCTTTTTATATCAAAAGCCCTTTCTTTGTCTGTTGGTCTCTGGAAAAAAACAGTCTGAACCATTCTATGGTAGGGGCATTGCCAGCAGATCGAGGGATGTGATTGTTCCCCTCTATTCGACATTGGTGAGGCCTCATCTGGAGTACTGTGTCCAGTTTTGGTCCCCACACTACAAGAAGGATGTGGAAAAATTGGAAAGAGTCCAGCAGAGGGCAACAAAAATGATTAGGGGACTGGAACACATGACTTATGAGGAGAGGCTGAGGGAACTGGGATTGTTTAGTCTGCGGAAGAGAAGAAAGAGGGGGGATTTGATAGCTGCTTTCAACTACTTGAAAGGGGGTTCCAAAGAGGATGGATCTAGACTGTTCTCAATGGTAGCAGATGACAGAACAAGGAGTAGTGGTCTCAAGTTGCAGTGGGGGAGGTTTAGGTTGGATATTAGGAAAAACTTTTTCACTAGGAGGGTGGTGAAACACTGGAATGCGTTACCTAGGGAGGTGGTGGAATCTCCTTCCTTAGATATTTTTAAGGTCAGGCTTGACAAAGCCCTGGCTGGTATGATTTAGTTGGGGATTGGTCCTGCTTTGAGCAGGGGGTTGGACAAGATGACCTCCTGAGGTCCCTTCCAACCCTGATATTCTATGATTCTATGCAAAGCCCCACCCCCCACACCCGGGGCGGGGGGGGAAGTGTACCTCTTTGGAGGTGTTTATAACCTAAGCAGTTCACCTTAATATCACACACACACACCTTTTGGTTCCTGGAGGAATGTGGTGACCCTCCCTGCCTTGGAGGTACATACACTCCCTGGCCCACAGTCAGACATGCATTTAATGCAATAAGGGCCCCAATGATATCACCTGGGATTGAAATATCTGTCACATCGCAAAGTCCTTGAGCTGCTTTTATTTAGTTCTTGCTCAGGCAAAAAAAAAAAAAACGTCTGTGAGAGTGTCATTGGGTGGCCACCTCCTGGTGGCATTAGGTCAGCTGTGTGAGCAGCTCCTGCCTCAGTTTCCCACTACAAGGCGCTTTTTCAATAACTCCCAAACTCTTTTGTCCATTCACAGCCTATTCAGGTTCTGGTTTATTAAATTAACAAAACAGTAAAAATAAAGTCCTCCAGTCCCCCCTCAAGCCCATCCATTTCTCTTCTCAGCAGGTCCCCCCCATGGCCTTTCCTGCCTGAATCTGCAAGTCCAAGGTTTCTCTGCTGGAGCCTACTCACTCCCTGAAGCCTCTCTCCTCCTCAAGAACTCTCTTCCTCTGCAGCTACCAGCTACCCTTTCTGGGGGAATCAGATGATCCCTGCTCAGGTGTGCCTCCTTCGTAATCAGGGTTGGGTGGCCCCAGGCCTCTAGTCCTTAAAGGACAAGCCACCCTGTTACAGGGAGTTTTGCCTGAGTGAGGACTGACCATGGCTGTCAGGCATCCAAGAGAGAGGTCTGCTTCCTCCTCAACACCCTCCATGTCTAGTTATGTTACTCTGACAGGTGCTAGGCTGGACTTTAAGTCATTAGTCACCCAGGGTAAAATCCTAGCTCTGTTGAAGTCAATGTGAATTTTGCCATTGAAACAGTTAAATGGAGTCAGGATTTCATGCCAGGCATTTCAGCCCAGACTCCTTAGCTTGTTGGACTATAGCTATGCCTGTAAGCAATATTCTGACGAAAGCAGTGCCCTGGGGTGCAAGAGGAAGACGCAAGAAATGAATGGGGCAGGAACTTGGGAGGGAGGATGACTGAGGCATTCCATCTCCCTTGTTACCTGCAGGACCCCTTTAAGAGTTGTGTATTGATTTACTTGAAACTATGTCCCTGGCTTCACATGAGCACAATCAGAGGAAATGGCAGGCCAGCTTTGAGGAGTTTATTGCACATTTTCCAAGAATTGCTTGCCATATTTGAAGATAAAATGAGAGGATAATCTACCCGCACACAGAGACTGAGGCTGAAGGCTGTTAGAGTACACAGAAATCAGTTTCAGAGCATGGGGGTGATCTGATGAAATCCTATAATAGGAATGAGGATAAAGCTGTGCTTGATAGACTTAATGCTCTTGTAAATGGAGCCGTGTTGAAAGTTTCAAAATTACTGGAGCAGTTAAGCAGGCAGAATCTGGAGACACTAGGCCAAATTATCCCTTTTGTCACTCCATTATTTACTGGCCAGTAGCTGTCAGGCGAACTTTGGAGCACTCAGCCCCGTGGAACCAATTCACTTTAGCTCTGTCTAGGGATGATGTGTCAGAATTAACTCCTTATACCCCAGGACAATATTGTGATGTGTGTGTCAGTTGATTAAGGAACAAAATCTTTATGTTGATGAGCTCTAGTGGCTGTACTGGAATTTTTCCAGATTGGTGGAGAGAAGGCAGCACTTAGGTATGGTTCAAAATTGACTCTAATCTCTCATCCTCCACTAGGGGCTGACACCTGAAGAGTAAGAGAAGATTACAGTTGTCACATTTGCATTTTTGAGGAATGAAAACAGGGTGGGGATCAAGGAAGTCTTGAGTTCTAATCTTGGCGCTAGCTCAGTAAACTCGTAAGCAGAGATAGAAAACACATGTATTTTTCAGTCACCCTGATGGCAAACTGAAGGTAGTTTTTCCTAGTTGAGTTTTTTGCATCAAGTACCTATCTGTGATGCTTAGGTTTCTGGATCATTCTCCCTCTGGAGTTCTGATGACAGGAAGAATCGGTCACTGGGCACTCTCTGCTGATTAGGGTAATTAGGCACATCTGTCTGAATTGCCGTTTCCGTTTGTGGTTCAACTGTAACAGCACTAGACACGTCCACATCCCTGGTAACTCAAGGGCCACATCCTCAGGACCAGGCATTTGGGGCCTCATTGAGCTCAAGCAGAGAGCCACTTTGTGGTCTCCTGTTCCTCGTATCTGTTCAGTCCTGAGGATCAACTCTGAGCTGCCTCAGGGCTGCTTTAAGCTGCTCCACCTGCAACAGCTCCCAAAACAGGTTCCAACAGCCAAGGATCTCTGGAGGTCACCAGGAATTGTTGGCATACACCAGTGCCCCAGACACACTCCTTCCTCCAGCCAGAGCCAGCAATGCTGACTCTATGCTGCAGCCTATAGGTGCAGGTATTTACTAGGTAAAGCGTGGGTATAAGCTAAGGCAGTAATTCTTATAAGACAATAGCTTAGCTAAACTAATCAAGGCATAAGGCCCCAAAAGCCTTAGCATAAGCAGCTAACCAGGAGTCACCCTAGACCCTAAGAGCTCACAAGACAGATTGCTCTAATGAATAAACTGCTGACAGTGACCACAAGATGCTAATTGATATCAGCTTTGGATATTTATAAGTTAGAAACATCCACAGATGTCTGACCACAGAGTACCATGGTAGCTAATTGACATCTGTGCTAATAAGTTTGAGGTAAACAGCCTTATAACCTATGGGAGAAAGACACCCCCATGTAGTAGGGTGAGGAAATTCAAATAAGGACAAGGGATGAAACCCCTACTGAATACGCATAGTGGCATCAGTGTAACACATTATAAAAGTTGTATCCCAGCCTGTGTGCCTTGGGAGATGTAACATTTGGGAGATGCCAGGAAGGTGATTCCTGGTGATGGTGATGAGGAAAATGATGATGACAAGGAAGACAATGACTGACACTTCAGATTGTTCTGTGAGGGTTAGTGTGAGTATATGGATGCTCAGACCTCATCCTGTATTATCTACCTTGCTAGCTTGGAGTGTTAGTAACTTTGCTGACTGTGTTCATAAAACTGTTCCAGACACAGAAGGTTTTTTCCTAAGTGTGAGTGTTGGCATCTCACATTGGCACTGTTGGCATTCCCACTGGACAGTCATTCTAACAGTACTGGGCCTGATCTTGGGACAAGAACCTACCAAATCTCAGAGTGTTAATGAGGATTTTTTAAATAATCAATCAATAGATCAGGCAACAATGCCATTAGGGATTCACCTACACTCGAGAAATTCCCCAAGAAGTCAGCTAAGCCAAATGTAAGGCTGGAGTGGCACAGAGCAGCCTTAGCAGGGGCTGAGTGCTAAGTGTGGAATGGTAAACAGTGAACTCATAGAATATCAGGATTGGAAGGGACCTCAGGAGGTCAATTAGTCCAATTCCCTGCTCAAAGCAGGACCAATCCCAAACTAAATCTACCCACTTCTTGGCTGTGTGAGGAATTGCAAACATCTCATTTGTCTTGAATGCACCTGTCTTGTAGGGCCAAGGAGTCAGTCATTGATCTTGCTCAATGGCAGAGGTCCAACCTTTCCCACTGTGATGCAGTGTATAAACTCTTGAATGTGCTGTGGCAGGAAGGGATTAAAATAGAACCAGAGGGAACCTGGGTACTCCAGCTGAACCCAAGTGCAGCTGAGGATATGAAAAGACCTGTCTCTCAGTAGTGGGGTGGTCTGGGTAGAGCAGGACACTTACACTGAGAAGCTGAGCAGCAGGGCTTGCTCCTGCATGGAGTGAAAGAACTTGTGTAACTTGTGTCTGAGCCAGAAAATGCTCCTGTACCCAGTGGAGAGAAGAAGCCTCCCGCGGGAATGGACTGAATGTATTAGGGGGTAGCTGGAGCAAGCAGTCACCTGAATGTGGCTGTGGGGCTGGGCTGTTAAAGTGGATGGTCTAACTCTTGCAATAATTAGAGAGCAAATGCAGGGAGTTACTGGGGTGTTATGAATCCAATTCAAGGATCATGTAGGGTTTAAAATAATCTCTAAACAGTTAGGCCTCTTAAAAGGTCAGTTCCATCTAAAGGGAGAGTTGGTGGTGTGACAGAACCACTCTCACTTCCCATCTAAGCTCTCTCTCTCTCTCTCTCTCTCCTCAACACCTGATTGCAACTCAGTAACACCCTTACAGCATTTTTTGGTCACATTGAAATGTTACGCACCCTTTGTCAGGTTGTTTGACCTGCTATAGATTTGACCATTAAGGACAAAGTTGGTCCTTTATCCTGGGAATGTATGCCCTCAGCTGTCTCCCCAACTCCAGCTGAACTGGGCTACTCTGTGAGCCATTTAGTGGAGTTGCTCAGAGCCTGACTAAGGCTAGAAAGAAACAGATCCTCTTTTTCAAAATTTGTTTGTACCCCTGAGCCTCGCCATTACTGCAGGGATAATACGGGCTAACTGTAACCTGGCAAAAAGTCATACATGACGGTAAATGACATGAATTCTTTCCTGACATATTGTGGGCCGGGGTCTGTGACAAGTTGATCTGGACTTATCTCCGCATGCAGACTCAGTCTCCAGGTGGTTTATGACACACCAGCTTGTAAGATCATGTAAATGGGGGATTTGAATATACACCTTCTGGACAGGCTGCTATCTAATCCACTGCCAACTGCTCCTTTTAGCACCACATTACTCCTGTCCCTGTAAATCACAAATGTTACCCCTCCTCTTTTCCACAGTCTGGCTGGCTGCTGAGTAACTGTTATGTTCAGTAGTCTTAGTTTCCTACCAAAACGCTCCTTTGGGTACAATCATTTGAACATCTTTGCTAATCCCCTAGCTATCACATAGGTATTTTATCTAACTCACTATTGCCAATGTTTTAAACTTCCCAACAAACTACTTCATGTATCTCAGGGTAAGTGTCCTGCTCTACCCAGACCACCCCACTACTGAGAGACAGGTCTTTTCATATCCTCATCTGCACTTGGGTTCAGCTGCAGTACCCAGCTTCCTTCTGGTTCTTATTCTCCCCACAAGGCAAAATCACCCCCTTTATTGCCTTTCCTTCATTACAGCCTTCTAGACTCGTGAGTTAGTGTCACGTACATGTCCTGTGCTGTTGAACTCTCAGTTGTTTCATGCTGTAATTTGTCTCTATTGCCTTCATGGGAAGAACTCAAGTTTCCATGCTGCAACATCTTGTCCTTTCATGGCTCTCTGATCCAGAAGCGGATTAGGGGTTTTGAGGCTGTGGGCCAGAGCAAGTGGGGGCCCCTCCCCACCCCTTCTGCCTGCAGTCCCCCCATCTCCCCATTGCACCTGCCAGAGAGTGGAGCAGGGCGCAGGGCAGGGCACGGGGACTTGCCCTGGTCCCCGGCAGGAGTGCCAGACAGGCAGGTCTGGGGAGCGGGGCAAGCCCCCATGCCCTGACCCCACTCTCAGGCAGGAGAACCAGGTGGGCAGAGCACATTGGGGCATGGGGGCGCCCATTTTTCCAGGGCTCCCCAATTGGCCGGGGCCACTGGGCACGGGGCCCAGTGGCTAATCTGTCACTGCTCTGATCACTGCTTGGCTTCTCTTACATTCAGAATTAAGGTTCACCTGTAAGATTTTCTCCAAAGTCAGATCTGACCCTAAGTGCTGTTTCTGGGAAAGTACTTTATCTAAGATTCTGATGACATGTTTGTTTCCTACAGCTCCCACTCAGCCTCCTCCCAGACTGACAATTAAGATGAACTCATAAATATTTCTTGTTTCTCTGGTAGTAATGTGCTCTCTCTCATGAATTAGGTATATCTAGAAATAAAAAATGTAGGCCATACTTTCAGGATGGGGGACTCTGTCCTTGGAAGCAGAGACTTTGAAAAAGAATTGGGGGTCAGAAAGGATAATAAGTTGATGAGCTCCCAGTATGATGCTGTGGCCAAAAACTCTAATGCGATTCATGGATACATAAACAGGGGATCTGAAGTAGGAGTAGAGAAATTATATTACCTCTGTGTTTGGCACTGGTGGAACTGCTGCTGGAAAACTGTGTCCAGTTCTGGTGTCCTCGATTCAAGTAGATTTGATAAATTGGAGAGGGTTCAAGAGAAGAGCCACAAGAATAATTAAAGGATTAGAAGACATGGTAGACTCAAGGAGCTTAACAAAGAGAAGGTTAAGGGGTGACTTGATTGCAGTCTATAAGCACCCACATGGGGAACAAATACTGGATAATGGGCTCTTCAGTTTAGCAGGCAAAGATATAACAGACTCCAATGGCTGGAAATTGAAGCTAGACAAAGTCAGACTGGAAATTTTTAACAGTGAGTGTAATTAAACGCTGGAACAACTGGCCAAGGGGTGTGGTGGATTCTCCATCACTGGCAAGTTTTTTGGTTGTTTTTCTAAAAGATCTGCTCTAGTTCAAACAGAAATTAATTCAGGGCAGTTCTATGGCCTGGGCTACACAAGAGGTCAGATAAGATGATCCCTCCAGCCTTAGAATGTGTGAAAACAGGTAGAATCCAACAACAGAGCTCCCGGCCCAGCCAGACGCTGAAGTGCCTTCAAGGAGCCTGCTGCAACCACAGCCTGCTTTTAGCAGTGTTCAAGCCTTAAAGAGACAGAGCATAGGAAATATAGCTCCGGCACGCCAGCAAGCTCTGAGGAAAACAAAAATATTATTCTGCTTCATCCCTCAACCCTCCCACCCCACAACGAGGCACCACTGCAATGTACAGTTACTGTCAAGTGCTGCACAATCAGACAAGCTTCAAAATTGTGTCCAGTCAGACCTTTGCAGTTTAATATTCCTCTCTTTTCTTAGTGCTAATGATGCAGTGTGTACTTCCTCTGCAATAGAAAACAAAAACAGGATATCTAAATTAGCTGCCAGCAACCAACCTATACTCATTCCCAACTCCTCCAGATCTGAGATGACATTACAGGCAATGCCCATATTGTGCTGGATGTTGAGCTGCTATGTACTAATCTAGACATACTGCTCTGTATGGGATGAATACTGAGGGTGACCTGGTGAAGGAGACAGTCACTGTATAGCTATACTGTGGTGTTGTGCTTTCCTCTATGAATGTATTGGTTTAGTTTATTAGGGGGCTCTTGGAAAAACAAACAGGAAGGCAACATAACAGCTCTAGATAAGCGGCCTCCCAAGTAACACTTGGGAACAATTCCAAGATCTTAGCAATGAAAATGTTACTTCCAGGCTCCAGTCCAGAGTTACACAGCTGCTTGCCAAGGCTGGGAGCCCAGAGATCAAAGGCACACTAAGCAGTTAAAAAGTCTCTGAGGAGAGACAGAAGAGGAATGGTCAGTGAGTATGGGGAGATGGACATTGACACAGACTGCCTTAGACTAGTCCTGTGTCTGAAGCAGTTGGAACCTTCTCTGGCTCCCTGCGGGATGGTGAAACTTAGGGGGAGACAGGCAGGCATGCAGGGAGATGGTTTGTTGTTTTAAGATCTCAGTAAATAATACTTTGCTTTAAGGAGGCTGCTTGATATCTGGATACCATGGTCATTTCTCCTGGAGGGAACAGAACAGCAGAGTCTGAGCCTAAGTTAGACCTTCTGTGGTGACCACGGTTAGCACCAGGGGAAGGGACTTCAGGCCAAGGCCCAGTCTGAGGTGAGAGAATCACATGATTCCATCCCGAGAGAGGTGATGGCCTGAGACCTGAGGTGCAGGTAGCGTGGGAACTCTGACAAACCCATCCTCACTAAAGGCCCCTCCTGTTTACAGATGACTGCTACTTAGTGGCACACAAGGCTGACATTTCAGGTTTATTCCCCTCACCACCACACACACTATAGTCAGAGCACTATCTGATGCCAGGGACTGAATGTTACATCTGCATTTTGTTACATGTCCATTCCAGTGTCTCTCTGGAAGAGAGGAAAAGCCCATGGGAATGAACATACAAAGATTACCCAGAAACCACTGGCCAACACAAGATCACTGTCTGAAACTGTCAAACTTGAATGAGGACAACCAAATCCAGCTCTTAGCCAATCATGTGAGCATGTATGTGATTTGAGCCTGCACCTATTAAAGTGCCCTTGTTGGAGAGCTGGGCGCACGATCCCAGGAGCTGTTCAGTTTTCAACTTTCCAGCACTTGAGATGGAGCTATGCTAAATCCTGCAATCAAGCGTGGCCTATACTTTGAAGGAATTAGGATCCAGTTGATCCGGATCTGTACTCCACATGCACAAACGAAACAACTTCCATTTTTCTGTTTTAATATCTACCCGTGTTGTAATAGCAATAATGACCTCCCAGTCAGACATTTCCGGACATTTAATGACAATCTACGATAAGGTTTCTTTGCTTCACCTCAGATCCTCCAACCGGTCATAAACTGCCAGGAAATGTCTGACCCCAAAATTATTACTGGTGAGCACAGAAGCACTGATGTTACCTGGGGTTTAGCAAGGTAAAGGCTTTCAGCATCATTCCTTTTACTGCCTGAATTCTGGGCTAACTGGGTTCACAAATATGTATTTATACAAGAAGAAAATGTCATTCTGTCCAATTATAATCACAAACTTAAAAAATTAATTGAAGCATGGTTTGAATAAGCAAGATATTGAATTGAGCAGGTTTTGCTTAAGTAAATATTTTCCATTTTGAAACCTAATCTATTCACTTGATAAACTAAAGCTCAGTTTTACTAATTTATCCTCCCCCCTCTTTTTTTTTTTTTTGGTTTGCAGAAAAAAGTTTATTCCATTAGGAACTGTCACTGGCTTAAGAGGATTTTACTCCACATTTTATAGTTTGACTCAAAGAAAATTTATTCTTGCAATAGGTTTTACAATTCTTAGCTAAAGTCATCTTTCCTGCTGCAATAAAAAAAAAAAAGCTTTGGCTTTTGTTAGACTTGCACATTCTTGGCTGCCAACAATGATTAATCTTTCCCCTCTTCAAGTTCAGCTCATTACTTTGGTTTGACTTAGGAGTGCCTATCCCCTCTAGAGCTTGAGTCAGGCTTTCTCGCAAGGCTCCACCAATATGCTGCAGGTGTGACCATGTGTCCCCGATTGTCCTCCCTTCTTTCCAGGCTGCCTTTGCACAATAACACCAATCTTCAACACCCTCCATTAGAAATGTCCAAAGCTAATTTGGATTAAGCTAATTTAAAAGAAAAGGCACTTTCTTTCCAGAATAAGAGTGTCCAGACATGGAATTACTCAGAAATGTATTCTGGTACAGCTGTCCTTGAATAGCTATTCTGGAATATTTTCATGTGTAGACAAACCCTAAAAGGCCTACGGCTCTTCTGGAGAGAGAAGCCTGGCCAGCAGGAAGGATAGTCCAGTCGTTATGGAAAGAGGAAGACTGTTGCAGAGAACACAGGTAGCCCAGTGGTTAGGATGCTAAGCTGCAATCAGGAAGATCTGGATTTAAGTCTTTGCTCTCCTACAGCCTGCCTGTGTGACTGTGAGCTAGGTACCCCAGCGCTGGTTTTGGCACCACTGTAATGCACAAAACTCTCCTGCGCTCTGTAAACACATAAAGCACTGAGGCTTTCAGGGTAAAAGCTCCCTCAAAGCCTACGTTCCTGCCTCTGAGCACATGCACAGCTGCCTCCCTGTAGGTGTTCAGGTGCCCATTTCCTGCTGAATCCCCAAAACAATTCTCAAAGCAGGGGAAGGTAAGTGTTCAGCCACCTAAGTCATATCTGGGGCCTGATCCAACAGGTGCGCTCAGAGGCCACCAGCAGAATGGGTCCTGTTCAAAGCAGGGGTGCCACTTACAACTTTTAGCCTAGTGCTTAGAAAACTCACCTGCGGGGGATCTGAACCAGGGTCTCCTACCTCTCCTATGAGTGCTTTGAAGGCTGAGCTAGGGGATACGTTGGTGGAGAGCAGGGACTTAGTCCCTTCTATTGGAGCTGTTCCACTGTGGATAACTAAGGAAAGCATGAACTGGAGTAGGGGGAGTGGACTTGGAGCTGCCCATCTCCCAGGTGGGTGCTCTAACTAGCAGATTACAGCAGTTCCCATTTATGGATAGCTAAAGAGAGACAGGCACCTCCTTGCACCTGAACTAAGGTGTCTACCTGTCATCGGTATCTCCCATTGGCTGCCTTTAATGAATCACATTAGAAGGCACTGATCTCTCCCCATTCATGGTATAGGGAGCCTGGGCACCTCACTCCAGCTTTGTGGATCATGGAGTTGTTCCTGTTATTTTCTAGCTGCCTAAAAGTTGGGCACTGTGATGCTCAGTGCTGCAAAGCAGAAGTCCCTTCATGGATGCCACCCTTAGTCTCTCTGTGCCTCAGTCCCCCATCTATAAAATGGGGATAACAGAGCTACCCTATCTCACAAGGGTGTTGTGCAGCACTCAGATGCTAAGGCAACAAGAGCTGGTCACAGGGAGGGAGGGAGGGTGAGTGAGTGAGTGAGTGGCTGGCCGGCTGGCCGGCCGGCCCCCCCATTTTAGGGGAGTCAAGGCCCAGTCCACCCAGGAAAGACTTATTTAAGGGGAACAAGCCCATCTGCAAGTAATTCAGTGCCTAGGTGGCTGGTTGGCAGCTAATTGACTAATGAGCACCTGGACCAGAAAAGGCTACCAGAGCTCAGCTGAAGGAGGAGATGCTAAGGAGAGGAGCTTCAAGGGAAACAGAGCAGGAGAAGTCCCAGGGAAATGAATGTAGGGTGGGGCCTCCCCAGGTAGTTGCAGGAGGCCCAGACTGCAAGGATCTGTGGACTGCCAGGATGCCTGAAGGGGACTCTACATCAGCCAGCATAAGGAGCTAGCACCTCCAAAGAGAAAGCACTATAAGGAGCTGCTCTGCGAAAGGGGCCTGTAAGTAGGAAATGGCCTAGGGAAACAGCAGCAAGTCTGAGGGCATAGGCCTTAGCTGCTTAGTGTGGGGCCCCTTGGCCGACACCCAGAGTAGAGGTGAGGGCTGGGTTTTCCTACTGACCTCAAAGGAAGGAGATGTAAAAGCCCCCTGAGGCAAAGTTGGACAAGGACTATCAAATGCAGGGTGGGGCTGAGATCATTAGACTTCTGCTTTGTTAGACTCTTTGTGTCCCTGGATAGGGTGAAGACAAGGAGTGGCTGGGCTGTAAAGCTGAGTCTGAGAAGGGGAAAATCACTGCAGGCTCAGAGGGGCTGTCAACAGGAGGCACCAGAGTTGAAAAGGTTGCTGCACCATGCCCAGCAAAGAGGGGGTGTGCTGACTGGTGTGTGACCTCCTCAACTTTAGCTAGACAGCATGTCAGTGCTTTACAGTGTGTGGATTTGTAGTGTGGCCAAATAGCTGTGACATGAAATCCTGTGTTAACAAAACTCGTATTTTAATTCATGGCCAATTCTGGTAAACAATTGCAGCCCTTTAATGACTTTTATAGATTAAAGAAAAAACATGGGAAGGAAACTGAGGTACTCCACCTGCTTCCCAAGAGAGATCTTTGGCATTATAAGGACACACTTTTTATGAGCACTTTGATTCACATTAGAAGTGAATTAGTTAGCTATGAATCTGCTACTCTCCCTCTCTCTCTCAACACCTGTATCCTTTCAGCTTGGAGGATTGTAAAACACTCTGCATAAAGAGATCATTTCACCCATGTCTGAAAAGTAGCCACCTCTGGGGTGGAACATGGCAGCTGTTTAGCAGTACCGCACAACACTTTGTAAGAAGGGAAGCGAAAGTGGAATAGAAAATGTACAAGACACCTGAGCTAGCAGCTATATGCTTTCAGAAAGGGTTTGTTAATGAGCATAAGGGGTCAGGACCATTGTTTTACATCTCCTCAGAGGCCTGCTCCATGCTAGAAAATATCCCTGTGCTGACAATGGCTGCCAGCAATAGGAGCTGCTAAGCCAATGCTAACACGGTTTAGCTCCAAGCACAGGGAAAGACAAGCTGCGTTCAGGGCCAGCTGAGAAAACAAAATTAAGTGCCAGGCTGGTCTGAGCAGGTTTTATAAGCAGCCCTAAAACAACAAGCCCGTGTGAGCACAAGGAGAAGGCACCAGGGCTTTTTGGAAGGGAAACGTGACGTTTCTAAGTGTTTATGATAAATCATAAATTCATTCTCACAAGAAACACTTTGGATGCCTAAGCCACCTCCAAGCGGCAGGTTCCTGTTCACAGATTGTAAAGCTTAGATAGGCACCTCCCTGCAGTCCAGACTTACCTACCTGGTTCTGGGAAAGGGGTGGGGCTTAGCACATACCCCTCTGCTCGGCACCTCGCACTGGCTAGTTTAGGTAGCTCCCTGCATTACCTGCTGGCTTTTGTAGCTTGTAGTCTAAGGTAGCATTCTCTTCCCATACCTTCTATGGGGAACCTAGGTGCCTAACTCGGCTTTGTGGATCACAGTGTTTGTTCCTGTGACTTTTCTAGATGCCTAAAAGCTGGGCGCCATGACGCTCAGTGTTGCAACACCTAGATCCCTTTCTGGATCTGCCTGGGTGTCCATGAGATAATGCACTTTGATAAGAGACATGCAGTGTGCGCTGGTGTCATAGGGTGGCTGGCACCTAGAAATGAAGCAGCTCCAATGTGCCTGAATAGATACTTCCAGACTGGCCAATTAAGATAGCAGGGCAGCTCCTGGGACCATGAAAAGTTAGGCTGTCAGTAAGGAAGGGGGAGATAGAGCAGCCAGGAATTCCCTTGGAGATGCTGCCAAGGGAGGCCATGGGAACCTACTGGTGAAAGCCCCCAGGCAGAAAGCCCTGGGTGGCAGTGCTCAGTTAAAAGAGCACGGAAGAATCATGAAGCTGGCTATGAAGCAGGCGGGAGTGAGAGAGGCTGTCATAAATATAAAGGGAAGGGTAACAACCTTTATGTATGTAGTAACATCAAATCCCTCCTGGCCAGAGGTACAGTATCACTTATCTCTAAGGGGTTAATCAGTTCAATTAACCTAGTTGGCAGCCAGACCAGAAGGACCAATGGGGAAAGAAGATATTTTCAAATCTGGGGAGGTTTTGTTTGTGCTCTTTTGTGTGTGTTCCCTCTTGAGACAAAGAGAAAGACCAAGCAGGTAATCCAGCTCCTACTGAAATGATACATCTAAAATTACAGAAATTGTAAGTAATAGCAAGGAAATGAGTTAATTATCTTTTGTTTTAGCTTGTTAATTTTCTCTAAGCTGTTTTGTAACTTTGAAGTTGAGCCGAGAGGGGAAATCCTCTGTGTTTTAAATCTTATTACCCTGTAAAATTACCTTCCATCCTGATTTTACAGAGGTGCTTCCTTTACTTTTTTTTTTATAATAAAGTTTTTCTTTTAAGAACCTGATTGGTTTTTAGTGTCCTAAAAACCCAAGGGTCTGGTCTGTGCTCACCTTGTTAACCTATTTGGTTGGTATATTATTCTCAAGCCTCCCCAGGAAAGGGGGTGAAGGGGCTTGGGGGGATATTTTGGGAGGGGAATAGGGCTCCAAGTGGCCCCTCCCTGAATGTTTGTTTAAATCACTTGGTGGTGGCAGCAATACTGTCCAAGGACAAGGAAAGGAATTTGTGTCTTGGGGAAGTTTTTAACCTAAGCTGTTGGAATATAAGCTTAGGGGGTCTTTTATGTGGGTCCCCACATTGGTACCCCAGAGTTCAGAGTGGGGAGGGAACCCTAACAGAGGCAAAGGGGCAAATCCCCTGGGAGCTGTAGCCCAGGGTGAGCTGAGTACCTGTCTGGAGTTTTTACTTATGTTTGGAAAATAAAACTGCCCAGAAAGAGAGACTGGATGTGGCAGCAGGTCCTTCATGGGCTGGGGACAAGCAAGTGCCTTACAACTGCTTTGTGCAATGGGTCATGGAAGGGCAAAATACAATGATGTAGCATGGATTCCACACACCGTACACGACTACTGTCAAACGAGGTTGGTTAGGGCTTAGCAGCCCTGACAGTGTCCCTTAAATCTCAGGAAAGTCTTGAATGTGAGCAGTGCCTTATTACCCATTGATGTCAGCAGGAGTTGGGAGTCAGGACAAATGTGGAGGGGAAGCATATAGTGTTCATGCCCATGCTGTCTATCTGTCTGATCCAATACACATCCCTCTTTTCATCCATCTAGCCCTCCTTTCTATAACTACTTAGCCCTCCCCACCGTAATCGCCTGGTGCCTCCCATTTCTTAAAGGGTGACTGTGTTTTCTCTCTCTTCCTTCTCCTTTTGTTTTTCTCATGAATGAATTAATGAGAATACTCTCCGGGAGAGGGTGCTCACAGGTGTATTTTATATATGGCTCTGAGAGTGGCAAGTTCAATGGCCAGTTTCATTTCCTCCAGCAACGAGTTCCATATTCTTGGTCTGGCTCCCATGGAAGTTCTGTCACCTGCAGTCATAAGCCTACTGGCCAATAGCATCATTGTGCCAGTGGAAGGCAGCTGTCAGGGGTGGTCCTGGTAGCCAAGACCAATTCCATTTGCCTGCTCTGGGGAAGTTTCCATGGCTGTCAATCTCTCACTGTTCTCTAGCACGGAATTGACTGACTGGTCCTGAAGACTCCTCTATGTACTTTCCTCATTCGTGCCCATTCCGAGTGCGTGTCAGCTTTACTCCCAGATGAGACCTGGGAAGAACATGGCCCCATCTATTGCTCCTCCATCGTTCCTCATCAGGCAAGTAAACAATTTACAAGGGGTTTATACACAGCCTGGTTTGTTTAGGATATCGTCTGCGTGTCAGCCTCAACAGATCCTCATCCTGCAGGGCAGCGGGAACTCTATACTGACATCTGCATGTCTGTGGCTGATCTAGTCGGAGGAGGCAAAGGGTGCAGCGAGGAACAGCTGGGACCTAGCAGCTTGTCACAGGAGTTGGGATCGCTTTGGTTGAGCCTTGGGCAGCACAATCGAGGTGTGTGTGGGGGGGGGGGGGGGCAGTGCATGTGGATAGCATGTGCCGAGCGGAAGTTTCTAGGAGAGGAAGGAGTTGTGTACACCCATGAATTAGCTGGGAGCCTGAGGGATTTAGAGGATCACGCTAGGGTCACACGCACACACCATGGATGGAGTGGAGCTTCTCTGTGTTGAGATGAAGAGGAAAGTTGGCTTGTTACGCTGCGCCCTTTGCTGGACATGGTTACATGGGAGAATGGAACAAATCCGAGTGGAAAGTCATGAGTTGTACACCACGTGGGTGCTACTAGAAGTAGTACAGGAACCTCCAACGTCTGGAGCTGCATTTGAGAGAAGCAATGACTACTTGGGCATTATCGGAACTTGTTCTGAATCTCTCTGCCCATATCCCATTCAGGAAAATAAGGCAGTTAAATCAAAAACTCCTGCATCCCAGGAGGTTACGGTTCTAAAATGCCCATTCTACATGCAGTCCATTCACAGCTACTAATTCAGTAACCAAGGGGCAATTTTCCACTGTGCCATGTCATCTCTTATTACACCTACTTGGCACAGGTATATGCCACCAAATCAGAATAACTTTACACCACTTTGCACCCCCCTGCACCGGTGTAAATGAGGCCCTGGTCACATGGCAATGGAGAATGACGTGGATAGGGTAGTTCTTCTCGATGAAGGATAGTTGCCGGGGCATGCCAGGTAGCAAAGCACATCCCAGGTAGCAAGGCGCCATGCTGAAGTGGGCAATCTCTAAAGCAGCAGCAGGACATCAGGAGGGGCTCTCAACAGAAAAACCCACAAAGGCACTTTGGGGTGCCCCTTACTGAGTGCATATGTGGCTAAGGAGGATTACAGTGCCCTGTCCTGATGTCAGTTGTGGGGCGAGGGGGATTCCTACCATGCCTGAAAAAAGAGCAAAGCGTGTTTGCCAGCTCCCCCAAGCTGTGTCTCCTCCATCTGAATAGGGACTTATGCCATGCACATCAGCAGGATCTTTGATCACTTTATAAACAAGCATCAAGGTGCAAGAGCAGGCTGGGTAAGAAGATGCATGCGCCTACCCCTCTTCCTAGCAGAACTGTACCCAGTACTGCCACAAGGAGCTTTTCACACTGGAGCAGCATTTATCTCTGGCCAGAGACTAAACTTCAAATGTAGAGACAACATTTTTAAAAAAAAAAAAACCCAGTGAAATCAACAGGGGCAGATTTCAGAGTCAGAGCATGGCCAGCAAACATGCAGTATGGAGCCCAATGATCATGTCACCTTAGGCTTTTTTAAGTATAAAAAGTTTAAAACAAAGCGCCACCCTAAATAAAAGTTGTGTCTCCCTGCCAAGATTGTGTATTTCCAATTATTGCAACCTTGCACCATGGGGACACTCTTCCTTGGCACATTGTTCTGTGGTGCTGTCCAGCTCCCACCTTGCAGTCTCATCTTTCTCAACTGCAAGGGGAGCAGGGTCGCTCCACCATGTCTGTGAGAGTGTCAAACACATGTAGCTTTTGACACATCTTCATGGGCTCATTGTGTGTTCAGCACTAACCATTCCATGGCTAGTGGTGAGAAACAGTCGAGACACAACATTTCCATTTTTGGTAAAACGTTATCAAGAGGACCTGACACTGTGAAATTCAAAAAAAGAACAGGAGTACTTGTGGCACCTTAGAGACTAACAAATTTATTAGAGCATAAGCTTTTGTGGGCTACAGCTCACTTCATTGGATGCATAGAATGGAACATGTAGTAAGAATATATATATGTGTGTGTGTGTATATATATATAAAAATATACACACATACAGAGAGGGTGGAAGTTGCCATACAAACTGTAAGAGGCTAATTCATTAAGATGAGCTATTATCAGCAGGAGAAAAAAAACTTTTGTAGTGATAATCAAGATGGCCCATTTATACAGTTGACAAGAAGGTGTGAGGATACTTAACATGGGGAAATAGATTCAATATGTGTAATGACCCAGCCACTCCCAGTCTCTAGTCAAACCCAAGTTAATGGTATCTAGTTTGCATATTAATTCATGCTCAGCAGTTTCTCGTTGGAGTCTGTTTTTGAAGCTTCTCTGCTGTAGAATTGCCACCCTTAAGTCTTGTACTGAGTGGCCAGAGAGGTTGAAGTGTTCTCCTACCAGTTTTTGAATGTTATGATTCCTGATGTCAGATTTGTGTCCATTTATTCTTTTGCATAGACACTGTCCGGTTTGACCAATGTACATGGCACAGGGGCATTTCTGGCACATAATGGCATATATCACATTGGTAGATGTGCAGGTGAACGAGCCCCTTATGGCGTGGCTAATGTGATTAGGACCTATGATGGTGTCACTTGAATAAATATGTGGACAGAGTTGGCATTGGGCTTTGTTGCAAGGATAGGTTCCTGGGTTAGTGTTTTTATTGTGTGGTGTGTGGTTGCTGGAGGGTATTTGCTTCAGGTTGGAGGGGCTGTCTGTAAGCGAGGACTGGTCTGTCTCCCAAGATCTGTGAGAGTGAGGGATCATTTTTCAGGATAGGTTGTAGATCTCTGATGATGCACTGGAGAGGTTTTAGTTGGGGGCTGAAGGTGACAGCTAGTGGCGTTCTTTCTTTTTGGGCCTGTCCTGTAGTAAGTGACTTCTGCGTACTCTTCTGGCTCTGTCAATCTGTTTCTTCACTTCAGCAGGTGGGTATTGTAGTTGTAAGAATGCTTGATAGAGATCTTGTAGGTGTTTGTCTCTTTCTGAGGGATTGGAGCAAATGTGGTTGTATCTTAGAGCTTGGCTGTAGGCAATGGATTGTGTAGTGTGTCCTGGATGGAAGCTGGAAGCATGTAGGTAAGTATAGCGGTCAGTAGGTTTCCGGTATAGGGTGGTGTTTATGTGACCATCGCTTATTAGCACAGTAGTGTCCAGGAAATGGACCGTTTGTGTGGATTGGTCTAGGCTGAGGTTGATGGTGGGATGGAAATTGTTGAAATCATGGTGGAGTTCCTCAAGGGCTTCTTTTCCATGGGTCCAGATGATTAAGATGTCATCAGTGTAGCGCAAGTAGAGTAGGGGTGTTAGGGGATGAGAGCTAAGGAAGCGTTGTTCTAAGTCAGCCATAAAAATGTTGGCATACTGTGGGGCCATGCGGGTACCCATAGCAGTGCTGCTGACTTGAAGGTATACATTGTCCCCAAATGTGAAATAGTTGTGGGTGAGGACAAAGTCGCAAAGGTCAGCCACCAGGTTTGCTGTGACATTATCGGGGATACTGTTCCTGATAGCTTGTAGTCTATCTTTGTGTGGAATGTTGGTGTAGCGGGTTTCTACATCCATAGTGGCCAGGATGGTGTGTTCTGGAAGATCACCGATGGATTGTAGTTTCCTCAGGAAGTCAGTGGTGTCTCGAAGGTAGCTGGGAGTGCTGGTAGCGTAGGGCCTGAGGAGAGAGTCCACATAGCCAGACAATCCTGCTGTTAGGGTGCCAACGCCTGAGATGATGGGGCGTCCAGGATTTCCAGGTTTATGGATCTTGGGTAGCAAACAGAATATCCCTGGTCGGGGTTCTAGGCACAGATGTGTTCCTGTGCTTTTTCAGGGAGTTTCTTGAGCAGATGGTGTAGTTTCTTTTTGTAATCCTCAGTGGGATCAGAGGATAATGGCCTGTAGAATGTGGAGTTAGAGAGCTGCCTAGCAGCCTCTTGTTCATATTGCAACATATTCATGATGACGACAGCTCCTCCTTTGTCAGTCTTTTTGATTATGATGTCAGAGTTGTTCCTGAGGTTGTTGTTGGCATTGTGTTCAGCAAGGCTGAGGTTATGGGGCAAGTGATGCTGCTTTTCCACAATTTCAGCCCTTGCATGTTGATGGAAGCAATCTATGTAGAAGTCCAGTCTGTTGTTTCAACCTTCAGGTAGCTCTGGACTCCAGGGGACAAATTGATCACCCTTATGTCTTTTGTAAAATAATACATCTTGAAAGACATAATCTCATGAACTGAGTCTAAAGGAAAAATATTCATATTTTCCCATACTAACAAAGCAAAATGGCTATTTGATCAACATGGCTAATATCCATGGTTGCATCTGCAATGGCAGTAAAAGCTTAGCTTTATGTGCAGCTATTAACTATGTGCCTCCTGGTTTCAGATGCTAAAAGACCCATAGTTCATCAGTAATTATCTTGCTCAAGTATTTGATTCTCTTGGTGTCACTGATCTGTTGGGCAAAAATTGGATTATGTCTGGCAAGTAGCTTAATGATGCTCAAGTAAATACCACAATTGTTTGTTGCTCTCTAACATTTCACGCTGATCATGAAAAAGGAGACCTAAATTAGCGAAAGCTTTTTGACTGTGTCAAGCAATATTTTTATTACTTCTTGCCTCTTCCTAATATTTTCAGATTCTTGTGTATCAAAACATGGACTGATACTATGGTCCTTTGTGAACTGTGACTGTATACGTTTTTTGCTCTTCCCATGAACAGACATTGACTTTAGCATATTCTTCCAATCTTTGAAACCCGTAACAAAATCTCAAAGATCAATGGGGGTATCTCCAAACAACCAACAAATGTGACAGCATGCATAATCTGAAAGATAGGAGTATGCTAGCCACTTGACATGCAAATTTTCATGCAGTGCATTTTTCATTCTGTAAAATGAAGATGGAAAAAGGAAACTGTTCATCTGGCATATCACTTTCAGTGGACTGGCAAGGCCCAATCTGTACAAGCATACACAATTGCTCTGGTGATAAAACAGAATCTTGAAAGCAGATGTTACCAGATGGGAACGTCAAACCTATTTCAGCAGGAAGACTGCTTTGACCGGCTTCTTTGTTGACCTACAGGGCCTTTGGCTTTGCTCGTTTCAAGTTCATCTCTAGGGTCTTTGAGTCTTTTGGTTTTAAGATAGTCTATTGGATTGTTGGTTTGTAGCTCATCTCAGGGTCTTCAGTTGTGCTGGTTTCAAGCAAATTTTTTTCAAGAAATATCATCAGTTACTATTATAGGTGCAACTTCAGTGCTACTGCATGAATTATTTTCCTGACTTAAACCTTGGCACGACCGATCCATGAATGCTGAATTGAGAGAGAGCCCTGGACTTTCTATTTTGTACTACGGGGTTGACCAGGAAGTTTACAAAACAATAGTTGCCGCTTGTTAGGGTTTTTGGAGGCGGTTCAGAAGAGCAAAATCTTTCTTCCCATTTTCTGAACTGGTATTTTATTGACGGTTTTCACTTTTAGAGAGTTATTCTCCGACTGGAACATAAGCTGGAACTATAGGCCTGAATAAAGTGTATTTTTGTGCTGCTTAATTTATCCTTCAGTTACGGGGATAAATCACAGGATTTATTTTCGACGCAGAGGCTCGCAGATTCTATCAGCAGACCTAGAGCGGAGCAGGGGTTGGGAGAGGCCGGAGAAGGCACACATACCTCCATGTCCCATGGCAAGAGGAGGATATGGAAAGAAATTGCATTCTCCAACTGCAGCCCCTTCAGCACTGCAGCATGGCCAGTGGCTGCAACCCCTGCAGGATGGGTAAGAAACTCCTCCTACTACTGGGCATGCTCAAGTGCTGTGGGATTTTGCAAAGGCATTGCAGGACAGGTGGGTGGGGTCCCCTGTGGCCCCTAGAAAAATGGGGCTGATGGCCAGGGATGGTAAGACACATACGACTCATACAATTGCATTAGCCCTGAAGCTGGGAGGGGGCCCCTTGGAAAGGTTACTGACTCAGCTACTTGTGAAGGTGGGGCCTCCGAATCAAGGGAGGCAGATGGCAGTGACAGATGAATAGCAGGTGCAGCTAGGGTTCCCAACTTTCTAATTGCGCAGAACCAAACACCCTTGCCCCACCCCTTCCCCAAGGCCCCTCCCCACACTCACTCCATCCCCCCTCCCTCTGTTGCTTGCTCTCCTCTATCCTTACTCTCATTCACTGGGCTGGAGCAGGGGGATGGGGTGTGAGAGAGGGCTCTGGCTGGGGATGAGGGGTTTGGGGTGCAGGAGGGGGCTCAGGGCTGGGGTAGGAGGTTGGGGTGCACAAGGGAGTGAGGGATGTGTGCTCTGGCAGGACAGCGCTTAACTCAGGTGGCTCCCAAAAGTGGCTGGCATCTATGGCTCCTAAGCAGATGGGCGGCCAGGGGGCTATGTGTACTGGCAGGCGCCATCCCCACTGCTCCCATTGGCCTCAGTTCCTGGCCAATGGGAGCTGTGGCGGAGCCCCCCTGGCTGCCCCTGTGCCTAGGAGCTGGACAGGTCAGATGCTTCCAGGAGCTGTGCAGAACCAGGGCAGGCAGGGAGCCTGCTTTAGCCCTGCTGCATTGCCGACCAGGGCTGACCAGAGCTGCCAGGGTCCCTTTTTGACCACCTGTTCCGGTCAAACACCAGGTGCCTGCAACCTTAAGTGCAGCTGCTGAGGGCCCCTGCACTTGGAGGAGCCCTGCAGGCTCAGGGCCGCTCAGCCGCACATACATGCCTGGTCCAAGCTGCTGCCAGTGTTTGCTGCCTGCTGGAACATCTTGGGAGTGCAATGCGCCAGTCCCCACTGCCATGTTTGAATTTGTGCCTTCAAAATGGTGGCTCTGCCATGAATTGTGATGAGTGGGGCTGCCAATGGCAGAGCTTTCAGCTTGGTCGGAGGCCCCTCCTCTCCTCCTACTGCCCAGGAAATTCAAATGGAGAGCAGGACCCAGCACACTGCTCTTCCCAGGGACTCTGACTCTAGCTCTGGTGGGAACAGCTGCTTTGGCTCCTGCAGCAGCAGTTCTGGCGGGAACAATGGTGATGGCTCTAGTGGTGCAGGGCCCGGGCCGGAGGGAGTGCATGGCATGGGGCTGGGCAGGGATGAGGATGGGGATGCAGAGGCAGGGATGAGTGTGGGAGGTGGGGGCAGTGAGAAGTTATTTAAATGTGGGACATGTGGTGGCGGGTGGGACCCCCAATAAAAACCTCTTGTTCCTCTGCCACTGGCAGATGGGGGGCTGGATCATGTGGGGCTTGTCAGCATTTGCTTACACTGTTAAATCTGCCATTGGAATTCAGCCTTCCCTCTGTAGGTAAAATAAGTTACTTTCCCATAGTGCTGCAGCCACAGGTAGGGTGCACTGTAGTATGCTTAGGTATAAAGTGATAGCTAGGAATTTATGTCTACACTGCAAGGTGTGATTGCAGCTCAGATAGCCATACCTGCACTAACTTTGATCTGCCGACCTAGCATAAGTAAAAATAGCAGCGGGCATGTGGTGGTGTGGGCTGCAGCCCAGGTAACAACCCAAATATGTACCCAGGGTCACTGGTGAGCTTCTACAGCCCACACTGAAGTTTGCGCCACTGCGTCTTCGCCGTTGGTTTTACCGTGCTAGCTAGATTAAAGCTAGCGCAGGTATACCAGCCCATGCTGCAATCATAACTCTGATTGCAGGGTAGACATCCCCTTAGAGAACACCGCTGTCAGAAAGTGCTTGATGGGAAAGGCCAGCATACGCTGAGGAAGAAATAAAGCCTGAATGTTGCACTGTCTTGGCTGCCTGGTTTTATGCTTGTACAATAGCCATTAAGCTCTCTGTTTCTCATCATTCTTAACACTCAGCTCTTCTGAGCATCGATATATCACAGGCCCCTCCACACCACAAAATGTGGATCTAAACTTCTCCCAAAACTCTGGGGCTGTGGGATTGCTTTGAGGCCCCACCCTATACGATGATGGCGATCTGTCTGAAACCAATCATGTATTATTATGCAATTCCTTTTCTCAGTGCCCCCGCAGCCAACAAATGGTTTGAAGTTTGAATCTAAAAATCCTGATTTAAAAAGGAAGAGATTCCAGAATTGCACTTCTAATCCATAGCTGAGTGATCTAGCTTCCAGAAGAAGCAAATAGATGGACAAAGCCAAACACCATTAGAAGCCAGATCCGACCACGTTTTCTATCTACAGTATCATGTTTTCCAAATATTTCATTCAGTGTGGTCACCAGCAGCGATTCCAGAGGTAATCCGGTGTCTCCTGTTACAATTTCCTCCATGACTGGGGCTCAGCACTACTGTGCCCTTATTCATTTGTTTCAACATCATCCTTAAAGAAAGGTCAGCTAATTCTTCCTCCCGCTTGTGTCTGCACTTCTCTCTTAATACATGGGATGGCCCAGGAGTGACCTGAGAAGAATTTTGGAGGGCTGCGGTCTGGACATTTCTGTGGATTTTTAAAATATTCAATTAAAAACATATTTTCCATTGAGGGAGAGTGGCTATTTGACTGCTGTCCAGCAGGAGTCCAGCTTTACACCAGGCTCTCACTGTAAATATTTAAACAAAAAATAACCTTGGCTAGCTAAATTAAATCTGGTTTAAGTCACATGCGGAAATGAATCTGTTAGTTTCAGCCTAGTCCCTTGTGGTTGTTTGGTTGCTACATCGCAGAAACCACCAAATAGTTTGTCACAGTTGGTAGTCTGTGCTCCAGCAAGAGCAGTAGGGGCTGCAAGTCAGGACTGAGGTGCATTGACTGAGCTGTAGGAGGCCCAGGAGTGCAATAGCAGGGTGGCTCCAGGCAACCATGGATGTGCATTGGCAGACTTGCATGGTGCTGAGGGCTGGCATATTGGGGGGAGCTGCATGTCAGGTACGGGGGCGCTGCCGGTTAGGAATGAAGTGCATCACCTGAGCAACATGGGCACCAGAGCTGAAATAGCAGGGGGACTGCAGGTCAGGAATGGGACTCTGGTGGAAAGTCACTCCGATATGGTGAGAAAAATGTATTTCAAACAATGACGTTTTTGCACCATCAATAATAATCTGTGATAGGCAGCTGCACTCACAGCGCTCCAGGTGTCTTGAAAAAGCCACTGTCATTTACGCACCCAAGTGAGTTGCCTGATTGGATTCCTTGAGTGGAATCTGGAAAGCCCAAATGTACCCTACAAAAGGAAACCACTTGAGAGGGTTAAACATAGCCACTGCCTCTGCCCTTCTGCAAATGGATTCAGTGATATAGCTGCTTTCCCAGAGCGGAATTAGGGTGACCAGGTGTCCCAATTTTATAGGGACAGTCCTGATATTTGGGGCTTTGTCTTATACAGGCGTCTATTACCTCCCACCCTGTCCCGATTTTTCACAAGGGCGATCTGGTCACCCTGGGTGGAGTAACCACTGCAAAGGAGCTGTTGTAGTCTAATGATGCAGCCAGTGGGGCAA
The DNA here is from genome assembly GCF_965152235.1 of Eretmochelys imbricata. NCBI lineage: Eukaryota > Metazoa > Chordata > Testudines > Cheloniidae > Eretmochelys > Eretmochelys imbricata. Next base: position 42,594,449 of record NC_135581.1, on the reverse strand, counting down.
AGTTTCAGTAACATTATGGGCAGTAAGGCCTGATTCTCTGCTTCCTTGCCCCTTGTGTTATCTGTCTCTGTGCAAAGTGAGAGTGAGATGCTACCACAGCAGAGTTGCACATTCCATGCCTACTTGGCACAGATAAATGACAATACAGGGGAGCAAGGAAATCGAGAATCAAGCCCAGTGTGAGGCCTTGTGTGGATTTTATCCAGAAGATGGCAGGGAATGAGTTAAACCTCTCTCCCTGCCTCCCTTCCTCTGTGGGGCTTGGCTAAAGTTAGCCACACATTTGACCTTTGCTGTAGACCTTGGCAGCATCCAGTGTGCCTCACCCTCTTACTCTGCACTTGGGCTGAGGGAAGCCCTGTTGTATGCGCATTTGGCCCTTAAAGAGGCAGGATATTCTTTCCAGCTATGTCTGTGTTGTACAGTAAAGCTCGTCACGCAGCTGTCCAAGCCCCTCCTAGGCCCACAGTGTCCTTTACTGCTGTAGCTGACCTTATGGCCTTATCTTGTATGTCACCACAGCAGGCAACTGGTGACTGCACCAGCCTGAGAAATCTAATAGTTCACTGAAGTTATCAGACTGCTGGTTAAGACATTGCCGGCAGCCTGAGATTTTTGAACGAACTCATCACACCGTCTGCTGTGAGAGGGAGGGGCAAAGGGGCAGTGATGGGAAGCTCAGTATGAGCTGGTGCAAGAAGCGAAGGAAAGTCAGAAGACACCCTCCACAATCAGTCTGCCTTCAGTGCCCTACGTGGAGACAGGTGGAAAGAGGATGAGCCAACATCTCAGTGACTGAGTCCCTTCCACCACAAAGAGGGACTTGGAGTTCAGCTCTCAGTCTGCCAGCACTTCCTTGACAGAGACGGTGCCCCTCGTGCCTGGAAAGCCCATAATCAGCATGCAGCCAGTGGGGAGGGCAGGCACAGGCCAAGGGGCAAAGCCCAGAAGGTGCATTAATAAAAACAACTGGGTTTGAAAAGTGATAGTAATAAAATGATGCTGTTGGGTCAAAGCACTGCCCTGGATTACAACAGGACCATCCCTGGCCTATGGTGTCAGGCAAGAGAGCCCCAGGGCAGAAGCAGTTCGGCCCTCTGACCATGTTTTACTGTTCTTGCCTTTCAGAGCTCAGCCAGTGTGTGTGTTATGGGGTCATAACTGAGATGGTAACCTATTGGTGGGGAGCAGTGTGGTGAGTGGTTGGAGCACACAACTGGGAGTCAAGCCCTTTCTTTTCCAGGCTCTGCAACCGCTTCCCAGCTAGGAATGATGAGTTAGCACTGGTAAAATGCCTGGAAGATGGAAAGCACAATGTAATTGATAGGGATGATGATTAATAACAATGTGGGTAGCAAAGGCTGATTAATGTTTTGCAAATCCACTTTAGGAGCCCGTAAGTTCCCTGAATCTTATGAATATACACTTACTGTATTGGGACTATTGTGTGCAAATTCTGTTCTCTCACAGACTGAGCCGTGTGTGTATATGTTTCAGCCCTGGCATGCTGGGCCTGGCTCCAGAGGTGTGTACTCTACATGCATACAAACTGCTTTGTGTTTGGATGCGTAAGAAGCTGTAATGATTCCCATTTGGGTTTGACCTTTTGCTCGATATTAAGCCTCACTGAGATGAACACTGCAGTGAGTGCAATTCCTCACGATGAAATATCTCTCCAGTGGGTAATTCCAGCCTCATCTGAGCTATGTTTTCTCCCACTGAATCATTTATTCCTGGTGTCAGGAAAGTGCAGAACGACTCTCCCCATCGGCTCTCTGTGCTCAGAGCCTCATTGATTCCTCAACTCCTACGCCTACAAATCTGCTACCTCAGCAGCCTCCTCCCACCTAGATTTTTTCCCAGGGGATACTGGGGCAAGGGGAGGATCCCAGAAAGAGGAAAGCTTCTCTAACAAGCCCATTCACAATCAAGGGGAGATGTGGTTTATTTAAGCTTCCTGATCCCCAGTCCATGTCTTTCTGTTTGGAAGCTTTTCACACTAGTCCTGATGCTGTGAAATACCTTCTCAGTACATTAGAGAGGCAACATGGGTGAGGCAATTTATTGGCCTAACTTCGGCTGGTGAAAGAGACAAGCTTTTGAGATTACACAAAGTTGTTCTCCAGGTCTTGGAAAGATACTCTGAGTGTCACAGCTAAATAAAAGGTGGAATAGACTGTTTAGCATAAGGAGTTAATGTTGTAAGAGACCATTCAAGCTGAAGTGGGCAGCTAACACCTCTGCAGTCATAGGACAATGGAGGGTTAGTGGGTTATAGATTGCTGTAATCGGCCATAAATCCAGCATCTTTTATGATTTTTGGTGTCTAAAAATTACGAATTTAAGCTTCTAGGCTTGTTTTATGAAGGTGTGGTGTAGATTTCCTTTGAGCATAAGGATTGAGAGATCAGATGTGGAGTGAGCATTTTGTGAAAAATGTTCACCCCCGGGTGATACGGTGTTTTTTCTGTGAGAGTTCATTTGAGAGTGTAGTGATTGTCTGTCTGGTTTCACCCACAAACATAGGTGCCAACTTCTGTTGGCGCCAATGGGTGCTTGACACCCATCTGCCCCTGGCCCCACCCTGACTCCACCCCCATTCCAGCCTCTTCCCCGCCTCCTCCCTGAGCGCGCTGCATTCCCGCTCCTCCCCCTCCCTTCCAGAGCTTGTTACACTGCGAAACAGCTGTTTTGTGGTGGCACGTGCTGGGAGGAGAAGCAGGGATGCAGCACACTCAGGGGAGGAGATGGAGGCAAGGTGGGGCAGGGGGGCAGAGCAGAGTGGGGAGAGAAGCTTGGCTGCTGGTGAGTGGAGACCACCCACCAATTTTTCAGCCGTGTGTTGATGCCTATGCCCATAAAGATGCTATTGGGACATTTAGGGCACTGGATGAGACACCTTTCACAGCATGTGTAGGACCCATGGTTCTTGAAAGGTGTGTTGAGGGGGGATATTGATCATTGTAGCAGTGGAGATATGTCTGCAGGTTTTGCATCTGTTGTTCTGGGGGGTCTGGTGTCGCTTTGAGTTGTGGGTCCTGGTCTGTGGGGAGCTTGCTTCTGAGGATGAGCTTGGTGAGGTTGGGGAGGTGGGGTTGAAGGCCAGAAGAGGGTCTTTCAGAATGTGGTCCTTATTGATTGTGGGTTGTCATTATTTAATGATACCCCCTACGGGTTCCAATGTGGGGTGGTAGGTGACAACAAAGAAAGTGACGTCAGAGGGTTTTTTCCATATTGAAGCAGGGTCTGTCGGGTATTTGGGTGGCCCATTCCATGATGCGATCTGCTTCTCTCATTGAATGATCTTGTTTGGTGAAGGCGGTTTTAAGTGTGTTAATGTGCATATCCCAGACTTTCTCCTCAGAGCATATTCTGTGGTATCTGAGTACCTGGCTGTAGATAACAGATTTCTTGGTGTGTTTGGGGTGGCCACTGGAGCTGTGAAGAGAAGTTTGGTGATCTGTGGGTTTCTTTGTATATAGCTGACTGTAGGGTTTCATTGGAGAAGTTGATTGTGGTGTCCAGGAAGCTGATGTTGGTGCAGGAGTGTTCCAGAGAGAGTTTGATGGATGGATGGTGGTTGTTGAAGTTGTGATGGAAGTCTGAGGGAGTTTAGGTTGCCCGTCCAGAGGATGAAAATGTCATAGATGTATCTGAGGTATACAGTTGGTTTTGTGCTGTATTTGTCCAGAAATTCTTCCTCAAGGTGGTCCATGAAGAGGTTGGTATTTTGAGGAACTATTTTGGTACCAGGCCTGTTCCCATGGTTTGCCCAAAGTGTTTTTTTTTTTAAATATAAAGTTGTTGCATATGAGGATGAAATAGATGAGTTTGGCAATGTGTTTTGGGTGGATCTCTGAGGGTTGGCCATTGTCTTGTAGATATTTGAGGCAGGCAGTGATGCTGTCTTCATGAGGAATGTTGGTATACAGGGAGATTACATGTATGGTGGCAAGGATGGTGTTCTGATGGAGGTTGTTAATCTTGTGGAGTTTCTGGAGGAAGTTGGTTGTGTCCTGGAGGAAACTGGCCCTCTGTATGGTGAGTGGTTTGAGGATGGCTTCTGTGAGTCCTGCTACCCCTTCATTAAAGAGTGCTGTGGCCAGATATGATGAGTCTGCCTTGGTTCCCTTATTTATGTATCTTGAGACACATGTGGAAGGTTCCTGGGATGGATTTGTGGGGGATGAGATTGTAGAGTTTCTCCGGCAGTTGTTTGGGGAAAGTTTTAATGATATCCTTAAATCTCTTTCAACATATAAACTCTTCTGCTAAACAATCTGTTCCACCTTGTGACACACACAGTTCCTTTCCCAGACCTGAAGAAGAGCTCTGTGTAAGCTTGAAAGCTTGTCTCTCTCACCAACAGAAGTTGGTCTGATAAGAGATTTCTTCACCCACCCTCCCTCTCTAATATTTTGGGACCAACACTGCAAACAGTGGAAGATACTGAATTTTCTCAGTACATGGCTCCCATTGTGGGCTTGAGACAGGGCTTGTCAGAGCTTCTGTGTAAAGCACGTTATGCTGGAAGGTCACATTTTCAGGAATATGAACCGTATTCCTCAGTCCCAGGCTAATAGGCCCAGTATTAGGTATCACGCAGAAACTGATACAGTTCAAGGAAGGCAGGGGCAATTACTCAGACATAAGTGGGTATAAATAGGCTGAGATGTATTAGCACAGTTAATCTGGTTCCCAGGCACAGGGTTACACAGAAGGCCAGATGTGTGTGTGTGTGTGTGGGGGGGGGGGGCACATTGCACTCCTCCCTCTGGAGCACTAAGCACTGAGGATCAGGCTGTGTGTGTGTGTATCACACACAATGGAATTCCTAGGATTGCAAAGAGCCCTGCAGGACCTTGGCCTTTCCTGGCTTGTAGTCTCATGCTTAACAGGCTAACTCCATTGCTCACAGCAGGGGTGAATCTGAGCTACTCTGCTCAGGGGCAGAGAGAGCAGCTCCTTTCTATGGTAGTGAGCAAATGCAATCATTCACACACCCTCCATGCAGGAATGAGAGCATGGGGACCTCTGGACCTGCCATGGTCAATCTGTTTTAGGCACTTTGTCTGGCCCCAATCACCATAGTACCTGAGCACCTCCCCCTCTTTAATGCATTTACCCTCCCAGTACCCCAGGTGGTAGGGGAGTGCTACTATCCCCATTGTACAAGTGCGGGAACTGAGACACAGAGACTAGATGACTTGTCAAAGGTCACACAGGGAGTCTCTGGTAGAGCAAGGAACTGAATTCAGGTCTCCTGAATCCCAGCCTAGTACCATATTCTCGGGACCATCCTTCCAACCTGTCAAGAGCCTGCATGGTGCTCTCAAGTAGGAGTGACATGACCCTGATACATTCTTTTGCTCCTCTGGAACCATAAGTTGTTCTTTTCTAATTCTCCACTGGACACTGGGACTCCACCGTCCTTCCCCCTCATGCTTTCATTTCACAGAATAATACACTTAAGTTAGTGAAATCCTCCTTGGCGTTGGTCAGTGGAGTGAAGTTCTAGAACAATTGCACAATGAGTCCTGTCTCCTAAACCCCAGTGCAACTTCCATGATACTTACCTCTCTGCACCCCGTGGGTGTCATTATCCAGTAAACTGCAGGAACTTGTCATTAGTTACGGGGTGTTTATTAGGGACGGGCAAAATTGTTTGGATAAAGTAAGAGCTGAACTGCCATCCAAACAGGAATCTGAACCCCAGAAGTTTCTGAAGTTCAGTGCAGCAGGGTTAAGTTTGCTTCTTATCACTCTGCCTTCCCTGGATGTCACTGTCCCCAGAGATGGGGCTGGGGAGGAGAAGGTGCTGGTGTGCTCTGGGGCCCAACTGGCAGCAGGAATCATCTCTTCTGCTGAGATTCCCAGCTGTGGTTTACAGGTACAGAGCCACTTGATTTACTCAGCACTAGATTTACTTTGTATTTAAAGAAGGCTTTCGTAATTTCCTGGGGATACCCCCTTTGGATTCCTGACTGGGATTTTGGAATAACCAGAGAAGATCTTGCCTCTGGAGAATCCAGCTATTCTCCTCTGTCTTGCACCTTGTCACTTACACATGCGTGATGTGAGAGTCCACCAGTCTTTGGGAGGTTAGTCAGGACTGTCTGGGTGCCCATGCAGTGCCGATATGATCACAGAAGGTCACAGTCAGGCACTTCACTACTGAGTCTCAGTGCTTTAATTAAAAAAGTTCCAAGCAGCCTGGCCCTGGACATAAAGACTGACTTGATTTCCGTGCCCAGGAACATTGTGTTCCCATTATTTCTGTTCTTAACCATACTTTTCCAGTTTATTATCTACAGCATGCCCATGATGTGACCCTGCTTTTTCCCAGCACCTCTTCTAACGTGGCTCAGCCCCTTCCACCCTTTTCCTGAGTGTCTGAAGATAAAAACCAAAGGGTGTGTGAAAAGGGCAATCTCCTTAACCGTCTCAGCTGCCCCCATGTTGTGGGATGTCCAAATGCACCAGTGCCTCACCATGACACAGGACATGGGCTCCACCTGTTCAAAGGCGGTTGTGCAATGCTGTAGACACCATAGTGTCATGGTACTCATTGGGTTAATGCAAGAACAATAGCAAATGCAGAAATGTACTGTCTAGTGATTGTGTGGGAGATGGGGCTAAAATTAGAAAGCTGATGCATATCAGAAGCTATGGAGGCTGCTCAGCTTTGGCAGATACTTAAGTCACTGTTTATTGCAGTGCTGCATGGGAACAGAAAAGATCAATATTTATTAGTCACAGAAAGCAGAATTTTGCATGAAAAGCATTGATTGACCTGCCAGCTGAAACAATGGCCTTATATCATAGAATACCAGGGTTGGAAGGGACCTCAGGAGATCATCTAGTCCAACCCCCTGTTCAAAGCAGGACCAATCCTCAATTTTTGCCCTGGATCCCTAAATGGCCCCCTCAAGGATTGAACTCACAACACTGGTTTAGCAGGTCAATGCGCAAACCACTGAGCTATCCTTTCCCCCTTCTCTGAATATCTTCTTTGTTATTTGGTCTGGATTCCCTTTAAGTTAGAGTACTGCCCTCTTGACAGAGAAAGACCAGAAAGGAAAGCAGGACTGGGGGAAACATACAGTGGGGGCTTGCTCTAGGGGGGACCAACAACCTGCCTGAATTTAGGGTGGCTGTATTGCTGTTGGCAATGGAAATTGGAAAAGGAGTCCTGGCAAGGAGCTGAGGTGGCACATTTATGACTCGCTCCAAGGTCTCGTCTTTGGAAATAGGGGGCAAAGTTCTGGGATCAGGTCAGGCATCCCAGCCTATAACAAGGAAGTGCACACTAGTGGTTAGTGCTGGAAACCTTGTCTCTCAGATTCCACTCCTGTCTCTGCTTCTAACTCACCTCTGCAGGTCACTTTCATAGCATATGCACGATGCTGGATTTGAACATAAATGAATCACCATTTTGGTCACCAGTACTCTTCGTATATTAAGTTTTCATTGTTGTAGGTCCAACAACAAAACAGAAAACCCACACTCCTCCTTGTGCCTGTGCAGAAGCAGTGAAACTGCCATTTCCAGAACCATGCTGGCATCACTAGAGACGCTGGTGCGCAAATAAAGGTGGTTTTACAGGAGGTTGAATCAGGACTTCTGGGTTCTATTCCCAGGCCTGCCACTGGCTCACTGTGACACTTGGAGCAAGCCATAAGGTAACCTTTGTGGGCTACACTTTCAAGAGGGCTCAGTACTGACAGTCAGGGCCAGATTCCAAAAGAGCCCCATTCCCATTTAGGCAACAAGCTGTGTCCTGCTTATCAAAAGAGCTGAGCGTGTTGTGTACCGAGATTTCTTGAAACCCCAGCCCTGACTGTGGGTGCTGAGCCCTTGGAAATCTGGCCCTAAATTTCTGATTTTTCTATCTGTGAAATGAGGATGATAATCCCCTCCTATCCAGCAGTGAGATTGAATAGATGTGTCTGGGAAGATCCCTAGATACAAGGTGCTATCACACAAAGTTGAGTGGTTCTGCCTGGTTATCCGAACGATGAATGTGGTGTCCTTTCATTCAAACAGGAGTGAAACACTCTGCACCGGTTATGAAACAAAATTTTTGAAATACACTCTTTCCTCGCCTTCATGGAACCGCCTGTTGTCACCTGAAACACTAAACGCACTCGAGGGAAGTCTGGCACACTTAGATTAGGAAAAATACCTGAGAGCCTCAGTATATTACAGCTTCCATCGTTGCTACCACCACAGCAGACCTAAAACAAACCTGAGACCCTAAAGCCAAAAACAAAGGGCGTAAAGAGGAGGAAAGTCACTCCCAGGCCAGATGAAACCCCAGCCCAGCCCAGCTCTGTGGCTCCCAGGAATCAGTCAGGCAAAGGAAATGTTCTGGTAACACTTCTCACTCCAGTGCAGTCTGAAGCAGACCATTTAGCAATAATCTGGTTTATGTATGGCTAATTCTTCCATGAGTCCTACATCAGCTGAGGGTGGCAGCACAGTTTAGGAGACTGAGACCAGCACAGGGATTTCAGGAGTTACTACTAACTTGCTCAGGGGAGGCAAGTTATATACACTCGTGGTGCCCAGGCTCCAGCAATATTCAGGGCCCGGGGGCCCGGCTCCACCAATCTTTGGGGCCGGGTCTCTCCCTGGCCCTGGAGCCTGCAGCTCACACTGACTTTGCTCTGCCAGCTCCCTGCATCAACTGCTGCCGCAGGGTCCAAGTGCCCCTTCACTAATGGCAGGGCAGGCTGGCCTCACCCTGCCCTTCCACCCTAGCCCTGAGCCTCTCCAATGCCCCAAACCCCTGAACTCCAGCCCCAGACAAAGCCCTCATCCCCCTGCACCCTAATCCTCTGTCCCAGCCCTGAGCCCCTCCCACACCCCAAACCTCTCATCCTCAGCCCCACAGCCCTCACCCCTGCATCCCCTCCTATCCCCAACCTCCCTCCCAGAGCCTGCACCCCCTCCCTCTTCCCACACACACCCCCCACCCCCAAACTCCGTCCCAGAGCCTGCACCCCTCACCCCCTCCTACACCCCCATCCCAGAGCCTGCACCCAAACACTGTCTCAGAGCCTGCACCCCTCATCCCCTCCTGCACTCCCACCCCCTGCCCCAGCCCGGAGTCTGCACCCAAACTCCATCCCAGAGCCTGCACCCCAGACCCCCTCCCCCACCCAAATTCCCTCCCAGAGCCTGCACCCTAATCCCCAGCCCAGGGCCTACATGCCAGACCTCCTCCCCCCACCCAAACTCCCTCCTAAAGCCTTAGGCAGGTGGGGGGCAGAGTTTGAGGGGGCAGGTTCTGGCTACCACCAAAATTTCTACAAACTTGCCACCCCTGAACTTGCTGGGTAACTTTTGGGCAAATCTCTTCTCCACTCTGCCTCAGTTTCCCCCTCTAGAAAAGGGGAAGAGTAACTGACCCACTCCATGGGCTGTTGTGAGGATTTTTTCATGTCTGTAAAGCATTTTGACACAATGTCATCCTGGCATTGCTGCTTCTGGCTGCTGTAGCCAACTCTTCTGCGTCATTCTCCAAACTCTTCCTAAGGAATGCAAGCGTTCAAGTCACTCCTTGTACGTTTTCCCTCAGAGACTGAAGCCAAAGGATATTTCAGGGTGGGCTGTCTAATTACACCACTGCCTGGCAAAGAGGTACAGCGAGATGTGAGGCGAACACACAACTTCGCTGCATGGAGTCTTGTTGAGAGAGCTATAAATTTTGAATTAGGATATAAAAACTGCCTGAGCTGAACAGACCAATATTCCATCTAGCTGGTATCCTGTCTCCAACAGCGGCCCATGCCGGATGCCTCAGAGGAAGGCATAAAACCCCCATAATGCACCTAATTGTGCAATACTAGCCTTTGGGGGGAGATTTTGAGCTGACCCCAGCTGATGAGCAGCTCTTGCCCTGAAGCAGAAGAATCAATAGCCGTTATGATATTCATCTTAGCTAGTGTCACTGTGGATGCTGTTCTTACTCACATAAATGTCCGATCCTGTTGAGAAACTTACTAATGCTATTTGTTCTATAGCTCTTTCAATAGCTTGCTGTGGAGCTGGTATTCTCATACTCAGGGACGCACTCAGGCTAAATCCTAGGTAAACTGCTTCTGTTTGCTGTTGGACCCAGAAAGGGGTTTAATCCCCACTCTCCTTTCTCTTGTTGATTAGCTATTAACCTCCCACATGTTCCCTCTATAGAGCACTCCTTAAAGAGATAGAAACAGGCGATCTGATTCCTTGTTGGCAGGCTGTAACCCCCTCACTCCCCAGACCTGCTTGGGGTCATGGCTTACATTTAGAAAGCATTTCCACTCTCTGGCAGCAGCCTTGTCTTGTTACCCCTTTGTTGACAGGTGTTCCAGCCAAACCCTGCTGTCTGCTGGGCTGCAGGGGAGAGACTCCTCAGCCCTTCAGCCAGCATCAGCAATCTGAAAGCAAAGGCCTCTTGTGACACATCTTGCCCCTGAGCGGGGCTGCCCATGCCAGGGCTGGACTCAGTAGCTGGTGATTTGATGGGTGGACTCATTGCACTGTCATGCAGGAGGCACGGGTGTGGTGGAAACCCCAAGGGACTTCTGCAAAGGGAACAGGTTTGATTCTGCAGTCAGGTGAAGGAAAGCGTCCTGTTCAAGGAGCCCTGTCAGCATCCCTTACAGAGGAGGCTGCTCTCGCTTATCCTCCCCCCCACACCGCCCTTCTGTTCCTGGGCACACACAGGCCTGAAAGGATTCAGTGAGGGCAGTGGATGGAAATTAGAGCTAAAAGTGGCTCGTCAGGGGTCCAGTCAGTGAAGGACTGCCAAGTGGGCAACCTGCTCTCTGCAGGGGTCTCTTGCTCTCCCTCGGGGAGTGCTGGGAGAGGGAACTCAGCCCCTGGATGAAGATGGGGGGTGCCTCAGAGTCCACCACCAGCAGGGAGCACTCAGGCCAATGTCGTGGTAAGGTGACGAACTTCAACAACAGCCTCATCTGCTCCTCAGGAGTCCTGAGTTGGGAGCAGCCTGGAGCATGGGACAGAGTAGAGAAAAGGGGAAGGACAGGAAACCGAAACCCAGGAGCGGTGGAGTTGTGCTTGCCTGCTAGCAAAAACAGCAGAGCAGAACTGAGGGAGGAGAGCATGTCTCAGCATGGGTACCAGGTAGGGAGCTGACTGAGTCCACACTAATTAGACCATTAAATCTGGAAAAGGCACAGACACTCACACAGCATGGCTCAGAGAAATGAGGGTCCGTTGGTAACAATAACTCCCCAATAATAAATGTCTCCAGGAATTGTTCTGTTCAGCCAGTACTGGGTATTGTTGGTTACGTTCCTGGCCAGATCCTCCTCTCACCTCCAGGCAAACCCCACTGATGCTTGCGGAGATGCACAGGTGTAACTGGCTCTGTAACTCAATTCACATGCCTCACATTCCTCCCACATGTTCCCACTGTTTTTTTCTCCTATTAAGGGCTTCATGCCTTCTGTTGTACAGCACTTCCATACACTCTTATGTACCATGGAATAGCTGACCCCTTCCCAGGAACCAGGTAACCTTCTCTCCTCCTTAAATCCCGTGCTTCCCATGAAGAATTCCAATATTGCATGTGACAGGCCTCAGAAAATCATGAGATTTGCTTAAAAATTATGAGAGTTTTAAAGATAATATTTTTAGGTTCCTTTTATTTGCCTTCTAGTTTGAGATTTAGAGGGTGTTACCTTCTCAGACCTTTCCCTGCAACCATGAGAACTAGCAACAAACTTTTTTATTAATGCAGGCTGAGAGTCTCAACTGACCACATGACTCCAGGAGCTAGGGCTTTAATAAGAATGCCAAGTATCACAAGACACAATAAAATGATAAGAGCTGGCAATATTCCAGGGGAGATCTGCCTGGGGGTGGCATCATTATAGATTCTCAGCATGAACTGTTACATTTGTCTGTCAGGGTTTGGTTGTTGCTTGAGTTGCAAACTTTGCATCCAGGTTTTGAACACCCCAAACTGCAGGGGTGTTCAGAGCTCAGGTTAGTTTCAGGCTGCTATAAAACTAGGGGCTTGGTCAGATGACAGATTCAGATCCAGATCTCTGGGTTCAGAGTGCAAACACCCACAAAGTCCAGTGGTGTTTCGATGCAGGCAGGTACTCTGGAGCTATCACTAGCTGGCAAGTCCCCAGGGCAGAGACTGTATCTGTCTGCATGTCTGTACAAGCACTAAATAGGCTACTCCTGGGGGGCATTCTGCACCAAAAAAATAAAAATTCTGCACACAATATTTTAAAATTCCCCAATATTCTGCAAATTGTATTTGTCAAAATAACACTACATAATCACATCAGTTTCAAATATTTTGGTAATTTATTTGAAAATACCTGTCAGCAAGCATGTCTGTAACAGTACAGACACACACAAAAATTCTCCCAGGAGTAGAGAGTTAAAGATACCTCTATGACAACCCAGTTCCTGTTTCTCTGCCCCCTTCCCACTCAGAGCCCAGCCGGGGGGCCAGATACCCACAACACCCCACCTCCCCCCAAGCCCAGCTGCGGTATCCCCCCCAAACCCTCTCCCCTTCCAGAGCCCAGTCATGGGGCCCCCATGGCCCAGATACCTGCACCCCCTTCCCCAAAAGCCCAGACACCCACTCCTCTCCCCCCCAGAGTCCAGCCATGGCCCCTCCCCAGCCCAAACAGCCACTCCCCTCCCCTCCCCAGCCCAGGGATCCAGGGGGAGAAATAACTTGATGCTTGGTCCCAGGCTTAAGTGGAGTTTCCTGCACGGCCACTGTCTCCTTCCCTCAGGGCATGCAGGGAACTGCAACTACTGGGAATCCTCTAGCTCCCTCCCTCCTTCACCCCCCTCCCCCCCCAGTGTCTTCTGTTTGTGAGCTCAGTCCAGCGGCCCCTAGTGGTGGCCAGCAGCACTGCAGCCCATTTCTGTGCGGGAAAGGAAATTCTGTGCACACAACATTAATTTCTACAAAATTCTGCATTGTGCAGTGGCACAGAATTCCCCTAGGAGTAATAGGCTTAGGGCATGTCTACACTGCATTTTAAAACCTGCGGTAGCAAGTCTCAGAGCCCAGATCTACAGACCTGAGCTTGCAGGACTTGCACTGCAGCACTAAAAAAGCTGTGTAGATGTTCAGGCTTGGGCTTTGAACCCAGGGGATGAGAGGTGGGCTTCAGAACCCAAGCTCCAGCCCAAGCTATAACCTCTACACAGCTGTTCTTAGTGCTGTAGTGTGAGCCCAAGTCTATAGATCTGGATTCTTGGACTTATTGCTGTGGCTTTTAAAATGCATTAGAGACATATCTTCAATGGGTGAGATTGTCACCCCTGCTCTGGGCCCTTTATGTTGGGCAAAGGGCCTGTAGTGCCATAAAGGGGCTTTAAAAGCCCTGGATCTGGCTCAGGGAGAACTCATGTAGCCCCCAGAGATTCTGACCTACCCTGCTGTAACATAGACAGCCTCCTAGTTGACTGGATTACATCAGAGTCACTTTGGACTTGGGAGCAGCCTAGAAGTGGGAGGGTGCAAGTGTGGCTTAACATAACCTTAGTCTCTGCTTCCCAGTGGGTGCAGCGTAGACTCTCACCCAGTAACTCCATAACCAAAGCATCGGAACACCACTGGTACTGAATTGCAGCAGCCAAGGAGAGTGACTTTTTTCCTAAGAACAAATATTCTTGTCTTTAGTGTTGCTAATTTCAAAGCATGCATTGCAATCCATGGCTGAAGCCGTCATACCTGGGAATACTCCAGTCTTCCTGAATTCTAATGAATGAGCCTGGTTTCTGAGAAAAGCTACCGTGTTTGCATGACCAGCTAGTCCTTTGTGAATGGCATTTACAATCATTTTTCAATGAAGAGCAATTTCTTTTTGTGTTTCTTTTCGAGCTGACATTTTGCCAGTCAGGTACTGCTTTAATTAGTGTGGCTTTCTCATTGAGGTACGTGCTCCCACTGGCAGCAACCAGCACGTCCTACAAATTGGAAAAATTAATGAATCAAAGAGCCACCACCAACTTGAAAAATCATATTTCTGCCTGAAAAACATGGTACCATTGCATCAAACTCCTAATGTGACTAATACTGAAAGAATTTGTAGATATTTTCTGTTTGTTTCCTCTTGTTCGTTGGACAGCATTTTGGATATAGTCTGTTTCACTGTTTCCCCTGTATAATTGGCTCGGCCGCAATCCTACAACCATTAACACAAGTGAGTAGTCATGTTGTGTAGATACCCAAGAGTGCATAGGCATTTGCGGGATCCAAGCCTTTGAGAGTCAGTTTTTTTCCCTTGCTAAAAGAAACCTTGTGAAAAATCAACAGGGGATTAGAAAAACCCTTACATTTTTGTAAAGCATTTTTATTTAAAATTTGGCTCCCAGGTGTAGAATCTTAAAAAAAATTAGTCGATTTAAAAAACATCAAGTTCAGTGTCCCTTTTTTTAGCCATATTAGCAAATATTGATCCTGCACTTTTTACTTGGGCAAAATTCTCCCTGGGATCCGGAATGCGAGGCTGGTAGAATGGCAAGGGGGTTGGGAGGCACTACAAGGTTTCAAAGTTTTGGGGACCAACTATCTAGGAACATCATGGTTTGGGGTATGTCTGGATGCAAGCCATGACCTAAGGGTGGCATGATGTCTTTATGGGGGGTGGGGAGGGGGAGGAGGGGGAAGGTTGAGGGTTGTAGGAGGGATTGTTTATTTGCCCACATGAATGACATCTCTTTCCAGAGTGAGTCGCTTCCTTCACATTCAGCTTCAGGTGTGATTTAAATCTAAATAAACTGGGCCTATTTAATTTGCTCTCTGAAAATATCAGAAACTCACAACCACCACCTACACCACCTATGATGTGGTGTAATTAGGGATTCCACTTTGAACAAATTGGCCATGTTGCATCATTGTCATGGTTACAAAGCTGGATGCACCTCCAACCCCCCTCTGAGTGCACCCGCATAGGAGACAGGCCTGGTGTTGTTAGCTCTCCTGGGGTGGAATTAGGTGACTCTCCATCACATACAGTGCTGGCTGTAAGACCATGGTCGCTTAGGTAATTTTGTAATAGAGAAGATTACAGGCTCAGCTGGAATCAATTCACCTGTTAGGTGAGGATTGTTGACACTTGTGGGCAATGACTGGGCTAATGAGGTAATTAGTTCAATAATGGAGCTATATGATTGGCAGGAACAGGAAGTAAGGGAGAGTGAGCTGGGTGTGGTAGAGAAAGCTTGGTAGAAGGTTCTTCCTGATGGGTCTGTGCTCTGCTCTGCAGTGTTTGGAATCTGATTAAAGGTGCACCAGGGGAAGGGAAATGTATTCTGTAGGTCATGAAGAAGAGACTATCTAAATGGGCTAGGTAGTACCTTGTGGCACTCCCACTCCTAGACTGGGATTGCAGTGTCCTGTGGGTTAACCATGCTTACCTCGCTGGTGTGACTGGGTTCAGTGTTTGCTGGCCTTCCTTTTGGGAGTCTGTGACCAGTGGAGAATAGAGTTGAGATGCTGGCAGACCAGGTATCAGCTTATGCCGAGATCCACATGTCTCACCTGAGCACTGACAAATATCCAGCTGGAATCGGTCTGGCTCAGCTGTGTGCTAGTGTTGTTAAAATAGGGATTGGAATGATAAGAATGTGTTTAGACTTTATTGAATGCTTGTGAGTTGCTGCAGCATTAATCTCATTACATCTGTATCCATATTGTAAGGTAACACTTGAGCGCTTGTATTGTCAGCCTCTATAAAACTGTGACTGTGTAAATCACAAGCCAGGAAGGAGAAGGGTTCTTGTAACACTGTCTGAAGTAACTTGAGCATGAATATCAACCTCAGGGAACATAATACAGTATTCATAATACAGTTAGGAGCCAGAGCACAAACTCCAAATTGGTTGTGCGTTCTCTACTTAGATGTCACCAACCAATTATCCATATGCTTGGTTAAAAGGTTAATCTGTACATTAGCAACAGAATGCTTAACCCTTCTTTAACTATGCCATGGCGGTTGGCTGTAACTAGAGCCATGAGCCAATGTAAATTGCTTCTGTCAATGTTTTATTGGACTGTGTCAAAGTAAAATCGATGAAGCGTTAACTAAAATAAACCAACTGATTTGCTAGACCAGACTAAGTCATAAACGGACTAGTGTGCTGTGGAGGGCTGGCTCCAGTATGCATATGTGAGCAAGTCTGGCTTCTAGGGTGACTTCCCTTCCATCAGGCTGATGGAGGTGAAGGAATTCATAAAAAGGTAATCAGTGAGTAGCTATAAGGGGATGTGGGTTCATAATGTCTCTAAATTTGCTATTGCCCTTGATGTCATAAGGTATCAATGATCTATCTACAGTTAACATAGAGGCAAACTAGCATACAATTATTGCATTGTAGGTTTGCTGGAACTTTAATTTGTCTGAATTTATTGTCAATTAATTTCTAAACTGTAGCTTATTTGCAATGGCTTTTTTGGGCATGCTTTACAGGTGCATGTGTGAAAGCGATTTTCTTCACCATCTTATAACAAAAAAGCTGAACTGGCTTTGTGCACTTTGCAAGAAAAACAGCTGCTCCCTGGCAGAGAAATTACACAGTGAGGTTTAGCCCCAAAATGAATTCAAATATCTGCAATATAAATCTCAGGGAAAAAATGGATTTATAATGGAAATCTTCTCTCATTTTAAATTACAGTGACACATGTGTGAACATGAAATTCATCCTGCAGTATCCAAGTAGCTCCCTACACTGGCCACATGTCCCCACAAATAAAGAGAATAGCACAGACTACCTGCAAAATGACCTTTCTTCTAACAGCTCCAATGCTTTTGTGCTGTAAGAACAGGATAAGATTGCTACTGACGGTGTAAGGCTACTTCAGCTGTATTTCTCTACAGCCACAAGGATATATCCAGGGGTTTGTTAGGAGAACAACAGTACCTACCAATAATCAGGTGGTCTAAGCCCTAGAGATAAGCTAATTATAATATATTTGCTATTTTTGTGAATTACTGTCTCTAAAATCAATAGATATACATGTGTATAAATGTGTAGGTAATGTATTTATGTGTATATACATCATAGGCAGGGTTGAAAGCACTGCCTTTATTAAGATTGTCCAACAATCCCCATTTTAAGACCTTTGCTCAGTTGCTTAACTTTGCCAAATCTTAACTGTTTGGGCTGAATTTTCCCATGCTAGGTGTCTGCCTCAGGCTGAAATTTTCCAGAAAGTTTCTGTGGAAATGGCTCAGATGTTTCTGAGGATAAGGATGGGGCAAACACATAGTTTTGCCATTTAAAAAAAAAAAATTTGTTAACTTGTTTTTTCTTTGCAAAGCTGTAGAATAGGGATTTGAAATTTGGCACAGCGGTGGCCTTTAAGTGAGGGTCGTGCATTTGGCTATTCCTGTGCAAATTTTGCTAACTTATAAGTCTAGAAAAATTTCAGTTCATACATGCTCAGTGGAGATGTCTTAGAGTAGCTAAGATCGCAAATGATTCAGCCCTCGCTGAACATGTGCCATCCCTTCACAGTTCCTATATGTGATTGGACAACACGTGTGCAATTGAGCACACTCATCTCCGTGCTGCTGCTCTGGGCTGGGGTGCAATCAGGCACTGGAGCGGAGAGCAGGTGGCCTCTCCTTCCTGTGCTCTCATAGACCCACCCTGCTGCACCCAGGCAGTGTGGTGGAAGAAGGCACCTGACTCAAATGCAAAGGGGGCAAGAGCTGGACAGAGGAAGGAATAAATCAGGTCAAGGAGCCTGATGAGACAGGGACGAAGAAAAGAGAAAATGGGACTAGGAGCTAGGGAGTTGGGGTGAGAGACTGATGCTTGTTGGGCAAGGAGACTGGGACTGGGAAACAGTAGGTAGGGAAAATGGGGTGGAGTTGATAGATCTGACAAGGAGCTGGGGTATGTGGGGAAGACTGGGACTGGAGTAAGGAACTGGAGTGGATGGGAAGAATGAGATTAGATGAGAACCCTGGAGAGGGAGCCTGTGGGGTGGGAAAGCACACCTGGAGACCAGAGGAATGGAAGAAACAGATTAGACAAAGAGTTGAAAGGGATGAGAAGTCTGAGGAATGGAGACTGGCATTGGGTAGGCAAAGAGAATGTGAGCAGGACAAGGAGCCAGGAATGGGGAAGAGACAGGACTGGGAAGGGAACAGTTGGCAGAGATGGGCAAGAAGGGAACAGTTGGCAGTCCTGTTTGTGGGCCATAGGCAGAAGAGTCTATACCCATTATAGCTCGCTCTGGACCAGAGCATGGAGTGGAACTCAAGGATCCTTAGTCTCCTCATTCCTCTGCCATGACCAAATATCCATGTATGTCTCATTCCAGCCTACAATTGTTATCAGCACCAGTGGCAGAGGTCTGTGCGGTGGATTTAAAGGTTCCAGCCCTGCTAATGAACCATGTGGGTGTCAATATAATGCCACATGATGGAATTTCAGATTATTTTTTGGTTTGCTTTTTAAAAAAGCCTAGGCAATTGCGTGCGTGTGCACACACCTGTGTTAAAAGAACATTCAGGTTGCAAAGTCTCGCTGCTAGAAGTGAGACCCACCAAACTCCTCTCACATAGGGGCCTCCAAAAATCCATTAGATGGGAAATATTTTCAATCTCTGCTGAGCTGAGCTATATTCAAACTGGCAACCTACTGATGAAAGGCTCCGTAATCTATTAGCAATGCCCTGAGACATCAAGTCCCCCAGTAGGTGCTAACTTAACAGGAAGGCCTGTATGAATGGGGATGAAGAGATAGGCATGATCTATCATACATTCAGTGTCTATGCATTTTATATGTAATATTAAAGGAGAATTAAAATTGCAAAAGTTAGAAAATCCAAATTAAGCTGAATGAGGCAACGTTAACTCTGCCCTCTTGCATAGGTGCAACTACAAAAAAGTGGGGGGATGGGGAAGCGATGAGTGGAGTAATTTCTTTAACCCAAAAGTTGCAGGGACAAGGTGCATACTTCACAGATGTGCTTGTCCGTCACCTCTCACCCCCAATGCCATAAGTGTGAATGTTCCAATGTCTGTGCACATGTGCAGGGCTCTGTGTCCCTCTGTCTTCTCTCTCTCTCTCTCTCCTGCCTCCCATGAGGAGGAAGTCCTGCTGTATCTGGGTTTCCTCCTCCCCTTGCATGCAGCGCTGCCTATAGTCACTTGGGATCCAACTGACATCACAGGAACGAGCCTAGGGTAGACTACAAACATTTATAGACTGGTACAAAAGCAGCGTGGAGTGTCCAGACCAGCTTGAACAAACGCGTTCACTTCCTTGAGTTAACTGGCAATCAATTAACTGGAGGTAAAAGTCTCTAGTGTAGACACAGCCTTAGTTAGCATTAGTAAAAGTTTATGTTTGGAGTAAAATTTTCAAGAAATGCCACTTTGAAGCCTCCATAATTGAAACGGTTTGGGCAATTGCCATCAAACTTCCAAAATCAAAACATTTCTAATGTGCACTGAACATAAATCACAGTCACACTTTCCCTGTGTAACATTGTAAGGGGGAATGATTACGGGGGTTATAATAGAGCCTGGGTTACATCCTAACAGTGGAGCTGTTGCTGAGCAGTTTATAGCCACTAATGGGTTTTTTTTAATGGGCTGTAACTCACAAACTGCTCAGCAATTTTCTCTAAACTTGAAAAAATAAATGTAAAAAATCCTTTGCCTTTAGAAAAGCCTGGGTATATTCAGACCAAATCAATTTTGCCAACCAAAATTTGGGGGCTGCTGGGTGCTAAATATTTGGCTTATAATGGAATCTGGCAGCAACCTTTACTACGGAGAGACTATTGTTTCTCCATAATAATTCAGCTTCCTATAAGGAAACCAACACACACAAACCTCCCTCTGTTGACATTTGCCACTGGAGAGATTTATTTCTGTAATAAGTTCTTTGCAGCAAGACTTAAACTTTCCCCTTTGTTTTTTATTATTAATTATATCTTTTACAGCTAATGAAACATAATATTCAACTGAAATAATTTCAGGCATCTACTGTGATAGCATGATCCATTTTCAAAAATAAATGGTTTGTGGTTTCCTCTGTTGGCCTGCTGGATCGATCTGTTATAATGACAAATCTGCCCCTTTCCCCATATTTTGGCTCAAAAAGAGATGAAACCTTCTCCTACTCTGGCCACAAAAAAGAGGCTGGAGCCAAACTGCTAACTTTTGAATACTCAAGAAGTCCCAAAGAAATCAGTGCTCTTTGTTTAATGTTCTGGTGAAATTGGTGCTCATGAAATACTGCACCAGTATCAGGGTGAGAGAGGGGAGGTAGGTGTGCTATTCACACACTGCTCTGCCTATGCACCACAGGCCTGGCCTAGGCCACCCCATACTGCCCCATCCCTGGCAACCCCAGCACCACTCTTCCAATGTACCCCTACAGCACCTCCTGCTATTGCAGCCCTGGAGCCTCTTCTAAGCAAGGAATGTTGGCTTGTACTGAAATACCATGCAGGAATGAAGCTCATCAAACTCACTTCAGCTTGCTTGCAAACCCCCTTCACCGGAGGTGACAGGTCAGTGCATTAGATGCCCCTGGAGTAACTAGCTAGTAACTGAAGTAGCTCATGTTCAGTATCTGATGTAAATGATGGATGTAAGCCATCTCTTACACTCTGACATTTGTTGCCCATGAGGGCCAGGAAGTTCCTCCTTTAATATTGCTCTGATACTTTGCTACATTGCTGCCTCCTTCCTGCCAGGATGGGGGCCTGTACATCGTATACTGGCCCTGCTGCTTGAGCCAAAAACAGAATCTGTTTGCAGTATAGGGCCTATGTCACACACTTGAGTAATTCTGTAAGTAAGTCAGCCTCACCTCAGTCCCTGGAAAAATCATGGAGCAGGTCCTCAAAGAATCAATCTTGAAGTACTTGCATGAAAGGAAAGTGATCAGGAACAGCCAGCATGGATTCACCAAGGGAAGGTCATGCCTGACTAATCTAATCGCCTTTTATCATGAGATTACTGGTTCTGTGGATGAAGGGAAAGCAGTGGATGTATTGTTTCTTGACTTTAGCAAAGCTTTTGACACGGTCTCCCACAGTATTCTTGTCAGCAAGTTAAGGAAGTATGGGCTGGATGAATGCACTATAGGGTGGGTAGAAAGCTGGCTAGATTGTCGGGCTCAACGGGTAGTGATCAATGGCTCCATGTCTAGTTGGCAGCCGGTGTCAAGTGGAGTGCCCCAGGGGTCGGTCCTGGGGCCGGTTTTGTTCAATATCTTCATAAATGATCTGGAGGATGGTGTGGATTGCACTCTCAGCAAATTTGCGGACGATACTAAACTGGGAGGAGTGGTAGATACGCTGGAGGGGAGGGATAGGATACAGAAGGACCTAGACAAATTGGAGGATTGGGCCAAAAGAAATCTGATGAGGTTCAATAAGGATAAGTGCAGGGTCCTGCACTTAGGACGGAAGAATCCAATGCACCGCTACAGACTAGGGACCGAATGGCTAGGCAGCAGTTCTGCGGAAAAGGACCTAGGGGTGACAGTGGACGAGAAGCTGGATATGAGTCAGCAGTGTGCCCTTGTTGCCAAGAAGGCCAATGGCATTTTGGGATGTATACGTAGGGGCATAGCGAGCAGATCGAGGGACGTGATCGTCCCCCTCTCTTCGACATTGGTGAGGCCTCATCTGGAGTACTGTGTCCAGTTTTGGGCCCCACACTACAAGAAGGATGTGGATAAATTGGAGAGAGTCCAGCGAAGGGCAACAAAAATGATTAGGGGTCTAGAACACATGACTTATGAGGAGAGGCTGAGGGAGCTGGGATTGTTTAGCCTGCAGAAGAGAAGAATGAGGGGGGATTTGATAGCTGCTTTCAACTACCTGAAAGGGGGTTCCAAAGAGGATGGCTCTAGACTGTTCTCGATGGTAGCAGATGACAGAACGAGGAGTAATGGCCTCAAGTTGCAGTGGGGGAGGTTTAGATTGGATATTAGGAAAAACTTTTTCACTAAGGGGGTGGTGAAACACTGGAATGCGTTGCCTAGGGAGGTGGTGGAATCTCCTTCCTTGGAAGTTTTTAAGGTCAGGCTTGACAAAGCCCTGGCTGGGATGATTTAACTGGGAATTGGTCCTGCTTCGAGCAGGGGGTTGGACTAGATGACCTTCAGGGGTCCCTTCCAACCCTGATATTCTATGATTCTATCCGCTTTGGGGCAGTTGCTTACAACGTACTGCACTGCCATAGTCCATTACACTTCACTTATCACTGAAGTGCAGCCACTTCTAGGGTAGAACATATTTTTAACATCATGCAACAAAGCTACAGAACACTTCAGGACAGGAAGTGAGGAAGAAATCTATATCAGACTTGTAACCACACAGATATTTTAATCACACAGAATTAACATATATCCCCGCTAAATGCAAATACACATCCTATGTGACATTCACTCTCATTTTTACTTTATAAACTATCAGTACAGTTGGTGGTTTTTCCCCAGGGGTTTCACTGCAGATAAACTGTGACAGGTGAAGTCATTAGCTCTAATGGCTATTCACATCTCAAGACAACAGTCCTTCATGCATAAGAGGTTGTTTGAAGCTTCTAAAAGAGGTGTTTATACAATGGCATGCCAAAGGGATTGGTGTTCAGTCTGATTTTATGTAATATCTTCATTAATGAGCTGGGCGAGGGAGTAAACAGCATATTAATGGCATTTTGCAGATGACACTATATTAGGAGGTGAAGACACAAATAATGCAAAGGTAGGTTAGAAACAGAAGCAGGCCTGGAAATAAGGAGATCTGGGTCCTATCTGCTGCTGGCTTTCTGATTGGGTCAACACCAGTCTTTATTCTGACAAAAAAGGGTGGAGCCTAATGCCGAACATGACCATTGGGCATATTAAAACATGGTGTATTTTTTTCAAGCTAGACGTACTCTTTGTGACCCTGACCATGAAAATGTGTAAGCGCACAAGTAAGTTTGCTCAGGTGAGTAATCCCAATAGAGTGTCCTTGTTCTGCCCCGTTGATGTGTCTGTAGCCATCTGCTGTCTCTTGTTTTACATGTAGATTGTAGTTCTTTGGGGCAGGGATGTCTTTTTGGGGGGGGTGTGTGTGTACAGCATCTAGCACACTGTGGTCCTGGTCCATGTCTGAGACTCCTAGGCTCTATGGTAATATTGCTGCTACTACAATAACAATGAGTTGTGATAGTCGTGGGAGCCAATGCTGGGGTGGCACAGAGGAGGAGATGACAGGGTGTTTGTCTTGCTCACCCCCCTCCCCAACTAGAATGCTTTCTAGAACCTCTTTTGTCAAAAGATCTCAAATCCAGCATTACTCAGATGAGCCTCCCAATCCCCCTGAGAGGCTGGGAACTGTTCTCAGCCTATCAGCTGTCGGGAGAGGGAGGGCTGAGCTATGTCCTGTTTTTGGATAGGATTTAGCTCATTGTACCTAGCACATATTTATTGCTATATGTATTTTTGGATCATCCCCATCTTAGAGGGGCAAGCAGAGGGCTAGTTAATCCTGTAAGTATGCGCTCACTCGTGTGAGTGAGGGCTCCATGTGCGAGCTTATCCTTCAAGGCTTGCTCAGCAGTAGGGGCCAGGGGCCCTCACCTCCTGCTTCAATCACTAGCAAACGCTTCTTCCCCCCTCCCCACCCCGGAAACCCCTCCGCAGAACCACCCGCGCAAGGATGGCTTTGCCCTTTGGCAGTGGAATGGGCACCGCTGGAGTGAATGGCCAGGTCCATTTTTGGGGCTGTGTGTTGACTGAAAACTTGGCTGTGCTAGGCCGAGGAAAACAAAGGGTTATTGTTCGGCCGCCAGGAACTGGCGTCTCACTGCCTGTCTGCGTACATAAATCTGTAGATTTAGGCTAGGCTGTGTGGAACAGCCGTGGGGCAGCAGCCTGTTTGTATTAGCAGCCGTGACTCCCCCCCATGATAAACGCATCCCTTGTTACCTGTCCATGCTGACTCTACCCTGGCTTCTCAGGCCCTGTGCAGTGACCTACTTGTCCAGGGTGCCGCTGGGCTCTTGCTATTGCTGAGGCATGTTTTTTAATAGCAACTCCTAAAGAACTGGCTCCTTCACAAGTGACTCACTCCTGGGACTGGTTGTCTCCTAGGAGACAGGTAGGGGTGAAAGTCTGGAGATCACAGTGGGGTAACTGGGGTGGGGCAGGGCTGTCTGGAGTAAGCCCCACCTCCAGCCCATCAGGAACGTTAATTGATTTCCAGCCTGCACCTTCTGTGTACCCCCCCCCTTTACCCCCCCGGGCAAAGTGCGTTCCTGCTCCCAGTCCTTCACCTGGCCCCAGGACCCAGCAAAGGGAGCCAAATGGGGCAAGAGTGCATATCCTAGGGGGAAGAATGGACCCGAGCTGGGAGGGGAGTTACCAGCGGGGGGAGCAGGAAAGGAATCTTCTTAGGGAGGGGGCTGCAGGTGGGGCGCTCAGCAGGAGGTTGCTGGAGAGACAAGTGGTGGCTGAGGCCTGGCTCTGTTGGGAGGAGAGAGAGAGGCCAGGAGATGGGGATGGGGGGGCGGGGCGGGGAAGATTAAGCATGTTTTATTCTTCAGAAATTTCAGCTCCTCGGTGTGGTGTGGGAAGAGCAGATTAGCTCCTCAGCATTGCAAGGTTTAACGAGACTGTTAGTTAATAAAAGCAGATGGGAGGCATTTCCAGTGTGTAACTGGCTGGCTGTCAACTGAGGGATCGGCTAATGGGATATTTTTTTTTAAGTCATACAGCCCAATCCGGAGTCCCAACCTGGGGCCGGGCACCACGGGCACCTGGCTGGCTCAGAGGGACGTGCTCCCCTAGCACTCTAGCCCAGCCAGAACAGGCATTTTGCTTCTTTAAAGTATCTGATTTTATTTGACCTCTGAAAATATCTCTGGGTTCTGCTGTGTCTGTGGACACGGGGCACTCAATGATCTGAGCAGAAGTCCATCAAATCGTTCTGTATCTCGGATCTGGAGAGTGAGAACTAGCCACTTGTCCTCCCACTGTTTTCATCTCTTTTTTTGGAGGGTTTAAACACATCAGAGGGATCTGATGGCTGAAGATGGAGGCCTGTCTCTTCCCCACCCGAGGAGGAGCGTGGAGCTGTGCTCTTCAGAGGGTTGCGTTTGAGATGTGCATTCCAGGGTAATTTCCCTTTAGGACATTGCCCCTTTTGCTAGGGAGGACTGTTGTCCAATGGAGTGTGCATCTGCACGGTGCCTTTGCCAGCAGTTTTCAGCACCATCAGTAGGGTTGCCAACTTTCTAATCACACAAAACTGACTCCATTGCCCCGCCCCTTCTCTGAGGCCCCACCCCCGCTCACTCCATCCTCCCCCTCCATCGCTTGCCCTCCCCCAGCCTCACTCACTTTCACTGGACAGGGGGTTGGGGTGTAGGAGGGGGTGAGGGCTCTGGCTGGGGTGTAGGCTCTGGGGTGGGCCATAAATGAGGGGCTCAGGGTGCAGGAGGGGGCTCAGGGCTGGGGCAGAGGTGTTCGAAGTGTGGGAGAGGGCTCAGGGCTGGGGTTGGGGTGTGGGAGGGGGTGCGGGCTCTGGCTGGGGGTATGGGCTCTGGGGTGGGGCTGGGGATGAGGTGTTTGGGGTGCAGGAAGGGTTTCAGGGGTGGGGGGTGGGGGGGTGCGGGCTCTAGGAGGGAGTTTAGGTGCAGGGCTCAGGGCTGGGTCAGGGGACTGGGAGATGGGAGGGAGTTTGGGTGCAGGAGGAGATTCCAACCTGCAGGAGGGGGTTTGGGGTGCAGAGTCCGGCTTGGCGGTGCTGACCTCAGGTGGCTCCCGGAAGTGGCCGGTGTGTCTGGCTCCTAGGCGGAGGGGTCAAGGTGCCCGCAAGCACCGCCCCCACAAGCTCCCATTGGCTGTGGTTTCTGGCCAATGGGAGCTGCGGAGCCGGCACTCCGCATGGGGGCAGTGCGTGGAGACCCCGTGGTTGCCCCTGTGCCTAGGCCGGACATGCTGGCCACTTCTGGGAGCCGCACAGAGCCAGGGCAGGCAGGAAGCCTGCCTTAGCCCCGCTGCACTGCCAACCGGACTTCTAGCAGCCCGGTCAGCTGTGCTGATCGGAGACCTCAGGGTCCCTTTTCGGCTGGGTGTTTTGGTCGAAAACCAGATGCCTGGCAACCCTAACCATCAGTGTTGTTCCTTTGGCCCTTTCCACAACCATAATTGTATGAAAAAATCCCTGGGGCAAGGTGGGGTCAAAATAAGTGTTTATAAATTTACCCAGCATGCAAGGCCTAGTTACACATACACACTACTGCTCTGGCTGGCTTCTAAAACTGAATACAGTGATCACCACTAATGGGCTCACTGATTTTCTAAAGGGGTATTACCCTGGTCCTGTACACTACATTCAGGGAATCAGGGCTGACAGGATACTTTGAATTGTTGTGTGTTGTGCATGGGAAAACAAGGGTGTGTCAGGAGCTGAACCCTTCTGTGCGTGCATCCACTTTGGAGAGGGAGGGTTTGTGCAGGTGTTGGGGAGAGAGAGGTCCCAGAGGGAGCCCTGCTACCCCTGAGGGGGAAAGTATTCCTGCAGAGGGGCCAGATCATGCCTGGGATGCCACTTCCCTTCCCTAATGACTACCAGGATTTGGAAGTTGTGCACCCTGCCTGCTCTGCAACACCCCAAACCCCTCCCCACTCAACGGATTATTTGGAGGAAACTTGGAGATGTTCCCTGGCCCTCTGTGTGTCCCTCCTCCTGTTTCACAGCAGGAGAGAAGGCTGTGGCTGGAGTGAGGACTTCAGGAGTGGAGCTCTGCAGAATCCAGGGGAGAGGAAACTCTTGTCCCAATTTAGTTAAGGGTCTTTGTTAGAGAGCTTATTCCTTCACTCTCCCACTTCCCTGGTCCTTCTCACATGAACGGAGAGCAACAATACCCGAAGTTCGAAGGTGCAAACAATTCGATGTTTATTGGGGTGAACTTCCAGCAAGCTTAAATACAAGTTCCTTTTTCCTTATTTTCGAATCCCAACTTACTTCCTGTTTGCCCCTAATTTATATAGTAATATTCTTAGCTATACCTTAACCAATCATTCTACTGAAATTTAACTAACCAATCCTAATATATTGTAACATGATTAGCTAACCAATTATATCCCACCACCTTAATTAGATTACACCCAGCGAAATTAACCACAGAACCAATCACAGAACCAGACAGAGATTATACAGACAAACAATAGCAAAGTGGGAACTATAATGACAAAACAATACAGAAGTGAGGATTTCACATCCCAGCTATTGATAAGTGAGTTCTTGCCAGAGAGGATGCTATCAAACTAAGTTTCCCTTTACATTTTCTAGGCACTTCCCTTTCTCTGGAGGTGATAGGAATACAATCCTGTCCTGATAGTGCCTGACAGCCCAACAGCACCTTATTTCAATGTGACTAGTTTGGAATGTGAGGATGTGACTGTTGGCTTCCCAGCTTATGGCTGCCTCTGCTGCTTAGCCAAAGGCCTTAGCCTAAGAACAGGGCCTCAAACGGTCACAGTAAGAGAAGGCCCTTACACCAGCAGACAGTGATTTTGATTCTTTCTTTTATACCTCTAGAACTAGCCAAGTGATAAGAATACCCCTAAATTCTTAAAGTACAGGCCTTTGCAGACAGGCCTGAATATCTATAGCCTAACAGTCTTTTCCTTTTAACCCTTTGGTGGAAGGTCCCTGTAAGAATTTGGAAGAGAGAATAGTGTGCAGTAAACGTTAAAAACAGATTGTTTATGTGTGCGTGCATTGGAAAAAATAATCCCAACTAGACATACAAAATGATGGGGTCTGAATTAGCTGCTACCACTCAAAAAGGAGACCTTAGAGTCATTGTTGCTAGTTCTATGAAAACCTGAGCTTTTTTGACTGCTGTTGTATATTCAGCAAACTGTCGGAGCCATTAGGAAAGGGATAGATATTAAGACAGAAAATATCATAATGCCACTCTATGAATCCATGAGATGCCCACACCTTGAATACTGTGTGCAGTTCTGGTCACCCCATCTCAATAAAGAAATATTAGAATTGGAAAAGGTACAAAGAAGGGCAATGAAAGTGAATGGGGTATGGAACAGCTGCCATATGAGGAGATCTTTAAACTACTTGACTGTTTAGTTTGGAAAGGAGATGATAGAGGTCTATAGATTTATAAAGGGTGTGGAGAAAGCAAATAGGGAAGTGTTATTTATCACCAAGAACCAAGGGGTCACCCGATGAAATTAATATGCAGCACATTTAGGAAGTATTTCTTCATACAACACACAGTCAACCTGTGAAATTTGTTGCCATGGGATGTTGTGAAGGCCAAAAGTATAATGGGGTTCAAAAAAAGAATTAGACAAGTTCATGGAGGAAAGATCCATCAATGGCCATTAGCCAAGACGATCAGGGACACAACCTCAAGCTCTGGGTGTCCCTAAACTTCTGACTGCCAGAAGCTAGAACTGGATGACAGGGGATGGATCACTCAAAATTGCCCAGTTCTGTTCATTCCCTCTGAGGTCTCTCTCACCGGCCACTGTCAGAAGACAGGATACTGGGCTAGAGGGAACATTGGTCTGAACCAGTATGGCCGTTCTTATATTCTTTTGTGGGTGGATGTGGTAGCTGACTGGAGAATTTGCTTGGACTCTTTCAAAAATCTGTGGTGCTTCCTTGAGTGAACCATTGGAGACTTCAACTTTGCATGTTTCCTTTTTTTGATACTGAGGATTACACAGTGTCTTTATAAAGACACCGTTTTCCCTAACGATTTTCAGACAAGGCTGTAAAAATTCTTCTTGTCATGTTAGAGGAGGCTAACCCGGAGGGGCATGCTTGTATGTAAAAGATTTTTCTCCTACTTGGAATATCTTTTTGTGGAAGACTACATGTTTCTTCTGCAGATACCACACCTTCGGCAAGACCCCCCCCCCCCCCATTGAGAATGTTACCATGATGCTCTCAAATCTGTGAGGTTCCTTTATAGCCAAATGTTGTTCTGACTGGATTTTTTATTTTAAAAGAAAAAAAATACAGTGAATGGTTGTTTTGTTTGATGACACTTCAGTTTACATGCATATTATATTTTCAGGAGTTTCCTCTCCCGATGGCTTGAAGACAGGCCGGCAGGAGTGATGTCAAATCATGTACACAAGGGGCAACATGTTGGCTGCATGGGTGAAATCCCGCTGGCCTCAGTAGGTAGCACTAGGATCCCTGGGATGGGCTCAGTGGTGTGATTAGCCACTGGCTGGAACATTTCAGTTTCTAACAGAGGGACGGATTCTCAGTTAAACTGATGTAAATCTGGAGTCAATTCAGTGGGGTTATTCTGGAATTAAACCAGTGTAACTGCAAACAGAGTCTCATCCAGAATTTTTGCCCCCTTTGTTGTGTCCTCCAATACTGCAGCTCAGAAAAACAGGGCCAACCAGAATTCCCTAAAACCAGCTGTGCATTCTTGTTTCTCTCATTTAATAACCTTATTTGATCAGCCTAGATGGGCAGAAGCAGGATTTTCTTAAAGATCCAGGTCCCATTTCCTGGTTTATCCCAACCTTCTCCATCAGTTGTAGTTCCTGTCCTAAAGAGGAAATGCCCCAGCTGCTCTCTACAGGTCTGCACCCTTATTGGGTGGGTGGGTGTGCTGTGGAGGGATATCTGAGCTGAAGAGCTTGGGACACCACAGATTTTCTGCATCCTACTCTAGCATCCTTGCTGTCTTTGTGTAGCGTAGCTTCAGCTATTTCTTGCTGCAATGAAATGTGGCGTGCAAAGCAGCTTTCTCACTGAGATAAAAGCTGCCAGGTTCCTGGTAGGAGACCAGCACTTCTGAAACTCTTCTGGCTTCCTTCTCTGGCAATGTCAAGTGTAAGAATTGCAGTGGTGCTCAGGCTCTCTTCCCACTATGCCTCCCACACTGTATCTTGGCCTGATGTTCTGGCTCCCCAGTTTCCCTGAGCACTGTCACAGATGGACCAACGCTACCTTTCCATAGCACATTCCCCCTGCTCCCCCTAATCCATTGATCCAGCTCCTCTCTCAGGGTGTACAAGATGTCTCACTCCTCTGTCCCCTTCAGTTTCACACACCTCGCTGCATGTCATGGAGGGCCCGCTGACTTCCAGGCCCGCATCTCTCCTGGTCCAAAAGTGCCTCATTTTCTGCAAGATGCCATCCCTGTCTATAATTTTGCTCCATCGATGCCCATCACCAGCCGCCTTCTCATCTCTCCTTTCATGCTTCCCTTGGGAATATCCCAGAATTCCTTGACGTTGTTTCTTGATGTCCTCCCTGATTTCCCTCCTGGGCTCTGGCAGATCATTGTGTTGAGCTCTCTCTCTCCTAGTGCCGCTGCCTCCCCTGGATCTTCTCTGCTTGCCCATCCTGACAGCTGATTTTCTTGCTCTCTCACTGGAGGCTTTGCTTACTGCCTCTGCTCCCTATTTTGATACCTTTCACCTTGCACTTCATATCTATGGGGAGGACATACTTTGGGTGTTTACCAGAAAAGCAACCCGTTTGGTAGCCAAAAAGCATGCACTGCGTCTACCCGAAGATCCAGACCTAATTCTCATTAACAATTAAAACTCCACAAAGCCGATCAGCACTGGGCTGAAGCTTGTTAGACAGAAGAATAAGATGAGGCACAGAGGCAAAGTGACTTGGCTAATATCATACAGTGAGACACTGGCAAAGCTAGGAGTAGAATCCAGTGTAAACCACACTCCCTCCACAGGGCCTGCGATAGACTGATAGTCCCACTTGCAAGACTTCATGAACATAAAATTCCTCACTGGAAACTGATATCCCTTCTGTTATGCAGTATGCAGGCTATTCCTGAGCATGGGCTTTCATTCAGGGAGCTGTCTGTAGCTCACCTCACATCTCCTTCACCAAATCTCAGCCCCCTCTTTATTTTGCCATCCCAGCATTACTCAGTACACTTGACAAGCCTTCCGTGAGCCAGGCCTTGCTGAATGGCTGGCCTTGCTGAGTTTCAGGGCATCTTAGGCCACAATCACCCAGGGATGGTAGGAATCTACTTTGGGTTTGGTTCTTGCTCTTACATTTTTAAGGCTAGAGTGCATTTCTCTTTGTCTGTCCTGGCTGCATTGTCTGGGTTGTGAGTTGTTCTAGCTGTGGAGACTTTTGCTCTCTACACAACACTAATAATGGGAAGAAAGTACCCAGGCACGGCTGGTTCCCAATAACTGTACACAAACATGGAAGGCTTAGCTACACACATCCAGCTACTCTTGTGTTTTAGAAACCCAAAAAAGATTGTGAGGGTCTCTGGTGGGGTCACAATGTATTTAAAGGGATACTGCTCTATTCCTATACACAGGGTACACTTCCTTTGTCAGAATAATCAAACACCTCTGCCTGCAAGGGCTGGGACCAATCATTCAGTGGTTCAGAAATGCATCACTTAGCCTTCTGGGGGAACCTAAAGCAAGGTTCCCTCAAAGTAAAAGCCAGTCACATTCCACCGAGGGCCAGAAAGGGAAACTGCTTTATTTCCATCAGATGCTTTGACAAAGAAAATTCTAGCATTCGGCTCCATGAGGAAGGGGCAGAGACCTGAGAGCTGTATGCAGCCCCCAGCTATGTCCCATGAGTTAATTATACAAGCCACCATTCCTTAATACACTCTGTCTGGTACGAGTGTATGTTCTGGCTCCCCTAGTGGTAGCTCTTTAGAGCAGCAGCCAAAGACCAGCTCCATTTCAATTATGATTTGTTAATGTTCCCTCTGGCTTTATTCCTAGCAGACATGTCTTGGCATTGTGAAGGGAAGCTGATATTGAACATATGGCTTACTGTAGAGCACTAATCTTCCCAGAACTTTTGCACTTTGAGGCAAAGCAGATTGTAGGATAGAAGTTGGCATGTCCGTCAAGTGTCTCTTTAAAGCATACTTGATAGTGTGGAAAGCCATTGCACCCATTTAGGAAAATTAAACCTTTGCATGTGAAGTGCACTTGAGGTTGTCAAGTTAGTCCTAGCTATAAAGCTGTGTAGCCCTTTAAGGGTTTCACACACCCCTTTTATAATCAGTAATGCTATGTTTTTGGGCCTCTCTTGTAGGGTTCAGTGACTGACAGATAAGCAGCCCCCCTTCCCTCTGGAGAATGGCTTCTAAGGATTAGAGGTATAGGGACACTGGTTGGGTCTTCTATATAAAGCTTCAGTTACGGATGCAGTGGGAAATGTGAGGGATTTGCTTGATGGTTAGGGTTAGTATGGTCTAGTTGATAGAGTGCTGGCCTGGAACTCGGGGGACATGGGTTCTAGTCCTGACTCTGCTGCTGGGTGAACTTGGGCAAGTCACGTCACCAGTCTGTGCCTCTTTTTCCCCAGCTGTAAAAGGGGGACAGTGATGGTGCTCTGTCTTGTAAAACATTCTGCATTGTGTGGATCAAAAATGCTATATAAGGTCCTCAAACTGAATTACATTGTCCCTATGATGGGTTGGACAACAGAAACTCCCTTAGGGCTGCCAACTGATGCGCCAAGACTACTTCTGCCCCTGCTTTCCCTGCCAGCTTGGGACTCCAGCACCCTGTCTTCCTGAGCCAGACATGCCAGGCTGCTCCAGCACAGACCCAGGGTCTCAACCACGTGCCCCAAAGCTGCAGACTTAACTGAAAGCAGTTTAAGAAATGTTCCTGTCTTTATCACTCAGATGCCCAACTCCCAATGGGGTCCAAACCCCAAATAAATCCATTTTACCCTGTATAAAGCTTATACAGGGTAAACTCATAAATTGTTCACCCTCTCTAACACTGATAGAGAGAAATGCACAGCTGTTTGCCCCCCCCCAGGTAGTCATACATACTCTGGGTTAATTAATAAGTAAAAAGTGATTTTATTCAATACAGAAAGTAGGATTTAAGTGGTTCCAGGTAATAACAGACAGAACAAAGTGAATTACCAAGTAAAATAAAACAAAACATGCCAGTCTAAGCCTAATACAGTAATAAAACTGAATACAGATAAAATCTCACCCTCAGATGTTTCAATAAGTTTTTCACAGACCGGATGCCTTCCTAGTCTGGGCACAATCCTTTCCCCTGGTACAGCCCTTGTTCCAGCTCAGGTGGTAGCTAGGGAATTTCTCATGATGGCTGCCTCCTTTGTTCTGTTCCACCCCCATATATATCTTTTGCATAAAGCAGGAATCCTTTGTCCCTCTGGGTTCCCACCCCTCCTTCTCAATGGAAAAACACCAGGTTAAAGATGGATTCCAGTTTAGGTGACATGATCACATGTCACTGTAAGACCCCATTACCCGCTTGCCAACACACACGTATATAAGAGGACTTACAAGTAAAACAGAGCCATCTACAGTCAGTTGTCCTGGTTAATGGGAGCCATTAAGATTCCAAACCACCATTAATGGCCCACACTTTGCATAACTACAATAGGACCTCAGAGTTATACTTCATATTTCTAGTTTCAGATGCAAGAGCGATACATTTACAAATAGGATGACCACACAGTAGATTATAAACTTTGTAATGATACCTTACAAGAGACCTTTTGCATGAAGCATATTCTAGTTACATTATATTCACACTCATCATATGATTTTATAAAAATATGTTAGAGTGCAACGTCATAGTCCCTAAATAAATGGTCAATATCTGACTTTATTACATGATTGAGCCCGCAGGGACACTGGAATTGTTTAGGAAGCCACAATACTTTTATTATACTCCTTCATACCTGCAGGCCCCACGCTGTTATGGGAATTTGAGATGCTCAGTGTATCTATTCTGATGGAAGAGACCATGTTTCTTACTGTTGTCTGTTTGCCATAGATCTATTCTATTTGTATCCAGGCCCTGCTGGTTTCTCCATAATGTTCTGTTAATGATTATGATCCCGTATATTGCACCTTTCCTCCAAGTAGACCGAAAAGCACTTCATAAACCATATATGCAGTGTGCTGGAATCACCTTGCCTGTCACTAAAGTGCAGCCATCTCTGGGGTGCGGCACAGCAGCTGTTTAACACCACAGAGGAAAACTACACAGCAGGTGAGGATAGGAAATGAAGATTACTGTGCCTGGTTGAAACTACAGGGGAATTCAGAAAAGCTGCATATGACTGACACTTCCTGGAGGTACCCAGGGCTGAGAGGCACCTTGCTACCACCTGCCCTTAGTTTGAGGAAGCAGTGTCTGTGCCAGCCAGGAGTCAGCTCCATGTATCCACTGGCCATGGGCAACATAAGCCCTCCCCTCTAGGCCTCACAGGTCCCGCTCTCTGTACAGGTTAGTGATAGGCCTACCCCAACCTCCGAGCACCTCCTTGGCATTTCCAGCCCCATGTTCACTGGGCATTCCCAGTATTCACGGAGTCGCTGCTTCCAAAGAAGCAGCATGTTCCAGCTAACCAGTTTGTCATGAGCAGGACACAGGTAGTTTGACTTAGTGATCAAAGCAGGAGTTGGGCATCAGGCCAGGTCACATATCAGGAAGTCAGAGTCCAAGAGGGCAAAGTCAGAGTTGAGCATCAGGAGGAAGGCAGGGTTAGGTTAGCAGGAGATCAGAGGCAGGAGACAAACTTGGGAGCAGAACCACAGATTGATAACTAGAGTTGGGGTGGGTCAGGATACCAGGAAGTCAAGCCAAAGGAACAGGAACCACAAGGCACATGGTCCAGTGCAGGGTGGATCTCAGTTGCATGGATATGTTCCTGTGCTGGGTTTGTATAGGAGCTGTGGACCCCCCAGCTTCCTGCCAATCAGGTTTCAGGACCGGAGTCCTCTGAGGTTTCAGCTTCTGCTTTAGCTACTGTTAGCAGTTTGCAGGTTGGAGTTTTCTAGCTCCTCAGTCCTGTGGACGCAGGTTCACCACCGTGCCATGTGACACACAGCACTTCGGTATGTTTGTGACATTGCACTCCATATGTTTATGGAAATATGCTTGAGTATAAATATAATGTAACTGGAATATGGTTTATGCGAAAGGTCCCTTGTAAGGTATCATTACAAAGCTTATAATCTACTGAGTGTGTTCATCCTATTTGTATAAATGTATCAGTCTTTTATCTGAAGCTAGAAATATGAAGTATTACTCTGAAGTCCTTTTGTAACTATGCAACTATGGTGGCTTGGAATCTTGATGGATCCCATTAACTAGGACAATTGGTTGTAAATGGCTCTGTTTACTTGTAAGCCTTCCTGTATATATGTGTGTGCCAGCCAGTAGGTAATGAAGTCTCACAGGACATGTGAACATGTCACATGATACTGGAATCCATCTTAAACCTGGTGCTTTTCCATTTAGAAGGAAGGGTGGGAACCCAGCGAGAGACAAAGGATTTCCGCATGTGCCAAAGCTCTAAAAGGGGGTGGAACAGAATAAAGGGGGCTGCAGTCATGAGAAAACCCCTAGTTACTGCCTGAGCTGGAACTAACAAGAGCTGTACCAGGGGAAAGGATTAGGCCCAGACTAAGAAGGAGTCTAGTGTCTGAAAGAAGCTTATTGGAACACCTCTGAGGGTGAGATTTACCTGTATTCAGTTTCTTAAATGTATTAGGCCTAGACTTGCATGTTTTTGTTTTATTTTGCTTGGTAACTTACTTTGTTCTGTCTGTCACTACTTGAAACTACTTAAATCCTACCTTTTATACTTAATAAAATCACTTTTGTTTATTAATTAACCTAGAGTAAGTGATTAATATCTGGGGGAGCAAACAGCTGTGCATATTTCTCTATCAGACAATTTGAGTTTGCCCTGTATAAGCTTTATTAAAATGGATTTATTTGGGGTTTGGATCCCATTAGGAGCTGGGTGTCTGGGTGCTGGAGATAAGTGACTTGCTGAGCAATTTTTGGTTAAAGTCTGCAGCTTTGGGAGCATGGACCAGACCTGGGTCTGTGGTGCAGCAGAATAGCATGTCTGGCTCAACAAGGCAGCTGGAGTCCCAAGCTGGCAGTGGAAAACGGGCTCAGAGGTGATTCCAGCACATCAGGTGACAGTCCCAAGGGGGTCTCTGTAACCGAACCCATCACAATATTTAGAGTGAAAACAAGAAAAAGTTTACTGAACAAAGCCCAGAGATTCATGTAATAACCAGTAGAAGTATTGTGACAAAATAGCTACATATAAAATCATGACCCACATTTCATGTCTTATAGAGCAATGCACACCCAAGGTCCTTCCAGTGTTTTACAGCCAGGCTGGGCTGTGACCTTCCATTCCTGGGACAAGTCACACTGTCAGCTTGCAAAGATGATGATGACCAGTGAGCTACTGGCTTTCAGTGGAGACCTCACATGCTGCCCTTTGGTGAACTATTCTGCATATGTCTAACTCAGGGGATTCCTCTTAGACTCTATGTACCCCCTCTGCCAGCTGGCACCTAGCCCCTTTATCTTAACAACTCTCAATGACTTGCCCAGGTCTTGGTGGGAAAAGTCTTTGAAGAGGATTCCCTACTGTCTCCCAAGAGCCTCTCCAGATGCTGAGGCTTCCATGCCAGGGCTGCTTGTTCCTGGGATTTACTTTCCTCCAGATCTTGAAGCCCACTCTCCTCTCTGGGCCTAGGTCTCTGGGCTAGTACATCTCTCCCTCTCTGTGGCATCTGCTTGAAACAAAGTAATTTCTGCTGTATTTTCTTTTATTTTGCAATGACCTAATTTAGTTAATTTTGCATAACAGCCTCTTTCAAAGTCAAAAAGAAAAGGAGTACTTGTGGCACCTTTGTCATCAAAGCTTCCCGACCCTTACACTGGGTGGAGGTGGATCATTAGCCTTTCTAAGGTCAAGGCTAGGGGAGATGTTTCCTTCACTTGAGGACTAGCAATTTAATCTTTGTGTCCAGCACCAATACAGTTAATTAATCTTTTGGACTCCCCATTCAAGATTAAAACCACAGGCAGCTGGGAGAGCATTAATGTAATGCTCATTCAAAGGGAAGAGTTTGTTCATTTTAAACAAGTACCATCCGTGCTCCTAATGCAACAAAGTGACTGGCATCGTCCTCCCCAGCAATCAGCCCCCTCCACTCTCGGCATGGACTGCAGCCAGTCCCATGCCAACTTGCAAGCTGGTGGGGTGGGACATGAAGTAAAGAGCCTTCTGGGCCCCTGTATTGGTGCTGGACACAATCAGGCTCCTGCACTCAGGAGAAAATGGAAAACGAAGTCCAGACTGTGCTCAGCCTCTATGCTGACACCCCTTGGACGGTCAGGACAGCGATGCCTGCCTCCTTCACGTGACCCATGCCCCAGCCCCTGTACTGGCCAGTGGAACCTAAAGGGCAAGGACCATATCCTGGTAAAGGGTGGAGCAGCAGCCATGTGTCTCCTGCACTCCCTGGCAACCCTGGGTCCAAGTCAGGCATATTGCCTCTGGGAGCTGCTGTTTGGAGCAGTGCACCTCTGCACCACCCACAAGACCAGGATCTACTTTGAAGGCTCTACATTCATCCCTAAAGGGTGACCTGTGTGAACAGGAGAGCACCAGGGAGGGTGGGGGATGACTATGACTGTTACTTCAGTAGCACCAAAGTGCTCACAGTTTAGGGACAAATCCTGCTTTCCTCTCACCCACCTTGAAAACAGAACCAGCTCTGAGGTGCAGCATGGCAGCTGTTTAACATACACATGGTAGAAGGAGGCTATAAAGGGAGGGTATTATATCACCCCTCCACCCCACCATTTCTCTCTGATGTCCAAAAAGAAAGGGCTGAGAAGAAAGTTGGGCCATCACTTTGGGGCGGTGGGCAAAATGCCATCACTGTGCCCTGTTGCTGCCAGGAGTGAGCACACAGCAAACATACAGCAAAGCAGAGCTTGTCCATTTGAAGCTGCAGAGGGAATTGAAGGATCAGAAGTAATTAACCAAGATGGAACTCAGCCAGAATACCGGGGCTAACCCTCTATCCTTGCTAAAGTGCCATGGGAGCTTTCAGGAGTGCAAGTGGCCAGGCCCTCAATTTTAGATCTCCTCTGAAGTCTGGCTAAAATAAGTCCATGTTTCAGTGTTGGTAGCACTATACACCCCCTTGAGCCTGTGTGCTTGTTTTCCTTAAGCTGACAGGATATGCCATTTTCCCCACTATATTATTCTTGTTTGGTGTTGACCAAGGCTCTGTCATGTGCCCAGAACAATCCTCTTCCAGCCAAGCTCCTAACGCATAGAAAGGAAAGAACATAAGAATGGCCAAGCTGGGTCAGACCAATGGTCCATCTAGCCCAGTGTCTTGTCTTCCTACAGTGGCCGGTGCCAGATGCCCCAGAGGGAATGAACAGAACAGGGCAATTTATTGAGTGATCCATCCCCTGTCATCCAGTCCCAGCTTCTGGCAGTCCGAGTTTTAGGGACACCCAGAGCATGGCATTGCAGACCTGGCCATCTTGGCTAATAGCTATTGATGAACCTATTCTCCAGGAACTCCAGGTATATTTTTGGCCTTCACAATGTCCCTTAGCATCCACAGGCTGACTTTGTGTTGTGTGTACTTCCTTATGTTTTTTAAAAACCTGCTACATATTAATTTCATCAGGTGACCCCTGGTTCTTGTTTATGTGAAATAACACTTTTTCTCCACACCGTTCATGGTTTTATAGACCTCTGTCATATTCCCCCCTGTGATGCTGGCAGACCAGGTGCCAGCTCATGCCAAAGGTCTAGGGCTTCACTGAACACTGACGAATGCATAGCTGGAAACCAGTCTGGCTCACCTGTGGGTTAGTATTGTTAAAATAGATATTAGTGTCATACGACTTTATGGAATACTTGTGGAATGCTGCATGTATTCATCCTACTTTATAATATCTGCATCCCATCCTATAAAGTTATATTGAGTGTTTGCATTGTAAACTTCTGCAACTAACTCACCAAACAGGAAAAGAAGCATTAATTAAGATGAAGTTCTTGGCCTGCACACATGATGGCCCATTCAAGGCAGATGAGGCATTGTGTAGCATCAAAGGGCAGAGACCTGGTTAATTGCATTCCTAATTCTCTCCAGGAAGGGGAAATCTGCACATGAACTCATCCCATCAGCTTGGATTCTGGGCTAAAGGGAATGATAATCCTCTACAAGAAGAAACAGGGATTGTTTGTGCTGTCTGGACTAAGAGGAGTAAAGATTCCTAAACATAAGCCAGAGATCCCCATGCTGCTTGGTGTGGGTCAGCTCTAAAGGATGTATAGATTTGTCCATTAGAGAAGCTTATATTACTTTTTTAAATCTAAGACTGTAGCTCATTTGTGTGTGTATGTTTCTTATTTTTAACCTTGTAAATAACTAAAAAGAAAGAGATAATACATCTTTAGTTAGTTTGTTACAGGATTGGCTACAGGTATTGTCTTTGCTTTGAGATCTGAGTACAATTGACCGGGGGTAAGTGACTGAACCTTTGGGACTGGGAGTACCCTGAATATTGTTGTGATTTTGTGTGTGTGAGACCATCTATCACATAGTCCAGCTTTCTTGGGTAGCAAGATAGACTGGAATGCCCAAGTGGACTGTCTGTGACTCCATGGTAAGACTGTTATAGGGGGGAGGGATAGCTCAGTGGTTTGAGCATTGGCCTGCTAAACCCAGGGTTGTGAGTTCAATCCTTGAGGAATTTAGGGATCTGGGGCAAAAATTGGGGACTGGTCCTGCTTTGACAGGGGGTTAGACTAGATGACCTCCTGAGGTCCCTTCCAACCCTGATATTCTATGATTCTATAGTGCTCTAGGAGTTTGCACTTGTTACTGGGTTGGTGAAATATAAATACAGCACATACAACCAGTTTGGAGTGTCTGCCCTGCTTTTTGACAATCTGGCCTGAGGTTGACTCTTTTCTAAGATGAACAGTCCAAGGCTTTTTAATCTGTCCTCATATGGAAGCAGTTCTATACCCCTAATCATTTTTGTTGCCCTTCTCTGAACTTTTCCCAGTTCTAATATATCTTTGAGATGGGGTGACCAGAACTACATACAGTATTCAAGGTGTGAGTGTACCATGGATTCATATAGTGGCATTATGATATTTTCAGTCTTCTTATCTATCCCTTTCTTAATGGCTCCTAACATTGTTAGCTTTTTTGACTGTTGCAGCACACTGAATACATGTTTTCAGAGAACTATCCACAGTTTCTCCAAGATCTTTCTTCATTGTTAACAACTAATTTAGACCCCCTCATTTTGTATGTATAGTTGAGATTGTTTTCCAATGTACATTACTTTGCATTTATCAACATGGAATTTCATCTGTCATTTTATTGACCAGTCACCCAGTTTTGTGAGATCCCTTTGTCACTCTTCACAGTCTGCTTTGGACTTAACTATCTTGAGTAACTTTATATTGTCTGGTTTCAGAGTAACAGCCGTGTTAGTCTGTATTCGCAAAAAGAAAAGGAGTACTTGTAGCACCTTAGAGACTAACCAATTTATTTGAGCATAAGCTTTCGTGAGCTACAGCTTATGCTCAAATAAATTGGTTAGTCTCTAAGGTGCCACAAGTACTCCTTTTCTTTTTATATTGTCTGCAAACTTTGCAACCTCACTGTTTACCCCCTTTTCCAGATCTTCTGTGAGTATGTTGAACAGCACTGGTCCCAGTACAGATCCTTGGGGGACCCTGCTATTTACCTCTCTTCAGTGTGAAAACTGACCATTCATTTCTATTCTTTGCTTCCTATCTTTTTAACCAACTACCAGTCCATGAGAGGATCTTCGCTCTTATCCCATGGCTGCCTACTTTGCTTAAGAGCCTTTGGTGTGGGACCTTGTCAAAGGGTTTCTGGAAGTCCACTGGGTTCCCCTTTGTCTCCATGCTTGTTGACACCTTCAAAAAATTCTAATAGACGGATGAGGCATGATTTCTCTCTTCAAAAGCTATGTTGACTCTTCCCCAAGAAATCATGTTCATCTATGTGTCTGATAATTCTGTTCTTCACTATAGTTTCAACCAATTTGCCTGAAGTTAGGCTTACAGGCCTGTAATTGCCAGGATCGCCTCAGGAGCCCTTTCTAAAAATCAGTGTTACATTACATATCTGCCAGTCATCTGGTACAGAGCTGATTTAAGCTATAGTTAGTAGCTCTGCAATTTCATATTTGAGTTCCCTTAGAACTCTTGGGTGAATACCATCTGGTCCTAGTGACTTATTACTGTTTAACTTAACAATTCGTTCAACTCTGCTACTTCAGACTTTCTCCCTCCTTGATGAAAGCACAGGTCAGATGACTCTAATGATGCTAGATGGCAAAGATCATTGATTTTAAAGAGGAATAAGTCTAAAAATCTGAGAATCATTCCAAAGCTTTGGACTATGTTCAGCTACTGACATCTGTGGGGTGTCGTCGTCCTCTTATGCAAGAGTTTTGCTGCCTCCCATGCTAACAAAATAGGTGTGTCTTTAAAATAACACCTCAGCGTGTCTCACTCCTTATGCAACATGCAAATGAAGAACAAGGCGGACAAATGCACTGAGACTAGGGCACCCCACAAATGCATGTATGTGCTATGGTTCCCTCTCCATTCCAGGGGTGCTGGGCTGTGCTCACTGGCATGTCAAAAGGGGACATGCCATGCTTTCTTGCTCTCACCTAATTACCAATGCTGGGTGCAGATTACACACAGCAAGACACAAGGCATGGTTAAATGCCAACAATGTCCAGACTGCACATCGGTAGCACCGGAACAGGGGTGTTCAGGGGGCCATACCCCTCCCACTTTTTGAAAGTGGAAAGGCCTGGCCCATCCATTTTTCACCACGGCAGACCCTGTCCTCTTCCCCACCCCACAGCCAGGCCAGCAGCTGGTGGAACCTAGCCAGTAGTGGAAGCTGCATGGACCCTCCACTTGCCCGCAGTGAAAGGGGGCTGAAAGGAGGTGGAGGGTCCACAACTCCACGCTGGCTCACCACAGCTGCCCATGTGGCTCTCCCCGACCTGGCTCTGGCTGGGGGTGGGGTCTCAGAGCTGTAGCCTGGCCATGATAAGAGCCGAACAGGCAGCTGTGGGGAGCTACAGACCCTCCACCTGTCCTGGGCATGGGGCCCAGGGTGTGGGGACGCGGGCCAGGGCTGCTCTTCTTGGCACCCTGCACCACAGCCAGGTGGAGGGTCCACTGCAGCTCCTGACAGCTTCCCATGTGGCTCTTATCATGGCCAGGCTGAGACTCCAAGGCCCCGTCCCCAGGCCAGAGAGAGTTGTGTGGGCAACTGTGGGGAGCCTGGGTCTCTCCATCTGCTCTGGGCAGCAACACAGGCAGGGGGCTGCTTTTGGCCCCTACCCTGAGCGGGTGCGGGGGGGGAAGGAGGAGGAGGGCTCCACGGCCTCTCTCCAGCTTCTGGCTTTACCGGAGGCGGGGTCTCTGGGGGAAGAGGAGGGGCAAAGCAGGGCCTTGGGGAGAGAAGGAGGGGCCTCAGGGGGTGGGGGTCCCCCACTTTTGGGAAGGCTCTGATGCCCTTGCTGCACATTCACACACACACACAGGTGCATACATCACGCCCCCTCCCCCACCCCACAGGCTGTATATAAAGTAAAGCAGCCTTGCATACCGGCACACAGATCAGCACGTGGCACTGTGACTGTGGGGAATGCAGGAGCGCAGGGTCCGAGAACAAGCAATAAGCAGTGTGTAGGATCACGCTCAATAAGGAGGACAAAAGGCAGGAATCTACAGTGATGGTGAAGGAGGTAAGACGAGTCCCAGGATTGCAGCAGGGGAAGCAAGAAAAGTGTGTGTTCTCACTGGACCGAATCCCCTTGGGCATCGGCAGGGACTTGGCCCACTCTGAGGAAGGAATGTGCTGCACCCTGGGCAGTATCACTGAGATATTAGCATAGGGCCTGTTAGCACAGCCACACTTGCTGGGGTAAAGGAGGGACTGAGATGCCATCTGCCCTATGGAGTCATCACCCCAACTCCTTGCAGTACGTGCACTCACTTGGACTGGCCCAGGCAGAAAATACAGGTTTCCTTAGGCAGTGTTATCTTGACTCTCACTGAGGGGTTGGCAACTGAACCACTGGAACAACTGTACTAACCATTAGATCATGGCCAAGGGCTGTCGGGAGTTCTCCATCACTGACCATCAAGCCTGGATGTTTTTCTAAGAGAGCTGCTCTAGGCATTATTTTGGAGAAGTGGTCTGTGTTACACAGGAGGTCAGACTAGATGGTCACAGTGGTCCCTTCGGGCCTTGGAAGCTATGAATGTAAAACCTCCATCACATGATATACGTGGTTGGTCCCCTCCCCATGTGCAGTTTTGCTGTTCTAGCTTTGTGGCAAACAGCCATATGCCTCCTTCAGCAACAGAGCCCCCCTCTTGCTTCCCCCCCCAACAGCTTTTTGTGCACTCCTCAGTGGGGCACCTCTGGGTGCCCAGTGTTTGTGGTTGGGCCTGGGCACCAGCTGGTACATTCATTCACTTAGCAGGTCTGTTTCTGCACTGCTTGAAAGAGAGTGGGCCCTCTGGAAGGGAAGAGGAATGATGGAAGAAGGAGAGAGGGCAAAAGAAAAGCAGAGAGAGAGAAGCAGTGATGGGGAATGGAGCAAAAGTGGGGAGGAATGGTGAATGGATGGGAGAAATAGAGATGGAGGGCGGAAAGGGCTGCCTTGTCTTGTGTATTTGCCATACTCAGGGGTGTCTCTGATTTACCACTGAGTTCTCCCTTCTGTCTGCTTGTTTCCTAATTGCTGGTCTTGTAAACTGTTTGATTTATGGCTCCGTTCATCGGTTCTGGCCCTTGGGTATTACATTTCTGTCTAGGTTGGGAAGTGAATAATGAATTAACAGCCTTGCCTTAGGTTCAATAAGGCGCTGAGCGTTTAGGGATCTTTATTGTTTTGCATGTGCCAAGTCTAACTGCTTAATTTTTACTTCCAATTCATTGAGTTTATGCAGCGGATCCTTCTGAGCAGCAGCCGCATCATGGATGCTGGATCATCAAGGCAGCCGTTGAAGTGTCCTGCTAGAGGAGCCTCCAAGGAACAGTGTCATTATTAGTTTGCACAGAGAACTCAATCTATTTCCTTGCAGAGGGTTGGAATCTAATGTTCTGTGTAATGCACATTTGTCTGG
This sequence comes from Eretmochelys imbricata, assembly GCF_965152235.1. NCBI lineage: Eukaryota > Metazoa > Chordata > Testudines > Cheloniidae > Eretmochelys > Eretmochelys imbricata. The sequence goes on along the minus strand of NC_135581.1, from coordinate 42,550,405 downwards.
GGACAGTTGGGTCCCTTACCTCCTCCAACTGCAGAACAGGGGTGAATATCAATCTGCTGAGGAAAAATCGTCCTGACAAAAGCTGGAGGCAGAATTAGTAAAGTGTGAAGGTGCCACTGTGAGGAGCACGGTATCCATAACTAAGTCAGCACTTAACCCCTGGAACAGATTACCAAGGGCTGGGGTAGATTCTCCATGACTTGGGAGACCTTCAAACAAGAATATATCGGTTATTCTAAACGACACTCAAGTGCCACGGAAAGTCCAGTTGCAGGAATCGCTGAGTGAAATTCTCTGACCTATGCAGGAGGTCAGGTGAGATGGTCAGAAAGGTTCCTGTGACCTAAACCAATTACCTCAATGGGTCAGGAGCCAAATTAGTGACAACATTACCCAAAAGAGCTACAGTAGTGTGAATTCATGGTTTTAATTACTATATTTATATTATTCTCACAGAAAAATGACACAGTAAAAGCATCCTGATTGATTAATAACTTAGATTTGATTGTCAAGTATCTGGGGGTAGCCGTGTTAGTCTGTATCCATAAAAACAAGGAGTCCAGTGGCACCTTAAGGACTAACAGATTTATTTGGGCATAAGCTTTTGTGGATAAAAAATCACTTCTTCAGATGCATGGAGGGAAAATTACGGATGTAGGCATTATATACTGATACATGAAGAGAAGGGAGTTACCTCACAAGTAGAGAACCAGTGACCTACTGGTGAACTGCTGACTGCTATACTGACCGCTATCCTTACCTACGTGCCTCCAGCTTCCATCCAGGACACATCACACGATCCATTGTCTATAGCCAAGCCCTAAAATACAACAAAATTTGCTCTAATCCCTTGGACAGAGACAAACACCTACAAAATCTTTTTATCAAGCATTCTTGAAACTATACTACCCACCTGAGGAAGTGAGGAAATAGATTGACAGAATGAGATGGGTACCCAGAAGTCACCTACTACAGGACAGGCCCAACAAGGAAAATAACAGAATGCTACTGGCCATCACATACAGCCCCCAACTAAAACCTCTCCAGCACATTATCAATGATCTACAACTTATCCTGGAAAACTATCCCTCACTCTCCCAGACCTTGGGGGGCAGGCCAGTCTTTGCTTACAGACATCCCCCCCAACCTGAAGCAAATACTCACCAGCAACTACACACCACACCACAGAAACACTAACCCAGGAACCAATCCCTGTAACAAACCTCGTTGCCTACTCTGTCCCCAGATCTACTCTAGCGACACCATCAGAGGACCCAACCACATCAGCCACACCATCAGGGGCTCATTCACCTGCACGTCTACTAATGTTATGTATGCCATCGTGTGCCAGCAATGCCCCTCTGCCATGTACATTGGCCAAACTGGACAGTCCCTACATAAAAGAATAAATGGACACAAATCGGACATCAGGAATGGTAACCTACAAAAGCCAGTAGGAGAACACTTCAATCTTCCTGGACATTCTATAACAGATTTAAAAGTAGCTATACTTGAACAAAAAAACTTCATAAACAGACTTCAAAAAGAAACAGCAGAACAAAAATTCATTTGCAAATTTAACATCATTAATTTGGGCTTGAATAGGGACTGGGAGTTCCTGGCTCACTACAAAAACAGCTTTACCTCTCCTGGAATTGACACCTCCTCATCTATTATTGGGAGTGGACTATATCCACCCTGATCGAATTGGGCCCATCAACACTGGTTCTCCACTTGTGAGGTAACTCCCTTCTCTTCATGTATCAGTATATAATGCCTGCATCTGTAATTTTCACTCCATGCATCTGAAGAAGTGTTTTTTTACCCACGAAAGCTCACACCCAAATAAATCTGTTTGTTTTTAAGGTGACACCGGACTCCTTGTTGTTTTAGATTTTGATTATTAACCAATTACACAGTGTTTTAATATCGTGTGCTGCAAAGAGCCTCAGGAGACACATGAAAGAGCCACTTGGGGCTCATGAGCCTCAGTCTGAGTATTACTGACCTAAACACATCAAATTATTGGTTTGCAGGGGGAACTGATGGGCTGGAATTTCCAAAGGAGCTTTAGGGAATTAGGTGCAGGCTGAAATTCACTGGGCTCTAGGTGCCTAACTGCAGTTAGACTCTTCCAAAAATCCCTGCCTTGGATCTCACAAAGTTACATAGTGAGGGGGAGACTTCTGCTATACAGGTGAGCCCCTAATTTACTGTGGGACTGTATGCTGTGTGAATCCTTAAAAACAGAAGTGCTGGAACACAGTTCCGATACTCCCAGAACTATCCCTCATCATTCTGGAAGTAGCAGAATGTCCCCAAAAGTGCTGGAATGGCCTTCTGGAATCTCCTGGCATAACTTCAACCCTGGGAGGACAGGGTCTGAGCACATCACTGCGGGTTCTGTTAGCTGCAAACAAAGCTCTTCAAGGGCTTGGCCAGCTTCTTCTCTGCACCCCCAGCTCGGATGAAAAAATGTGTCTACCTCAGCCACCCAAGGGGGGAGGGAAGAAGGCCATGGTGGGGGGATGGTAGAAGAGTAAATAAAAGAGATATTGTGGGAATGAGGAGCATATCCTGCACAGTAGTGTAAGAGTAGCAATGGGGGAAAATCATGCCCTTGGGCCATTGACCTTTGGCACCCTAAATGACAGCGTGTGTGTGGGGTGGAATCCCTAAATCCTGGCCTGAGTGGATGATAAACGTCCAGTTGAGAAACAAGGTCCAGATCCCATAACACGTACCAACCATGAGAGGAAAGAGCATATTTATTCTTCTGAAGATGTACAAAGTACATTAGCTCTAAGGGAGCTGTTCAGCAGAAATGTTATTTTCAGAGGTCCTAGGTCCAGGCGTCCAGGGCTCTGGCAGCTGCTAGAGGATGGTGTCTCTAGGATGGTTTCAGCTTTCTTGACCACAGGACGCTGTTCCGGGAAGAAGGACTGCTACGCAGAGATGGGGTTCACCTATCAAGGAAGGGGATGAGCATATTTAGATACAGACTGGCTAACCTAGCGAGGAGGGCTTCAAATTAGGTTCAATGGGGGCAGGTGACAAAAGCCCACAGGTTAGTCCAAAACATGGAGACCTGGGAGAAGGGTCGAATCTGGAGGGAGCATGGGCCATTATAACAAAGATAAGGGAGAGGTAAGAGAGAACAAAGTGGGGAAATCAAATTAGTATCTTAGATGTCTGAATACTAATGTGAGAAGTATGGGGAATACGCAGGAAGAACTTGAAATGGTAGTTAATAAAAACAACTCTGACATAGCTGGCATCACAGAGACTTGGTGAGATAATACACATGACTGAAATATTGGTATAGAAGAATACAGCTTACTCAGGCAGGAAACAAAGGGAAGAGGTGTTGCTTTATCTATATTAAGAATGCATACACTTGGACCAAGGTTGAGATGGAAATAGGAGACAGACTTGTTGAAAGTCTCTGGGTAAGGATAAAAGGGGTAAAAAATAAGGATGATCACAGGTGCTGACTCCGGGGGTGCTCTGGAGCACCCATGGAAAAAAAAATAGTGGGTACTCAGCACCCACCAGGCATCTGCTGATCAGCTGTTCAGCCATGGGCAAGGGGCACTCAGGGAAGGATGCAGAACAGGGGCCGGGCCTCAAGGGAAGGGGTGGAGTGGGGTGGTAAGAGGAAGAATGAGGGTGGAGTTTTGAGGGGAGGGGTGGAGTGGGGGCCGGGCCTCAGTGCAGAGCAAAGGTGGAGTACCCACCCGGAAAAATTAAAGTCTGTGCCTGTGAGGGTGATGTCATGGTAGGGGTCTACTACAGAGCACCTAACCAGGAAGAAGAAGTAGATGAGGCCCTTTTAAAACTAACAAAATCATCCAAAGTACAGGACTTGGTGGTGATGGGGGACTTCAACTACTCAGACATCTGTTGAGAAAATAACACAGCAGGGCACAGATTATCCAGATTCTTGGAATGTATTGGAAACAATTTTTTATTTCAGAAGGCGGAGAAAGCTACTAGGGGAGAGACTGTTCTAGATTTCATGTTGATAAATAGGGAGGAACTCGTTGAGAATTTGAAGTGGAAGGCAGCTTAGGTGAAAGTGATCCTGAAGTGGTAGCGTTCCTGATTCTAAGGAATGGTAAGAGGGAAAACAGCACAATAAAGATAATGGATTTCAAGAAGGCAGACTTTAGCAAACTCAGGGAGTTGGTAGGTAAGAGCCCATGGGAAGCAAGCAGGACCAGATTTCCAATTAGGCACAGTAGACACATGCCCAGGGGCGCCGGCGTTCTAGGGGCACCTTACTTCTCTAAAACTGTGTGCAACACTGAGCTCAGCTATAGGCAGGGTGGGGCACTGAAGATGCTGTGCCTAGGGGTGCGTAAGGTGTAAATACAGCCCTGGATGCAAATCTAAGGGGAAAAACAGTTCAAGAGATTTGGCAGTTTTTCAAAGAGACATTAGTAAGGGCACAAGACCATATGATCCCACTGCATAGGAAGTATGGCAAGAGACCACCCTGGCTTAACTAGGATATCTTCAATGACCCGAAACTCAAAAAAAGAGTCCTGCAAAAAGTGGAAGCTAGGTTAAATTACAAAGGATGAATTGTTATCAGATGTGCCCGTTACTTTGGGGTATGCTCATTTATTAGAGTTATTCTTCTGAGATGGGGGTTTGTGTCCTGTAATTCTATTAATGTACTGCATATGTCACTTTTGTGTTCATATGGAGCTCTACTCCTTCCTTCTGCAAGTCCCCTCCCAATGGAGCTATCCTGCTGGACCTCGGTTCCCCAGGACTGGGTTCCTCCAGCCCTAGAACTAGATGAACGAACGAACGAACGAACGAACGCACGCACACACACACCCTCTCGCTCTCGCTCAACAGAGCAAGTCTGAGCAGACTGGGTCAATCAGCACCCTCAAGCTCATCCCCTTATATGTCCCTGTACTCAATGGTCTGGGTTAAGCAGCACTTTCAAGCTGTCACCCTCATGTGCCCCTGGTCTCAATAGGCTGGGCAGAACAGCACTTTCAGCTGCCTCCCCCTTACATACCACAGGTTTAACACATCCCTATCCCACTTTCATATCACAATTGTACTGGTAGTAACTCACTTGGTGAGCAAACCCCACAGTATTTTTGGGTGCTACAGGGATCTTTAACTTAGGTAAAAGAAGCATTGCTGCAGAGTAAATGGGGGAGGCTAAAAACACAAAAGAGTAAAGTTCAGAGAGAGAGAGAGAGAGAGCATGAGAGAGAGAGAAGCAACCAGCTTAACCATAAAAGTTATTTATTGAATAATAGTGATGATTACACAAAGAGAGCCTAAATCACTGTAACATACATTATTAAAGGTTAATACCTGAGGCAGAAAGGAAAACAGAGAGAGAGAGAAAAGGATCTCACCACTCCTTGAAGCATGAACTGGTCGGGGTTCCCAGGTGTTGGTGGTAGCTCAGGGTCCTAAGGGCAGAAGACAGGCAGAGCCCCCAGCACGATCAGTCAGGAGATGGAGTCCCAGTGGAACTGATGCAGAGTTTGGGTCTATGCATCAGAACACTAACTGGAGGGTGAGTAGGGATTTTTGTAGAGAAAATACAATGGTTCAAGGGAGAACACTAGATTTGTTTATGAGTAAATGAATAACTTAAGGGTTTTCTTTAGGCTAGACAATAGGAGCTGATCACTCTTGCTATGGGTGGTGTTTTCTTCCAGGGAGGTCACAATGCAACTAGGCTGCTTCAGTATTTTGGATATCAATCAAGGATTTATTACTAGAATTGGTCTGATAACTGCTGAACTGGGTGTGGGCAGACATAGGCTCATTAACATCTGGAGCAGAGATTCCCATGATACAGTGCTTCCCTGCTTTTCTGGTCCCAGAGTTCAGTGCAGTTCTGTTCTTCATTCTTTATGCTAATCCCTCTCCCATCTTTCATGCAGATGAGGCTAGGGGTGTTGTCTCTGTTCTTCATTCTGTATGCTAATGGAGATGTCTTAATCTTGTCATCCTTGTCAGGAGAGGTTTAGGTGTGTCTCCCAACGTCCTTCACTGCTCTCTGCAAGCCTTTTCTCTGATTGGTTTTGGATCAAGCAGAGATGGCAGGTGGGTCTTTCATGAGTCAGACAGTTAGATACTGCACCCTGGTTCCCCAAAAACACAGAGCTCACTGGTATCAGAATATAAACAAATAACACAAGTATGTAGGAACAAAATTAGAAAGGCCGATGCTTCAAACGAGATCAAACTAGCGAGAGACATAAAGGGTAATGAGAAAACATTCTATAGATACATTAGAAGCAAGAGGAAGACCAAGGACAGGGTAGGCCCATTACTCAATGGGGGGAGGAGGGAACAATAACAGAAAATGTGGAAATGGCAGAAGTGCTAAATGACTTTTTTGTTTCAGTTTTCACCAAAAAGGTGAGTAGCGATTGGGCATCTAACATAGTGAATGCCAATGCCAATGAGGTAGTATCAGAGACTAAATAGGTGTAACCCTTCTGCCAGGTGGAGCCATCAGCAACCAGGGCTGGGTTCAATATCAAGGGGTTCCTTTCCATTGATACAGCACAGAACCAGCTCGAGCGCCTACCCACTAACCTGGGAAATTTACACACCGCTCCTGGGCACCTCTGAGAGGCAATACTTCCCCACTCACAAGCACAGAGTCTGAGTGTAGAAAAGAAACTTTTAATAAAAGGAGGAAAGTAACTTGGTGTTAATTTGAGAAAACCCTCCAAACAGAGTTCATAAACATAAACCATGAGTAAGAGACCCACCCCCAAGTAAGTTTGGCAATGACCTTTTCCCCTCCGGTTCTTAAGTCCAGCAACCCCAAAGTCTGTTTTACGTGCCCGACCCTTCTCTGCACTCCACTCTCAGTTGCTGTCCTTGGTCAGTGCAGCCCCAGAGGTGCACCTACAGAATTTGCCCCCTGGGTGGGGTAAAGAGGTACCTTACTTGCTTGCTGCCCCTCTCTGCCAGCCCCCCTGCTGGCCGCTCTTGCTCACTGCTTCCACTGGCCACCCTGCTAGCTGCTCATTGCACCTCTCTGCCGCACCAGATGCTCATTCACCAGCTGCTTGTCAGTCACCTTCTGCTGCCATCTGCCTCCCTGCTGTGACCTTTGTACATCAATCTCTCAGTAATTTTCAGCTCTTTGCAGGCTGGGCAGAAAGGCTACCCCACCTCAAGTGACTTCAGCTCTCAGTAATTTTTAGTTCTTAGCTAGTAGGGCAGAAACACAGTCCTACCACAACTGAGTTCAGCTCTGATTAGGTATTTAACATAACAAAAAGGTTTCTAAGGAAGCCTATTTAGTTCTATTGTTTGAACAGTGGGGAGGAACAGGTTGAATCAGTCAAGGGAGGACCCTTAATGAAGATGTGCAACCTCCTGGTTTGGGATTCCTATCCCTCTTACTTTCATAAGGCTCTGGCATTTGAGTCCCTGGCTTAATGATGTCCTTTCAGCTGAAGGTGACCCCCCTCATTTGAGACAGGCTAAGCACAGTCCCACTACCCTGTATTCCCACAATAATTACAACATTTTGGTAATAACATTTCACTACACCTGTATTCAGTACTAAAGTGATTTGTATCCAACACCCCAGCCAAAATTGATTACTTTGACACTTCTCTATGTGCTGAATATCTAAGCAGAGCAGGAGCAAATGGTATTTACATAAACACACCCAAGTCTCTCTCCCTCCCAGCTGCACAAAGCTCCCCTGCCCTTAGCTAGAGGACTTCTCCATTGGGCTGCCACTGAGTGTGATGGCATGTCCCCATCTCACCCCCCAGCCATGAAAGGCTTTTCCTGTGGCTGCTGTGGGAAGGTCTGAGCTGAGCATGCTCTGAGCACCACGTGAAAGGGAACAAAGAGAATGAGTGAGTTTCTGCCTTGGGCCAGGATTTCTTCAAGGCAAACACATGCCTTGCTGATCAACACCAGTGGCATGACACACGTCTTACTGATGGTTTTAATAATGAAACTTTCCCTCTTAATATGTTTGAATGTGTTTGTTTATTCCCTATTTTTGCACTGTGAATAGAGTTGCCAGGCATCCGGTTTTTGACCAGAACACCCAGTCAAAAAGGGACCCTGGTGGCTCCATCCGACACCACCTACCAGGCTGTTAAAAGTCTGGTTGGTGGCGCAGCGGGGGCCCGGGGCTAAGGTGTGCTGCACGTTTCCCAGAAATGGCCGCCAGGTCCCAGCAGCCCCTAGACACATGGGTGGCCAAGGAGGCTCTGTGCACTGCCTCTGCCCTGAGGACCAGCTCTGCAGCTCCCGTTGGCCGGTAACCATGACCAATGGGAGCTGTGGAAGTGTCACCTGTGGGTGCGAGGGCAGCCCATGGAGCCTCCCTGGCTGCCCATTCGTCTAGGGGCTGCAGGGACCTGCTGGCCGTTTCCCAGGAGCCACCGTAAGTGCCGCTGGGACGCCACACTCCGAACCCGCTTCTGCACCCCAACTCCCTGCCCCAGCCCGGAGTCCCCTCCCATACCCAAACTCCCTCCTGGAGTCTGCACCCCCCAACACCCCAACCGCCTGCCCCAGGCCCCTCCTGAACCCCAAACCCCTCATTCCCAGCCCCACCTGAGAGCCCACACCCCCAGCCAGAGCCCTCTTGCACCCCAATCCCCTGTCCCAGCCTGGAGCCCCCTTCTGCACCCCAAACCCCTCAGCCCTGGACCCACCCCAAAGCCCATACCCACAGCCAGAGCCCGCACCTCCTCCCACACTCTGAACTCCTCATCTCCAGCCCAGACCCGCCTCCTGCGCTCCAAACCCCTCATCCCGGTCCCTCCTCAGAGCCCACACCCCAGCTGGAGCCCTCACCCCCAGAGGTAAAGTAAGCCGGTACACCCCAGTACGGCATACTGGCAAGAGCTGGTGCGCTGTACTGGGGTGGATCGGCTTCCCCAGGTGCAATTTAAAGGGCCTGCGGCTGGAGTCCTGCTGCCGGAGCCCTGGGGTAGCAGCGGTGGGGCTGGGGTGGCGATTTAAAGGGCTCGGGGTGGTAGTGGCGGCCGAGCCCTGGGCTCTTTAAATCATCCCCGGAGCCCCGCCACCACTTCCCCAGGGCTCCAGCACGCTTTGGGGATGATTTAAAGGGCCCGGGGTGGTAGTGGTGGCTGGAGCCCCGTCCCCAGAGCCCTGCTGCTAGAGCCCTGGGGAAGAGGTGGCGGGGCTCCGGGGATGATTTAAGGGCCCAGGGCTCCAGCCGCCACTACCGCCCAGGGCCCTTTACCACTGCCAGAGCCCCCAGCTGCCGCTGTTACCCTGGGGAGGGGGAAGGAGGCACTTGCTGGTACAGGGTGGGCTGGGGCTGGCTCTGACCTCCCCCAGCTCTGCCCCTTCCGCCAGAGGCCCCACCCCTTCCGGGGGCCAGAGCCAGCCCCAGCCCCAGTCCAGCCCCGTACTGGTAAGTCCCTAGACTTACTTTCACCTCTGCTCACCCCCCTCCCGCACCCCAACCCCCTGCCCCACCCTGGTGGCAGTGAGTGAGGGTGGGGAGAGTGAGCGCTGAAGGGAGGGGGGGAAATGGAGCGAGCAGGGGCAGGGCCTTGGAGAAGGGGCATGGCCTCAGGGAAGGGGGGCAGAGGCAGGGTAGAGGTGTTTGGTTTTGTGATATTAGAAAGTTAGCAACCATAACTGTACAGTGCCTATGTTATTTTTCCAGGAGATTGGTATTATATAAATGTTGCCATTGATAATGTCCAGGTTCTGAGAAGAGGCATTTCTGGGTTATGTACCATGCTTATCCTCAACCAGGCAGAGTTGAAACACCTAGGTACCATAGGCACCAACTTTCCCCAGTGCTGATGGGTGCTCCCACCCCTCCACCCCTGGCCCGCCCTGACTCCACCCTTTCCTGCCTCTGCCCCACCCCCATTCCAGCCCCTTCCCGAAAGTCCCCACCCAACTCCACCCCCTCCCTGCCCCTATTGGACCCCTTCCCTAAATCCCCACCCTGGTCCTCCCCCTCTTCCCTGAGTGCACTACGTTCCCCCTCCTCCTCCCCGCTCCCTCCCAGTGCTTGCTGCACGAAACAGCTGTTTCATGGCACAAGCGCTGGGAGCTAGAGGGGAAAAGCGGGAACATAGCATGCTCAGGGGAGGAGGCAGAGGTGAGCTGGGGTGGGGCAGGGAGATGCCGGTGGCTGCAGAGCACCCACCAATTTTTCCCTGTGGGTGCTCCAGAGTCTGTGGGAGCACCCACAGAGTTGGCACCTATGCTAGGTACGTGTTTGAGGAGTGTGCTTAACATATCCTAGGGCTGTCCATATAGGCCCTGCCTCTTGTCATGGTGGACCTGTCCTGAGCAGTGACTCTGTTAAATGCTCATGGATCAGGTGTCACCTTTCCTGAACCTCTCCCAGTGGCATGACATGGCCTGAGGCACAGTGTCTATGAGCCTTTGAGTGGGGTGAAGTCCAATGGAGTGAGGTAGCCAGGTAACATATCCAGCTGGGGTCACAATCTAGCCCTTAATGTCAGCACAGTGCTTTGAAATCTTGGAGGGAAGATGCAAAGTATTATGATTAAATAATAATGCAAAGAATTGCAAAATAATGCAAAGTATTATGATTAAATGAGCTGTCGGCATTCTCTCCTTCCAAATACCTTGATGAGCCTGCAACAGGATAACACCTCTCGAAATGCCAGGCACGTGCATTTGACTTCTGAGACCCTTGCAGCACGAGCAACAGTACTACATTAACATGCATTGGGCAACTTTTGTTGCATGCCAGCAGGGGCCGCACAGGCCAGTTAATGCGTAACACACTGGTGCTCATCAGAACTTACATCCTTCTGGAGTATATTTGCGCTTAGATATTTGGATCTAAATGCCTCATAGTCTGGGATGCAAAAGCGCAATGAAAGGCAATCAGAAGAGCACTCTGCACACATTCTGCCTTCCAGTTCATTAATTAGGAATTACTAAATGATTCTAAACACCCATACAAAGTTCAGGCATTATCACTTTTTAAGGGCAAAATGCTGTGGGGGGAGGGGGGATTGGAGCAGTAGCATCCATGCAGGGGTCTGTAATATTTCCTGAGGTGCATGGCATGCAGGATGGCTCAGAGAGAATGCACGCAGGGGGCTCAAGGGTTAAGACATACCTTGAAGCCGGCTGACCATGCCACCATTGGGCTGCTAGCAGGGCCCCATCAAAAGCTCAAGAGAGCAGTAGCTTGGAATCCTGACTGTGTATTTGGGGAGGGGGCAGAAGAAACTCCCTGCACCCTCTTCTCTCTCATCCCCATGCATCCACACTTGAGAGGGTGCCCAGTGATCACCGTCTCTAGTTCGTGCTGTGCTTTCCCCATCACAATGTTTGTACCACTTTGCTCAGCAATGGAGGTGTTTGTGGGAGCTGGCTGTTATAATTCCATCACCGAACTGAAGGGAGGGTTGGGGTAATTTATCTTCCTAGCACAGTCCCCCACCTCTCTGGCTACTGCTAAACCCTTACTGCCATGGACAGCTCCTCCCCGGGGATTACAACAAGGAGGAGAATTTAAATTGGAGCCAATGGTGAATATTAAAAAAAAATTAAATTTCACCCGGACTGATCCCCTTTGCACATGGCTCCCACCAAACTCTGCTCTCTCACTGCGAACATGGACCTAATCACCAGGTAATTGTACAGTCACAATTGTAAAAGTAAGCTCTGTCTCCCTCTGTCTGGAGGGAATCTTGAAGAGGCGGTGGTAGCACACTTAGCGATGAATCTATTTAACTGGATATGGTTGTCTGTGTATAGATATGTGAAGAGCTGTTGAGGGGAAGCGAAGAGTCACAGCAAGTGTTGCATGTAGTTCTGAGCACAGCACAGTCCCTCATTTCTTGCAGGAGTCAGCTTCACAGTGTAGATCCAGCTCTCATGAAGTTCTGTCTCCTGCCCTCAGTAGCTTCCATCTATTAACAGTTTCATTTTTCCAGTGGTCTGAAGTTGTCACAGGAGGTTGTGATCGCAGGAGGAGAGGTGATCTCGCTGGTAGCTGGGCTGTCCTCACAATAGAAATCTTGAGCTGGACTCTCTCTTGGTGGCAACCAGTGCAGAGGGCAGGGGGATGTGTTGCTCAGTAGAGAGGCTGCTGCATTTTTTTACCAGTTGGAGCTTTGGATGGATGAGTGGCTCTATTCCTAGGCGGCCCGGAGGATTTGACAAAAATCCCCCCCCCCATCACTTGAGAGCGAGCTGCACCTTATTACGGGAGCCATGGATGTCTTCTAGAAACTCCCACAGCTCTTCTCGCAGCCGATGGAGGGATGGGGTCACTGGCCCCCGGTCATCCTCCGGTGGGGCCCCTGGCCCAGCCCCATGGCCCACCGAGACAGGCAGGCAAGGGGCGGACCCTCGACGTGGCACCCGATGGACCGGCGCCACGTGGCCCACCTCAGACCCCGGCTCAATGGGAGGCGGCAGAGGGAAGATAGCAGCCCCTAGTGGGTTGGAACAGGGAAACACAAAGGCCAATCCCTGAGGGTCACCCTCCGGGAAAGAGAAGAAGATGGCCCCAGGGGCAGCAATGGCATCGTGGGAGGTGGAGGGGATAGGGGCGGGGTCAGGAGTAGGGTTGGGGAGAGGGACAGAGGCAGGATCCTGGGCCCCAGTAACTTGGCCACCAGGAAGTGGCTCCCCTTGGTCTGGCTCAGGGGTCTGAGGGACAGGGAGGGGGTCCCCAGTGGTGCCAGGCTCAGGCTCAAAGGCAGGTGTGATAGCCACGGCACCAGGAGGTGGACAAGTTTCAGTGGGGCTCTTGCCCGGGAAGGAAGTTGGTTGCCCCATGCCAACAGGGGATACCCCTGGTAACTTGGGTCCCAGCCGCGAGGCACTGGCCGTCGCCTCAGCAGGCTCAGCGGCCGTCAGCAGAGTGCCACCTGCGACTGGGCAGGTTGAAGAGTCCAGGGGACCCTCGGAGGCAGGAGCAGGAGCAGTGGTTATGGGGAGGGGGTACACAGAATATCAGGGTTGGAAGGGACCTCAGGAGGGCATCTAGTCCAACCCCCTGCTCAAAGCAGGGCCAATCCCCAATTAAATCATCCCAGCCAGGGCTTTGTCAAGCCTGACCTTAAAAACCTCTAAGGAAGGAGATTCTACCACCTCCCTAGGTAACGCATTCCAGTGTTTCACCACCCTCCTAGAGAACAAGTTTTTCCTAATATCCAACCTAAACCTCCCCCACTGCAACTTGAGACCATTACTCCTTGTCCTGTCCTCTTCTACCACTGAGAATAGTCTAGAACCATCCTCTCTGGAACCACCTCTCAGGTAGTTGAAAGCAGCTATCAAATCCCCCCTCATTCTTCTCTGCTGCAGACTAAACAATCCCAGTTCCCTCAGCGTCTCCTCATAAGTCATGTGTTCCAGACCCCTAATCATTTTTGTTGCCCTTCGCTGGACTCTCTTCAATTTATCCACATCCTTCTTGTAGAGTGGGGCCCAAAACTGGACACAGTACTCCAGATGAGGCCTCACCAATGTTGAATAGAGGGGGATGATCACGTCCCTCGATCTGCTCGCTATGCCCCTACTTATACATCCCAAAATGCCATTGGCCTTCTTGGCAACAAGGGCACACTGCTGACTCATATCCTGCTTCTCGTCCACTGTCACCCCTAGGTCCTTTTCCGCAGAACTGCTGCCTAGCCATTCGGTCCCTAGTTTGTAGCTGTGCATTGGGTTCTTCCGTCCTAAGTGCGGGACCCTGCACTTATCCTTATTGAACCTCATCAGATTTCTTTTGGCCCAATCCTCCAATTTGTCTAGGTCCCTCTGTATCCTATCCCTGCCCTCCAGTGTATCTACCACTCCTCCCAGTTTAGTATCATCCGCAAATTTGCGGAGAGTGCAATCCACACCATCCTCCAGATCATTTATGAAGATATTGAACAAAACCAGCCCCAGGACCGACCCTGGGGCACTCCACTTGGCTCCATGTCTAGCTGGCAGACGGTGTCATTGATCACTACCCGTTGAGCCCAACAATCTAGCCAACTTTCTACCCACCTTATAGTGCATTCATCCAGCCCATACTACTTTAACTTGCTGACAAGAATACCATGGGAGACCGTGTCAAAAGCTTTGCTAAAGTCAAGAAACAATACATCCACTGCTTTCCCTTCATCCACAGAACCAGTAAACTCATCATAGAAGGCGATTAGATTAGTCAGGCATGACCTTCCCTTGGTGAATCCATGCTGACTGTTCCTGATCACTTTCCTCTCATGTAAGTGCTTCAGGATTGATTCTTTGAGGACCTGCTCCATGATTTTTCCGGGGACTGAGGTGAGGCTGACTGGCCTGTAGTTCCCAGGATCCTCCTTCCCTTTTTTAAAGATTGGCACTACATTAGCCTTTTTCCAGTCATCCGGGACTTCCCCCGTTCGCCACAAGTTTTCAAAGATAATGGCCAACGGCTCTGCAATCACAGCCGCCAATTCCTTTAGCACTCTCGGATGCAACTCGTCCGGCCCCATGGACTTGTGCACGTCCAGCTTTTCTAAATAGTCCCTAACCACCTCTATCTCCACAGAGGGCTGGCCATCTATTCCCCATGTTGTGATGCCCAGCAGAGCAGTCTGGGAGCTGACCTTGTTAGTGAAGACAGAGGCAAAAAAAGCATTGAGTACATTAGCTTTTTCCACATCCTCCGTCACTAGGTTGCCTCCCTCATTCATTAAGGGGCCCACACTTTCCTTGGCTTTCTTCTTGTTGCCAACATACCTGAAAAAACCCTTCTTGTTACTCTTGACATCTCTCGCTAGCTGCAGCTCCAGGTGCGATTTGGCCCTCCTGATTTCATTCCTACATGCCCGAGCAATATTTTTAATACTCTTCCCTGGTCATATGTCCAACCTTCCACTTCTTGTAAGCTTCTTTTTTATGTTTAAGATCCGCTAGGATTTCACCGTTAAGCCAAGCTGGTCGCCTGCCATATTTACTATTCTTTTGACACATCGGGATGGTTTGTCCCTGTAACCTCAACAGGGATTCCTTGAAATACAGCCAGCTCTCCTGGACTCCTTTCCCCTTCATGTTAGTCCCCCAGCGGATCCTACCCATCCGTTCCCTGAGGGAGTCGAAGTCTGCTTTCCTGAAGTCCAGAGTCCGTATCCTGCTGCTTACCTTTCT
Source organism: Eretmochelys imbricata (assembly GCF_965152235.1). Classification (NCBI taxonomy): domain Eukaryota; kingdom Metazoa; phylum Chordata; order Testudines; family Cheloniidae; genus Eretmochelys; species Eretmochelys imbricata. Next base: position 42,535,264 of record NC_135581.1, on the reverse strand, counting down.
TCCCTGTATCAGGATCCTGAACTCAACCAACTCATGGTCACTGCCTCCCAGATTCCCATCCACTTTAGCTTCCCCCACTAATTCTTCCCGGTTTGTGAGCAGCAGGTCAAGAAAAGCTCCCCCCCCCCAGTTGGCTCCTCTAGCACTTGCACCAGGAAATTGTCCCCTATGCTTTCCAAAAACTTCCTGGATTGTCTATGCACTGCTGTATTGCTCTCCCAGCAGATATCAGGAAAATTAAAGTCACCCATGAGAACCAGGGCATGTGATCTAGTAGCTTCTGCGAGCTGCCGGAAGAAAGCCTCATCCACCTCATCCCCCTGGTCCGGTGGTCTATAGCAGACTCCCACCACTACATCACTCTTGTTGCTCACACTTTTAAACTTAATCCAGAGACACTCAGGTTTTTCTGCAGTATCGTACCGGAGCTCTGAGCAGTCATACTGCTCCCTTACATACAGTGCTACTCCCCCACCTTTTCTGCCCTGCCTGTCCTTCCTGAACAGTTTATAACCATCCATGACAGTACTCCAGTCCTGTGAGTTATCCCACCAAGTCTCTGTTATTCCAATCACGTCATAATTCCTTGACATCACCAGGACCTCCAGTTCTCCCTGCCTGTTTCCAAGGCTTTGTGCATTCGTATATAAGCACTTGAGATAACCTGCTGATCGCCCCTCATTCTCAGTATGAGGCAGGAGCCCTCCCCTCACAGACATTCCTGCCTGTGCTTCCTCCCGGTATCCCGCTTTCCCACTTACCTCAGGGCTTTTTCAAGGAAGGGGGGGCCGGGGTGAGGTTGCTCAGGTTGAGGCCCGCTGGCAGAGGGTCATCCTCCCCCTGGGTGACTGGGGTCAGACCCAGGGCCTCGATCTCCTCATAGATGGAGGGGAGATCGCCTCCCATCACCGCAGGACCCTCCCCGCCATGCCCGGGGCGACGCTCGCTTCGGGGCTCACAGGGGTTTCAGATGTTAAGGGGGCAGGAGGGGCTCTATCGGAGGCCTCCATGGGAAGGAACCCCGACAGAGAGGTGGCACTCCTCTCTGGTGCTGTCATGTCTTCCGCAGCCGGCACTGGTGGATGGAATGCAGCCGTGGGCAGGGTAGAAGGCTCGGCAGCGGTGCCCCCCTTCCTGGTTTTCCAGGGGGCCTCCACATCAGGTGGTAGGAGCAGAGCTCGAGCCTTCCACTTGCCCAGCTTTCCCTGTACTAGGGTCCAGGCCCCAATGGCATCGTCTGCGGGCGGAGTAACAGGGGTTGGGTCTGGGGGCAGGGAGGATGACTCGGGGACCTGGGAAGGCAATGGTGGGGCAGCACAAGGGGAGACAGATTCCCCCTGGGGCGGGCCCTCTCTCATGCCCGGCGATACCCCCACCATACCCTCCTCTATGGGCCCCGCCAGAGTACATGGTACCCCTAGGGCCAGAGCAGGAGCAGTGGTGGGCTGGGAAAGAGGAGGGGCAGCGCTGGCGATGACGGGGACTGTGCCCTGCCAGGGCTCGGAGATCCCAGGTGCTCCTCCATGCCGGGCGAAGGGGCAGTCCCTCCGGACGTGCCCCATTGCCCAGTAGAGGTAGCACCAGGCCTCCCCCATGGAATAATGCACCCGGTAGTAGGCCCCCTGGTAGGGACCAGGAAAGACCCCTCGAGCGCCTCTCCGCCACTGGTGGGAGTTGAAACTGTACCTGCCGGCGGAACGAGAGGATGTGACTGAGGGCGGGGTCTTTGCAGCCCAGTGGGAGAGGGTTGATAATGGAGATTGGTTTCCCCAGGGTAGAGAGGGTGGGTAGCAGGACAGCATTGGGGAGGAAAGGAGGAACAGAGGTCAGGACTACACGGCTCCAAGTCTTCCAGCAGCTCCAGGGGGACTAACGCGCCCCCCATTGCCAGGCCGTTCTCCACCGCCTCCTGGATGGTGGCCTCCAAGGCAAGGAAGAAGACGACCTTGCCATACATTTTGGAGGCCGTCACGATGGCCATGGGCCCCACCACCCTTGCCAATGCCTACACATAGGTCTCCACATGGGGCGAGGCAGGCACCAGGAGGCAACAGATGCCATGCTTCCTGGTCAAGGTGGGGAAGGGGCCCCGGCTGCTAGGGATGGTAACAGCAGCGATGGCTGGGAGAGAGGACATAGTAGTTGGCAGGCGGGCCGCCACCACCTGGGCATACACTCTGGGGGCCGGGGGGGGGGGCGCCCGCGGTGCTGGTGGAGGGAACAGCAGGGAGGGACGCGGCAGTGGGGGCAGCCCCTGCTATGGAGAACCTACTCTTTTTGGTAAACTGGGCTTGCAAGGGGCTTAGTCAAAGAAGTTGGGGGGGGGGGGCAAGGGCTGTAATTGGAGGGGGGAAGCAGTCCAAAAAAAGGGGGGGGGGCACGTGTACCCAGGCGCGCTTGCAGAAAAGTCACTGTGTGGTTGGCTATTGCTGCAGGCCCAAATGGTGGAAACAGGCGTGGCAGGCCAGGCAAGCAGCTGAGTCCTAGAGGCAGGAGCTTGAGGCAGATGGTATGTGGCTGGTGGGGGTGGTGGAGGGGACAATGGTGGGGGTGGGGATTGGGGGGACACACAGATGGACCAGGGGCAGGCTCCATGCCACACCCCCTACATCCCCACAAACACAGTCAGGACTCCCACCACAAAAGTGCAGTTTGATAATCACTCAGTCCTTAATGGCCTCCTCCACAGTCTCCGTATGCTCCCCCAGCAGCTGATGGTCCTCTCAGTCCTCTTCTGCTCCAGGCTCCAGTAGCTCCCCAGGACAAATCCAGCAGCAGCAGCAGCTCTAGCAACCCTGGTGGCCAGGCAGGAAGGACCCTCACAGGTGGCAGTAGTGGGGTCCCAGCTTCTCCCTCCAGAGGTGGGGGGAAGGGGGGGGTCAGGCAGGCCTGTACACTCCCCTCCCCCACCAACAGCAGTGGCAGCAGCAATCCAGGGAAGGAGCCCTCCAACCAGCAACAGCCCAAGGGAGGGAGAAGGAGCTCCATCCAGCAGGACAGCCAGAGAGGAGGGAGGGCACCAGCCAGAAGCAACAGCCCAGGGCATCCAGAGAAGGGAGAGAGCTCCAACCAGCAGGGCAGCCCAAGCAGACTGACTTCTCCTTCCTGGAGTAGGGTAGCCACCTGCTACTACCCTGAAGGGCTTGAAATCAGCCCTGGGAGAAAGCTGTGGCTAGGACAAGCAGCTCCCAGGCTGATTGGGGAAAAAGGCACAGCTGGTGCCACGCCCCAATCAGGCCCCAGCTGACCCTTATAAGAGGGCAGTGGGCCAGAAGTACAGATACTCTTTCTCTACCTTTAGAGGGAGACAGGCCTGGCTGCTGGGGAGTATACCCAGGCACCTAAGGTGGTGCAGGGCTGGGGGAAGGCTAGAGGAGCTCTGGCCTGAAAACCCCCCAGGCTGCAAGCCTAGTGTAAGGCCAAAAAGGGTACTGGGGTTGCCAGGGGCAGCCTATGGGTAGGCAGAGGCAGCAGGTCCAACCCCCCCTTGCCTGTGATGAGTGGCTTATATACTGTAGTCTGCCAAAACGAATGGAGGCTAGATGGTGACTGGGCAGTAGCCATATACTGAAGCAAGATGGGAATAGGGGGTTGGGGGTTCCCCTGCGAGGGGCAGATCCAGAGACTGTGGGGGCACTGCCAGGGGCAGCATCCCAGGGAAAGGGGCACTGGGGTCCAGGGGGGACACGGGGGCCAGCAGCAAGTGGGACACTGGCCTGCAGAGGGCACTCTGGAGGCTGGAATGCTAATTCCCTGGACGACCAGCAGGAGGCGCCACAGGAGTGAGTCCCGCACTATGACAGGGAGGGAATCAACATAAGCAGTTAATATAGAGCGGTTCCTTACCGTGGTAACGGCAGTTCATTGAGAGCATCACCTCTGCAGATTCACTCTTGTGCAGAGCAGTCCAAATATCTGGTTTTTCTGGTTTGCTGATTTGTTCCAAAAAATTGGGGGGGGGGTTGTTTTGGGGTGTCCCAAAAGAAGTTTTTCCCAAATTTTTGGTAAATAAACAAAAAATCCTTTTGGGGCAAACAAAAACTTTTGTTTCATTTTAAGTCATTTAAAAACTTCTAGAAATGTGCATTAATTTTCTTTTTAAAAATTGTAAACAAAAAATTATTTCAAATTGAAAGATCTAAATTTCACTTTGAAAACACCAAAACAAAATGTTATAATTATTTGTTTTAGGCTTTTTTCCCAACTGAAATAATTCTGTGAAATCTACCTGAATTTGCAAAATGTTTTGATTGAGCTGAATCTGCATTTTTCAGCTGAAACATTTCTCTCAGCTCTCCTCCTGTGGTCTGCAGCCATTCAATCCCCACAGATGACCAAACAAGGAATATAGTTATGTATGTAGAAATTAATGCAAAAATATTTGTCTGTCTAAGGAGACCAGGAATGAACAAAGAACACAACCTTGCCAAGAGAGTAAATCAAGAACACACGGCCTCTTATTCCATGCACCCCAGCTCCAAGGGGTGAGTAAATGAGAATCCTACAAGGTCCTGACATGAGGTTAGCGATTATCCCCTCTCTATGGACACCCCACACCAGAATTCCAGCTCCTTGGAGCATGAGTAGCTTGAGAGACGTCCAATGGAAAATACAGCCATAACTGGAAAAGAGAGGGCCGAATGCCAACAAAGAACAAATCTGTGTGCATGGGAAGAACTGTTTCCCCTTCTCTAACTACAGCCATGTCACTTAGGCACTCTAGTGCAGAGATCTGAAGTCCTGTTAATAGCGGGTGGAGGGGGGTTGTTTTTTTCCCTCTGTTTCTTTGTTCAGTGTTTCGGTAGCTGGTGGCTGGAAGGATTGCCCGGCTGGCTACATTAAGGAAGCCCTCAGCTAAACAAAAGCTTAAGTGTTCTTTCAGGGAAGGAGGGATTTGTTTGCTTATGGGTTTTTTATGAATTGTGCAATTTATTTTAGTTAGCTCCTCTCTCTTTACGTAGGTCTCATTTAGCCAGAGAACAAAATTTTGAAAGGAGGATTTAAAGAGCGAGAGAGAAAAGAACACTCATTCGGGTTGGGGTTATAAATTTATTCACATTTTATCACCCAAGGGAAGGAAAAGAGAAGGATATGCCCAATACCAAGTTTAAGCTAAATGTGAGGGGTGCTTTTTACTGTTCTCTCCCTCTCTCTGGAATCTGAGTTCACCCTGGAGAATGAAATAAAATGAGGCAAGCTTTGGTTACTATAGCTCTGTCACTAATTCTACCACATCATGGGGTGAACAGAGTTTATAAAATCATCTAGTCAGGCGTTCATTGAGGATGCTCTTCAACTGGGTGTGGCTGGATCTATGAGCCTTTGAGGGCAAACAATGATGGAACTGATTTCTGGGGTTCAGATGTCTGCTAGGAGGAGGCAGGGACAGAATGACTGAGGTCTGACCAGGATAGGGGAATGCTTCTCAAGAGCCCCATATCCATCTCCAAACAAGAGGTCCAGTCTAGAGATAACCAACTCTGTTGGCCTGGTGATCAGCTGTGGGAGGCACATGATGGTGTCATTGACCAGCACATAGGTGGTCATGCTTAGACAGGAGTTGGTAACTAGGAATTGGAGACCAGGGTCAGAGGAGGAGTCAGGAGCCAGAAATTGGAGCCGAGGGTCAGAATTCGGTTACCTGGACTGAGGAAAGGCTGGGAGCTATTGCAGCTATGGGTGAATGCTTTGAGCAGTCACTGAACAGTCTGCTGACTCTTCCAAGCAATTGGGCACTGGGGCCAACCAGGCAACCTGTGTTCATTAGGCTGCCTACAGACCAGCTCTATTGCAGGCCCTGATTCATGACTGGAGGTTTCTTTGGGCCCTTGTGTGAGGTGTTCTCTGCAGGGATGTTGAAGTCTCTTAGTGCTGTGAGATCTGGGGACCACATCACTATGTCAATGAGCATCTCTATCTGCTCTCCTGAGAAGCCTTACTAACTTCCAGATAGTGGAGATTTCTAGGTTGGCTTGTCAGCTGCTTTGTAAATGAGAATTCTCTTCCTTCCACTCTTCTGCATTTGAGGCTGGACTGAGGTCGGATGGTTACTCTGCCCCCATCATTCTGGGGGTTTGGTGGATGGCATAGGTGACTGGGATGGGGTAGCTTGCAATCTGTCTTCTCACCAGATGCTGATAACGCAGACCAAAATGACGGAGCCCATCATCTCAGGTCATGATGGAGGAAGCCCTTGTGGACCATAGCTCTTGCTTTGAGACGCATGACTTTGAGTCCTGGGTTACAGCTGAGTGGTGCTCATCTGAGGGGCAGCTACAGGCCCAGCTTCCTGGGGTGGAGATAGGTTGTGGTGCCTTTCTGTTCAGATGTGGGCTGATTTCAGTCATTCATCTGTCCCATTAGCACTGGGGCGGGGCAGGGTAGTGAGCAGCCACCTTTGAACCAGATGCATTGGAGAACCAAAAACCAAAGAAGTGGCAAAACTGCCCCACACTATGGGCCCTTTGTACTAAGCTCTGGGAGGGGGTGGAGCCGGGGTAGTTGTGGCTCTGCTCCTGAGAGCCAAAGAGTGGGCTGAGGGGCAGGTGGCCTTTTCTTCCTCTTCCTTCTCCCTTTTCTCACTTCTGCCTTTTCCCACCAGCCTTCTTTCTCTCCACTCTCCCCTTCTCTCCTCAGCCTTTGGAGGAGAAAGTGCCTCTCTGCCTGTGCACAGACTCTGGTGGGGGATGCTCAGCTCCTGCAGCCTGGGAGCTGAGAGGAACAAGGAAGGTGGTGGGCTGGGGAATTGGGCCCTATAACATCCATCTCCCTGCTGGTATCAGGACCTTCTGCCCTCCAAGCTGGAAGGCGATTGGTGGCAGCAGCTGGGGAGCAGGGACAGGCAGCTGGGGAATAACCAGCTACAGATCAGGGTAGGGTTTGTCTATTGTATACGGGTGTGAGGAAAGAGCCTTCCTGGACAAAGAATTAAAAACCTCTCCATCAAAGCAGTGTAAAGCACACCTGGCTGCTCCAAGACCTCCAGTCCATATCTTAAGGCCAGCAGTGTTGCCTGCAGACTGTTGCCTCCTAGCTGAGCTCTGTGACTTCTGTTTCATCTATTCTTCCTCAGGGCACCTCCCTGCTGTCTGAGCGAGCTCCGGGTCACCCTCCCCATCCCCCACTTGAATTCTTTCTTCCTTCCAGCTCCTGAAACAACAAAGGTACTGAGGGAATTTATACCTGTGGACAAAGGAGTGTGAAACTGTCTGGGTTTTGTGAGGGCTTCATCAGCGTTTATTACTCTTCAGTCCTCAGGTTCCCAACCTTCCTTCGGCTTGTAAAAAGCACCCAAAAAAAGTTAGAATTTAAAAATTGATTAAAATCTTTCACCTGCCTTTGACTGGTATAAAAGTTTTATATGTTTGCAGTGTTGTAGCCGTGTTGCTCCCAGGATATGAGAGAGACAAGGTGGGTGAAGTAATACCTTTTATTGGCCCAACCTCTGTTAGTGAAAGAGATGAGCTTTTGAGTGACACAGAGCTCTTCTTCAGATCTGGGAAATATGCTCAAAGTGTCACAGCTAAATACAAGGTGGAACAATTTGTTTATCATAGTAGTTAACACATTTCAAGGAACCATTTAAGGCGAAGTGGCCTGTTCATACCCCTCCAATCACAGGGAGAAAGGAAGGGGTGGGGGGAAAGGTGGCGGTGGGGGAGGGACTTGTTAGTAGGTTATAGATAGTTGCAATAAACCATAAATCCATGTTCAGTCCACGATTTTTAGTGTTGCACGAAATTATGAATTTAAGCTCCAAGGCTCATGTTTTGAAGGTGGTGTGCAAGTTTCCTTTGAGAAAGAGGACAGAGGTCAGATGTGGAGTGATCATTTTGTGAAGTGTTCACCCGCAGGTGATATGGTGTTTTTGTTTTTTATTTATTTATTTATTTTTTTGTCAGAGTTCATTTGAGAGCATAGTGATTGTCTGGTTTCACTCACATAGTTGTAGCTGGGGTATTTAATGCGTTGGATGAGGTACATACGTTGTGGTAGGCCCATAGATCCATGTGTAGGACCCATGGATCTTGAAAGGTGTGTTGTGGAAACCAGTATTACTCATTATAACAGTGGAGATATGTCTGCAGTTTCTGGATCTGTTTGTTTTCTCTCCTCTGTTCCTCCTCCCCCCACCCCTGAGTATTAATGGGCCTCTTCACCTTGAATGGTCCCTTGAAATATGTAGTTTCAGAGTAGCAGCTGTGTTAGTCTGTATTCGCAAAAAGAAAAGGAGTACTTGTGGCACCTTAGAGACTAACAAATTTATTTGAGCATAAGCTTTCGTGAGCTACAGCTCACTTCGTCGGATGCCTCTGATGAAGTGAGCTATAGCTCACGAAAGCTTATGCTCAAATAAATTTGTTAGTCTCTAAGGTGCCACAAGTACTCCTTTTCTTTTTGAAATATGTGCTAACTAGTTATGCTAAACTATTTGTTCTACCTGGTATTTAGTTGTAACATGCTGAGTACATTTCCCAGACCTGAAGAAGTTTAAGCTTGAAAGGTTGTCTCTCACCAACAGAAGTTGGTCCATTAAAATATATTACCTCACCTACCTTCTCTCTAATATCCTGGGACAAATATGAGCTACAGCAACACTGCATGTCTCATTATTGTTATAGCTAATGCTAATTGATAACAGCCAGTTAGTAAATGCAGTGCATCCTTCAGAACAGAAGAGGGAGGCAGTAGGGGAGAAGAGCAAAGAACTACTACATGGTGGAGAGCTGGTAGAATCTGTGAATTACCTTAAAAATCCAGTGTGACCCACTCACTACTTAGCTGCTGTGAGAATGTGTGTACTGTTTCTTTAAATCCCTGGTGGGCCAAATCACATGCTGCCACACAGCAGCTCAGCTCAGCGGTATCTCGATCAGGCCTTTTAAAAATCCTTGCTTCAAGTGCTACCTTTTGGCCTCTCAGCTGCTTAAATCACAGAATTTAAATTACAAAACAGCTTCCTCAGCCTCAGTGGAACCAAGCATTAGAGAGAGGAAAAGCAAAGCTCAGCTGGCCAATAGAGTGGGAGCAGAGCAGAAAGGACAGTCAAGCTAGTAGAACCAAGCCCAGGCACCTGGCTGCCAGCATCACACCAAGAATGACCCTACACCTGACTACAGTGGAATCTGGTAAGTTTTCAGAAGTCAAAATGCTGCCAAGGAATGAAAAAAGGTGGAGATTTCAGCCTTGGAACAAAGGGTGACTACCTCTTCTGAATCACCTCAAACAACAATCTTGACTTGCCATTGCAGATAAAAACAGTGGTCCCACTTCCCATCCTCCTGTCTCCAACATGTCCCATACCAGATGCTTCAGATGAAGGTGTAAGATACCATAATTGTTCACTGAGGTTCTACCCATAGGGGAAGTTTCTTCCTAGCCCCTTTGTTCTGAGGTTGGCTTAAGCCTCATGTTTCTCAGCAATGTATCTCTTCTAAATGTTTGGTTGTGGTAGTGGGTTTTTTTTAATCCTAACTAATGTAACTGTTTTGTTCCTTGGGAAATAGTCACTTGCTTTTTATTTATTCATTTGTATTGCTGTAGCACCTAGGAGCCCTACTCGGAGGATAAAGCTGACAATATTGAGAACAGAGGAAGCTACCAACTCAGTGTATGACTCCTGGCTCTTCCAGTGGCAAATAGGGTTGCCAGCTTTCTAATGGCACAAAACTGAACAGCCCAGCCCTGCCCTTCCCTGAGGCCCTGCCCTGAGGCCCAGCCTCTGCCCTGACCCTTTTCCGAGGGCCCACCCCCACTTCCATCCCCGTTCTCTCCATCGCTTGTTGTGTCCTACCCTCACTCATTTCCCCCAGGCTGGGGTGGGGGTTGTGGTAAGGGAAGTGGGTGAGGGCTCTGGCTGGGGGTGCAGGCTCTGGGGTGGGGCCAGGGATGAGGGGTTTGGGGTGCAGGAGAGGGCTCCAGGCTGGGGCCAGAAATGAGGGGTTCAGGGTGCAGGAGGAGCTCTGGGCTGGGGCAGGGGGTTGCAGTGGCTGAGGGCTCCAGATGGGGGTGTGGGCTCTGGGGCCAGGGATGAGGGGTTTGGGGTGCAGGACGGGGCTGGGGTAGGGGGTTGTGGGGTGCAGGCTCTGGGAGGGAATTTGGGTGCAGGAAGGGACTTTGGGCTGGGACAAGAGGTTGGCGTGCGGGAGAGGATTTGGAGTGCAGGGTCCCAGCGGCACTTACCACAGCTCCCGGAAAGCAGCTTCCAGGTCCCTGCAGACCCTAGAAGCATGGGTGGCCAGGGAGGCTTCACATGGTGCATGCTGCCCTCACACACCTGCAGATCCCATTGGTCATGGTTCCTGGCCAATGGGAGCTGCAGAGCCGGCTGTCAGGGCAGGGGCAGCATGCGGAACCTTTCAGGCTGCCAATGGGTCTAGGGGCTTCAGGGACCTGGTGGCCACTTCTGGGAGCTGCATGGATCTAGAGCAGGTAGGGAGCCTGCCTTAGCCCCAGGGCCCCACTGTGCTGCCAACTGGACTTTTAATGGAGCCACCAGGGTCCCTTTTCAACTGAGCATTCTGGTTGAAAACTGGATGCCTGGCACCTGGAAAATCCTGATCTAATGAGGTTCTTCCACCCCCCCCCCCCATGGAATCCCAAAACTACTGGAATTAAAGGTAAAAGGGACAAAGTTGCAAATAGATACACTTAGTGCCTGATAAGCTCTGTCTGCAAGGGACAGCCACTGACATAAGTGTGAAGACGTGCAGGCTGCCATGGGAAAGTAAGATCTTACTCAAATGTGGAAAATGTCATTTTCCCAGGATTTTTCTTTCCATTCATAGCTGTAGAAAATTGCATTTAATCTAGCAAGAACCCTGATCTCTGAGCAGTTTATCTTGTATGTTACCTTATCCCTAGGGACTCTGCACATTTCAGAGCTTCCTCCAGCTTTTTAAACAAGAAGGCTTGTTCAAAGACTCAAGTGCAGAAAAACCTAATTTCAGAGAGAGTCTTAAGGCCCTTTTTATGCTAAACAAATACAGGTATGCAATCAAAAGGGGAATACTATTTGTTATATGAAAGATATATAAATCCATTTTTCTTATTAATTAGATGATAGGAGGTTAGCTTCAGTGGTGATCACATGTAACTAATAGGGAACAGTTTCTGTGATACTTTGATGGTGCTGATTGAGAGCAGGCTATGCTTTCCTTATAGTCTACAGATTAGGTACTAATTAAAGGGTCTGCCGTGAAACATTATGAATATTCTTTGCATGCAGATAGATGCTGAACATGCTCAATATCCTTTTACTTTCTATGGTTCTCAGACCTAACTAAGGCCCCCAATTCATTAAAGCACTTAAGTATGTGCTTAAACCCCTTTGAAGTCAATAGGACTTAAACATATGTTTCAAGTTACATTTTACAGGGCCATAGACCACTAGTCAGGAATAAGCTTAAACTCCTACTTTCAGTGAAGGATTCAAAGACATGATTAATGACTAACAAACCCCACTTACAGTGTTTCAATGACGCCACTCTGATTTTGCCACAGTTAAGTTTATTTAAATGTTAAACACAACAAGCAAACTTTGTAGTGCTTGAAAAGCTCTTTCTCCAAGAACTACAAAGAGAGGATAAACCCAGAAGAGAGAGAGCATTATCTGTTGCTACATTATGTTATCGATGCCAATCAGTGAGGAATCATTACAGGAGTATTTCTGTACAGTTGTAATAATACTGGTTCTGTGATAGCTTTAATGACTGGACCTTTGTTCTGTCTTCCAGCTGTGACTGTTGAATAACCAGTCTGCTCATTTTGCCCTCAGCAGGGTGTTTTATGGAGTTTAAGTGCATTTAAGAACATTGTTTAAAATTAGGTCATTTAAGTATTCATTTGGCAACAGATAACTTTCCAGTGGCACACCTATGGAGTGCACCCTAGGAAGCATCATTATACACAGAAGAGCCTATTTAGACAACAGTTCCTTTTATACAGACATTAAGCAAGCAGCAACCTCCCACTTCATCTCTTTTGCATTCTATAAAATTCTGTATGTGAAATATTAAGGTCATTAACCACCAGTAAAACTCTTCCAAAGATGGATATTGCCCTAAATCAGGAAACATCTCTGCATATCTCTGAACATAGTTCATTGAAAAAAGACCGGGTATGACAAGTATTTGTTGCATCCTACATTGCTCAGAGGAGTAGCTATACTAATATACCCTTTAGAATGATATTGATTAAGGCCTATATCAGGGTGGCTTGCTCCATGGACTGGAGAGCCTGGGGCTAAGGGCTTGTCTTACTACTACAGTGCCAGGAGAACTTCTCCTGTTGGTATAGTCAGTACCAGATTTATAATGGTGACAACTGCGCCAACACTCAGAAGGGGCCCCAGCACCCAGACCTTGGCCCCAGCTCCTGCGCTCCACCGTAAGGCCCCACCTCTTCTTGGCCTCTTCCCCTGCCCCTCCCCGCAGGCTCTGCTCCCCCACTCACTCCTCTCTGCCTCCTTGCCTGACCTGCCACTCACCTGCTCCTCTCCGCCCCCTCATCCCCTCACTCCTCTCCACACCCTCCCTGCACCCATCCACTCACATCTTGCTCCTCTCTGCCCCCTCCCCCCTACAAGAGCGGCGAGCTCAGCCTTGGGAGGAAGAGACCAAGCATGATGGAGTGGGGGGCAGGGCCTCAGGGGTTGGGCCACAGTCTGGGTGCCAGGGCCACAGGCAGATTAGGGGGTTGTGGGGCCCTAGGCCAACCGTCCACCCTTTCCACCTGTAGTTCCCCCCCACACCCTAGCAGAAGTGGTAGGTGGGTGGAGTGGGTCAGGGCGTGGGGGGTGCTCATTTTTACAGGGCTCCCCAGGCACAGGCCCCATTGCCCAGTGGCTAATGTGCCACTGGCCAGGGCCCACAAAAGGTTAATCCAGCCCTGGGCATAGTTAATCCTGCTCCCTGAGAAGCAGTCGCTACACTGGCAGGAGAAGCTCTCCTGTTGCCATAGCACTGTCTACACAGGGGGTTAGGTCAGTATAACTGCGTTGCTCAGTGGTGTGGATTTTTTACTCCCTTGACCCATGTAGTTATACCAATATAGGTCTGTAGTGTAGACCTTGCCTAAGCCAGCCCTGATTACATGATGACCCATGCATGGGTGAATCAGCTGATCCCAGTGTAAAAAGAGCAGGAAGTTTCAATATAGTGAGTGTGGCAAGGCACCTCTTCTCTCTTGCCAGACTTAACATTTCTCCCCCTCCGCCAGTGGTGGGCCTGGGGTAATCAGTCCCACTGAGGCAGGGTTTGCCTTCCCCCTTCAGTGCTCCCTTGATTGTGTCTTCAGGGTAGGCCTGAGGGTAAGCCTAAGGGGTGCTCCTTCTCCACTCAAAAAAGGAAATAGTCCCACAGACCCAAACAAAGGGTGATACCTTTCCCTGCCTCCTCACTGGGCCAGGGTGTCAGTCCTTCCCCTAGCCAGCACTTGGGCTTGTCTGCTTCCCCTATGGGAAGGGGTACAGCCTCTCCTCCTGGTGAAGCTACTTCCCTGATACTACTAGCCTAGTAACAGCTGATGTGTCTGTGTCCCTCTCACTAGAGGAAGGGTTTTAAAAGGTCTCAGGCAGCCCTTAATTGGATTCAGGTGTCTCTAATTAACCTGAAGTAACCCCTTTTCAATTTGTAGGAAAAAGGGCCTTTAACATTCTAGGGCTAATATCTGTGTTCTACAACACTCTCTTGTGGGTGTGGAGCTACTGCTAGGCCCAGAGCTCTTGCTGCTTCAGCTTCTCATCTTGGCCAGACCCCAGCCCTGGCTGGTGGGCTCCTAGGTTGCTGCTGCTTCTCCTTCAGGGCTGCTGGCCTGCTCCCTCAAGGGGGAGTGAGGGACCCCAACCCTGCTTCTGCTGCCACCACCTGAGGAGTCCCTCCTGCCTGGTGCTGCCTCTGCTGCTTGGAAGCCTGCTGGTGCCTTGAGGAGGAAGAAGGAGACCTCTGTTGCTGAGGGAGTGGGCAGGAACCCTGCAGGACACCATGGAGGGGGGCCACCTAAAGGACTGAGTAACTTTTTTTCAACTTTGCTCTTGTGGTGGGGATATCGACTGTTTCTGTGGGAAGATAGGGTGGGGTGTGGTGTGGAGCCTGGTCCATCTGTCCACCCTATCCCCACCACCATTGCCCCCTCCATCACCCCCACTTACCATCTGCCTCCACTCCTTACTCTGGGACTCGGCTGCCTGCGTCACCCCTTTTCCACCACCTGGGCCTGAAGCAGCACTTTGTTTGAACTGATTTACAAGTGCATGTGAGCGCACATGGGCCCCCCACTCCCCTTGGACTGCTTCCTCTCCCCTGCAGCCTTTGGCTGGTGGACTCTCCTACTCTCTGCCTTGCCCACCAGCCTTCCTGCTGCAGCCTGCTCCTTTTCCCATTACTACCTGCCCCTTGCTACCCTTCTCCCCTGCCCTTTTTGCCCTGGACCTTAATAGCTTCAGTTTGTTTGCTTGCCCCACCTTTCACCCTTGGGAGGTGTCATAAATGTAAAGGGAAGGGTAAACCCCTTTAAAATCCCTCCTGGCCAGAGGAAAAATCCTCTCACCTGTAAAGGGTTAAGAAGCTAAAGGTAACCTCGCTGGCACCTGACCAAAATGACCAATGAGGAGACAAAATGCTTTCAAAAGCTGGAAGGAGGGAGAGAAACAAAGGGTCTGTGTCTGTCTGTATGCTGCTTTTGCCGGGGATAGAACAGGAATGGAGTCTTAGAACTTTTAGTAAGTAATCTAGCTAGGTATGTGTTAGATTATGATTCCTTTAAATGGCTGAGAAAGGAACTGTGCTGAATAGAATGACTATTCCTGCCTGTGTGTCTTTTTTGTAACTTAAGGTTTTGCCTAGAGGGATTCTCTGTGTTTTGAATCTAATTACCCTGTAAGGTATCTACCATCCTGATTTTACAGAGGGGATTTCTTTACTTCTATTAAAAGTCTTCTTGTAAGAAAACTGAATGCTTTTTCACTGTTCTCAGATCCAAGGTTTGGGTCTGTGGTCACCTATGCAAATTGGTGAGGATTTTTACCAAACCTTTCCCAGGAAGTGGAGTGCAAGAGTTGGGAGGATTTTGGGGGGAAAGACTGGCCAAACTACGTTTCCCAGTAAACCCAGTTAGAGTTTGGTGGTGGCAGTGGAGATCCAGGGACAAAGGATAAAATCAGTTTGTACCTTGGGGAAGTTTTAACCTAAGCTGGTGAAAGTAAGCTTAGGAGGTTTTCATGCAGGTCCCCACATCTGTACCCTAGAGTTCAGAGTGGGGGAGGAACCTTGACAGGAGGTCTGTTTGTTTGCCTGCCCGACCCAGCCCCTGAAGCTAGTCCTTTTGGTTTGCTTGCCCTGTTCCCACTCTGCTTCCAGCCCATTTGTTTCTCCCCTCTCCCTCCACAGTGCCCCTGCCTTGCCCAGCCCCTCCTTCTGTGCTCCCACATCTCCTCCAAATGCGCTGAGCCCTGTTATTCACTACACCCCCCTATGATATAGTGCAGATGGAGAAGCCGTAAATCCCATCTTGGGTTGGTGCCTGCACCACTCCTTCCCTGCCTTGGTAGGTGCCACCGTACTCTTTTCCCCCTCCCCCTTCGGTGCCCTCTTCCTCTGCCCACAGCCTATCGGGAAGGAGTGGTTGACCTTCCCCTTCCTTTTTCTCTGGTGTTTGTTCCCTGTCCACACTGACTATGGCAGGGGAAAAGGTGGGTGGGTCCCCTTGGGTGGAACCCACTGCCCCTCCTCCACCTCTTTCCCTGTCCCTGTCCCCCCACCCCACCCCCGTGGCTACTGCCTTGACCGCCACTGCCAAACTGCCTGTCATTGCCCCCCGGGGCACTGGCATCCATAGTCGCCAGCCAACCACCTCTCCCACTCCTCCTCCTCCTTCCCAGCCTGCCACCGCTCCCTCTCAGGCTCCGAGGACAGCCCTCCAACATGCCCAGATGAGAGGTGGGCCACTCCTCCACTGCGTGCAGTCTGGCAGGATCCATGGGGGAGGGTGTGGTGGAGTTAGCCCCAGGCATAGAGGGCCTGTCCCAGGGGGAGCTTTCTCTTCCCCATGCTGCCTCCCCCCACTCCCAACACTCCATACCATCGCCCTCCATCCTCACCCCCTTGCCATCCATGCCTCCTGTCAGCACCGAGGTGAGTGTTGCCTCGGATACTGGCAGGGAGGCCCCTGGGGTAGTGGGTGGAGACTTCTCCATTTGAGGGGATCAAGGCCCTAGGTCTGACTCCAGTCACTCAGAGAGGACGACCCACCATCAGCGGGCCTCGATCTGGGCAGCTTCACACTGCCCTCCCTTTACCCCTCCCTCCCCTACCCCCCTGCCGACCAGTCACTGTTCCCACTCTCAGGGAGCTCCTGGACTCATCTCCTTGCTCAGTCGTGGCCAGCACCCCACTAGTGTCTGCCAAGCCCACTGCAGTGATGGGCAGTGCCATGCAGACAGGCCCTGAGCGGTCTGGTTGCCCCACTCCAACAGGGGGTGATCCTGATTTTCTTCCCAGGTGAGGGGCCCTTCTGTTGAACTTCCATGCCCTGATGCTGTGGCTGCGGGCACACAGCCTGCTATGGTGCCTGAGCCTGGCATCACTGAGGGCCCCCTCCTGCTCCTTTTCCCCTCACGCTTGAGCCCGGCTGGGAGGTGCCATATCCTGGTAGCTCAGCTGCCAGGGCCACTGATCCTGGGTCTGCTCCCCTCCCTGATCCCAGTCCCATCCCTGTTCCCATATTCCCCCCTAGCCCTACGTCCTATGCTGACACTGCCCCTGGAGTCATCTCATTCTCCTTCCTGTTGGACAACCCTCAGGGGGTGGCCTTTGTGTTCTGCTGTCCTGACCCCTTAGGGGCTGCTGTTTTGCCTCCGCCACCCTCTCCAGAGATGGGGTCTGAGACGGGCTGTGTGGCATCAGTACAACAGATTGCTGCGAGGCCCAAGGGTGGCCACAGGCGTCCCTGCCAGCAAGGATCCCCTCCAGCCCTCACTATAGAACCAAACTCCTTTGCCACATGACAGGTTTCAGAGTAGCAGCCGTGTTAGTCTATATCCACAGAAAGAAAAGGAGTACTTGTGGCACCTTAGAGACTAACAAATTTATTTGAGCATAAGCTTTCGTGAGCTACAGCTCACTTTGTCGGATGCATTCAGTGGAAAAATACTATTAATTTAGGCTTAAATAGAGACTGGGAGTGGCTAAGTCATTATGTAAGGTAGCCTATTTCCTCTTGTTTTTTCCAACCCCCCCCCCCCCCCCGATGTTCTGGTTTAACTTGGATTTAAACTTGGAGAGTGGTCAGTTTGGATGAGCTATTACCAGCAGGAGAGTGAGTTTGTGTGTGTATGGGGGTGGGTTTTTGGAGGGGGGTGAGGGAGTGAGAGAACCTGGATTTGTGCAGGAAATGGCCCAATTTGATTATCATGCACATTGTGTAAAGAGTTGTCACTTTGGATGGGCTATCACCAGCAGGAGAGTGAATTTGTGTGTGGGGGGGGTGGAGGGTGAGAGAACCTGGATTTGTGCTGGTAATGGCCTAACCTGATGATCACTTTAGATAAGCTATTACCAGCAGGACAGTGGGGTGGGAGGAGGTATTGTTTCATATTCTCTGTGTATATATAAAGTCTGCTGCAGTTTCCACGGTATGCATCCGATGAAGTGAGCTGTAGCTCACGAAAGCTCATGCTCAAATAAATTGGTTAGTCTCTAAGGTGCCACAAGTACTCCTTTTCTTTTTGCCACATTAAACACCCAGGGATGTAAGATGGGTCTCCACGGGTGCCAGGTGCTCTCCTTCCTTCAGGAGGGGCGGTACTCTGTTTTCTTCCAGTAGGAGACCCATACGGATCCAGCCACCGAAGCTAGCTGGTGGCTGGAGTGCAGGGACAGGGTCTATTTTAGCCATCTCACAGCTCGTACAGCTGGAGTGGCTACCCTGTTCTCCCTCGACCTACGGCCTGAGGTGCTGGGGGTCACCAAGGCTGTGTCAGGCTGTCTGCTGCACCTCCAGGTCTACGTGGAGGGGCTAGTGGTCAACCTCGTCAAAGTTTATGCCCTGACGTCGGGCCCAGAGCAGCTGTGCTTTTATCAGCAGGTGTCCACCTTCCTCGGATCCTCGCGAGTGCCTGGTCCTGGGCGGGAACTTTTACACCACCCTCAACGAGTGGGACCGCTCTCGGATCGAGCAATGCCCAGCTGCCATGGACGTCCTCCAGGAGATTTTCAACCATCACTCCCTGGTGGATGTCTGGTGTGCCCACCACCCGGACGACATCTCGACGTTCACCTTCGTCCAGGTGGAGGCCTAGCAGTCGCACCACTCCCGGTTGGACCGCATCTACCTGTCACGCTTCCATCTTTCACTGGCCCACTCCTCCAGCGCCCGGCTGGCCCCATTCTCGGATCACCATCTGGTGACCATGACTGCCTCTCTCAGTGCGGAGAGGCCAGGGCCGGCCTACTGGCATTTTTATAAGAGCTTGTTGGAGGATGTGGGCTTTGTGGCGTCCTTCTGGGAGTTCTGGCTAGCCTGGTGAGGGCAGAGGCATGCCTTTCCCTCAGTGTGGCAGTGGTGGGATGTGGGGAAGGTGCGCGCCCGGCTCTTCTGCCGCGACTACATCCGGGGCGCAAGCCGGCGGAGGGATGCGACTATAGAGCAGTTGGAATGGGAGGTCTTAGAGCTGGACAGGTTTCTGGCTGCCAGCCCCAAGGACCCATCCCTCTGTGGAGCGTGCTGGGAGAAGTGGGAGGAGCTCCGGGCCCTTGAGGACCATCGGGCCTGGGGTGCCTTTGTCGATCCCGCATCCGCCTCCTGCGGGAGATGGATTGCGGCTCCCACTTCTTCTACACCCTGGAGAAAGAGGGGGGCCAAGAAGCACATCACCTGCCTTCTGGCAGAGGACGGCACCCCCCTCACAGATACAGCAGAGATGTGTGGGAGGGCCAGAGCGGGGTCCTCCCCCTGTCATGCAGGTGAGCCATGCTCGCCTTCCTCCCAAAGAAGGGGATCCCCCCGTGACCTTCGGAATTGGCATCCCATCTCACTCCTCAGCATGGATTACAAAGTCGTATCAAAGGCCATCTCACTGCGGCTGCGGTCTGTGCTGGCGGACGTGGTCCACCCAGACCAGACCTACACCATTCCAGGCTGTACCATCTTTGATAACCTGTATCTGGTCCGGGATCTCCTGGAGCTTGGGTGTACGGATGGTCTGTCATTCGCCCTCCTGTCCCTGGATCAGGAGAAGGCGTTCGACAGGGTGGACCACAGGTATCTCCTGAGCACTCTGCAAGCATTTGGCTTCGGACCCCAGTTTGTGGGTTTTCTCCAGGTGCTGTATGCCTCTGCAGAGTGTCTGGTCAGGCTCAACTGGACCCTGACTAAACCGGTCAGCTTCGGGTGGGGAGTAGGGCAGGGAGTAGGGCATCTCGGGCCAGCTGTACGCTCTGGCAATCGAGCCCTTCCTCTGTCTCCTCCGTCGGAGGTTGACAGGGTTGTTGCTATGAGAGCTGGAGCTGCGGCTGGTCCCCTCAGCGTATGCTGACGACATGCGCTTCGTGGTTCAGGACCTGGGCGACTTGGCGTGGGTGGAGGCTTGCCAGGCCATCTACTCAGCAGCCTCCTCTGCCTGAGTCAACTGGGTCAAGAGCTCTGGCCTGGTGGTCGGGGATGGGTGGCAGCCTCCCACCCGCGCCTCAGGCTATCTGGTGGAGCAGTCTGCTGCTCTAACTCGGCGTTTACCTTTCTGCCATGCATCCATCTCCTCCAGAGAACTGGCACGGTTTAGAGGGCAGGGTGACAGAGAGGCTCCAGAAATGGACAGGACTACTCTGGTGCATCTCCCTTCGAGTGAGGGCACTGGTGCTCAGTCAACTAGTCCTGTCCATGCTCTGGTACTGGCTCAACACCCTGGTCCCGGCCCTGGGCTTCCTGGCCAACCTCCGGATGGCAATGCTGGAGTTCTTTCGGCCAGGAGTACGCTAGGTCTCTGCAGGGGTCTTCCACCTGCCACTGGAGGACGGAGGGCAGGGTCTGAAGAGCCTGCGCACTCAGGTCCATGTCTTCTGCCTCCAGGCCCTGCAGAGGCTCCCTTATGGTGCAGATAGTCCGGCGTGGAGAGCACTGGCGCATGCCTTCTTGTGCCACTTCCGAGGGCTCCAATATGACCAGCAGCTCCTTTATCTCCATCCGAGAGGTCTTCCGCGAGACCTCTCCAGGCTACTGGTCTTCTACCATGACCACCTCCGGTCCTGGAAACTGTTGTCAGCAACCAGGTCCGTGGTGGCCACTGAGGGGACACATCTCCTCGCGGAGCCCCTGCTACACAACTCCCAGCTCCGTGTGCAGGTGGCAGAGTCCCCCTCGGTGCGCCAGAGGTTGGTCCTGGCAGAAGTTACCAATGTCGGAGACCTTCTGGACTACGACCGGGGACACTGGCTGGATCCCTGACGCTCACTCAGCACATGGGACTTTCCAGGCCTCGTACTCCCTGGCGTGTATTTCAGGAGGTAAGGGCTGCTTTACCGCCTGCTGCTCAGGCCTACCTTGACCGGGTCCTACGAGAGGGCACGCCCCACCCACCCTCCACCTCAGGCCCTCTGGACCTTTTCTTTGGGCCCCTGCCCCAGGGATCCGACCAGCCTACCCCTTCACCGTGAGCCGGCTGCACATCCTCACCCTCACATCCTGCCCTGACACAAAGTGGCGGGCCAGCCTATATTCCACCCGAAGTCCGCCAGGGATATCAGTTGGCGGCTCCTTCATGGGGCCATGAGCATAGGCGTGTACTTGGCCCGGTTCATCCCCATCCCAGACACCTGATCCTTCTGCGGCATGAGGGAGACCCGGGTGCACATTTACCTGGAGTGCGCCAAGTTGCAGCCCCTATTCCGGCTCCTCTTAGACATCCTATTACATTTTTGGTTGCACTTTTCCCCTCACCTTCTTGTCTATGCGCTCCCTATCCGCGGCCCCACAAAGTCACAGGACCTCTTGGTCAACCTCCTCCTAACCCTGGCTAAAATGGCCAACTATAAAACCAGGGAGAGGGGGTTTGCCGATGGGGTCTCCTATGGCTGTGGGGCCTATTTCCGATCCTCCATCTGCTCACACAACCGGGCAGAATTCCTCTGGGCGGCGTCCGCTGGTTCCCTTGATGCCTTCAAGGAGAAGATGGCGCTGTCCAGGGTTCTCTGCTCAGTGTCCCCGTCAGGTTCCCTTCATTTGACCCTTTGACCTCACTCCTGTCCTTGTTACCTCATTAGTTGTCCCCCGGAATCATTTGGCTTCCAGGGCATGTGGATCCTCCCCTTAAGCTTGGGGGGAGGTCCCTTAGCAGTGGGCTGGCTTCTGCCCACCCACTTCCTGGATTCCAATAGGATCACTCACCTGTCGCCATCTGGCCTGGGCCTGACCCTGTCACAGTAACTTACTTTGTTTTGTCTGTTATTACTTGAAACCACTTAAATCCTACTTTTTATACTTTTGTTTATTAATTAACCCAGACCCAGGGGGAGCAAACAGCTGTGCATATCTCTCTGTCAACGTTATAGAGGGAAGACACTTTATGAGGTTTTATAAGCTTTTATACAGAGTAACACAGATTTATTGGGGGTTTGGATCCCATTGGGAGCTGGGTGTCTGGGTACTGGAGACAGGAGCACTTGCTAAGCCATTTTCAGTTAAGTTTGCATCTTTGGGTTGTGGTTCAGGCCTGGGTCTGTATTGCAGCAGTCTGGCTTAACAAGGCAGGGTTCTGGAGTCCCAAGCTAGCAGGGAAAATGGGCTCAGAGATAATTCCAGCACGTCAGGTGACAGTCCCAAGGAGGTCTCTGTGACCGAACCTGTCACAGGGAGTTCTAGGACTCAACTCTGAATTGTCTCCTCTGTCTGTAGTGAGGGGGCATAGCCTCCCTCCAAGACACCCGCACCCACCCCACCAAAAGCTGAGGGGTGGGACAGGAAGTATAAAAAGTGGGCCCACCAGTTCATTTATATTGGAGCCGCCGGAGGAGACAGACTCCAGCCTTTTGCTGGGGCTGGAGCCTGAAGAGGATCCCTGAAGTGCTGAGGACTTGCCAGAGCCATTGCCCAACCAGGTGCTGTCTACATCTCAATTAAATAGCCCCATGAGACTGAATCAGCTGGCATGGGCCAGCCCCGAGTGTCTAATTGCAGTGTAGATATACAGAATGTCCTTTGTAACTCCTATTCACTCTTGGCTCTGTCTCTACCCCCCTTTCCTTAAATTGAGGGGCTCTACCCTTCCTCATGGAGTCTAACTTTACCTCTGCAAGGCATCATAAACTTGAGGGCTCCTAGACACAGTATAGGCTTCTGGGTAGGATTTATATCCACATTTATCATAACCCACCCAAGACTCTGCTTTGTTCCATCACTCATGAGTATTGAAAAGTTTTAATGTACTGACACTGCCTGCTGGAGACTGGCTTACACAGAGGATAAGGGGACTATTACTACTGCCAGTTAAGGGAGATCTCCTTTAGCTCTGGTGATAGAAGTGTGTGCTTTCAGAGCAGAAGGACTAAGGTGTGACAGGGAACTGGTATGTAAGAGTGTTATGTATGCTGAGATATAAAGATTTTGTGGACACAGCAGCTGACTGGATCAGAGAAGAGAAGTTATTGTAGTGATCTAACTTATAGTGAGGGTAGTGGAATGTTTGTTATATGCCTATACTGCTTGAATTCAATGGGCTGTGTGCATGAAGGCTTCCCAGATAGGAACACCAAGTGCACACTTGAAAGACAATGGGGCAGACTGTTAGCTTCAAGAAGCCTGTGTCCTGCCTCCAACCAATTGCAAACCTTGTTTAGCCAATGCTGGGAGTTACCAGATCAAAGGGCTATAAACAGATAATAGTGGCTTGATCCCTGCAAAGGGGGTGAACTGCCAGGGGCTGTCTGTGAGCTCTGACAGGGAGACAAGTTGACAGAGAGAGAAGCTCTGTGGAATTGTCTCTAGGGAGCTAGTCCTGCCAGATCCCTGCATGAAAAATGGTTAAACTCCTGATGAACTAGATGTGCATGTAGGCTGGTTTGTGGTTTTGAAGAGCTGTTTTCTCTTAAATGCCTTTGTTCTAAATAAATGATACTTTGTTTTAAAGGGGGCTGTTCGGTCATTGATTCCCCTTGTCATTGCCTGGAGTCGGGCTCAGTTCTGCAGACTCAGACCTACTGGAGTAATCATAGTTAGCACCAGGGGACTGCAGCCTGGGGCCCAGTCTGAGAGTGGGAGATCTCTGTAATTCCACCTGGAGCCAGGTAACTGCCAGAGATATGAGACCTGGGAGGAGGATGCACTGGAAGAGAGCAGGACGGGTAAAAGGTGCAGATCATGTGGTCACTGTGATGCTGCATTCCAGTCCTGGCTGTGCAGGGGCATGGTGGGTGAGATTAATTTTCTGTAATTATCTCTTCTTTGCAACACACACACTTTTTCACAAGGTCATTACCACCTACTGACTTTATTTCTTGTGTCACGCTGCCCACTCCAGTATAGTCAGAGGGTGAGAGGATAAATTTCCGTTGCTGGTAGTTCAGCCTACAAGCCAGAAAGAGAAATGGGAACAGAGGTTGTAAGACGTGTCACAAAGCTACAGCAGGGCTCTTTCTGCCTCCCACGCTGTGACTGATCTCTGCTTATTTTGACTTGAATGCCAAGCCTGGAGTTGAAATAGGAATGTACTATTCTTTCATAAAGTTATTTCAGGAGGCAGCCCTGAAGGAGGAACCCAGAAAGCTGGAAGACAGGGTGGGAGAGATCAGAAGGAAATGCGGAGAACACAGGCTGCCACTGTTAGGATCCTGGGGGTGGGGTTTGATGAAGAGGGGACCCTGGGGTGGAGCTGGCATTGCTGTGTCGGGGAAAACACAGGCAAGGAGCTAATCTATCCAAACAGAAGGCCTTCCCTTGAAGAAAGTAAACATGCTGGGCCACTCTCTGTGCTGTTCTACTCCTTTAGCTCCAATGGGGCTTCACGGCTATAACTGGAGCAGAAAGCGTTCTGGCGTGGGCTCTCTCTATAGCTGGACTAGTGCAGATTGGCAAGGGGATAGGAGCAGCTGATAGCGGGATTATCAGCCCTGCAGGAGGGAATCTTTCCATGTTTCATTTGAGGAGGGAACGCCACAGTACTTACCGCAGTAAGGCTTAAGTGGTGACAGCATCATACAATGAATGCTTAACCTCCCACTCCAGATCAGGCACCAAAGAAAAGTTCTCCGTGTGCTTGTGTCCTTGATACGGCTTTTGAAATTCCTTCGGGCATTCAGAGAGTGATGGCGAAATCAAACACATCCAACTGGTCTTACCCAACACAAAAACAAAGACAAGCTCCACTCCAAACCATTACTTACACACCGTGTGCCCTGGATTTTTACATAAAATCTCTCCGTGTAGACAAAGCCCTGGGAGACAGCAGAAGCAGATGCCTGTAGTTTGCCAACATAGGCATCCTCTCCTGCTGTCTCCCAGGGCTTTGTCTACAAGGGGAGATTTTAGGCACAAATTCCCCCTTGTGTTCGGGTCTAAATTATAGGGTATTCAAAATTCCAGAAGTGGCCCCAGCTTTGTGTGCTCTAGGACTCTGACTGCTGCTACCAGCAGTGCAGTTAAAATAATGGTAGCACCGAGGAAACGTTTTTCTAAAATTCCCTAGTCCAAGCCTGACCCTAGAGTTTCCTGTCTCCCTTGCAGTGTAATGTTGTGGCATCATGGTGTGTGTGTGTGTGTGTGTTTGCTTTGAATGTCTGTACACATAAGTGGCAGCACTACATCTCCAAAATGATTCGGTCAGAGAGATGAAGGAATGAACATATAACACACTCAACTTCTAGAAAGGACTGCAACACAACTTACTGTTGTTAGCAAGTGTTTCTCCAAGATCTAACAGCTTTTACAGCCATTTAACCAGAAGAAATAAGACTGTAACATGACAGAACCATGTTACCCTGTGGAAGCTGATTGTCCTGCATTCTTCATCCCTCCTTCAATATCTTCCCCAGCACCTGTGGAAGCCAATCAGGAGTTATCCCTGGTTTGCTGGTGACTCAGTAGCACTCCTGAATTCTGTCACAGGATGTTGCTACATGTTTCAAACATTTCTATTGCTGTAGGGAGGCAGCTGGTGCCAGTTAATACACACACATATCCCCTGTTCCCCTTCCCCAAAATGGGAAACTTGCTAAATGACTTGAGGTTTTTAGTGTGGTGAGCTAGACCTGTTAGAGAGTAGCGTGTGGGGCTTTTACAATTTGCAGTGATGGTTTACAATTGTTTACACTTTTCCTTGCTTTTTGCATAATTTGAGGGCCCTTTATAGAGCTAAAATACAGTGAGGAGACAGCTCTTGTTTTTAGGTCCTGAACAGTAGAAGTACTATGAGCAGAGCAGATGTCTTATTTCAACCCTATAAATGGCTCCCTTAGGATGATAAAGACAGTAGAAATGTCAACACAAAGAATGAGATTTGAACCCCCATTACAGACCTTGTCCATTGCTGTGGTCCTTACGTTTTCCCACCATGGCTAGATAAGAATTCCTCTGGTGCAGGCAATGCATAAGACCGCTATCAGCTGCTCTGTAAGACTCTCCCACAAGCTCTGCTGTACGGGGAATGCCAAGAGCATAAGGGATCAGGTGCTACAATATTCTCAGCAGTGGTGCTGCCCTGGGCTTAGCTAAGTTAGGCCAGGCAATGTTTCAGCTTCCAGAGCAGTGGAGACTCAGGAGGGTGCAAAGATGGCATACAGCCACCTTTACCCTCCCTCCCTCCTCCAGTCCTGTGCAGTCTGTGCTGGCACAGACTCACCCAAATACCTACATACTGGGGTCATGAAAGCAGAGATTGACCATTAAATGGCTCACCTGGGCCTCTAAAATTAGACTTCAAACAGTCCACCAGCTTTGGGGGCTGCTGAGTGACTAGGAATGACTGCATTTCACGGAACAAACTGAAGAGCCAAGTGTGGCTGTCATGGGGGGGAGGGGGGACAAGCCTTCAGTAACGTGGAAGTTTTGGTTAAAGTAGAACAAAATAAGAGGATGGCTCAAAATCAGAGGGGATGTTTCTTGGTGGGTCTTGTGATAAGGAGGCTGTGAGGGGTTATCCAAACCCCATTCTGGCCAGGAAAGGGTTATTGAGCTGCTGAGGGCTCCATGAGCCTGCCCTGCTACACCTGCAAGAGGTGTCAGGCTGGGCAGGAGGAGCTAAAAGGGGAGAGCTCTGGATGGGAGGGAATATAGAGCTCCAGCTCTGACAGAGAGGCCTGGCAGGGGCCAGGAATGGGCTAGAGCCTGCTGGAGCCATTCAGGTGAAGGGATGCTGGACGTAGGGCTAGTGTTTGGATTTGCTACATGGGACTAGTTAGTGAACAATTGCTGCTGCTGAGTGAGACTGTTGTGGGTGGGACCCTGATGGGAGGGGCCAACAGCCCCATAAAACCCTTTGTCTTCTGCACCTGGCTGGGGCCCCAGCAGTGGCTTCTTATGAGCCCAGGAGCAGCCCTACCATGGAAGGGTAACACCAGCTTGCGGCAATGGGATGGGACAAGAGGAGAAATCTGAAAGGAGTTCTTGTCCCTAAGAAGGCCCTAACCAGCCCAACAAAAGTACATGTGTAAGAGCAAGGGCACAATAATAGGTGTTAGGTGCCTGAAGACCTTTGTGGATCTGGGCCAAGGCATGTGTGGAGGGGCTACGGTTGGGTGCTGTCATCCCCCGCCCCCCGCTTCTATAAATGGCGTTGTGCAGACTTGACTAGGATTCACAATCTAACATAAAACCGGAAGGGCCTCCCCAACTGACTTTCCTGCCATTTAGATAGCGTGGGAGAGAGATGCTGTGGAGGTGGGGAAGGAAGGAGATACTGTGTTAGATATGGGACCATTAATATCTAGTCAACTGGAACAGGACAGAGGCAAATTCTATTTCAATACTAGCAAATGTGCAGCAGAACCAGCAGGCACCAGAGCAGGTTCTCCGTACGATCTCTGAGCTCTCATGTCCATCTCCCACCTACTGCTGGATCTCTCAAGCCCCCGTCTCCTGCATGGTCACATCCCAGACATTGCTCTGGCCTGAATGTGGCACTTGTGGCTGAATTGTGGCACCTGACTTCCACAGACTTGTTATCTCTGTACTTCCTCTTGTCACCTGAGCTCTGCTTTCCTCTCCTAGGATCACAGCACTTCCTGCCTCCCCCTCTCTGACACACCCTTGTCCCTGTCATTTTTCACATTTCCCTGACTAACTTCCCCTCTCCATCTAAGTACCTGTGTCCCTGTCCTGCTCCTCTGCCATTCTCTCAATTTTCCACTTTCGTCCCCTCCTGTTCTTCCCATCTGGCACCACACAGTGACCGTTACCTCTCCTAAAGTTGCCCCCCACACATACGCTCTGCCAGCAGGGGGCAGGCAGCTGACAGGGCCATTTTGTTGCCTTGGGGAATTTTGTCCTTTGGAGTGGAGGAGGCATAGTGGGTGCTGATTCCTCTGATCTCCCTTGGAGCAGGCAGAGCAGTCTCCCTTCACCCCTTACCTCCTAGCTGGAAGGGGAGCTGGTAGGCAACAGAGTTTTATGTGGAAGAGGCAGATGGGGGGCCACTTCCTCTCCTCTTGTTGGGTGCCGCTGCTCCAGGGAGGCTGAGAATCCAGGACCCCTCACCCAGCCCCAGTTCCTCACACTGCTCCCATGTTGGAGAACCCTGCCTGGGGAGGGCCCTCACTTCACCAGCCCATGAGGAGAGAGAGCTCTGGAGGAACTGAGCTCCCGAAAGCCAGGGAGAAGGGTGAGAGCTCACCCTCTGCTTTCAGTTGGTTTCCCCCTGAAGGAGTAGCCAAGAGAGCCCTGCAGGGGCATTCACCTTTGTAAACTTGACCAATGTCAAGTTCCTGTGGCCTGGAAATAAAGAGCAGTTTCTTAGAAGCACTTCTTAGGGTCACACCTTTACCAAACTCCCCACCAGATTGAACTCTATGTCTGGCTCCAGGGCTGGGCATCAGTCACACTTCACCAGCCCTAAATCCACAAGAAAAAATAAAATACACAGTGAAGGGGTGGGCTGTGCCACTCTTACTCACTGATGCATGTGAGCAACTGCTCGCCAGCGTGAGCAGTGATGGCACAATCCACCCTTAATGTTGCTTCACAGACATTTCAGTGGCTTAATTAACTTTCCACTTGTGTTTTCTCCCTTCGCGTTCATGGCCATTTAAAACAAAGTAATGGAACATGGCAGCGTGATAACGGGCATTTAATTCTTTCTTAAACGGGCCTTCAGATTATCCGTCGCATCGAATGCAGCAGGGGGACAGTTTGCAGAAAGGCAGGCGGGAGCTTCCCACAGAGACAGAAGCTCACAAACCAGGGCCCCTGAGCATCTCTGGGGAGTTGTGCACATATGAGTTAACTTTAAATAACAACATATGTGTTAAAGACAGAAAAAGTCTAGTTCTTGGAATGTGTGTGTATACACACACACACACACACACACACACACACACACACATACCCCTTTGTGGATTTCCTATTCTAATTCTATATCTCACTGCTCTTGTTGCTCTTGCAATGTGAAATGGGGATGTAGATCAAGGTTAGGGATACATTTCATGCTCCTGCACAATCACAATGTGAGATAAAGAATTCATCCCCTTAGACATGGAGATGAGAGGGTATTTTCTCATCAGAAAGGAAACGCAGCCAGATACAAGCCTAACAATTTCTTATACTCTCCTGACTTCCCTAGGAAGTTCAAACAGGCCAATTCTTTTAAACAGGGAGAGGGAAATTTAAAAAAAAAAACCTCCGGGAGTTTATTTACATTCTCAGAATTGTTCTCTGAATCACTATCTTGGTGGGTGACCTTTTCTGCTCTCCTGTTTGATCAGATCTGTGCTGTGATGGTGGCAAAGAAGAATACTGTTTGTTTTATGTGTTGGTGAACAATTAATAATTGTACCACATTTCACTGGAGCTGCATGTAAAATGCACCCTGGGAGGGGTGAAAATAACAGCTAACCAGGCTGTTAAGCAGGTTGAAGCTTGTACTGTACTTTAGGAAAACAAAATGTGGGGGGTTCCCTCAGTCATCAACAGCAGTAAATAATTGACACTCACCTTGATCTCTCCTTCAGCTACTTCTTTATCTCCCCAGCCTCTGTGCTAGAAACAGAGAGGAAATATTTACTGTACTTTGGATGACAATGCATCCGATGAAGTGAGCTGGACCTCTAGAAAGCTTATGCTGAAATAAATTTGTTAGGCTCTAAGGTGCCACAAGTACTCCTTTTCTTTTTGTGGATACAGACTAACATGGCTGCTACTCCGAAACCAGTGTTTTTATAGCCATCTAATTCTTGCTTTTGTTTTCTAAGAAAGCCTTGATATAGCAGGCTTTGCCTTTCTGCCCCGAGCACATACACCCTCAAAAGACTCCAGTTTAGTTTTTTCCTGCCCGGGTGTTGAAAATTAAACCCAACTGTATCTGATGAAGTGGGTTTTAGCCCACGAAAGCTCATCCCCAAATAAATTTGTTAGTCTCTAAGGTGCCACAAGGACTCCTTGTTGTTTTTGCTGATACAGACTAACAAGGCTACCACTCTGAAACCTGTACAAAACCCATTTGTCTAAACCTATAATATCACACAATACAAGTGCATTGTGTATGCAGGTGGATATGTATGGGAAGAACATGTTCAATGGGTTAGTCATTTTATATGTTTATAATCTAATCTCTGCAGGTTACACGAGACACTGTTCTGTCCCTAGATTGCTTCTTGCACGTGCTGGTGAAAGATGCTGGATTGACAGCTCCAGAGACTGACATTCTCTACTTCATCACAATACAGATACTGCTTGGGTAGTGGCAGAGCAAGCATCCCCATGCTGTCTTCTGCCTTAGAATTACCCTTCAGGGTGGGGCCTCTAGCTGCAGGAGAAATTCAGTCTTCATGCCCAGTCAGCCATCATCAGTCTCTTACCAAGATAACCAACCCAGGTACCTACCTAATAGTTCCCAGGGACATGTGACCATCTCCAGTAGGTGCTATGGACTGGACTGAGAACTCCAGCTCACTTCACTCAGGCTATCAACAGCTGAAAGATTGTGATAAATGAAGGGGGGAGGGGAGTAGCTCCCTTTTATGGATACCCAGCCACCCAGTAGCTATAAAATCTCTCTTAGTAGCTGTTCTCTAATTGCTCTACCTGTAAAGGGTTAAAAAGTCTCACTGCTATGCATAGGTAAAAGGAAGTAAGTGGACACCTTGCCAAAAGAGCCAATGGTAAAGCTAGAATTTTTTTAAATGGAGAAAAGACTCTCCTTTTGTCAGTCTGTTGTTATTCTCCCAGGGAGAGGTGAACAGGGCAGAGTTATGCTGTAAGAAACTTGGGCCAGGTATGCAAAATCATCAGTATCATACCTAGAAACTACTCATTTAAAACCCCAGATATGTAATGTGACAGGGTCGGGTCAGATGGCTACAGGAGAGTAATAGAAGGCAGATATATTAGCCCCAGGTTAAGTAGGTCCCTTTTCCCTGGGTAAGGTAACAGGGAAGGTTCCAGAACAATCAGGAACCTTCTGGAGACAATTAAGACAGACAGGCTGATTAGAATACCTGCAGCCAATCAAGAAGCTGTTAGAATCAATTAAGGCAGGCTAATCAGGGCACCTGGGTTTAAAAAGGAGCTCACTTCAATTTGTGGTGCGCATGTGAGGAGCTGGGAGCAAGAGGCACTAGGAGCTGAGAGTGAGAACGTGGACTGTTGGAGGACTGAGGAGCACAAGCATTATCAGACACCAGGAGGAAGGTCCTATGGTGAGAATGAAGAAGGTGTTGGGAGGAGGCCATGGGGAAGTAGCCCAGGGAGTTGTAGCTGTCGCACAGCTGTTCCAGGAGGCACTCTAGACAGCTGCATTCCATAGGGCCCTGGGCTGGAACCTGCGGTAGAGGGCAGGCCTGGGTTCCCCCCAAACCTCCCAATTCCTGGTCAGACACAGGAGGAGTCGACCTGGACTGTGGGTTCAGAAAAATGGCCAAGCTGAGGGCTGCTGTGAAGCTCCAAGGTGAACAAATCCGCCAATAAGCACAAGACCCACCAAGGTAGAGGAGGAACTTTGTCACAACTGGTGTCAGAAGTGGGATTTGATGTTCACAGTACGGCGGAAGAAGGAGGGTGTTTGGGAAAAAAAAAAGGGGGAGAGGGTCTATTTTTATTTTTTTTCACCACAATGGAGGATGTAATGCGGGCACTGGTACAAGCCACGGCTGCCCAGAAAGAGTCTACCCGTGTCCAGGCAGCTGCCCAACAGGAGGCAGTGCAGCTGCAGCAAGAGACTAATCGCCTGCTGATGGACCAGGCTGCTCAAGACTGGGCTATGTTGTGGGAACTGGTAAACCAGGTAAAGGCCCTTACAGAGCTGAACCGCGGCCATGATGGGACGCAGATCATGCGGGCCAACAATTGGCTGCAGAAAATGACGCGGGAGGATGATGTAGAGGCATACCTCCTGGCCTTTGAGAGGACAGCCCTGTGGGAGGCTTGGCCCTGAGAACAGTGGTCTGGCATCCTCGCTCCATTCCTGTGTGGGGAGGCCCAGAAGGCCTACTATGATTTCCCTGAAGAGGCTGTGGCAGACTACCCCCAGCTGAAAGCAGAAACCCTGACTAGATCTGGGGTAATGACCGCAGTGTGGGCCCAGTGATATCATGAGTGGAGGTACCAGGAAAACAAAACCCCATGGTCCCAATTGTATGACCTCATCCATCTCACAAGAAAGTGGTTACGAACTGAGTCCCAGAGTCCGGAGGAAATATTAAAGGTTCTGGTCATCGACTGGTACGTGAGAGGACTACCGCCAGACCTTCCTGCCTGGGTAAGCCAGAATGAACCCTCCACCTACAACGAGGTTGTCGCACTGGTAGAAAGGCGAAGGACGGCGAGAGAGCTGACCTGACCAGTTAAGGAAGAAGCACCCCAGGCTAAACTAGCAGCACCAAGGCCTAGAGCTCGGGTGACTGGGCTGCAAGGAGAGCCCAGGTGGAAAAAGAGAGGGGCTGAAGGCCCACCAGAAGCCACAAAGAGTCGGAGCACTGAGGGGGAAGAGGATCGTGATGTTAGACTGCCCAAACCAAGAGACCGGGGAATGCCTAGGGCTCCACACAGATGTTATGCCTGCGGGGAGTGGGGACACATAGCTGCACAGTGTCCCAATGCCAAGGAGCCTATGCAGTGTAACCTGGGGAACTGGGCAGACCCATGCTCCCTAATCCACCTTGTGGGGGTCTCACTAACCCCATATATGTACACCAGACCAGTGAAGCTAAATGGGATAGAGACCACGGCACTGGTTGATCGGGGAGTGCTATCACGCTTGTCTTGGGGAAGTTCGTGAAGTGTAGTCAGCTGCTGTGGGCTAAGTGTACGGAGATAACATGCGTCCATGGGACAGTTGGTTATTACCCCACCATCCCAGTAAAAATCAAGATTCAGGGGAACACTACTGAAGTATCAGCAGGGGTAGTCCCTAAACTCCCATACCCGGTGCTCATAGGGAGGGACTTCCCAGGGTTTGGAGACTTACTCCGGGTAGGGGAATTGGAGAAAGGGGGAAGCCCTGAAGTTAGTGAGGCATCCACAGTAGACTGTCAACCCCCAATCTTCTCTGAAATATCCCCAGATTTGTTCTCCACTGCCAGACAGGGTAGAAAGACGAAAAGGGAAAGAAGGGCAGTTAAGGCCTTGGGAACCCGAATACTGGCCCAAAGCCAGAGGGTCGCTCTCATAGGTAGGCAGACCCAAGCAGCTGAAAAGGAGGGCACCCAGGAGGGAGAAGCACCCAAGTCTGACCCACACCCTAACGCCTCTGAACCAGTAGAAGCAACGGAGACTGGCCCCCTAGATCTCGGGCAGATCAGCCCCGGGAGAGGAAATTTTGGACGGGACCAGGCTGAAGACACAAGGTATGACAACATTAGGAAAGAGGTGATCGAAATAGATGGGGTCCCCGTGGAAGGGAAAACCCAGGGACCAGGACCCTACTTCATTATGAAGAAGAATCTCTTATACTCGGTTGCACCAGTACGGGGCAGAAGGTACAGCAGATCCTAGTACCTCAAAAACACCAGAATGCTGTATTAAGTCTGGCCCATAGTCATCTTTTTGGGGGGCATTTGGGGGTAGAGAAGACCCTGGCACGGATCTTGTGATGATTCTTCTGGCCCGGAGTACATGAAGAAGTGCGGAGGTACTGTGCGTCCTGCCCAGAGTGTCAGCCACACAGTCCCCGTCCCCACTTGAGGGCACCTTTAGTACCCCTTCCCATCATAGAGGTCCCCTTTTAGCGAATAGTCATGGACTTAGTGGGAGCCCTGAAGAAGACAACCTGGGGCCACCAATATATACTTGTCATTCTGGATTATGCTACTCGCTACCCAGAAGCCGTCACCCTGCGGAACACGGCCTTTAAAACAATAGCTAAAGAGTTGTTGGGGATCTTTGCCTGAGTGGGGCTACCAAAGGAGATATTAACAGACCAAGGTACCTCATTTATGTCAAAGCTAATGAAGGACCTGTATACACTGCTCCATATACGTACCCTGAGAACTTCAGTCTATCATCTGTAGACCGATGGGCCGGTAGAAAGGTTTAACCAAACCCTCAAGGCAATGATAAGGAAAGTGGTAAGTTGGGACGGGAAGGATTGGGACACCCTGCTACCCTACCTTATGTTTGCAATCTGGGAGGTACCTCAGGCCTCAACTGGGTTTTCCCCCTTTGAATTATTATACGAACGTCACCCCTGTGGCATACTAGATATCACAAAAGAAATCTGGGAAGAGGAACCCAATGAGGGGAGAAATATAATTGACAATGTGTTGCAGATGCGAGAACTGATAGCCCAGGTCACCCCTATTGTATGGGAACATTTGGAAAAGGTGCAGGAGGTCCATTACAATCGCCAGGCAAAAGTCCGACAGTTCCAACCAGGGATCGGGTGATGGTGTTGGTACCCACGGCAGAAAGCAAGCTTTTGGCCCAACGGCAGGGGCCCTATGAGGTGGTTGAACCCGTGGGGGAAGTAACCTACAAGGTGTGGCAGCCAGGATGCCGGAAACAAGAACAAATTTATCACATTAACCTCTTAAAGCCTTGGCACCAACGAGAGGCGTGTGTAGTGGCCCAAGAGACCCCGATCCAGGGAAATAACATGCAGGAGCAGATCAGGATATCCACTGATCTGAAACCAAACCAGAAGAAGGAGGTAACTGAGATGATCAATCGATACTAGGTCATGTTTTCAATCAACCAGGTCGGACCACAGAAGCATATCGCCACATTATCACAGACCCTGGGGCAAAGGTAACTTTAAGGCCCTATCGGGTCCCAGCAGCAAAAAGGGAGGAGATCAAGGCAGAGGTAAAAAGGATGTTGGAGCTGGGAGTCATCGAAGAGTCCCACAGTGTGGTTAAGCCCGATTGTGTTGGTGCCCAAACCCAATGGCACTACTAGGTTTTGTAATGACTTTCGCCGGCTGAATGAGATATCCAAATTCGATGCATACCCCATACCCTGAATGGATGAGTTAGTTGACCGCCTGGGAAATGCCCGATTTTTGACCACCCTTGATTTAACAAAAGGATACTGGCAGATTGCCCTTGCCAATGATGCGAAAGAAAAGACAGCATTCTCTACACCAGAGGGTCTGTTTCAATATACTGGTCTTCCTTTGAACTGCATGGGGCACCTGCCACCTTCCAGCATCTTATGGACAAGATCCAATGGCCCCATACCATAGGATGATGTGCAGCGGCATACCTGGATGATATGATTATTCACATCCTCGACTGGGAAACCCACTTAGAAAAGGTGAAAGCAGTTCTAGACACGCTAAGACTGGCAGGCCTCACAGCCAACCCAGCCAAGTGTGCTGTAGGGCTAACCGAGGCTAAATACCTTGGCTACATTGTAGGAAGGGGCATGGTCAAGCCCCAACTAGACAAACTAGAGGCTATCCAAAATTGGCCCCGGCCAAATTGGAAAAAGCAAGTCCGGGCATTCCTGGGTGTGGTGGGGTACTACTGAAGATTTATTCCCCATTTTGCTACCAGAGCGAGTCACCTGACAGACCTGACAAAAGCCTGGGGTCCAGACATGGTGAAGTGGACAGATGCTGTAGAGAAAGCATTCATGGATCTACGGACAGCCCTCTGCAGTAACCCCTTGCTTATAGCCCCAGACTTCAACAAAGAATTCATTTTACAAACAGATGCATCTGAAGTAGGATTGGGAGCTGTCCTATCACAGATGGTCAGAGATGAAGAACACCCAATCCTCTACCTCAGCAGGAAACTCCTCCCGAGGGAGCAGAAGTATTCTGTGGTTGAAAGAGAGTGCCTCGCTGTGAAATGGGCCATGGAAACACTACGTTATTACCTTCTGGGATGACGGTTTACCCTTGTGACTGACCATGCACCCCTCCCGTGGATGCAGCGAAATAAAGAGAAGAATGCAAGGGTGACCAGATGGTTCCTGTCCCTACAACCTTTCCAATTCACCATACAATACCGGGCTGGAAGCCACCATAGCAATGCAGATGGCTTGTCACGAGTACGCTGCCTGATGTCCCAAGTTGCCCAACCCCGTAGTGTTGAGCTGGGGGGGGGGGGGAATATGCGACAGGGTTGGGCCAGATGGCTACAGGAGAGTAATAGAAGGCAGATATATTAGCCCCAGGTTAAGTAGGTCCCTTTTCCCTGGGTAAGGTAACAAGGAAGGTTCCAGAACAATCAGGAATCTTCTGGAGACAATTAAGACAGACAGGCTGATTAGAATACCTGCAGCCAATCAAGAAGCTGTTAGAATCAATTAAGGCAGGCTAATCAGGGCACCTGGGTTTAAAAAGGAGCTCACTTCAATTTGTGGTGCACGTGTGAGGAGCTGGGAGCAAGAGGCACTAGGAGCTGAGAGTGAGAACGCGGACTGTTGGAGGACTGAGGAGCACAAGCATTATCAGACACCAGGAGGAAGGTCCTATGGTGAGAATAAAGAAGGTGTTGGGAGGAGGCCATGGGGAAGTAGCCCAGGGAGTTGTAGCTGTCGCACAGCTGTTCCAGGAGGCATTCTAGACAGCTGCATTCCATAGGGCCCTGGGCTGGAACCCGGAGTAGAGGGCGGGCCTGAGTTCCCCCCAAACCTCCCAACTCCTGGTCAGACACAGGAGGAGTCGACCTGGACTGTGGGTTCAGAAAAATGGCCAAGCTGAGGGCTGCTGTGAATCTCCGAGGCGAGCAAATCCGCCAATAAGCGCAAGACCCACCAAGGTAGAGAAGGAACTTTGTCACAGTAAGTAGATCAGGAAATGTCTAGGAAGACGTGATTAGGTTTATCCCTTTTATATCTTTATGGCTTGTGGATTCCTCTGTGCTAACCCCAGGTGCTTTTGTTTTGCTAGTAACCTTTAAGATGGACCTCAAGCCATTCTTGGTGCTTCATCCTTGTAGTTGATCTTTTTAAATCTAACGATAGCCTGAGTTCCCACATGTATTTTCTTTCTTTTTTTTTTATTAATAAAATTTACCTTTTTTAAGAACAGAATTGGATTTTTGTGTCTTAAGAGGTTTGTGCACGTTGTTTAATTAGCTGGTGGCAACAGCTAATTTCCCTTTTTTTTTTTCTTTCTCAGCTCTTCCCTGGGGGCGGGGGTGAAAGGGCTTGAGGGTACCCCACAAGAAGGAATTCTCAAATGTGCGTTCCTGGGCTCTCAAAGGGGTTCTGCACTTGGGTGATGAAAGCATCTACTAATCCAAGGTCAGAGGAATCTGTAACCTTGGGAGTTTAATACAAGCCTGGAGTGGCCAGTATTAATTTTTAGAATCCTTGTGGGCCACCACTTTCTGCACTCAAAGTGTCCAGAGTGGGGAATTAGCCTTAACAGAGATGGTAACAACTTTCAGTCCCTCTCTCCCTGGCTGAGTCCAGACCAGAGACTCAAGTTATGCCTATACCGCTATTGGATATGAGATTACAGCATGTGTAGATATGACTGGGCTAAATGTAGTGAAGCTGTGGCAGCATGAGCCCTGGTGGTGTGAGCAAGAACTGTAAGTACGTACCCAGGGCTCCAGCTGAGTTTGTACAGCCCCTTGTGAAGCCAGCACCACTGCATCTTCACGGCTATATTTAGCTGCTCTAGCTAGATTAATGCAACTTGGGTATGTCTACCTATATACACCCAAATGCAATGTATACATATCCTTAGAGGGAAAGAGTTCTATATTTCATTACTCCTCTCCAGAGCCAAGGTTTCTGTGGGGAACTGTACCTTTAAGAGGCTCTGGCAAGAGCCAGATGGTTATGTCATGCAGAGTCTCATGTTAAGCAGACCTCTGTCAGACTCTTTGGCTCTGAGTGGTTGCTGACCATTACGTATCCGTTGGTTTTTGCAGGGGGATTTGTTTCTTGTTTGGTGGCTATATGGTGGTGGCAGGATTCCTGGCCATCTGCTATCAATCATAGAATCATTGACTTTAAGGTGAGAAGGGACCATTATGATCGTCTAGTCTGACCTCCTGCACAACGCAGGCCACGGAATCTCACCCACCAACTCCTGTAACAAACCCCTAACTTATGTCTGAGCTGCTGAAATCCTCAAATCGTGGTTTAAAGACTCTTGGCATAGGTAGGAAGCTTTGCTTTGTGATTCTATGCAGAATGGGCATGGAGAGTCATGGAGGTATGGGCAAGACATGCCAATGCATGTTGATCAGTATGTAGTAAGTACAGCTATATACATGTAACTCCTAAAAGCTTGTGTCTAACCCACCTTTATGCAGTCTCCTGAATTAAACTGATCCAGGAAACTCCTTTTCAGACTGTCAGCGAAATGTGTTCATCTCTCCCCTGAATGTGTGCCAGATTATAAATGCTTCAGGCCAGGGACCATGTCTTTTTGCAATGTCTGCAAAGTTCTGTGTATGGTACTGGCACGGTACTTATAACAATTGTAGGAGTCATGTGAGTTGCTGTGTTCCTATAGACTAGAAATGACTGGATATTGGCAAAATTAATACATTGTTGCAATTAATATTCTAGCCGGCATTAGTGATTGATTAGCTTGGCAATATAGCTGTTCAGATCAGGTTGGCAATATAGCTGTTCAGCTCAGGTTGAGGGTCAATAGTGTGATATGCAAACTTTTTAACATGGTTAGACCGCTGTTCAGAGCTCCTTGGCATCTCTGTTCCCTGTTTAATTAGAGGTAACTGGTGTGGTATTGTTATGCACCCATAGGCCCACAAATAGTTGGTGTAGGATTTATATATATAGGTAAGTATTAAGATATTTGGTGCATGATTGTCAAATAAAACACAAATGAAGTCTTCATGTATTTTTGAAAGGACTAAGATGCTGAAAGAATGGGATGGGATGGAATTCCACATAAAACTCTTACCGTGAATAGGAGATATTGGGCCAGAGCCCAGTCTGACCCCCATGTAAATCTGGAGCAACTACACTAATGCAACCTCAGAATAGCTTTGTTGATTTCAGTGTAACTGTTTCTGGTAGGCCAGATTCTGATCTCATTGTACACCATGCACTAATGTTTTTGGGTGCACGGCGATACTGCACTAAGGTTTGTGAATAACAATGTTCTTACCTGTACCTAATACCATACTTAAATCTTACACAAACAGATATGCAAATATGCTTAGGAAACACACTGATCTTTGTTTGGCTTCTTTAAGAATTTATTTGAAGCAATTCCATAAAGTGAAAAGGATTCTGTTGAGGGTAACAGACACTCTCATTCTGGGCTATGAGCCAAGCAGATCTCTCACTAGCTAAGCACAGTCCTGCTTGCTCAGTAACAACCCTCCAATAAATACCTAGATGGTGCAGGAAATAGTGTAGAAAGAGGAAGGGATGATTTGGTGCTGAGGTCACTAGCTGAAGACTTGGGTTCAATTCCCTGTTCCGCCACAGACTTTCTGTATGACCTTAAGCAAGTCACTTAGCCTCTCTCTGCCCTCAATTCTCCATGTATAAAAATGGGGACCATAGCACTGCCCTACTTTACAGGGGTGCTGTGAGGATAAACATTAAAGGTTGCAAAGTGCTTTCAGCGGTACTGCTGAAAAATGCTTTGTAAAAGAACTAGGTATTGCTATTGGTAGTTTAGTAGGTCATTAATTCTCTTCCTTCTGCAGGGCATTGGCATAGTGCTGTGGGCCTGTGCAGGTGAAGGTGCAGTTTCTCACATGGGACATAAAGGGGAGGTCCTTTCACCCAGTTGTGCTGGTATTGGACTAACAAAGGTGCTGAAGGTCAGGATTAAGGTACATTGGCCAAAATGAAGTAAAGAATCTAGGACTGGAATAGACCGGATCACTGCAGGTTGGGATTGTAACTCAGTGACAGAATTGCCCATGCTGTGCCTAGCTCTCACCCGCCCCTCACTTGAGAACTCAAATCCACTGCAAACACATCAGTCCAAAATATATACATATATCTCCAAGGACACCTGTGCATGTGAGATGTCTGAATTCAGTGCACACAGAGGAGGCCCATCGGAAGCAGCAGGACTTTTCCAGGGACAGCGTTTCCCTGAATACAGCTCTGTGGTGCTGCATGAGAAGCTAACTGAGATCAATGCATAAATGCCATCAGTGTCTCAGTTAATTCTCCCTTTAAAAATAATGAGTGAGAGAGGAGGGAATGGGGTGGGGGGAGAGAAACAACCAATGCACGGTGGTAAGGATGCTAACTGGAGCAAGGAGAGTTTTCCACTGAAGTTCTGCCTAGTGGAAAAGTCATCTATAAAAAGGGCTCTAATGCCTTGCCTTGTAACATGAAGCTAGCAGAGCTGAAATCTCTATCATGTAGATCAGTCTCTTCCAGACTCTCTTCCCACGGTTGTTCCCCCCTCCCCCTTTCTCCTGAGCCCATCTCCCTGCTAGGAGCAAATGTGCTGCTTTTTGTTAGGGGTGACTTTGGCAGGTGAAGTGGAGGGCCGGTGCAATACAGGCTCCACCACCAGGCCCTGCTCCTTCTGCTAAGTTACCCCATAAAGGTTTGTTCTGACGGTTTTTCCATCACCCCCCAAGGGGGTTTCTCTCTCTCCTCCCTCTGCACACCGACCCCTCAGTTCCTTCTTTCCACTTGCAGCAGCTATTGACCAACTTGGATATCTGGGGCTCGGGCAGCCCCCCCCATCCCACCCCACCCCTGAATCTCTGACAAGACTGATTTGTCTGCTCAGCACATCACTGTGAGAGTGCATGCAAAGATGTACCTTGGCTGACTTAATTGTTCATATCTGTGACCCCAATGTCTTTGTAAATAAAATAGTTTAACCTCAAGGGGCTTGCCTGACGAAGAGAGTCGAATAAATAAATCAATATGTAAATAAATCCGTGAGAGGAAAGATGAACTAGGACTTTGCAAAGCTGTGATAAAGCATCTTAGGAGACTCACTGTTGCTGTATTTCTTGCCTAGTCTGACTAAGGGGACTGTAATGCCCTGGGCTGTGGGCAGGGGAAGGAGAGAGAGCGCGAGCTGTGACTGACATTCCCTTCTGGATTGATTTGATTTAAATATATTCCATGGCTGATCTAATTGCTAGTTCAGTCTCAGGCTTTGACTTATTTATTTATTTTTTCCCCCGTTGCCTTCTTGTTTCTGCTAGCTGCTTCCTTCCTGCATTTCAAACAGCCACATGGTAGGCAGCAGGCACAGCTCATCAGATCTTTTATCAGCTCCAAATAATAACAGCCCCTTTTCAAGTGCCTGAGCGAAACAGAGTGAGGACCTTAGGCTCTGGGACATGGGGAGTTTCACTTGCATAAGGGCATCAGTGTTTCTCAAAGTGCAAAAGTTTTCAGGACAAGTCCAGTCACTTGTTCAAAGTCAGGAGTTCAGCCAGCTCTGCCCAAATGAGGGGCCATGTTGGTGAATTGTGGGCTAGCAACCAAAGTAAGTACCGAGGGCCCTCACTGGGCTTGTATTCAGGTGGCTGCTGTACGGGCTTCAGCACCTTAATGCCTAAACTACTATTCGCAAAAAGAAAAGGAGTACTTGTTGCACCTTAGAGACTAACAAATTTATTTGAGCATAAGCTTTCATGAGCTACAGCTCACTTCATCGGATGCATGAACTGAAGGTACAAAATCCATTACAATCTACATACCACACAGACTATGCTGACAGCTTGTGCCACACGCTCTCAAAGAAATTGCAGTATGCTACTCTGTAAACTACTGTTGCTACCCATGGTAGCTAGACTAAAGCCACCCTTGCTACAATCATCCCTTTGCTTTGCAATGTAGACATATTCTACATAGCACAAAATGGAACAGAGTGGCATCCTTTTGTCTTTAATGCTCGGCCCCCAAGCTGGAGACCTGGCCACTTGGATCAAGATAGGGTACTGCACCTGAGACCCTGTCATGCCCCTGAGCGGTGCTTGTATGTCTCCAGATTAGACCCTCACAACCTGTTTCTAGGGACAATGGCTCTGATTTTCCACTGCTTTACCCCTTGTGTCATTACTCACACCTTGGCAATGCAAGGGTAAACACTGCTATTCTGATCTGGTAGCATTTTACTCCTGCTTTAGGCTGTAACTGACAACACAAGATGCAAAGCAGGGGAGGATCAGGCCTAATGTTCAACCCACAAGTCACACTTCGGCCCGCCGTGTTCCAGGCCATCCAGCCCTGGTCTGATGAAAGGGATCTTAGGCCTGGTCTACACTGGGGGGGCGGGATCAA
Source organism: Eretmochelys imbricata (assembly GCF_965152235.1). Lineage (NCBI taxonomy): Eukaryota > Metazoa > Chordata > Testudines > Cheloniidae > Eretmochelys > Eretmochelys imbricata. The sequence goes on along the minus strand of NC_135581.1, from coordinate 42,493,483 downwards.
TCTAAGATATGTCGACTTCAGCTACGCTATTCTCGTAGGTGAAGTTGCGTATCTTAGATCGACTTAGAATCACTTACTTCGCGTCCCCGCAGCGCAGGATCGATGACCACCGCTCCCTCGTCGACTCCACTTCCGCCTCTCGCTGTGGCGGAGTTCCAGAGTCGACAGCAGACAGCAGATTTATCACGTCTATACTAGATGCGATAAATTGATACCCGATAGATCGATCACGACCCGCCGTTCCAATGTGGCCTTCATAGCCTGTCAGAAACCTCGTGAATTTCAGTGTTTTCTGTCCTGGCCACATGAAAAGGAGAGGAAGGTAAACCATCCCTTGCATTGTCTCATGTGATTCCTCCAGCTCTGAATTCCGACCCTTGTTTTGCAACATGCCATGTGGAATTTTATCACCTTCAACAATGAAATCTGTCACCTTCAAGCTGCTTTATTGTAGTCTGGGGACTTTAGCCCTGTCGGCTGTAACCCTGCTCTGGGCTGCTTCTGTACAGCGCTGCATTCCACACCGTGCCATCACCAGCATCTATTGATTAGCTCTTTACTGACACCAACAGTGGTAGCTTGAGGGGCCACATTTTGACTCTCCTCACAGGAATCAGATGGTTAATTGATCTTGCTCCCTTCTCTTTTTGCTTTTCTTCTGTTGCACCTGCATCCAAATTCTGTTGGTTTGTTGTTTTCCTGCTCTGGGGAATTTTAAAAAAAAAACACCAAAAAGCCAGACACTGCAACATATGCAGAGTTTAGAATATTTTCAAGCCTGATTTTGTTTAATTAAATGTAGGTTTTAAACTACCCAACCCTTGTTAGATATGTTATGAAAATACCTGCATGTTTCTTTGAATCAGCTTAAGTGTTAGATCTTATCTGTGGTAACCAAGCTAATAAACCTGTGAGTGATTCTTCTTCAGCAGATGTAGCAACTGTCCTCACAGCTCTTGAAGTGTCATGTTTTGTGATTTCCCTTGTTTATCTGCCGATGTGATACGCGGGGATCAGAGTGCTTTTCTTTGCTGTTTTTACTGCCGATGCTGCTTTTATTGCTGCACCATTAACTAGTGAGAGCAGTTAGGGCTAATATGGGGGGAGGGGGAGTTTCCAATTGAAATAATAGTTTGTAAAAAATAAATATGGGCTGGTTGAAAATTTTCTGTGGAAGCTTGCTTTCAACTGAATTTGATTTTTCAACTAAATGGGGTTTGTTTGTTTGTTTGTTTTATGGAAAGAGTTTGCTTACTGAAGAAAATTTTCACTTTTCATCTAGCCTCCTCTCACCCCCAAACTAAAAATATTGTGGCTGAACTTTTTGGCTTTTGTTTTTTGACAAAAAGTTCAATCTCCACATAAGATTACAACAATATTTTTTCATGTTCATTGAAATATTCCACATGGGAAATAAATTCCAACCAGTTCTTTAGATACATGCATACACATGAGCCTGGCATCTCAGGTTTTAATTTGCAACAGTTCCTAACAATCCTTCAGAACCCTGAAACAGAAATGTTTCCTTAACAAAACTGCAGCTTTTCTCCTTGCATTCACTGCGGGTTGCTTATGACAGCTGAACTATGCACATTGGCTTGGTATTACCGGGTTACTCACCTCATCTTAGCTTGATGGTACTGATTTTTTTTTTTCATAGAGTTGAAATATTTATTTGAAAAATATGTGTAAAGAATGACAGCAACATTACAGAAATGAAGGAAACCCAGCAGGAAGTCATATTTTCTGTTGTTTGCAGTGTTGTTGTAGCCATGTTGGTCCCAGACCTGAAGAAGAGCTCTGTGAAGCTTGTCTCTTCTTCCCCCCAGCAGAAGTTGGTCCAGTAAAAGATATTATCTCACTCACCTTGTCTCTCTCATGTTTTCTGCTTGGCATTTCTAGGCATCTATCTCTATAGCTTCTAGGCACCAACCCAGATATTAAGCTTGAATGTGTCCCTTTAATATTAAGATTGCAGTTAGTACTGGAGTTTACTTAATGTGTGCAGCTCTGATATCCTTCCCACCGTACATTGTCTCACCAGTAACCTTAGCTCTAGGCTGGAGGATAAAGTTTCCTTTCCCTGCTGGCTCCAACCCAAAGCCTCCTTTAATGCCATTAGTTAAGCCCATTGAGATTTTGAGGAAGTGGTGCTGGACTCTTGGGCCTACATTCTGAGCTGCTGCTTTCAGCACAGCTCAGAAAGGAGGCAGGAGCAAAGGTGTATCACCATTTCCCGCTGAATTCTGGGACTATCTGGAAACTGATCCTGCTTCCTATGGCTCCAAGAGGTTGTCTAGGGAGCTGGGAATAGTCAGAAGACAGAAACCCTCCAGCTATGCTTTCAGGCCCCCACCATGCCACCCAAAAATACCTCTTACACATAGGAAATTGGCAGAAAGCCACTTAAGCTGGTTTCCCCAGTGCTAACTTTCAGCATCTGCTATTTTATCCTTGGGTTCCCACAGAGCTCTGTGGATGCACCTCAATTCTGACTTGCTGCAGTCGCAGATATTCCAGCTCTGGGCCTCTCCTGGGGAGAGACCCCCTGCTAACATATCTCATTGGCTCATCCCAAAATCTCCACAGTGAAAAACCTCTCCTCAGGCACATGCAAATGAGGTTTGCAAAAGCAAAAAATAATCCATCAGCTAATGAAAACTCCACATACTTTTTGCTGCAGGTAGGACAGGAAAAATACTTTGTTCCACCAGTGGCCTCTTCCAAGACACCTGCTGGAAATATACTCTGTATGTTACTTGGTAGGTGGCTCACTCTTTTGATTCCTTTTGCCTTGCAAGTCTGTCTTTGGTGCGTGGAATAGGATTTTCTGACTGCCCCTCAGATCCATCCTTCCCAGAGCTTTTTTTTTCCAGCTTGTTTAACCTTTAATACACTTTTTTTAAAAATAACACTGATGAGCTGTGCTTTTGGAGTCTGCCTTTATGAGGGATTTGTGATTGGTGTCCGCCAGGTATGAGACCATTAACCTCATTTCGTTTCTGACTTCCCATCAGGATAAGGGCTTTACATCCCGCTTCCTTCTTGTTCACATCCATGTGAAAAAGGAAGGAAAGCAGATGGAATCAATCCAAGAGCTGTCATTCTGCTCTCCTATATTCCCCTCGCCAGAGTGCTAAAATTGTGACACCATTCCTATCTCAAGTCACGGATGGGCCTGTGTTGAGAGGACAGGGCAGAAAAGGTGGGGGAGTAGCACTGTACGTAAGGGAGCAGTATGACTGCTCAGAGCTCCGGTACGAAACTGTAGAAAAACCTGAGTGTCTCTGGATTAAGTTTAGAAGTGTGAGCAACAAGAGTGATGTAGTGGTGGGAGTCTGCTATAGACCACCGGACCAGGGGGATGAGGTAGATGAGGCTTTCTTCCGGCAGCTCACGGAAGCTACTAGATCGCATGCCCTGATTCTCATGGGTGACTTTAATTTTCCTGATATCTGCTGGGAGAGCAATACAGCGGTGCATAGACAATCCAGGAAGTTTTTGGAAAGTGTAGGGGACAATTTCCTGGCGCAAGTGCTAGAGGAGCCAACTAGGGGGGGCGCTTTTCTTGACCTGCTGCTCACAAACCGGGTAGAATTAGTGGGGGAAGCAAAAGTGGATGGGAATCTGGGAGGCAGTGACCATGAGTTGGTTGAGTTCAGGATCCTGACGCAGGGAAGAAAGGTAAGCAGCAGGATACGGACCCTGGACTTCAGGAAAGCAGACTTCGACTCCCTCAGGGAACGGATGGCCAGGATCCCCTGGGGGACTAACTTGAAGGGGAAAGGAGTCCAGGACAGCTGGCTGTATTTCAAGGAATCCCTGTTGAGGTTACAGGGACAAACCATCCCAATGAATCAAAAGAATAGTAAATATGGCAGGCGACCAGCTTGGCTTAATGGTGAAATCCTAGCAGATCTTAAACATAAAAAAGCAGCTTACAAGAAGTGGAAGGTTGGACATATGACCAGGGAAGAGTATAAAAATATTGCTCGGGCATGTAGGAATGAAATCAGGAGGGCCAAATCGCACCTGGAGCTGCAGCTAGCGAGAGATGTCAAGAGTAACAAGAAGGGTTTTTTCAGGTATGTTGGCAACAAGAAGAAAGCCAAGGAAAGTGTGGGCCCCTTAATGAATGAGGGAGGCAACCTAGTGACAGAGGATGTGGAAAAAGCTAATGTACTCAATGCTTTTTTTGCCTCTGTTTTCACTAACAAGGTCAGCTCCCAGACTGCTGCGCTGGGCATCACAAAATGGGGAAGAGATGGCCAGCCCTCTGTGGAGATAGAGGTGGTTAGGGACTATTTAGAAAAGCTGGACGTGCACAAGTTCATGGGGCCGGACGAGTTGCATCCGAGAGTGCTGAAGGAATTGGCGGCTGTGATTGCAGAGCCATTGGCCATTATCTTTGAAAACTCGTGGCGAACCGGGGAAGTCCCGGATGACTGGAAAAAGGCTAATGTAGTGCCAATCTTTAAAAAAGGGAAGAAGGAGGATCCTGGGAACTACAGGCCAGTCAGCCTCACCTCAGTCCCTGGAAAAATCATGGAGCAGGTCCTCAAAGAATCAATCCTGATGCACTTGCATGAGAGGAAAGTGATCAGGAACAGCCAGCATGGATTCACCAAGGGAAGGTCATGCCTGACTAATCTAATCGCCTTTTATGATGAGATTACTGGTTCTGTGGATGAAGGGAAAGCAGTGGATGTATTGTTTCTTGACTTTAGCAAAGCTTTTTACACGGTCTCCCACAGTATTCTTGTCAGTAAGTTAAGGAAGTATGGGCTGGATGAATGCACTATAAGGTGCGTAGAAAGCTGGCTAGATTGTCGGGCTCAACGGGTAGTGATCAATGGCTCCATGTCTAGTTGGCAGCCGGTATCAAGTGGAGTGCCCCAAGGGTCGGTCCTGGGGCCGGTTTTGTTCAATATCTTTATAAATGCTCTGGAGGATGGTGTGGATTGCACTCTCAGCAAATTTGCGGATGATACTAAACTGGGAGGAGTGGTAGATACGCTGGAGGGGAGGGATAGGATACAGAAGGACCTAGACAAATTGGAGGATTGGGCCAAAAGAAATCTGATGAGGTTCAATAAGGATAAGTGCAGGGTCCTGCACTTAGGATGGAAGAATCCAATGCACCGCTACAGACTAGGGACCGAATGGCTAGGCAGCAGTTCTGCGGAAAAGGACCTAGGGGTGACAGTGGACGAGAAGCTGGATATGAGTCAGCAGTGTGCCCTTGTTGCCAAGAAGGCCAATGGCATTTTGGGATGTATAAGTAGGGGCATAGCGAGCAGATCGAGGGACGTGATCGTTCCCCTCTCTTCGACATTGGTGAGGCCTCATCTGGAGTACTGTGTCCAGTTTTGGGCCCCACACTACAAGAAGGATGTGGATAAATTGGAGAGAGTCCAGCGAAGGGCAACAAAAATGATTAGGGGTCTAGAACACATGACTTATGAGGAGAGGCTGAGGGAGCTGGGATTGTTTAGCCTGCAGAAGAGAAGAATGAGGGGGGATTTGATAGCTGCTTTCAACTACCTGAAAGGGGGTTCCAAAGAGGATGGCTCTAGACGGTTCTCAATGGTAGCAGATGACAGAACGAGGAGTAATGGTCTCAAGTTGCAGTGGGGGAGGTTTAGATTGGATATTAGGAAAAACTTTTTCACTAAGAGGGTGGTGAAACACTGGAACGCGTTACCTAGGGAGGTGGTAGAATCTACTTCCTTAGAGGTTTTTAAGGTCAGGCTTGACAAAGCCCTGGCTGGGATGATTTAACTGGGAATTGGTCCTGCTTCGAGCAGGGGGTTGGACTAGATGACCTTCAGGGGTCCCTTCCAACCCTGATATTCTATGATTCTATGATTCTATGACACTGTCAATATACTCTTTTATAGTTTGTTTGGTTGGGTTTTTTTGTTTGTTTGTTTTTATTTCCGGTTACCTGCAATAGCCCCATGGATCTCTGAAAACACAGGGCCGGATCCTCAGCTGATATAAATCTCATGGCTCTGTTGACTTCATGTGAATTTACAACAGATGAGAGTGGGCCCAACATGTCTTTCCTAACCCATTTTTCCCCCCCTTTCCACTTAGCAAACATCAATTCCCCTTAGTCTCACCTATTGATTTATTTCCAACAATGCTGAAATTGACACAGCCCTTTTGGTTTACTTTCTTCAGATGCCAGTACAGCTACTAAACAGCCAGAGGGGGGAGCAGGTGTGCATGACCACATGCTTTATTTTGGTAGGACCCACAAAATTGAGACGTCTTACAAGACAATGTCTTGACAACAGAATTATTTATTGAGAATTCATCAAGAAAGTATCATTATCCCGGTAAATTAGAATCCAGATAATGCGACCCACCAAACTATGACACTATTCAGTTAGTCAAGTGTCATTTCCCCTTTAATACGGTCAATTATTTTTCCTTAGGGAAAAGATTTTGAAAGGCCATGTGTTCATGTGGGGTGGGATGGGTTTGTAACACTGCTTCACTTTTTTTTATGTTGTTAAAGAAGTTCTGAAAATTAGGTTTTGTTATTTCTTATCTAAATTCCCCTTCTTTTCACCTTTGAATGATCAGGAATAGAAAGTGTAGCCTCCCCTAGTTTGGCTGGAGAACTCCTTGAAGGACCGGACCTTTGAAATAGGAGCTCAGGTGTCTGTATTCTTCCTGGGAGTCCTCTTCTCCTTCTCCAGGGTCTGAAAAACAAAACAGTTGCCTGTGTAGTGGGAGAGTCCAACAAAACAAATTAACTGGGCCTACCGCTCATTCCCACTGCTGTTCTAATGCAGAGCAGGCAGGTGGTGGAGGGGGAGCACACCCACCCACCCATGTAGAGCCTCCTGCTCATTCCTTCTGCTGCTGTCACAAAAAGGCAGGCACATGGCAAAGGGAGGGTCCCATCATGCATGCACTCCTGCTTATTCCCTCTGTTGCAGGGCCAAGCAGGAGTGCAGGTGGTGATGGGGTGTTTCATCTTACAGGCCTCCTGCTCATTCCTTTGCCTCCGATTCACAGCTAGGCAGAGAGAATTGTGCCAACTGCCAGGCCCTATTTTTCCTGCTGCTCAGACACCCAGGCAGGTGGGTGGGCTGTGGGTCTCATCACAAACACACTGGAGGCCAGAAAGGGCCCTTTGAGGTTAACGCTGAACACCTGGGTGTCCGGTGTTGTGAATGGGGCTAACAGGCCACTATTAGATGTGGACGCCCTTGGCTTCCAGGTTGCAGTGCCCCTTCTTCTGGCAGGAGCTATCCGCCCCCAGGGTATGCAAGAGAGACACTTGGAGCGTTTGTAAAGAGATTTTTGTTCAGAAATTCCTATGTGTTTTTGCTGACCTAAGCACGCTGTAACTTTTCCAAATGCTTCTGACATTTCTCACAGAGTGATCCATTAATGTCACAGACAAGGATTCTGCTGACTTCAGTTTGGCTCCCATGTTTCCTCAGACAGACTCTTTCTTTATGGGGGAATGCCTCAAGCCAAATAGAAGAAAAAACAGCCCCTGAGCTAACTGAAAGCAGGCCCAAATGGAAGAGCTTTGCAGTCGCGCTGCCTCTTGCTGGCTGGCTTCTGTTCTGGGCTTGGGGATGTGCCAAACTTCAGTGCCTCTGTGCTTTTGATTCCTGTTTATCCCCAGCAACATGATTGTCTATAATTATATATAATCTCTCCCTTGTTTACTATTCTCTATTCAGGTCTGAACACGGCTTGTCGGCAGCTCCCTGCTAATGCTGTCAAGACTCCAGATCCAAAATGTTTCCTGGAGACCTCAATCTTCTCTTTCAAAAGTAACAGCAAAGTTTGATTCCCCTCCCCCCGCCCACCTCCACCAACCACATACTCTCACTCCCCTACGCCCCTCCACTCCACAACAAATGAACTATTCATACATAATGTGGAAACACATTGTTCACCTTGCCTGCAAATTAACCTAAAGTGTGATTGTAAGGAAACAAATTTGTTGTATTTAGTTACAGGACCAAAAGTGTGAGGCTTTTGCTGGTGTTTCCTCTGGCTTTTTTCCTTTTGCTGAACCACCATCCATTTAACCAGTATCAGGCCGGACCTGGCACAACCAGATATCTGTGTGGATTGGATTTGTTTACACTGATAACAGGTCATAAATCACTTGTAACCATCATCAAAGTCTATTGCTAAAGTTAATGCAATTTACCCCAATTGCTAAATATGCTCCCAGGAAAAATCTGGTAGTGGCCAGCACTGTGTCATGGAGCCCAGAATCACACTCAACTACCCCTGAACTTGAAGATGATGTAAAGTGGATGCTGTGGACGCATACAGACCAGTATCAGAAAAGAGACCACTCCAGCTACAAAAAGCAACCTCAACAGACACACAACTTCAGGACGTTCTAAGTTACATTAGGCCCAAGTATCTAAAGGAGACTAAGGAAGTGACAAGAAGCTATTTTAAGGCCTGTGGACAATTAAACAAGTCGAATGGACTCATGGTTAAAGGCTATTGCATTGTAATTCCAAACAAAATGAGAGGAGAAATCCTAAACCTCATCCATGAAGGACATCAAGGATTAACTAAATGCCATGAATGGGCCAAACAGTCAGTGTAGTGGCCAGGCATCAGCAAGGACATACTTTTTTTTTTTTTTATCTGCATGTGAACATTGGAGCACTAACAGACCAACACAACGCAAAGAACCTTTAATAACACCACCTTTACCAGACAGATTTTGGTAGAGACTAGCTGCAGATTTATGCAAATTCAAAGGACATCATCACCTGATTGTCGTGAACTATTTTTTTCCAGGAATATAGAAATAATGTACTTGAAAGATATGTTGGATTGTTACTGAGAAATTGAAGTGCACTTTTGCTCACTGTTGGTATTCCAGAACAACTAGTGAAAGACAACAGACCACAATTCCCAATGAAATATGACTTTGATCATGTTACTAGCAGCCCACATTACCCACAAGTAAATGAAGAGGATGAGAGAGCTCTACAGACAGTCAAGAAAATCCTACAGCAGGAAGATCCACATTCCTTGCTCTTCTGAATTACAGATCAACACCAATAGCAGCTACTGGATAGAGTCCAGCACAACTCATGATGGGAAGATGACTCGAATTTTTTTCCAAAGGTGGAACAATAGTTATCCCCAAAGTAGTCAGGCATGAAGAGAGTAGCCAAATCGGATACAATGGCTAAAAGAGCTTATGAACACTTTTACAACAGATGTCGCTCAATAAAAGAACTGCTGGAACTAGAACCTGGTGAGTCTATTCTTGTCAAATTAGATGGAGAAAAGGGATGGACAACTCCAGCTGTTGTAAAGAGAAAATAATTCAATGCCCAGATTATATGTGATTAAGACCAATGTTGGAGAGTGCAACAGAAACCATCGACATCTACAGTTTGATCCTCAGAGAGAACAATCAACGGAGCAGCTGGCAGATGCAGAACAAGAAGAAGACTCAAGGATTCTGGATCAACCACAGCCAGTCATTGCAACTAATGGACAGCCAGATGACCAAGCCGTTATGCATTTGGGTTGTTAGAAAACCAGAATGATTCAGAGACACTTAACAGACTGATCTGCACTGAACTGCAAAGACAGTGATAGTTTAAATATTGCAAATGGTAGGAATGTAGAACTTAAATGGGGAGATGTAATGGAATTCTGAACTGTCCAGCCACTAGGTGGAGTTGTGTAAAATACCTTATTTAAACTAACCTCAGCCACTTCTGGCAAAGCATTAAAGGATCTTATAATGATGAACACATATGGTGTGTATAAGCAAACTTTGTGAGCAGTCCATATCTGGTACAGAAGAACATGACAATGGGTCCATGAGCTATCTGATGCAGAGGATCCTGAACTAAATTAATTTCAACACACAGATGTGGGCAAAGAAGATAGAGTCTCATCTATCCAATTTAGCTGTCTGGAGCCTTAAAATGCAGAGATCAGGGGAAAGTGCTGTAGTTTAAGGAGAAACAGAATCTTTGTGTTTCTTCCAGTTCATTTTGATTCTAAATGCTCTGAAGCTCATAAAAATGTGGAAAAAAACACTGTACTTGGAAACTATTGTGACACTAAAATCCATCATCTGCTTTCTTAGAGTCCCCCCCTTTTTTTTATTTTAGAGATATTTGAATGAAAACAGAGTTTGTGTCTTTCTCTCCTAACTGCTCACTCCCTACCTGAAATTCTCATCTTTTATTTGCAGTTACCAAAGTAACTACAAGCAGTGTCCTGAACAGAGGATTCTAATAAACAGCAGGAGCAGATGAATTCCTAAGAAGCAAAGGTCTGGCTCTCGCACAAGCACAGAGCGACTTTCATTGTTTTCTGGGAGATGGCAGTGGCTCTTGAAAAGTAAATGATTGGGACAGAAAAAAATCAACTAGCTTTTGGCACAGTCAGCTATTTCCAGCAAATACTGTTCATGTTAAAACTTGTAGAAAACTGAAGTAGTGTAGAAAGTGGGTAATATGTTTCTACCAACCTTCTCTACACTAGTGTTTTTCTTTCAGTTTCCCCCGGTGCACTTCTACTAGCACTCTTACTGTCATTATCACTAACGCGAAAAGGCTGTTAGTGCTCGCTAGCATTTTAAACCACCATCTAGGCCTTCCTGAGCAGCATTAGACGGTGGTTAAAAATACTGGCAGCACATCCATGCTAGCCCTGCCACCATTGCTATCACTGGTGGAGTTGCCCCAACAACCATCATGATGGAAAATATAAGAAAAATTCTAGTGCAGACACAGCCTTTGAGAAACCTCTCTTGGTATAGAGCATTTTTCTGTATTATTTACACAGTGCCCCAAAATATGCTAGGTGCATAAGATCTGCAAATGGGACCTAGTTTCTGGGGGCTCTCCAAGTGTTTGTTTGCATGAGCAGCATCCATATTGTGTGGAGGTATTGCTATGGAGAGCTAGTCAAACTGTTCGATGAAAGTTTTTCTGTTGTAAAATGCCATTACATGGTGTGGCAGGGTGCACTCACCTCACACTGGATAGGGAATGGTTAATTCCTCACTGTGGGCTGAAGAAGTGACGCCCCCACATCTCTACTGGGATGCTCGATGCTACTGGGTAGCACCAGTATAAAAGGGAGCAGCCCAACTCAGTCTGGGCTAGCTGCCAGAGAGAAAGGATGCATGCTGCAGATTCTAGCCCAGGAGCTTCAGAAGCCCCAGACTGTGGGAGCCGCAGACACCAAGACTCAGGCAGATGCCCAGGTACCCGAGGACGCCACTCGGAGTTTGGTGCCTCTGGGATCAGCACAACCCAAGGCAGGGGTGGCTCTACCAATTTTGAGGCCCGAAGCAGTCGCCGCCAAATTGCCGCCGCCCCTGGAACAGCGGCAGAGCTGCCACCGAATTGCCACCGTGGGACACGGACTGCCGCCCCATTCTGAATGCCGCCCCAAGTACCTGCTTGGAAAGCTGGTGCCTGGAGCTGGCCCTGACCTGAGGAGAATAGAGATCCCAAATATGACTAGACCAGGACTGCAGGAGTCATGATAGGAAGTAGCCCAGGGAGGGATGAGCCATTGTCCCTACAGCAGTCAGCGTGTTTTGGGCGGACCCCCTCTGACTAAGTGGCGAGCCCATTTACCACTACTAGAGCCCTGAGCTGAGACCTGGTGCAGCAGGAAGGACGCCGGTCCCCCTACCCCAGCTGCTGCCCCCCTGTGAGGCGGCCCAACCCTATTGACTCTGGCCACTAAACCTAACCGCCCTGCAGACCAGGGCGAACCTATTGACTCTGGCCTCTAGGCCTCACTGCTCTGTGGGTCAGGTGTTGCTACTGACTCTGGCTGCTAGGCCTCGCTGCTCTTGGATCCAGAGTATTGTTATTATTGACTCTGGCCACTAGGCCTCATTGTCCTGGGAGTCAGGGTATTACCAGGTACTCTGGCCGCTAGGCCTTACAGCCCAGGGATTCAGGGGACTGCTATAGACTCTGATTCCTAGGCCGCACAGCCTACAGCAAAGAGCAAATTGCTGGACTTAAAACCTTAGACCTCACTGCCTAGATGCAGAGGTGTCTTGAGGGACGGAGTGCACTCACGCTGCACTGGGTGGGGACCCCCCACCCCAGCACACATGGAAACACTGGTTTCAACAACAACTTTGTCAGGACGGTTTCTCTGGAGAGAGGGATTCAGAGCCAACTTTTTTTTTTTTCCATCCTAGCTCAATCAGTGACTTGAACCAAGGTCTCCCACATCCCACAGCAGTGCCCTAAACACTAGGCCAGCGTTTCTCAAATGTGACCACCAAGGGATTTTTCAGTGGCCACAACAGCCTCTTGGATGGAGATGGGGCGGGGGGGGGGGGGGTCAGCAGCCCCTCCTTGCAGCATCCAGCTGTTGCTCCTGGCTGCCTTGGTGTTCCCTGGTACCACCGTCAGGGGATCAGCAGCCTGCACCACACAGCCTCCTGCGGGCTCCAGGCAGCACCTCTACAGACACATGAGGCCAGTGTGTGTGCTCCGTGGGCTTCGGGCTTTAGGCCCTGGGCTCCGGCTCTGGGCTTCAGCCTGGAGCAGCAGGGTCAGGTCTGGAAAAATTTTCAGAGCAGCCACCAGCAAGGATTGGTGACCACACTCTGAGGCTACCAAAAAAATTGTTCTGAGAACCCCTGCAGTAGGCTATAGAGGGTCAGTCTAGATGTCTCTCTCATATTTTGTGGTCTCCGTTTTGTTCCAAATGTTAATGAAACCAAATTTTGAAACCTCAAAAATGTTTCATGGAATGGAATTGTTGTTTGCAGCTGTAGTTCTATGCTTATGAAATCCAGTTTCACCCTGACTCCAAAATTAAATCTCTAGCTGTGTACATGTATGATCCTAATGATGTGAGCATGCGGGTAGCTACATAGCACAGTTACTTATGCATTTCAAACACTCTTTACTACCTCCTGTATTCCGTACAGCATCCAACATCCAAACACTACTGAAAAGAAGTGAAACATGGTAAGTCTCCAGATCTCTTGTGAACTACCAAAGGACATCCAGAGATGTGACTCCACTGAGTGGCAAGACTGTGTGATAGAGCCTAAATGTTAGAGCATGTTGCCACTGTGTACATACCCATAAAGACAATACCGTGAGTATTTCACTTTTCATTGGATTTATGAATGAATTTCATGAAATAAAGCTAAGTTAAAAGAACTGAGTCCCAACTCTAATGTATGTAAGTTCCCTTCTGAATCAGGGCCTCAGGGATCTACTTTGACCCCTGAATTATAGAATTGTAAGACTGGAAGGGACCTCGAAAAGTCATCTAGTCCAGTCCCCTGTACTCAAGGCAGGACTACATAATAACTAGACCATTCCTGACAGGTGTTTGTCTAACCTGCTCTCAAAAACCTCCAGTGACAGAGATTCCACAACCTCCCTAGGCAATTTGTTCCAGGCAATCATTAACTACTCTGATAGGAAGTTTTTCCTGATGTCCAACCTAAACCTCCTTTGCTGCAATTTAAGCCCATTGCTTCTGGTCCTATCCTCAGAGGTTAATGAGAACAATTTTTCTCCCTCCTCCTTATAACAACGTTTTATGTACTTAAAAACTGTTATCATGTTCCCCCTTGATCCTCTCTTCTCCAGGCTAAACAAACCCAATTTTTTCCATTTCCCCTCATAGGTTATGTTTTCTAGACCTTTAATCATTTTTGCTGCTCCTCTCTGGACTTTCTTCAATTTGTCCACATCTTTTCTGAAATGTAGTGCCCAGAACTGGACATAATACTCCAGTTGAGGCCTAAGCAGTGCGGAGTAGAGCAGAAGGATTATTTCTTGTGTCTTGATTACAACACTCCTGCAAAAACATCCCAGAATGATGTTTGCTCTTTTTTTTTGGAACAGTGTTACACTGTTGATTTAGCTTGTGATCCACTACAACCCCCAGTTCCCTTTCACAATACTCCTTCCTAGTCATTTCCCATTTTGTATGTGTGCAACTGATTGTTCCTTCCTAAGTGGAGTACTTTGCATTTGTCTTTATTCAATTTCATCCTATTAACTTCATACCATTTCTCCAGTTTGACCAGATCATTTTGAATTTTAATCCTATCCTCCAAAGCTCTTGCAACCCCTCCCAGTTTGGTAGCATCCACAAACTTTATAAATGTACTCTCTCTATGCAGGACCCATTCAATATGCCCTTCCAGCTTGACACTGAACCACTGATAACTACTCTCCGGGAACAGTTTTCCAACCAGTTGTGCACCTACCTTATAGCAGCTCCATCTAGGCTATATTTCTCTAGTTTGTTAATGAAAAGGTCATGCAAGACTGTATCAAAAGCCTTACTGAAGTCAAGATATACCACATCTACCACTTTGCCCCATCCACAAGGCTTGTCATTCCATGTTAAAAGGTAAGAGCCCTTCAAAGCCCTGCTTCGTTCATAAGTGCATTCAGGTATCTTATGGAAGTAGAGCCCTGCCTTCATTCTACACTCCCATTCACATTCTGTATGGAGAGATGCAGGATCCCTGACAACTCCTGCCTTGCTCCATCAAGAGTCTAGATCAGTGTTTCTCAAGGAAAGGTCCGTGGACTGGCGCCAGTCTCTGAGATCTCCCTGACACAGTTTAGGAAGGCAGTAGAATTTGGGGGGCTGGGGACAAAAGCAGGCAGAATCTCCCAGGATCCAGTTGTCAGCCAGAGTCTGGTACCCAGATTCAGTGTCATGGAAATGAAGTTCCCCGGGGGAAGACAAACTCCCTCCTTTCACCCACAAACACACCCATAGTAAATTGAAATGCTACTTAGCAGCTTGACTGTACAAGCCATGTTCTCATAGTTATTTGGGCCTGTACACTCTGTCCCTTGAGCTGGGAGCTCTGCAGGGCTGATTGCTTACAGGTACGTTTCCATATATCTTTTTCAGGCCTGATCATTGCATGGGTGTATGGTGATGTTGACACATCCCTTCACCTGTGAACCTTCACCTGTCTGCACACACAGATCAGGTCTTCACTCATCACAGACACCTTTCCTTGCTACCCCACTGTAGTATAGGCAGTATTTGCAGTTGTGATGTCCTACTGCAAGGCAGACTGCTCACTCTGGAACGATGCAGGTCCCTCGGTTGCTCAATCCCTGGCCTTCACTTGACTTCCACTGCAGAAGAAGCCTGTCAGGCCACCCACGGTAGTGGAGTGTGGGGTGGTCCCTTTGTGCAGACTCAGAGAGGCCAGCTCTTCTTTCTGCCTGCTGGGTTCAGCTGTTGTTTGCTGATGGGTAGTCCCAACCAGAGGTAATGTAAAGAGATTGGATTTTCAGAGAGCATTTTCTGAAAATCAGGCCTGTTTAAGGTGTTTCAAGTTGGGTACCTAAAACCCAGGTGCACACAATCACTACTCAAGGCTAGAAATCTTGGCCTTATTTATTTTCTTCTGTCCCAGTAAGTCAAGCTGTCCCTGCATCATTCCTGAGCTGGGAGTTACTCTTCCACTTGTTCTCCCCCACTTGTCTGGGTTGCACTCCCTTCCCTTCCCCCGAATCAATTCCTTTATTCACTGTTATTATTTGTGTTGTAGCACTAGCAGCTCCTGGAGTCTGAGAAATCTCACCTTAAAACTTTCCTTGTTGTGTTCACTTATGATCGACTCTCCCACTGAAGCATTTTGTACAAGTGTGTGTATGAATTACACCATATGACAGCTCTGACTCCCATTCGGCCCCCATTGCCAATGTATTTCTTTTATAAGAAACATTTTAAAATTCATTATGTGACTCTGTAATGGTGAAAGGGTGCTAGATTGGCAACCTAAGAGACTGATATTCTCTCTTAATCCATAAAAGACAAAGTGTGTAGTCTAGTGGCTAGTGTGGTCTAGTGGCTAGAACCCTGGCCTAGCACTCAGACATGGGTTCTGTTCCGAGCTCTGCTCTGACCTTGGGTAAATCTCTTTCCTCTCTTAACCCTTATCTGTTTGGTCTATTTCAATTGTGAGCTCTACAGGAGAGAGACCATCTCAGCACAGTACAGCCCCAGTCTCGGCTGGGGTCTTTGGTGTTGCCATAATAGAAGTCATAAAACGTACACAGAGACAGCAGGGCAAGCTTCCCACATGCATGGCCCTGAAACCTGGCTTAGAAGGAGCCTCTCAGTGAATGAGGTGGGAGCTGTCTGTACTCTCATTCAGTCCTCCGTGTCTCTGCAACTGCCAACAAAGGTGCTAACTAGTTCCAATTATAATGTGTTTTTTGTGAGTTGAACTTCTGGTCCTGGGACCTGGAGTGAAAC
The DNA here is from genome assembly GCF_965152235.1 of Eretmochelys imbricata. NCBI lineage: Eukaryota > Metazoa > Chordata > Testudines > Cheloniidae > Eretmochelys > Eretmochelys imbricata. Next base: position 42,477,211 of record NC_135581.1, on the reverse strand, counting down.
CACCACACTCATTTCATGTAGGCCCTCAAGCAGACATATGATGGAAACAACCTTCAGCTACAACTACCACCTGACAGGAGTTGAACCAGCTGCCTAAAGAGGAAAGGCTCAACACCACTGTGCTAATCCCCAGAGCCATGTAATTCCTCTCAGAAAGTGTATTCCACTCCACCTAAATCACAGTCTTAGCCAGGTGCAGTTTGTCAGCAATGAAAAGAAATAAACGTTGTTTCCATTTCACCTGTTCATTGGCAGTTTCCTTACTCGAGTTTATATAATCCATTCCTCAGATTCCCTGTTCATTTCCTGTGCTCCATCCCAGCTTTTCTGTTCTTCCCTGGTTTGATACAGCATCTTGCTGGTCCTGCTTCACACTAAGAGAAGGGGTATTAGATGGATTCCCCATAGAGTATACATTGAATGGAGAGAAGTGGCTGGTTTCCCTGCAATACTTTATCTGATTAAAAAATAACCTCCTACTCCTTCCCCCCATCCTACACTCCCTCCAAAAACAACAACAACAACAACCAAAAAGCCTTGGCATCCAGGGTAGTATTTTGAACTGTTATTCAAATGCTTGGAAAGGGGATTTAGATGGAAAAATACTGTCAAAAGATAGGTCTCTGGAGAAATATCATTAGCTCTGAAATTTGGAACATGAGTTGTTATATGAAGAAGTGCAGAAAGAATAAATAATTCTGAGTCTAGTACTTGTGTGAGTTCTAACTCTGCCATAGCTTTGATTTTTTTTAATATAAAATATATAACAAGTGATTACGCAGTGACTCAGTAGTAAAGCAAGACTTTCCTGCTAACAGTCAACATTGCTCTGTCTCTGCTAAACTCACCTAACACAGCCCAACTGAAACCAAAATTCCACTTCATAAAATACACAGCTGCCACCTGTGCAGGTTCTGTTCATTCCTGATCAGTATTAGCCTCAATTAGCTATTTCTTTCCCTTTTAAAAACTTGCATTATTCACATAGGTAGCTGTAAGTCACCTCCCTCCACATAATAATAGCAACATAGCCTAGGTGATCTGGACTATACATTTCATGCCCCTCTGCAGTCAGCTGTCCCTCTTTGTTTTGAGGGCTGGATGTATATAGTCTATGTTTCATACTGCCACCACAGCAGGCAGTGATTTATAACAGCAGCTACCATAGTAATGTCAAGGGCAGAATTACTACAGACATTCAAGCTGCAAGAGAATATGAAAATTGGTTAGTTGGCTGTGGCATGGTCCACATATTGCGGGCTGTTAGCTTCCCTCCATTCCTCTGTGCCAAATTGGACCAGCTCTGTGTGATGGCTTCTGAGCCAGTGGGTGAAATGGTAACAGGCCAGCTCTAAGCTTGAGGTTTTGAACCTGAGAGTAATCTCAGCCTCTTCACCAGAGCTCAGGTTTCGGACAGGATCCCTGTTCAGCTGGAACCTCTCTCCTCTCCCTTGTGGGGATTTACATTGCCACAAGGCTTCATTTTTTCCAGATGTTTTACCTAATAAATCAGAGGGGCTGTTACTCCACAAGCTGTTACTATGACTCCTTAAGCACAGACTGGAATGGAAAGAAGCGGTGCAGACATTTTCTACAGCTCTGTTCACATAATGATGGTGAAAATGGTCATTCTAGACTTGAGTTCCAATGCCCAGTCTGTGGCTACCAAATCTCACACCAATTAAATCACCTGCATAACCTTGTTGTACTGATGCTGTGTTCCTTTAACCAGTTTTTGTTTAAAATGGTCCTGCTAATTCAATCTAAGGTTGTGTGGGCACAGAAAATGTATTTGGTTAACCCATGGAGGGCCTAATCCTTAGAGGTGATGAGCTCAAGCAACTACCAACTGAAGTCAAGGGAACTTATTCAGTGTCAGGTCCCCACCGCTTTTATCAGGTCACTTCCCCACTAGGTTTTCCCTCTCAATGCCAATGGAAGATTTTTCTCACTGAAAGATTCCATAGATTAGCTCATAGTTAAATGTTGGAAGCTGGATAAGGTTGTATAGTTGCAAAAGTGTGGTGGTGGTTATTATTAATTATTATTTTTATTGTTACTGATTTATTCTTTTATCATTAACTCATTTAGAAGGAATTCTCCAAAATAATAAACCTGTACTTTATGCAGTAAATATTTATCACATAATTTTCTCTTTCCACTGTATTCTTAGTGCTAACTTGGTTGTCCGGTACTGTGAGAGCAGGAGAACTCTGTTACACGTGTGTTTTTAATTGCTTGTAGCTGAGCGTACTTGCTTTTAGGTAAGTGTCAGCTGAATGTTGTGGAGAATGTTTGTGTGCAGCTAATGTGTATACCAGGGTCCTTAAAAGTAACCTGAAGGAAGGATGGCCCACTGGTTAGGGCACTAGCGTAGGAGTTGGAAGACCTGGGTTTAATTCCTTGTTCTGCTATAGACTTCCTTTGTGACCTTAGGCAAGTCACACAGACCTGAACGTACAAAAATAGTTAGGCACCTAAGTCCTAGTTTCAGGTCCACTGCGATGCACAAAACTCCTGCTGGAGATACCTAAACTCATTTATCACCTACATTTTTTGCCATAATGGGGCCCTCAGCACCTATATTTCTGCCTTTGAGTATGTGCACTGCTGCCTCCCCCTAGGTGCCCAGTTGTCTGTCTCCTGCCTCAGACCAAGAGCAAGTCACAAACCAGAGGAAGGTAGATGTTCAGCGGCCTAAATCACATGTGGGGCGCAATCTGGTAGGTGCTCTCTGAGTATGCCTACTGGATCAAGCACCTAAGGTGTGTTCACCCAAAGCAGCTGGGGGCAGAAAGGAGGCTTACCTCCCTCATCACTTTTAGCCCAGTGGTTAGGGTACTTGCCTAGGATATGGGAGACCCCTGGTTCAAGTCCCCCTCCTCCTGAGGGGAGGAAGGAATTTGAACAGGGATCTGCAACCTCTCAGGTGCATACTCTAACCATTGGGCTATTCTGACATAGAGGGACTGCCTCAATCTCTCCCACTGCTGATCCACTGTGAATAACCAGAGTCACTGGATGAGAAGGAGTGGATCCCGGGTAAGTGTTCTCACCACCAGGCTACAGAGTCATTCTCCTGTTTGTTTTCTTTCTCTGGTCCAATGTCTCCAAGTAGTTATCCATAATGGAATAGGTTCAACAGCGGAGTCTGAGGAGCCCAACATCAGAATACCCCCAGCCCAGTCATTAGGCACGCACCTGAGAGGTGCTAGATCCTTGTTCCACTCCCTTTGCACCCTCAGGTGGAAGAGGGACTTGAACTGTGGTCTGCACATCCCAGTCTAAAAGTTACAAGGGAGGTCCTCTTCCTCCCCTAGCTTCTCACTATAACACTGTAGGTGCCTAACTCCAGAAAACGGCTCATAGCTGGGCTTTGCTCGCCAAGAGAGGCACCTAGAGGGGTGAGGATTAGCACACAACCCAGTGGTTGGAGTCTCCCATTGGATAGTTTAGGTGCCTCCCTGCCTAAAGTGCTGGCTTTTGTGAATCACAGTCTGAGAGCCTGTTTCTCCCCCGTCATTGTATAGGAGCTTTGGCACCTAACTCAGCTTTGTGCATCACAGTGATTCTCCAGGCTCCTAAAAGTTAGGGACTGTGATGTGCAGTGTCACAATGTCTGACTCCTGTTAGCGCAGGCCCTAGTCTCTCTCTGCCTCAGTATAATGCGGCTAATCGTATGCCTATACCTCTCAGGTGTGTTGTGAAGGGATTGTGAGGCACCCATTAAGCCATATAAGTATTTATTTATTCTATAATTAGGCCATACTTTGAGAGCCCCAAGCAGCAGGAAATAAGGGTACTCAGCACAGAAATTACACTCTCCTCCTCGCTGTCATATATAACTGCCACTCTCTAGCTCCCCTGGCACTGGGATACCTCAGCATGCACCATTTTGGGATGTCAGAGAGAGGGAAGTGTTGGCACATTATGAGGATGGCCTCCGGGAGTAGAGGAAGCTTCAAGTAAGTAGCTTGTATATTATAATACTGTGCTCTGGAAAAAGATTTTTTTCCTAGGACATACATTCTTTACTAATAATAAAGTCTTATAAGTGTTGTTCAAATAATGTATTCACACCACATAATACAAATAACTGCTGTTTACCTTCCCTAACCCCACCCTCTAGGCCAGCTCCACGATCCATTATGACTGCCTCGGCTCTGTCACGTCCTAGAATGCTACACGCTGGGTCATCATGACAGAGTGGAAGCAGCACAGCATGACTTCAGGAGCCTAAAAATAGGTCCAATAATTTCTGAGCTGAAGGCTCCCCTCTGCCCCACCCAACCCTTGCTATTTGGCACATGCAGCACATCATTGTAGGGTTAACCATTTTAAAAAGATCATCTCCCTGAAGCGATCAGATTGTTTGTTTATTAGTGGGCATTGCCAGTTTGGCGGCAGGACATGTTCTGATATCGTATGCTGAAATAACTCCACATGACTCTCACGACACAATGGCTTACAAGTTTTCTATGGGCAATGGGTGTGGAAAAGAGTGTTGCTCATCTGCTGCCTTGCTATGTGGATAAGTATCAGATATGGTCAGAGGTGAGCTATAAAATGGGTAACTGAATTCTTGTGTGCATGGCTGCTCAAATACTTGAAGTCGCTATAAATTGAATGATGGAGTGGTGAATGTAGGATATTTTATTTTTCCTCTAGATCTTTTCTTTCCTTCATTCTGTGATTCTGGAAATCTCATTCATACTCCCACACCTCTTTTTTTTAAGTTTACTCATTGGAGTAAATGCTAGACTCAGTCTCTGCCAAATCCAAATAAGCTATATTTATAAAGGAGCCTGGCTTATTCTGTACTGGGTGAGGTTTGATTCATAAAGATAGTATTTTTTCGACAGGTTTGCTCCTTTGGTAGTGACCTGTTTAAATGAGTTCCACTTTACACTGCTCTCAAGGCCGTGCAAAGGAGGAGGGATTATATAAGGCCATATAAATCAAAGTTTGTTATAGGGATGTCAAAACCAGCAGCACAATGGTGTTAATAGTGAACAGACAACAAGTGTGGTAGCAAGTCAGAGCCAGTCAGCAGAAGCTATGAAACTGGACTGTCTGGTCCTCAGTGCTATTCACCTCACTTAGGGTTAGGGTTAGGGCAGCAAGAGGGGGATAGCATAGAAAACTTAAACTGAAGAGTCTGAAAAATATAGTGAATCATTTAGTCAGCACTTTAAATGTGAGGCCCTGAACTGCATTTCCTGTACACTGAATAGCATAGTTATCATATTCCTTGGAACCTTTTTATAGTAATATTTTTGCTAGACACAGCTGTTCGCTGTAGGCCCAAAACTGCACCCCTTCCTCAGTCAAGTCCTTGCTCCTGTTGAAGTTGATGCTTAGCTTGAAGAGGAACTGCAGAACTGGGTTCTAACTGGAATTGCGTGTAGGAGGCAATATTGGAATTCTATCGAACTCCTCTCTGGGCCAAATTTTTGTTGAGAATGCTCCCATGCATTTCAACATGAACCTTATGTGCATATCTAAGGGCATAACATGGCCCTGCAAGTGGAGCTTCATTATATCCAGGGTCATGATGGGCTAAATCCTGAGGCTGTTACTCAGGCATATTTCCACTGAAACCTTTGGAAATTTGTGAAATAAGAGCTGAGTAAGGATCTCTGGACACAATCTTAGAAGTGGGTGCAAATGTATGTGTTCCTCCTTGATCTGACACACAAAGGACCCATTGAGCTCTAGGAATCCCAAAAGTTCCCCTCATGTTCTCTTTACTTACCTCCTGCCCTCCAGCTTCATGGCTCTGGGTCTTATGACAGACCTCCAGCTGTGAAACACTACAGCTGGGTTTGTCTGGAGGCCCTCAAAGTGGTTCCTATAAAGCAACATGAGGCACTTTATCCTCCTGAGGACTAAGCGTGCTGTCTCTGCTGCTTTCCAAGTATCTGGCAGGCCAGGGAGAGAGGGGAGAGACTGAGTTCAAACCTCCTGCAAACTAAGTTGAGTTTAAACTTCAAAATAGAGACTTTAATGCTTCACAGTTGGTCATGGGCCTTCCTTCTTATGAAGGGAATTGAAGAGGATGGAATGCTTGTGGGATGGGATCCTGGATAACACCATGAATCCATTTTATTTACACACCACACACCCCTCCTCATCCCCTTCTGTGACTGTATGCATATTTTCAGTATCTCTCAGTATTTTTTTAATATTTGGCCTAAGGATTTTGACTGCTGATAATTCATAGATTCTAAGACCAGAAGGGACCATTGTGATCAAGTAGTCTGGCCTCCTGCATAACACAGGCCATAGAACTTACCCAAAGTAATTCCTAGAGTATATCTTTTAGAAAAACATCATCTTGTTTTAACAATGGTCAGTGATGGAGAATCTACCATAACCCTGTGTAAACTGTCCCAATGGTTAATTGCTCACAGTTAAAAATATATGCCTTATTTCCAGTCTGAATGTGTTTAGCTTTAACTTCCAGACAATTGGATCATGTTTCACATTTAGCCGCTAGATTGAAGAGCCCATTATTAAATATCTGTTCCCCATGTAGGTATTTATAGTCTGTAATCAAGTCACCCATTAACCTCCTCTTTTTTAAGCTAAATGGATAGACTCAAGGAGCTCAGTCAGTATAAAGCATGTTTTTTAATCCTTCAATCATTCGTTTCTCATGCTCTTCTCTGACCTCTCTCCAATTTATCAACATTCTTCTTGAATTGTGAGCACTGAAATGGACACAGTATTCCAGCAGAAGTTGCACCGGTACCAAATTATATAACCTCTATACTCCTACTCAAGATTTCCCAGTTTATGCATCCCAGGATTGCATTAGCTCTTTTGGCCACAGCATCATACTGCAAGCTCATGTTCAGCTCATTATCCACCACAAGCCCCAGATCTTTTGAGTCACTGCTTCCCAGGATAGAGTCCTGATTTTGTAAATATGGCCTACATTCTTTGTTCCCAGATGTATACATTTACATTTAGCTCTATTAAAATGCATATTTTTGCTTGTGCCCAGTTTACGAATCTAGATTGCTCTGAATCAGTGACCTGCCCTCTTCATTATTTATCACTCCCGCAATTTTTGTGTCATCTGTAAACGTTATCAGTGATGATTTTATGTTTTTATGTTTTCTTCCATGTCATTGATAAGGTTAAATAGCATAGGGCCAAGAACCAATCTTTGCAGGACCACACTAGAAACAGACACGCTCAATGACAATTCCCTATTTACAATTACATTTTGAGACCTATCAGTTAGCCACTTTTTAATCCATTTAATGTATGCCATATTAATTTTATATTATTCTAGTTTTTTAATCAAAATGTTGTGTGGTACCAACTGAAAGATCTTAGAGAAGGCTAAGTATATTACGTAAACCCTATTACCTTATCAAACTTGTAATTTCATCAAAAAAAAATCAAGTTAGTTTGACAGGATCTGTTTTCCATAAACTGATATTGATTTGTATTAATTACATTACCCACCTTTAGGCTTTTTTTATTACTGGTCTGGAATTTATTCTGCTTGCACATTATAAATGTGATCAAGTTATGATCACTTGAACCTAAGCTACCATTAACTTTTAGTTCTGTAATCAGTTCCTTTTTACCAGGTAGGGCAAGGTCTAATATAGAATTCCCCTGTGTTGGCTGCAACATTTTCTGAGTTAGAAAATTATCATTTATAATGTTTAGAAATTACAGGGATGTTTTAGTACTGGCAACATGAGACCTCTGGCATATATCACTCAAATTGAAATCTCCTGTGATCATACAGGTTGATTTTTTTCCCCCTACACATTCTAGATAGGTGCATAAGGAGGCGGTCATCCGGTTCCATAGTGTGATTTGGTGGTCTGTAGAAGACACCAACTAATGCCCGATCTTGTGCTTTATCTGTGAGGTCAATGATCCATAAGCATTCAAGATCATTTTCTTCTGAGTTATCAGTGATTCTAACATAGGTACTGCCATTTTTGATGTAGTGTGCTACTCCCTCTCCCCTTTTTTGCCCATTCAATCTTTCCTAAATGGGTTATAACCATGGATTTTTAACATTTCAATTGTTCAAATCATCCCACCAGGTTTCAGCAATGTCAGCTTTAGATTGAACTTGTGCTTATAAATGAGCAATTCCAGTTCCTCTTGTTTGTTACCCAGGCTCCTAGCATTAGGGTATAGGAAATTCAAGAATTTCTTCTCCATGTCCTTTGGGTTTTTTTTATTGATTTTGTTCTCAATTGTGTGCTGAGTGCTCATATCATCCGTCTGTCTACTCTCCCCTTTTGCTACTAGTTTAATCCCCTCCTGACTACTGTAGCCAGCCACGGAGAGTAGTCCCCCTTCTATTGAGATGGAGACCACCCAAACTGTACTCTTTATGCCACCTCCTGTTAGGATGATCAAAGCCAAGTTAGTATTTTTGGGCGGGTCTGCAAACCAATTCCCTTTTCCCTCACAACTCTTGTCTCTTGTGATCGCTTTAGTATGCACAGGCCAGCATAAAGGCTTTCAGGGTATGTTAGTGACATGGCACCTCCAGACATAACTGACTAATTTTTGCGGGGCTTCTGGTCACAACAAACCATTCAAGGTCTGCTGGTCACCCATGAAAATGAGTTTACCAGTCTCAGTTGAGTCCCTACTGTACATTTGTCTGTTTCACAATAAACCCTTTAAAACTTTCCAGTTTGGCAGGCAGTTCATGAGAGTCCAGAATTGGAACAGTAGGGTGCATGAAAGGTCAGGATTGTGGGGCGCTGACAGCTTGGCAGAAGTCAGTAACTGAAATAGCATGTGGGTGTTGCAGTTCAGAAGTGAGGTGCAGGGGCAAAACTGGATGAAACTCCAAGAATAGTACTACAGAGAGTACTGCAGGTCAGAAATGAGGTGCGTTTATCACTGTAAAAAGGTGCAGACTGAGGAGAGCCGATTAGAAATAAGGTGCATGGGTAGAGCTCAGGTACTATAGGGATGGTGGCCAGATGGTTAGAGTGAGCTGTCTAACGACCGGGATGGAAATAAGGGGGAATTGCAGAACAGGAAAGGCTAGGGTGCTCCTGCATGAGTGCTCCGGGCTCAGTGATGTTAGCTCCTCACTTTAACATTCATTCAAATAACTGAAAGAAACCTGTGATTGGATTCCTAATTCTTCCTCTAAAAGTCAGAAAGGTTAAGTATTTTAGATCCCTCCTGCTACCATCTGGCTCATGTTGGGGAACACAGACCATTCAAAGTATAGGGGAGAGGATGCACTTTGGGAAGAATAGTGTACAAATAGGTACCCTGTGGCTTTGATGCACAAAGCTGGATTTTGCTTTTATGAACATGTGCCAATTATAACATTTTGTGTGCCAACAGCAACTCTAACTTTCCATAATACCTTTCTGTGAGAATAAAACTTGTTCTTAGATGGTGCTTTTCATGCTTGAGGCAGTTCAAAGTGCTTCACTAAGCATGGTAATGAGTTAAAGCCTGATAGTGCAATGATTGTGTAGGCAAATACAATGATTATATGCTCTGCAATAATCCACAGTCTCCTATACTAGAAATTGTTTCATTCATCGAGGGAGGGAATGTTGGCCAGGGCTCTTGGTGTCCTCTGGAGGTTTTTAATGAACTTTAGCTTCCATCTAGACAGCCACCTAAGAAAGGATTGAGCCAAGAGCCCTCATTTAAGGCATGACACGTCTAACAATGGAACACTGCACCTCTCAAAACTGCACTGTTGTGGCAGGTGCCCAAGACACATTGCTGCACTTGAGCTCACAGTTGTCATGCCCAGAAGCATGTTGCATCCATCTGAGTCCTATTCAATCAGACTCAGTTATTCAGAGCTCTCGATTATTCAAAGCTTATTCAAAGCTGGTTTATTTTCCTTCCAGCTGAGGAACTCAGAGCTTTGCAGATGTTAATCCTCACAACACGTGAAGGGAAGGGTCTCGCTATTGGAGTGCTTCTTCATGGCCAGGTGTAGCATCGCAGCTCTCTCCCCTATCAATGGCTGCTCTGGTGATCTGCTTCTTCCTGTCAGTCACTCAGCAATGTGGCCAGGTGACAATTGATGTCCACCCCTTCTGGGGTAACACATTCCCAAAATAAAAGTCCAGAGTCCTTAGATCAGGTCTTTGGTCATGACTCTGAGCCCTATGATCCTTATGTCCCTGTCCTTAGGGCTCGGGGCCATCCTTTGGCATACGCAAAATACACAGCTGTGTAGGGCACCTGAAAATTTGGGGCACCACTAGGTCTTATTGTCCACCTGCCCGGCTTTCCTATCCCTGTTCTGACCCTTCCTGCAGGCTCCCACAGCTGGCGGGAGGGGATCTAGTAGTTAGAAGGCCTCCAGCCTGCCAGACCTATTAGCACAACGTTGAAACTGGTAAAGAGCCATTCAAGTGGTAATGACAGGTTTCAGAGTAACAGCCGTGTTAGTCTGTATTCACAAAAAGAAAAGGAGTACTTGTGGCACCTTAGAGACTAACCAATTTATTTGAGCATAAGCTTTCGTGAGCTACAGATCACTTCATCGGATGCATTCAGTGGAAAATACAGTGAGGAGATTTATATACACACAGAACATGAAAAAATGGGTGTTATCATACACACTGTAAGGAGAGTGATCACTTAAGATGAGCTATTACCAGCAGGAGAGCAGGGGCGGGGCGGGGGAGAAAACCTTTTGTAGTGATAATCAAGGTGGGCCATTTCCAGCAGTTAACAGGAATGTCCGAGGAGCAGTGTGTGTGTGGGGGGGGGGGGGGATAGTTTTACTTTGTGTAATGACACATCCACTCTCAGTCTCTATTCAAGCCTAAGTTAATTGTATCCAGTTTGCAAATTAATTCCAATTCAGCAGTCTCTTGTTGAAGTCTGTTTTTGAAGTCTTTTTGTTCTAATATTGCGACCTTTAGGTCTGAAATGGAGTGACCAGAGAGATTGAAGTGTTCTCCGTCTGGTTTATGAATGTTATAATTCTTGACATCTGATTTGTGTCCATTTATTCTTATACGTAGAGACTGTCCAGTTTGACCAATGTACATGGCAGAGGGGCATTGCTGGCACATGATGGCATATATCCCATTGGTAGATGTGCCAGTGAACGAGCCTCTGATAGTGTGGCTGATGTGATTAGGCCCTATGATGGTGTCCCCTGAATAGATATGTGGGCACAGTTGGCAACAGGCTTTGTTGCAAGGATAGGTTCCTGGGTTAGTGGTTCTGTTGTGTGGTCTGTGGTTGCTGGTGAGTATTTGCTTCAGGTTGGGGGGCTGTCTGTAGGCAAGGACTGGCCTGTCTCCCAAGATCTGTGAGAGCGATGGATCGTCCTTCAGGTTAGGTTGTAGATCCTTGATGATGCGTTGGAGAGGTTTTAGTTGGGGGCTAAAGGTGGTGGCTAGTGGCATTCTGTTATTACCTTTGTTGGGCCTGTCCTGTAGTAGGTGACTTCTGGGTAGTCTTCTGGCTCTGTAAATTTGTTTCTTCACTTCAGCAGGAGGGTATTGTAGTTGTAAGAATGCTTGATAGAGATCTTGTAGGTGTTTGTCTCTGTCTGAGGGGTTGGAGCAAATGCGGTTGTATCATAGAGCTTGGCTGTAAACTATGAATCGTGTGGTGTGGTCTGGGTGAAAGCTGGAGGCATGTAGGTAGGAATAGCGGTCAGTAGGTTTCTGGTATAGGGTGGTGTTTATATGACCATCGCTTATTAGCACCGTAGTGTCCAGGAAGTGGATCTCTTGTAGAAAATGTAAAACAGAGAAGAGCTGCATCATGTATTCCATAATATTTAATGTTGTATTCAGCAAGACAGCTGACTCACCCTTACTTCAAAGTTTTTTCCAAATAAATGTCTGACAAACTTCAGGACATATCAAAAAACCTGACTGACATTTTTTTATTCCCAAGTTTAGTACTTTTTAATTAGGTACCTTCTGCATGTCCATTCTGCATGAGGAAGAGGGTACAGGGTTCTCTGCAGGGAACTGTGACTCTCCACCACTGTGAGGCAGGCCGGGCGTCTCACTATCCTTTGCTGTCTCTTCCCCTCGCCGCTGGGCTGCGAGCCCGGGCTGCTGTTGGACATAGGGGCATCAGTTTAATAATACTGCGTAGGGCCCCATAAATCCTGTTAGGGCTCTTCATTATCCTTGTCCCCATCTCAGGCTTCATACCACTATACCAGTGGCTGAGAAGGGAACCTGGGCCTGCCCCTACACTGGGACCCTCTAATCAGCAGGGACCCTCTAATCAGCAGCCAAGGTCTGCTCAGTCCAGCTCCTTACTACTGCCTCCATGGGCTTCTTCCTACCACAACCTTTCTCAGGCCTTCTCCCTCACAACCTTTCTAGGTTCTCTGTTCTCTCAGGGTATGTCTACACAGCCTGTGGGAGTGAGCCCCACCCCTGATGAACAGATTTGGGCTAGCGGGACTTGCGCGAGGGCTCTACGAATAGCTAGTTGCAGCTCAGGATCTGAAGCCCAGACCCCTCCTTAGGCTCTTACTACTGCTTTTACAGCACAGTCCCTCTCTCAGCTCTGCTGACTGGCACCGGGAGGGGAAGCCATGACTTAACACCTCCTTTGCAGCTTGCTCATGAAGGGGGGAATTGGGTGCATAGCACAAGCTCTCTCCCATGCGATTCTGGAGCTGCAATGTGAAAAGATCTTCCACAGGAATACAGGTGAGTGCGTGAAGACCTTCCTCCTCCAGCTCTCCTTCACTGCCGCAGAGGACGACCAGGGGTAAAATCTAGCCCTCAAATGTAAATTACTGTTTTCCATTTCTAGAAAATGTTATATGAGCTCCGCCTGGTGCCTTCACATGAACTCTCGTGGTCAATGCACAAGGGCCTGCCAGCCCTCCCTAGTACTAGATAGCGATGGGTGTTGACAAACATACACCATCCACTTCTACGCTGGGATAACACTTCTCAAGAGGGAGCTAGCCTTTCTCTGCAGCTGTATGATTCCAGCAGCATATGTATAAGAGCAAATGTTATTTTAACAAGCGGTTGGCTCCCCATCAGGTACGTTGAGGAGACATCTCAGCAGACACCTCTTCAGTGCAGTGTTGGATAAACTGAGGGTTTGGCATCAGCATTGCTCTTAGCATACATTGGCTGCCAGTAGAAGCTCATCTGCACATCAAAGGATCTTCTGTTAACCCTTTTTTTTCCCACACTGCAACTCCACAGCCCACATATAGCAATGCCGGTAAATTAAATAAGAAGAGTTTCTCTGGTGTTTGCAATGCTTGGAAGGCAACCTCCGTTCAAGGGCCACTGTAAAACTCCTCCCTAAAAGCTGGTGTGTATGTTCCAGACTTGCTATACTTATTCCCTCCCCAGACCCCAAGCAACCCCAGGGAAAAGCCTCTCATCCCAAAGAGGCCTCATGTTCGTCAGCACATCCCCACTGCCCACTGATGTGTTTTAACTGTGAGTAATAATAGTTTAGCTCTCTGGAGTAGCTTTCATCTGAGGATTTCAAAGTGTTTTACAAACAGGGTAACCCCACAGAGCTGCACCAATGGGAATGAGTGCAGAATTCAGCCCGGTAACTAATTAAGCAGCTCATCACTCCAAAGGATATATACTATAATTCTTATATAGGCGTCCCTAGTGCACCACTAGAGTGAGACATCAGAGCAAAACTACACAGCAGTTTAGGATTGTAAATGAAGACAACTGGTGTCCCTAATATAAACTGTAAGGGTATGCCTACACTGCACACTAAGCGCAGGCCTGTGGGACCTAGGTTTGTGGACTTGGGGTTTCTAAACCCACGATGGATGTCTACACTGCATGGTAAACCTAGATTTCTAAGTGCTCCACCGGGTCTCGTGCATGGGCGACAGGTGGAGCCCCCTTCAGGGAGGCTAACCTCCAGCTCTGTTCATGCCCCCACCCCCTGTGGCCAGAGCCCCAAGCGCCCACCCCCCTTGGCTGAAGGAGCCTCCAGCCAGCCAAAGCCTCGAGGCCCTCCCCCACCTCCCCAGAGAAATCCTGGGCCAGCCACAGCTGTGCTATGCCTCCCCTCCCCAGACCCCAAGCCACCCCAGGGAAAAGTCTCTCATTCCAAAGAGACTTATGATATGCCCTGTGACACTATGCCCCCATCTTCTTCTTAGAAATATTGTTATAATATTTTTTTGGCATAACTAAGATGTGGTTTATGCAAAATGCGTCATGTGAGGTATCATTGGAAAGGTTATGATTTACTGAATATGATTATTCTATTTGTATGGATAACAGGGTCCACGACCCGGCCCTCTTCCTGGGGCCTGCTTACCCTCCCCAATAAGGCTCGGAGAGGCTTCAGGGTTGTGCAACACCCATGTCTTTATTTACTTATCGTTGTCCCACTATCAGTGTCCATCTACATAAAAGCTTTACAGGTTTGGTTACCTCCCTTACAGGCAGAGTCAGCCTTCAGCTAGATGACCTCTAGCTCCCTCCCTGACTTCTCCCTTGCCACGCCCTTCTTTCTGGCTCTCTCCCAGCCTTTATAGCCCTTGGCTTGTCAGGCCAGCAGGTGTTGCCAATCCTCAGGCTGGCATCAGGCCTTTTCCATCAGCCCCAATCTGCTTCTCTTGGAGCTGACTGGGGAGCGGCTAATTAGGTGCTTCTGCACCAGCACCCTCCTACATATCTCCCCACTTAAGCTGATGCCAGGCCTGATCTTGCTCAGCCCCGCTTTTCTCAGCCTGGGGTTTTACTTCAGGAATGGCCTCCCTGCCCATCTGGGTGGTCTCCGGGCTCAACCCTGTGGGGGTTTGGCATGCCCAACCCACAAAAGGTGCATTGGGTAGGGGGTAGGTCACCCCACAAGTCCACCTTCACCCAGAGGTTGTCGCACCAGTTGCAATGTTGGGCCGGTCTCCCCGGATGTTCTCTTTCCTTCCCCAGTGGGGAAAGACGGATCAGTGCCAACTGCCCCGAGGCTGACCTGTGTCTCCGGTTTAGGGCCTCTGCCTATTGGAGTTTGGGCCTCCCCCTTTTAGGGTTCTACTCTCTGAGCTTGCTTTAGCTTCTCTTCCTCTATCACGGGGATTCCCTCCCCTGGGTGGTCCCATCCTGGGATCTCCATTCCCTCATGAGTCACTTCCGTAGAGTCTCTATGCCGGCTGTGTTATCTAGGGTTCCTGTCTTTTTCCCCTTGAGGTTGTGGGGACTCCTCTTTCTCAGGGTCCACCCCCATAGGGGCCATGCCTCCTCCCTCCAGGTTCCTCCCTCTCGCTTTCTCTGTTGGTCTCCTCCCTGTGCCATCTTTCCCTTTTGGGGCAGGGTTCCAATCCAACCCCAGGATCACGGGGTAGGCCAACCCCTCCATTACCCTCACCCACTTCCAGGCAAACCTTCCCTGCACCTCCAGGGGTATCTGGGCCACAGGACAATACTCCCCATCTCCATGGATGTATTCCACCAGCATCCTTTCTCCAGGGATAAGCCAATGAGGCTTTACCAAGCACTGCTGTATGAGGGAACGGGCTGAGGCCATATCCTTTAGACCCCTCTGGGGCTTTCTCCCCCCCCCCACAAGGGGATGGTGGCTATTCCACGTCTCTTCTTCCACCCCCCAACCTTGGTCCAACCACAGAATTCGGCGGCCCCACAGTCCATCACCAGGCAGTCATGGCTCTTATGCCCCAGCTGTCCACAGTGCCAGAATACAAGCTGTCTCAGGCGGCTAGGGGTTCCCTTGAGCTCCTCCCATCGCTTGTCTACTGGCTTCCTGTGGGTTCACGGGGTTTCTTGCCTCCCTCTGTGTCTTGTAGGGTCCGACGCTCCCTCGGGGAGAAGTCTGCCTTGGCATATTCCTTCGTCCTTTTGACTGTGGCTTCTATGGTGCCAGAATGATTTTGCCGCACCCAGACCCACATGCTATTGGGGAGGCACTGCACAAACTGTCTGAGGATCACCTGATCCATAATCTGCCCCACTGTTTGGGCGTCAGGCCTCAACCACTGCGTCGCCCACTCTGTCAATTCCTGGGCCACTGGGCCCAGGTTGTCCTGTCACGTCCCGCGCCCAGGGCCACCCACTCAAAGGTGCCCAAAAAGGCATCAGGGTCATCCGCCGGGGCCATCTTACAGAGGCCGAGGCTTAGGGGGCGGGGCCATCTCCCCCTGCAGGACTCACCAGTTTCTGCAGGAGCTGCTGCTGCATGGGTGCCTGTTCTTTGATAAAGTCCTTCAAAGTCCCTTGTTGCTCAGCCTGCCAAGCCAGTAGAGCTGCCTCTCAGAGTTGGTGGGACTGCTGAAAGGCCTGCAGTGTCTTCTACATCTCCCTGTGTCGCTCCATGAGCCAGTGCAGAGAGTCCTCCATCTCTCGGTCACCAAACTGTGTCTTTGGCAAAGGATCCTGGACAAGCCCCCACGTGTAACAGGGTCCACGACCCGCCCCTCTTCCTGGGGCCCGCTTACCCTCCCCAATAAGGCTCGGAGAGGCTTCAGGGTTGTGCAACACCCATGTCTTTATTTACTTATCGTTGTCCCACCACCAGTGTCCATCTATATATAAGCTTTACAGGT
This sequence comes from Eretmochelys imbricata, assembly GCF_965152235.1. Lineage (NCBI taxonomy): Eukaryota > Metazoa > Chordata > Testudines > Cheloniidae > Eretmochelys > Eretmochelys imbricata. Next base: position 42,460,686 of record NC_135581.1, on the reverse strand, counting down.
TTGGTTACCTCCCTTACAGGCAGAGTCCACCTTCATCTAGGAGGCCTCTAGCTCCCTCCCTGACTGACTTCTCCCTTGCCGCACCCTTCTTTCTGGCTCCCTCCCAGCCTTTATAGCCTTTGTTTTATAATCCTCAGGCTGACATCAGGCCTTTTCCATCTGCCCCAATCTGTTTCCCTTGATTGGAGCTGATGGGGCAGGGGCTAATTAGGTGCATCTGCACCAGCACCCTGCTACAGTATGCATGTATCATTCTGTATCTGAAGTTAGGAATACTGACCATGTATCAGTTACAAAAGTGTTTGCATTTGGGGAATGCCCACCAGAGAAAACGCAGTCAGCCTGGCTGGTTAGTCAGTCAATGAACCATTAGGGAGAACAATAGGACTTTGAAGATGCTAATCTCCCAGCTTCCTGGGATGCTGGTGTGACACTGCAGGGTCATGTCATCATGTCACCTGGTACTTGACCCCATATTGGCCTACTAGTATTTTTCCACTAATAGGAGGTGAGGACCAAACTGGGAAACAAAGGATTCCCACCTTATGTAAATCCTATTTAAGGCAGGGAAGTGAGTTAATCTAGGTTAGTTCTTCACTGTATCCCCACCCAAGATGACGGCTGAAAACACCTAAGACTGATCTGGGGAAGAAAGATCTGGACCCAGGCGAGAAGGTGTCTGGGCTGTGAAAGGAATATCTGGAGTTCTAAGCTGCAAGCAAGAGTGGTTTGTCTACAAGAAACTCTGCAATCTGCTTAAAACAACATTTAGGATGAGAAATTACTACTTGTAGCCAGTTTTTTTAGTGTATTAAGTTTAGTTTGCTTATTTGCTCAGTAATCTGCTTTGTTCTGTTTGCTGTCCCTCATAATCACTTAACATCTATCCTTTGTAGTTAATAAACTTGTTTTTGTTTTCTATAAACCAGTTTGTAGAATTCATAAACAGGGGGCAAAAAGATGTGCATATCTTCCTCCACATTGAGGGAGGGGGTGATTTTCATGAGCTTACACTATACAGATTTCTGTGCTCTGCAAGACAATACAATTTTGGGTTTACACTCCTGAGGGGCTGTGCACTTGAGTGCTGGGCAATTCCCGAGCTGAGTCTTCCCATGCAGAGCAGATCTCAAAGTCTGTATCTTTCTGCAGCTAGGCATTTCTCTACCTGTGTGTGTTGTGGCAGAGCACCAGCTTTCCCTCGGGGGGTGGGGGAGGGTGGGTCCTGCACTTCTAGGCGGTTAGGGTTTGCCTCAGAGGTTTGCTGTAACCCTCAGTGTAGCATCTCTCCCCTCCTAGAAGCAAGGGTTACAGCTTACTGAGTCACTGTCATCATCCGTCAAACAATGGGTTTGGTGTAAGAACACTCTTTAGTCCCCGTCTTCCTTCTCAGGGAGAATTTGTGCAGAGTGGTGGAATCCGGGCCCACCCTCTTCTTCAGGTTCCAGCCCAGGGACCCTAATTGGCAGCAGAAACAGGTAGTTTTCCAATAAGACCAGAGCTATAGCCCTTCCCTGGAATACTTCCCCAAATGTACTTCCTACCACCCTCCTTGGTACCTGACCATGCTTGTTCTCCCAGGTCTTTTACTACATACCTTCTTTCTCCCAGTGTTCCCATAACACACCTTCCTCCTACCAGCTGGCCTCTTTGAAGGGGCTTCCTTTTAAACTAGTCCCAGTTGGTTCTAAATGAGCTTCAGGTGATCTGATTAGCCTGTTTCCTTTGATTGCTTCTAATCAGTTCTTAATTGGTTCCAGGTGTCTTATGGAGTCTGCCTGACTTGAATGCTTCTAGCACCTTCCTGACTGCTTTAGGGTAGCCCCTGCCATGATCACTCAGGGATCAGAAACCTCCACCTCTAGTAGCCAGTGTGGTTTCCTTTGACTGCACTCCTACCTCCCACACCACCCTCCTGTAGCCCTCTGGCCTGGAGGAGGCTGCTACTGCTAGGCCCTGGGCTTTCACTGCTACTGCTCCAGCTACTCTCTTGTCTGCACCAAGCCCCTCCCCCTTCTTCTATGGTACCTGGTTGCTTGTGCACCCCCCCCCAGTTCCTGCTGCTCCTACTGCAGCCCCTTATGTGGGGAGGGGGGGCTGCTGGTCTTTTCCCCAGAGGAGGGGAGTGAGGGATTTAGTTGGGGATTGGTCCTGCTTTGATTGGTCCACTCCACCACCTGTCTGGCCATCAGACTGCCTGCTAGAGCTGCTACTGCTGTGTTTGCTGCCTGGGAGCTACTGGAGCCTCAAGGAGGAAGAAGAGGATCGCTTGCTATCGGGGAGCGTGCAGCGACTCTGCAGACCACTGTGGAGGGGGCCTTCTAAGACTGAGTAACTTTAAAACTGTGCTCTTGTGGTGGGGGTCTTGACTGTGTCTGTAGGGACATAGAGGGTGTGGTGTGGAGCCTGGTCCATCTGTGTGTCCCCCACCACCACTGCTGCCCCCTCCACCATCCCCACTGGCCACTCACCATTTGCCTCAGCTCGTGCCTCAAGGACTCAGCTGCTTGCCTTGTTTGCCCACCCTGTTTCCACCACTTGGGCCTGAAGCAGCAGCCAATGCTGACTTTTGCAAGCACACGTGCCCTCCCCCTTGGACTGACAACCCCTTCCCCCTCACTGCAGCAGACCCACACCTTTTCCCTTACTACCTTCCCTGCCTGCCCGTTGCAGCCTTTTGCTCCCCCACTTTGCCCCAGCCCCTCAGCAGCTTCAGTTTGTTTGCCTGCCCCGCCCTTCTCCTTGCAGTTGTGTTTGTTCATCTGCCCCGCCCCAGCCCCTGAAGCTAGCCCCTTGGTTGCCCTGTCCTACCTCCAGCCTGTTTGTCCATCCCCCCATCATGGTACCCCTGCCCTGACTAGCTCCATGCACCTAGCCCCCCCTCCCATGCACTTGTGCCCCTCCCCTATGTCAATTGAACCCCTGTATCATTGCACCCCCCCAATACTGTTATAGCCATCCACCCCAGTGCAGCTAGAGGAGCCAGAATCCTATCTTCTGTTGGTGACTGAAACCCCTCCTCTCCTGTCCTTGCCTCTATAGACCCCCCCCATCCACCCCTCCCATTTTGGTGCCCTCCTCCTCTGCCTGCAGCCTAGCAGGGAGGAGTGGTCACCCCGTTCCCCCTTTCCCTACCCCCTCTGGTGTTTGTCCTCCATCCCTCAATGTTTATGCCCTGACATCGGGCCCAGAGTGGCTATGCTTTTTTCAATAGGTGTCTGCCTTCCTTGGCTCTTTGGATCCTCACGAGCAGTGTCCAGCTGCCACAGACGTCCTCTGGGACAGATGTCCAGGCCATTACTCCCTGGTGGATGTCTGGAGCGACCACCACCCGGACGATATGTCAGTGTTCACCTATGCCCTGGTGGAGGCCCATCGGTTGTGCCACTCCTGGTTAGACTGCATTTATTTATCATGCTGTCACCTTTCACAGGCCCACTCCTCCAGCATCCGGCCGGCCCTGTTCTCAGATCACCCTCTGGCAACCGTGACGGCCTCTCTCAGCGCGGAGAGGCCAGGGTCGGCCTATTGGCACTTTAATAACAGCTTGTTGGAGGATGTGGGCTTTGTGGCATCCTTCCGGGAGTTCTGAATGGCCTGGCTAGGGCAGAGGCATGCCTTTCCCTTGGCGTGGAGGTGGGGAAAGTGCGCGCCCGGCTCTTCTGCCGCGACTACACCCGGGGTGCCAGCCGGCAGAGGGGTGCGGCGATAGAGCAGTTGGAATGGGAGGTCTTAGAACTGGAGAGGCATCTGGTCGCCAGCCCTCAGGATTCATCCCTCTGTGGAGTACGCTGGGAGAAGCGGGAGGAGCTCCAGGCCCTCGAGGACCATCAGGCTCAGGGTACCTTTGTTCAATCCCGCATCCATCTCCTTCAGAAGATGGACCGTGGCTCCCTCTTCTTCTACACCCTGGAGAAAAGGAGTGGGGGGCAAAGAAGCACATCGCCTGCCTTCTGGTGGAGGACAGCACCCCCCTCAAGGATCAGGCGGAGATGCGCGGGAGGGCGAGAGCCTTCTATGTGAGTCTTTTCTCCCCAGATTTGACTGATCCCAACACTTGCAGAGTGCTCTGGGATGGACTCCTGATGGACAGCATGGATGACTGGGATTGGCTAGAGCTGCCAGAGCAGAGAGCAGAGATCTCTGGCTGAGATCTCGGAAGCCCTCCGCCGCATACCCACAAATAAATCCTCGGGCATGGACAGGGTGACTGTGGAGTTCTACCAGGTGTTCTGGGCCCGGACCTTGTCACCGTCTGGGCTGAGTTCTTGGAGAGTGGGGCCCTCTCCCTGTCATGCAGGCAGGCTGTGCTTGCATTGCTTCCAAAGAAGGGGGACCCCTGCAACCTTCGGAATTGGCATCCCGTCTTGCTTCTCAGCACGGACCATAAGGTCATAGCGAAGGCCATCTCGTGGCAGCTGGGGTCTGTGCTAGTGGACGTGGTCCACCTCGACCAGACCTACGCTGTTCTGGGCCACACCATCTTTGACAACCTGTATTTGGTCCGGGATCTCTTGGAGCTCAGGTGTAGGGATGGTCTGTCATTCGCCCTTCAGTCCCTGGATCAGGAGAAGGCATTCGACAGGGTAGACGATGGTATCTCCTGGGAATGCTGAGGGTATTCAGCTTTGGACCCCAGTTTGTGGGGTTTCTCCAGGTGCTATACACCTCCGTGGAGTGTCTGGTCAGGCTCAACTGGACCCTGACCGAGCCGGTCAGTTTCAGGCACGGGGTGCATAGGGGTGTCCGCTGTCAGGCCAACTGTACACTCTGGCAATCGAGCTCTTCCTCTGTCTCCTCCGTCAGAGGTTGAAAGGGTTGGTGCTCTGTGAGCCGGACCTGTGGCTGATCCTGTCGGCATATGCCAATGATGTGCTCCTTGTGGTCCAGGACCTGGGCAACCTGGTGCGAGTGGAGGCTTGCCAGGCCATCTGCTCCTCTGTCCAGATCAACTGGGTCAAGAGCTCTGGTCTGGTGGTCGGGGATGGGTGGCAGGTGAGCTCCCTCTCACAGGCGCTTCAGGCCATCCGGTAGAGCAGCTGACCCGCGCTCCATCTCAGCATTTACCTTTCTGCCACGCGTCCATCTCTGCCAGAGAAGTGGCAAGGTTTAGAGGGCAGGGTGTCAGAGCAGCTGCGGAGGTGGACGTGACTACTCCAGTGCCTCTCCTTCCGAGGGAGGGCACTTGTGCTCAATCAACTAGTCCTGTCCATGCTCTGGCACCAGCTCAACACCCTGGTCCCGGCCCCGGGTTTCCTGGCCCACCTCCAGACACTAGTTCTGGAGTTCTTTTGGCCGGGACTCCACTGGGTCTCTGCAGGGGTCCTCCACCTGCCCCTGGAGGAGGGAGGACAGGGCCTGAAGTGCCTGAGCACTCAAGTCCATGTCTTCTGCCTCCAGATCCTGCAGAGGCCCCCTTATGGTGCAGGAAGTCTGGCATGGAGCACACTGTGCACGCCTTCCTGTGCCGCTTCCAAGGGCTCTGATACAACAGGCAGTTCCTTTTTCTCCATCCGAGAGGTCTTCCGCGACACCTCTCTGGGCTGCCAGTCTTCTACCAGGACCTCCTCCAGACCTGGAAACTGGATTCGGTGACCAGGTCTGTGGCAGCCATCGAGGAGGTGGATCTCCTCGCGGAGCCCCTGCTACACAACGCCCAGCTCTGTGTGCAGGTGGCAGAGTCCCCCTCGGTGTGACAGAGGCTGTTCCTGGCAGAAGTTACCAGAATTGGAAACCTCCTGGACTATGACTGGAGAGACTGGCTGGATCCCCTGACGCTTGCTCAGTGCATGGGCCTCTCCAGCCCTCGTGCTCCCCGGCGTGTACTTCAGGAGATGAGGGCCGCTTTGCTGCTCTGGTCTACCTCGACCAGGTTCTGCAGGAGGGTGCCCCCGTCCACCCTACAGCCCTGGCCCTCCGGACCTTCTCATCGGAGCCCCTGCGCCGTGGCCCCACCTGTCCATCCCACCCCTTCACCATGAGCCAGCTGCACAAACTGCAGCCAGCTTGTTTCTGGACCATGCCTAGGAGACATCTGTACACGTTCATGCTCCACTCCCTTCACATCCTCACCCTCGCATTCCGCCATGGCACAAATTGGTGGGACCTCCTACCACCTCTGGAGGTTCAGGAACCCTGGTGGGCCAGCCTATATTCCACCCTGGTCCCGAAGCCTGCTGGGGATATTAGTTGGTGGCTCCTTCATGGAGCCATGACCACGGGTGTGTTCTTGCCACGGTTCACACCTGTTCCGGACACCTGCCCCTTCTGCGATGTGATGGAGACCCTGGTGTATGTGTATCTAGAGTGCACCAGTTTGCAGCCCCTATTCCAGCTCCTCTTAAATATCCTATTAAGTTTTTGGCTGCACTTTTCCCCTCACCTTCTTATCTATGCACTCCTTATCCATGGCCCACCAAGTCGCAGGACCTCCTTGTCAACCTCCTCCTAGCACTGGCCAAAATGGCCATCCATAAGACCAGAGAGAGGAGGTTGGCTGACAGGTTTTCCTTTGACTGTGGGGCCTATTTCTGATCCTCCCTCCGCTCACTCATCCGGGCGGAATTCCTCCAGGCGGCATCCGCTTGCTCCCTTGACACCTTCGAGGAACAGTGGGCACTGTCCGGGGTTCTTTGCTTGGTGTCCCCATCAGGTTCCCTTCGTCTAGCCCTGTGTTATAAAAATAAAATGAAGGGTAACCACTTTTCTGTATACAGTACTATAAAATACCTCCTGGCCAGAGGCAAAACCCTTTCACCTGTAAAGGGTTAAGAAGCTCAGATAACCTGTCTGGCACCTGACCCAAAATGACAAATGAGGGGACAAGATACTTTTCAAATCTGGAGGTGGGAGAAAAGGCTTTTGTCTGTCTGTTTGATACCTTTGCTGGGAACAGATCAAGGATGCAAGCCCTCCAACTCCTGTAAAATTAGTAAGTAATCTAGCTAGAAAATGCATTAGGTTTTCTTTGTTTTGGCTTGTGAAATTCGCTGTGCTGGAGGAAATGTGTATTCCTATTTTTGTGTCTTTTTGTAACTTAACTGTTTTACCTAGAGGGGTTCTCTATTTTTTGAATCTGACTGCCTGTAATTCTTCCATTCTGATCTTACAGAGTTGTGCTCATCTTTTTTTGTTCTTCTAATAAAGTTCTGTTTTTTTAAGAATCTGATTGGGTTTTTTGGGTCTTAAAAATCCAAGGCTGGTTTGTGCTCATCTTGTTTATTCTCAGGCCTCCCCAGGAAAGGGGGTGTAAGGGCTTAGGGGGATATTTTGGGGAAATAGGAACTTCAAGTGGTGCTTTCCCTATTCTTTGTCTAAATCACTTGGTGGTGGCAGCATACTGTTCAAAGACAAGGCAAAGTTTGTGCCTTGGGAAAGTTTTTAACCTAATCTGGTAAAAATAAGCTTAGGGGGTCTTTCATGTGGGTCCCCACATCTGTACTCTAGAGTTCAGAGTGGGGAAGGAACCCTGACACCCTGTGACCTCACTCCTGTCCCTGTTCTATCTTTAGTTGTCCCCCGAACTTAAATGAGATTCCAGACCTTGTGGATCCTCCCCTTAGGCTGGGGGAGGTCCTTTAGCAGTGGGCAGACTACCAGCCGCCCATTTCCAGGATTCCAACAGGACCAGACTCCTGCCTTCCATGCCACCCTCCTGTAGCCCTTTGGCCTGGAGGGCAGGAGGTAGGATGCTGGTACTGCTAGGCCCTGGGCTTTCGCTACTGCTGCTCCAGTTACTCCCTTGTCTGGACCAGCTTCCCTCCCCCCACCCCCCCCCACTTCTCTGCTACCTGGTTGCTGGCTAGCTGGTGGATCCCCCGGTTGCTACTGCTCCTACTGCAGCCCCTTGAGGGTTTGGGGGGACTGCTGGCCCACTCCCCAGAGAAGGGGAGGGAGGCACCCAGGGGTGAAAGTAACTCAGGACACTTACCGGTATGGGGCCGGGGCCCCAGACAGAAGGGGCAGGGCTGGGGGTCAGCATCCCACAGCCAGCCCTTCCAGGCTGCCTGGCCCACGCCTCCCAGGGCTCCCATGGTGATTTAAAGGGCCCGGGATGCTGCTGCTGTGGCAGTGGCATCCGGAGCCCCAGGCCCTTTTAAATTACCAGACCCGGGGCAGCTGCTCCCTTTTGCCCCTCCCCCCCACTTGTCAGTGGCCAAGTGGGGGGCAAGCGGCAGCGCTTTAACGTTGCTGCCCATTCCCCCCAAACCCCGTCAGTGACCCTGCCGGTACAGATCCTACCACCAGGGCTGCCAACGGAGGAGGCAAAAGGGGCAGGGACATTAAAGGGTTGAGTATGGGCCGGTGTGGGTTCTTACTGATACACTGTACCGGCCCATACCAGCTCACTTTCTCCCCTGGAGGGACCCCTGCCCCAGCCCTTCCACCACCGCCACTACCTACCTGGCCACCGGAGTGTCTGCTGGAGCTGCTGCTGCTGCGTTTGCTGCCTGGGGTGGGAGCCTTGAGAAGGAGGAAGAAGAGGATCGTCTGCCCCTGGGGAAGTGTGCACGAACTCTGCAGACCACTGTGGTGGGGGCTTTCTAAGAACGAGTAACTTTCCAACTGTGCTCTTGTGGTGGGGGTCTTGCCTGAGTCTGTGGGGACATAGGAGGTGTGGGCTGGAGCCTTCCCCCGGTCCACTGCTGCCCCCCCCCTCCACCACCGCTGCCCCTTCCACAATCCCCACTGGCTACTTACCATCTGCCTCAGCTCCTGCCTCCAGGACTCAGCTGCTTGCCATGCCCTCTTTGCGCCGCTTGGGCCTGAAGCAGCAGCCAGCACTAACACTGACTTCCTGCAAGCGCTTGTCATCATCCCCCCCACTCCTTGGACTGACTGCCCGGCAGCAGACACCCACCTTTTCCCCTTACTATCTGCCCTGCCTGCCCCTTACAGCCTTTTGCTCCCCCACTTTGCCCCAGTCCCTCAGCAGCTTCAGTTTGTTTGCTTGCCCCGCCCCATCCTTGCAGTCGTGTTTGTTCATCTGCCCCGTGCCAGCCCCTGAAGCTAGCCCCTTGGTTGCCCTGTCCTACCTGCAGCCTGTTTGTCCCCTACTCCCACCGCAGTACCCCTGCCCTGACTAGCCCGTGCGCCCCTTCCATGCACTTGTGCCCCTTCCCTGTTTCAGTTGAACCCCTGTATCACTGCACCCCTCCCCCCCAATGCTATTGTAGCCACTCTCCCCTACAGTGCAGCTAGAGGAGCCGGAATCCTATCTTGTGTTGATGACTGAAACCCCCCTGCCCCCAGTCCTTGCCTCTATAGACCTTCCCCCTCGCCCCCATCTGCCCCTCCCATTTTGGCGCCCTCCTCCTCTGCCTGCAGCCTAGTGTGGAGGAGTGGTCAACCTGTCCCCCCTTTCCCTACCCCCGCCCGTGTTTGTCCTCCATCCCCGCTCATTGTGGTGCGGGTCAAGGCAGGTGGGACCCCTCTGGAAGACCCCGCTGCCCTTCCTCTATCTGCCCCCCCATCATCCCCTGCAGCTCCCTCCTCAACGGCCACTGCCAAATCACCCGCTACCCCTCCCCACTGGGGCACCGGCAGCGGCAGACAAAGGGGTGGCCTCCACTGCTGCCACCACCCTTGCCCCCTCTGATTCTGCCCCGCTCCCTCCCCCCAAGCGGGTGGGAAAGGCCAGGGGAAAAAGAAGGGCAAGGACCGCGCCAAAAAGGCAAAGCCCTCCATGGTTGGGGCTGCCCCCTCTGCCGCAGCCCCGCCACTGGCTGTGGCGTCCCTCCCCGTTGCTCCCTCCACCAGCTCTGTGGGTGCCCTTCTACCAGCCCCCAGGGAAGTCCACAAAGTTCAGGATCTCAATTAATGATGGGTCACGGGGGTCCTCTGCATCCTCTTCTTGGGGTGGGCCCTCTCGCAAGCCCAGTGGCACCCCCACCGCAGCCTCCTTCACAGACCCTGCCAGACTGCATGCAATGGAGGTGGGGCTCTCCTGCTCATCTGGGCGCACTGCAGGGGGTGCCCCTAGCGCCTGAGCAGGACCAGTGGTGGACCAGGGAGGAGGAGGGGTGGCTCCGGCAGGACAGGGGATCAAGAGAACCTTTTTTCTTTTACTGGGGCAATGGTTTTCATAACCATGCATCCCCATAATGACTAGCATGGGTGGTGATACTGGGAAACTGGAGTGTCTAAGGAAATTACTTTTATGACTTATGGTTAGCCGGTGGGATAAAAACCAAAGTCCTCTCCGCCTGGCTGGTTTGGTGTGCCTTAAAAGTGGAGAAACCCCAGCCTTGGGCTGTAACTGCCCTGCTCTAAGCAATTTGTCCTGAATTGATATTCTCAGAAGAGTCCCATCAAAGCCAGCATCGTTATAGTGGCGTAGTCGTGCTAGGATCCACAGAACCAGGTCAATTAAGCTTTGGATCAGAACCCCACATTATCCAAATTTGAATTTTGGTATTGAGAGTTTTGTTGGTTAAAGATCAGCGACCATGAACCAGAAAGCATCAGCAGAAGTAATGAACCTGCGAGCCCTGAGAAAGAGCCTGCAGTTTGAACATAAACAAAAACTGGCAGAAATTCGAAGGCGAGAGAAGCAAGCCTTGGCCCAGCTGGAGAGAGAAGCTAAGGAAAGCAGTGCCGGATTTACCAAGGCACCACTGGCACCATGGCGCTTAGCCCAAGATCCAAAGGGGCCCCAGCCCGGCCTGCTCTTCTCCGCCCCCCCAGACCCTGTGGGGGCAGAAACTTGGTGCTGCCGGCTCCTGGGGCTCCTGCTGCAGCAGGACAGGCTCTGCCGGCAGCCAAGCTCCTCCCCTGCCTCTTCCCCCAGCTTGCTGTGTTCCCTCCCCTCCCCCTCTCCCTGCTGCCCATCAGCTGTTTGCCGGCAGGAGGGAATGGGAAGAGTGGACCCTCAGCGTGCTTGCTGCTCAGGGAAGGAGGAGGAGGAGGAGAAGGAGAGGGGATGGGGCCTTTGGGAAGGGGCTGGAATCGGGGCATACCCCCTCCAGCCCCCTTCCGTGAGCACCCCAGCGACCCCAGCCCACATCCCCAGCCCTCTGCCCACCCTGACCCCTGCACCCCCCTCGCACACCCCCAGACCCCTGCCCTGACCCCTGCACCCCCCCACATCCCCTCCAATCCTGAGCACCAAACAGGAGCTCTTGCACCCCCCCCATTCCCACCTGCACCCCTCGCACCAAACAGGAGCTGCCCTACGCAAGCGCTCTATACCCCAACCTCCTGCCCCAACCCTGAGCCCCCTCCCTCACCCTAGCTCCTGGCCAGACCCCACACCCCAAAGTTTTTTTACGATATTTGGAAAGATCATTAAGTGGTCCATCGAGACCCTCTGTGATTTTCAAGTGGTCTGTGGAAAAATAAGTTAGACTACAAGAACAATCAAGGTACCTCACTTTATTTTCATTTACTTGCTATTACTTATAGGAGGAGGATGAAGAAAAAAAGAATGAAAAACGGGGGGGGGGGAGGGGAGATAAGAGAGACTGTTCTTTTTCTTGGCTGGGTCCCAAGGAGGGGCCCCAAAAATGAAGCTGAGCACAGGGCCGGGGGGCCCCACTAACTCTAAATCCACCACTGGCTGTCATGTCACCTGGGCTGGGGATACTGTGTCAGCTGATCCCCACAGTTTCCAACCTACCCAGTGTCAGCTGGCACCTTGCAGGGGAGGGGTCCAAGCCATTAGTTGCCAGGAGACAGGATGTCAGCTATTCTCTGTGCAGGCAGCATCACACCTGCCGAGGGCTCTGCAACAATCACACACCATTATCCCACCACCTAGATATTTAAGAAATGCATAAAGGAAACTGAGGCACCCACACAGTATTCAGAGAAAACATTAAGAACATTCCCACTTTGTCACACTGGAGGAAGGGCAGCTCAGTGCAGAGAGAGATGAAGAGAATGGGCTAGAACCAGGGAGAAGGTAGGTACCCGCTCTATGTGGGCGGGGGGGGGATCCTGTTTACCCCCTCCCCAGCCCTGCTGTGCTTGCAGTTTACCCTGGCCCCTCCCTTGCTCCAGGGACCAACCCTAGCTCCTGTCCCACTGTGCTTTTGCCCCCGGCCCCTTTTACAATTATTCCCCGAGGGGGGCCAACAAATATGTTTGGTGCCGGGCAAACGAAAAGTTAATCCGGCCCTGAAGGAAAGAATAGCTGAAAGAGAGGAAAGGGCTCGTAGAAGTCAAATGGAATGACTGGCTGTTGAGGAGAGGGTTGCCAGACTTAGGTTCCAAGTTAAAAAAAGCAATGGAAGAACAGCAAAAAACCATATCCTCTTGAAAGTTCAGTTTGTAACAATGTTGGTATGTTGTATTACTCTGAGAAGTTTTCTGTGTTTAACCCATTATGCTATGACCAGGGGGAGGGGGACTCTAACCTGGTGGGAAATAGCTGTTTGTCTGAGGAAAAGAGCAGTTTGTCTGTAAATGAAGTTTCTGAATGTCTGTCTAATGTCTCAGAAGTGAATCTGGAATAAGATCAAGCACAGAAAGAACTCATTGGTCAGGAAAATGTTTCTCTGGAGCAGATTAAAGTGGCTGGTCAGGTTGAAGCCCTAGCTGAGGAAGGCAAGGAAAGTTTGGATGGGCCTAGGCAGCCTATATATTTTAGGTCTGAATATGGATAAAGGATACTAATTTCAGGCACCCAAATTTGCAAATGTTGGCTTAAGTATGTGGATTTATTCTCATTATATACGTGACAAAATAGGAAGTAGAATCAGTGTGTTCCTAGTCCCTGATCTAATCACTCAATGACAATGCCACACATCAGGCACACTGATACATGGGAAGACTAATGTGGCTAAAATGTTTGGACTTTCACTTTCATACCGATATATTCATATATGTGCACAAACTGGAATAAGCTCCGCCCACTGGGGCAGAGGGCGGGGAGGGAGAATTGGCAAAAGCAGAAGAAGAATTGCCATTCTATCACCACATTGTGAGGGAGTCTCCGGTAATGAGTCATTGATTTCAGATTGAACATATTACCAGGGCTGGCTGAAGAGGCGGCTGAGCAGGGCGATCATCCTGGGTTCCAACTTCCAGGAGCTGCCGAACTGGTGTGCCACTTAGCTTCCGCCTCCCCCCACCCCCAGTTCTTCTCCTGTCTCGCTTGGCCACTCAAGGGGAGAACTGCAAATGTTTTCCACCCTGGACAGCAAAATAGCTAGGGCCACTCCTGCCCATTACAGGCTTTTCTATTTAACTGTGCAAATAATGGATTTTTTTTGTTCATTGGCAATTCAAACAAAAACTCACTGGGAAAAAGATTGTTTCAGATTAACCAGAACATGAAATTTTTCAACATTTTCAGTGAATCAAAATGTAAAAACAAGCAGTTTTGGGTCAAATGAGCATTTTTTATGTTTAGTGCTTTTTAAAATAAAATTAAAGGAAATTTCTAAATGAAAAGTCCTTTCAAATTGAAACATTTTGTTTCAAAAACATCAGAAAAGTTTAAATTTTTTTCTGAAATTTTTTAGCTCTTTTTCTTTTAATCAAACAGTTCAGCAAAATCAACACAAATTCATGAAATGTTTGAGTCTCTGAATCTGCATTTTTTAACAAAGAATATTTCAGCTGAAAAATTTTGCTCAGTTCTATTTGTACCTTGCAGACCGACTGCACAACAAGCATAAAATGTTTGAAAATTCAACTATTTCTACCCCAGATCTGCAGATCTTTGTTTATATCAGAAGCTTTAATTTATTTTCAAACTGCATAGATCTAGCCATAATGCTGTATTTGCCTTGTACCTACACAACCAATGTGTCAAAGGATTGGCATCCTCATGCAACAAAGCAGCAGATCCAAGATCAAATCTAGATTAGGACTTCCACTCCCCAGGTCTGTAAGAGGTTTCTATTTAAAATGTGGCTGGAGTCTTTTGGGAAGGTGCAGGCTTTGTTGTTCCACAGGAACCTCCGCCAGGTAATTTGTGCCACAGCTGGGTAGCAGCACTTAGACAAAAGCAGCCCTGTGCCCACCAGGCAGGATGGAAGTGAGGTGCTACATTATAATTTCTCGAAGAGATGGGAGATTAGGAAATTAGAAGGAAAGATGCCAAATGCAGAGCTTCAAGGCTCTCTCCAGCATAAGCAGTGTGCCAGGGGAGTGCTGCTTAAGTAGAACAGATGGACAAAGAGCCTATCTAAGAAAAATGGGGATGGAGCATAAAATCAAAGTTCTAAAATAGCATCTTGATTCCAGTGGAGTGTTTGTTTCTCAGATTTTTGGGGGGAGTAACAATGGCAGCATTAAACGGATTCAGTGGGAATGTAAAGTTAGGGTTCAAACCTTTGCTTTTGTTATGTTTAGTTGGATGTATCAGTTTATATTCACAGGGAAAGGAGTAGAAACTGATGGTGAGCAAAGCTCAGAAGCTTCCAGAGGCTGAGTTGAGATAAGCATCCACATTTAAATGACTTTGTTGTTTTTACCCTCAGTTACTGAAGCTCTCTCCCTTTTCCTTCCTGCTTCACAATCCTCCAATAGGCTCCTTTCTATCACTCAATTAGGCTGTCACCACATTCCTTCCCCAGGGCACCACCTAGCCCCTGCTCTGTGAGATCTGGATACTCTACCACATCAGTCCAGCTGTCCCTGACAGTCCACTCCTTCTGGAGTTGTCAATTAACATGAAAAGAAATTAATGCAAATGAAGTGTCCCACAGATGTGGTAAGGCTCTTTCTTCAGAGAGCTTCTGTTAAACTCCAGCTAGGTTCACAGGCTACCATGGAAAAATAGTCCCATCAGAAGTGGATCAACATCAGGCCCACCTCCCTTCCTTCATCAGGCAGCTTTTGCTCCAGGAGCTGATGACTGGAGGTTTGCTCTCCTTGCTGGTTGGCCACAGCTGTGCTGTGTTCTCCCTTTGTAAACTCCTCCTTCCAAGTCTGACACCACTCATGGGTGTGGCAGAGCGGGGCAAACTGAGCCCACAATAGCTCACTAACCCTCTATTGTGCAGAATGGGGTATGTATACCCCATCACAAGCCTCAATGTGTCTTGGTCTCCTTCCTCATTATTTTACATCAGAGTAAAACAGGTGAAAGTGAGAACAGAATCCATCCCTGTGTCTCAGCAATAGCTCCATGTCCCTCTAAGACTTCCCAGGTCCCTTCTTCCTGACATTTGACCTCCAATATGTCTTGGTTCCCTACCTTCCCCCACCTACCCTTAACCTTCCTTTTGGCAACTATTGCCTCCTCCCCCATGAATCATAGAATATCAGGTTGGAAGGGACCTCAGGAGGTCATCTAGTCCAACCCCCTGCTCAAAGCAGGACCGATCCACAATTAAATCATCCCAGCTGGGGCTTTGTCAAGCCTGACCTTAAAAACTTCTAAGGAAGGAGATTCCACCACCTCCCTAGGTAACGCATTCCAGTGTTTCACCACCCTCCTTGTGAAAAAGTTTTTCCTAATATCCAACCTAAATCTCCCCCACTGCAACTTGAGACCATTACTCCCCCACTAGCACTGAGAATAGTCTAGATCCATCCTCTTTGGAACCACCTTTCAGGTAGTTGAAAGCAGCTATCAAATCCCCCCTCATTCTTCTCTTCTGTAGACTAAACAAACCCAGTCCCCTCAGTCTCTCCTCATAAGTCATGTGTTCCAGTCCCCTAATCATTTTTGTTGCCCTCCGCTGGACTGTCTCCAATTTTTCCACATCCTTCTTGTAGTGTGGGGCCCCAAACTGGACACAGTACTCCAGATGAGGCCTCACCAATGTCGAACAGAGGGGAACGATCACGTCCCTCGATCTGCTGGCAATGCCCCTTCTTATACACCCCAAAATGCCATTGGCCTTCTTGGCAACAAGGGCACACTGTTGACTCATATCCAGCTTCTCGTCCACTGTCACCCCTAGGTCCTTCTTTGCAGAACTGCTGCCTAGCCATTCGGTCCCTAGTCTGTAGCGGTGCATTGGATTCTTCCATCCTAAGTGCAGGACTCTGCACTTGTCCTTGTTGAACCTCATCAGATTTCTTTTGGCCCAATCCTCCAATTTGTCTAGGTCCCTCTGTATCCTATCCCTACCCTCCAGCGTATCTACCACTCCTCCCAGTTTAGTGTCGTCTGCAAACTTCCTGAGGGTGCAATCCACACCATCCTCCAGATCATTTATGAAGATATTAAACAAAACTGGCCCCAGGACCAACCCTTGGGGCACTCCGCTTGATACTGGCTGCCAACTAGACATGGAGCCATTGATCACTACCCATTGAGCCCGACAATCTAGCCAACTTTCTACCCACCTTATGGTACATTCATCCAGCCCATACTTCTTTAACTTGCTGACAAGAATACTGTGGGAGACAGTATCAAAAGCTTTGCTAAAGTCAAGGAACAACACGTCCACTGCTTTACCTTCATCCACAGAACCAGTTATCTCGTCATAGAAGGCAATTAAATTAGTCAGGCATGACTTGCCCTTGGTGAATCTATGCTGACTGTTCCTGATCACTTTCCTCTCATCTAAGTGCTTCAGAATTGATTCGTTGAGGACCTGCTCCATGACTTTTCTGGGGACTGAGGTGAGGCTGACTGGCCTGTAGTTCCCAGGATCCTCCTTCTTCCCTTTTTTAAAGATGGGCACTACATTAGCCTTTTTCCAGTCGTCCGGGACTTCCCCCGATCACCATGAGTTTTCAAAGATAATGGCCAATGGCTCTGCAATCACATCCGCCAACTCCTTTAGCACTCTCAGATGCAACGCATCTGGCTCCATGAACTTGTGCATGTCCAGCTTTTCTAAATAGTCCCGAACCTCTTCTTTCTCCACAGAGGGCTGGTCACCTCCTCCCCATGCTGTGCTGCCCAGTGCAGTAGTCAGGGAGGTGACCTTGTTCGTGAAGACAGAGGCAAAAAAAGTATTGAGTACATTAGCTTCTTCCACATCCTCTGTCCTAGGTTGCCTCCCTCATTCAGTAAGGGGCCCACACTTTCCTTCACTTTCTTCTTATTGCCAACATACCTGAAGAAACCCTTCTTGTTACTCTTAACATCTCTTGCTAGCTGCAACTCCAGATGTGATTTGGCCTTCCTGATTTCACTCCTGCATGCCTGAGCAATATTTTTATACTCCTCCCTGGTCATTTGTCTAATCTTCCACTTCTTGTAAGCTTCTTTTTTGTGTTTAAGATCAGCAAGGATTTCACTGTTAAGCCAAGCTGGTCACCTGCCATATTTACTATTCTTTCTACACATTGGGATGGTTTGTCCCTGTAACCTCAATAAGGATTCTTTAAAATAAAGCCAGCTCTCCTGGACTCCTTTCCCCCTCGTGTTATTCTCCCAGGGGATCTTGCCCATCAGTTCCCTGAGGGAGTCAAAGTCTGCTTTTCTGAAGTCCAGGGTCCATATTCTGCTGCTTTCCTTTCTTCCTTGTGTCAGGATCCTGAACTCGACCATCTCATGGTCACTGCCTCCCAGGTTCCCATCCACTTTAGCTTCCCCTACTAATTCTTCCCGGTTTGTGAGCGGCAGTCAAGCAGAGCTCTGCCCCTAGTTGGTTCCTCCAGCACTTGCACCAGGAAATTGTGCTGAGTGCTGAGAACGCAGCAGCTCTAGGAGAATGTTCTCAGCGGCCCACCTAGTGCTGAATTCTTCCTGCACACAGTTTACACCCTAGAGTAATCAATTTTCATCCATTGTCAGCCTAGCAGTCAGGCTATAGTAGCTGTGACCAATGACAAGATCTTCTAAGACATATGAAGCCACAGGGAATGATGTATGGATCTACAGTAGCATCATTATTCAGGGATTCCATTGCTAACTCTGGTCTAAATTCTGCAGTACTTACTTGAGCCAAACTTCCACTGACTTCGTTGGGAGTTTTGCTCATGTAGAGACTGCAGAATTTCTCTCTGTTTCCTCAAGGATGTATACCATGTCACTGTACCCACTAGAAATCCATGCCATGGAAAATCTATCTGCATTTCCCTGCAGAATCAGCTGTCTTTGAGAAATCTCAGAAGCTGGCTCAGGAAAAAAGTCAGCAATTTCTTTCTTTTCTCTCTGCAACACTGGAGAAGAGGCTGATTCTCCACACCCTTCCCACAAGAGGGGACCAATAGCTTCAGAAGGCACATCTCTGGGAGTGACTGCCAGTTATACGCATTGTAGGGTAGGCTATAAAAAGGGTCCCATGTGGTCCAACCTCTGTCCCAGAACAGTGTAGAATTTAAGCTTCTTTGATTTTTTTTTTAAATTTCTAGATCTTTGCTTGCAAAGAAATCGTGCCAAATGTGAATTGAGTCTAAACTCATGCAATGCTATCTTCCTGAGTCTGCAGATGACCTGAAAAAATATCTGAGATGAGTGCGAACTGTCCCATGTATAACCATGGGGTGTTCACCCTGAATCCTACTGATGACAATGTAAATATAAATATCAACTTTGTTGACTCTTTCTCACTGATAAGTTTAGTAGAAACATCCCCTCATCCCAAGTTTCCTTCTATGCCTTCCCAGATGCCAAAAGGTCTCAGCTGCTACCTTATCCAGCTGCTAAAACCTCTCCCTTGACAAACTGTATAATGCAATATTACACTCTCAATCTAAAAACTGAAAATTTAGGATAACAAAATATTGTGAATTCAATATCAAAATGAATGAAACCACAAATTCTGTATGTACTGTGCTAATCATGTTCATATTTTATTAAAACAACAATGTCCACTGTTGAAGTAACCTGAAGCTGCCAGGGAATATTCAGTCTGCTGTACTCTAGTGCCATAGAAACCAGGGGGCTATGTTGCAGAATTTATGTCCATACTTTAGTAGCACACACAGGGCCTTGGCTATGTATTTCTCAGAGGAATGCATAAAGCTATTTTTACTAGAAGATTACTGCTCCAATTCAGTCCTGTTTTCCTAAAAAGGGTTAACAAGCGCCTTCAGTTCCCCAATGTTTTCAGCTTGCAATCAGAAATAGGTTTTAGCCATATTTTGAGTTAATTTGATTTTTAAATCACCTGTGGACAGGTCTTGCAGATGTTTACTATCTATCCACAAAATTTTACGTAGAATTTACCAAAATTTCTCCCCAATTTTCAGTGACCCTACACATCATCCTCCATTTGAATCCACCTGAATCCTGTCACTCAGGTTATCAATCAGACAGGAATTTGGAGGAACAAGAGGGGATTTTAAAAAATTGGAGTGTATTTCATGCTGGGGAAATGTGCAAGCGTGACAGCTCTGGCAGATAATACTTGTATATCCATTGAACAGGTACAGTGCTCCCATCTCCAGGGCTGTCAGTCTGGCACTTTTCACACACATTAAATCCACTTTAAAACAAAACAAAACAAACAAACAAACAAAGCCCATCAGGGCAACTAGTTCTGGAAAAACCACCACAATGCCACCACTCCTTTGCATGCCTCTTCAGGGGCCAATGATCAAAAACAGGAAACCAAAGCATGCAACTCTGATAGGATGTGGAATGCAGGTGATCACGCCACAGATGTTTGCATCTTCCTGTCAGGTACACTGCATGTCAAGTGTGTCAAGATCTGTACAGATGCTGTCATAACGTGGTTTTACCCCCTTTTTATTTCCTTGGTACCTGATTGGCAGCTCTATAAATCAAATTACAGTCTGAGTGCTACAGGCACCAGCCCCCTGACTGAGTCTCTAAATCAGACTAATTGAAACAACAAATATGCCTGAATAATAGTTTCTTGAGAAAATGTAGCCCTTACAGCACACTGCTTTTACTTCTGACTTGACAGGATTTATTGACTTGTTGGTATTTCTGCACATTGATTCTGAGAAATACAGAATGAACTTCAAAAGGGTCAGAATATCACTCCATGTCCAAGTGAGAGACAAGGAGATTCAGAAACACCAACTGCAGTAAAGACAGTGGCAGAAAACCCAGAGTGGGTCATTAATTCACATCCAGTCCAGATCAGTAGTTTCTGAAAATGATCACTACCTGATGGCTGTTTGGTGTCTTACCTGAAAGTAGTTCAAATTTTAGTCTATTGTCTAATGGACAGACATCACTTTACAAGAAAATGCCCTTATGGCTGGACCCCCGCTAATTACCATCCCTTGGTGATATTCTTAATGGCGCCAAGGAATGAGACTACACAAGTCCTCCAGTTCAAGGTAGACTGGAAGGAAGCAGGGAAGATGTTTGCACTGACACTGCCCATAATGTGTCTGTTCCATGTAAAAAGAAAGAGGACTTCAGTCTGCAGAGCTATCAAGCTGTAGCTCAAGAAAGCTTATGCTCTAATAAATTTGTTAGTCTCTGAGGTGCCACAAGTACTCCTTTTCTTTTTATGGATACAGACTAACATGGCTGCTACTCTGAAACAAGCCAGTTATGTTCACTACTGAAAAAATAACTTAGAAACTTGGAATGACTTTGGACCTGGGAAAAATTGAAAAGAAAAAAAAAAGAATATTGCAGGATTTAGGATATCAGATCTGCAGGTCATATCTCATACACACACACACACACACACACAAAATAAAGAACCCATTTCTTTCCTCCCACACTCAAAAATACACAGTATGTTGAAGCGAGATTAAGATTTATTTCTACATCCTCCACAATGAACATTTACATTTTGTGAAGGAAGAAGATGGTATTTTTCAGAAGAAACCACAAGTATACGTGACAGAGACCCCCTTGGCAAAGCATCCCATATTCTTTCCAGACAACACTTACCTTAGCCCTGACAAACTCACTACACCAAACGTGTCTACAGGATGTTTATCTGTAAAGAGTAACATGTCAGGTATCTACAGGAATCTTGTAACTTGTCAAAATTCATAATAATTGTGGGATGTATGTATGGGTAATATTTAAGGAATAATGTATTTATATTAAACTTACGCCTTATGGACTTGGAGTAAAAATTAACCACCAGGGATAATGTGTCTCGGTGATGGCCTATTTGGGCAGTGGGAGTTGTCACCCTGCCCTGTTTTACTGGTGATGAAATGCAAGGCTCAATTGTTTAGCCTTGTGCTAAAGTCTTAATATGAAGAACATCAGAGGCAACCGCAACCAATTGAAACCACATGAAGGTTTAAAAAAAGGAACTTTACAAAAAGATAAGAGTTTGCTCTATCTGCAAATAGAAACCAAAGGCTGTGTTCAGCATAACACATAGAAGGGAGAAGCACTCTGTGTCCTTTCACTGAGGAAACCCCTTGTGGGGTGAGGGTATTTTCGTGAATGTTTAGATTCTGGTTCTTGTGAAATCAGGCAATTCTCCAACAGAATGAACTTGGGGGGATGGGGGAACCTACTTTAATAGATGTTAGCTATTAGCAAGTACAGAGCCAGGTTCATCTTTTGTGATTTTGTATTGTTACCATTTGTTTCTATCCCTTTCTCTCATTTCTAGTTAAATCTTCTAAAAGAGAGCAGTTTGTTTATGGTCCACACACCTGATGCAAATAGCACCCTTCCTCCTCTGAGGTATATTAAGTGGCTGCTACTCCTGTGGCTTCTTTCTTAATAAGCATTGAGCAGTGTCACAGCACATTCCCTCTCATTGTAAAGGGAGGGTGCCTGGCCTCCTTATCCTATAGCCAAACCACTTTGTGACATGACCCTCTCAAGAGGCACAAGGGATTGTGAGGGTCTGTATTTGCATGGGACACTACCAAGGAAAACCCAGGCTGTTTCAGGAACCTTCTTTCCTTTCAGTCCACACTGACCCAATGCCAGCTGTTAGGTGGTGCTGTGCTGCTGCTGGAGGGTGCCATTTTGGGAATGAAACAGAAAAGAAAGATCCTGAACATCTGTAATCATTAAGGGCCTGGATTTCCTTCTGAACTCCCTGAACACACAATGAAGTGAGTGGGCCAAATCCTGAGAGGTGGTGAGAACCTGAACCTGCTGCTGATTTAATTGTGGGCCAGGGGTTCACAGACCTCACAGGAGGCCTTCAGTAGGAGCAGGCTGTGACGATACCATGTCACCTTTGTACAAACAGAGGGATTAAACCTAATGCCCTTGCCAAATTACCTGAATGCCTCACAGGGTACGAAGGCTGACCTCTGATTCGGGTTTGAGCGCAAGCCCCCATTCCATCCACACACAGATGAATCTGACTCAAGTCCTAGGACCTTGCTGTGGGGTGAATCAGAGCCTGAGTCCTGCTGTGACTCAGGTCCAAGTCCTGTCATTTTGCAGTGTGGATACAGCTCAGAACCTGACTCAGGTGCTCTGCACTCTACAATTTGGACACATTAACATGACTTCATGAGCAGTGGGTATAATAGCCCAAAGGAGGCTCAGCCTCTCCTGGTGCTGCTGGACCCCCAGTTGTGAGGTTTGGCGGGGAAAGTTTTTGCTTTATTATGCTCCATGCAGGTTCCAGGGTGGTTGAGAAGGCAGTATGTGCTATTCAGCTTCCTGGGTTTCATCAGTAAGCTCCCTGGACTCCAGAGAGATTTCTGATGGACCTAGAAAGTTGAGTAGCAAATACCACCTCCTCAGCTGCCCCGGAACCTGCATGGGGCCTGTGACATGCAGGCCCCCTTCCCACGTGATGTACTGGGGTACCACTGAGCCTGCCTGCTCCATCAGCCTGGGCTCCCTCACCCTGTCCTGCTAAACAAGGCCCTCAAGCCTCCTCTAGCACACACATAGGTAGGGCTACGTCCAGCTGCAGAAAGGCACAGACACTGAAATCAGCTCTGTGTGGGAAGATTGAGCTCGAAATTGCCTAGCACTCAAGTGCACAACCCCTCTGGAGTGTAAATCCAAAACTGTATTGTCTTGCACTGCACAGAAATCTGTACACCGTAAACTCATGAAAATCGCCCCCTCCCTCAATGTGGAGGAAGATATGCACAGCTTTCCCCCCCTTCACTCCCCCCATTATGAATTGAACAAACTGGTTTATAGAAAACAAAAACAAGTTTATTAACAACAAAGAATAGATTTTAAGTGATTATAAGGGATAACAAACAGCTCAAAGCAGATTACTGAGCAAATAAAGCAAACATGCAAACTAAATTTAATACACGAAAGAAACTGGCTATAAGTAATAATTTCTCATCCTAAACGTTGTTTTAAGCAGATTGCAGAGTTTCTTGTAAACAAACCACTCTTGCTTGCAGCTTAGAACTCCAGATATGGCTTTCACAGGCTAGACACCTTCTAGCTCGGGTCCAATCCTTTCTTCCCCAGATCAGTCTTAGCTGTTGTCAGCTATCATCTTGGGTGGGGATTCAGTGAAGAACTGATCTAGATTAACTCACTTCCCTGCCTTAAATAGGATTTACATAAGGTAGGAATCCTTTGTTTCGCAGTTTGATCCCCACCCCCTATTAGTGGAAAAATACTAGTAGGCCGAGACGGGGTCCAGTACCAGGTGACATGATCACATGACCAGGAAGCTTCTCAGGAAGGTGGGAGATTAGCATCTTCAAAAGTCCTGTTGTTCTTCCTAATGGCCCATTGACTGATTGCATTTTGTCTGGTGGGAATTCCCCAGTGCAAACACTTTTGTAATTGATACATGGTCAGTATTCCTAACTTCAGATACAGAAATGATACAGGCATACAAGCAGGATAATCATATTCAGTAAATCATAACCTTTCCAATGATACCTCACATAACCCATTTTGCATAAACCACATCTTAGTTATGCCAAAATCATATTATAACAATATTTCTATGAAGAATATGGGGCTTAGTGTCACATATGCCACCTTCCACCCTGGTCTGCAGTGTAAGGGCCCAAGGAAAGAATGTGTAACCAGGGAAAAGGGGCCATGGCCAGAATGCCACTGGATTCTGGTGATCCTGGGCTGCCTGAACAACCTCTTGGGCCCATGGATGGCTAAGTGCAACTTAGAGTAGCACTGAGGCTGTTCTAAGTCACACCTGGAGCCAAACAGGCTCCATTATGGCCTCAGGTTGGAGAATCACAGAAGTCATTTAAAGCCATCTTTGCTCCCAACCCTGGGTCCTGCACCAAGCAGAGCTTGGGTGGATTGGAGGACCCAGTCCAATATGTTGGTAAAAAACCATTGTTAAATTGAAGTTAAGGTTTTAAATAACTATCAGTTACTTAAGGAAAAAACTCAAGAATATGATTTTCTCAAAAACTAGAAATATTATAAAACCTGTAAATTAAAGGTTAAGGCTACTGTGATACAGCATGGCCAGAGGGCAGCAGAAGCGTACTAGAAGGGAGCCTTATTCCCCACAGAGGGAAGAAAGTTTGCTATAGACTAATTAAAGCACCTGAAGCCAGTCACATGATAAAAAACCCCTACTTCAATCAGACTAGGAGGAGTTGGAGCAGAGAGCAGTTTGGAGAAGTGCCATGGCTGGCTAGAAGACCAAGACCCGAGGTGAAGAAACACCCGGCTTGTGCAGAGAGAGAGGGCAGGAAGCCCCACAAGCTGAAGAGCAGGAGAGGAAAGTAGCCCAGGGGAAGGAAGCACTAGTTCAAGTGGTTTACCACTATCCCTAGGGCCCTGGGCTGGGACCCGGAGTAGAGGACAGGCCTGGGTCCCTCCCTCTCCACTACCCTTCTCTGGGTTACGAGTGGGACAGTAGATACCCTGTAGATACCAGGGAAAATGTGCCCTGAACCTCCCCCAAAGAAGAGAAAGTGAGGGACCCATCATAATTGTACCGACAATTTGCCACACTATATTTAAACATATTAGAAAGTATGCAAATGCGTAATTAAGGTCACCCAACTTAACTCTGTCCCCTGTACACTGCCAAACTTCCATTGTGAACAATCATTGCATTTTGCTTGTAAATCACACACAATTTGAATGAGTAGCTTTTGATAAAGACTTTAAAAAGTTTGCAGTTTGTGGCTACCATCATCTAAAATCCACTTTTATTTTGACAAAAAGAAAAGGAGTACTAGTGGCACCTGAGAGACTAACCAATTTAGGCATCCGATGAAGTGAGCTGTAGCTCACGAAAGCTCATGCTCAAATAAATTAGTTAGTCTCTGAGGTGCCACTAGTACTCCTTTTCTTTTTGCGAATACAGACTAACACGGCTGCTACTCTGAAACCTTTTATTTTGACAGTTTGTCAGTGAAGTCAAGGAACGCTAGAGATTGTGGTTGTAGTGGAGTGGTCACCCCGCTCCAGCCCTGAAGGGGTTAAAACAGCCCAGGGAGAAGGCTGCCTGGGCCAGGCAATAGTAAAAGCAGCCCTGCAGAGGGCTGCGGCTGGGAACTGCTAGGCCGATTGGGGGAAGCAGCCACAGCTGGCCCTTATAAGAGGGCTGTGGGCTAGGAGCTGGAGAAGTCTCACTCTAGTCCTGGAATGGGAAGGGCTAGCTACCTGGGAGTGGAGCAGTGCTGGGAAAGGACAAGGGGAGCTCCAGCCTGGTAAATGATCACGCTGCAGGCCTTGGTAAAGGCCCAGAAAGGTACTGGGGCAGCCCGGGGATAGGCAAAGCAGCTGGTCCTAACCCCTTGCCAATGATGAGTGGCCATTACACTGCAGTCTGCCCCAGTGAGTGGGGGTTAGATGATGACTAGCAGTAGCCACTGATGCAAGGTGGGTTTAGAAGGTTGGGGTCTCCCCAGGAAGGGGAGACCCAGAGTGTGGGGGTATTGCTGGGGCAGAACCCCAGGGTAAAGGGCACCAGGGTCTGGGAGGGACACAGATGCCAGTGGCAGGTGAGACACCAGCCTGCAGAGGGCACTCTGAAGGCTGGAAAGAGCTAATTCCTGAGATGACCAGCAGGAGACGCCAAACCAGTGAGTCTCACCTCACTACAGTGGTTTTGGTTTTATACCGACACGCTCATTCAGGATGATGTTGAGCTGTGTACGGGTCTCATGGTTAAGGCAGCTGAATGGTGACATGGGGACCTGGATTCTATCCCTGCTTCTCCCTAGAGTTCCTGTGTGATGCTGGGGAACTCACTTAAACCAACCTTTTTACAGGTGGTCACTAACTGTGTTCCTCATTTCCTGGGTGCTTGGCTTGAGATGCTGGGGTCTGATTTGCTGAATACTCACACTGCACCTGGAGTCAATGGGAGCTGTGCTTTGGACATATTAAGTGCTATGTAAGATTATGTACTTTGAAAAATTGTGGCCCACGGGGTCTCATATTGGGCACCCAAAATTGTGTACTTTTCTCCTTAATCTCCCTGCGGCTCAGTTCTGCATGCATAAAATGGGGATAATACCACTACCTCATCTCTTGGGAAAATAAATTAATCAATGTTTGTTAAGCACTCATACTGTAGTTAAAAGTGCCACAGAAATGCCTACGAGGAAACTAATAGTTTGCAGTAAATAAGTCAGGGGTTACATATAGAGCAACGAGATGAAAACCAGATATTTAGTAGCTGCTCACTAAGGGATCACCAGCCATCCCATGGCTCTGAGGCAGGGGTCCCATGGAAAAAAATAAGCATTTCCTAACTTTTGAATACTAAGCTTGCAAAGTCAAGCAATGTTCTTTTAACGTACGTGTGTGTGATACTCTTCTCAGCTATTAGCGGCTGGAGATATTAGCACTACTACAACCAAAGTTTATGTGGCTGTCCGCCTTCTTGAGAGACATTAGTCCTACCTCCTAGTTAAGGTTTAAGCTATGCTCCTGTTATAATCCTGCATTTAACATTATACAGCTTTGCTAAAGCTATACCAAACATCCCAAAGTTTCACAGGCATGATCTTGTACCAGGGTAGAATTTTTCTGTAAAGTTTAAGGCAAATCGGCAAAGGTGTTGGGGAATAAGGAGGTGAAATCATTTCAGATACTTCCTTTTCTTTTTCTGGCCCACCATAACTCTTTACCACTTTGGCATAGGAAATCACATGGGGAAGCAGTCTAGGGCAGGGTGTCTGGATCTCACATAGATATTTAGTTACCGTAGCAAGGGCTCAGACCTTTTTAAGGGTCACACCAAAGCTTAGGCAGTTTACAGGCTGGACTGCAACTGTAACCCAGTGCGTTACACTGGGCAGCAATTAGCTGGTTCTACCTGGGAAGCTAATGCACAGACACTAAAACTCTGGGCTTGTCTCATGCTATTCTGTGACAGAGTATTGTTCCCTAGTGCAGCTCAAGTCTTCTTACACAGGACTGAAAGATACTCAGCTGAATTAAACCATGCATTTAATAACAGGTACTATGAGACCAACAAACCTGGCCTGGCTGCCAGTCCCTCCTAACATTAGGTGACAAGTTGCCTTGCAAAATCTGCTCCTTAAAACATGCCATGTCTATCCCTGTTTAAAGATATGTTTAATCCAGTGAGCCACTTGCTCAGCTCAAGTCACCCCGTTTGGACCATTCTCCAAAAGAACCTTCATATCATCTCCAAAGGGCATAGCCAGTAGCAATAACCAGCTTCAAACATAGCCAATTCTGGCCTTGCTACAAACCCAACATAGCACTGCTCCATCCCCATAGATAGTCCATCTTGTGCACTAAAGGAGACCAGGTTCTGTGGAAAAAAAAGTGTGCGCACTCATGCTGGTAACAACTGCATCCAGGGAGAGAACTGAAGTTGCACAGGAAGCTCGAATTCTGGTATTTCCTAAAGCTTGAGAGCTTCACTTTGCAACCTTAATAATGTTCTTTTCATATCGTCTTTTTGCATGTGTGTAGTTTGTTCAATTTTTTAAAAACATCATATTGACACCTACGTGGGTCATTGGCAGGTTTGGAACCTTTAGATCCATTGCATCTTCCACTGCCACTTGTGGTAGCTCACGAAAGCTTATGCTCAAATAAATTTGTTAGTCTCTAACGTGCCAGAAGTCCTGCTGTTCTTTTTGCGCTAACAGAGTAAATGATAGCATAAGAACATAGGAATGGCCATGCCAGCCAGACCAATGGTCCATCTAGCCCAGTATCCTGTCTCTAATAGTGACTGGAGCCAGATGCCTTAGAGGAAATAAACATAACAGAGCATTATCGAGTGATCCATCCCCTGTCATCCAGTGTCTAGCAGTTGGATGTTTAGGGACACCCAGAGCATGGGGTTGTGTCCCTGACCATCTTGGCTAATAGCCATTGATGGACCTATCCTCCATAAACATATCTAATTGTTTTTTGAACCCAGTTATAGTCTTGGCCTTCACAGCATTCTCAGCAATGAATTCCACAGGTTGGCTATGTATTGTGTGAAGAAATACTTCCCTTTGTTTGTTCGTTTGTTAAACCTTCTGCCTATTAATTTCACTGCGTAACCCCTGGTTCTTGTATTATGTGAAGGGGTAAATAACACTTCCCTGTGCACTTTCACCACACCATTCCTGATTTTATAGACCTCTATTGTATTCCCCCACTTAGTTGTCTTTTTTCTAAATTGAACAATCCCAGGCTTTTTAATCTGTCCTCATATGGAAGCTGTTCCATACCCCTAATCATTTTTGTTGCCCTTCTCTGCACCTTTTCCAGTGCTAACAGATTTTTGAGATTGAGTGACCAGAACTGCATGCAGTATTCAAGATGTAGGCATAGCATTGATTTATATAATGACATAATAAAACAGAATCTCATCATCTGTCCCTTTTCCTAATTGTTCCCAACATTCTGTTAGCTGTTTTGACTGCTGCTGCACATTGAGCCAATATTTTCAGAGAACTATCCACAATGACTCTGAGATCTTTCTTGCATTGTAACAGTTAATTTAGACCCAATCATTTTGTATGTATAGTTTTGATTATGTTTTCCATTACTTTTTGCATTTATCAACAGTGAATTTCACCTGCTATTTTGTTGCCCAGTCACCCAGTTTTGTAAAATCCTTTTGAAACTCTTTGCAGTCAGCTTTGGCCTTAACTATTTTGAGTAATTTTGTATCTTCTGCAAACTTTACCACCTAATTGTTCACCCTTCTTTTCCAGATCTTTTGTGAATATGTTGAACAGCCTGGTCCCAGTACAGATTCTTCAGGGGGAACCTTGTATTTTCCACAGTGTGAAAACTGACCATTTATTCCTGCCCTTTGTTTCCTATCTTTTAACCAATTACTGATCCATGAAAGGACCTTCCCTCTTATCCCATGACTGCTTACAAGCATTTGGTGAGGTACCTTGTCAAAGACTTTTTGAAAGTCCAAGTAAAATGTACCGACTGGGTCACCCTCTTCTTCATGCTTGTTGACAACCTCAAAGGATTCTAATAGATTGTTGAGACATGATTTCCTTTACAAAAGCTGTACTGACTCTTCCCCAAAAGATCGTGCTTATCTATGTATCTGATCATTCTGTTCTTTACTATAGTTTCACCTTGTTTGCCTGGTACTCAAGGTAGGCTTACCAGCCAGTAAATGCCAGGATCGGCTCTATTTCCTAGCAGTAGTAGGTTGTCCTCCTTTATGTGAGTCAGATTTACTGGAGGTTAAGGCACTTTTCCAAAGGGTTTCACAGATATTTGCTGACTGCAAAGGAATAATGAGACTTGGGAATAATCAGATTTTGGAAGGAAGCATGCTCTTGTGAGCACAGACTATTCTGCCAGTTTACCCCAAGCTTGATCCCCTTCTGCATCTTCTCCCCCAGTCCTGTCTCTTCTCCACTTCTGTCTTCCCACCCCACTCCCAATTTCCTTGCCTTGCCAGTCCTGGTCTCCCCCGCAGGACTCCCATCCCAGTCTCAGTGCCAAGCTGTTCTCCCCTCTATTCCCCCCGATTCATAGATTCCTAAGCCAGAAGGAACCACTGTGATCTTCCAGTCTGACCTGCTGTGTAACACAGGACATGGGTCTCTACTGAATTAATTCATATCTGGAAAAATATGCATCTTGATTTTAAAAATGGCCAGAGATGGAGAATCCACCATAACCCTTGGTAAATTATTTCATTGGTTAATCACCCTTACTGTTAAAAATGTGTGCCTTATATCAAGTCTGAATTTGTTTAAACTCAACTTCCAGATTTCTGCTGGGGCACCCATTTTTCTGGTGCCCCCCACCCCCAATTGGCCAGGGCCCCTGAGCACAGGCCCCTTTGGTCTATTGGCTAATCCACCACTGAGTAGTGGTAGCACCACTGCCATATACAGAGATCTTAAGAACATAAGAACGGCCATACTGAGTCAGACCAAAGATCCATCTAGCCCAGTATCCTGTCTTCTTAGAGCAGCCAATCCCAGGTGCCCCAGAGGGAATGAACAGAACAGGTAACCATCAAGTGATCCATCCCCTGTCCCTCATTCCCAGCTTCTGGCAGACAGAAGCTAGGGACACCATCCCTGTCCATCCTAACTAATAGCCATTGATGGACCTATCCTCCATGAACTTATCTAGTTCTTTTTTTGAACCCTGTTAGTCTTGGCCTTCACAACATCCTCTGGTAAAGAGTTCCACAGGTAGTCTGTGTACTGTGTGAAGAAATGCTTCCTTTTGTTTGTTTTAAACCTGCTGCCCATTAATGTCATTTAGTGACCTTGTAACGATGCTGGTTCTGGTGGGACCAACTGAGTGCCAATTCAGGACTAATTGCTTAAAGCAGGGCAGTTGCAGCCCATGGCTGGGGTTTCTATGCACACCAAGGCAAACCAAACCCGCCAGACAGAGAGGACTTTGGTCTCACCCCACTGGCTAACCACAAGTCACACAAGCAATACCCTTAGACACTCCAGTTTCCCAGTATCCCCACCAGTGCCACTCGTTATGGGGACAAATGGTTATGAAAACCAATACCCCAGGAAAAGAAAAAAGGTTCTCTCGATCCTAAAGGACCAAGCCCCAGACCCAGGTCAATATACAAATCAGATCTTACCCACAAATCACGCTGTTGCCAATCCTTTAGAATCTAAAATCTAAAGGTTTATTCATAAAAGGAAAAAGATACAGATGAGAGGTAGAATTGGTTAAATGGAATCAATTACACACAGTCATGGCAAAGTTCTTGGTTCAGGCTTGCAGCAGTGATAGAATAAACTGCAGGTTCAAATCAAATCTCTGGAGTACATCCACAGCTGGGATGGGTCATCAGTCCTTTGTTCAATGCTTCAGTTTAGCAAAGAGGTAAGAAGCAGGATTGAAGACCAGATGGAGGAGCTGCAGCAGCTTTTTATATTCTTTTGCCATGTGGTCTGTCTTTCTTTGTCCCAAAGGCAAGCTGTCCATCACATGGCCTGGAAACACCTCAGAGTTCTGGCCATAGGCATGTCCCTGCATACCTTGCTGAGTCGCAAGGCGTGTCTGCCTTCTCTCAATGGGTCAATTGTATAGCTGATGGTCTTTAGTGGGCCATCAAGCAGGCTAGGCAGAGCTGACACCAACTTGTCTAGGGTGTCACCCAGAAGCATAGCACAAGTTTGAACTACAGACAGTATAGAGCCAATATTCATAACTTCAACCACAAAAATGATACACAGACAGCATAATCATAATGAGCAAACCATAATCTTGTCTTAGACACCTCATTTGACCCCCTTTATATAAGATTTGGTGCCACTACAGGATCTTGGTTACAACAATGATCTATATGGTCCCAGATTATGTCAATAATGTCACAGCCCCTAGTTTTTATGTTATGAGGAGTAAATAGCACTTCCTTATTTACTTTCTCCACACCAGTCATGATTTTATAGACCTCAATCATATCCCCCTTAGTTGTCTTTTGCAAGCTGAAAAGTCCCAGTCTTATTATGCTCTCCTCATATGGCAGCTGTTCCAAACCCCTAATCATTTTTGTTGCTCTTTTCTGAACCTTTTTCAGTTCCAATATCTTTTTTGGGCTGGGGCATCCACATCTGCACGCGGTATTCAAGATGTGGGAGTACCATGGATTTCTATAGAAGCAATATGATATTATCTATCCCTTTCTTAATGATGCCCAACATTCTAGTCTCTCTTTTGACTGTTGCTGCACATTGAGTGAATGTTTTTTGGAGAACTATCCACAATAACTTCAAGATCTTTTTTTGAGTGATAACAGTTAATTTAGATCCCATCGTTTTATATGTAGGGTTGGGATTATGTTTTCCAATGTGCATTACTTTGCATTTATCAATATTGAATTTCATCTGCCATTTTGTTGCCCAGTCACCTAGTTTTGAAAGATCCTTTTTTAGCTCTTCACAGTGTCTGGGACATACCTATCTTGAGTAGTTGTGTATCATCTGCAAATTTTTTCCTCCTCACTGTTTACTCCTTTTTCCAGATCATTTATGAATATGTTGAATAGACCCCTGGGGGACACCACTGTTTACCTCTCTACATTCTGAAAACTGACCATTTACTCTTACCCTTTGTTTCCTGTCTTTTAACCAGTTACCAATCAATGAGAGGACCTTCCCTCTTAACCCATGGCTGCTTACTTTGCTTAAGCACCTTTGGTGAGGGACCTTGTCAAAGGTTTTATGAAAATCTAAGTATACTATATCCACTGGATCCCCTTGTCAACATGATTGTTGACTACCTCAAAGAATATTAGTAAATTGGTGAGATATAATTTCCCTTTACAGAAACCATGTTGACTCTTCACCAACAAAGTCTCTTCATCTATGTGTCTGACAGTTTTGTTCTTTACTATAGTTTCAACCAGTTTGCCTGGTGCTGAAGTCAGGCTTACCAGCCTGTAATTGCTGGGATCACCTCTGCAGCCCTTTTTTTAAAAATTGGCATCACATTAGCTGTCCTCCAGTCATTTGGTACCTTTAAATGATAGGTTACAGACTACAGTTAGTAGTTCTGCAATTTCACATTTGAGTTCCTTCAGAACTCTTGGGTGAATACCATCTGTGCTACATGAAGAGGAGGAGGGGGATTAAGAACAGGATTGGATTTTTGGTGTCCTAAAAGGTTTGTGCATGTTTGATTAGCTGGTAGCCACGGCTAATTTCCTTCGTTTTCTTTCTCAGATCTTCCCTGGATGGGGGGGGTGAAAGGGCTTGAGCGTACCCCACAGGGAGGAATTTCCAAGTGCTCCTTCCTGGATTCAAAGGTGTGGGTTGTGTGGTTTGTTTTTTTTTTTTTTTGGGGGGGGGGGGTTGCATTTGGGCAGCGGCAGCATTTACCAAGCCAAGGTCAGAGAAAAGCTGTAACCCGGGGAGTTTAATACAACCCTGGAGTGGCAAGTATTATTTTTTAAAATCTTTGTGGGGGCCCCCACTTCTACACTCAGAGTGACAGAGTGGGGATTCCACCTCGACATGGTGGTAGAGAGGTGAGATAGTTTTAAAATCCTGAGGTCTGTGCTTCTGGTTCAAAAGGACACTTTTCCTTTTGGCTGCTTGAAAGCCAGGGAGGCTCCCACCCATCCCTTTTCTTTACTTTGCTGCCTGGGGGGAGAGGGGGGAAGGCACACCAAAGAAGCCAGGGAGTCCAAGAAGCAGTTGGTTTTTTTTTTTCTTTTCTAGTTTCAGGGCAACAAAATAGTTACCCTAAGAGTAGGGCAGCCTGTGCATGAGGTTGAGGTCAGGCACGAAACCTTAGGAAAAACCAGTCTTCCCAAAGTGGCATGCCCTTGTCATAAATATAAAGGGAAGGGTAAACCCCTTTGAAATCCCTCCTGGCCAGGGGAAAGCTCCTCTCATTTGTAAAGGGTTAAGAAGCTAAAGGTAAATTCGCTGGCACCTGACCAAAATGACCAATGAGGAGACAAGATACTTTCAAAAGCTGGGAGGAGGGAGAGAAACAAAGGGTCTGTGTGTCTGTCTATATGCTGGTTTTTCTGCCAGGGATAGACCAGGAATGGAGTCTTAGAACTTTTAGTAAGTAATCTAGCTACGTATGTGTTAGATTATGATTTCTTTAAATGGCTGAGAAAAGAATTGTGCTGAATAGAATAACTATTTCTGTCTGTGTATCTTTTTTGTAACTTAAGGTTTTGCCTAGAGGGGTTCTCTATGTTTTTGAATCTAATTACCCTGTAAGATATCTACCATCCTGATTTTACAGGGGGGATTTCTTTATTTCTATTTACTTCTATTTTTATTAAAAGTCTTCTTGTAAGAAACTGAATGCTTTTTCATTGTTCTCAGATCCAAGGGTTTGGGTCTGTGGTCACCTATGCAAATTGGTGAGGCTTTTTATCCAACATTTCCCAGGAAAGGGGGGGGTGCAAGTGTTGGGAGGATTATTCATTGTTCTTAAGATCCAAGGGTCTGGGTCTGTAGTCACCTAGGCAAATTGGTGAGGCTTTTTACCTAACCTTGTCCAGGAAGTGGGGTGCAAGGTTTTGGTAAGTATTTTGGGGGGAAAGACGCATCCAAACAGCTCTTCCCCAGTAACCAGTATTAGTTTGGTGGTAACGGCCAATCCAAGGACAACGGGTGGAATATTTTGTACCTTGGGGAAGTTTTGACCTAAGCTGGTAAAGATAAGCTTAGGAGCTTTTTCATGCAGGTACCCACATCTGTACCCTAGAGTTCAGAGTGGGGGAGGAACCTTGACAGCCCTGGAGAAAACAGACCTAGATCAACCCCAGACATCCAGCTCCATGACTGAAATGAAAGGAGGGTATGAGGGACTGGGAATTTCCCAGGAGGGAAGGGTCAGCCCTCCCCTGACCAAGATCCAGGTGCCAAGCTGGAGAGCTGCCCTTAACCCAGACTGAGTTCTGACTGCGGAAGACAGGGATTTCTTCCTACAGATGATTCATTTGGAAATGGAGGACAAAAGATAGGTGAAGCACTTGGAGTTCAACATGGAGGAGAGGAGACAGGCAAAAGGCTTCAAGGCAGAAGCAGAGGAGAGAAGAAAGGTGAAGCACTTAGAGGCAGAGTTAGTGCTGAAGCACTTAGAGCTGGAAAGGGCTAAGCTGTGTCCAGCAGGCAATACCAACAGTCCTTCTCCAGGTACTGCTCCCCACATACAAGGTAGGCGATGATACGGAGGCCTTCTTACAAAATTTCAAAAGGGCCTGTCTGGGGTACAACACCCCTACAGACCAGTATATGGTGGAGCAGATGCCGCAGCTCAGTGGACCCTTAGTAGAGGTGTCAGCTGAAATGCCTAAAGAACACATGAATGAGTACAAGCTTTTTAAATAAAAGGCCAGAATTAGAATGGGGCTAACACCCAAACATGTCCGTTGGTGGTTCAGAGCCCTAAGGAGATATGGCATTTTCCCAACATGCCTACCACATTATAAAAAACTTGGGATGCCTGGATATCAGGAGCAAGTATTAAATCTCTGGAAGATCTGTCTCTGCTAATGCAAATGGAGCAGTTCTTAGAGGTTGTTCCTGATGAAATAGAAAGATACATCCTAGATGGGAAGCCCAAAACTGTAATTGAGGCGGGGGAGACTGGAACCAAATGAGTGGGGGTGGAGGAGAAGAAAGCTAGTAGCAGTGGAGTGGATATCAGCAGGGGTAACCCAAGACAACACCCCACCATCAGGGTCATCCTAAAGCCCCACCTGGCAAGGAGGAGCCCTCCACACAGCCAGGGAAGCCCAAGATGCCCTCTCATGTAGCTGTGCATATTCTGGGTCCTTTCCCTAAGAAGACACCAAGAGGAAAGCTGTACATCCTGACTTTCATGGATTTTGCCACCCCATGGCCGGAAGCAGTAGCTCTAAGCAACACCAAGGTTAAAAGAATGAGCCAGGCATTGATAGATATTTTTGCCAGGGTAGATTTGCCCTCCAATATCCTTACAGATTCAGGAACTAACTTCCTGGCAGGGACCATGAAACGTCTTCAGGAAGCTCATGGGATGAGCCACATGGTTGCCATCATCAAATGAATGGCCTCGTGGAGAATTTTAATGGGATCTTGGAGGCCATGACACGTAAATTCATGAATGAGCACTCCAATGATTGGGACCTAGTGTTGCAGCAGTTGCTGTTTGCCTGCAGGGCTGTACCACATCCCAGTTTGGGATTTTCACCCTTTGAACTCATTTATGGCCATGAAGTTAAGGGGCCATTACAGCTGGTAAAGCAGCAATGGGAGGGGGTTACATCTTCTCCAGGAATTAACATTTTGGACTTTTGTAACCAACCTGCAAAACACCCTCAAAGAGTCTCTAGCCCTTGCTTGAAAAAACCTACAGGATGCTCAACAGGAGCAAAAGGCCAGAGAGCATTCCTTCAAAGTAGGTGACCAAGTCATGGTCCTGAAAGCGGTCCAGGCCAATAAGATGGAAGCATTGTGGGAGGGCCGTTTATGGTCCAAGAGCGCCTGGGAGCTGTTAATTACCTCTTTGCATTCTCAGAACCTACTCTACAACATAAAGTATGCTATGTTAATTCTCTAAAGCTCTTTTATTCCAGAGAAATCAAGGTTCTCCAGTTTACAGCCCAGGAGAGAGACTATGCTGAGTGGCCAGAAGGAGTCTATGACGGAAAAAGCAACGCTGGCATGGAAGAGGTGAGCCTTGGGCGTAAGCAGTGACAGCAAATCCAGGAGCTGTGCACCAGCTTCATGCTAATGTTTTCAGCCACCCCAGGATGGACAGAATGGGCATTCCACTCCATTGACACAGGTGATGCTCACCCAATTAGAGCCCAGCCCTACCAGATGGCTCCTCAAGCCAAAACTGTGATAAAAAGGGAGATCAAGGACCTGTTACAGACTGATGTAATCTGCCCTCTGAGAGCACATGGGCCTTTCCAGTGGTTCTGGTTCCCAAACCAGATGGGGAAATTTGCTTTTGTGTGGACTACAGTAAGCTAAATGCTGTAACTCACCCAGAAAACTATCCAATGCCATGCACAGATGAGCTATTGGAGAAACTGGGACATGCCCAGTTCATCTCTACCTTAAACTTAATTAAGGTGTACTGGCAAGTGCCACTAGATGACCCAGCCAAGGAAAGGTCAGCCTTCATCACCCATGTATGAATTTAATGCGCTCCCTTTTGGACTGTGAAATGCATCCACCACCTTCCAGAGACTGGTAGATAACCCTCTGGTTGGAGTTGGGGAATTTGCAGTCGCCTACCTCACCAATGTGGCTTATTCTCAGATTCATGGGCAGAACACCTGGAACACCTCCAATCTGTCTTCCAGCACATAAGGGAGGCAGAATTAACCATTAAGACCAAAAGGTGTCAAATAGACCTAAGCAGGGTAACATACCTTGGACACCAGGTGGGTCAAGGTACTATCAACCCCTATAGGCTAAGGTAAATGCTATCCAAAATTGGCCTGTCACTAAATCAAAGAAGCAGGTCCAATCCTCCTTGGGCTTGGCCGGGTATTACTGACTATTTGTACCACACTACAGCCAAATTGTTACCCCACTGACAGACCTGACCAGAAAAAAAAAACCAAATGCAGTTCAGTGGACTGAAGTGTCAGAAAGCCTTTAACCAGCTTAAGGCAGCCCTTACGTCTGACCCTATACGGAGGGCCCCAGACTTCAACAAACTGTTCATCGTAACCACAGATGCGTCCAAGCGTGGTGTGGGAGCAGTTTTAATGCAGGAAGGACCAGATCAACAATTCCATCCTGTCACGTTCCTCAGCAAAAAACTTTCTGAGAGGGAAAGCCATTGGTCAGTCTCAGAAAAAGAATGTTACGCCCTTGTGTAAGCTCTGGAGAAGCTACACCCATACATTTGGGGACATCAGTCTGCAGGTGGAACCGCCCGTGCTGCACTGAAGTGACTTCACACAGTCAGAGAGACTAAGAAAAAACTTCTTTCGGTGGAGTTTAGCTCTTCAAAACTTTGATTTTAAGATACAATGCATTTCAGGAGCCTCTAACAAAGTAGCTGATGCACTCTCCTGGGAAGGTTTCCCAAAATCAGCCGGTTAAAAATGTCCCTACGTTCTAAGTCATTGTAATCCTTGAAATGTAAAAAGTACTGTTTAGTGCTTCATTTAATTATTAGTAAAATTAGAGGTGCATGTATTTTATTAACTCTGTTTCCTAAACCTCCAGGAAGAAATCCCAGCCAGTGTGGACCCGACCTGAACCAGGTTGGCCAGCACCGTCTCTGATTTGGGAGGTGTGTGATACATGGATGGGGGACAGGGAGGGGGGGTGAGTAGCTCCCTTTGATGGACACCCAGCCAGTCAGTTAGTTGTAAAATCCCTCTTGGTCTGTTCTCTGCTTGCTTTACCTGTAAAGGATTAACAAGCCCACAGGTAAAAGAAAAGGAGTGGGCACCTGACCAAAAGAGCCAATGGGAAGGTAGAACTTTTTAAAATTGGGGGAAAAAAATTTGCCCTTTGTCTGGTCTCTGGGCTTCAGGGACAGAGCAGCAATGCTGTGTAAAGCTTGAACCAGGTATGAAAATTCATCTTCCATAGCTAGAAGAAATTATTTGGATAGGGAATGTTTAGTTAGACACAATCAGGTTGTTTTTTTTATTTTGGCTCATGGATCTCATCTGTGCTGACCCCAGATGCTTTTGTTTGCTTGTAACCTTTAAGCTGAACCCCCCAAGAAAGCTATTTTGGGTGCTTGATTTTTGGAATTGCTCTTTTAAAATCTAGCAAGAGCCTAAGTTCCAGATGTAATTTTTTTCCTTTGTTTTTAACAAAATTTACCTTTTTTTAAGAACAGGATTGGATTTTTGGTGTCCTAAGAGGTTTGTACACGTTTGATTAGCTGGTAGCCACAGCTAATCATCATTTTCTTTCTCTACTCTTCCCCGGAGTGGGGGTGAAAGGGCTTGATGGTACCACACAGGGAAACTAGATTCCCCGGGGGAAGGAGACCAAAGCCCTGAGGTAAGTGGGGAAGTGGGATACCAGGAGGAAGCATGAGCGGGAGCGTGTGAGAGAGGGCGGCTCCTGCCTCATACTGAGAACAAGGGTTGATCAGCGGGTTCTCAAGTACCTATATACAAATGCACAAAGCCTGGGAAACAAGCAGGGAGAACTGGAAGTCCTGGCAAAGTCAGGGAATTATGATGTGATTGGAATAACAGAGACTTGGTGGGGTAACTCACATGACTGGAGTATTGTCATGGATGGGTATAAACTGTTCAGGAAGGACAGGCAGACCACAAATGGTGGGGGAGTTGCACTGTATGTAAGGGAGCAGCATGACTGCTCAGAGCTCAAGTATGAAACTGCAGAAAAACCTGAGAGTCTCTGGATTAAGTTTAGAAGCATGAGCAACAAGGGTGATGTCATGGTGGGAGTCTGCGATAGACCCCTGGACCAGGAGGATGTGGTGGATGAGGCTTTCTTCCAGCAACTCGCAGAAGCTACTAGATCGCACGCCCTGGTTCTCATGGGCGACTTCAATCACCCCGATATCTGCTGGGAGAGCAATGCAGCGGTGCACAGACAATCCAGGAAGTTTTTGGAGACTGTAGGGGACAACTTCCTGGTGCAAGTGCTGGAGGAACCAACTAGGGGCAGAGCTCTTCTTGACCTGCTGCTCACAAACCGGGAAGAATTAGTAGGGGAAGCTAAAGTGGATGGGAACCTGGGAGGCAGTGACCATGAGATGGTCTAGTTCAGGATCCTGACACAAAGAAGAAAGGAAAGCAGCAGAATATGGACCCTGGACTTCAGAAAAGCAAACTTTGACTCCCTCAGGGAACTGATGGGCAAGATCCCCTGGGAGAATAACATGAGGGGGAAAGGTGTCCAGGAAAGCTGGCTGTATTTTAAAAGAATCCTTATTGAGGTTACGGGGACAAACCATCCCGATGTGCAGAAAGAATAGTAAATATGGCAGGCGACCAGCTTGGCTTAACAGTGAAATCCTTGCTAATCTTAAACACAAAAAAGAGGCTTACAAGAAGTGGAAGATTGGACAAATGACAAGGGATGAGTATATAAATATTGGTCGGGCATGTAGGAATAAAATCAGGAAGGCTAAATCACACCTGGAGTTGCAGCTAGCGAGGGATGTTAAGAATAACAAGAAGGGTTTCTTCAGGTATGTTGGCAATAAGAAGAAAGCCAAGGGAAGTGTGGGTCCCTTACTGAATGAGGGAGGCAACCTAGTGACAGAGGATATGGAAAAGCTAATGTACTCGATGCTTTTTTTTTTTTTGCCTCTGTCTTCACAAACAAGGTCAGCTCCCAGACTACTGCACTGGGCAGCACAGCATGGGGAGGAGGTGGCCAGCCCTCTGAAGGAAGAAGTGGTTCTGGACTATTTAGAAAAATTGGACGTGCACAAGTTCATGGAGCCAGATGCGTTGCATCCAAGAGTGCTAAAGGAGTTGGCAGATGTGATTGCAGAGCCATTGGCCATTATCTTTGAAAACTCATGGCGATCAGGGGAAGTCCCAGAAGACTGGAAAAAGGCTAATGTAGTGCCTATCCTTAAAAAAGGGAAGAAGGAGGATCCTGGGAACTACAGGCCAGTCAGCCTCACCTCAGTCCCCAGAAAAGTCATGGAGCATGTCCTCAAGGAATCAATTCTGAAGCACTTAGAGGAGAGGAAAGTGATCAGGAACAGTCAGCATGGATTCACCAAGGGCAAGTCATGCCTGACTAATCTAATTGCCTTCTATGACGAGATAACTGGTTCTGTGGATGAAGGGAAAGCAGTGGACGTGTTGTTCCTCGACTTTAGCAAAGCTTTTGACACTGTCTCCCACAGTATTGTCAGCAAGATAAAGAAGAATGGGCTGGGTGCACTACAAGGTGGGTAGAAAGTTGGCTAGATTGTTGGGCTCAACCGGTAGTGATCAATGGCTCCATGTCTAGTTGGCAACTGATATCTAGCAGAGTGCCCCAAGGGTCAGTCCTGGGGCCAGTTTTGTTCAATATCTTTAACGATCTGGAGGATGGTGTGGATTGCACCCTCAGCAAGTTTGCGGACGACACTAAACTGGGAGGAGTGGTAGATACGCTGGAGGGCAGGGATAGGATACAGAGGGACCTAGACAAATTGGAGGATTGGGCCAAAAGAAATCTGATGAGGTTCAACAAGGACAAGTGCAGAGTCCTGCACTTAGGATGGAAGAATCCCATGCACTGCAACAGACTAGGGACCGAATGGCTAGGCAGCAGTTCAGCAGAAAAGGACCTAGGGGTGACAGCGGACGAGAAGCTGGATGAGAGTCAGTGTGCCCTTGTTGCCAAGAAGGCCAATGGCATTTTGGGATGTATACGTAGGGGCATTGCCAGCAGATCGAGGGACATGATTGTTCCCCTCTATTCGACATTGGTTTAGGCCTCATATGGAGTACTGTGTCCAGTTTTGGGCCCCACGCTACAAGAAGGGTGTGGATAAATTGGAGAGAGTCCAGCGAAGGGCAACAAAAATGATTAGGGGTCTAGAACACATGACTTCTGAGGAGAGGCTGAGGGAACTTGGATTGTTTAGTCTGCGGAGGAGAAGAATGAGGGGGGATTTGATAGCTGCTTTCAACTACCTGAAAGGTGGATCCAAAGAGGATGGATCTAGACTATTCTCAGTGATAGCAGATGACAGGACAAGGAGTAATGGTCTCAAGTTGCAGTGGGGGAGATTTAGGTTGGATATTAGGAAAAACTTTTTCACTAGGAGGGTGGTGAAACACTGGAATGCGTTACCTAGGGAGTTGGTGGAATCCCCTTCCTTAGAAGTTTTTAAGGTCAGGCTTGACAAAGCCCTGGCTGGGATGATTTAGTTGGGGTTGGACTAGATGGCCTCCAGAGGTCCCTTCCAACTCTGTTGTTCTAGGATTCTAGGGAGGAATTTCCAAGTGCTCCTTCCTGGATTCAAAGGTGTGGAGTTTTTTGCATTTGGGTGGTGGCAGCGTTTACCAAGCCAAGGTCAGAGACAAGCTGTAACGTTGGGAGTGTAATACAAGCCTGGAGTGGGCAGTATTAATTTTTAAAATCCTTGCAGGTGCCCAACTTCTGCACTCTAAGTGCCAGAGTGGGGATTCAGCCTGGACACCATCTGGTCCTGGTGACTTATTACTGTTTAGTTTATCAATTTGTTCCTAAACCTCCTCTAATGACACCTCAATCTGGGACAGTTCCTCAGATTTGTCACCTAAAAAAGAATGGCTGAGACTTGAGAATATTTCTCACATCTTCAGCTATGAAGAACGATGCAAAGAATTCATCTAGTTTCTCCTCTATGGCCTTATCGTCCTTGAGTGCTCCTTTAGCATCTCAATCGTCTGATGGCCACACTGGCTGTTTAGCAGGCTTTCTGCTTCTGATGTACTTAAGATTTCCTATTACTTTTTGAGTCTTTGGTTAGTTGTTGGCCAAATTATTTTTTGGCCTTCCTAAATATATTTTTACACTTCATTTGCCAGAGTTTATACTCCTTTATATTTTCCTCACTAGGATTTTAACTTCTACCTTTTAAAGGATACCATTTTTCCTCTCATTGCTTCTTTTACTTTGTTTAGCCACAGTGGCACTTTTTTGATTTTTTTTTTTTTTTTTTTTTTAATGTGGGGTATACATTTAAGTTGAGCCTCTATTATGGTGTCTTTAAAAAGTTTCCATGCAGCTAGCAGTTATTTCACTTTTGGCACGGTACCTTTTAAATTTGTTTAACTAACTTCCTCATTTTTGTGTAGTTCCTCTTTCTGAAATTAAATGCTACCATGTTGGGTTGCTGTGGTGTTTTTTCCCCATCACAAGGATGTTAAATCTAATTATATTATGGTCACTATTACCAAGCAGTTCAGCTATATTCACCTCTTGGACCAGATCCTAGGCTCCACTTAGGACTAAATCAAGAATTGCTTCTCCTTTTGTGGGTTCCAGGACTAGCTGCTCCAAGAAGCAGTAATTTAAGGTGTCAAGAAATTATCTCCGCATCCCATTCTGAAGTGACAGGTACCCAGTCAATATGGGGATAGTTGAAATTCCCATTATTATTGAGTGTTTAATTTTAATAGCTTCTCTAATCTCCCTGAGCATTTCACAGTCACTATCATCATCCTGGTGAAGTGGCTGGTAATATATCCCTACTACTATATTCTTATTATTCAAGCATGGAATTACTACCCATAGAGATCCTATGGTACAGTTTTTGGTTCATTTAAGATTTTTACTTCATTTGATCTGTCCTGTCCTTCTGATATATTTTTGTACCCTGGTATTACTGTGTCTCATTGATTATCCTCATTCCACCAAGTTTTCTGCGATGCTTGTTATATCAATATCTTCATTTAATA
The DNA here is from genome assembly GCF_965152235.1 of Eretmochelys imbricata. Lineage (NCBI taxonomy): Eukaryota > Metazoa > Chordata > Testudines > Cheloniidae > Eretmochelys > Eretmochelys imbricata. Next base: position 42,417,751 of record NC_135581.1, on the reverse strand, counting down.
CAAGGCACTCTAGTTCACCCATCTTATTATTTAGACTTCTAGCATTGATATATGAGCACTTTTAAAAACTTGTCACTTTTTAGCTGTCTGCCATCCCATAATGTAACTCAATGGGACTTCTTTTCATTTGACTGTTTCTCATCAGATTCTACCTGTATTTTATCATTTTCCATCCTCTCCTCCTTACTAGGACTTAGGGGAGGATCTATTAATGGAGATTCTCTAAGGGATGTCTCTGTCCAAACCACATGCTCCTCTGCACCTATCAGCTTTCCCCCAGCCCTTTTTTTAAAAACTGCTCAATGACCTTTTTAATTTTAAGTGCCAACAATCTCGTTCCATTTTGGTTTAGGTGGAGCCCGTCCTTCCTGTATAGGCTCCCCTTTTCCCAAAAGTTTCCCCAGTTCCTAATAAATTTAAACCTCTCCTCCCTACACCATCATCTCATCCATGCATTGAGACCCTGCAGTTCTGCCTGTCTAACTGGCCCTGCACATGGAACTGGAAGCGTTTCAGAGAATACTACCATGGAGGTCCTGGACTTCAATCTCTTACTTACCAGCCTAAATTTGGCCTCCAGGACCTCTCTCCTATCCTTCCCAATGTCGTTGGTACCTACATGTACTATGACCACCAGCTCCTCTCCAGCACTACACAAATCTATCTAGATGTCTTGAAAGATCTACAACCTTCATACCAGGCAGGTAAGTCACCATGCAGTTCTCCAAGTCATTGCAAACCCAGCTATCTATGTTTCTAGTGATTGAATTGCCTATTACTAATAACAGTCTCTTCTGAAAAACTGGAGTTTCCCTCCCCCAGACAGGTATCCTCAGTGCGAGAGGATACCACAACATTGTCTGGAAGGAGGGTTCCACCTATGGGATCATTTCCCTCTGCTCCAGTTGGATGTTCTCCTTCCCTGAGACTTTCATCCTACTCAGGAGCACAGAGACTGTCAGACCGGGGGTGGGACCATTCTACTGTATCCCAGAAAGTCTCAGCTGTGTTCCTCTGTCTCCCTTAATGCCTCCAGTTCAGCCACTCTGGTCTCTAAAGCCTGTACACTGTCTGAGGGCCAGGAGCTCCTTGCACCAAATGCACACACATGCCTCCATAGTGCAGGTAATTATACATGCAGCTTTGAACACAAACTGGATAGCCCCCTGTGATAAATGAAATGGGTTGGGTAGCTCCCTTTTAGTATCTGTTCCCTACTTGCTTTACCTATAAAGTGTTAGTCTGACTGCATGCATAGGTAAAAGGAAGTAAGTGGGCACCAGTTCAAAAGAGGCAATGAGAAGGCTAGAACATTTTAAAATTGAAACAGACTCCCCTTTTATCTGTCTGGTTGTCCTCCTGGAGAGGAGACAGAGAAGCAATGCTGTAAGAAGCTTTGAGCCAGATATGAAAAAATCAGAGCATACCTAGAAACTCCAGATATGTAAGTAGATCAGGAAATGTCTAGGAAGATGCAATTAGGTTTCTTTTAGGCTTGTGGACTCCTCCTGTACTAACCCCAGGTGCTTTTGTTTGGCTTGTAACCTTTAAACTGGACCTCAGTTATTTTGATGCTTAATCCTTAAGTGTTTTTTTAAATCTAGCAATAGTCTGAGGTTTTTAAGATGTATTTTCTTTAATACCTTTTTAAGAACAGGATTGGATGTGTCCTAAGGTTTATGCACATGTTTGTTTAGCTGGTGGCAACAGATGATTTTCTTCTTTCTCTGCTCTTCCCTGGAGAGGGGGGTGAAGGGGCTTCAGGGTACCTCACAGGAAGGAATTCCCAAGTGCTCCTTCCTGGGTTCTCAAATTAAGGGCCCTTGCATTTGGGTAATGGCAGCATCTACATCCTTGGAAGTTTTATACAAGCTTGGAGTGGCCAGTATTTTTTAGAATCCACAAGGGCCCCCACCTTCTGCACTCAAAGTACCAGAGTGGGGAATCAGCCTTAACACCCCCACTCTGTGGTTGGACTTCTGCCTGCATTCTCTTTTTACTCCTGAAGTTTGTTCCTTTACGGTTTTGTTTTTATCAGTGGGTGTTTTAGGCCTTACATTTTTAAGGAATGTAAAGTGTATCTAGCCTTCCCTCACACTGCCCCTGTAACCTCCCTCGCAAACCTCCTGTTAGCTGCTCCCGGTCACTTAGAGCAGGCTTTTTGAAGTCCTGGTCTTCCTGATTAGCCCTGCCCCCTGGTTAAGAGCTAATAAAACCTCCCTACTCCTACTCAAGAGTCCCCTGTCTATACATCCAAGGATCACATTAGCCCTTTTGGCCACAAAATTGCACTGAAATTTATTATCCACTATGACCCACCAGTCCATTTCAGGGTCACTGCTTCTAAATAGTCCCCCCTGCTGTAAATATGGCCAACATTATTTGTTCCTAGAGGTATAATATTACATTTGGATGTAGTAAAAAACATAGTGTGCTTATGCCCAGCTTTCCAAGTGATCCAGATCACTCTGTATCAATGACATGTCCTTTTCATTATTTGAATTACTTGATGATGATTACCTGTTCTGTTCATTCCCTCTGAGGCACCTGGCATTGACCATTGTTGGAAGACAAGATACTAGGCTAGATGGACCTCTGATCTGAACCAGTATGGCTGTTCTAATATACCACTCCCCCTGTCTGTGTCCACTGCAAAATTTATCAGTAATCACTTGGTTTTCTTCCAGGGCATTGATTAAAATTTCCAACAGAGGGCCATGAACTGATCCCTGGGGAAAACCACTAAACATACCCACTCAAGGATAATTCTCCATTTACAGTTACATTTTGAAATCTGGCCCCAGTCACCCCTGCTGGATCTTCATCTGATCTGTCTGCCTCCCCACCCACCTTCACCATCCCCTTGGCTCCCATTCCAAGTTTCCCCTCCCGGGGCTTCTTGTTCAGCCTCCCACCCAGATTCTTGTTGCATTCTCTTTGCCCAGCAAGTCCCAGTTCTGCCCCACACCTTAGCTCCTTGTCATGAGTCTCATTCCCCCTAAACCACTCTGTTCCATCTCCTCCCCAGCTTCTCACCTGACTCCCCATTCACTAGCTCCCAGTCCATCCCTGTTTCCTTCCTTACTCCCAGTCCCCTTGCCCAGCAAGGGGCAACCTCTCTTGCCTCTCCCCACTCACAATCTCCTTGCCTACCTAGCTACAGTCTCCCCCTCTCCAACTCCCAGTTTCCCTCTGTGACAGGTGGGTCATAAACCCCCTTGGGACTGCCACCTGATGTACTGAGACTACCTCTGAGTCAGTTTTCCCTGGCAGCTTGAGACTTCAGTACCCTGCCTTGTTGAGCCAGACACCCTAGCCTGCTGCAACCACAGACCCAGGTGTGAACCACATCCCCCAAAAGCTGCAGGCTTAACTGAAAACTGCTTAAGAAATGCTCCTGTCTCCAGCACCCAGTAGGGTCCAAACCCCAAATGAATCTGTTTTACTCTGTATAAAGCTTATACATGGTAAAATCATAACTTGTTTGCCCTCTAACATTGATAGAGATATGCACAGTTGTTTGCTTCCCCCAGGTATTAATACTTGCTCTGGGTTAATAAGTGACTTTATTAAATATAAAAAGTAGGATTTATGTGGTTCCAAGTAATAACAGATAGAACAAAATGAATGACCAAGCAAAATAAAACAAACACAGAAGTCTAGGCCTAATACAGTAGAAAACTAAATGCAGGTAAATCTCACCCTGGGAGATGTTCCAATAAGTTTCTTTCATAGACTAGACTCCTTCCTAGTCTGGGTCCAGCAATCAATCACACCCCTATAGTTACAGGGGGAGGAGGGATAGCTCAGTGGTTTGAGCATTGGCCTGCTAAACCCAGGGTTGTGAGTTCAATCATTTAGGGATTGGGGCAAAAATTGGGATTGGTCCTGCTTTGAGCAAGGGATTGGACTAGATGACCTCCTGAGGTCCCTTCCAACCCTGTTATTCCATTATTCTACTGTCCTTTGTTCCAGTTTTTCAGGCATCTCTTTGGGGATACCATCTTCTGAGCCAGCTGAAGACAAAATGGAGGGGCTTCCAGAACCTTCTATATTCTCTCTAGTGCCACATCAGCCACAAGATGGAGTCTCTAGGCACCTGGGCAAGTCACAGGTCTATGAATGATTCAGCTTTTTGCAGGCTGACACCATTGTTTACATGTTAGTTTGAACATTCCCAGGAAAGCTCAGATGCTGATTGGCATCTTAACAATGGACTCTGGGAGTACTCCCAATTACTTGAATAACCCCTTCACACTATGTTGACCAAACCTGCCTGATGTGCTTCCTACAGCAAACACTTTAAATACAAACAGAGCCAATGCTCATAACTTCAGATATAAAAATGATACATGCATACAAAATAGGATGAATATATTCAGTAGATCATAACCTTTGCAGAGATGTTACATGGCATATCTAGCATAAAATATTCTAGTTATGTCATATTTACACTCAATCATATTTCTATAAAGCATTATGGGGTGCAATGTCACACCATCCTCCTCTGCCAAGCTTTTTGTCCCAATTTATTGTCTCTCACCCAGTCCTGCATGTAATTCAGGCAGTTTATTGATCTATGCTGCCTAGGCATCAGTAAGTGGGACATTGAGGGCACAGAAGAGACTGGTTCCATGCTCTAAGATCCTGGGCCCAGATCCAGCACAGCTCAGAGCAGCCCAGAACTGTGATTGCAGGAAAAATCCTGCTCAGCCCCCTGCAGCTCTGCACTGGGGTGTGCTCAGAGGAGATGGAACTTTTGTGGAAAAGCTGCAAAGCTCTAGCAATTTACTGAGCATGTGAAAACTACAATCTTTCAAAGCTGTATAATTTGGCCAAATTTGGGTGGAGTTTCACAAGGATGATAAAAGGCAGATTCCTGACAAATGTTAAGTCCCTTCTCCAAAGTATGAGGACACTAGAGAGTCTTAATAAAATAGACACTGGATTTTTTAAACATGGGAACAATAACTTATTGTCCCCAGTTTCATTCTCAGAAACAGCTGAACCATTTTGGTTAAGTTTTCCAGAAAAAATTTGCCTGAAGGAGACAGCTGGCATGGAAAATTTCATCCCAAACAGTTAATTTGAAAAAGGTATGAGCAACTGAAAACAGGGTCTTAGTACAGGAAGTGTTGGTTAACCTTAATAGCAGGCAGTACTACAAATCCCACCTAGAATCTGTCTCCCCATGTTTAATATAATTCATTGTGGATGCCTCTAGAGGACCTAGGTGTCCACCTGGTCCTGACCTCTGTCCCTCCCTTTCTTCCCAGGGCCACCCTGTTACCCACCCTCTCTACCCTGGGGAAATCCATCTCCATTATCAGACCTCTCCCATTGGGCTGCAAAGACCCCACCCTCTGTCACGTCCTCTCGTTCCGACAGCAAGTGCAGCTTCAACTGCCGCTGGCGGCAAATGATGGAGAGGTGCTCAAGAGGTCATTCCTGGTCCCCTACCAGGAGGCCCATTAGCGGGTGCATTATTCCATGGGGGAGGCCTGGTGCTACCTCTGCTGGGCAATGGGCACATCTAGAGAGACTGCCCCCTGCCCAGCAAAGGGGGGCATCCAGGACACCCAAGCCCTGGCAGGGCACCAACCCTGTTATCGCTGGTGCCCCAGGCTTCCCAGTGCTGCCCCTCCTCCTCCTCAGTCCACCAGTGCTCCCACTAGGGCCCACAGGGTACTTCCCCCAGCACACCCAGGTGAGCAGAAGAGCCCTGCCTCTGCTGCCTGCAATCCAGCAGGGCCCCTAGAGGAGAGTTTGGCTGGGATACCACCAAGCATGGGAGAGGGCCTGCCCCAGGGGGGAATCGTCCCTCCCTCATGCCACCCCACCGCTGCCTCCCACAGTCCCTGAGACATCACCCTTGCCCCCCAACCCGGCCCTTGTTAGCCAGCTCCCAGAAGCCATGGAGGGCTGGGCCCTAGTCCAGGGGAAGCGAGGCAAGTGGAAGGCTTGAGCTCCGCTCCTCCCATCCAGTGCAGAAGCCCCCCAGAAGACCAGAAAGGGGGGCACCACTGCTGAGCCTTCTGCCTTGCCCGTGGGTGCGTTCCACCCACCAGTACCGGCTGGGGAAGGTGTGGCAGCATGGGAAAGCAGTACCACCCCTCCACTGGAGTCCCTCCCCTACATTGGAGCCCCTCCTGCCCCATTACCATCTGGAGCCCCTGTGAGCCCCGAGGCGAGTGTCGCTTCAGGCGCTGGCAGGGAGAACTCCAGGGCGGTGGAAGGAGAGCTCCCTCTCATCTACAAGGAGATTGAGGCCCTGGGTCTGACCCCAGTCACTCAGGGGAAGGACAACCCTCTGCCAGGGGACCTCGATCTGAGCAACTTCACCCCGGCCCCTCCCCCTTCTCCATGCGCCCTCCCCCTAACCGCTGCTTCTGCTCCCGCCTCTGAGGGTTCTCGGGCTCCTCCATCTGCCCAGCCACAGGTGGCACCCTGCTGATGGCCACGTGGCGCCAGCCCATTGGGCATTACATCAGGGGTCTGCCCCGTGCCTGCCCGTCTTGGTGGGCTATGGGGCTGTGTCAGGGGTCCCTCCAGAGGATAGCTGGGGGCTAGTGATCCCGGGCCACCATACGCTGCGAGAGGAGCGTCCCAGGTGCTCTCCTTCCTTCGGGAGGAGGGAGTACTCTGTGGTTTTCCTGCAGGAGACCCATACGGATCCAGCCGCTGAAGACAGCTGGCAGCTGGATTGAGGGGACAGGGTCTATTTTAGCTATCTCACAGTTTGTACGCCTGGAGTGGCGACCCTGTTCTCCCCCGGCCTATGGCCTGAGGTGCTGGGGGTCGCCGAGGCTGTGCCAGGCCACCTGCTGCGCCTCTGGGTCCATATGCAGGGGCTCGTGGTCAATCTTATTAATGTCTATGCAGGCCTGGAATGGCTGCGTTTCTTTCAGCAGGCGTCCGCCTTCCTCGGCGCCTTGGATCCTCACGAGTGCCTGGTTCTGGGCGGGGACTTTAATACTACCCTCAAGGAGCAGAACCGTTCGGGGACTTAGTGGTGCCCGGCCGAAGCGGATGTCCTCCAGGAGATAGACCATTGCTCCCTGGTGGACATCTGGCACGACCACCACCCGGACAACGTCTCAACGTTCACCTTTGTCCGCATGGAGGCCCATTGATTGTGCCACTCCCAGTTGGCCTGTATCTACTTATCACGTTTCCACCTTTCACTGGCCCACTCCTCCAGCATCCAGACAGCTCTGTTCTCCAATCATTCAGCCACCGTGACAGCCTCTCTCTGCGCAGAGAGGCTGGGGCCGGCCTATTGGCATTTTAACAACTTGTTGGAGGAGGTGGGCTTCGTGGCGTCCTTCCGGGAGTTCTGTCTGGCCTGGTGAGGGCAGCGGCCTGCCTTTCCCTTGGCGTGGCGGTGGTGGGACCTGGGGAAGGTGCGCACCTGGCTCTTCTGCCGTGACTAAACCTGGGGTGCCAGCCGACAGAGGGATGCGGCGATAGAGCAGTTGGAACGGGAGGTCTTAGAGCTGGAGAGGCATCTGGCTGCCAGCCCCAAGGATCTGCCCCTCTGCGGAGCGTGCCGGGAGAAGCGGCAGGAGCTTGGGGCCCTCAAGGACCATCAGGCCCAGGGTGCCTTTGTTCGATCCCGCATCCACCTCCTTCAGGAGATGGCTCCCGCTTCTTCTACGCCCTGAAGAAGAGGGGCCCCCCCCCCCCCAAGAAGGACATCACCTGCCACCTAGCAGAGGACAGCACCCCCCCAGACCCCCACAGATCCAGCAGAGATGTGCGAGAGGGCCAGGGCCTTCTACGCAGGCCTTTTCTCCCCAGATCCGACTGATCTTAATGCTCTGAGAGTGTTCTGGGATAAACTCCCAACAGTCAGCATGGGCGACCGGGACCAGCTAGAGCTGCCTCTCACTCTGGCCAAGTTCTCGGAAGCCCTCCGCTGCATGCCCACCAATAAATCTCCGGGCATGGACGGGCTGACTGAGGAGTTTTACCATGTGTTCTGGGACGTCCTCAGCCCAGGCCTAGTCACCGTCTGGGCTGAGTCTTTGTAGAGCGGGGTCCTCTTTCGTGCAGGCGAGCTGTGCTAGTTTTATTGCTGAAGAAGGGGGACCTCCACGATTTACAAAACTGGGGTCCCGTCTCACTCCTCAGCACGGATGACAAGGTCGTAGCGAGAGCCATCTCTCTGTGGCTAGGGTCTGTGCTGGCGGACGTGGTCCACCCAGACCAGAACTACACTGTCCCGGGCTGCACCATCTTCAACAGCCTGTGTCTGGTCTGGGACCTCTTGGAACTCGGGTGTAGGGACAGTCTGCCGTTCGCCCTCCTGTCCCTGGATCAGGAGAAAGCATTCGACAGGGTTGATCACGGTTATCTCCTGAGCACTCTGTGAGCATTTGGCTTTGGACCCCAGTTTGTGGGTTTTCTCTGGGTGCTGTATGCCTCCGCAGAGTGTCTGGTCAGGCTCAACTGGACCCTGACCGAACTGGTCAGCTTCGGGCGAGGAGTATGGTAAGGGTGCCCCCTCTTGGACCAGCTGTATGCTCTGGCGATAGAGCCCTTCTTCTGTCTCCTCTGCACGAGGTTGCCAGAGTTGGTGCTGCGGGAGCTGGAGCTGTGGCTGGTCCTGTTGGCGTACACTGACGATGTGCTCCTCGTGGTCTAGAGCCCGGGTGACTTGGCGCGGGTGGAGGCTTGCCAGGCCATCTACTTGGCAGCCTCCTCTGCCCAAGTCAACTGGGTCAAGAGCTCTGGCTTTGTGGTAAGGGACTGGTGGCAGGCAAGCTCCCTCCCACCCATGCTTCAGGCCATCTGGTAGAGCATGAGTCTGCTGCTCTATGTTGGTGTTTACCTTTCTGCCATGCATCCCTCTCCACTGGAGAACTGGCACGATTTACAGAGTGGGGTGATAGAGCGGCTCCAGAAATGGACAGGACTGCTCCAGTGCCTCTCCCTTTGAGGGAGAGCACTGGTGCTTAATTAACTAGTTCTGTCCATGCTCTGGTACTGGCTGAACACCCTGGTCCCAGCCCCAGGTTACCTGGCCAACCTCTGGACATCAATTGTGGAGTTCTTTTGGTCAGAACTGCACTGGGTCCCTGCAGGGGTTCTCCATGTACTCCTGGAGGAAGGAGGGCAGGTCTTTGGCCTCCAGGCCCTGCAGAGGCTCCTTTATGGTGCAGGTAGTCCTGCGTGGAGCATACTGGAGCACACCTTCCTGTGCCACTTCCGAGGGCTCCAATATGACCGGCAGCTCCTTTATCTCCATCCGAGAGGTCTTCCGTGAGACCTCTCTGGGTTGCTGGTCTTCTACCAGGACCTCCTCCGGACCTGGAAACTGCTTTCAACGACCAGGTCCGTGGTGGCCACCGAGGGGGCAGATCTCCTCGCGGAGCCCCTGCTACACAACCCCCAGCTTTGCCAGAGGTTGGTCCTGGCAGAAGTCAGAAGAGTCGGAGACCTCCTGGACTACGACCAGGGAGACTGGCTGGATCCCCTGACGCTCGCTCAGCGCATGGGGCTCTCCAAACCTTGTACTCCCTGGCGTGTACTTCAAGAGGTGAGGGGGCTTTGCCTCCCGCTGTTCAAGTTTACCTTGACAGGATCCTGCACAAGGGTGTACCCCGCCCAACTCCACCCCAGGCCCGCCGGACCTTTTCATTGGGCCCCTGACCCGTGGGCCCAACTGACCCCCTCACAGTGAGCCGGCTGCATGAGCTGCAGCCGGTCTGTTTCCAGACCGTGCCAAGGAAACATCTATACATGCTTGTGCTTCACACCCTCACCCTTGTGTCCCGCTCTGATACAAAATGACGAGACCTCCTGCCACCTTTGGAGAGTGAGGAGCCCTGGTGGGCCAGTCTATATTCCACCTTGGTCCTGAGGCCCACCGGGGATATCAGTTGGCGGCTTCTTCAGAGCCGTGAGCACGGGCATGTACTTGGTGCAGTTCACCCCTATCCTAGACACCTGCCCCTTTTGCGGCATGAGGGAAATCCTGGCACACATATTTGGAGTGTGCCAGGCTGCAGCCCCTATTCCGGCTCCTCAAATATTTTATTACACCTTTGGTTGCACTTTTCCCCTCACCTTATTTATACACTCCCTATCCACAGCCCCACAAAGTCACGGGATCTCCTGGTCAACCTCCTCCTGGCCCTAGCTAAAATGGCCATCTATAAAAGCAGAGTGAGGAGGTTGGCCGATGGAGTCTCCTGTGACTGTGGGGACTATTTCTGATCCTCCATCCGTTCACGTATCCGGGCAGAGTTCCTCTGGGCAGCATCCACTGACTCCCTTGATGCCTTTGAGGAGCAGTGGGCGCTGTCCGGTGTTCTCTGCTCAGTGTCCCCGTCCAGTTCCCTTTGTTTGACCCTTTGACCACACTCCTGTCCCTGTTATTTCATTAGTTGTCCCCCATATTTATTTGGTGTCCAGGTCCTGTGGATTTCCCTCTTAGGCTGGGGGGGGATCCTTTAGTAGTGGGCGGGCAAAGACCACAGATCCACTTCCCGGATCCCAATAGGATCACTCTCCTGTAACCCTCTGACCTGGAGGGAGAGGGCTGCTGCTCCCGCTGCTGGTACTGCTGCTGCTAGGCTCTGGGCTCTCCCTGTTGCTACTGCTGCTCCAGATGCTCCCCTGGCTGGGCCAGATACCATCCCCCTTCTCTGCTACCTGGTTGCTGGCCAGCTGCTGGACCCCCACCCTCGGCTGCTGCTATTGCTCCAACTGCAGCCACTTGGAGGGTTGGGGTGCAGGCCAGCAGGCTCCCTCCCCCCCCACCCCGACGGGGGAGTGACAGGCCCCAGCCATTGTTGCTGTGGACACCACCACCACCACCACCACCTGAGAGGGGTCCTTTCTGCCTGACTAGACCGCCATCTGGAGTTCCTGGAACTGCTGCTGCTGTGGAGCTTGCTGCCTGGAGCTGCTGCAGCCCCAAGGAGGAGAAGAAGAGGACCATCTCTTAGCGGGGGAGTACCTGAAGTCTTTGCAGACCACCATGGAGGGGGCCTTAAGACTGAGTAACTTTCAAACTGTGCTCTTGTGGTGGAGTCTTGACTATGTTTGTGGGGACATAAGGGTGTGGTGTGGAGCTGCCCCTCCATCCATCTGTGTCCACCCACCATTACAGTTGCCCCCTCCACCACCCCCACTGGCCATTTACCATCTGCCTCAGCTCCTGCCTCTGGACTCATCTGTTTGCTTGGCTTGCCACACCCTATTTCCACCATTTGCGCCAGAAGCAGCAGCCAGCCTAAACAGACTTTTTGTGCAAGTGGGAGCACATGCTTCCCCCGCTCTGGACTGCCCACCTCACAGCTTTACCCCTTGCTACCTGCCCCATTTGCCCCTTGCAGCCTTTTGCCCCCCCCTTTTGCCTCAGCCCCCCTTACTAGCTTCAGTTTGCCTGCCCCACCCATTTCCCTCTGCAGCCTTTGTTTGCCCTGCCCCGGCCTCTGAAGCTAGCCCCTTGGTTTACCTGTCCTACCTCCAGCCCGCTTAGCCCCTTGCTCTGTGAGCCCATGCCCCTTCCCATGCACTTGTGCCCCTCCCCATTTTAGTTTAAACCCTTTTAACTGAATCCTCAATGCTGTTGTATCCCACCCTCCTCTAGTGCAGCTAGAGACAGAATTTCACCCAGTGTTGGTTATTGCCTATGACAGGGTTAGGACTCACCACCGCTGGCGCCTCCTGCTGGTTGCTCCAGGAATTAGCTCTGTCCAGTCATGGAGCACCTTTTTCAGGTGGTGCCTTGCCCCTTATCTGCTCTGCTGCTTTGGGGTCCCTCATTGCTCCCCGCTCAGCAACATCCTCTTCAGGACACTGTCCTCCAGCAGTGCCCACTGCTCCAGTCTCACCCCCTTCTAGGGATTTGGTGTTATCAGCAGTCCACAATCTGCACCTGTTGTAGTAGCTAGTTGCAGCCTCTAAGTCTAGCCCCTTATCGCAGGGCCCAGCCACAGCCTGGATCAAGCCACGCTCCTCTTCAGCCTGGTGTAGCACAAGGGGAAGGGTGGGGGGACCCAGGCCCACCAGCTATTCTGGGTCCCAACCCAGGGACCCTCTAGCAACAGCCTCTCTGCCCTCCTTCTCTCCCCTTGCCCTGCTATTGGCCCTGTGCACCTGCCTGGGCTAGGCCAGCAGCCTGGGGTTTTCCTTGGTTAGAGCTCCCCAGCACTGTTCTGTCCAAGGTGCTACCTTCCAGCAGAGGAGCCAGTCCTCCTATCTTGACCACCAGGGAGAGACTGCCTACTCCCTTCCTGGGCAGCCTTTATGTATGGCTGAGTCTGGCTCTGATTGGCTGTCTCTAACTCAACCTCTGATTGGCTCCCTAGCAGGCCTTCTCTGATTGGCCACCCACCTGCACCGCCTCCCTGGCCTGCTGAAGCCACATCTAGGATAGGAGTGAGGCAGCCACCCCACTACATTGCCCCTAACCCCTGATTGCTGCCCCCCGTCCAGCCCACCCCCTTTGGTGTCTTCCTCCCCTGCCTGCAGCCTAGCGGGGAGGAGTGGTCGACCTGCCTTCCCTCTCTCCTCCTCCTCCTGGTGCCTCCCCTTCCCACCCTGGTCATGATGGTGGGGGATGAGACAGGTGGTGCTCCTCCAGAAAACCCCACCGCCCCTCCTCCACCTGCCACCCCATTGCCACCCCGTTGCCCCCCAGAGCCTCTACCTCCGCTGCCACAGCCGAAACACCTGCTACTGCCCCCACTGGGGCACTGGCAGCAGTGGACACCGGAACGATCTCCGCTGCTGCCACGTCCCATGCCCCCTCCGACTCTGGGAAAGCCCCCCCAGCCGGTGGGAAAGGCCAGGGTAAAAAGAAGGGTAAAGGCCCCACAAAAAAGACCAAGCCCTCCATGGCAGGGGCTGCCCCCACTGCCACGGCCCCGACATCAGTCGCGGCGTCCCTCCCTGCTGTTCCCTCCACCAGCTCTGTGGGTGTCCCTCCCCCGGCCCCCAGGGCATACGCCCAAGTGGCGGCAGCCCCCCCGCCTGCCGCTACCTCATCTCTCCCCCCCCACCACCTCTGCTATCATCTATAGCTGCCGGGGCCCCTTCCTGACCTTGACCAGGAAGTACAGCATTCGTTGCCTTCTGGTGCCTGCCTCGCCCCATATGGAGACCTACATGCGGGCATTGGCGAGGGTGGTGGGGCCCACGGCCATTGTGGCGGCCTCCAAAATGTACGGAAAGGTTGTCTTCTTTTTAGCATCGGAGGCTGCCACCCAGGAGGCGGTGGAGAAGGGCCTGGCGGTGGGGGGCGTGTTTGTCCCCCTTGAGCCGCTAGAGGACCTCGGCATCCGTCTGGTCCTGACCTCTGTCCTTCCTTTTCTTCCCAATGCTGCCCTGTTACCAGCTCTCTCCACCCTGGGGAAACCCATCTCTGTTGTCAGCCCTCTCCCAGTGGGCTGCAAAGACCCCACCCTCCGTCACATCTTCTCTTTCTGCCGGCAGGTGAAGCTTCAACTGCCACCGGCGGTGCATGGCGGAGAGGCACTCGAGGGGTCATTCTTGGTCCCCACCAGGGGGCCCATTACCAGGTGCACTACTCTATGGGGGAGGCCTGGTGCTACCTCTGCCGGGCGATGGGACACGTCCGGAGGCACTGCCCATTGGCCTGGCAAGTGGCATCCGGGACCCACGAGCCCCAGCAGGGCACCGGCCCCATCGGAGCGGCTAACAGAGGGAGTTTGCCTGGGATCTGCCTGAAAGGAGGTACACTAAGGGCTGCATTAAGGAGGCTGTGTTGTTGAGTATCTGAGTGTCTGCTCTGGGGACAGTTTGACTGTGTGCTTGATTGGTGGTTTGAAAAGTGTGAATTGGGAGTGCTTTGTTCCAGGTGAGCCTTGAGTGGGCCTGACTCTATAAAAAGCCAGTCAGCTGCGAACTAGCTGAGCGGCTAACAGAGGGAGTTTGCCTGGGAGTTCGCGTGGGGAATACCCACTGAGGCTTACAGCTTGCCGGCTTCTCTGAGTAGTTACTACAACTCCTGAGGAAGCTCTGGTCAGCTCTTGTGACCTGCACTGGATGTGCCATGTTTGTCTTTCTTCCACAGGACAGAAGCAACTTTGTCTGTACAAAGTGCAAGCTGGTCTCCGTATTGGAAGAGAAGGTTCAAGGTCTGGAGCAACAGGTATCGACCCTGCGTTGCATAAGAGAAACTGAAGATTTCCTGGACAGACGTCAGGATATGCTTCTATGGGCACAATGTTCTGATGATTCAGAGCAGGCTGCGCAGCGGGGACAGGAGGATGGGGAAGAAATTTGGCAGCATGTGACCTCCAGAAGAAGAAAGGGGAGCGTCCATGTACCAGCAACGCAGATATAGGTAAGTAACCGTTTTCATGTTCTCTCCACAGGTACTAATGTGGAGAGTGGACTAGATAATTCATCTTAGGGAAGGGAACAGAAGGAGACTCCGCCGATTGGAAGGCATGAGATGCACTGTCCTAGCGTTGGGGGTTCCGCAACGACCGCTCCCAAAAGAAGGAGGCGGGTGGTGGTGGTCGGGGACTCTCTCCTCCATGGGGGACTGAGTCATCTATCTGCCACCCCGACTGCGAAAACCGAGAATCTTGCCAGGAGCTAGATTCACGATGTGACAGAGAGACTGCTGAGACTAATCAAGCCCTTGGATCGCTACCCCTTCTTGCTTCTCCACGTGGGCACCAGTGATACTGCCAAGAATGACCTTGAGCAGATCACTGCGGACTACGTGGCTCTGGGAAGAAGGATAAAGGAGTTTGAGGCACAAGTGGTGTTCTCGTCCATCCTCCCAGTGGAAGGAAAAGGCCTGGGTAGAGACTGTCGAATCGTGGAAGTCAACGAATGGCTACGCAGGTGGTGTTGGAGAGAAAGCTTTGGATTCTTTGACCATGGGATGGTGTTCCAAGAAGGAGGAATGCTAGCCAGAGACGGGCTCCACCTAACGAAGAGAGGGAAGAGCATCTTCGCAAGCAGGCTGGCTAACCTAGTGAGGAGGGCTTTAAACTAGGTTCACCGGGGGAAAGAGACCAAAGCCCTGACGTAAGTAGGGAAGTGGGATACCGGGAGGAAGCATGAGCAGGAGCACGCGAGAGGGCACGGCTCCTGCCTCATACTGAGAAAGAGGGACAATCAGCAAGTTATCTCAAGTGTCTATACACAAATGCAAGAAGCCTGGGAAACAAGCAGGGAGAACTGGAAGTCCTGGCACAGTCAAGGAATTATGATGTGATTGGAATAACAGAGACTTGGTGGGATAACTCACATGACTGGAGTACTGTCATGGATGGATATAAACTGTTCAGGAAGGACAGGCAGGGCAGAAAAGGTGCGGGAATTGCACTGTATGTAAGGGAGCAGTATGACTGCTCAGAGCTCAAGTATGAAACTGCAGAAAAACCTGAGTGTCTCTGGATTAAGTTTAGAAGCATGAGCAACAAGGGTGATGTCGTGGTGGGAGTCTGCTATAGACCACCGGACCAGGGGGATGTGGTGGACGAGGCTTTCTTCCGGCAACTCACTGAAGTTATTAGATTGCAGGCCCTGGTTCTCATGGGAGACTTCAGTCACCCTGATATCTGCTGGGAGAGCAATACAGCGGTGCACAGACAATCCAGGAAGTTTTTGGAAAGTGTAGGGGACAATTTCCTGGTGAAAGTGCTGAAGGAACCAACTAGGGGCAGAGCTCTTCTTGACCTGCTGCTCACAAACCGGGAAGAATTAGTAGGGGAAGCTAAAGTGGATGGGAACCTGGGAGGCAGTGACCATGAGATGGTCAAGTTCAGGATCCTAACACAGGGAAGAAAGGAGAGCACCAGAATACGGACCCTGGACTTCAGAAAAGCAGACTTTGACTCCCTCAGGGAACTGATGGGCAGGATCCCCTGGGAGAATAACACGAGGGGGAAAGGAGTCCAGGAGAGCTGGCTTTATTTTAAAGAATCCTTATTGAGGTTACAGGGACAAACCATCCCAATGTGTAGAAAGAATAGTAAATATGGCAGGTGACCAGCTTGGCTTAACAGTGAAATCCTTGCTAATCTTAAACACAAAAAAGAAGCTTACAAGAAGTAGAAGAGTGGAGAAATGACCAGGGAAGAGTATAAAAATATTGCTCAGGCATGCAGGAGTGAAATCAGAAGGCCAAATCACACTTGGAGGTGCAGCTAGCAAGAGATGTTAAGAGTAACAAGAAGGGTTTTTTCAGGTATGTTAGCAACAAGAAGAAAGTCAAGGAAAGTGTGGGCCCCTTACTGAATGAGGGAGGCAACTTAGTGACAGAGGATTTGGAAAAAGCTAATGTACTCAGTGCTTTTTTTGCCTCTGTCTTCACGAACAAGGTCAGCTCCCAGACTACTGCACTGGGCAGCACAGCATGGGGAGGAGGTGACCAGCCCTCTGTGGAGAAAGAAGTGGTTCAGGACTATTTAGAAAAGCTGGACGAGCAGAAGTCCATGGGGCCGGATGCGCTGCATGTGAGAGTGCTAAAGGAGTTGGCAGATGTGATTGCAGAGCCATTGGCCATTATCTTTGAAAACTCATGGCGATCGGGGGAAGTCCTGGACAACTGGAAAAAGGCTCATGTAGTGCCCATCTTTAAAAAAGGGAAGAAGGAGGATCCTGGGAACTAAAGGCCAGTCAGCCTCATCTCAGTCCCTGGAAAAATCATGGAGCAGGTCATCAAGGAATCAATTCTGAAGCACTTAGAGGAGAGGAAAGTGATCAGGAACAGTCAGCATGGATTCACCAAGGGAAGTCATGCCTGACTAATCTAATTGCCTTCAATGACGAGATAGCTGGTTCTGTGGATGAAGGGAAAGCAGTGGACGTGTTGTTCATTGACTTTAGCAAAGCTTTTGACACAGTCTCCCACAGTATTCTTGCCAGCAAGTTAAAGGAGTATGGGCTGGATGAATGGACTATAAGGTGGATAGAAAGTTGGCTAGATTGTCGGGCTCAACGGGAAGTGATCAATGGCTCCATGTCTAGTTGGGAGCTGGTATCAAGTGCAGTACCCCAAGGGTCTGTCCTGGGGCCTGTTTTGTTCAATATCTTCATAAATGATCTGGAGGATGGTGTGGACTGCACCCTCAGCAAGTTTGCAGATGAGACTAAACTGGGAGGAGAGGTAGATACGCTGGAGAGTAGGGATAGGATTCAGAGGCCCCTAGACAAATTGGAGGTTTGGGCCAAAAGAAATCTGATGAGGTTCAACAAGGACAAGTGCAGAGTACTGTACTTAGGATGGAAGAATCCAATGCACCGCTACAGACTAGGGACCGAATGGCTAGGCAGCAGTTCGGCAGAAAAGGACCTAGGGGTTACAGTGGAAGAGAACCTGGATATGAATCAACAGTGTGCCCTTGTTGCCAAGAAGGCCAATGGCATTTTGGGATGTATACGTAGGGGCATTGCCAGCAGATCGAGGGACGTGATCATTCCCCTCTAGTCAACATTGGTGAAGCCTCATCTGGAGTACTTTTGTGTTCAGTTTTGGGCCCCACGCTACAAGAAGAATGTGGAAAAACTGGAAAGAGTCCAGCGGAGGGCAACAAAAATGATTAGGGGACTGGAACACATGACTTCTGAGGAGAGGCTGAGGGAACTGGGATTGTTTAGTCTGCAGACGAGAAGAATGAGGGGGGATTTGATAGCTGCTTTCAACTACCTGAAAGAGGGTTCCAAAGAGGATGGATCTAGACTGTTCTCAGTGATAGCTGATGACAGAACAAGGAGTAATTATCTCAAGTTGCAGTGGGGGAGGTTTAGGTTGGACATTAGGAAAAACTTTTTCACTAGGAGGGTGGTGAAACACTGGAATGCGTTACCTAGGGAGGTGGTGGAATCTCCTTCCTTAGATATTTTTAAGGTCAGGCTTGACAAAGCCCTGGCTGGGATGATTTAGTTAGGGATTGGTCCTGCTTTGAGCAGGGGGTTAGACTGGTTGACCTCCTGACGTCCCTTCCAACCCTGATATTCTATGATTCTATGACTCTATGATCGCCAGCGCCCCTGGCTGCCCGGCGCCCAAAGCCACACTTCCTCCTTCCTAGCTCAACACTGCTCTCACTCGGACCCAAGGGGCACCTCCCCCACTATGCCCAGATGAGCGGGAGAGCCCCGCCTCCACTGCTTGCAATCTGGCAGGGCCTGTGGAAGAGGGTGAGGCAGGGACACCGCCGGGCATGGGAGAGGGCCCGCCCCAGGGGGAATATTCCCTCCCTTGTGCTGCCCCACCGTTACCTCCCCGAGTCCCTGAGCCATTGCCCCTGCCCCCCGACCCGACCCCTGTTAGCTAGCCCTCAGATGATGCCACGGAGGGCTGGGTCCTAGTAAAGGGGAAGCAGGGCAAGGGGAAGGCTTGAGCTCCGCTCCTCCCATCTGATGCGGAGGCCCCCCGGAAAACCAGAAAGGGGGGCACAGATGCCAAGCCTTCCACTTTGCCCACAGGTGCGTTCCATCCACGAGAGCAGGCTGGGGAAGACGTGGCAGCACCAGAAGTTAATATCTCCCCTCCACAGGAGTCCCTCCCTTCCGATGCCCCTGAGGGAGCCCCTCCTGCCCTGGTACCATCTGAAGCCTCTGTGATCCCCAAGGCGACCATTGCGTCGGGTGCCGGTGGGGAGAACCCTGGGGTGGCGGAAAGCGATCTCCCCTCCATATACGAGGAGATCGAGGCCCTAGGTCTGACACGGTCACTGAGCGGGTGGACGACCCTTTGCCAACGGTCCTTGATCTGGACAACCTCACTCCAGCACCCCTTTCCCCATGCTCCCTCCCGCTAACTGTTGCTTCCGCTCCCACCTCTGAGGAGCCCCTGGACTCCTCCATCAACCCGGCGGCAGAAGGCACCCGCTGACGGCCGCTGAGCCTGTTCAGGCGACGGCCAGTGCCACGCGACCGGGACCCAAGCCACCAGGGGCACCCCTCTTTGGTGTGGATCAATCAACTTCCTTCCCGGGCGGGGGCCCTACAGAAGATAGTCCACCTCCTGATGCAGTGGCTGCCAAACCCACCATAGAGCCCAGTGGTTCTCAAACTTTTGTACTGGTAACTCCTTTCACATAGCAAGCCTCTGACTGCAATCCCCTTTATAAATTAAAAACACTTAAATATATTTACCACCATTATAAATGCTGGAGGCAAACCGGGATTTGGTGTGGAGGCTGACAGCTCACGACCCCCCATGTAATAACCTCGCAACCCCCTGAAGGGTCCCGACCCCCAGTTTGAGAACCCCTGCTCTAGCCACTATGGCTCCTGTTAACATTAAAGGGAGTTACATAGTGCAACAATGTAAAGAATAAACCTGTCAATTTTAATAGTTATAGTATGTATTAGGAATTAGGACCCTACAGTAACCATATGGTGGAATTCACTCTTGGGGCTCTGCTGCTGAGTCTGAACCAAATCTGGTTCTGCAGAGGCTAACCTCACAGAACCAATATGATAGGTTTTAATTGCTTGGATGGTTTCTGTGTTGAGGATAGCAGAACTAACATGCGCTATTGTTTGCCTGCTTCCTCCTAGCACAGAGCATTTATTTCTCAGGTGATCAGTGGAATTACACTGATAGCACCTTCTGGGCTCTTCTGCTTTTACAGAAGATTTGGGATAAGAGTTCCCAGTAGAGGAATCTTTTTGGAAAAGAGACTGTTTAGGCTCCCAGCCCCCTTCTCTCTTCCCACGGGCAAATGGGATCCTCCCTTCCCACCAGTTTTACACCCCTCTTTCTGTGGCCTGTCCTCAATAGACACCTGATTCTGTTCAAAGGCATCAGCTAAAAAAGTCATCTCATCCACAGACTTTACATCTTTGACCCATAGACACTGCTTTACATCAGACTTACACATGCTTAGGAAATGCTCTTGAGAAACAAGATCCAACATTCCCTCAAAACTTGCCACCTCTTTACCCCTCACCCATTTTCCCAACAAATCTTTCATTTTGTTTACATATTCCCCATTACTCATACCAATATCCCTCTTAAGATTCCTAAAGTTAATTCTATATGTTTCAGGGGTAATCTGAAAACTTCGCAAAATAGTATCTTTAAATTTACAATCATCTAAAGCATCTTCAATAGGCATTCCATTGAATATATTTCGAGCTTTACCAGTTAATTTTGCAATCAGGGTAGGAACTCTCTTATCAGGGATTTCATGTATTACACACAGCCTTTTGACGGTAGTCAGATATTCAGCAATATCATCATTCTCACTATATACAGGACATAAGTGTTCCCACTGGTGGATTTTTGGAGTGATGGGAGTTGTTGGGATTGGAGGGGAGGGTTCTGCTTCTGCTTCTCTAGCAAGTCCAGTTGGTGTTTCCACACTCTTTCTTTCTTTCTCTCTCCTTTTCTTCCATGGCCCTTCTGTTTGCAGCTTTCTCCCTGGCTGTCTCTTTTTCTTTTATCTCCAGTTCTTTCCGTTGTAGTAATCTCTGGTGCTCCCTCTCCTTTTCTGCAGACTGAAGCCTAAAAAGTTCCAACTTTGCAATCGCTTCACTGCTTTCACTCATTTTCCTGCTTTCCTGTTCTTATTTCCCTTTCTCAAAACTAAGCAACAGCAAATAACAAAATTGTGACCTCCTCCTGACTGTCCTTAGCCACTGAACTTAAGACTCACTTAAAATCACAAATATCAGTGCTTAAAGTGTGAACTTCACTTGGAGTAACAAGCTGTACATACACCCTGCTCACTCTGACGTTCCCCTCTGGTGTTGTCTGGACCAGTGATCTGCTAGGCCAGTGGTTCTCAAACTAGGGCCACCGCTTGTTCAGGGAAAGCCCCTGGTGGGCCGGGGTGGTTTGTTTATCTGCTGCGTCCGCAGGTTTGGCCGATTGTGTCTCCCACTGGCCATGGTTCGCCGTTCCAGGCCAATGGCGGCTGCGGGAAGGGCGGCCAGCACATCTCTCAGCCCATGTCACTTCCCGCAGCCCCCATTGGCCTGGAGCAGCAAACCGCAGCCAGTGGGAGCCGCAATTGGCCGAACTTGCGGACGAGGCAGGTAAACAAACCGGCCCGGCCCGCCAGGGGCTTTCCCTGAATAAGCGGCGGCCCTAGTTTGAGAACCACTGTGCTAGGCCACTCCAATCCTTGACTCTGGTAGCCAGCCTTACCCTGCTCTGCTGAGAGAACCCCCACTCCTGGGCTGTTCACACACATAACTATATACATGAAATAACCTTACTATAACATTACTGTAACAATTACTATAACATCACTATAACAATTATGCTCAGTGCATGATGAGCCTTCTGAAGACACCCAACATGACAAACTTTGCATTGGATACCACACAATCATTTTATAAAGATGAATGTGGGGGTGTAGGGTGTTCCTCCAAGATACGGAGCGTCACAGCCAGTTACAACAGTGCCATGTGAATGCCTGTTCTCATTTTCAGGTGACGCTGTAAACAAGAAGTGGGCAGCATTATCTCCTGCATATGTAACCAGACTTGTTTGTCTGAGCGATTGGCTGAAGTAGGACTGAGTGGACTTGTAGGCTCTAAAGTTTTACATTGTTTTATTTTTGAATGTAGTTTTTTGGTACATAATTCGACATTTGTAAATTCAACTTTCATGATAAAGAGATTGCACTACAGTACTTATATTAGGTGAATTGAAAATACTACTTCTTTTGCTTTTTACAGTGCAAATATTTGTAATAAAAATAAATATAAAGTGAGCACTGTACACTTTGTATTCTGTGTTG
Source organism: Eretmochelys imbricata (assembly GCF_965152235.1). NCBI lineage: Eukaryota > Metazoa > Chordata > Testudines > Cheloniidae > Eretmochelys > Eretmochelys imbricata. The sequence goes on along the minus strand of NC_135581.1, from coordinate 42,396,050 downwards.
TAATTGAAATCAATATATTCCAAAATGTAGAAAACATCCAAAATATTTAAATAAATGGTATTCTATTATTGTTTAACAGTATGATTAATCACGCAATTAATCACAATTAATTCTTTTAATCACTTGACAGCCCTAGTAATTATTATTAGAAATACAAAACTACCCTTTTCTCACCATAACACTGAACAAAATATAAACACAGTGAACCAAGTTTCTTATATATCTTTACAGAACAGTATTTGTACCAATACATTTAGCTTTATTAATTGGTTACACCAGGGGTAGGCAACCTAGGGCATGCGTGCCAAAGGTGTTACGCGAGCTGATTTTCAGTGGCATTCACACTGCCCGGGTCCTGGCCACTGGTCTGGGTGGCTCTGCATTTTAATTTAATTTTAAATGAAGCTTCTTAAACATTTTAAAAACCTTATTTACTTTACATACAACAATAGTTTAGTTATATATTATAGACTTATAGAAAGGTTTCAGATTAGCAGCCGTGTTCGTCTGTATCCATAAAAAGAAAAGGAGTACTTGTGGCACCTTAGAGACTAACAAATTTATCTGAGCATAAGCTTTCATGAGCTATAGCTCACTTCATTGGATGCATGCAGTGGAAAATACAGTGGGGAGATTTTATATACCCAGAGAACATGAAACAATGGGTGTTACCATACACACTGTAACGAGAGTTATCAGGTAAGGTGAGCTATTACCAGCAAGGGAAAAAAAACCCAAAACAAAACAAAAAAACCTTTTGCAGTGATAATCAAGGTGGGCCATTTCCAGCAGTTGACAAGAACGTGTGAGGAACAGTAGGGGGCGGAAATAAACATGGGAAAATAGTTTTACTTTGTGTAATGCAGACTCCAACGAGAGACTGCTGAACTGGAATTAATTTGCAAACTGCACACCATTAACTTAGGCTTGAATAAAGACTGGGAATGGACGTGTCATTACACAAAGTAAAACTATTTCCCCATGTTTATTTCCACCCCCCCAACTGTTCCTCACATGTTCTTGTCAACTGCTGGAAATGGCCCACCTTGATTGTCACTACAAAAGGTGGGTTCCCCCCCTTGCTGGTAATAGCTCACCTTACCTGATCACTCTCATTACAGTGTGTATGGTAACACCCATTGTTTCATGTTCTCTATGTATATAAAATCTCCCCACTGTATTTTCCACTGCATGCATCCGATGAAGTGAACTGTAGCTCACGAAAGCTTATGCTCAAATAAATTTATTAGGCTTACAGAAAGAGATGTTCTAAAAACTTTAAAATCTATTATTGGCACACAAAACCTTAAATTAGAGTGAATAAATGAAGACTCGGCACACCACTTCTGAAAGGTTGACGCCCCTGGGTTATACCTTGTAACAATCCAACATTGTGATCACAGTGCTATATAGATACATTTTCTGGGTACTGTAAGATTTTCGTTCTTCAGTCTCTCAAAGTACAACTGAAAAAAAATCCAGGAATATTCTCATTTTAGTGTAACCCTTCTGCCCGTCAGAGTTGGCAGCAACAAGGGCCGGGTTCAATATCTAGGGGATCCATTCCAATAACACAATGCAAACCGGCTCGAGCCCCCACCCAGTGACCTGGGACAAATATATATCACCTCTGCTGGGCGCCTCCAAGAGGCAATACTTCCCCTCTCGCAAGCACATAGTCTGAGTGTAGCAAAAGCCTTTTAATAACAGAGAGAAACAATGTGGCATTATGTTGGGGAAACACCACCAACAGGATTCATAACACAACCCATGAGCAAAAAAAAAAAAAACCCCACCCCAGGCAAATTGGGGCATGCCCTTTTCCCTTTGGTTCTTGAGTCCAGCAACCGCAAATCACCCAAAGTCCCAAAAGTCCAATGCCCCAAAAGTCTCTGTCCCTGGTCAGGGCAGCCCCAGAGTTCGAAAGTTTATCTGCGGAGCTTTACCTCCCAACCTGGGTGGAAATGGGACAGGGGTAAGAGGCACCTTACATGATCTGAAGCTGACCGCCCCATAGCGGTGCTCCGCTCCGCCAGCCGCCCCACAAACTCCTTCGCTCAGCTGCACTCCACTCCGCCAGCCGCCCCACGAACTCCTTCGCTCTGCTCCGCTCCGCCAGCCGCCCCACGAACTCCTTCGCTCTGCTCCGCTCCGCTCCGCCAGCCACCCCACGAACTCCTTCGCTCAGCTCCACGGCCCACAAGCAGCTCCTGCCATCCACACGCTGCTCCGCGTCGAACTGCTTCACCAGCCGTCCGGCAAACTGCTCCACAATATATCTTCAGGCTCCCCCACTACTTAACACAACACTCAGTGATTTCAGCTCTTAGGTGAATTCAGCTTGTAGTAGGGGAGCCCCAGTGCTAGTGCACTGTCAGCCCAAAGTGAGCTCAGCAGCCTATAACTAGACTTCTAATGAAATCAAAATTAGCTCTGATATTCCACAGTGGAGAGAGGAGGAAGTGCAATTAGCATGTAAGGCCCTCACCAAGGGGCCCATGCCACTAAGTATTAATACTGTCCCCAGCCTCTCTCCATTCACACAGTTTTGGAACCCATGACCCTTGCCTAGCGAGTGCTACTTAGTTGATGGTGAATCCCTCCATCATAACAAAAGGCCACGTACAGTTCCAAGCACAGTTCCCATAATCAGGGTAATAACAATTTATTCTTCCTGTCCCAATAACAGAGACACTGGGGATCCCACAGCAGCCAAAGTGACCATTTGGGCAGCTATGGTCTCATTCTAGGCGTGGTGGGTGTGCCTATGCAAATGAGATCGGCCCCTGAAGTTCTTTTCCACAACTTGCCACACCTCACCACCAGATGTCAGGGTGGAGCTCATCCTGACACTGCTTACATCAGTATGAAGATGGCTAAATTGAGGAGAACATGCTGATTGACTGGCAAGTGTTATAAAGCAGATGATTCATCAAGGTGAACAATAAACTTTTCTAAACTATTGCTCAGTTCCACTAAATTGAGTGCTGCTATCTAGTTAAAAGTGCAAAAATACACATTTTGTCCCTAGCAAAATATTCTGAACTAGTTCTAAAGCAGGTTATAGTGCAATCACACAGCTGGGGGATGTACCCAGCCTAGCATGTTTCATGTCTTATAATGTCCTAGGGGCCTGGTTATCTCATGATTACCATGCCACCTTTTGAGTCTTAGTATAATATAATTTATGCACTGAAAGAGATGATTCAATTAGCCAATAATAAAATTAGAAACAAAGATAGCATATATATATATATATATATGAATAACATTCTGACCATATTATTTAAAGGAGACAAAGTGGAATGGAAAAATAAGAGCATATTTTGTGTGTTTAATGAAGGAGGAAAGCGTGTTCATAGCTCTTATTTTCCCCTTTGTAAAAATACAAGATTCAACAGTCAGAATTAAGCTGACTGATAATGATACAATATTAAAATTATTTTGATTTGAATGGCAAATATTGTATACAACTAAATACCATCAGAAGAACAAAAATACTTTTTCTTTTTTCAAAGTATATTTAGTATTTTCTTTAATTGTATTCTGCATTGCAGAATGTATTGTTTTATTATTATTTTATTTTGAAAGACAAGCGTCTCTTGTTTATCCTGTGGTTACTTGAGAAATGTTGCCCTGGTCGACACTGGGGCGGTGGGGGGGGGGGGGAATTGGTCTAAGTTACGCAACTTCAGCTACGTGAATAATGTAGCTGAAGTAGATGTACTTAGATCTACTCACCGCGATGTCTTCACTATGGTGAGTCGACTGCTGCCGCTCCCCCGTTGACTCTGCCTGTGCCTCTCGCGGTGGTGGAGTACAGGAGTTGACGGGAGAGCGCTCGGGGATCGATTTATCGCATCTAAACTAGACGCGAGAAATCGACCCCCGCTGGATCGATCGCTGCCCACTGATCTGGTGGGTAGTGTAGACATACCCTTAATTACCAGGAAAATCAACAGCCACTGTTTAGCAGCAAACCCTCACACCTCAAAGAAACAAGGTGCCACAAGCTAATATTTTTACAGCATTTGCTTAATTCCCTTTCAGTAGTTCTTAAAACAAAATTACATTCTCTCTTCAAGTTCACAGAGACATGTTGTCTAAATATTCCTTACTTTGCAGCTAGTCATCATAATAACCAAACTTTTAATGACTAATAGTTTTCCCTTTGTTAATCTTATTTTAAGAGTCTTTCTGTATTTACAAAAAGAAAAGGAGTACTTGTGGCACCTTAGAGACTAACCAATTTATTTGAGCATAAGCTTTCGTGAGCTATAGCTCACTTCATCGGATGCATACTGTGGAAAGTGTAGAAGATCTTTTTATATACACACAAAGCATGAAAAAATACCTCCTCCCACCCCACTGTCTTGCTGGTAATAGCTTATCTAAAGTGATCACTCTCCTTACAATGTGTATGATAATCAAGCTGGGCCATTTCCAGCACAAATCTAGGTTTTCTCACCCCGCCCCCCACCAACACACACACAAACCCACTCTCCTGCTGGTAATAGCTTATCTAAAGTGACCACTCTCCTTACAATGTGTATGATAATCAAGGTGGGCCATTTCCAGCACAAATCCAGGGTTTAACAAGAATGTCTGGGGGAGGGTAGGAAAAAACCAAGGGGAAATAGGTTACCTTGCATAATGACTTAGCCACTCCCAGTCTCTATTCAAGCCTAAGTTAATTGTATCCAATTTGCAAATGAATTCCAATTCAACAGTTTCTTGCTGGAGTCTGGATTTGAAGTTTTTTTGATATCACAACTTTCATGTCTGTAATCGCGTGCCCAGAGAGATTGAAGTGTTCTCTGACTGGTTTATGAATGTTATAATTCTTGACATCTGATTTGTGTCCATTTATTCTTTTACGTAGAGACTGTCCAGTTTGACCAATGTACATGGCAGAGGGGCATTGCTGGCACATGATGGCATATATCCCATTGGTGGATGTGCAGGTGAACGAGCCTCTGATAGTGTGGCTGATGTTATTAGGCCCTGTGTTGGTGTCCCCTGAATAGATATGTGGGCACAGTTGGCAACGGGCTTTGTTGCAAGGATAGGTTCCTGGGTTAGTGGTTCTGTTGTGTGGTCTGTGGTTGCTGGTGAGTATTTGCTTCAGGTTGGGGGGCTGTCTGTAGGCAAGGACTGGCCTGTCTCCCAAGATTTGTGAGAGTGTTGGGTCATCCTTCAGGATAGGTTGTAGATCCTTAATAATGCATTGGAGGGGTTTTAGTTGGGGGCTGAAGGTGACGGCTAGTGGTGTTCTGTTATTTTCTTTGTTAGGCCTGTCCTGTAGTAGGTGACTTCTGGGAACTCTTCTGGCTCTATCAATCTGTTTCTTCACTTCCGCAGGTGGGTATTGTAGTTGTAAGAATGCTTGATAGAGATCTTGTAGGTGTTTGTCTCTGTCTGAGGGGTTGGAGCAAATGCGGTTGTACACATAAACACCACCCTATACCGGAAACCTACTGACTGCTATTCCCACCCACATGCCTCCAGCTTTCACCCTGACCACACCACACGATCCATTGTCTACAGCCAAGCTCATGATACTTTCTGTATTTACTTTCTTTGGTAATATATATGGATTATGTGATGTTCTGCTTTTCCTAAGAAAGGTCCAGAAATCTTACTGCATAATTCCCAACAGGCTGAACCATCTGAAATGTTGGTTAGGGCGAGTGCTGCAAGCAAGCAACTGTATAAAAATCTGTGGCCATTCTTCATCTCAGCCTAGATCCTGACTTGGGCCATCTGTAATGCAGGTTACGGTGAGTCCCAGAGGTACCAAGCCAATGTAGTGCGCATTCCTGGAGATTTCTTCCCAGAACTTTTAAAAAATGTTTGATCAAACAAGAAATAGTTAAATATCAGGATAAAGGGACATGCACTATAGCTCAAAAATATGTAGGGAGCTATGGTTCATAATAACCCACCTTCTCTTTTCTGAAGAAATCCAGGCGTAGAAACTAGATTTAAAGGAGTCAATTTTTTTTAAGTGAAGTAAAACTTGTAATTTTTTTTCCTGCTTTGAAGCACATAGGGACAGAAGTTGAGCCGGCATCATGCCGCTTTTTTCCTGTAATGCCAACTTAACTGGATGGTATGTAAGATAATAACTTGTACTGTCAACATTTATTTTATCTTTCATAAAAATATCATAATTCTGCACTGTTTTAATGCTTGATCAAATGCAAACACTGGTCACACTAGAGCAGTGGTGACTTGAGACATTAATACTCTTACCGACAGTAAAGAAAGGGTAAATTAATAATTTAAACAGTTAACTTTGTAAAAGTATAAAAAACAATCAAAGGGCATTGGGCTTCTTGTCCCTCTAGCCCAGTGGTTCTCAAACTTTTGTACTGGTGACCCCTTTCACATAGCAAGCCTCTGAGTGCGACACCCCCTTAAAAATTAAAACCACTTTTTAATATATTTAAGACTATTATAAATGCTGGAGGCAAAGCAGGGTGTGGGGTGGAGGCTGACAGCTCGCGACCCCCCATGTAATAACCTCGCGACCCCCTGCAGGATCCTGACCCCCAGCTTGAGAACCCCTGCCCTAGAGGTACAGGGGCTGGGGGAGGGAGGGAGAAAAGATTAGTTGGGAAGCAAGCGTATTGGGATGTAGGGATAAGAATGGATAATGAGGGGTGTAGGAGGGAGAGCTTTGTTGGGATGGCACAGAAGAGAAGAGGGCAAGGGGTATAAGCAGGGGTGGGCAGGAATAAAAATGTGGCCACTTTTGGAGAGGCACTTTCTATGCCCCCCACAGTCAGAGGAGCTGCCTCTCCCCGCCCTCGGCCCCATCCTCCACAGCCCCTGGGCCGGTGTCCCTCTCCCTCAGCAGACAGAGAAGCTGGATTCTCTCCCCACCCCTGCCAACGGCTGAGCTTGCTCTCCCCACCCTGGCTCTGGAGGAGTTCTCTGCCCACACTGATTGGGGGGGCTGTGCTGATTATACTGATTGTAGGGGGTCAGAGGGGTGTAGGATGAGGGGGTGGGAGTTGGTGGGGTATGGAGGTCAGTGGGGTGTAGAATGAGGGGGAGTGGGGTCAATCGGGGTGCAGGGGGGTCAGAGGGGTGTAGGATGAAGGGATGTAGGGAGTCAGAGGGGTGTAGGATGAGGGGGAATGGGGTCAATGGGGGTGCAGGGGGTCAGAGGGGTGTAGGATGAGGGGGTGTGGGGTTGGTGGGGTGTATGGGGTCAGTGGGGTGTAGAATGAGAGGAAGTGGGGTTGATGCGGGTGCAGGGGGTCAGAGGGAGTTGGATGAGGGGATGTGGGGTTGGTGGGGTGTAGGGGGTCAGTGGGGTGTAGGATGAAGGGGTGTGGGGTTGGTGGGGTGTAGGGGTCAGTGGGGTGTAGGATGAAGGGGTGTGGGGTTGGTGGGGTGTAGGGGGTCAGTGGGGTGTAGGATGAGGGAGTGCGGGGTCAGTGGTGGGTAGGGAATCAGAGCGGTGTGGGGTCAGTGGGCATAGGCAGTCGGTGGGGTGTAGGATGAAGGGGTGGGAGGTAGGGGGACAGAGGGGTGTAGGATGAGGGGCTGGGGTCAGCAACATGTCTATACACGGACACAAGTGTCTGTGGTAAAAAATTTGAGATCTGTGGTAATTTTTCAAAAAATTGAATGACTGAATGACAGAATCCCCATCCCAAAGTCCGTCACTAAGTTCGATAATTTTGTTAAGTGTCCGTCACGCAACGTGGTGGTGCCCACCCCTGATGAGGGGGCGTGGGGGGTCAGAGGGAGTACAGAGGAGCAGGGGGGAGGGGTGTAGCGTGAGGGGAGGTAGGGGGTCAGTGTGGGTGTAGGCGCTGTTCCTGCACCAGCAGGGCCCCGTGACCCCCCACAGCCCTGCCCGGTGCCGGTGCCCAGCTAGGAGCGGCTCCCACAGGAGCCCACGACGCCATCCCCTCGAGAGTCCCGCTCCGGGTTTCCCTGCCGTCCCGCCCCGCGTTTTCTGTCTCTCCAGGAGCAGTATGGGATTCTCTGCGTGGGGGGGGAAGGTGCTGCTCCGCGCGCGCCCCCGACGGTTGGCCGTCAGAGGAGCGCGCTGCCTCCCGCTGGGAGGGGGACGGGAGAAGAGGCGTGCGTGTGGCGCATGCTCACGGGCGGCGGTGGTTGGGGGCGGAGCGCGGCGAGTGTCCCTCTCGCTGTGTGCTGGAGACGCGACGCCTGGCGCTGGGACCGGCCCGCGATGGAGTGACTCCCCACCCCGGCCTCTCTGCGCGGACGGCGCTCGCCGCCGGAGCCCGACCAGGGCAGCCCCTTCCTCAGGCCGCCGCAGCGGCAGCGCCCGGCCAAGGGCGAGCGGACCCAGTCCGGCCGGAGAAGCCCCCGGGGGAGGGGCAGCTGCTGCTGCTGGGTGCCCGGCTGCCGGGCTCGGGGCGCGGAGCGATGGCGGCGCGGGGAGCCAGGCGGCTCCTCGGCTCCCTCTGGATCGCCCTGTTCCTAGGGCAGCCGGACCCGGCCGCTGCCGCCAGGAGCAGCTCGCAGAGCCCTGCAGGTAAGGAGCCGGGCGAGCCCCCGTGGCAGCGCGCGAGGGCGGTGTGGCCAGGGAGCTGGCGGGCTGAGGGGCTCCGCGCCGCGCGGAGGTTGCGACCGCGGTCGCTGGAGGTGGCTGCAGTAGTGGCCTGGCGCGGCGCGCAGGGGCTGTCCGGGGTGACCGCTCCGCCGGCGCGCCGGGGGGAAGGGGCCGATGCCGCCCGCCGGGCTGGCGGGTCGCAGAGGGCGGGGAACAGTGGCCCCGCGGCTTGGGAAAGGTCAGGGCTGTTGCTTCGCGCTGGACATTTACAGGCGCCTTTCCCCAACGCTGGGCAGGTCCGTTCCACTTGTGAGAGCGGGGCAGCCTTGGGCACCTTTACATGCACCAGTAGAGGCCACTGCACACCTCCCTCAGTTGAGTTATCCCTGCCACTTCTCGGTGCAGGGAGAGGCACAGGAGGCACCTGGGTCCCATTTCCCTCGGCGTTCCCAGTACGCTTCACCAAGGACCTCCGTTTCCTGCTCTCATTGAAGTCTATGGGAAAACTACTATTGAAATCAGTGAGAGCAGAATCGGGCCCTGGCTGAGCTGCGAGACCAGACCTGCTTGCTGATTTCAGCAGGGACTGCTTTCCAGCCGAAAGATGACGACCTGCGGAGGGGGTGAGCCAGTTGGGTAAATGAGAGCCAATAAGTAATTTTTTATTTAAAAATTATAGAAAAAAAGTACCATATTTTTGTGTTGGGTGGGAAGAAATAGGGGTAGATTGTGTTGCTGCTTAAAGTGACCACTAATGATCTTCTGTGTTGCTCATGCCACTTTTGCCTTTTTAACACAGGGATTGGCAGGCATACAAGACTTTAAATTAATGGTTTTGCAGCATTTCAATTATTATAATAGTCACACTTGTCGAATTTTTACAGTTCATGATCTTAGTGTTTCCATTATGAATCCTGATTTTCAGGGGTTTAAAAAATTAAATCACATCCAGTTGAAATGTGATATATGAATTAGTGTTTTCTAAATCTTACAAAGAATGTCAAATCTGTTAAATATGTTATAGAATGATTATTAAGTCTTTAATAGTGTAAGCTGCTTAGTTTGCAAAGCTTTTGCTAAAAAAGAAAAAAAAAACTTTTGTCCCTTTTGTTGGCATTCGAATTCATGCTGAAAAAAATCTGGTTTCTAGTGCCAAGGAATAATTTTAAGTTTTGATTGGAAATATATTGTAGCTTTTGCATTTTTCACATTTTAAAGATAGTGGTTGTGTTTGAGGTTTTGTTTGAAAATTATTGATCAGGCAGTGGAGTTTCTTCATAGAATTGACTGAATAAGCTCTGTTATTACACGGTATAGTATGGCTGTTTCAAATCACATTGGGCAGGAACTTGGCATGGGGGTTGTCAGTGTGGGTCCTGCTATTGCTATAAAATATGTATGTCTGGTGGCTGATATTTACATGATAGGAGAGTGTTTGTCTTTACTAAATGCAAGTTTTGTAAGTTCTAAGTCCGAAGTATGGCCTGTACCTTATGAAAAGAATGTTAAAATGGGATATGGTAGCGAAAGATGTAGTGAAGTGGGAAGGGATCCACAAAGAGAGAGTACTAAAAATATGCTATATATGTTGGAACCAGAAGAAGATTCTCTGGAAGTTGGCTTGAGTCTGTGGCCTGGAGCCAATTAGGTGATTTTTTCCTTAAAAAATGATCTGGAAAAAGAAAGTACAATACTATCTTTTTGTCTTTGGATGGGAAGAAATAGGGCTAGAATTGTGTCACCACTCTGAAAATGACCGATTAGTGGTGATCTACAAAGATTGCTCATACCACTTTTACTTCTTAGCATGGCATATAAGATTGTTTTTGCAGTTATTACATGTCTTGGAATGATATTGGACAACTGCACTTGGAAAACAAATATTTTGTTCCTCTAGTATATAAAATATAATGTATGTGCTGGGTGCTGCAGGTGCCATTTGAAAAAAAAAAAGAACGAGAGAGAGCGAACACTGCAGCAGAGCCCCAAGAGTGAATTCCACCATATGGTTACTGTAGGGTCCTAATTCCTAATACATACTATAACTATTAAAATTGACAGGTTTATTCTTTACATTGTTGCACTATGTAACTCCCTTTAATGTTAACAGGAGCCATAGTGGCTAGAGCAGGGGTTCTCAAACTGGGGGTCGGGACCCTTCAGGGGGTTGCGAGGTTATTACATGGGGGGTCGTGAGCTGTCAGCCTCCACACCAAATCCCGGTTTGCCTCCAGCATTTATAATGGTGGTAAATATATTTAAGTGTTTTTAATTTATAAAGGGGATTGCAGTCAGAGGCTTGCTATGTGAAAGGAGTTACCAGTACAAAAGTTTGAGAACCCCTGGGCTAGAGGGACAAGAAGCCCCATGCCCTTTGATTGTTTTTTATACTTTTACAAAGTTAACTGTTTAAATTATTAATTTACCCTTTCTTTACTGTCGGTAAGAGTATTAATGTCTCGAGTCACCATTTTCAACATAATTCCTCTTGTCTTAACTATTTATGCAATCATTATTAAATTCCAAAAATATGTTGCTTGATTTAAGTCAAATATATCTAGGTCTCTGACCCAAAGAGGTTAGACATGAAATGGCAAGGGAAGACAAAAACAGAAACAGATAGGGGTGGGGAGGTCGACGTTTATTTATAGTTATAAGATCATGAGTTTGCTTGCGTGATTTTGTGCAAATCTCTTATTGTTTCATTAAGAATTTTTGTATATATTTAACTTGCAAAATAATTATAAACACAGGACACTACCAATGTCGTAGAGCAGGGATTGGCAACCTTTCAGAAGTGGTGTGCCAAATCTTCATTTATTCACTCTAATTTAAGGTTTTGCGTGCCCATAATATATTTTAACGTTTTTAGAAGGTCTCTTTCTATAAGTTTATAACTAAACTATTGTTGTAGGTAAAGTAAATAAGGTTTTTAAAATGTTTAAGGAACTTAATTTAAAATTAAATTAAAATGCAGAGGCCACCGGACCGGTGGCCAGGACCTGGGCAGTGTGAGTGCCACTGAAAATCAGCTTGCATGCTGCTTTCGTCATGTGTGCCATAGGTTGCCTACCTCTTTCATAGAGTTTAAGGCCAGAAGGGACCACCAGATCATCTAGTCAGACCTATGTATCACAATACATGCCAATGTATGCCAATACCACCTGCATAATAAATCTATTACTTGTCATGCATGTATATTGAATGTTCAGCGTATAATTTGACTTGATTGAAAATAACTCCTCCTAAGCTATATGCATGATGTTTTGTTTTGGCATTTGCATAAGTGCCCATAAATAGAATGCAGTGAAAGGCCACCTTGACGTTTTTTCTTTGTGAATAAAGAATGACCGCAATAGTCTCTCTATCTGGACTTTATGCAACAGGAATAAAACATAGTTACTAGCAGCTGGTTGGTTTAGTTTAGTCTTCTGTACTGTAAGTTTTTCTAACTCTTCAGCCATGGTTGAGCAAAGTGAATGGAGTCCGTTACAAGAGTATTATGTAGAATCTTTCTAGACAGTGCTTTATGTAAAGTTTGTAATTTTTTGTTATCTCGAGGGGAAGGCAGTACATTGCTACTTATCTAAGTTGTAAGTGGATGGTTTGTTTCTTTCAGTCTCACTTTTGCAGTGATATTATCTTGTTACTTCACATTTTAGCATTCTTAAATTTATTTTGTTGTTGTAAGTCCTGTTTCAATTAAATGGTTGTGGACTAATGACATTATTAAAGTAAACTAATGTATGAATTTACACAGATTTGATCAGTTTATACATATACCTACGTGTAGTATGCATTTTTCACAAACAGGAAGTATGCAGAAAATATTATCATTTTCATTTTAAAATAGCTTTCTTGGCTTCTTTGTGTCTGTCTCTCTCTCTCTCTCAGTAATATAGTACACACTTGGTTATTCTTGGCTATAAAGTATCCTGGTGGTTTTCAAGAGATCAAACCTTTGTCACTGTTCTATTTTAGGAGTGATTATTGCCAGGGCAGTGTAATATGGGGAAGTGGGGGAGAGATGCCACATTTTTGTTTGAACGTTTTATAAATGTTGGGTCTTTGAAAGTTGTTCAGAGGCTTGTATTGTTAGATCTGGTGGAGCTGAGTTCGTCTTGAGTGTAGGTGAGGAGGACAAAGGTGCATGATAAATATGACTTCTATGGCTATCATCACATATATCATTATGTATCTTAATGAGAAACCATTAATTTATCTACTTTGAAAGAGAAGATAAAATTATGCCAGTGTCCTCAGAGAAATCTAAACACAGCTCAGGCATCTCGTCCTTTTTTTAAAATAATATTCAGGTAGCTCAATTTTATATGGCTTTCTATCGGCATGAGATTTTCAAAAAATATTTAATGCATGCTTTCCTCTTAGTCAGCAATACAGCGAAAGGAAGCAATGAGGGTGCATGGAAATGGAACAAGATGGGTGTTTTCAAGAAAATTACATAAAGAACAGTATTAACATGTTCTTTTAGCAAATATATTTCTCATTTATGTAACAATACATAACTTCCAAATTGCAGCCTATAAGTCATTTTGGGACAGAAAACAGGAGTTGCAGTATAGACATCAATTTTAGCGTTTTAGAAATCCTCAACTTCGTGAAGGATATGCAGTTATGATCTTTTTTTCTAAAAATGTATAAGGATTTGTTTTCATTTTCACACTTTGTAATCCATGCGAGAGAGGGGAAAGAGTAATGAAATTATTGCCATTATCTAATAATTATATTAGTTTCTTGTGAGGAATCTGGGTTCTGGCTTAGAGAGGTTAATGAAATGAAAGTAGGCTTGATTGTGCTTCCACTGAAATTAATGGCCAACCTTCTCTTGATTTCAGTGGCTGCAAGATTAGAACTCAACTGGTTGCAGGATCAAGATCACTATTTCTTATGTGTCTAATTAAAAAATGTATCATTTTTGCAGCTAAATTGCTTTCTTTTCACAATCTCCCATCATTGCAATATCGGTGTTCTTTGATTTGTTATCTGTTTTCTCTAGACATTCATCTACTCTGCTAAATATTGGTTACCTTGCTCCTTAATGGCTTCACTTGTAAATAGTAACAAATATTTTCTTGCATATTTTCTTTCATAGTTGCCTCATGTTACCCTCACCCTCCTCCCTCCCCAGCAAGCCTAATGAGACTGATATATATATATATGGAGAAAAGGCACAAATCAATGATGTACTCTAGTAAAATGCAATAGTAGGCTTTTCTTTTGGTGGTGATGTACAGGAGAAATCCCAAAACTTATTTATTAGTGGTGTAATAACCAGATTGATTTGTTTGTCTATTTCTTAACTACAACAAACATTTAATGTGGTGCATGGTAATATGATAGTAATAAATCTAGTAGTTAAATGTGACATGTTAAAAGTAGGCTATGACATGCCCAAAGTATGATTAGAAAATACTGTCACTAAATATCAAACTGGTTGTTCTTACAATACAAATGTTAGAGATTAAATTTAAAATTAGTAGCCTGTGTTCACTAAATTTTTAATAACCTATGTGGGTTGTGAATGGGGAGATATACTGCCTGTCCATATCTTTTTATCATACTGAAATAGATCAATAAATATTATCTCACCTTCCTAGTGTCTCTCAAAAATGCCAAATAAAAGAGCCAAAAGAATTCTTAAAGCCATAGAATAAATATTACAGTGCTATGAGATAATTTGAGAAATCAACCATTCTACTGGTTATCTATTGATTGCTAGTGCTCCAATTAAGTCACTTAGTTGCCTATTGAAGATGGTAACCTGAATAATTCCATGTAGTTAAAAAAAATAAATTTGTGTGTATGTGCACATAGTTGCATTATAGGGTCCTTTGAACTTTTTACCAGTGTTATAAGTGCCCTTTAAGAAAGTGTGTTACTGCAATGCCATGATACCCTTAAATTCAAAGCGCCCTGCTGGAGAACAGATACTCAAATGCCTGTTAGCAATTCAGTGGGTAGAAATTAACATTAGCAATTTACACTAAATTCTTGCATGAAGGTACTTAAGCCCCTGGAGTACTGTATTTGGTAATTCCAACTACTATAAAATCCATGGATTATACATAGAATACTGTGACTATATTAAATATGTTTTGTAGTGTAAATTATTTGTAATGATTTCCTCATAAAAATCCAATTGGAAAATTAAATCACCATTGTTTCTAATACAAATTCACATGCTGCTGACAATTTTTTTTTATGATACAAAAGTGCTTTGTTGAATGGTTGCAAGTTGTGAAGCTGAGTGACACTTGGATTCATACAACGAATTACTCCTGAGGGCATTCTGTGTCAAAAAAATTAAAATTCTGCGCACAATATTTTAAAATTCTGTAAAATTCTGCTAATTTTATATGTCAAACAAATGTGGAGGTTCCAGTATGGAATTGGGGAGCACAGGCCACTGGCTGCATGGAGGTGGGAGATCACTGTGCAGCTCTCTCCCCATGGCACCTGAAACATCCTGCTGGGGTGGGTGGGTGGTTTGCATGACCGCTTTTGTGGCTTCCCTTTGATTCCCTATCAGAAAGTAATTTTTCTGTGGGGAAGCAAAGAAATCTGCAGTGGACATAAATTCTGGGCATGCTTCCCCCAGGAGTAAACAAATTCCTTTTTCATACATTCTCCAATGCTATTTTATTTATTTATTTTTTTTGTTTGGTGAGTATTCTTAGCATTGTTTAAGACCATTGCGGTGTTGTGATGTTCTGGCAGGAAGAAATCAGATTCATTAGAAATCCACACTATTTGGAGAACAGTATGAGACAAGACTTTTTAGGAAGATAACAGTGCCTCAAATTGGGGGAGAATCCTGGGTGTTATGGTTACGGTGGAGGTAACAACAGACTTTAGAAGTGGACATGTTACATTTTTATAGTTCTTGCTAATAGAAGTTGCATACTTATTCCTGAGGTTTTATTTGGAGATGCTTATTAATACCTGAAAAAATTAGCTTCTCAGATCAGTTGCTCTACACAATAGTCCCTTCAAGGGAAGGGAAAACATATGTAGCAGGTATCACCAAATAGGCATGGTGTCAATGTGAGAGCCTAAACATTATCATTTGTCGCAGTATAGTAAATCCATTCTGCGCAGTGAAATGTGACACGTTGTAATATTTGGAAAGTTATTCACGTGTTTTTTATTATCTGTGGTGGGGGGAAAAATCAGAGGCTGTCACTAACATCACAAATTTCCTCCATTTCTTTATAAACTGAAAAAAAAAAAAAGTGTGGCAGTTCTTGTTGTTGGATTTATTAAACCTTTTTTAAGGCCAACTTTGAGGCTTTCTCCTTGGCTTAAGATTGTTTCCACAGTTTGACTATGCTGCTGACTAGTTCATTGATTCCTCTTCCTGCAAATCTTTTCTAAGTGTGATCTACAAGCTATTATATAAATATTTTGTGCTTTTTGGGGTCTCTCTCTCTCTCTCACGTACACATCTATTTAAGACAAAGTACATTTCTTTTGTAAATACAATTTGTGAATGTAAGTCTTGGTGAAAAATTGTTGCACAATCAATTTACTGGTCATGATTCATGACCAATTGTATTAGTCTTTCTGCTGTAACTTGTTTTCCCATTTTACTTAAAGATAAATATAGATTTTTTTTTTTTTTTAAAACTCTGAGTGTTCTTAAAATGTCCAGCCACAAAACTGATATACTTCAGCAGTTTTGGTACACCAGTGTGGAACACAGAGGCTAGTCCAGTTACCAGAGTTACACTCAGCAGCACCAGGAATTGTGGCCAAAGTTTTAATGCTGAGGACTTTGTATTCCAGCCTCTCTCCTATTCTCTGATTCTTTTTTTTCTTTCTACAGTGAATTTCAGAATCCATACCTCTCCTTTGTGACCAAAATGGTTACGAAATATATTTACTCACTGTGTCAGAAGTGGTGCAAGGATGTGTCTTCTAGAATTTCTAAGCCTATGGCTACTGTGTCAAAGCTTTTAGATCCCTCAGACTCTGAACCATCAAAGAAGTGGTTTTCAGACACCTTTTATACTCGGATCTTCAACCGCTGTTAGTTGTGAAAAAACTATCTTTACAATGCAGAAGTGTGTGATGGAAGAAGTAGAAAAACCTTGTTTTTTCTGATTACTTAGAAGAAACCTTAACATTAGCAACCACCTTTCCTATCTGACGTTTTTTCTTTTGTAGGGCTTGTCTGCACTGAGTGGCAAGTCCATGTTTTTGCATTATGAGCAGATGAATAGAAGTGCCTGATCTGCCTTTTGTATACTATTTTTTGTATATGTCTCCTAACGTTGTTTACTTTTTTGACCACAACTGCACATTGAGTAGAGGTCTTCGTTGAGCTGTCCACAGAGATGCTCAGGTCTTTCTTCTGAGTTAGTAAGCTAATTTAGAACCCAGTAAGATATGGTTAGTGGTGTGGTTTTTTTTGTTTTTTTGTTTTTTCTCCTTCAGTGTGCGTTACTTTGTGTGTATCAACAGAGAATTTCCATCTGCTATCATATTGTCTGTGTTGCCCATTCAGGTAAGTTGGTTAGGTCCTTCTGTCTCTCAGTGTCCTCCAGTCTTGGCTAACCTAAATAATTTCGTAATCTGCAGATACTGCCATCTCAGTGCTCATTCCCTTTTTGAATTAATTAATAAATGGCACTAGGCCCAGTTTGTAACCTTGTGGCACTACACTTAACTTTGGCAAGACAAAAAATGACTACTTATTCCTACTGTTTTCTCTGTTTCTGATCCAGGACAGTACTTTGCCTTTCCCACCATGACTACTTAATTTCTTTAGTAGCCTCTTGTTCAGGAATTTTGTCAAAGGCTTCTTGTAAGTCCAGATAAATTTTCAGTGGGTTCTCCATTAACTACTACTTTACTGACCCATTGAAAAAACTAGAGTTATGAGTTAACTTTGTAAGTAGTGGAGTCAGATGCTATCATTGATGATATTTTTAATTATCATTTCATCCAGTTGACCCAGTACAGAAGTATGTATTGTTAATTTGTAATTCCCTGGATCATTCCTGTTGCCTTTTTTAGTATAGGTACAACATTTGCTACTCTTCCAGTCCTCTGATATAATAGCTGATTGCATATTTTTTGAGAGCAGCCCAGCCGTTTCTTTCTTAAATTCAATTGGAACTCTTGGGTATATCCTCTCTGGATCAAATGACTTATTTCTTTTTAATATACCAGTTTGTTTCTGCGTCCCTTCTTTTGAAACAGCAATTTCCAGTGGCACCTGTTTATTACCACAAAAGACTATCTGAGTAGGTATCCCCCTCACATCCTCTGTGGTGAAGACTGATATAAAGAAATCACTTAGCTTTTCAGCAATTTTCTTATCTATCTTAATTTCTAACTTTATACCATGGTGGTCCAGAAGCCTACTATTTCTTTTATCTTCCTGCTTCTGATATATTTCAAGAGTGTTTTTTTGTTCTTGATATCTTTTGATTTGGTCTTCAGATTCCTTCTTAGCCCTTCCCATTTCCTTTTTACATAATGCTGCTGTAATTTACTCTTTTTATTGGTTTCACTACGATTGGATTTCCATTTCCAGAAGGATATCTGCTTGGCTCGAATAACCTCTTTGAACCATGCTATTTAGTCGTACTAATTTACTTTTTGCTTTTTTTAATTCAAAAATATGCATGACTTTTAAAATTATTATAGTTTTTTCTTAAATAGCATCTATACCTAATTTTAAGATTTTAATTTCTTTGTTTTTACATTGGAGCTTTTTTGGCTTCTCTAAGCCATGTCACATTTTGATATTTGACTATTGAATTTTCCCATTATTATGATTTTATAAGACTTTGCATCTTTGATCTGTTTTGTGTACTCTGTCTTTTTTCCGTATATGGATGTTGGTTTTATAACTCTGCTTGCATATTTTTAATCTTATAATCTGAGATTTGTATCCGTATAGATTTAACTGCATGGTTCTCTCCATTCAGAGAATTTACTCTACCATATTTTGAGGAATCTTAGATATATACTACTCTTCCACATCTTCAACCTAATTTGCCCTTTTTATATAGTGTATAGTCAAGTATTACAGTATCCCACTTATTTTTTCCCACCGTGTTTCAGTGATATCTGTTATGTTAAGGACTGTCCATTTCCATACATTCAGGTTCATTTATTGTTGCTTTCAAACTTTACACTTGTATATACAGACATAACTTTTATTTTTGTATCTGGCTATTACTTTAATGTGACATCTTGTTGATTTAACAGCAGTTATCTGTGTGATCTTGACCTGTTCCTGCCCTGCCCCTGTTCAGCTGTAACGTCTGTTCTGTCCTTTACTTGATACAGAGATACCTTCGTGTTGCTGACATCTCTGACAGATGTCTTTGTTCAGCCTGAGTGATCCTTGGCAAATTTCAGTGTTTCCCCTAAATCCTGTGTTAAACAATTCCTAAAAACTTTATTAAAGTAATTTGGCAGGGTTTGGTTCCGCTTTCGTTAAGATGGAATCCGTCCCGTCTGCATAGGTTCTTCCTTCTTCAGAATGTACCCCAGAGTCCTCTTTATATCATCTTCTGATTCATTCTTTGAAACCCTGAATACCTGAAGAAGGTAGCTCCCAACTTCTGTAACACTACTACTACTACTACTAATGATTTGGTGAATTCTCTCAAGTAAGTGTAGCGGGTTACTAAAATGCATTTTAGATCAGTAGAACAGTTGCTGTAACTTCTTAAAAGAAAGCATATCGCTCAGGAGCACACCCTGGGGAAAAAGTACAGCATAATTTGCTTTCCAGGTTCTGATTTCAGATGTTGTTGTATTTTTAACCATGAATACTGTAGTCCTTATTTGAAAAGTGGGTGGGTCAAGAGTATCAAACATGGTGGGGAAGAAGGGCTAGATAGACATTAACAAGGAAATAAAATGTTTGACTGGTATTAACTTTTGGAAACATTATTTTGAAAATGAACCACAGAAAGAATTGCTTTATCCGTTGCTCCTTCACAAGATTGCTCATGTGAATTCAATGTGATGTAGTGAAGTTGAGATCAAAATGTTTTTACATTGGACAGTATTAGAGTGAACAGCATTTTACCTCAGCAAATTCCTTTATTTCTGTATCAATTTGAGATGATCTTGTATCCAGAAAAATGTAGTTTGGGCAAATGTAACATTACCAAATCAGTTTTGCAGAATACTCATGTGAGACGACAGAAAAGTCATTTTTTTTCCTTATGTAATCTTATTAAATTAGGCCTAAACATTCTAAGTAGGAATGATCCATTTTAAGCCACGCTAGTTTCATATGTGTAAACTAAAATTTGCTAAGTTAAATTGATGCAAATTCACATTTATTTCTAGCTGAATTTGCTGGTAATTACAATGTTTTTAAAAATTCAACTTTAAACTGATGATGAATTCTCAGTTTTAGCTTTAATTAGTTTTATAGGAAGGTTTCATTCATTTGACTGTTTCCTAATTGGGGACAAACTATAATCTTTCTGAAAGAGGTTTGGATCTAATTAGCACTAAGAGGAAATAAATGTAAAACCACTACATGGGTTACGCTTTTTTTTCCCTCCTCTGTGAGGCATGGCTGCTTAATATCCATGAAAATACTTTAGCCACTTACCTGTTTGAGAAATCCCAAGGAAACTTCATTTTAGGATCTTCACCTTGACTAGTATGAAATTTCATTTGTCGTCATTTGGAATTATTTAGCTGCATTACAGTGGAAGTGTGCAGTAATAGTATGGACTAGATGCTGTAACTTCAGCATGTTGAAACTGGGATTTAAAAACGTTTTTTCCTGTAGCATAACTGCCTAAATTAACTGGTGACTGCTTCTCGTATAAAGGACACATGAACTTGAAATCTAGTCAGTTCAAAAAAAGCATTAAAAATGGTTTTTAGATGCTAAATCTCTGCTGAGACTTTCTGTCAATTGTGATGGTTTTTCAATTAATTACATTTTTCTTGTTTTAAAAATGTTTCCCTTCCTTGTCCTGTTGCTGTATGAAAGAGTTAAACAAATATAAAATTGAGTTTACTGTGGCAGCGGTGATACTGATGATATGCAGTGTGATGGCAATTGCAATTTACCTTGTGCACAAGTAGAGAATTTTTAACTGAACCTTTCCTTTATAATGTATATTGGCGGTTTCTTATATCAATAATAGGATTAAAAATATTCAGACCAAAGTGTGGCTTAAGTTAATGATGTCCTTACTTACTAGAAACCAGAACAATAATGGTTTGCAGTGATACTGACAAGATTTGTGTAAATTTCACTCTGCCTGGGAAAGCAATGAGCAGTGCACTGGAGCTATTCATGAAAGAGGAGAATCCAAAAGTTGGAAGCTGGGTGCAGGGGTAAAGATGCAGTCAGGCTCTAAAATTTGTGGGGGAGAGAGTGCTGCAGTTCCCTTCCAGCAACATGGTCTTCACTAAGTTTTACTGGTATAACTTGGAAAAAACCCATACTTCTAACCTACTTTTAACCAAAATAATTATACTGATAAAAGCGCTAGTGTGGTTGCAGTTATACCAATATAACCAGACTAGATATTGATAGTCTTGAACATTCAAACAGTTTTCCAGAGATAATACTTGGTACAAATCCCAGCATTATTCTCTTTATTTTCAGTCATAACTGTCTTTGCAGAGCCATACCAAAAGAAATTGTGTGCTTTGCCTTGTGGGACACAGAATGTTTACTATCAGTAAGTACTTAGTATGTATACACGTAGAAACGTGGGGGCTGTAAGGGACCTCAAGAAGTCATTTAGTTCATGTCCCCCATGCTGAGGCCTATATACCTAGAACATCTCCAATAGATATCTATTTAACCTATTTTTAAAAACCTCCGATGTTGGGGATTCTACACATCCTTAGATAACCTGTTCCAGTGCTTAACTATCCTTATATTTAGAAAGTTTTTCCTAATATATAACATAATTTGCAGCAAAGGAGATTTAAGCTGATTATTTCTTGTCCTAACCTCAGTGGACAAGGAGAACAATTGACTGGTTTCCTTTCTATAATAACAGTTTATATATTTAAAGACTGTTATGTCCCCACTCAGCCTTCTCTTTTTTAGGCTAAATATGCCCATGTCTTTCAACTTTTCCTCAGAGGTTGTTTTTTAAACCTTTTAGCATTTGTGTTACTCTCCTTGGACTCTCTCCAATTTGTCCACATCTTTCTTAAAGTGTAGCAGCCAGAACTGGATATAGTGCTCAGCAATGCCGAATAGAATGGAACAATTATCTTCTGTGTTTTACATAAGATGCTAATACATTTATTCTTCTAGAAACTGAGTTTGAAAGGCCTCCCCCATAACTTTCCCACAGCTCCCTCTTTTCTGCAGACTGGACTGGCCATAGAAACTTCACATTCTATTTATGTTGCACAAAAACATTTGCTTGTTTTCTTTTTAGAGAATAAAGTATCTTATTAATTTAGGTTTTATTGTGTGGGTTGTTTGTGGCCAGTGTGTATATTTGATGGGTGACTTTTTGGGTCCTTTAGGTCCTTTTTTGCCTCTTTTTCTTTTGCAGTTTTGAGCTCTTTGTAGTCACTAACTTCTGGTTTTTGCCTGTAGTATTCTTTGACAAGTGGCCAAATTTCAAGAAATGAGACAAGTAATGGCAAATCCTCTGTGATTGATACCCATGGCCAGATATGTGAAGTGGCTGGTTGATGGGTATTTGTTTTAAGGTTGTGGTTTTTAGGCTGATGTTTTTTCAGATGCAGTTGGAAGGAAAGGCTCATATTGTTCTTAACTAAGAAGGCTTTGTGGCCACTTGTCCTGAGCTGTCTGTTTTGGTTCTACTGTTGAATGTAGATTCAGATTCTTCAGTCTGCCAGTGTGGTTCCTATGAGTCAACAAGAAGAGGGGGGTTTTTTTTTTTTTTTTCCCTTGTGGTGTGCCTGTGGGTGCTCCACTTTAGGTGCTCATCGTGATTGGAGATTTTTGGTAGCAGTCCCCATCCTATCTGCACAAGCACCCTACACAACCTAAAGCCCTGTACCAAGGCTATATGGGGCTACGCTGGAGAACCGCCCTCAGTTCCTTCTCGAGCACCTTTGGCCAGAGACTTGAGTCTAGCGTGTTCCGGTTTGCTGTGTACCTGTTTTCCTTTTTACTAGTGTTTTAGTTTTATAGTTGGTTCTTAGGTGTAGGTTTTTAGTACCTTATAGTTGGAAAGTTTGTTTTTCTTTTTCTTTTCACACACATGTGCTTTTTTCATTTTTTCTCTTGTTGAGGGGCTTGAACAACTATTTCTTCCCAGGAATGCTGGGCTCCCTGGGATTTAAAAGGTGCTGCTTTTGTCGAAAAGCAATCCCTGTTAATAACAGGCACTCCCACTGCATTCATTGCTTAGGAGACTCTCACTTTCCCAGCAAGTGTAAAATCTGTTCTTTGAAGGGAAGATCCTATAAAACCAGGGAAATGAAGTATTGTCTATTAACGATGGAGCAAGTCTTAAAACTGGCTTTGGCACTGGGTACAATGAACTCCCCATACTGGGTCCCTCCACGGCTGCTAATGCCCTGTCATCATCTAGACCAGTGCTTCTCAAGCTATCTGTTGTGGGGGACCGACTTTTTTTTTTTTTCCAATGTGCTTGCAGACCAGCAGCTGATGGCTCACGAATCGGCACTGGTCCACAGACCACCACTTTGAGTAGCACTGATCTAGACCACATTCACTGAGAGCTTCCAAGGGAAAAACAGCTCCAAAATCCTGGACTCCAGCACTTCTTGACTACGGTACCAATAACTGCACTGTCGGTTCCGAGAGCTTCCCACTGCAAGTATAAGGAAGGAGCAGCGCTTAATTTGTGCCAAGGCTTGCCATGGCTGAGCCCCAGCACCACTAGGCTTGGCAATTCATAACCCTGGCACCTCTGCGCTTGCTGCATACTGCCAGTTAATAAAGCCCTCATAGAGCCAACCAAGTCCATTTGGCAAACTCTGACAATTCCCCCATGACCCCCATGCAAGAGGGCTGATTTTTTTTTTAAAAAAAAAACATACTGCATCATGACCAGGGATTCTGAATTATTTTCTCATCCAACATCAAAATGTCTGGTCATGAATGTAGTCCATGAAAGAGGCTGCAGCATACCCCAAAGCCATCCCTTATAATAAAGGACCAAAAAAGTCTGGACCTGTTTGGTCATAAGAGCTCTTTGTCAACAACACTTTTTTAAGGTGAGGTTAGCTAGCCACAAGGCACTGATGTCAAAATATGGAAACCTGAATTACAAGACGTGTAATGCTTTTATTGACCATTTGCCACAGGAACATCGAGAACAGTTTAGTGCCATTATAAAGGAGGGTCACTTTTTGGCAAAAACTTCACCACAGTCTTTACTCTATGCAGTGGACGCTGCAGCCAGGTCTGTTTCCATTGTGGTAGTGATGAGATGGTCTTCCTGGCTTCAGTTGTCTGGGTTTCCACAGGAAGTACAGTTGACTCTGGAAGACTTGCCTTTTGATGGCCAGAAGCTTTTCACAGTTTCTATGGACAACTTGTTTCATATTCTACAGGATTCTAGGGCAACGTTGAGGTCATTAGAGATGTGCATACCTGCACATAAAATTAAGTTTAGTAAGTTTCAGTTGGTACAAAGATCCTGCCTTGCCCAATTTTCCACCTTCCTTAGGCCACCAGAGCCACTGGGTAAGAGGTTTTCAAAGAAAAAGCCTGCAGCTACCTCAGCTGCTTCATCCCAGCCTTCAACATTGTCCAAGTGCCAGTTTTGATGGTTTGGTCAAGAGTCCAGACCACCCAACGACCAGGTTTTATCAGTTACATGACACAACTGCCCTTTCCTCAATTTGCACACCACCTCTCATTCATCAAGCATGGGAGGCTATACCATCAGACAAATGGGTATTGCAGGCCATTATGTCAGGTTGTGCTATTCAACTTCCCTCCACCCTACCCTTCTAGCCTCCTTCCCCATCCCCTTTCAGACTTCTCCAACAAGCAATTGATGATACAGGAGATCTCATCATTCCTAAGTTTAGGAGCCATGGAGCCAGTCCTACTTAAACACAGGTAAAAAGGGGTCTATTCAAGATATCTTCCGATACCAAAGAAAAATAGGGGTTGTAGGCTGATACTAGATCTCAGACAATTGAACAAACATGTCAGACAACTGAAATTCAGAATGGTGTCCCTTGCTGCTCTAATTCCCTCCCTGGAATTAGGGGTGTGGTTTGCAACCCCTGACCTCAAGATGCTTACTTTCATATAGTGATTCATCCTTCTCATAGAAGATTTCTTTGTTTCACTTTGTTACCAGCACTGGGTCCTACATCCGCCCCTAGGATGTTCTCAAAAATCATGGCAGTCATAGCTGCTTACTTATATTGTCTAAGAATAACTATCCTTCCTTACCTTGATGACTGGCTCCTCAAGGGTTCATCATGTAAGGAGATATAGTTGGCAGTTCAAACAACAGCTTCACTAATCCTAAATCTAGGCTTACATATCTTTACTCGCTACACAATGAATTCTCTTTAAAAGAGCGCTTCTGGATTCAATAATGAGCAGATAAGTTTCTTGTGCTAAAGAACCTTATACAAAGAGTGCAGTGCAGTCCTCAACTTCCAGTAAGGACATGTCTGCAGCTGCTGGGAAACATGGGGAGCTACCAGGTTACATCTTTGATGTCTCCAGAGGAGTCTTGGGACTGCTTATGTACCCAACAAGCAGGTATCTGTACCCAGTCGGGTCCTATAGTCTCTCACCTGGTGAATGGATCTATCCAAAGTGTGTGCAGGAATCCTGTTCAACCAGAATCCTCCTACAGTCCTATTAACATTGGATGCTTCCCTCTTGGAATGGGGAGCACATCTGGGTCCTCTCACGGTCCAAGGCAAATGGTCATAACAGGAACAATGTTTGCACATCAATGTGTTGGAATTAAGGGTGGTCCAAAATGTTTGCCTCCACTTTCTTCCTCTACTCAAAAGCAAGTCTATCAAGATCATGGCAGATAACATAGCTTGCATGTATTATATTAATTGTCAGGTCAGCGCACATTCCCCTCACTCCGCACTGAAGTGATTGAAGCTTTGGAATTGATGCGTAATCAGTCAGATAGCCGTGCTGGTTTCTTGCCTCCTAGGTATAAAACACTGTGGCGGGCGACCTGAGCAGACAATGGTAGTTGAACTCTTGAGTCCTTGACAAAGTATTCCTACCTTGGGTATTTCCAGAGGCTGAACTTTTTCCAGGGCAGCCAACACAAAGTGCAGAAAATTCTGTTCTAGGGTGGGGCTCAATCCCCAATCTCTAGGAGATGCTTTCTTCATTACATGGACAAAGGGTCTTTTCTAGATATATCCTCCAACTCCATTGCTCTTAAAGGTCTTTATCAAGATCAGACAGGACCAAGCCATTCATTTTGATTGCACCATCTTGGCCAAGACAAGTTTGGTTCCCTTATCTCATCAGACTCACCTCTTGCCCTCTGTGATGGGTCCCGATCAAATGTCGACTGTTGTCTCAGGATGGGGGTTAGATGCTTTACCCTAATCTGAACATCCTGCAACTACAAGCTTTGTTCCTCAGTGGTTCTTGGGAATAGAGACCACATGTTCATCGGAAGTACAAAGATACTGTTAAATAGCAGAAAGGAATCTATTAGACATACTTACCTTCAAAAATGGAGAAGAGAGAGCCTTTTGAATTAGCGGTGCCATTTTTCTCCTGTCCGCTTGTCTTTCCTCAATCTTGGATTACTTGGTGGAATTAAAAATTTTCAGGCCTTTCTATGAGGTTTGTTCCTTCAAGGTTTGTTTAGTGGCAATAACAGCTTTCCTTGTGTTTTCCTTCCAATAGAAGGTTTCTCAGTACTTGTTCATCTGACCACAGTGAGATTTCTAGAAGGATTTATCAATCTTTTTCCTCAGAGTCCCTGCACTTTGGGATCTCAGTCTGTTTCTTGACCGTCTCATAAAATAACTCTGAGTCATTGATTATGTGTTCATTACATCTGTGAAGATAGCCTTGGTGCACATCACTTTGTTCGAAGGGTTGGGTAGATGGGGCTCTAATGACAAACCTTCCCTTCCCTTTTCTTTGGGAGAACAAAGAAATCTTTAAGATCTCATCAAAAATTCTTGTCCTCTGAATTTCATATCAACCAAACTGTTCACTTTCTTCTCTCTTCCCTCCCCCCCACCCCCACCCACGAAACCTCATCCATCTACACAAGAGTTGGCTTTTCATACACTAGATGTTAAGAGGGAATTAACCTTTTACTTGGACAGGATTTGGCCATTCAGGAAGACACCTAGATATTTTTTTTTTCTGTTACAGATAGACTCTCCCTTAGACTTGTCTCCACTCAGAGACTTTCTAAATGGATCTGTTCTTGCGTACTATGCTTTTGCTGAGGTTACACCTTTTCTAAGAGAGACTGCAATCTAATAGAGTATGCAGTCAGTCTGGAGCTCTACTCAGTGACATTCCAGTTGCTGAAAACTGCAGGGCTGCAACATGATCCTCCAGGGCACAAAGGTCAGAAAACATTTGCACAAATTCATGTTGCAAGATCAGATGTGGCATTAGGCAACACAGTTTTCTTCAGTGATGGACTCTCTTCTGGAACTCCCACCTCCTTTACGTGTTGTTGCTAGGGAATAACTTAAAAGTGGAGCACCCACAGGGACATATTACTTGAAGAGGTTATTTACCTTGTGCGATAACTGGAGTTCTTCAAGATGTGCCTCTCTGTAGATGTGCCTCTCTGTAGGTGCTCCACTACCTTCCTCCTCCCCTCTACTTCAGATTTGCCTTCGTGGTCTCTGTGGTAGAGAAGAAACTGAGGGCGGTTCACCCACAAAGCCTTAAGTAGCCTCGGTTCAGGGCACGAGGATGCACAGGTCGCATGTGTGGGCAGAACAGGCACTACAACCAAAAATCTCTGATCAAAGGTGCAGGGGCACACAGCCATCTAAAGTGGAGCACCCTGTGGGGGACACATCTCGAAGAACTCCAGTTGCTGCACAAGATGAGTAACCTCTACTCCTTCAAACAGAGCTCCTTGGATTTGAAATCTTGAGCTGTAGGTCCATCCTGGAGACACTGGATGTAAACAAGCTGGATCTGAAGTTGAAAAGGTTTTCACCCCAGGCTGTGAGTAGTTCATTTTTGGAAGCTTTGAAGATGCAAGCAAGAGCATTTTTTCATTCATCAAACACAGTGAAAGAATGATCTGATTGTATCCTGGCATCACTGGGATGCTTGAAAATCCTAGGTGGTTAGGGCTTGCTCTGATCCAAGTCAATGTGAATTATATAGTGCTGGTGGGAACTACAATATGAGTTCTAAAGATTGAAGTGCTGTTTTCCCAAAGTAGTGTGTTGCAGTTCTCCTTCTGAGACCAATCACTGCAGCCTAGGTTTAATTCAATGGAGATATTCATCTGTAAGAGAAGACCATTAATTAACTATAACTAAAGTTACCTGACCACGTTGCCTCCACATATGCAGTAATCTATCCTGTCTTTCCATTCTGTGAGACCCTTGTTATTCAGGCATTGGTCTCTTCTCCATAGTTAAGTCTGAGTTCAGATTTGCACTTTAAGCAGGGTATCAATGTCTTCAAAGATCAAAGAACACCATATATACTCTTCACTCTTAAATCACACTCTTTGAAAACAGAATTAACTTTCTGTCAATTTCCAAGTACTTCAGTTTCAGGTTTAAAAAGAAAACAAAAAAAATTAAAAGGGTGTTTAAGAAACAATACTTGCCAATCCTGTTTTGCCCCATCTTAATAATGGAATAACACATTATTCAAACTTTGTATATAGTTAACTAACTTAAATCCTGTGTGTAGGCTAGTTTTGAAGAAATTTTGTTGTAACTAAGGTATTCATGAATCCACAATTGGTACAATAAATATGAAAAAAAGTTTTAAAATGTAAAGGAGGGAGATCAAACAGATGTATAAGTAAAAAAGGGCTTAGATGAGTGGTGGGCAACCTGCGGCCTGTGGGCCGTACGTGACCCATCAGGATAATCTGCTGCCTGCAACTCCCAGTGGCCACGGTTCACCGTTCCCAGCCAATGGGTGCTGCGGGAAGTGGCGTGGGCCAGAGGGACGTGCTGGTTACTGCTTTCTGCAGCTCCCATTGGCCGGAAATGATGAGCTGCGGCCACTGAGAGCTGTGGGCGGCCGTGCAAATGTAAACTGTCTGGCTGCCCACCAGTGGGTTACCCTCACAGGCCGCAGGTTTCCTACCACTGGCTTAGATGGGCATCACACATTTTAGCTGTTCAGTAACCTCGGGGTCAGCAGTGTGGAGTCTGAAAAGTCCCCCTACTAGACTAGCATGAGAGGAGCAGCCATTCAGTAGGTGTGTAATGTCCTCAACCACATCATGGGTACATAGAGGTCTGCTCCTGAGTACCCAGGTGTGATCATTTGACACACTCCTCATCTCACACCTGAAATGGTTAAGTTTGCATGAGAGAGAGTGTGGCAGCTTGAAGCCAGGGAGTGTCTCATCAGGCTGAGTTATAAAGGAGGAGTTTCCAATGGGGAGCAGCTTCTTCCAGTTTGGCTTGGCACAATATGGCAGCATTTGCTGGAGAAATGGTGGAAAAATGTCCAGATTGGTTGTCAGCTGCTGAGTCAGTGGTGACACGCTTCACAAATCTTTTGAAAAGTTGCAGTTATTGCATCTCTTGCATTTCATCAAGGAGATTCTTTGTGTTAGAAGGTGGGATATTAGAGAGGACTGGTAGATACTTGGTGTTTGTTGGTCATATGATTCGATTCAGCTGTACATCCATGAACTTTGTATGGGAAGAATTTAACCACACAGGAGCACAGTATTCTCCAACTGAATAGCGGAGCACTAGCTCCAAGCTCTGCTGTGCTCTGTGTGTGTGCTTTAGCTTCTCAAGCTGAGTCTGGAAGCTTACTTAAGATTAAGAGCCGAAATGGCCTCCTATGAGTTGCTTTGGTGAGATGATAACCCACCAAGTTAGGTAAGCAGGGTGGATTTGATTTAAATCAAATTGATTTAAATCACTAGTCATTCATTTAAATCAAAAGTGCATTCTTGTTGGTTGTTATATTTCATACATATTCTTCACAACTCAGAGATAGATGTACGTTTCATTTTTAGAAAGTATACACTATACATTTTTAAGTGATTTATTTTTAAAACTTTTCAGACTGGTTTTACAGTTATATCAGAAAATGAAAGATTGTTTGGTTATTTCATTTACCAAAGGTGATTGAAGCAGATATTTATGAAGGCATTGGGAGGTAAACTATCTCCAATTCAACAGGTTGATCGTTAATATTTGGAGGATTTTCTTGCCATGCTGTATTAGGAGGAGATCACCACCAGACAGACATTTAAATGGTTTTATTTAACTAGAACAACGTTATGTATTCTGGATTTTTTTTCTTCAACATAATATTTGAACAAAACAAGCATCTGAATTTTTGAATTTAGTTAAACATTCAAGTTTTTTAAAATCAGGTTTGTTTTTGTTAAAATTGTTTGTTTTTAACTAAAATAGTTAAATGAAATATTAAAAAAAAAATTAAATCAACTGTTATCCAGATCAACATGAGAAACTTAAAATATTGGCTTCTGCAGCTAACTCAGTCATCTTCACCTTCATTTGTTCATAATCTAGAAAAGAAAAACAAGCTTTCCTGCTTTTTCAGGTCCCAAACGATTTCTCAATTTGGAATGAATTATTCCAAAGGAAGAAAATATTCTTTCTACACTGACAGAAGAAGCTACTGCTGGTAAAAGTGAGATTATCACTTCAACCGTCTCTAAATCCAAGTTCTTCCTCCAGTTCACTGGTGGGACTTTCTTTAAAACATCATCAGCAAACATATATTTTGTGAATGCTTCACCCTTAGCTCTGAAGTTTATTATAGTTGACATTATGGAGGGATGATTGCTGGATGTCCATGTCATAGCTAACTAACTCTTCTTCAGCAGTTAAAGTTTGACCCTGGTACCGAGTATTGATGATAGTGCTTGTCCATTCTTTTTTTTTATGCTTGTAATTTAACTCTGTCATTGCAAATTTCTCTTCTTAAGATCTCACTCAGTTCCTTCCAAATTTCAGCAGCATCAGCAATAAAACAGCTATTTCCCTGCATTTTGTTCAAGGCTACAGAAATAAGGCTTCAGGGTACTCAGCATGTGTTCAGCCTTTCTCTTTGTAGCTTTTACTGCTACTTCTTATAAGTATTCTGCTGTGTGTGCATTTCCTGATGTATCAATTGTTTCTGTAAGGAAGGCATTCCCTTCTGTTGTCACACGAGCACATACAACGGGATCACTGTTGACATTGCTCCACCTCTCCACATTGCTCGAGACTCAGGTTAATAATTTCACCCTCTTCACCTTTTGCACACTGCTCAATTTCTTTCATACACTTCCATAGCCAGCAATTTGCCTGCGACATCTGCTCTGTTGGGTGGACTGTATTCTGGTCTTAATCACTGAACCATGTGATTGAAGTGTGGGTTCTCAATCATACGGAAAGGAGAGTTTGTTGCATAAAAAAAACGGGGAATTTTTTCATCAATTACGTCTTTTTGTAATCTGCTGGTTCTTATCACAAACTTATCTATGGTTGTTTCTGGATGATGGAGTTTTATTCTTTTTGCTACAGGTGATACACTATGGCTATGTGACATACATGATGTGACTGAAACACTATCATTGGCAGATAATTCTGAAACCATAGAAATAACGGTGATCTTGAAGGTGGATAGTCTTCAGAATCCTTTATGTTGAGGATGGATTCTCCTAAACAAAATAAGTCAATGCAGTTATTTAATAATTCTTACCATACTGCTCATTTAGTATTACTCATTGCATTCACTGACACTCAGTACTACTTTAAAGGTGAAATTGTAAAAGGAAGATCTGCATATTTCAGCTATTTATTTTTTATCAAAACTGCATCTAAAATAAGTACCATAAACAACTATATTTTTTGCTCAAACATGAGAATTCAAGAATAGTCCAGAAGGAAGACAGGCAGTCCTTAAGAAAGAAGTATGAAATAAAAAAGTTTACTAACCTGAAGATCCTGCATGTTCAGATATATTCCTTTCATTATCTCATTCAGAAGGAATACTTCTCATGATGTTGTTTCGTTCTGGCAACCAGACCTTGCATTTCTTTGTTGCACTGTTTGCACTTTGCATGCATGCCTGTCTTACCCACAGGTAGAGGAACTTCATTAAAATATTCCCAAACTGGGTCTCTTTTACGGCCTGCTGCCATAATAGGTTTTCCCTTCTAGTGAGAGAATGGTATGGTAGATCTCAAATCAATGAAGGCTACCTCAAGGCTTCTGGAATATGCTGCTCAAAGTGTTTTACTTTTGTTTCTACTGCCTGTCCCTCCCTTCTCATATTGATCTCCAGACTTCTCCTTGTCCAAATCTATTTTGCCCCCAACAATCTTCTATTCATTGAACTTTTTGAAACTTTGCATGTTAGAGAGGGGTAAGGGATTGACTCTGTGTACACAAATTTGCAGAGGGACAATATGGTTGAGGTCTGTTGTTTCTCACCTCTATATATTTATTTTAAAACATTTTTGCTGTTAACAAGCAATGTTATCTCTGGAGAGACAAATCCACACTTTGAGAACTGGAAAACTAAGTATCTCTGGTATCTTCTAGACTGATCACTGAGTCCCATTGGGTAGATAGAAAGATTAACCTAAATCTATACAGAAGCCCCTGGAACCCCATAAGATTGGGTCCCCCCCTAATCCATGAACTCTTGGAACTCGCTTACAAAACTTTTCTTAAACATGACATGAATATATAGTCTCCTACTATAGAATTAGTTTTAATAGGGATTATAAATTCTATCTTTAGGCTGCTTTTTTTCCCTCAAAAAGCATTTTATCAAAAAAATCAGATTTAAATAAAAAACTGATTTTTATTCAACCTGTAGGTAAGTGTGCATGCTAGAGTTACTCTTAAATATCCTGGTTTTGTGTTATGTACCAGTTTTTCTCCATCCAAGATGTTGAGCTCTTGTAGAGCAGTGGGTGACTTAAGTAGGAGAATGATGACCCTGTCTTTGAGACACTACTTGGCTTAAGTCTCCACTTCTTGCAGTATCCACTACTGCCATATGTGTTCAGGTTGTCCTCAATCTTCTTGAAGTCTGTCATCTGCATACATGAATACCTTGAAATTGTTGCAGGCAGATAATTTGCAACTATGTTTAAAAAAAAATAAGTTGGAGTCAGAGCATACCCCTGAGGCAGTCTGTTCTTCTGGGTCAGCCATGTGCTCAGTTTATTCCCTAGCATTGCTTGCAATTCTCTATTTTGAATTTTTGTAACCATACGACCCATCAAGGTAACATCTTTGACATTGTGACCAGTAGGCCAGTATTCCAGATGCATCATATAAGGCTGTGAAGTCAAGAGAAACAGCTGCTGTCTGTTCCTGTTGAAAACCATTTTCTATATAGGTGGTAAGAGCAAAGATGTGATCGCAAGTGCTCCTAATAGGACTGAAGTCTGCCTGTCATTGCTCAGAGTGCTCTATTGTGGGTATGATTCTTTGCAGAATTAGTCTTCTCAAAAGTTTGTAAGCATAGCTCAGAAGTGAAGTCAGATGGTAGGTAGTTAGAAGAGAGTGGTCTTTTTCCTGTTTTTGATATAGCTGTCACCCTGGCTTTCCTCCATATTTCATGTGTCTTATTCTCTTGAATGACACAGGCTATGAAAATTTACAGTCCATTTTATGCTCTTCTTACCAAAATAAAGTATAGTAGTATTTCTGGTGACATCTCATGAAGGTCATCTGCTTTTTATGCTTTCATGCGATTCAGTGCTTCCTCCATTTTGTCGTTGAGGAAAGGCTGGAATATATCTTCCTCATTCAGAGGTGGAGCCAGTCTGTCTCTACACCATTCCCTATTTACTGATTCCTCAAAGGGCTAACTCTGGCTTTTGTCATGTTAATCAGGTGTGTGGCAATGCTGTTGGTGGATATTTTACACTGATGTATGGGTGGTAGATTCTCTTCTGCTCCAAGCTTCCTTATGAGTTAACACGTTTTCCTGCTAGACCTTCTCATGTCCATATTTGATGTAATTTAATCTCTGCATTCCCTGTGATGTGCAATCTGAGTCACTAGATTCTTCATACTGCTTCAAAAGTTATGCACATTCCTCATGTAGACAAGGTATGTAAGACTTTTGATAGCAATGTGGGATGGATTTGACTCTTTTGAAGATGAAAGTGAATATAAACATCTTCTACAGAGGCATTATGTGGTATTCATAGTATATACTCATTGGTCACCTCTGAGTATTTTTCCAGTCTGCTTTCCTATAGTTCCATTGAAATCCTAGGGATAGTGGTGGTTATGGGGATCATCACTCCTATTCAAGTGAGAATGGGACAGTGCTGGTTTTGAGGGAAGTTTCAAAAAACTCTGCAAGAGGCTGGTAATGGTTAGAACTGTGCTGAGGTGATCCAGCTGAGGTCAGAAGAATAGCCTTTCTTCCATCGTGTGAGGAGAAAAAAGGTGGCTGACTTCTTAAGGTTATGCAAGAGACGTAGATAATTTGTAGAAGCCTAGTCTGAGATGCAGTCAATTTTTTTTCTCAAATTCTTTGAAGCTCCATGAAGTGTGGGTGGCTACTAAAGTTCTCAGTGTGGATGGTTGTTGAAGTGTTGGTAAAAGTGGGGCCTTCTAGGTTTCATCAGGAAGTTTACTATCACTTGCAACTTTAAACTAACTGACTGTAACATCGTCACTGTGAGATGAAGTAGTTGGCAAGGCCTCTACATCTGTCACTGGGGTTCTCAACTTTTTTCTTTCTGAGGCCCTCCCAACATGCTATTAAAAACTCTAAGGCCCACCTGTGCCACAACAACTGTTTTTCTGCATATAAAAGCCAGGGCTGGCACTAGGGAGTAGCAAGCAGGGCAATTGCCCGGGGCCCCACGCCACAGGAGTCCTGCAAAGCTAAGTTGCTCAGGCTTTGGCTTCAGACCCGGATGCTTTCTGCCTTTGGCCCCAGTGAGTCTAGTGCTGGCCCTGCTTAGTGGACCCCCCCTGAAACCTGCTTGTGGCCCCCCCCAGGGGGACCCGGACTCCTTGTTGAGAACTGCTGATCTGTCAGATTTCACATAAACAGCTGTTATATTTTCCATGAAGATAGTAGCTAGCAATGTCATAATCTCTGATTGTTAGCCTACTTGTAAGAAAGGAATCTAGATGCATTTCTTGGAGACCAATAGTGTCAACCTCATGACAGGCCAGAAGATTCTCTATTACTAAGCACTTTGCAGCTGACAGCCCCTCAAGCTTGAGTTAAAGAATGGAAAACGAAGAACCAGTGAATACTGCTCCCATACACCTGTAACTGGTATCCAGAATATATAGATTCAGTTTGCTGCTTTTAGTTTCTCCAGAAGGGTACTCATGGGGTACACAATAACAATGTAGCAGCATTGCCCCCAGAGTTTAATGATTGTATATAATTGTTAAAGCGGCAAAGAGTACTGTGGCACCTTATAGACAACAGATGTACTGGAGCATAAGCTTTCGTGGGTGAATACCAACTTTGTCTGATGTATGTAGTTGTTGTTATAGATCAGGGTCTCTAAAACTTCATTGCATTGCAACCCCCTTCTGACAACAAAAATTACTACATGAGCCCAGGAGGGGGGATTGAAGCCTGACCTGCTCGAGCCCCACCACCCTGGGCAGGGTATGGGAAGCCCAAGCCCCATCGCGCAGCATCACCAAGGCTGCAGGGCTTGGGCTTCAAAGAATGAAATTAAGTAGATTTGTCTTGATTTATTCTTGGCAAATCCATGTTGGCTAGTCCCTATAATCCTATTATCCTTTAGATATTTACAGATTGATAACTTGTTCTAGTATCTTTCCAGGTATTCAAGTTAGGCTGACTCTAGTAATTTATGGGTTGAAAACATTACACTTTAAAAAAAAAAAATTTGCAACAATCATTATGAACCAAGGAAATTCAGAATTAAATTTTAACTCAATGTATTTTCAGATTGTAAAAGAAATCCAAACGCACACATAAGGCACCCAAGCAAACTTAACTCAATCCTCTAGGGACACTCAGCTCTCAAGTCATGCCAACATGGCCTGCTAAACCCGGGGTTGTGAGTTCAATTCTTGAGGGGACCATTTAGGGATCTGGGGCAAAAATTGGGGATTGGCCCTGGTTTGAGCAGGGGGTTGGACTAGATGACCTCCTGAGGTCCCTTCCAACCCTGCTATTCTATGAGAATGCTTGTGAATGCCATTACAGCAGTTTTTTTGGTGGGGGAGCCAGAATGGCATTCCGGTACTTCTGTCAATCCTGGGTCAGATGGCTCTTTCCTCTCCCCAGCTGCATAGCATCATCTGAGCCAGCAGGGGGTGCTTGGTGTTGGGTCAGCATGGAGGAAGCTGGTGTTGTGGTCAGGACAGCATGGGGGTGCGTAGTTGGGCTGTGTCTGGAGATGGGTAGCAGAGCTGCCTTGACAGTGGAGCCCTCCCTGCAGGGAGCAGGAGTCAGTCACGGGACAGTATGGGCTCTTCAGGGAGTCAACCCCTGCTCTTCTGGATCTCCCCTGGCTACCCTACTGCCCCTATCTTTCTCCCAGCTTCCCCTTTTATGCTGCTGCTCCCTCCTGATGCCTCTCACTCACTTGTGTTCCAGCACTTCTGTTTTGATGACTGGAGGCCTAGTGATGACCTAGTTGGGGAGTGTTAGAAAAACAAACAATCTCTTTAAAATTCAGTGCAGCTAATCTGAGACAGCATACACTAAAATACCTTAATCGTAATTGTATGGTTATTGCCTGGTGTCCTTATCCATTATCTCAGTTTTACAGTTGGGGAAATGAAGCAGAGGTCAAGTGACTTGCCCAAAATGTCACAGAGAAAGTGTGTCAGAGTTGGGTATAGAACCTGATTTCTAGTGGGTAGAGAACAAGATTGGACTGTGCTGCTACCTTTATGGCAAAGTATACAAGTGTGGTTCTGTGGAAATTGAAAGGAGCTGAGGAACGGTTAGGGTGGGTCTCTTACACCCTCTAGTTCCAGTGGCTTGAGGGAGATGACTTACCTCTCCTGATGTTTTTTTTAACCGCTACCAAAGGTACTGTGATGTGGTAGAGTGGCAATAACTGAAGAACCATTTCTATACTCTCACTGAATATATCAGAGAATGCCAATTAGCTTGCTTCTCTTGAAACAGATCAGACACTTGTTTTGGGAAGGGACCTTCTCCAGTCTTTCTTGTAGTGTTCTGCAGTTGTCATCCTGGGAATTGCTTTTGTTTGCTGGTTTCTTATACAGGTGATCTATACAGACAGTTTGCCTGACAGTCTGGAAGATTTCTTGCCTAGAACTAGGTTATCTGAATATTGTTGTCTCAGCAGATCCATGTTGAGGAATCCTTCCTTCAAAGCTTTTAAATATTCGGGTTGGTGCCTTTTATGACTATGTGGTGGTTGTGTTTGGATCAGAAACTGATATGCATAGAATGCAATCTTCTACACTGTTCTCGTAGGTGAACTTCCTGTATTGAAAAATACTTTGTCTACTAATTATATAAAAAGAATATTGAATATGCCTCTCTTGAATCTGTTTGAATTTACATATGGGCAGAATGAATTCCAGAAATTAGCAGTGTGGCTTTGACCTCAGGCACCTTACATTTGTGTTGTTTTTGCCTTGCCTATAGGGATCGTACAGAACATTACTTGAACAGAAACTACAGTGCAAGTGTATAAAACAGCAATGGATTTTTTTAAATTTCAATATATATACAGCATATAATGTACCAATCGGCATATGAACTTTTAATTAGCCAGAAAAATAAATTTCAATACTATGAATATATGGTAAGAGGACAAAACTTGTAATCAAGATGTTCTAAAAATATATTTTAACAAAAAATCCCAAATGTGGTGTGTGTTTAGGAGATAGCATTAACACCCATTGTGATGGGTTTGGTCACAGAGACCCTCTTGGGACTGTCACCTGACGTGCTGAAGTTACCACTGAGTCCATTTTCCCTGCCAGCTTGGGACTCCAGAGCCGTGTTTGTTGAGCCAGACATGCTAGCCTGCTGCAACACAGACCCAGGGTCTGGACCACACCCCCCAAGCGGCAGGCTTTAAGTGAAAACAGCTCAGCAGGTTATTTGCCTCCAGCACCCAGACGCCCAGCTCCCAATGGGATCCAAACCCCAAATAAATCAGTTTTACTCTGTATAAAGCTTGTACAGGGTAAACTGATAAATTGTCTGCCCTTTATAACATTGATAGGGAGAGAGGCACAGCTATTTGCTCCCCCAGGTATTAATCACTTACTCTGGGTTTACTAATAAACAGAAGTGATTTTATTAAGTATGAAAAGTAGGATTCAAGTGGTTTCAAGTAACAGACAGAACAAAGTAAGTTACCAAGCAAAAACACGCAAGTCTAAGCCTAAGACAGTAATAAACTGATTACAGATAATATCTCACCCTCAGAGATGTTCCAATAAACTTCTTTCACAGACTAGACTCCTTCCTAGTCTGGGCCCAATCCTTTCCCCTGGTACAGTCCTTGTTAGTTCCAGCAGACATCTTAGGTGGAAAGCGGGGGCTTTCTCATGACTGCAGCCTTCTTTGTTCTGTTCCACCCCGTTTTGTAGCTTTGGCGCAAGGGGGAAATCTTTTCTCTCTGGGTCCCCACCCCTCTTTCTAGATGGAAAAGTACCAGATTTAAGATGGATTCTAGTATCAAGTGACATGATCACATGTCCTGTGAGACCTCAGACTCCATTCTTCCTGAGCGGGCCCACACGTACACAGGAAGGCTTGCAGGTAAATAAACCATCTACAACCAGTTGCCCTAGTCAATGGGAGCCATCAAGATTCTAAAGCACCATTAATGGCCCACACTTTGCATAATTACCATAGGACCTCAGAGTTATATTTCATATTTCTAGCTTCAGATAGAAGAATGATACACACATACAAATAGGATGAACACACAGTAGATTATGAGCTTTGTAATGATACCTTATAAGAGACCTTTTGCATAAAGCATATTCATAAGCATATTTCCATAAAGCATATGCAATGCAACATCACACCCTTGTCAATGTATTTTGTGTAGTGTAGAACTCCAACCTATGAGACAGTAAAATAGCTACAAATAGGTCATAACTGAGTTATCAAAAGGTAGATTGGTAGATCCAATAAACTTGTATCATATATGCTGTATGATTATTTTTTTCCTGTGGCACTTGAATCTTGTTACCATCCTTTTTGGACTTCACAACCTTGTGATGCCATTTGAAGCACATTTTTGTAATAAAATAATAGAAAATGAAGACAAAAGAGTGTAATCATCTTGTCCATTCCTAGTCAATAGTGGGATGTTTGGTGATTCAAAATTCACATTGACTTCAAGGGACCAGGATTTTACTCAAAGAATCTGCTTACAAAGATTTACTGTATAGTAGCAGTTTTCAAGCAGTGGTATGTTAAGAGCTGCCTGGTCATATGTTAACGTTGTTTTAAGATGATCAATCAAATTAAGATACTTTCTCATGCTATTCATTTTAGCTGATAAGGGAAGTGAACAGTGATGGTAGCTGGCATGGATGCTCATGAAGAGGAGGCGGTGGTGATGTCTGTAAGACAGATTTAAGAGGTCAATGCTATGCACAGGTTTTAGGGGACTTGTGATCTAGAGTTTATATCTGATTATCAACTTGATATGTGTTATCAGATGTCACCGCTGTGGTGCTCTGCTCTGTTTTAATGATAACAGTCGGCTGTGTGTGTGTGTGCTCCCTCTGTGTGCTGCCCCCAGATAGCTGACAAAGCAGACCCCGAGAGAACCCCCAATGACCACAGACTCCGATAAGGTACGAAGGCACCCGGCCAGGTTTATTGTCAAACTAAGCACAGTACTAGTTTCCCGCAGACCCTACAGGACATACTCTGAATATGTGCCCCCTGACAATGGACCAGCTCAGTCAGTGGTGGGATTCTCCACTGCCCCAGAGGACAGACCAAGACAGCCCTCGGGTGCATTCTTATACATAGGTACAAACAAGCTACACATCACTTCTGATGTATTGAGGTACAACCCCTCTATGTGTTAGGGTGCTGCCTCTCACCTTGTACATGTTGGTTCGAACAAAACAATTCTAATCCATCATATTATCCTTTTGACCCTGTCTTTAGGATGGGTCAGCATGTTCCTTATTATCTATGTGGAATGTGTTAGTACCGGAATGTTCTGGTACTATCTTGGCACATATTTATCTTACTAGTGCTTAGTACCTTTTAGGTATGTGTATATGTGTAACATCAGCCGCCTTCTTGCCAGCTTCTGTGAGCAGGGCCTGCCTCTGGCTCACAGTTTAACTTTGGTTTATGTTAACAAAGTCTCGACCATTACTTTAGTTCAGGCCTTAGGTCTCATACCAGGCCTCTGATAACAAGGGCTTATGTTTCAGGGCCTCATCTTACTACAATATGCAAATATACTAATATTATGGAAGTCTCTTACTGGATGCGATGCATAAGGTATGAATGAAAAACAAACTCATTTCCCTTTTCTTTCTCTACTCTTCCCTAATATTAGATTAATTCTCTGTCCCAAGTGAAGACTAAACAATTGTTAGCATTTAGTTAAGCACTGGGGTTCAGGATATGCACAGTAATCTAGGGATTTTGAAAAGCTCCATAAAGATTTCTTACAAAGCATCTCAGTTACGTCACTTGACCAAGATTGTAAGATGTTGTGGCCAGGGAATCTGTCCTTTCCTTGGTCTGTGAAGTGCTATATACATCTGGAGTTGTGCAGATAATCATTTTCTCTATTACATTTAAAGACATTAGAATTGTGGGTTGTGGAGTGGAGGGAGGAATAGGTCACCTTTGGATAATTCCATTTATATCATGGCTGTAGTCAAATGTATGACCGGTTTTTTGTTGTTGTTTTTTTTTTTTCTGTAAACACAGAGCTGGATTTGCAGGGTTGGGTTAATTTTGTATTTCCATTTCCAAGTCCTTCTGGCCCTTTAAACGGTCTCTATTTTTTAAAAAAATAGTAGATAGGCCCTAATTTATGAGTAGAAACTAATCTAAAGCTTTCTCTTGGCATCACTATTTGACCCTGTTGGATTTAGTTTGTTAAAGAAAACAAGCAACCCTAGGTTGCATGGAGAACTTAAAGAACTGCTCTAGCCACTAGAACAATCATTTTAAATCAAGCTTTATGGTTCCTAAAGCAACAGGGTTGGAAACAAGGCTTATTCCGTAGATCATTCTAATATAATGAATAACCACACTTTCTGAAACTGTGTAATCAATCGTTTGTTAGAAATAAGTGTGTGTATTCATTAACCATACAAATTAAAATTGCTTCGTTTTTGAAATGTGAAAAATAATCCTTGTATTGAGTATCTTCAAGTTAAAATAAACAATTTTAAAATAAAAATGGGAAAACTGGTATTCTACTGGTGCATTTTAAATGCATGTCAGTATTTTTATCATAAACCTCTATTTTCAGACTGGTATCTCTAGTACCATTTATTACTTTTTGCATCTGTAGTAGTTACTAGTGATAAAAATTAATGTTTAACATTGAGAGATCTATCAATAAAATTTACCTTTTTTAAAGGTAGAAAGAAAAATAGTACACAAAATACATAATACTGACACAAAGCAAGGGAAGGCAGAAATGTATTTAAATAAGTACAATGTGCCATCATACCTGCATTTCTGGTCTTTGGCTTTTCATCATAGTTGTAATGTTTTTAAATATATTGGCACAGAAAAGTTCGTCTACACCTTGCCCTTATTAAGTGGTTAAATCACTTTCTAGCCATATGTAATATGTTTACTATGTATTGTGCACAAATATAAACATATTGATATATATTCTACAGAAGCAACATTTAGCCATATAAATCTACAGAAACATACATTTGATATCTTAAAGCCACAGTGCTGCAGCTGACTCTTCAGAGGCAGACTGCTGAGCTTGCTTGGACTTATTTGAAGGTGAGCTTCTGCACTGATCTTGATGTGGCCACCGTCAGGTTAGATGCAGGATCAGGACCTAAGTGCTAATATTCAGGTTTCCAAAGAGTTGATTTTTAAGAAAAATTAAAATATTTTTTAGGATAGAATTCTTACTATTTTCATTTTACAGTGATGGCAGTAACTAGCTTTTCAAGCATCCTTGAATTTTTTTTAAATCTAATAATTTTCATGTAATTATGAGAGAGCTGCAGCCACTGTCCTTGTCACCTACTTGTAGAAATGAACCCGCTTTAAATTGTGTTCTTATTTAAGATAATTGGCAAAAAAAAGAACTGATGCTCGGAGTGTCTGACTTGCCTGTTGTCTGAGAAAATATCCTAAAGTCTAGGCTGAAAGGTGTGATAGAATATGATTTGTAAAAGTATGCAGTGGTGGTTATTTGGCCATTCTAGTGGTTTTTACATTAGCCAAGTTGCCTAAGAAAAACGTCTGAATTTATTGTGTATTATAATACAAGGCCTGTTATCTGTTTTATTATTTTCCATCTTCTTCCCAAACATATTTTTTAATTTTAAGAGCTTACAGCTCCTCTCAAGTGTCTCTTGCCCCGCTATCCTGTTTTTTTTTTTAAATTAGATTTTTCATTTTCTGTGTGTGTAGGGGTGTGGTTTTTTTTTTTGTTTTTTTTTTTTGTAATGTTCCTGGATTTGAATGCTTCTGTTCAGCTCTTCTCCACTCCCTGGTATGAAGTTGAATAGGAGTAAGAGTGAATTGGTGGTTAGGGGTGTAATGAGATCAGAAATGGCAAGAAAAATCCTGGGTGTGGTTTTTTTTTTGTTTTGTTGTTTTTGTGCACTACTCTTTAGTCTCTTTCCCTAGTAAATATTAGCATAAAACCAGATACCCTTCATTTTGAGAGTACTCTTTTTCTATACCTTAGTTAATTTGGTCAGTGCCTTTTAATGTCCAATAAGGTATTTATAAACACATATTTTTCAGGTCTGCTTTTATTTTTGTTGGTTATTGAGTCTATTTATGGAAGTTAATTTTCAAACAGATTTGGATGACTGTAATTTGGAGTGACAGATAAATGTGGTGTACCTAAAAAAGCACCCAGGTTTTTTAACTTTTTTTTTTTTGGGGATGTTACTGAGCTAGTCTTTGCATAAGAGGGTTGCTCTAATCCTGTTGCTGATATTTTCATTGCCTGACAGAGCAGAGGAATGTTTGAGGCCCTCAGTAGGGGTCTGGTGAAAGCTGTTAGCCATCAATAGCAGTAAGGGTTGGATTGTGATTGGAGAAGAGCTGTAATAGTCCTGTGTATGTGAACAGAAGTGGTTGTAGCTGAGCAGATTTTTTTTTTTCCTTAGGATAAGAAGAAGTAATTTACACATGATACAGTGCACTGTTCTTGTGAAGTTCTAACAGACAGAAGCTAAATTTATGCAGTTTTATTTGCTCGAGAAATTGATTTTCTTTTGGTAGACCTGAACACTGAGGGTCTGAATTACAACAAATTACTGAATACCTGAAGTGATTTTCCTTCTCTTCTCCACCAGCCCCCCAATACCTTATAATATCAGTTTTTGGCTAATATTTGCATCTAAATTACTTGGTTATAACTATGTTCAGCTCTGAAAGGTTTAAATTTGGAAATGCATAAGAAATCAAACAATATTACTTCAAATGTGGCAGGATATCAAAGACAAAGCTACAAAAAATTCTGTCATAGCAGTGTTTCAAGGCTGCACATTTCTGCTTTTAATCAATATTTGAGCTACTGGAAATGTATTTCTAGGGGAGAAGCAGCTATGTAAATGTATACATTGATATAAACAGAGTTCTATTTCTTGAAAAACAGAACACATGCATTAGGAAGAGGAGAAATTCAGTTCCCCAGGGAGAGCAACAGAAGGGCGTTTGACAAATACGTCAGGCTGAGTGAAATTTAAACTAAAGCTACATGCATCAATCTGAAAATTCATTTTCTGTGATGTGTAATGCTAAATAGTTAAAATATTAGTCTGAAACATTTTAAAAATACTGCATGTTTCTGTGGAGCAGGCGGAGGAGCTATGCCTGCTTTTGTCTGTGTGTTGAGGCTATTGGCTTTTTCTCTGTGCCTTTCTCTTCAAAATGTTCTGGGTTCCATATGTTAAGTGCATTAGGTTAACATAGGCAATGTAAACATTAAATGCTTGTTGTGTGAATTGAGTATTTTAGGAAAATTAGACTATATCAACTGAGAATAAATTTGCTGAAATTGCAAATCATATTGTCTTCCATATTTTCCCCTGGATTACATAGGGTTGCCGGGTGTCCCTTTTTCGACCGGAATGCCTGGTTGAAAAGGGACAGCATCGCTGACAGGGCCATTAAAAGTCTGGTTGGTAGCACAGTGGGGCTAAGGCAAGCTCCCTGCGGCTCCAGGATGCAGCCGGCATGTCTGGCTCCTAGGTGCAGTGGCGTTCAAGGAAGCTCCACGTGCTGCCCCTACCCTGAGCATCAGCTCTGCAACTCCTATTGGCCAGGAGCTGTGTCTAATGAGAGCTTGTGGGTGTGGAGCTGGACATGCTGGCCGCTTCCAGGAGCTGTGCAGAGCCAGGGCAGGCAGGGAGCCTGCTTTATTCCCGCTGTGCCATCGAGCGGGAGCCACCTGAGGTAAGCGCTGCCCGGCTGGAGCCTGTACCCCCTCCCGCACCTCAACCCCTGGCCCCAGATCAGTATTCCCTCCTGGAGCCTGTACCCCCTCCTGCACCTCAACCCCCTGCTCTGAGCCCCCTCTTGCACCCCAAACCCCTCATCCTCTGCCCCACCCCCAGCAAGAGTCCACACCCCAACCCCCTGCCCTAGCCCTGAGCCCACTCCTGCATTCCAAACCCCGCCCCAGAGCCTGCACCCCCAGCTGGAGCTCTCACCCACTCCTGCCCCAGTCCGTAGGCCCCTTCTGCAACCCTCACTCCTTCCTGCACCCCAATCCTCTGCCACAGCCTAGTGAAAGTGAATGAGGGTGGGGGAGAGCAAGCGACAGAGGGAGGGGGAATGGAGTGGGTGGGCGGGACCTTGGGGTAGGGGATGGGGCAAGGATGTTCGGTTTTGGGCCAGTAGAAAGTGGGCAACCCTTGGATTTCACCAAGTGGGATGTTCCTCAACAAGGGAAGAATGGGTAGGAGAGTGCATTACCATGGCAACAAGGATCAATCTGGTGGAGTGTGAAGTGGAAGTGGGCACTTGACCAGGTGACTAGTCTTAAATTAATAAATATAATGCTTTAGAACGACTTGGTTATAGTAGAATAACTATAAGGATTATTTTGATATCATATACTGTACCTTTTAAATATATTAGTCAAACTATATAAC
Source organism: Eretmochelys imbricata (assembly GCF_965152235.1). Taxonomy (NCBI): domain Eukaryota; kingdom Metazoa; phylum Chordata; order Testudines; family Cheloniidae; genus Eretmochelys; species Eretmochelys imbricata. Next base: position 42,351,094 of record NC_135581.1, on the reverse strand, counting down.
TTTGAATATACAGAGTGACATCTGTATTATTCCTGTCAACGTCTGATACTCTTAGTGGCATTGTTTGAAGCTTGATTTTTCTAACCCTTTTATAATGTAAAATGTTTTAAATTCACTGCTGGCTTACTAACTCAGCATCACATGGATCTGAGAAGACTAATGCATTTCTTCTCTTTGCAAATTTGGAAGAAAATAAGAGGAATATGGTTTGACAAATTTTATAAGGAATAGTTGTCATGAAAACACTAATTAGAGCGAATAGCTTTATCACAAGTGTTTTGCAAGGTTAATAGTGCTTGCTGTAGTAGGAAGAAAGCCTAAAATATAAGCTCGTGTATTCCAGGGCTGGTATGAGTCCTGAGCTAAAGTAGTAGGCAAGCTTTGCTAGTATAAAGCAAAGTTAGCAAAAGTCAGGCTGTAAGCAAATGTCTGGCTCTGCCTGCTTGCAAGTTTACAGAATCTGGCAAAAACAGGGCTAATATTGCAAAAACACACATTCCTAAGAAGTACTAGCACAAAGTACTCACGCAAACACATTCCAGAACAGTGGTACCAAAACATCCCAATATCAAGGATGGTACAAAAACAGTCCCCAAGATAACAGGAATACACTGACCTCTCCTAAAAGATAGGGTCAGAATAACAATGTAATAAATGTTTTAATCAAACCAATATGTAGACGGAGATCGGTAATAACTAGCCACGTCAGGGGGACAGTACAGAACTTGTTTGTATCGGGGTATAAAGAGGTATCTATGACAAAGTGTCCTGGTCCATCCGAGCGGGGAATGGAAAGTCCTGCCATTCACTGAACTGCATCCATTGTCAAGAGCATACATGTCTTAGTATCCTTGTAAAGTCTGCCAAGTGCTATTATTGTGCTTTGTCAACAATAAACCTGGCCTGGTGTCTTCGTACCTTAACAGATCTTGTGGTCATTGTGTGGTTCGCTTGAGATCTGCTGTGCTGTCTGTCTGCACAGAGCTGGGGTGGCACACAGGGAGAACACACACCTACCCACCCCAGAACATCTAACCACACTTGCAATATCCATTAACTTTTAGGTTAGCTAAAATAGTGCAACACTGTTCATCTAAATTTCTAATATATAGAAACTCATGAATTAAAATAAGGAAATAACTCTGAATTACAATATGTAAAACCTTTGATTTAAAATGTCACACAAATTTCTGCAGATTTAGCTCAGAAAAAAATTTTTATATTGATTTTGAAGTTTAGCTGGGCTAATAGTATTGAAATGACTGAGCCTTGATTTGCTCCAGAACTAAGATCAGCAAAGATTAAGTGACTGAAATTTGAACTTGTTTGGTAGACTTTATGAATATATAATTGTGAAGATGACCGCAGCTAATCTTGATAGTTCGTAAAACATGGCAAGCAGCATTCTTAGGTTTGAAGCCATAAGATTTAAGTTACTGTATGGATTTAAGTTACTGTAAATACTAGACTTGTAATTAGAAAGCTAAGAGGTCAGAGGTAGAGAGGTGGTACAGTTGATATTTGTTCTTAATCCCTTTTCTTGGTGACTTATTGTATAGGTTTGTGGATGGAGTGCAAACATACTGGAAATAGCGATTGTACTGATTTTTCTCCTTTTAATTAGCATACATTTCTTTCTGTACTATGCAGCTAAAATATAAATGTAAATTAGGATGCTCTTATTACATGAGACAAACAAAAATGCAGTTTTTATTTTTCATCCTTTTATACAGATGCTTGTTCTTTTTATCTGGTGTTTTTCTCCGCCTAAGTGCTATTAAGGATTTCACTTCAGCGTTTCCTGTCTCATGGACATTATATAACCCACATGTACTGCTTCTCAGGAACCTAGCATGTGCAATCTTCCTCAGGTCCTACGAGAAAGTGTTTAATAATAGCACAGCAGCAAACCCAAAGCTGAACTGTTTTGGGGAAGAAAAGTTACAAAGCCCATTCCAGCTGTCCTTTCTCTTCCTCTTTCTGAATAACTTGTAAAATCACAACAAACTCTTGAATTATTGTTTTTGCATCCTTGAAAATTTCAGTTCTAGGTTTGTTTTACCACTGAGGAAGATCTATGTGCATATATAGTGTGCATAATATTTAATCCTTCCAACCTCTGGTTTTTAATTTAAATTAGAAAAAAATGCCAGATTCCAAAACTGAATGGTCTTGGTGACCCTAAAGTGTAATGTGACCTTTTTTGGCACTGATCCAATTTTAAGAATGTATTGCTTCTTTGAGCCAAACTTTCAAACAGGTATTACTTTACGATTTAATTGGCTACCTACATACATCTTGAAAAGGATATATACCAGTGTTTTTTTCCACTGTGGAGACATAAAGGTTTGTTTCACAGAAGAGAGCATAAACTAGCAGTTACAAGGAAGCTTGTGTGAACTGAGCTATACTGTATACTTTAGGAAAAAAGTTTGATCTTGGTTTGTAGCTTTTGGCAGCTTCAAACAAAACAGTCAGTGTTCTAGAGAAACTAAGGATTCTTTTTACGTTCTTGAAGATGCATTTAAAGACGCGCACGCTACTCCAAATGATTGTAAAACATCATCTGAAACAAACCTGCTTTCTTTAGTAGAAGGCTCCTTGCCTAGTTTCCTTTCGAAGAGTTCTACATGCACCACTAATAATGTCAGTGTGTGGTATATGTATTATACACAAGACAATTGCTTTAGAAACAAAGACCAGCTTGAAATGTAAAAATCAAGCTGGTTTGAAGTATAAAATCTTTTACTATTTTCGGCTCCCAGCAAACCAGTTCAAGTCATTCTGAAACCAACAGCGTTGTTTTCCCACTGACCCACATTTAGGCTCTTTTCATGAGATCCAATCCAGTTGGGAACTCAATATTGGTTACATAAGTAATAAGGAGCCTAAAAACTTATGCATCCGTCACAAAATATCTCCTCTTCTCTGACTGTATGGTTGATATGCCCTCTTGATAGGTAATCCAGACACTTGCCAGAAATTAAAGGCAGTCAACTTCATTTTCCGTTTGTAAACCTTGGTGCTCTGGTATCAGCATGTCTAGATTGTGACTAGATAGCTGCCTCTACAGAAGGAGCTGCAGTTGTTGTTTGCTCCTACTCTGCAAAGGACGTTTTATTGATTTCCCCTGACTATGGGGGCTACGTATTTCATCATTATCTCCTTGATTCTTCACTGTGGATCTCCTTTCCTTGGAGGGATTTTGTTCCCTAAGGACTTCTGCTGGATCTGAGGTAGCCTAAGGATTGTCATAAATGGGTTTCTAAATAGGACTAGGTGTCATCTAAGGGTACCATGAGGATTTGGTGTACCTTACGAGTAAAATTACTTCAAGAAGGACGTGTCCTCCTTAATTGCCATAAAAGTCCAAATGTCAGCATTGGAAGAGGAAAAAAATGAGATCTAAAAGAGGGGTTCTCGTCTCATATAAGTCTTATTGGTGCCCCCTGATGTCAAAAATGATTTGAGTATGAACAGATCTATTGTCCATGATTCACTTCAGGTCATGGACTTGGTATCTTCTCCTAGTTTAGCTGAGAATTTGGGCTGATATACCCATATGCTGAGTGGCAAAGCAAACCAATTTCTGGACAAGAGCGCTCCCCCCTAAAGGACCAGACCCATAGGTAAAAGAATAGAGACCCCACTCAGGATTCTGGATTCAGGCTTGAAATTTCTGTGCATGCAGTATACACCTCAAGGGTAGTTGTCAGGAACTCACACATTATTGAAAAGTTCATCTCTGGCTTCCAGAGACAATTCAGGTGAATGATGTAATCTTTTCTGGGTTCAGCACTGTTATTTTTGTGAAATGCCAGTTATGACATGACATTCACATCTAGAATTGAGGCAGCCTAGAGAGCAACTGAAAGGTCACTGAACAAGAGCAAGTCTGCATCTCATAAGAACAAGTTAAAGGCCCTGACCTCAAAAGCATAAACTTAAGTTTGACATGACCTAACCAATGGGGATCAAAAACAGGTAGAGAGAAGATGAGGATAAGAATATCTGATGATTATGTACGTTTTGATGATTATGTTGAATTTTTCTGTTTGCTTCTTGCGTTTCATCCCCTTCACTTCAATATCTTTGTCCAAACCTTCCAGATCTTTCTTTCTTAATTCACTCCACCCATCTCTCTGATCAACTTCCTCCTATTTCTCCCCTTACATTTTGTTTTTAATGCCCAAAGTGTGCGAATTGTACAGTCAATAAGGCATGGTCCCTGCCCTAAAGAGATTACTGTCTCAAAAGCAGACTAAAGGTGGGGGAAAGGAATACAATATACAAGTGAAATGAAGGGAGGGGAAAGGATACAACATATAAGTATATAATCATCAGGAAGATTGCCACTGATTTAAGGTTGTGTGTGGTTTTTTTTTTAAAATTTATGGCACTAATATCACCAACTGGCCCTCTGCTTAGTCATTATTAGTTTTATCATTCAACTTAGATAGGTTCCATTACTCTTTTTCACATTCTAGGCTTTGGACCTGGCATAGTCGTCTTTCTACAGAATGCTCCTTTTCTCATTAAAACCCACTTCTTCCAGGAATGCTTTCTCCCTTCTCATCCTTCTCAGTTTTCCAAGAACTTTCTCTTTTTGGAATATTGTTTGTCTGATTTCAGATTGTGAGCAATTTAGAGTAGTGTTAATGTCTTAATTTTTTTTCAAAAATTATTAATTTTGTGGCTCTTCCCCTGCCTGAAAATGTTCTGTAATTGTAAACAATGGAATATTCTATTGATGCATGCTACAGGTATAATATTTTAGGTAACTAATCCTTGATCTTCATATTCACTATGTTTTCCTTTGCATGAGTTCTCCTGGGAAATTGGTGGTGAAACTGCCATATTTGCATTACTTGAAAATTTAGGTTTGTATGATAGTTCTGTATCACTGTTAATAAGTTAATGTTGGTACAGTGCTTTGAAGATGTAAAGCTCTACAGAAATGCTAAGTGCTCTTCTTCCAGAGGCACTTATTAATTATCAGGCTGATGTATATAGAGAGAAGATAAGACTTTAGGTAAACTTTGTGGCAAAATCCTTGAAATTTGGACAAATGTTTGCAAGAAACTTAACTCTCCATTGTTTTGTCATGTTTAGTCTCTAAGGTCCACAAGTACTCCTTTTCTTTTTGCAGATACAGACTAACACGGCTGCTACTCTGAAACTAGTAGTAATAAGTTACCCAAATGATTAAAAGCCAGCTTTCCGCCCCCCCACTTCTTTAAACAGAGGGCAAAAGGTAAAGCTCTGGATATAAAACTGTCTTGATTTGTATTCCAATTAACAACTTTTGGTTCTTAATTTTTGCTTAATAATAAGTATGAATAATTTTCTTCTTCAAAATATTAAAAATGAATGAACGATTGATTTTATGTTTTCCTTTTTGTTTGACCAGCCATATAATGGCCACAAGCAATCCTAATTCTAGTCTAACTAGACATTTTTCTGACCCTGTAGATACCATGTCTTTTAATGTGCAATGGCAATACATATGTGGGTGACTAGTGTTAGCTGCCGTGGCCACACCTCTAATGTTAGGTGCTAGGTCAGGCAGAACCAATGCCAAATCTCCATAGAGAATAAGGCCAGCTGCTTTTGATAAGGAGCTTCCAGAATTTTAAACATTTAGATAAATTTACAAGTAAAAAGTATCAAAAGGAAATGCGATGGGCCAAAAGCATAACGCTCTGGTTCTGCTTGACCTAGCACCTAACATTAGTGGTGTGGCCACAGCAGTTCACTCTAGTCACCCACATATGCACTTGTCTGAGATCCTAGGTCAGGGGGGGTGGAATTTTTGGCCTGAGGGCCACATTGGGGTTGCAAAACTGTATGGAGGGCCCGGTAGGGAAGGCTCTGCCTCCCCAAACAGCCTGGCCCTGCCCCCTATCTCACCCCTCCCATTTCCCACCCACTGACTGCCCCCTTTAGAACTCCTGACCCATCCAACCCCCCTGTTCCTTGTTCCCTGACCGCCCCCTCCTGGGACCCACTGCCCCCTCCTGGGACCCCAACCCCCCCTGCTCCCTGTCCCCTAACTGCCCCAACCCCTATCCATACCCCTGCCCCGACAGGCCCCCCAGGACTCCCACACCTATCCAACTGCTCCCTGTCCCCTGACTGCCCCCCGGCCCCCTTACCATGCCGCTCAGAGTGGCATGTCTGGCTGCCATGATGCCCAGCTGGAGGCAGACACACTGCCATGCTGCCCTCCAGGAGCATGCAGTCCTGCTGCCCAGAGCGCTAGCAGTGTGGCGGTGGGGGAGGGAGTACAGCAGGGGAGAGGCTGGGGGCTCAAGGGCTGGGCAGGACGATCCCGCGGGCTGTAGTCTGCCTACCTCTGTCTTAGGTACTTATTCAGACTGCTGTCCCAAGCTGCTCCCCATGCTACTACAGCAACATGGTTAATTTTAGGTGATAGCCCACACAGAGTTGGCACATACATTCTATCTGAGCTGGGTATTATATCTCTGAGCTGCAGTGTAGATGTAACCTGACAGGCTTCTATGCAGAATGAGCCATTTATTAGGTAATTTTGTCTTAACTTGAGAAATTCCTTATATCACATACGTATTGTAGATTTGTTATAGAGGATAACAGATCTTTTTAAAATGGTATCCCAATTTTGTTTCTTCTCTTGATGGAGGCTGTATTGCAGTGTGACGAATTAGTAAAATTGAGTGAGACATTTGGCAGTACTAATAATGGGACATTTGACCAAATGAAAACCCTGTTGTTGCTGAGCCAGAAACAGGTCAATGTTTGAGTTTTAGGAATGTGCTTTTGATATTCTTGGACAGCTTATCTCTCAACAAGAATTGTTAGTATTGGAGCTGCACAGATTGAATAAACTTCCTGGGAGGAAACAATTGTAAAGTATTCAGGAAGTTATTAGGAAACAGGAGCAGAAGTTCACATTCATTGAGTGTTCAAAGGGCTCAGCCTTTTTTAAAAATAACTCAGTCTTCCCTAATATAGAGCTTGAAAAATGTTCTTGCTCTTGATTAGTAGGAGGGTCTTCCTGAGGGCTAGGGGTCCTAAATAAAATTTCTGTAGTATTTAAATTTGAGTTTTTAGAGAAGTTCCTAATGACCGTGAGGAAAATATATTGATACAGTACTGTTCTCTCCAAATATACAGCATTCCCAAGCAATTGCAGTGTGAACATGTTTTGACTTTCATTGTTTTCCCATTGCTGCGCATGGTATTCTGAATAGCAGCAGGATAACCAACAAGTCTCTTGTCAGTTTCTACTGCAGTTTGAGAACACTAAGCAGCAGCAGAAAAGAAAAGGATTCAGATTGGAGGCTGCAAAAAAGGAGATTTGGGGGAAAGTTAGAATAGTCAATATAAACTACAGTAAGGGGTAGGAGCATTGCATTTCTTCCCAAGGTGTTGTCCTGGACTTTGCTAGTGGATCCCATCTCTAGCCCCTAACTTTCATATTGTCTTTGAGCTAGTCAGTTAAGTTCTTGGTAATAGGTATTTGGTAGGTGTCCCAAAATTCCATACAATAGATGAGGAGATGGATGTTAAAGATGCCAAAATCTGCTGCTCTGAGAAACTTGTGTCTCCATTAGATTGACTTAAAAGGAACCAGTTTATCCTCTAATTAGGGAGAAAAAATAATTGTTTTTTCTTCTGGAGAACTTGGAAGAAAATATGAAAAGGAAAGTATAGTAAGGAAATATGGCAAGAAAAAGTAATTCTTTGCCTTAGGAGTTCACAGTTCTATTTCTGAACTAGAGGTAATGCAATTCCGTGTTCACTTTATCTATGTAAGTTAAATAATCATAACTATCATAATACAGGAATGTATTCCCACAAATGGAGTTATGATCTGCTAGTCACTTATGAAAGTATAATAAATAAACTGTACCCTGTAATGGTTCTTAAAATGCATAACTCCTCTCGAGTTCAGAATATGGTCAGTGGAGAGAATATTTTGAGACTTCAGGCTTAGTTAAGGAGTAAGCTTTAGAATTCAGATTTTATTTTTACTAAAACAAATGTTTATGTACATTAAAGTATTATTACTAGCAGTTTTTTCTACCGGCAAGAATTTATCTATGAGTTCTCCAAATCGTTAAAATTACACCCTGCCATCTTTTCTACACTTTTAATTGGCAAACTGTCAAAATAGACCTTATAATTTAGCATTTTTTCAGCTAAGTTTGTTGGTTTAAATACACATTTTGTCCCCTGCTTTTGCAATGTCCATTTTTATTACCAAAAGAAACTAGAAGAATGTTGTGAGAATAATTAAAAATTAATCTGCTTGGAGTTGCATGGTGATATGATAGGCTTGTTAAATTTGTAGTTTGTTTTATAGTTTTATACTGCTGCGCATCGTAGTATCTGAGCACTTTCCATATATATATATATATATTTTTTTAAATTTTTTAAAGGAAGAATGAAGTCTCTAGTGTACTTCATGGAGTCTCTGGTACTTCTCCCTTTTAGGGTCAAAATTCTGCTTGGGGCAGGGTTTATTTTTTGCATAGAGAGGAGTTGCCCGGGGTTTGGGAATAAAAGGGTATTCACATTGTGAGCATCACTCACGGTGGAAAGGCTTTCTCAAAGAGGAATGCCTTGCAACGTGCCCTAGAGATGGCTCTACTGTGTTTGCTAGATCTTTAGAAAATTGTTCCATAGCCAGATCTCTTTGACAGAATGCTCTGTCCCAGGTTCTCACATTCTTTGTCCTGGACTTCCCTGCACTGTTCCAGAGGAGTGCAGTTTTTCAGTGTTTTCCCTTTCTGACCAATCTCACTTTGTCTTGTCTTGGGTCAGTTTGAGACAGTGGCTCATTAACTGTGCTGTGTAAACTAAAAGGGGCTGGGGGGAGATAAACCAGATTAAAAAAAGCTAATTGGCTTTAAAAAGTAGCTTTTAATATTGTCAATTTATGGTTACTCTGTAGCAGAAATCATGGGGAGGAGAGAAGTCGCCTCATAATTCCATTTCAGTGATGTTGAGGTCAAGTGTAGAGGCCACTGTACTCGATGACCTGCTTTCTGTTTGCAGCTGTGCCACATGGCTTATCTTCACAGCAGAGTTAACTTCTGTTATAACAAAAAGAAAAGGAGTACTTGTGGCACTTTAGAGACTAACAAATTTATTTGAGCATAAGCTGTAGCTCACTACAGCTCACTTCATCAGATGCCTTCAGTGCATCCGATGAAGTGAGCTGTAGCTCACTACAGCTTATGCTCAAATAAATTTGTTAGTCTCTAAAGTTCCACAAGTACTCCTTTTCTTTTTGCGAATACAGACTAACACGGCTGATACTCTGAATTATGTTATAACTTGAGTTTAGAGGCAACGCTCAAGTCCCATCCATCCTCAAGAAAACTTAAGTATAGTGGATGCTTTAAATTAGAGTTGGCTGGTCTGTTGGGGGTATAGACTACAGCCTGTGTTAGTATGACTATTCAGCTGTGAACATAAGCACTCTGTGCAGCCTGGGTGTTTTGCTGTGGTACTATACTCACTTGAGTTACCTCTGCAGTGAAAACATACTCTTGCTCCTTGTGTTATTTTTGGCAAGTCATTTTACCTCTGGTTCCGTCCCTCCTTTTGTGTGCCTTGTCTATTTAGACTGTAAATTTTTCAAGATGTAAGAGATGTTTGTACAGCAAGAAGGACAATTGGGCTGCTGATCTCTGGCACCTTAAACCATTACTGGAATGAAAATAATAATAGAGAGTGACTCACATGTGAATGTGCCAGGTTAGTTAGCCTGAATATGTGCCATCTTTCTTACATGGGAATTGGAAAATAATTCAGTGAAGAAATAGAACCTTGAAGGACTGTTTTATTTTAGAAATGAATAACATGCAAAGCTGTGCTTGGAAATTGATCCAATATTTATAGATTTCCACTGTGAAAGATTTTCAGCAGTCTGCTCCCAGCACAGCTTATTAAATATCTGAATTTTAATCTTACTTTGGATGGTTTTAAAGAATTGCAGAGACCTCAAGGAAAGCTTTGAAAAACATATTTAGAGAGGAGTCTGCCTCTATTTTGTGTGCTTATACTGTATGGTTTTTTTTGTTATTACTAAGGATATTTGCATAAACACAAGATTTTTTTGTTTAGAATTTCCTCTGTTCCTGCTGTTTGTTTCTCACAGTAACTGATGTCACAAAACGGGCACGACTTCAGGTGGGAACTAACCTACTTGAAAGTTTCTCCAACTTCATCAATTCTCTGTTTTAAAGCACTGCTATGTTTCTTGAGTCTCCTGTCTGGCCTGGTCTCTGATCACAATTAAAATTTTTATTCATGTGTTACATGGAGTGGGCATCAGCCTCCTTTCAGTCAGAAGACTGTCAACATTGTATCTGACGTAAATACTGACTTGATACTTCAACAGGCTAATAGTAGGAAAATCTCAGCCTACCTTGTTGTCATTTTGCTTTTTGAAAAAAGGTTTTTATTTTTTGGAAGAACTGGTTCTGCTTTCTAACCCTCTTCGTTGTTGTTGTAGGTGCATATACCTCCGGTCTCATCGCATTTGGTGATTAGTTTGGTTTGTCTTGGAGTTCAGATACTGGACTGAACATGTTAGTTTGTATGGATTTCTGTTTCAGTCAAGGACTGACTAGTGTCTGAGGCCTGGTTTACACGTAAAACTTAGGTTGACCTAGCTTACAGTAGTCATGGCTGTGAAAAATTTCAGTCACTGTGTGATGGTCAGGTAGGTTGACCCCACCGCAGATGCAACTAGGTCAACTGAAGATTTCTTCCATCAACCTAGCTACCACCTCTAGAAGGGATGGATTTACTACATTGATGGAAAAAACCCTTCTGTTGCTATAGTACCTACACTTCAGTGGCACAGCTTCAGCGCAGACATACGAAGTCCACATTGACTGCTTGAAGACCTGCTTGTCAGGTGAACATAACATAAAAACGGCCATAGTGGGTCAGACCAAAGGTCCATCCAGCCCCGCATCCTGTCCTCCGACAATGGCCACTGCCGAGTGCCCCAGAAGGAATGAACAGAACAGGCAATCATCAAGTGATCCATCCACTGTCGTTCATTCCTAGCCTCTGTCAAACAGAAGCTAGGGACACCATCCCTGCACATCCTGGCTAATAGCCAACCTGGCTAATAGGTGGCAGGATCTTTCATAATTTATATGATAGTGAGGTAGAAATATTGTTGCCAGGCACTTTCCCTGTTCAGAGCTCCCTGAAATATGCTGCCGTGGAGACATTCCTGACATTTTACCTTCAAGAACAGGAATCTATTTTTCAAGAAATGTAAATGGCCTGTAATTCTTCTATGAAGAAATACCAGTAAGTTGTAATACATTGACATTTGCCCATTCACGTTCCCTGCATAATTGCAATTGCTTGTTGTATTAGTTAATGATCTCCTTTTTTTTTTTTTTTTGTATAAATGGAACTGACAGTTGAGGCCTATTGTTGGAAATAATTTTCCAAATACATTTATTATGGTTTACCATGACTCAGATTCCACACAAGCATTCCTTTATTAGTCCAAAGTCCACATGGTGTTGGTTACATCCAAAATACAAAAGCAAGCATCTACAAACTTGTATTTTATATCCAAATTAAAATGCAGTTACAAGCATTGGCCAAAATATTTATAACAGAATCAAGCCTGGGAAACACCTTCCCATCATGTCATCACTCCAGCTTATTTTGCTATATCTTTTCTTATCTACTGGTTTAGCATTTCTTTATAATAAACAAACCAATTATTCACTACACTTGGTACCCAATTAACAGTTTTCTCAACCTAAACCTTAAAAAAGGTAACTCTGGTATTTCATAGAATCATAGAATATCAGAGTTGGAAGGGACCTCTGCAGGTCATCTAGTCCAACCGCCTGCCCAGAGCAGGACCAATCCCCAACTAAATCATCCCAGCCAGGGCTTTGTCAAGCCTGACCTTAAAAACTTCTAAGGAAGGAGATTCCACCACCTCCCTAGGTAACACATTCCAGTGTTTCACCAGCCTCCTAGTGAAAAAGTTTTTTTCCTAATATCCAACCTAAATCTCCCCCACTGCAACTTGAGACCATTACTCCTTGTCCTGTCATCTGCAATCACTGAGAATAGTCTAGATCCATCCTCTTTGGATCCACCTTTCAGGTAGTTAAAAGCAGCTATCAAATCCCCCCTCATTCTTCTCTTCCGTAGACTAAACAATCCCAGTTCCCTAAGCCTCTTCTCATAGTCATGTGTTCCAGTCCACTAATCATTTTTGTTGCCCTTCGCTGGACTCTCTCTCCAATTCTTCCACATCCTTCTTGTAGTGTGGGGCCCAAAACTGGACACAGTACTACAGACGAGGCCTTGCCAATGTCGAATAGAGGGAAACGATCACGTCCCTCGATCTGCTGGCAGTGCCCCTACGTATACATCCCAAAATGCCATTGGCCTTCTTGGCAACAAGGGCACACTGTTGACTCATATCCAGCTTCTTGTCCACTGTAACCCCGAAGTTCTTTTCTGCAGAACTGCTGCTGACCCGTTCGGTCCCTAGTCTGTAGCGGTGCATGGGATTCTTCTGTCCTAAGTGCAGGACTCTGCACTTGTCCTTGTTGAACCTCATCAGATTTCTTTTGGCCCAATCCTCTAATTTGTCTAGGCCCCTCTGTATCCTATCCCTACCCTCCAGTGTATCTACCACTCTTCCCAGTTTAGTGTCATCCGCAAACTTGCTGAGGGTGCTATCCACACCATCCTCCAGATCATTAATGAAGATATTGAACAAAACCAGCCCCAGGACCGACCCTTGGGGCACTCCGCTAGATACCGGCTGCCAACTAGACATGGAGCCATTGATCACTACCCGTTGAGCCCGACAATCTAGCCAACTTTCAACCCACCTTGTAGTGCATCCATCCAGCTCATACTTCTTTAACTTGCTGACAAGAATACTGTGGGAAACCGTGTCAAAAGCTTTGCTAAAGTCAAGGAATAACACGTCCACTGCTTTCCCTTCATCCACAGAACCAGTTATCTCATCATAGAAGGCAATTAGATTAGTCAGGCATGATTTTCCCTTGGTGAATCCATGCTGACTGTTCCTGATCGCTTTCCTCTCGTCTAAGTGCTTCAGAATTGATTCCTTGAGGACCTGCTCCAATATTTTTCCAGGGACTGAGGTGAAGCTGACTGGCCTGTAGTTCTCAGGATCCTCCTTCTTCCCTTTTTTAAAGATTGGCACTACATTAGCCTTTTTCCAGTCTTCCGGGACTCCCCCTGATCGCCATGAGTTTTCAAAGATAATGGCCAATGGCTCTGCAATCACATCTGCCGATTCCTTTAGCACTCTGGGATGCAACGCATCCGGCCCCATGGACTTGTGCACATCCAGCTTTTCTAAATGGTCCCTAACCACTTCATTCTCCACAGAGGGCTGGTCACCTCCTCCCCATGCTGTGCTGCCCAGTGCAGTAGTCTGGGAGCTGACCTTGTTTGTGAAGACAGAGGCAAAAAAAGCATTTAATACATTAGCTTTTTCCACATCCTCTGTCATTAGGTTGCCTCCCTCATTCAGTAAGGGGCCCACACTATCCTTGGCTTTCTTCTTGTTGCCAACATACCTGAAAAACCCTTCTTGTTACTCTTAACATCTCTTGCTAGCTGCAACTCCAGGTGTGATTTGGCCTTCCTGATTTCACTCCTGCATGCCTGAGCAATATTTTTATACTCATCCCTGGTCATTTGTCCGATCTTCCACTTCTTGTAAGCCTCTTTTTTGTGTTTAAGATCAGCAAGGATTTCACTGTTAAGCCAAGCTGGTCGCCTGCCATATTTACTTTTCTTTCTACACATCGGGATGGTTTGTCCCTGTAACCACAATAAGGATTCTTTAAAATACAGCCAGCTCTCCTGGACTCCTTTCCCCCTCGTGTTATTCTCTCAGGGGATCCTGCCCATCAGTTCCCTGAGGGAGTCAAAGTCTGCTTTTCTGAAGTCCAGGGTCTGTATTCTGCTGCTTTCCTTTCTTCCCTGTGTCAGGATCCTGAACTTGACCATCTCATGGTCACTGCCTCCCAGGTTCCCATTCACTTTTGCTTCCCCTACTATTTCAAGAGTCACAACTAGTTTTCCCTCAAATTTGTCCCACGCATGCGCGGAATGAACTTTATGTGCACCAATATGGAGGTGATGTGTGACACATCACCTTCATATTGGTGCACATAACAAAATTCATGTGGTGGGGGTGGGGCAGACGGTTTGGAGTGTGATGCGGGGGGCTCAGGGCTGAGGCAGAGGATTGGTGTCTGGGGTGTGGGGGTGAGGGTTCTGGGGTGGGGCTGGGGATGAGGGGCTCAGGGCTGCGGTAGAGAGTTGTGGTGTGGGGGTGAGGGCTCCGGCTCGGGGTGCGGGCTCTGGGGTAGGGCTGGGGATGAAGGGTTTGGGGTGCAGGCTGCCCGGGGGCTATGGCAGGGAGAGAGGACTCCCTGCAGCAGCAGCACCTGGGCTGGGGTGGGAGAGGTGTCTCTTCTCTGGCTGCAGCAAGTCCGTGCCAGGACTGGGTTGGATCGGGGGGAGGGGTGCCTCTCCCCCCGTCGCGACAAGTCCAGGGCAGGTCCATGTGCGGGGAGAGGCATCTATCCCCACTGCAGCCCTGAGCCCCTGTGTGACGCTTAATAGGCAGCTGCGCGGCCATACAGCTTAGAGGGAATTTAGGTCACAACAAGTTTAACACAAACAATCCCTCTTTCTCATGATCTTACTCTTTTTGGTCACACACTTTGGGGCTATTGTCATGCCAATGTCCAATTTCAGTTTAAAACCATTGTTCACTTCGACCCAGTGCAGGTCTATATTCGTACTACTGTGGAACCCACTTAACAGGGATGCAATGTATCACTTGCTATAGTGGGGGTAGACCTCCAAAACAACTTAGTTCTGGATTTTCCCTCGGAGTGAGCCCAAACGCTGTGCAGCTGTTAATAATCTTTAGGGAGGAAGCTTTGCATCCGTCTTCACTGCAGAGGATGTGGGGGAGATACCCACATCAGAGCAATTCTTTTGGGAGACAGATGTGAAGTACTGTCCCACATTGATGTGTCAATAGAAGAGGTGGTTCTAGAACAAACTGATACATTAAATGTAATACGTCACCAGGACCAGATTGGATTCACCCAAGAGGAACTGAAATATGAAATCGCAGAGCTACTAGCTGTGGTATGTAACCTATTGCTAAAACAAGACACTCTCTGTCAGGTGACTGGAAGGTAACTAATGTAACATACTTTATTTTAAAAAAAAGAAGGGGAGGGTCAGAGGGTGGTGGTGGCGGCTCGAGAGGTGATTCTGGCAATTTACAAGCCAGCAAGCCTAACTTCAGTACTGGGCAAATTGGTAGAAACTATAGTAAAGAACAGAATTCACAGACCTAGCTGAACATGATATGTTGAGGAAGAGCCAACACAGCTTTTGTAAAGGGAAATCATGCCTCACCAATCTATCAGAATTCTTTGAGGGTATCAACAAGCATGTGGACAAAGGTAATCAAGTAGGTATAGTATACTTGAATTTTCAGAAAGCCTTTGACAAGGTCCCTCACCAAACTGTCTTAAGGAAACTAAGTAGCCATGGGATCATAGGGAAAGTTTTCTCATAGGATAGTAACTGCTTAAAAGATAGGAAACAAAGGGTAGGAATAAATGTTCAGTTTTCACAATGGAGAGAGGTAAACAGCAGGATCCCCTAAGGCTCTGTACTGGGATCTGTGCTATTCAATGTATTATTCATAAATGAACTGGAAACAAATGTGAACAGTCATGTGGCAGAGTTTGCAGATAATACACAATTATTCAAGATACTTAAGTTCAAAGTTGACTGTGAAGAGTTACAGGGAGATTTCACAAAACTTCGTGACTGGGCAACAAAATGGTAGATGGCATAGCAATGCACATTGGAAAAAATAACCCCAAATATACATATATAATGATGGGTTCAAAGTGAGCTGTTACCACTCAAGAAAAAAATCTGGAATCACTGTGGATAGTTCTCCAAAAACTTGAGTCAATGCGTAGCAACAGTCGAAAAGGCTATCAGGAAAGGGATAGATAATAAGATAGAAAATATCATAAGGCCACTATATAAATTCATGGTGCATCAGGCCTTGAATACTGTTCTATTCTGGTCACCCCATCTCAAAAAGCATATAGTGGAACTGGAAAAGGTTCAGAGACTGGCAACAAATATGATTAAGGGAATGGAATGGCTTCCATATGAGGAGAGACTAAAAAAAAATTAGCACTGTTCAGTTTAGCAGAGAGACAAGGAGATGACAGAGGTCTATAAAATCATGAATGGTTTGGAAAAAGTGAATAGAGAAGTGTTATTTACCCATCCCAAAATACAAAAATCAGGGGTCACCAAGGAAGCTAGTAGGCAGCTGGTTTAATACAAACAAGAGGAAGTATTTCTTCACACTATGCACAGTAAATCTGTGGAACTCATTACTATGGGATGTTTTGATGGCTAAAATTATAACTGGGTTAAAAAAAGAACTGGATAAGTTCATGGAGGATAGGTCCTACAATGACTATTAGCCACAGTGGTCAAGGATGCAATCCCATGCTCAGGGTGACCCAAAACCTCTGGCTGACAAAAGCCTGGAGTGGAAAACATGGGTAGATCACTCCATAATTGCCCTGTGTGTATTGGCCAGAGACAGGATACTATGCTAATTGACCATTGTTCTGGCCCAGTATGGAAGTTCTCATGTTCTTCAGAAGAATTGCACATAAGTAACTTCTGCTATCATCTGTGTTTCACTGATTTGAGCTAGCTCATGTTGGTAGTGACTGAAAGCTAAGAACTTGTATGGGATTGGTGTCCTTTATGAAATGAGTTGGACATCTTAGTTCAGTTTTAGTGAACAGATGTGCACATAATCACTACAGCAAAAATTGGCACTAATTGTGTCATGTGTTGGCATTCTTGGTAGAGGTCAAAGACCACGGAGAATAGCCCACACTGTCACTTCTAAGGGTAGTTCCTTTATATCAGGGTTATGCGTTGGCAGGAATGTTTCGCTTGCATTATTGCGGTCTGTGCTCTATTTGTTCTGTGGACAGGGCTTCATTCTCAATTGTTGTCAAATTAGTACTCTTTCATGAGTCCTAATTCACATTTGAAGAAATAGCTTAAAGTGGCATTTAAGCATAACGTATATAGGTACCATACAAAATATACAGTAAAAACAAAATGATTTGTTTCAAAGTTCTTCTAGCTCCCTTTTAAATACAAGTAAAACATTAACAATTGGGTAAACTAAACTAATCTCGATCTAGTATTTTAAGTGAAAAACAAAAACCATGATGGCTCTTAAAGTGGTGGTTTCCGTGAGCCCTTAATCTGGGGAAAATCTGATAGCATAGCATTTTCAGATTTCATAATTTAAATCATCCCTGGAGTTTTATTAACTTAAGTCTTCCTCCTGTGTGCATTAGGAAGATGACTTTGAAGTGAAAGTATGAATTTTGACATCCACCCTCTATTGCAGAGGTGGGCAAACTATGGCCCGCGAGCCACATCCGGCCCGTGGGACCGTCCTGCCTGGCCCCTGAGCTCCAGGCCGGGAAGGCTATCCCCCTGCCCCTCCCCTGCTATCCCGGGGGTGGGGGGTCCTGGGGGGCAGTCAGGGGACAGGGAGCAGGGGGCGATTGGATGGGGCGGCGGTCAGGGGGCGGGGAACGGGGGATTGGATTAGGCGTGGGAGTCCTGGAAGGCCTGTCAGGGGGTGGGGTGTGGATAGGGGTTGAGGCAGTCAGGGAGCGGGGGCGGGTGGATCGGGGGTGGGGTCCTGGGGGGGGCAGTCAAGGGACAGAGAGCAGTGAGGGTTGGATATGGGGTGAGGTCCTGGGAGGGGAGGTTAGGGGCGTGGGGGTCCCGGGAGGGGGCGGTCAGGGGACAAAGAGCAGGGGGGTTGGCTGTGTGGGAGGTTCTTAAGGGGACAGTCAGGGGGTGGGAAGTAGGAGGGGTGGATAGGGGGCAGGGCCAGGCTGTTTGGAGAGGCACAGCCTTCCCTACCTGGCCCTCCATACGGTTTTGCAACCCCGATGTGGCCCTCAGGCCAAAAAGTTTGTCCACCCCTGCTCTATTGCAAGTTTTCTGGGGTGTTTAAGCATTTTGTTATAATGGCATTCTGTTCACTGTGCTTTCCTTTTATCGCTGCATATGGAAATCACACTTTTTTATGTGCTAGAATGGAGAGTGTTATCAGCTTAAACATTATGGAATCTTGTAGACAAATAAGGGGTGATAAAATCCGGGGTTAGGATGAATTAGTGCATTAAACCCTGTGATGTGAACTGTTTTGCTTTAGTTTCCACAGATTAAATTATCTAGTTTATAACAAAAAGGGTTTAATATCTAATAAAATCCTTAAACTGAAGGCATGATGCATTGCCTTGCTGAATTTATTAACATATCTTGCATCAGGACTTTGACTTTTTGATGTGTTACAATAAAATTATTTTTAATAAGCAACCAAAGTTGTTTGCTTTAAGGCTGTGATTTTGACAAGAGCCGTGATAGTCAAACTAAGGCTCTGTTGTAGGGTATTAATGGAAACGGCCACCCTCCGCCCCCTGATCCTGTATTAATAGGATGTATTAGAGAGTAATAGAACACCCCAAGTGCTATCACTACAACTGAAATTTCACCATAAGGAGAAGGAAACTTTATCTCAAAAAATATTTTTTTGTTCTTTTAATGTTTCTTTAGTGACTGTCAGTGGCATTAGCCAGAATGTAACAAAAGCTTAATTCTTTGTGTTCCGTATGTAGGCTGAAAGGAGGGTGAAAAGTCCCCAAAAATGGGAATAATGTGCTACTGTCTTAATGGAAAAAGAAAATGGTCTAACACTTACTCTCCATTTAAACCCAAATGTAATTAAAGCTAAAATGTCTTGGTAATGACAGTTGAAAAATATGGAGGACTGTGCTAAATATTTACATTTAATATCCATATAAATCATTGTTTCAATAGCACAGCCTCAATTGTTGTGCAGGTTGGATGATGAATGAGTTAAGGTACCATTAGACTCCTGCCTCATTTACTGCAAAAGTTGAATGATGTGTAGTCAGGGCCGGATTAATTTTTTGTGGGCCCAGCTTCAGACGTATGTGGTGGCCCCCGTAGGGAACAATTGTGAAAGACAGGAGATTGACACAGGAGTTGTCTTTGGCACAGCACACTCGTGCACAGGTTTTATTTACGATATTTACAAGTTTAAGTTGCAGATGGAGGTGGCTGCCATTAGGGTACCAGCGATGGTAGCCCTAGGGCAAAAAGAATATACACAAGTGCACATAGAATACGTTCTAAAAGGAAAAAAACAAACAAAAACAAAAAAACACAATGGGTATGAGGTGATGGGGCTCTAGCTGTTCTGTGGCACCCAGGCCAAGGAGGCTTATCTAGAGCAAGGAGCACCCACTGGTCGGGGCGCCGACCCTCCAGGTGCCGGTGCTGCTGCCTGCCCAGCATGGTCTGGGACCCCCACACTCCCCGGCCTATGCATTAGAATAATGGTGGGGCCAGGGCAGGCGCACGGGGCAGGAGAGCTGCATGCGCCGCACCCTCTCGCTAGTACTGCCCCAGGCCCGGCGGGGGCCCGAGAGCCCAGGGAGGAGGCAGAGGCTGTGTGATCTGTGCGCAGGTGCCATGGGCTGGTCCAGCTGTCTGTGTGGCAGCCAGAAACCCCTGACCTGGGTCTGCGAACCGCTCCAGCTATGCCAAGTGGTATGAGCTGCTGCGGGGAGGCAGAGCCGGACACACCACCTTACCCTGCTTGCTGGCTGCCTCTGCCTGCTCTGCTCAGGGCAGACAGCTGTTGCCCTCATCTCCCCACCTAATCCAGGATTATGACCGCTTCCCATGTGTGGGCCTGGCATCATTATAAACACAGTACTGTGTGCAGCGAGTGAGACAAGTAGTCTGCACCCTCCCTTATTCATTGTGGGAATTGGATGGTGTGCAGTGAATGAAGGTGAGGACCAAACAGATAATGAATAAACATTGAACAGCTGCCTTGTTCACTGCACATCATCCAACCTCCACACTTCATGAGCCAGAAATTTTGTGAATAATTAGTATGTAAATGTGTGGTGAAAGAATCAGTGCATATGCACAAAGAAGAAGACTTACGTTTGTATGGACAACTTTAACTTTGGTATTTGTCTCCTTTTTAAATAGGGCTGGCTGAAAAACAAGAATTCTGTTTTGCCAGAAATATCAAGGCTTCAGTATTTGGTTTTGTTCCACATCTAGAGAAAAACTCGGGTGGATAAAAATCAAGATAGGTACCTCATCATGGAATAGGGATTATAAATTCTAATTCTATAGTATGAGACTATATATTCATGTAATGTTTAAGAAAAGTTTTGTAAATGAGTTCCAATAGTTCATGGATTAGGGACCCAATTTTATGGGGTTCCAGGGGCTTCTGTATAGATTATGTAGGTTAATCTTTCTATCTACCCAATGGGACTCAGTGCTCAGTCTAGAAGATACCATCAGAGATGCTTGGTTTTGCAGTTCTCAACTGTGGATTTGTCTCCAGAGATAACATGCTTGTAACAGCAAAAATGTTTTAAAATAAATAAATATATAGAGGTGAGAAATAACAGACCTCAATCCTATTGTCCCTCTGCAAATTTGTGTACACAGTCAATCCCTTACCCCTCTCTAAAAGTGCAAAGTTTCAAAAAGTTCAATGAATAGAAGATTGTTGGGGGCGGAATAGATCTGGACAAGGAGAAGAAGTCTGGAGATAAATGTGAGAAGGGAGGGACAGGCAGTAGAAACAAAAGTGAAACACTTTGAGCTGCATATTCCAGAAGTCTTGAGGTCTTTCTGAGTGTAGCCTTCATTGATTTGACATCTACCATACCAGTGTTTTCCCCAGGAATTGAAATGAGGGGGGGTGTTGGAATATTCAGGGGGGATGAGGGCTGACGAGGGTTGAGACTTTGAGGACGAAGGTGGGCTGTATGGGACCATAGTAAAAATGAAAAATATTTCCTGACCATTTTATTAGATTTAACTCACATTTTACAATCATCACAAAATTAAAGTTGGCTACTCAAGCCTACTATGAAGCAGTACCTCTACATCCTTCTTGGTTTCTTGCACTGTTTGGTGTCTTCTCATGTGTCCGTTACTTCCAGTCCTTCATGATAGGCTCATGCTTATGCTCAGGCAGAAGGCAACTTCTTTAAGATCACAAAATTCTATTCAGTGGGGAAGAAGAATGCTCAACTGTAGCTGTTGTGACTGGGAGTAGCAAGAGATGAATTCCTACTTCTTTCATCCCAGGAAACATAGCACAAAGATTGGGTTGAACCACTAGTAGTGATAAAGAAGTTGAAGTTAAATCTGCATTTGTTCCTCATCTGATATTCCACTTTGTGTTCAAAATTCTCTGTTCTGTCCTGATCACATGGCAGACCCATTGCTGGTAGTGTCTCACTCCACTCAACTGTTGGTGTGTTAGCTTTTACATGTGCCTGTTTCTATGTGGAGGTTGAGTAGAATCCAGAAATCGTTATTGTAGATTTGTAAGAATCAAGTCTGTGTACTTTTTCAGCTGGCTTAACAAACACTTCTTGTCCCCTTCACTTAAGGAGTCAATATAAGTACCTTAATTCGTCAACTTCTGGACTGAAGTCTTTGCTTCTTCCAGTACATTTTCAGTGGATAGCTCTCTGATTGCTCCAAGGGTAGCTTCTATTGCTGGACAAAGATCTACTACTGTTGTAGCTGATGTCTGGATGGTATTGTTTAATGACACAGTGGTTTCAACAGTAGACTTACAAGAGAGACAATGGTGCTAGTCTTCTCTGAACTTAGTAACAAAACTAGTCCACCAGCCTCACTACTCAGATTTGTCCTATCTTGTTGGATACTTTCCAAAGCCAGTAATAACGGTTGCAGTAGTTTTAAGACAGTAGCCAAGAATTGCTCATGAGAAAGCCAGCAGGCTTTCCCAGGTTGGACTAACTTGAACTTCAATCCCAGTGTATCTTCTATTTTTCCTAGATGTTCGGTCCTTTTGTATGTTGCTGAAAAAGAGTATAAAAAGCCATTAAATGTACAGCCTTTTGATGTCTTTTGAAGTTTCTGCAGCTTGTATGAGTGCTAGCTGGAGTAGATGGCCTCTGCAGTGGGTATAGGACAGATTAGGATTACATTTTTGCTATGAGCAAAGCTTGTACTCCAGTATGTTTTCCAGAGAAGTTTATAGCTCCATCAAATGCACAAGCAGCCATCTTTTTGGGGTTCAATTTATAAGCATTCAACTCTTCTAAGATGTCACAGATGCAGCTGATGTTTCTTCTGTAACCTAAACATCTTGAATGTATCTACTGGCTTACCACGGACATCAAGATAACGTATACATTGACTTAATACTCGATGCCTCTTTGCAGTGGTGCATTCATCAGCCATGTATGCACATATTTTGAATATGGTGAGAGAGTTCTTCACTTTTTCAACTGCTGAGTCTTTCACTGTTGCACCTCCTACTTCTAGAGAGTCAGCTGAGTTTTTTCAGAAAGACAGTGAGCATTTGCCAGTCCTGTTCGAAACCAGTGTCCAATTTCAGAATTAACAAGTGACAATGCACTTCACATTGGCCTCCAGTTTGTAGTGTGTGGTATCTCTTACTTAAATAGAAAGAGTGATGCAACAGCCATGTTGGTTCACATAAACTGAGTTGTGTCTCCAGCATTCTTAGCAGCCTCCTTAAGTTCCTCTAAAATTGGCTTTGACAGTGACGGGCTTATAAGGCTTTCTGCATGTTGATGCAGTCCAGAAGCATGGTGTTTTTCAGGCTTTTCATATACGTTGCCAGTATTGATTTAGCTGATAAGTCTGGCAAACCAAGCTCCTCTACTTTTACTATATACATCCATGATATGGCCCTTTTGTCCATCTTGAACACTGCATGCCGTTCTGGTCATCCCATCTCAAAAAAAGATATATTGGAAAAGGTACAGAGAAGAGGGGCAACAAAAATGATTAGGGGTATGGAACAAATTCCATATGAGGAGAGATTAAAAAGACTGGGAATTTTCAGCTTGGAAAAGAGGTGACTAAGAGGGGATATGGTAGAAGCTTATAAAAACTTGACTGGTGTGGAGAAAATGAACAAGGAAGTGTTCTTTACCCCTTCACTTAATACAAGAAACAGGGGTCACCCAATGAAATTGATAGGCAGCAAGTTTAAAAGAAACAAAAGGAAGTATTTTTTCACACAATGCACAGTCACCTGTGGAACTTTTTGCCAGGGATGTTGTGAAGGCCAAAATTATAACAGGGTTAAAAAAAGAACTAGATAAGTTCATGGAGGTTAGATCAATCAATGGCTATTAGCCAGGATGGGCAGGGATTGAACACCATGCTCTGAGCGTCCCTAGCCTCTGTTCGCCAGAAGCTGGGAGTGGATGACAGGGGATGGATCACTCCATGATTCCCTGTTCTGTTCATTCCCTCTGAAGCACTTGGAATAGTCACTGTCGGAAGACAGGATACTGGGATATTGGTCTGACCCAGTATGGCCATTCTTACATAAAAATTAATTATTATAATAAAGTTTAGTACAGAAAATCCCCAAGATAATGGTCTCTTGAGATAACCTTGGCAAATAATGCATTTAAAAAAGCTTAGCCTACTTGGAAACATATATTTATATAAGTTTCCCAGTCACAAATCGAGCATTCTGGAGTGAAGTCACTAAAACATAGTCCAGTGCTCTGGCCACTGTTGTCGGTCGTGCCACTGTTCACTCTACCGCTCTGTCCACAATGGCCGTGCACTGTCACCTTCTGCTGCCACTGTGACCTCTGCTAGTCTGTCTCCTTGAGGTTCCACCAGCTCTCAGTGCGGGAACCTCTCTGCTAGTGCAGGCTGGGCTGTCTCTTCCACAGAAACACTGTCCCACAGCAGGTCTAAGCATTTAGACCTGATTATCCGTGATTTCAGCTCTAGTGGTCACTTAACAAACCAAAAGACTCTCTATGAAGCCTAATCAGCTCTATCTCTAAACAGGAGAGAGGGGCAGGTCAACTCGTTCCTGTGACTGAGGCAGAGCCCACACCAACAAGCAAAACACCTGTGCCCCACCCTCTCTCTCTCTTTCTCCACTAGGATATGACATACAAACCTCCTGCTTAGGGAGTGAAGTTCAGTTGACGATGAACAGTGCTGAATTTGTAATGAAAGAGGTGCCAGAGCTCAAGCAAGTTTGCTTTCATAATTGATGTGACAAGCCCAGAGGTGCTGGAGCTCAGCCTGGCAAGCCCTAGCACAAATTGAGCACTGAGGGAGACCCCCTCATTCAGTCAGGCTAAGTACAGTTCTGCTGCCCTTTACTCATACAATAAGGATGATAACATTGCATGACCCCCACATTTAATGCTTAAGTGATTTGTAACCCAACACCAGCCAAACTTGATCACTTGGGCAGCACAGCTCTGTCTGCTTGATACCTAGGCAGAGTAGGTGTGTTCATGTAAATACAGTCTGGTCCTGAAGCCTTTCCACCCACCATTGGCTCATCACTAGCTGTCAGGGGAGAGCTCATTCAGAGCTTGCTTATAAATAATAATTTGAAATTAGTAGGTAGGTCAATATAGCTGAAACAAATACTCTGACATTGTCATAAATAACAGCTATATGAGGAAGCTGGTCTTTGTTCAGACTTTTCAAACCATTATGCTTTCTCTGGTACAAATATTTTCTCATATATTGTATATGCTTTTAAAGTGTGTATTAATGTTTCAGAAAGAAAAGGAGTACTTGTGGCACCTTAGAGACTAACCAATTTATTTGAGCATAAGCTTTCGTGAGCTACAGCTCACTTCATCGGATGCATACTGTGCAAAGTGTAGAAGATCTTTCTATATACACACAAAGCATGAAAAAATCATTAATGTTTCAGTTTCAATTCAAATGTCCAACCAAGACTAAATTGGCAACACTGCGTGTAACTGGGGAGAGGGAGGTGGAAGTTGGGGAAATTCGGGGGTGGGGTGGGCTCTAGGGAAACCCTGTACCATACCATTCTCTCACTAGAAGGGAAAACCTATTATGGCAGCAGGCCGTAAGAGACCCAGTTTGGGAATATTTTAATGAAGTTCCTCTACCTGTGGATAAGATAGGCATGCGTGCAAAGTGCAAACAGTGCAACAAAAGTGCAAGGTCTGGTCGCCCTAATGAAACAACATCATGAGAAGATTTGTTTCAGAGTAGCAGCCGTGTTAGTCTGTATTCACAAAAAGAAAAGTAGTAGTTATGACACCTTAGAGACTAACAAATTTATTTGAGCATAAGCTTTCGTGAGCTACAGCTCACTTCATCGGATGCCTACAGTATATTCATTCTTCATGTAAACAACTACTAAAAAAACTAATAGTTTGAGTGTATCCATGCTTGGGCTTGCCAATTCTGATTGGAGGTTTTCCTGGAGATTTCATTCTGTGACACAACCTTTTGTTCAAGATTCATCTTTAATTCCTGGAGACTCCAGGACAATCCTGGAGGGTTGGCAATCCTAATCCATGCCTTTACTCTCACTTAGGTATTCTGGGCACAACAAGACCAAAGATTATCTACTTTTCATTTTAAAGTAAAATTCCTCAAGGTGGCTTCCCTCTTTGAATGCTTACTCATGGGCCTCTTTTCCTCTGTGGATTTTAAATCATTAATTTGGCCTAACCAACGACTTCTTTTTTTGTGTGAACCTCTTCAGAAAATCACTTTCCTTTTTCTGGTCAAATAGCTTAGCTATCATCTCAGCAAGACAAATATCAGAATTTATATGCCTTTCCATAGAGACTCAAATTACAAATTCACATACATCAACTGGTTTTAAGGACTAATTTCACCTTCGTTGACTAAGTGCTTTTTATATTTTTTTTCCTCAAGACCACAGGAGTTGTTTCTTCAGAACTCACCCAAAAGAAACTCTGTAGCAAAACATAAATGACTGTAGGGTTGTAAAGATGTACACTAGCCAGACTGCAGAAATCTGAAGTTCTTTTCCTCTACAATCCAGTGGTCAGAGCTAAAAGATCTGTAAGTCTCCCATTGTCAGCTGACTCTGATAATTACAGAGGTTTACTCACAGAGTGTCCTTAAAAGCAAACTAGCTGAAATCAGCAGTAACTTTGTGGGCCCAAAACATTTAATGTCTCCTGCTCTGAGATGCCAGGTGGCTATCTTGCCTGGCCAGTGGTCTTCTTGTTTCCAAAATATGTAAGATTTTCAGATTTTTTTCAAATGCAGTATTCAGTGAGTGGCAGTGCACATCATGAGGCCTTGCTAATTCCTGGCTTCTTTCAATTTATACAGGAATCGGAGATGCCATAATAGTTTGTGAACACTGTATATGAATTGGTTCTTTAGTAGGGGGCTGTAAGCAAAAACAAGCAGGAAGGAAAGGAATGACTAAAATAATCCACTTCTCTGCAAGTACTTGAGGGTTGTTAAGAGACAATGCCAGTACAGGAAGAAGTATGCATGCACTGGTGATTAAAAGAACTGTGGCACATTTGAAAAGGAACACTTTTAAGAGAAGGGAGATTTGTTTCTGGGAATAAAGATTGAGAGAGACACTCTGCAGGTGTCTAAAGAATTTAGGCATTTCCAGGTTGCCATCAGGACATGTTTATGTAAGAGATATATGTAGACTGACTTTAAAATCCTCTTTCTATAAAGACTTTGTTCTATTATAAACCATGTTTTTATGTTTTTTTATGTATCTAAGTTTTAATTTGAGGAAGTGATCAGTTCAAAAACTCGTGAAGTTATAAGAATAACTTGCCCCGGAGAATTTAGAAACTAAAAGATGATAATTCTGAATCCAAAATTAACCATGTTTTAAATATTGCAAGTGTCACATAATTCTTTGACCACCTCTTTCTCAGCAAACAAAATATGGAAGAACTTCACATTGCACATGTGCACGTAGGTCTCTCAGCAGTTAGAGAGGACATTTTTCACAAATATGGCATCTTTTTAAAAATGGCTAGTGTTGAATCTTGTTGTGAACTGGGTCTCTGCAAATCTCTTCATAATTAAAGTTTGTAATTGCTTGATTAAGGTTTTAATTGCAAGCCTTAGCACTTAAACTGCATTTCAGCAGTGCTATGGATTGGGACAACAGTGGGGGGTAGGTCATAGATAAAAACTGAACAAGGTGGCTAGGACCGGGGAGGGAAAGGATCCAGGAAGACAGTGAGGCTGCAAGTTCTCATGCAAAGGCATTTTTGGCAGCTGGCAAACCTGTTGAGGCCTCAAGAACAGGGCTTTCTTCCTGATCACCTTAGCAGAAGGTACAGGTGGCACCAAGGAGAGGGGTTGTCTAGAAAATCTGGGGCTAGGGAGCCAGGACTTATACGGAGCTGGGGAGTGGAGCTACATCCAAGTAATGAGGATTGGCTGGGGACTGGAACTAGGCAGTGCAGACTAACTGAGGAACTAAGGCTGGAGGCTATCTGAAGAGCTAAATTGGTTGGGGAATGGGACTATGGAGTCCGTAAAATAACCTTAGCTGCTCTGGGAAAAAATTCATATACCAGAGAGAGCTTTAATCAACATTTAAGCTTTCCACAAATAGGGTACAGAACTTTTCACAAAAAACAATAGAGCCTGGAATTTTATTACATTAGAAACAAAAAACTAAGGCAATTTCAATTATTTTTTTAATTAAGGTTAATTGCCATTCAAGAATATGCAGTTACAAACTGTGCAAATTGCAAAATTTATTTACGTTGACACCAACCTTAATACCCAGTTTACTTAGACCATTAAACAAACATTTTCATTGTCCTCCAAACAACCTTAACCCTGTCCTGAATTAGAGCTCTCACAAGAATTACAGTTTTGCTCTTCACATAGATCTTTCTCAGATCCGTATGAAGATGGGAAAAACAAAAAACATCTTTAGTATAGTGTTTTTTCTTACAAAGGGTGGAAAATAAATAACTGCCTTTTAAATGTGACTTTATAGTCCACAAAATCAAAGATACTTAAATATTTCAAGACTACCTGGACTTCAGTCTAACCCTTTCAGTCTCTCAGGTTTCTACACAGTGCCTACATCCCTGGGTTTATAGAAGCATACCCAAATAACAATCTCTTCCTAATGAGAAAAATAATTTCTTGTACCATAGGAAAAACACTTGTGAAAACAAATACATGGACCAAACACAACTGCCTGGCACACTGAAAAAAATGTCCATTGTGTTAAAGCAAGAACTTCTTGTATTAATGAAGCACCAAATTTGATGCTGCAAATGAATACATACACATTGAATTATCTAAATTTCTTGGGCTTGAAGAGACATATGATGACCTGTTCCAAATTGTATTGAGGTCAAAAGAGAGACTACCATTTACATAAATAACACAAATGAAATGGCAAAGTTACTGTGATTTGGTCATTTAAGAATGTTTGCTTAATGATTCAGAAGAGTCTTAAGGTTGGTGTTAGGGATGTAAAATACTAAACAGATAATTAGGGCCCTACCAAATTCACGGTCCATTTTGGTCAATGTCATGGTCGTTGGATTTTAAAAATTGTAAATTTCATGATTTCAGTTATTTTACATCTGAAATTTCATGGTGGTGTAATTCTAGGGGTCCTGACCTAAGAAGGAGTCAGTGCAGAAGTAAGGGTGACATGGTATGGTATTGCCACCCTTACTTCTGCGCTGCTGCTGGCAGGGCGCTGCCTTCAGAGCTGGGCGCTTGCCCAACAGCCACTTCCTTCCAGCTGCCCAGCTCTGAAGGCAACGCAGAAATAACTGTTGCAATACTGTGACCCCCCCCGCCCCCCATAATCTTGTGCTCCCTCACCTCCCACTGCACCTCTCTTTTGGATCAGGGCCCCCAATTTGAGAAACACTTGTCTCCCCTGTGTAGTATAGAATAAAAGCGCACACAAGACCAGTTTTCACAGTGGGAGATCAGATTTCACAGACTGTGATGCGTTTTTCATGGCTGTGAATTTGGTAGGGCCCTACCGATAAGTATTCGTCTTACCATTAACCCTCCCTCGTTCATCCACTTCCTTCCACGTGATAATCAGCTGGTAGAAGTCCTTGCTGGGGTCTTGGGCCTGTGTGCAGGTCTCGAACAGGTTCTCCTGCAGCAGACACGCCATTTTGGGATGCTGACAAGCGGTGACTATGGCAACCAGGAAGGGGCAGGCATCACAAGAGGTCATGGGGGAGCCCAGCCCCCTCTTAAAGGGCTGGGTCGATATTTACACTTTAGCCCAGCGGGGTCTTCACCCCAGTGTCGAGGAGGGTCCTGTACACCCCCTTAGTTGCTAAAAACAGTCCCTCCAGCCCCACTATTCTGAGGGGAAATACTTACACGGACCCAGAGGAAAGAGAAGGCTACCGCTCGCTAGGCCAAGAAATGCCTGGCAGTGCAGGGAAGCAGGATGAGCAAACCGCCAGCCCGTGGGGTTTCGTGGGGGGCGGCCAGCTGCGGGGCAGGGGGGTAAGGGGCTGCAGGCCCCATTGGGGGGTAAAGTAGTCCCTGGCCTCCCCCTGCCCCACTGGAAGGGGTTTGGCTGCGGAGGTGGATGGCATGCTGGTCAGTGCTGTGGCTTCAGCTGATAATTGAAGGGAAGCTGCTGCTGGGTTGGCATGGACCACCGGTGGAGACTGCATTGGGACAAACTTGGTACCTGGGTCCCCTTTCCGTTTTCCTGGGCACTGAGAATGTGAGGGTGGTGCTGGCTTCCCTCAACCGCCCCAGGCTGTCCTGGCGTGGCCTGTTGTACCACCCCCGGTATGAGCTCAGCTGCCCCTCCCCATCTGTCTGGGGCAAGTGGGGAGAGACATGCCATTCTAGGCATTGTG
This sequence comes from Eretmochelys imbricata, assembly GCF_965152235.1. Classification (NCBI taxonomy): domain Eukaryota; kingdom Metazoa; phylum Chordata; order Testudines; family Cheloniidae; genus Eretmochelys; species Eretmochelys imbricata. The sequence continues at coordinate 42,321,185 of NC_135581.1, read as the reverse complement.
AGGTCCGAATCAGTTACTTTAATAATTTAAGTGGGTACTTCTAAAAATAATATTTACTTTCCTAGTTGGTGTCAGAATTGTTTGACTGTCTTGATTTCTACAGTTTCTGATTTGCGTGGTGTTTTTTTTTTTTTAATGACTGGATGTGCTCCTTTGACTTGCTCTTAGCAAACTGGGCAGTTGTTTTATACTAAAAGAAAATGTATTAAGTATCTGCACTATGTGAATGAAATAATATAGTAACCTAAAGCAAACTAACATTAAGATGGAGGATAATCTAATGTTCTAACAATTTTTGGACCATCTGCTTTTAGTCTTACTTTAAAACAGACCACAATTTATCAGGTTTCTGTAATCTATGTTTGTGCCTCCTACAATTTGTGAACTGTGGCTTTCTGAATTTTCTTTTGGTACTGCCCTGCTCTGCTAATCAGCAAATTGATTTGTTGACCTCCAAGTCTCTTAATTTGTACCTTATTTAACACTTCTTGCATTTACGGTTGATTGTTTAGTAATTTTGTTTATTTTAAAAATGTTTTATGTACATCTTCAAAATTCAAAGGCTAATGTAAATACTGTAATTTGTGATTTTTATACAGTAATATAAAATCTGTGGCGATAGAGCAGAGATGGACAAACTATGGCTCGCGGGCCGAATGTGGGGGACTGTCCTGCCCGGCCCCTGAGTTCCCGGCCAGGGAGGCTAGCCCCAGCCCCTCCCCCTCTTTTCCCCCTCCCCTGCAGCCTCAGTCCAATGTGCTGCTAGTGCTCTGGCCCGTCGCTCCTGACAGGCAGCGCGGCTGGCTCTGCCCAGGCGGTGGGGCTTTGCTGCTCTGAGCAGCATGGTGGGGGGTGGAGGGGGTTGGATAAGGGGCAAGGGGTCCTGGGGGGCAGTTGGGACAGGGAACGGGGTTGGATAGGCGTGGGAGTCCCGGGAGCGCCTGTCTGGGGGCGGGGGTGTGGATAAGGGTCGGGGCAGTCAGGGGACAGGGAGAAGGGGGGGTCGGATAGGGGGTGGGGTCCTGGGCAGTGGTTAGGGGGTGGGGTCCTGGGAGGGGATGGTCGGGGACAAGGAGCTTTGGATGGGTCGGGGATTCTGAGGGGGGTGGGAAGTTGGAGGGGGTGGATAGGGGGCAGGGGCCGGGCTCTTTGGGGAGGCACAGCCTTCCCTACCCGGCCCTCCGTACAGTTTCGCAACTCCGATGTGGCCCTCGGGCCAAAAAGTTTGCCCACCCTGTGATAGAGCATTGACTGCTAGTTACACGTCAAGACACTAGCTATTATTGCTTCATCTGTTGTGCTTTAAGCTATCATGGTTCTTAAATTGATATATACAATATCACTGCTATTCTATTCATTCATTGCTTTTCTATTCATTATAGTAGGATCCTAAAACCCCTGTGATTTTAAACCTGATTCACTGACTAGGATTTCAAGATACTTCTTTGAGACCATGCCATAGACCAAAGAGACATGTTCCATCTGTTTAACAACACACTCCAATATACATGTATTGTTTTACTATTTATCCATGTATACAAACAATAAATTGAGCTAGAAACATTTATTTTTTAGAAAATGTTTTTGTAAATGGTGAGAGAAAATGACCTTCAAAAGTCATTACACATCAAGGGCTTCTGTAGAGTGCTTAATTTTATTTGTTGCCAGGTTTGTGTGTGTAACTATTGAGGGAGACCAGTAACTGGTGTTATGAGGGAAGATTTTTGGTTAATTCAGCTGGTTGCTGTGCTTTGCAGCATGGAGCTCTATTAATTATTGACAGGGCTAGCTCAATCCAAAGCTTCTGCACTGCTGTAGATCTATCTAATTTACCATCCAGCATAGTGCTGAGAGAACAGAAATTAATGATTTGATTCTTACTACCTGTGTGAATGATTTTATATGTGTGTGTACACGTGCGCGCGCACACACACACACACACACACACACACACACACACAAAACTGAAAACACTGCTTGGGAAAATGTAATTTAAGTAAGGTAAATGAGTCCAAAGAGGCTGACAGCATATGATGAAGTGTTGATTTCTTCTCCACTTTTAGTTACAAGTTGGATTTTAACCGGAGACTCTTATACGGGCAAGCAGGTAAAGCATTAAACCAGCTGGGGAGGGGGAGAGGGATAGCTCAGTGGATTGAGCATTGGCCTGCAAAACCGGGGCTTGTGAGTTCAATCCTTGATGGGGCCATTTAGGGATCTGGGGCAAAAATTGGGGATCGGTCCTGCTTTGAGCAGGGGGTTGGACTGGATGACCTCCTGAGGTCCCTTCCAACCCTGATATTCTATGATTCTATAGCCCCTTTTGGCTGTGTAAGTTCTCAGTTTCCTAACCTCTACTGCACAGAAGAGCTACTTCATAAATACTGAAAAGCAGCCAGCTCTGGAGTGGGATGTGACATCCATTTTGTATCAGATCAGGTTGAAAACTCTTGCAGGGTCTAAATCCAAAGCAGCCCATGGTGAAGAAGTAAAGATCCACTTCCTTAGCAAATTGAAATTATTAGGGGGGATTTTAGGCAAACTATAGTATGTAATTTATTCAGATATAACCAAGATACAAGAATTTGCATAGTCCAAGGACAGAAGAAACCATTGTGATCATCTGGTCTGACCTCCTGTATAACATAAGATAGAGAACTTCTCCCAAATAATACCTAAAATTATTTGAGTGTTTTTCTAAAAACACTCAATCTTTATTTAAAAATTGCCAGTGATGGAGAATCCACCACTACCCTTGGTAAATTGTCTCAGTGGTTAATTACTCTCATTGTTAAAAAGGTATGCCTTATTTCCAGTCTGAATTTGTCCACCTTAATCTTCCAGCCCTTGGGTCTTGTTATACCTGTCTTTGCTAGGTTCAGGAGCCTATTATTTGTTCCCCACGTAGGTACTTATAGACTATAATCAAGTCACCCCTTAACTTTCTCTTTTTTTGTTAAGCTAAATGGATTGAGCTCCTTTAGCCTTATCACTAAAGCATGTCTTCTAATCCTTTAATCATTCTTGTAGCTTTTCTCTGAATCCTCTCCAATTTGCAACATCATTCTTGAATTGTTCAGATGTTATATTTTCATGTGAGTAACCTGTGCCAACTTTCTATACTATACAAACTACGTATATTCCTTGTGCCTACATTTGTTACAGATTGGTCGTCAAGATTCAGTCTCTCAATCTCAGCTTGTTTTCGGCCTTAATTGAGATCTATCATAGTTGAGTTTTGAGCTCCATTTGTACCTACTATCCTCAAGTTTTGGTTTAACTGAACTTTTTTTTTAAATTGCAATAAAGTTTTACCAGAGTGGGTCACAAATCCTACTGTATAATCCTCCTCTTTTATCTGCGCTTGGGACTGGCATTGTTGCTAACAGTGGCAGAGTATGTCTTTGCAGTACAAATAGCCTGGGTGATGAAGCGGTCAACAAAAGACATTATGGACAGTGTAAAATGGGTTAGCAGAGATGAGTTACATGACCTTGACTTTGCCTATGACATCGCTTTCCTAAGTATGACATGGAATGAATGATTGACCTTACATTAGAGGTAGAACATTAGAGGTAGAGGAAGCAGCAAAAACTGGATTGAAAGTAAATGCAGAAAAAAACAAGATTATGAAGGTAGGTAACTGGACAACAAATGCAAAGATGTATGTGGATGGAAAAGAAATGGAACAGATAGAGTTTTGCTATTTAGGGGGTGTGATATTCGAAGGTAGCTGCAATAAAGATACATCTGGTCAAGTAGGGTATATCTATACAACCTGTGGCAGCAAGTTGCAGAACCTAGGTGGACAGACTTGGGCTCATGGGTCTTGTGCTACAGTACTAAAATTAGCTGTGTAGACATTGCTGCTCGGGCTCTGACTCCCACACCTCTCCCTAGGCTTCAGAGCATGAGCCGCAATATCTATATAGCTTTAACCTGGGCTCTGATACTCACTGACACTCACTCTGTAGATGTATCCACAGAGGACTCCACACCAAACAAAAGGTTGTTCATACCGTGTGGTTGTACTGAGCATGTTACTGCATAGAGCAGAGACTCGGCCAATCTCATACTGCCTAACAAAAACAGATTTGGAGGCTGTGCATCACAGATGGAAGTTGAGTGCTAAGCAAGTATTGAATTGGGTACCCGAGGGGCAAAAGTGAGGGAGATCAAGGAAGAACTGGCATAAGACAATGAGAGAAGATATTGAATGTGCTGACATCACCTAGGAAGAAGTACAACTAGCAAGCAATTGGAATCCGTGTAGGAGCTGAACTACCCAATGTGTCAGTTGCACAGGAGGAACTAAGGTGTAAGGTCCTTTTTGAATTGTGAATTCCAGAACTGGACACTGTATTCCAACAGTGGTTGTACCAGTGCCAAATACAGAGATAAAATAACCTCTCTACTCCTGCTCAACATTCCCTGCTTATGAATTTAAGGATCATGTTAGCCCTTTTGGCCACGTTGTCACATTGGGAGCCCATGTTTAGTTGATTATCTACCACAAAATCTTTGAGTCACTGCTTCCCAGGACAGAGTCCCCCATCCTGTAAGTATGGCCTACATTCTTTGTTCCTAAATGTATGGATTTATGTTTAGCCATATTAAAACACACATTTTCTGCTTGCGCCAAGCTTATGATTGTATCGGTGACCTGTGCTCTTTGTTGTTTTTCACTCCCCCAATTTTTGGGTCATCTGCAGACTCTGTCAGTGGTGATTTTGTTTTTTTTCTAGGTCATTGAGGAAAATTTTAAATAGCATAGGGTCAACAGATTCCTGTGGGACCCCCTAGAAGCACATCTGCTCAATGACAATTCCATGTTTACAGTTACGTTTTGAGACTTATTAGTTAGTCTGCTTTTAATCCATTTAGAGTGTGCCTGGTTAGCTTTATATAATTCTGGCTTTTTTAATAAAAATGTTGTGCGGTACCAAGTCAAATACTTTTCAGAAGTCTAAGTATATGACATCAATACTCTTACCTTTATCAACCAAACTTGATACCTTTTTTTGATGAGATTATAAGTTGGGTTGACAGGATCTATTTTCCATAAACCTGTGTTGATTGGCAATAATTATATTACTTTCCTTTAATTCTTCATTATTAGTCCTCTATCAGCTGCTCTGTTGTCGTACCTGGGATCAGTGTTAGGCCTATAATTATGCAAGTCATCTCATTTACATTTTTTAAACATTGGCATAACATTCATTTTCTTCCAGTCTTCTGGAACTTCCTCAGTGTTACAAAACTTATAGAAAATCAACATTAATGATCCAGCATGCTCATCAGCCAGCTCTTTTCAGACTCTTGGATGCAAGTTATCTGGACCTACCGATTTTTAAAAATGTCTCACTTTTGTAGCTGCTGTTTAACACCTTCCAGTGATACTAGTGGAATGGAAAAAGTGGTATACAATATAACTACATCATCTGTTTTTTCCCAAATACAGAACAGAAATATTTATTGTACACTTCTGCCTTTTCTGAAGTATTTTTTGAAAATTCTACTGTTCCCATCTAGTAATGGACCAATACTATTGTTAGGATTCTTTTTGTTCCTAATATACTTTAAAACTATTTATTGCCCTTAATTCAGCTGGCCATAGATTTCTCCTTGTGTTCCTTGGCATTCCTTATAAGTTTTCTTCAGCTCCTGACTTCTGATTTTTGTTGGTTACTGTCAGCTTCCCCTTTCTTCCATTTGTTATGTATTTGTCTTTAGTTTTTATAGCTACCTTCACTTCCCTTCTAAATCAGGCCAGTTTTTTAATCAATATAGCCTTCCTTGGTTGTGGCTTTTTGGGTATCCAGTAAGTGTACTCAAACAATTCCCAGATACCATTCACATTTTTCTGAGTAAATTTTTCTTTCCATCTGATTTGGCTCATAATTGTTTTCAGCTTTATGAAATTGGTACAGTTAAAGCACAAAGTATATTACTGGTGTGGACTTCATTCTGTTTGCACATTATAAATGGGACCAAGTCGTAGTCACTTGTGCCTAAGCTACCATTAACTTTAACTCTGATCAGTTCCTCTTTATTTGTCAAGATGAGGTGTAATATAGAATTCCCCTATGTTGGTTGGAACACTTTTTGAGTGAGGAAATTGTCATCTATAATATTTAGAAATTCCAAGGAAGTTTTAGTACTGGCAGTATGAGACTCCCAGTTTATGTCACTCAGGTTGGAATCCCCCATGATCACTCAGCTTTTTTTAGAGTAACAGCAGGAGAGTGAGTGTGTGTGTGTGTATGGGGGTGGGGGGGTGAGAAAACCTGGATTTGTGCTGGAAATGGCCCACCTTGATTATCATGCACATTGTAGGGAGAGTGGTCACTTTGGATGGGCTATTACCAGCAGGAGAGTGAGTTTGTGTGTGGGGGGGCGGAAGGTGAGAAAACCTGGATTTGTGCTGGAAATGGCCCAACTTGATGATCACTTTAGATAAGCTATTACCAGCAGGACAGTGGGGTGGGAGGAGGTATTGTTTCATGGTCTCTGTGTGTATATAATGTCTTCTGCAGTTTCCACGGTATGCATCCGATGAAGTGAGCTGTAGCTCGCAAAAGCTGTTGCTCAAATAAATTGGTTAGTCTCTAAGGTGCCACAAGTACTCCTTTTCTTTTTGCGAAGACAGACTAACACGGCTGTTACTCTGAAAAGAATAATGTTGCTTTCTCAAAAGACCCACAGGGCTGTTGATACTTGATTCTCTCTTCTCTCCCCCCAAGCCTCCCATGATATGCAGTCGTGCATTTTTAGGGAAGCTATTGACATGTCAAGATACAGGGTGGTGCATGATGCTCTTGGAATCTGTCCGTACATTTTCCTCCCTACACTTTTTTTCCCTACACCTCAGACTTAACATAAATTCTTCATCATAGTTGAGATATGTCTTTAAAAAAAATAGATGCCCTAGTGCGTAGCAATCACACTTCCTGGAACATCTGATGTTTTTTTGAAGTCACCCACCTAAATAAATAGCGAACAGACCACACCCTGCTTAGTTTGAGACTGAAATTCAAGGTGGTATGTCCTCATAGCAGGATATACTGGGAGTAGCTTGCTCTAAGCCACGTGACTCTCCATCTGAAATTATCTCTGGTTGCCTTTTGAGATAACTTAAAAATAACCAGATTCATCCATACAATTCAGCACAACCCACCACCAGTAAATCACTTAACTGAAAAACTCTAATTCTATATCTTTATAATTCCACCCCATTTTGAATGTCTGGAGGCAAAAAAATAGGAGAGTTGCAGACTGCCCTGTGGATTACCAGATTCAAGCTATTGTAGAACAAAAGGGGTGAGGGAGTGAATTTAAAAACCCTGGCAGGAGCTTCTTTATTCTATAAGATATATACTTAAAACTGATTTATTAAAATAGGTATTATCTGTAGTTAGTGAATTGATTGTTTCTACTCACCATGTCCTTCAAGATTTTAGAACTAGTAGATCTTATCCTCTCACACCTAGGTTTTGTTCATAGGTTGGAAGAGCTTTTTCAACTCCCAATCAGTTTCTTAACTTTGAATGAATTAGTCATTGAACAAAACTAGTTAAATAAACTGAAATGAAGAAAATATCCTCTTTGCACCTGAAGAAGAGGCTACTGCTGTTAAAAGCTGATTTAACTCTGCAACAAACTTTCTAGGTGCCTTAGCCAGTGACGTCTAGCAGTGACTTCATTGGTTCAACTTTCTTTAAAACTTTGTCAGAAAACATGTAACTGGTTAATATTTTATTTCATTTATATAAATGTAATAGATTATAGTAAACTTAAGCCTTAGGCTGTCATAATTTCATTTAATTTTAAACAGGCTTGTTTTATATAAAAGTATTTAAAATATGATTTAAATATATATTTTTTAAAAAATCCCCATTTTTAGCTACCATATAAGAAATTCAGTTCCATAATACATTCTGGAGCTTTATAAAATAGGCTCATAACTATACAGTTAAATCCATGCAAAATGACTTCTGTGAAAGCCAGAGGCATATAAAAAGAGACCTATAAATATGGAATGGTTTTACATAAGGTAATGCCTTCATGAATTATTTTTAAATGTACAAAGTAAAAATAAAAGTGGCAAAGAATGTAAATTTTTAATAAAGAAAAATATAACTGCATGCTTGCTTTTTTTTCCCTCTGCAAACATATATTGCCTTCCTGGCTTCCATGAACAATTTGAATCTGAAAAGAGAAGAATAATCTGAATCTTTGTTCCAACACCCAGAGTATTATTCTGGGACATGACGTTCTGGCTAAACTCAATTCATCTGAAATGTAGGTACTGACTTGATCTGTAATGCTGGCATACTGAGAAGCTAAGTGCCAGGTCTGTGCTTGCTCTTAAGGCAGCTGTCAAATATGCTTTTGTTAGATCCAGCGTAAGTAACTAGAGAGAGAGGATGGATGAACTAACAAGGTTTGTGATTTTTCATTGCCTACTACAAATGGGTGTTTTATGGATTTTGCTACTAGTCTCAAGATTTTCCCTATAAGGTATGAATTAGTCTGCCAGCTAATACTTCTTAATTTCTTTTACCCTCGCTAAGAATAACACCAGTAAAAGCCAGAATTTTGGGTCCTAATGAACTTCCTGCATTTGAGGTCCATGGAAATTACTTGTATTCTGCAGGGGAGAGTCAAATCCATGTTTTTTCCATTTAAAATATTCAGGTTGGAGAGAAACCCTATTGAATCTTAGACCTGCACTAGTGTAGAAACGAGACCTAAGATAGTAGAGTACTACTGGGTTTCTTTTTTTCTGCTGTCAGCTGGAGAGCTCTTCAGTTAGTCTCTGGATGGTTAAAATACTGGAATTCTTACTATCTGCCAGTTTTAAAATGTTCTACTTTGCAAACTGACTTAGTAAAAATAGAATTGTGGAGTTCCATATTCATGTCTCAGTGACTTCTATACTAAACATGCTGAGTTTACAAGTTAATGAATTCTTTTCTGCCACTAGCCCTATTTTAGGACATAAGAACAGCCATACTGGGTCAGACCAAAAGTCCATCTAGCCCAGTATCCTGTCTTCTGACAGTGGCCACTGTGAGGTGCTTCAGAGGGAATGGACAGAACAGGTAATCGTCAAGTGATCCATCCCGTCACCCATTCCCAACTTCTGGCAAACAGAGGCTAGCTGCTCGGGACACCATCCCTGTCCATCCTGGCTAATAGCCATTGATGGACCTATCTTCTGTGATTTTATCTAGTTCTTTTTTGAATCCTTATAGTTCCTGGCCAATGGGAGCTGCGGAGTTGGTGCTGGGGGTGGGGGCAGTGTGCGGAGGCCCGCGGACCCCCTCAGGGGCCTCAGAGACATGGTGGCCGCTTCCCGGAGCGGCGTGGGACCAGGGCAGGCTGGGAGCAGGTAGCCCCGCTGCGCCGCCGGACTTTTAGCAGCTTAAAATCTCCCAGTTTGGCTTCAGTAGCCTCTGGGAGATGGAGCCCAATTCCGGGAGACCCCTGCAAAATGGGGAGGGTTGGCAATAGGGATGTACATATCGTTTAAAAAGTTAACTGCTTAGGGTCGGTGGGGCTGGGGTTGGCAGGCTGGTGTTGCTGGGTCTGCTTCGGCCTGCCAAGGGCTGGGGGTTAACAGTTAGGTTGGGTTAACCGATAAGACTAATGCTTACCATTTAACTGTTTACGTTCCTTGTTGGCAACCCTAGCAGCAAGTGCGCCCGGCTCTTGAACTTCTGAAGATTATCGTATGCAGCTGGGAGGTTTATTAAGTTTGGCCTCCCCTGGTATATATAAAGGCCAAGGCACAAAACAAGATCAATCAACTAGAGACATAGAGGGTAACAAGAAAACATTCTACAAATACATTAGAAGCAAGAGGAAGACCAAGGACAGGGTAGGCCCATTACTCCTTGAGGAGGGAAAAATAATAACGGAGAATGCTTAATGACTTCTTTGTTTCAGTTTTCACCGAGAAGGTTTGGTGGTGATTGGACGTCTAACATAGTAAATGCCGGTGAAAATGAGGTAGGATCAGAGACGAAAATAGGAAAAGAACAAGTCAAAAATTACTTCGACAAATTAGATTTCTTGAAGTCAAGGAGCTGACTGAGGAGCTATCTAGCCATTAGCGATTATCTTTGAAAAGTCATGGAAGACGGGAGAGATTCCAGAAGACTGGAAAAGGGTAAATATAGTGCCCATCTATAAAAAGGGAAATAAAGACAACCCAGGGAATTACAGACCAATCAGCTTAACTTCTGTATCCGGAAAGATAATGGAGCAAATAATTAAGCAATCAATTTGCAAACATCTAGAAGATAATACGGTGATAAGTAATAGTCAGAATGGATCTGTCAAGAACAAATTGTGTCAAACCAATCTGAAAGCTTTCTTTGATAGGGTAACAAGCCTTGTGGATGGTGGGAAGCAGTAGATGTGGTATATCTTGACTTTAGTCAAGCTTTTGATTTTATCTCGCATGACCCTATCATGAACAAACCAGGGAAATGCAACCTAGATGGAGCTAGTATAAGGTGGGCGCAAAACTGGTGGAAAACTGTTCCCAGCATGTAGTTATCAGTGGTTCACAGTCATGCTGGAAGGGCATATTGAGTGGGTCCTGCATAGAGAGTACACTTATAAAGTTTGTGGATAATACCAAGCTGTGAGGGGTTGCAAGTGCTTTGACGGTTAGGATTAAAATTCAGAATGATCTGGACAAACTGGAGAAATGGTCGGAAGTAAATAGGATGAAATTCAGTAAGGACAAATGCAAAGTACTCCATTTAGGAAGAACAATCAGTTGCACACATACAAAATGGGAAATGACTGCTTAGGAAGGAGTACTGCGGAAAGGCATCTGCGGGTCATAGTGTACCAAAAGCTAAATATGAGTCAACAGCGTAACACTGTTGCACAGAAAATTAACGTCATCCTGGGATGTATTTGCAGGAACGTTGTAAGCAAGACACGAGAAGTAATTCTGCATCTGTATTCCATGCTGATTAGGCCTCAGCTGGAGTATTGGGTTAGTGCTGGAATAAATTGCCTAGGGAGGTTGTGGAATCTCCATCATTGGAGATTTTTAAGAGCAGGTTAGACAAATATCTGTTAGGAATGGTCTAGATAATACTTAGTCTTGCCATGAGTGCAGGGGACTGGACTCGTTGCACTCTGGTTTTTATGAAAATATGCTAATGAGTGTGAATATAATGTAACTGGAATATGCTTCATGCAAAAGGTCTCTTGTAAGGTATCATTACAAAGCTTATCTACTAAGTGTGGTCATCCTATTTGTATAAATGTATCACTCTTGTATCTGAAACTAGAAATATGAAATATACCTCTGAGGTCCTATTGTAGTTATGCAAAGTGTGGGCCATTAATGGTGATTTGAAATCTTGATGGCTCCCATCAACTAGGACAATTGACTGTAGATGGCTGTTTACTTGTAAGTCTTCCTGTATATGTGTGTGCTGGCAAGTGGGTAATGAAGTCTTACAGGTGATCAAGTCACCTGAATTGGAAACCATCTTTAACCTGGTGCTTTTCCATTTAGAAGGAGGGGTGGGAACCCAGAGAGGGACAAATGATTCCTGCCTAATGCAAAAGATATATAAGGAACAGAACAAAGGGGACTGCAGTCATGAGAAATCCCCTAGCTACCACCTGAGCTGGAACAAGGACTGTATGAGGGGAAAGGATTGTGCCCAGACTAGGAAAGCGTCCGGTCTGTGTCAGAAGCTTATTGAAACATCTCTGAGAGTGACATTTTATCTGTAGCTCACGAAAGCTCATGCTCAAATAAATTGGTTAGTCTCTAAGGTGCCACAAGTACTCCTTTTCTTTTTATTTTATCTGTATTCAGTTTTATTACTGTATTAGGCTTAGACTTGCGTGGTTTGTTTTTTTTTTAAATTTTTGCTTGGTAATTCACTTTGTTCTGTCTGTTAATACTTGGAAACACTTAAATCCTACTTTTTGTATTTAATAAAATGACTTTTTACTTATTAATTAACCGAGCGTATGTATTAATACGGGGGGGGGGGGGGGAGAACAGCTGTGCATATCTCTCTATCAATGTTATAGAGGGCGAACTATTTGAATTTACCCTGTATAAGCTGTATACAGGTAAAACTGATTTATTTGGGGTTTGGATCCCATTGGGAGCTGGGAATCTGAGTGCTGGAGACAGGAGCACTTCTTAAGCTGTTTTCAGTTAAGTGTGCAGCTTGTGGGGGACGTGGTTCAGACTTGGATTTCTGTTTGCAGCAGGCAAGCGTGTCTTCTAACAAGGCAAGATTCTGAAGTCCCAAGCTGCCAGGGAAAACAGGCTGAGAGGTAGTCTAGACACATCAGGTGGCAGTCCCAAAGGGGTTTCAGTGATCCAACCCATCACACCATCATTGGAGATTTTTAAGAGCAGGTTAGAAAAGATCTGTTAGGAATGGTCTAGATAATACTTCGTCCTGCCATGAGTGCAGGGACTCTTGAGGTCCCTTCCAGCCCCATGATTCTGTGTTATCCTTATAAAGTGCCCAGTTCCTACAATTAAGATTCTGTAAAAGCCCTTATGGGCATCTTAATAGAAGAGGTGTCAGCCACTGAAAAAATTCAAAAGAAGTGTTGGAGCTACTGAACTGATTTTTCCACCATATCATTCAGTTGAGAGCAGCCTGTTTTTTCTGCCTTAAGAAAGAATCTACAGCACTAGCTAGCCTTAATGGAGAATGCTTTCAAACGGTCATGTTTTGGTATGTAAAACATATTTTTGATGCTTGCTTGGCAAGAAAGATTGAGTTTTAGAGTATACTAGATTGTCTAATATACATGCTTTAAAGTGTAACTCGGAGCTTCTCTAGAAATTATGCCAAATCTGTCATATTTTGATTGCACAATAAAAGAATCACATCTTCCACGCCAAAAACAGACTTCATGGAAATTGGAATGTTAACACTTAATGTTTTTCCTTATTCTATCATATAGGTTGGAACAGAGTAAACTCAGAAATTGTCAGTCTTTCTGTACTTGGCTCTTGTCTCCCATGTTTCTCTCTGCTGTCAGGACGCTTTACTGTGACGTTGCACTGGGCTTCATGAAAATTTTACCCCCCTCAGCCATTGCATCTGTTGAGTTCGTATATATGATTACGGGTCAGGACTTGACAGAATGGCATGTGTGATGGGACTGGCTGTACTTAGGAGTATGAACTCACCACCTTCTCTCTCTCAAAACCCTTTATACGCCTCATCTAGCTTCAAGAAAATGGCCAATCTGGTGGTGGGAAACAGCCAGACTGACCAGTGTCCTAAGATTTAAAGTAGCATTCACAAATGGCTAATATGTACTTCTCTTCATGTTCCTATATAAGGCTAGTCATCCAAAAGAAGGAGGTATAATGTGAGGCTTTAAGTGTTGTTGTTCACATAAATAATTTGCCATTATAGAATTCTCAGTTGTCTTCATCAGATAGACCAGTACCACAGCCCTTAGCTGGTTCACAAGAACATGAGACAGAGAATATCTATTCTTAAGGAACCATTGAGTGAGTTTCTGTATGCAGCTGTGGATATAGCTGTAGTGTGCAGTATGTTGGCAGTCCAGGTGCAATGTTCCTGTACAGAATGCACTTTGGACTGCTTTTCATCGCTAAGAATGGAAGCCACTTACATTCATTCCTCTGCTGCTTTCCCATCACCAATTCCAGGTGGCTGGCAGATATTAGAGGGTTGCTCATGGCCCATAATAAGCTGGCATAAGCATAATTCGTCCCCTCAGTTCTCCAGCGAAGCACAACAGGAATAGGGCCTAGAAACTGGAGGAAGGATGATTGCTTCTCTTACTGAGTGTACTATAGAGGTAGTTGGCCAAGCACAAGGTGTTACTTTGTACCAAAGGCAGTGCGGTGTCCAGCTTTCTTTCCACAGGTAGGAAGAATGCAATGGAGTTTCTTCACTCTGCTTTTGAAACTCCTAAAACCCCTGTGTATGTAGAGCTGTGGTTCTCAACCAGGGCTACGTGTACCCCGGGAGTACTCAGAGGTCTTCCGGGGGTACATCAACTCATCTAGATATTTGCCTACCTAAAAAACAGGCTACATAAAAAGCACTAGAGAAGTCAGTACAAACTAAAATTTCATAGACTATTTGTTTTATACTGCTCTGTATACTATACACTGAAATGCAAGTACAATATTTATATTCCAATTTATTTATTCAATCATTATATGATAAAAATGAGAAAATAAGCATCTTTTCAGTAAATATGTGCTGTGACACTTTTGGATTTTTATGTCTGATTTTATAAGTTTTTAAGTGAGGTGAAACTTGGGGGTACACAGGACAAATCAGATTCTTCAAAGGGTTACAGTAGTCTGGAAAGGTTAAGAGCCACGGTGTAGGGGATGTCATCAGAGATCTTGTGTTCTGTCTCTCTCTGCTGGCAGGGAATAACTACATATCCCTCTAATATTTAGTCTTTTGTACATGAAAACCCAAACAAATGTTACAGACACTAAACTTCCCCTTTCCATACATCTGATAAGCTATTCTGTTTTGGGGTGGCAAAAAGAGGGAATATACATCCAGTTGGTTTTGAGGTTGATATATTAAAAGAATATTTTTAGACAGACAAACTGAAAACCAAAGCTTATCCAGGTGTGAGGTCTAGATAATTATCTTATTTTAGTGGGTTTTTGATCAAACATTAATTTGGAAACAGCGGGACAATATTACTTACATATTGTCTTTAACAAGTTAAAATGGAATTTTATTACAATTTTCTCACTTAAGTGGAATTACTCTGCTTCTAGCTTCTTAATTAACAGGTTCAGATATGATTATTAAATTTAATTGCTTCTTAATGGGACACTGACCAATCTTTCATTCTATTAGGATGACATTTCTGTGTCAACTTTTTGAATGAAAAAAGGAAATGTGATTATGCAAGTGTTTTGGTGGGTGGAGAATAGATATTATTACTGAACTGAGCAAATTATTTCTCTTTTAAAACTACCTTCCATCCAGTAGAACCAGAACTCTCTGCCTTTTAGTTTATTAAAACAAATATGAACTAGTTTCTGTTCAAGATCATTCATGTGGTTCTGATTATCTGACAATTAACCAAGCTGAAGTACCTTTTCAGCTCTGATAACTTCCACAGTATGACTTGCTAGTGGTCCAACAGGCAGATACAATTGAGTTTTGTTGTACTCTAAATCTACAGCTGCCCATGGCATTGGTGTGCCATGAATTACAGTAGAACATTGACTCTCTCTGCTGTTACATTATTGACTGGTGAGGAGATCTCTTTTTGCCATTATAAAATGTGCAATGTAGTAAACTTTGCATATTGAGACTTTTTTTTAACAAAATACACAGTACAGACTGTATCCTGCACTGCTACAGACTAGGGACCGAGTGGCTAGGCAGCAGTTCTGCAGAAAAGGACCTGGGGTTACAGTGGACGAGAAGCTGGATGAGAGTCAGCAGTGTGCCCTTGTTGCCAAGAAGGCTAACGGCATTTTAGGCTGTATAAATAGGAACATTGCCAGCAGATCGAGGGACGTGATCATTCCCCTCTATTTGGCATTGGTGAGGCCTCATCTGGAGTAGTGTGTCCAGTTTTGGGCCCCACAGTACGAGAAGGATGTGGAAAAATTGGAAAGCGTCCAGCACAGGGCAACAAAAATGATTAGGGGGCTGGAACACATGACTTATGAGGAGAGGCTGAGGGGACTGGGATTATTTAGTCTGCAGAAGAGAAGAATGAGGGGGGATTTGATAGCTGCTTTCAACTACCTGAAAGGGGGTTCCAAAGAGGATGGATCTAGACTGTTCTCAGTGGTAGCAGATGACAGATTAAGGAGTAATGGTCTCAAGTTGCAGTGGTGGTGGTTTAGGTTGGACATTAGGAAAACCTTTTTCACTAGGAGGGTGGTGAAGCACTAGAATGTGTTACCTAGGGAGGTGGTGGAATCTCTTTTAAGGTCAGGCTTGACAAAGCCCTGGCTGGGATGATTTAGTTGGGGCTTGGTCCTGCTTTGAGCAGGGGGTTGGACTAGATGACCTCCTGAGGTCCCTTCCAACCCTGATATTCTATGATTCTGTGAGGTATTATCAATAATAATTAGAGCTGAACTAGAACTGTTTAAAGTAATGCATTATCTTTGGTATTTTGTTTACTTGTTAATTTGTGGAGGGCCTCACTCTCATTGGGATGAATTATTAAGGTTCTTCTGTATTTCTTCAAGCAGTTCATTGTTTTTGTTCTACATATTGAATATTATATTTTTTTCCTGCAATTGATTGAATGAAGAAACAATAATGAGTTCAAGGATATGAATGAAAATCCACATGAGGGACAGGGCTCAGTTTGAATCTTCTGGACTTCTTGATCTTCTGTTGTCAGATGCAGGACTCTCCTAAACTCCTTGATGGAGTAGGTTTTATTGGCTTGATTTTTGCTGTTTGGTCATTCAACTCATCCCATCTCCTTCGGATTTGTAGATAGTCTGAGAACTCTTAGCATTGTGGAAGAGTGTTTCTCCTTTTGTCTATATTGTCAATGGAAATTCTCAGGGGTGATTATTTTTTAGATGAAGTCTTTCTTTAACTATGAACAAAACCCTTAATTCATCCTGAGACACTTGTTCAACACCAAAGAAATGGACAAAGCTTTTTGTGCATGACCATGTCATTGTCTCCATAAACTAAGTATTTTTTGACCCATTAGTAAAACTAAAACTGTTCATGTTGATCAGTTTCATATGTGTTGTCTGTGGTCTGTTTGCAGGGTTAAATGGTGAGATGAGATTCCCATCTAATTCCTTAATAGCTGTTGGATGTCTTGCATTCAAAGCATGCCCATTGATGCTCAGCTGCACTCGCTGAGCAGTTTGTTAATATGGCCAATTTGAGAGTACCCAAGGCCATATTCGATGGTCACGTAAAGCAAGGCAGTTGTTCTCATGATGGTCAATATAAACAATTTAAAGATTCACTGAAGTCAAACTAGAAAGCATGTCAGTGACCCTAGCAACTGAGAAGCAACAGCCTGCAACAGAACAAGTTGCCAGCAGATTTGCTATGTTGCCACTAACTGCTGTGAAGCAAGGCACATG
Source organism: Eretmochelys imbricata (assembly GCF_965152235.1). NCBI lineage: Eukaryota > Metazoa > Chordata > Testudines > Cheloniidae > Eretmochelys > Eretmochelys imbricata. The sequence goes on along the minus strand of NC_135581.1, from coordinate 42,304,075 downwards.
AATGGCTTATGTGAAAAGCATGAACAGCACAAAGCAAGACTAAAACGGCCTGCAATGGTCATGGACAATCTTGCCTGTCACACATGTAACTGTGTTTGCTGTTCTCTCATTGGTCTGACCTCTCATGTTCAGGAGAGTCATGTGAGACTGTCAACGTAGAAAAGTTGGAGTACCTGCAGATATGATCATCTTTAATTACACACAATATTCTGAATCTGCTAAATTCACTCTGCTAAAGTATTTAAATGTTGGTGCTTTGAGCTTTTAGGTAACTGCTGCCCTATTCTCTAGAGTTCAACATATCTGTATGCAAACAGTTGAAAAATACAGTTTTGACTGCTTAGACTCTTTAGAAGTGGCAACAGTTGGGAGCAGACCAGGTTGAGGTTTAAAAAGTCATTTTAGTAACTTAGTAATTGTGAGCATAGAGACACTGACTATATATATCATGAATATCGGCCGTAAATGCACTCCATCCTTGAGTTCTTGCCTACTTTAGCATCCTGGGATTTTTCTCTTCTGATTGGATGCTTCCTATTTGAGTGAGCTGTCAGCTAAGAAGGATCACACGTAGTGTCTGCATTGCTCTTGTCCTTACCCGGACAATAATTGAAAGGAAGTTTTTACTTCTGAAAGATTCACTGAAAATGTGCTGTATTGTCAACTTCTGACTTGGGCTTTAAGTTTTTATTCCTGAAATATGTTGCTTGTTGAAAACACTTGTGGCCTGTATCCTAAACGTGCTATGTTTTTTGTCAGCTCCTGTTGACTTCAGCAGAATTCAGCACTCCTGAAAAATCAAGCCGCTAGTCTTTATTACAGAGTTAAGATAGAAATGTCATTTTTACTCAGATATTTTAGGCCCAACTCTAAAATTCAAGAAAATTCTTTATTTCACACTTTTCATCATAGTTGCTTGGGTGTTTTGACACTCTGGACTCAAGACATAAATGTTAGTCATGTTTTGAAAATTCTTATACTTTTTTTTGCCACCACTTACCAATAAACCAAAAAAGGTTGAATTCCTTATAGTGCAGTTTATTTGGAATACTTTCCTTAAATATTTTTGTATTGTGCCTTTAGGGTAAGTAAAATGTAATATTTTAGTTTTAAATATAAATTTGTTGTATGGCTCACTGAAGGTGTTTAGCTAGGAGAGGAATTAAATTGCAGTAAGTCCATGGTGATTAAAAATCTCATTTTCAACAGGAGAACTGTACATTTGACCTGTTAAGTCATCTTTTTTTTTTCTTGGAAGTTGAATTGCTTTTTTCTTTTAAACCAGTTTTAATTAAACATTCCAGATCTTCAGCATTTGTGCGTGCAACACAGTTCCTATCACCTGAATGGAAATCGGTTATCCTCTCCTTGTTGGCTTTTCCATTTAAATCCATTTCCTGAGAAATTGTAATTGGACTTTCTGTTTTCATCACTAGCCTCTCCCCTGTTCTTAACATCGTTTTCAGTTTTAAATGCAAATGTACCAAACAGTGCGTTGCCGACAATAAAATGATCATTGGTTCAAATTATCTTTATAGGAGAGGTGTTACAGTACTTATAGCTCTTTTCCATGTTGTCTTTGCCAGTAGCAGGCAGACTGTTTATTTGTAGTCCCTATCAGTATAATGTGGAGCAACGGAACTCACAGAAAGTTGTATATTTCTTCGCTTGTTAATGTTCAAGCCTAGTAAAAAGGAGTTTCTTTACAAAGACTGTTATGTGTAATGGAGTAAGCATATCTGTATATATTGCAATATAGTAGTTTTACTGAGGCCAGTATTTGAGTGTTGTTTTTTTTGTTCGTTTTTTTAGTTGGGAGAGCTTATGGAAGAGGACTTGTTGCTTTTATCAACTGATTTAAGACCATTAATTGATAAAATTACTCCTTTTATCTAAATCCTTGTAGAAGTACAGTACAGGGAGTCCTCGGACTTATGACACAATTTGTTCCTCAGAATTGCGTTGTAAGTCAAAACATTGCAAGTCGAAACCGCTATTCCCATAGGAATCAATGGTATGAAGTGGGGATTGGTTCCTGAACGAAGGCTTGATACGCTATTTGCACCACAATAACTCAGATTTTTGTACTAAATGAATTATAGATGACTAATGTTGCAACATCAATGTATTTACTGTATGCTGTATTTTATAAACAGCATTCAAATAAACATGAACTCGCATATTCTGCTCAGAATACTGGCAAAACAGGTTCAGAAAGCCAGGGAGAGTGGCACACATACTGAGTCTGACAATCACTGTTTAAGCTTTCTGATTGGCAGAGCCCGGGGCTGGGAGCCAATAAAAAACAAACGGCAACCCTACCTGGCAACAAGCTACTCTGCTACCTCAAAGCGAATTAGAAGTGACCCCTTCCAGCTCCGTACCAGTATAACACAACCAGGAAGTGATTTCAAACGAACTTTATGCAAATCAAGTGAAGGGTGAAATGGGCAGTCAATTAAAAAGCTTCGTAAGTGGTGTCTGAAGTAAGTCGGGCGTCTTAAGTCCGAGGACTCCCTGTATAGTGTAAATCTAGAAGAATGTGCATTGGACCTTGAAAATAGTGTTCTGGGTTGGCATTTGCAGCTGCACTATTTGATAGATAACTGCACCTGGATCTAGTTTTCTCCAGTTAGTTATACAAATAGAATAATGGCTTCACATTAAATATTTTTAATAATCCTCCCCACCAGTGATCTAATAAGTCGTTGAAGTTATAAATCTGTAATCCAGATTCTTGATATAATGTCACTGATGCTTCTGTTGGACTCCTAAAATCTGAATTTCTTCGTTGTTTGTATGTGTACCTCATCCATGGTAGGAAATAACCTAGATACAGTAAGTATCATTCTGTGAAAGTCTGATGTTAGTGTGCTATTCCTTTTTCCCATCTTTAACTTCTCAGTGTCCTAAGGGACTTCATAAATATCACTTCCTCGTGCAAAGCTGCTGACATGAAGCAAAAACCTTCAATAAATTATTCATTTGCTGTTCATTTTCTGTGTTTAGGAATTAATATGGCTTCAATTAGAAGTTCTTTTCCATGGCTGAAGTTGAGCAAAATTGGTAGAGCTAAACCTTCATACTGAGTAACACATTAATTTCCCTAGATTAGTTACATTTGTAACTAGTGGTCTAAGAAGCAATGAAAAAATAAGATTGCATTATTTTACTCTTTAATATTTTGAATAATGGTTTAAGGTGTGTGTCAGTGTGATTTTTTTCTCAATTAAAATGTAGCTTTTAAAAGAGCAACCAAAGTGTGGTGGTATTCTACCTAGAAGGTATAATTTGCAATATTTTGAGGTAAATGAATGGCACGATAGCTCAAAAAGTTAGTTTTTAATATAAAATGTGACTCTTTTATAAGGGGGGAGAGGGACAACCCAAAGCACTTGGTGTTGATTACTTTTATCACTTCAGTGTCATGTTGTTTTCAAGAATGCTTTCTTTTTGTAATTTGAACAGTGTGTGAAAATTACTACATTCTTTCTATCATTTAGCAATTATCTAGAAGTCAGAAACAAACTGTTAGTTTTGTTAAACCATTTAAAAACACAATACATACAACTGCAGAGGGTTTTTCTTACGTTGTCCTAGCATAAAAAGTGAACTAAGGCAAGTTTATGAATTATTCCTTTTTCACTGAGAATTGTGGCTTGTTCCCAAGATTGTGCAAATTTTGATTATACCCATGAAAGTGTCTGCCTTTATTTTCATGAACAGTTCGTTTCAGCCTTTGAAATAATAAGACTCACACAGTAAGTTTGAAAACATTGTGGCATTCACAGAAAGGAGCATTCATGTTCAAGTTACTGCCTTGGAAAGGTGAAAGGGATGTTCTGAGATATTGGTCCTTTTGTTAGTACAGCTGGAGAGAAGCATGTAGGATTCTCACTATATTTATGGAGGGATTAGTCGAAACTAAGTCTGTCAAGTGATTTAAAAAAATTAATCATGATTGCGAGATTAAACAATAATAGAATACCATTTATTTAATTTTTTTGGCTGTTTTCTACATTTTCAAATATATTGATTTCAATTACAACAAAAAATACAAAGTGTACAGTGCTCTCTTTATATATTTCATTACAAATATTTGCACTGTAAAAAACAAAAGAAATAGTATTTTCAATTCACCTAATATAAAGAAGTATGAAAGTTGAACTTACAAATGTCGAATTATGTACAAAAAAAAACTGCATTCAAAAATAAAACAATGTAAAACTTTAGAGCCTACAAGTCCACTCAGTCTTACTTCAGCCAGTCACTCAGACAAACAAGTTTGATTACATTTGCAGGAGATATGGCTGCCCGCTTCTTATTTACAATGTCACCTGAAAGTGAGAACAGGCGTTTGCATGGCACTGTTGTAACTGGCATCGCAAGATATTTACGTGCCAGATGTGCTTAAGATTCATATGTCTCTTCATGCTTCAATCGCCATTCCAGAGGATATGCATCCATGCTGATGACTGGTTCTGCTCAATAATGATCCAAAGCAGAGCGGATCGGTGCATTTTCATTTTCATCATCTGAGTCAGATGCCACCACCAAAAGGTTGATTTTCTTTTTTGGCGGTTTGAATTCTGTAATTTTCACATCTGAGTGTTGCTCTTTTAAGACTTCTGAAAGCATGGGCCCCATCTTGTCCCTCTCAGATTTTGGACAGCACTTGATATTCTTAAACCTTGGGTCGAGTGCTGTAGCTATTTATTTTTAGAAATCTCACATTGCCTTTTGTCAAATCTGCAGTGACAGTGTTTGTAAATCAAACAATGTGCTGGGTCATCATCTGAGACTGCTATAACACGAACTATATGGCAGAATGTGGGTAAAACAGAGCAGGGGACATACGATTCTCCCCCAGGGAGTTCAGTCACGTATTTAATTAACGCACTATTCTTTAACAAACATCATCATCATGGAAGCATGTCCTCCGGAATGGTGGCTGAAGCATGCCGGGGCATATGAATGTTTAGCATATCTGGCACATAAATACCTTGCAATCGTAGAATATCAGGGTTGGAAGGGACCTCAGGAGGTCATCTAGTCCAACCCCCTGCTCAAAGCAGGACCAATCCCCAACTAAATCATCCCAGCCAGGGCTTTGTCAAGCCTGACCTTAAAAATTCCTAAGGAAGGAGATTCCACCACCTCCCTAGGTAACGCATTCCAGTGTTTCACCATCAGGCTAGTGAAAAAGTTTTTCCTAATATCCAACCTAAACCTCCCCCACTGCAACTTGAGACCATTACTCTTTGTTCTGTCACCAGCTACCACGGAGAACAGTCTAGATCCATCCTCTTTGGAACCCCCTTTCAGGTAGTTGAAAGTAGCTATCAGATCCCCCCCTCATTCTTCTCTTCTGCAGACTAAACAATCCCAGTTCCCTCAGCCTCTCCTCATAAGTCATGTGTTCCAGACCCCTAATCATTTTTGTTGCCCTCCGTTGGACGCTTTCCAATGTTTCCACATCCTTCTTGTAGTGTGGGGCCCCAAACTGGACACAGTACTCCAGATGAGGCCTCACCAATGTCGACTAGAGGGGAATGATCACGTCCCTCGATTTGCTGGCAATGCCCCTACATATACATCCCAAAATGCCATTGGCCTTCTTGGCAACAAGGGGGCACTGTTGACTCATATCCAGCTTCTCGTCCACTATAACCCCAGGTCCTTTTCTGCAGAACTGCTGCCGAGCCATTTGGTCCCTAGTCTGTAGCGGTGCATTGGATTCTTCCATCCGAAGTGCAGGACTTTGCACTTGTCCTTGTTGAACCTCATCAGATTTCTTTTGGCCCAATCCTCTAATTTGTCTAGGTCCCTCTGTATCCTATCCCTGCCCTCCAGCATATCTACCTCTCCTCCCAGTTTAGTGTCATCTGCAAACTTGCTGAGGGTGCAATCCATACCATCCTCCAGATCATTTATGATGATATTGAACAAAACCGGCCCGAGGACTGACCCTTGGGGCACTCCACTTTATACCGGCTGCCAGCTAGACATGGAGCCATTGATCATAACCCGTTGAGCCCAACAATCTAGCCAACTTTCTATCCACCTTAGAGTCCATTCATCCAGCCCATACTTCTTTAACTTGCTGACAAGAATACTGTGGGAGACCATGTCAAAAGCTTTGCTAAAGTCAAGGAATCACCCGTCCACCACTTTCCCCTCATCCACAGAGCCAGTTATCTCGTCATAGAAGGCAACTAGTTTAGTCAGGCATGACTTTCCCTTGGTGAATCCATGCTACCTGTTCCTTATCACTTTCCTCTCCTCTGAGTGCTTTAGAATTGATTCCTTGAGGACCTGCTCCAATATTTTTCCAGGGACTGAGGTGAGGCTGACTGTCCTGTAGTTCCCAGGATCCTCCTCCTTCCCTTTTTTAAAGATGGCCTGCTACAAATGCCTACTACAAAAGTGCCATGTGAACACCAGTTCTCACTTTCAGATGACGTAAATAAGAAGCAGGCAGGAGTATCTCCCATAAATGTAAACAAACTTGTTTGTTTTTAGCGATTAGTTGAACAAGAAGTAGGACTGAGTGGACTTGTAGGCTCTAAAGTTTTACATTGTTTTGTTTTTGAGTGCATTTATGTAAACAAAAAAAATCTACATTTGTAAGTTGCACTTTCACGATAGAGATTGCACGACAGTACTTGTAGGAGGTGAATTGAAAAATGCTATTTCTTTTATCATTTTTACAGTGCAAATATTTGTAATAAAAAATAAATGTGAAGTGAGCACTGTACACTTTGTATTCTGTGTTCTAATAGAACTCAATATATTTGAAAATGTAGAAAAACATCAAATATTTAAGACATTTCAATTGGTATTGATAGTGCGATTAATCGCAGTGAATTTTTTTGAGTTAATCGCGTGAGTTAACTGTGATCAACAGCTGTAGTGGAAACATAGGTCAACGCTGGTTGCTTGTTAGTACTTCTGGATGGCTCAATCAGTATTCCTATATTTTTATTTTATTTTTCATTTGTTTTCATTGTCATTTTATGGTCTTTAAATTATATAAGAGAAAACAGCATCCATATTTCATGACTGGTAATAAAACATGGCTGTTATGATTTGACAGTATTATGTTAGTTTATCTCTTTTTGCCTTGGGAGCAATATGCAGTTTCCTCTAGAAAAAACATAGAAAAAAAGCTAAAGGATCAAAGGACAGGAAATATATACATATATATACACATAGTAGTGTTTGATCTACTGTATTCTTATATTAACCAAAGAGTAGGGAACTCTGGGAAAGAACCACATTTAAAAATTCATCTGGCAGCAGAATCTTGCATATTTACTCTAACACCCTCTTTTCTCTCCATGAAATTGCATCCATAGATCCCTGTTCTTGGAGTTGTATATCCTGCAAACTCTGGAACCGTTAAGATGTTACACTAACTATAGGATTCCTGCCTGGGTGCATATGCACCACCATATTGCTCCCAAATCATATCTATAAAGAAACACATTTGCCTTTTCTCCTCAGTTTCTGTTTTTTCTACCTGTTAATGAAAACTTGAGTCACTGATATTTTACCATGTTTGTAATCTCTTTGTAGCTAGTAGCTGTTAGTCATTAGTTAAAAATTTGAATTGATAATTGCTGGTAGAATTCTTTTTAATCAAAGTTGTACATTAATTTTTCTCGTTACTGTTCTAGAATCTACTTTTGGGACACACCTTGATTTGAGAGATTATGGGTTTAATTGGAAAAATGAGAGATACTTTAACAAAATGTCCTGTAGATTATTTGTAGATTCACAAATTAAGGTTAGAAGGAACTGTTATAATGGTCTAGTCTGACCTCCATAAACTAGGCCGTAGATTTCTGCATGACACAGGAAATTTCTTACATCTAGTCCAACAACTTGTGGCTGAACTAGATCATATATTTTAGGATAGGTCTTCCCTGCACAGTTAATCTGCGTGATTGGTACCAGTTAGTTGAGCTTGGGTCTGAGCCTTCCCACAGCAAAACCATGCCCATGTTACTGTACGCTCACTGTTTCTGTGCTAATCTGTAGGTGTTTGGGCCATATCCCTTGGTTCTGTGTGCTGACACACTTTAGGGTTTTTTCCCTGTCAGTTGCATCAATTGCGGGAGTACTTTCATAGAATCATAGAATATCAGAGTTGGAAGGGACCTCAGGAGGTCATCTAGTCCAACCCCCTGCTCAAAGCAGTACCAATCCCCAATTTTTGCCCCAGATCCCTAAATGGCCACCTCAAGCATTGAACTCCCAACCCTGGGTTTAGCAGGCCAATGCTCAAACCACTGAGCTATCCCTCCCCCTTTCCTGTCCTTTGGGGTGGGGATGGGGTGCAAAGCGAGTTGAGGGAGTGTGAGTAGCGGAGTTGGAGGCCCATCATCGCTGGAGTGATTTTTGCCTGTGACCTCACTGCCAAAGAGTGTGGGTACTAGCCTGAGTGAAAGCAGCACCAAAGCGCTAACCCATACCCCAGACTAATTTAAAGCACCTCCAAACCTAGGTCAGAGGGTTTGCTGTGTGGATAGTTGGGGACTTTAGGCTAAAACTTGGGTAAGAGCCTGTGTTAACACTATAGTGAAGAGAAAAGGAGTACTTGTGGCACCTTAGAGACTAACCAGTTTATTTAAGCATAAGCTTTCGTGAGCTACAGCTCACTTCATCGGATGCATACTTTGGCAGTTTCCACAGTATGCATCCGATGAAGTGAGCTGTAGCTCACGAAAGCTTATGCTTAAATAAATTGGTTAGTCTCTAAGGTGCCACAAGTACTCCTTTTCTTTTTGCAAATACAGACTAACACGGCTGTTACTCTGAAAACTGTAGTGAAGATGTACCCTTAGACATCCAAATGTCATTTAAAGATGCCAAATAATGGCTAATTTACCATATCTCCAATAATTCATTACTCTAGTTTAAATTTTTTTTTAAAAAGACATCTTATTTCCAGTTTGAACTTTGATGTTAAACTAGCAGGCAAGCATTGCAAGAGGCAGAAAAACCTTCTAGTATTCTTTCTTTTTTCTATGTAGGTAATTATAGACTGAGGTCTAGTTGCTTCATAACATTTTATTTGACAAAATAAACTGAGTAGGCTTCTTCTTAGGTATGTTGGCCAGACCACATATCATTTTTGTAGTTTCTTTTTGAACCTTCTCCAGTTTTTCAGACTTCCATTTGAAAGCATGGACACCAGAACTGGATGCACTATTCCAATATAGTCTCACCAATGTCTTATACAGAGATAATAACTGTACCACTTTCTTCTCCACTAACCTGTTGAGGGAGACATAGCACACATTTTCCAGTTGCTGGGGGCCTTAAAAACCTCTAAGGATGGAGATTCCACCACCTCCCTAGGTAACCCATTCCGGTGCTTCACCACCCTCCTAGTGAAATAGTGTTTCCTAATATCCAACCTAGACCTCCCCCACTGCAACTTGAGACCATTACTCCTTGTTCTGTCATCTGCCACTACTGGGAACAGCCGAGCTCCATCCTCTTTGGAACCCCCCTTCAGGTAGTGAAGGCTGCTATCAAATCCCCCCTCACTCTTCTGCAGACTAAACAAGCCCAGTTCCCTCAGTCTCTCCTTGTAAGTCATGTGCCCCAGCCCCCTAATCGTTTTAGTTGCCCTCCGCTGGACTCTCTCTCCAATTTGTCCACATCCTTTCTTTAGTGGGGGGGCCCAAAACTGGATGCAATACTCCAGATGTGGCCTCACCAGTGCCGAATAGAGGGGAATACTCACTTCCCTCGATCTGCTGGCAGTGCTCCTACTAATGCAGCCCAATATGCCATTAGCCTTCTTGGTAACAAGGGCACACTGACTCATATCCAGCTTCTCATCCACTGTAATCCCCAGGTCCTTTTCTGCAGAACTGCTGCTTAGCCAGTCGGTCCCCAGCCTCTAGTGGTGCATGGGATTCTTCTGTCCTAAGTGTAGGACTTTGCACTTGTCCTTGTTGAACCTCATCAGATTTCTTTTGGCAGCTGACGGAGACGGCACTCCAATGTTGGTCAGGATCGTGAGTTCCATTTTGTGCTATAGGAGCACGCTATAGTCTGGTGGTTAGAGACATCATAGCGAAGCACATAAACTTGACACGCTGCCTTTCATAAAAAAATATTCCAAGTGAATGAGACTTTGGTTTTCATGTTAAAGACTGGGTATTCCCAGTTTTTTTCGAAGTGTCTTTGTGCAATCTTAATTTGAAAAATGTGTGAAAAAGAGGTATTTCCCATAAAATAAGGCTTATGAGACTTTGGTTTGAAAGGTTGGAGTGCACCAAAATGTTAACAGTGATTGGAAGAGCTGGGATGAGAATTTGTGGTTTTCCGGCTTGCAGCCCAGTGCACATTCCCTTAGAGTACAGCTATTGTGTAGTGGGTTATGTTTTCACTCTCAATACTTTTCCCTGAGATATGGGTGGGCATGACAGACCTGTCAAATACATGTCGTCATCATAGGCGCTGACTTACTCAGGTCCTGGGGGGTGCTTGATCCCCCCACTCCTCCCCAGGCCCTGCCCCCATTCCACTCCTTTCTCCAAGCCCCTGCCTGTTTCTTCCTGCCCCTGCTCCATCCCAGGCCCTGCCCCACTCCACCCCTTCCCCCAACTTCCCACTCCCGCCCTGCCTCTTCCTGCCCCCACTCCTACCCCTCCCCACAGTGCCTCCTGCAGGTCTCTTAACAGCTGATCGTGGGGGGCGGAAGGTGCAGGAGCTGATCAGTATGGCTGCCGGTGGGTAGGAGGTGCTGGTCCGTGGGGATGCCAGTGGATGCTGGGTTTTTTTTCCATGGGTGCTCGGCACCTGTGTACATCATACAAAATGCATGACAATGGTCATGTCCATTTCAGGCTTGCCATTACTTCCTTTCTCCCACCCTTTGTCACTTATTTTTAAACTACCCTCTGTGAAGTAGGGATTATGTGTACCGTGTCTTCACAATGAGGCCTCAATCTCTGTTGGGGTCTCTCAATATTATAATAATGCTCTCTTGCAGTTATATAGGTCTTTTCATGAGTAGATCTTAAAGTGCTCTATAACAGAAATATTAAAGACAGTGGAGTTGGCGCAGAGCTCTTAAATATGGATTACCATTTAGAGTCTTGTTTTATAGAAGCACCTTTCATTTATTGTGTTAGCTATGCCAAATGCTTGAGAGAATAACCATATTAGGAGTAAAGTTACTGGGTGAAAATGTTTCAGCCTTACTAATTTGCAGCAGTTGACGCAAACTATTTCATTGAGAGGAGGAAAGCCCACCTAAACGTAAGGAATATCCATGATTTTATTTGTAAAGTATCATGAAATGTCTGCCATCAGAGAAGCAGAGGATAACTTCTTATCTTACTGGAATATCAATGCTTTATGGCTAACGTTTAAGTATAGTTAATTACGTGTCTGCCACTTTGAAGATAACCAAAGCCATAATCATTTATTATTTGTATTGCAGTAGCAGTTAGTCATGGAAAAGGGCCCCATTGGACTAGACGGCATACAAACGCATAAAAGAAAGTGGTCATCTGTCCCAAGGTGCTTACAGTCTAAGTAATACTGTAAAAGAGTGAGTGTAACAGCTAATGTGCAGGACTGTGTGTGGCAATCTAGGGTCTATTTACAATTTTTCCATAGACTTGCTTCTCTCTGTTTCTCAGATTTGTCATATGTAAAATAGGGTAAAGCTTTCCCTTGTCACTGCGTGTTGTGATGCCTTCATAGGAAGGCACAATGTGCTGCATTAATATTATTTGGAGGATATGAAATATGCCAGTCCCTTGCTTACCTAAAATAGAATTTTAAAAAATGACCCGGTACTGAACTTGAAGATGAACTGCAGTGTATATAGTCTCTTGCAAAAGAGGAGATACTAGATAGGATACCCTTTGCTGAAACTTTCTACTATTTTTACTTTACATATTAGAGAATAAATGGTAATGCTGTTTTTTTAATAAATGTGAAAAATTAGCTCTAGAAAGTGGGTAGGGAATTGTAAAGTAGCTAGGACACTAAGTTTTTGTTTAGAAAGATTTTTCTGTTGAAACAATATTGCAAGATCAAATTCCCTTTTTTTCTTAGAATACTCCTTGATAAATATTTCATTTCTATCTTCCAAGAGGTGCCCCTTACTATTGTGTAAAATGGTGCAGGTAATGTGTGTGTGGTTGTAAGCTGAAGAATGCCAGACGCAATATGAACCTTTCTTGGGATTTCTGCAATAGATGCCTGTTCAAAGAATAGATTTATTGAGAACAACTTGGATACACCAAAATATAAACATAGTGCAAAGTCCTTTTAAATTACATGAATGATAGTGAAATTAACGTCTAATGAACCAAGTATTCTAAAATGTCAAGAAATAGATTGATAGTAAATATTTTTCTTTGTACCAAATTAAAATATTTTAATGTAGTTGCAATCAATACCTATTTTGTTGCACCAAAATATAAATAATCTGCTTAACAGATTGCTACTGTACTTGTACTGTTTTGGGCATCAATCACTGTCGTATTCAGTAAGCTGTATGTGGTGTATTTGACTATATGATCACATTAACTTGAATATCTTGGATTTAGGCAAGACATTACCAAAATTTTGGGCTCATGGGAATCAAGATGATTTCCCAAAGGTATCATACCGAGTAAGAGGGAAAGGTGCTGACCTTTGTGCATGATGCATATATGTTAGACTATTCCTTTTACTCCTAGCCTGGATTACAATTTTAAATTGTTTAATGGTTTGATAAAAAAATTTTTTAGACATGTGAACTGAGAATTTTTAATACAGAAAAGCGAACTTCATTGGCCTGTCTATACTGCATATCACTATAGTAGGATTGCCTAAATAAAGAGCTTGCTACTAGGTGGGACCTCGCTAATTTTTTTTTTTAGGAGATATAAATAAAAACTGGGAAAACTTGATAACATTCTTGTGTTATCAAGTTAGTGAAATACACTTGCGCTAAAGAGGCAGTAAATAAAAGGGACTGAAACCAAATAGTATGTGATAAGGATACATGAACACAGAGTGGAATAATCAGAAATGTACCTGTTCGATCAATAATGCACGGACACATCTCAGTGCATACAAAGGTCCCACCGTTGTAGTTAAACAAGAACAGAAAAGTATATTTATGGTGATCTGGCTGGCTGGAGAGCAACCATTCTTGAAATGACTGTCGCATAATAGACTGTTAAAACAAGTTAAAAGAACATCAAAGGATGTGGAGAGATGATGTATAAACAATATTAACTCTAAATAGGACATTTTCAGCAGCCAGTACGTTGGAGAAACTGCATCTTGACCAAGCATAGCATGCAAACTTGGTAAGGGAATGTACCATAGAGGGGCCCACGCAAACCAGTTTAGGCCTGGTCTACACTATGGGGGTGGGGGGAATCGATCTAAGATACGCAACTTCAGCAATGAGAATAGCGTAGCTGAAGTCAACATATGTTAGATCGACTTAGAATCACTTACTTCGTGTCCTCACGGCGCAGGACCCACGGCCGCCGCCCCCCCCCCCGACTCCGCTTCTGCCTCTCGCCCTGGTGGAGTTCCAGAGTCGACAGCAGAGCGATCAGGGATCGATTTATCACATCTACACTAGACACGATAAATCGATCCCCAATAGATCGATCACTACCCACCGATCCGGCAGGTAGTGTAGACGTGGGCTTAAAGAAGTAAGTTGCTGACTGGAGTAAAGCAGCCAGTGTTCAGTATATGTCCCAGGATGCTTGTACCAACAGCTGTCGCCTAACTTGTCTTGCACAAGCTGGTATGACAAGATGATGTGCACAAAGGGGCTGGAATCGCAAGAACTCAAAGGGGATGACTCATTCTCTGATTTAATGGTAGACATTTTGGTTGGACATTTCAAATCTTCAGCTGAAGGTATGGGTAACCAACCATCTGACTGGTCTGTGCCAGCATCTCTAAGAAGAGGAACCAAGTTGGACCATTCTTCTTCGAGCAGTGTCCCTATGGGTTCTCCACTGTAGGTGTCCGTGTGCCCTTGCGCCTGTAATTGGAGATTTTTGGTAGCAGTGTCCTGTTGAGCCCATACATATGCCCTCCCTCCCTTCCTCCTGTTCTGCCTCGAGGCTATTTAGCACTGCATGGGCGAACCCCCCTCAAGACAGAATGAGCAGTCCTCCCTTCCTTATCTGTGTCATTAGCATAAGTAGTGTTTGTTTTGTTACCTTTGTTCTCCTTAATAGTAGTTAGCCTAGTGTTTTTTTATTTTATTTTATTCCTTGGGTTAAAAAAAAAAAGAGGAAAAGAACTTGTTTCCTTCCTTGTCTGGGGGCATTCCCCCCCCCCAATAATTTTTCCCAGCCCCAAAAGGCTCATAAAAAGAGCTCTTCCAAGCAACTGGCCAGCCAGAGGGGTTCGCCAGTGTGGCCATCTTGGCACCGATCCCAACACATGGGTTCAGGGTAGCTGGCCAGCCAGTGGGGCTCCCCAGAGTGGCCACCTTGGTAGGACGATGATACCAGCAGCTCTGAAACACGGCACTGAGAAGGGACCCCTACTGTGAGCTCTGTGACAGCACCATTGGCACCGCAGCTCTGAAGCAGGCACCTGAGAAGGGACCTCCTGCTGTGAGCTCTTCCCCAGGGCACCTTCCTGGGGCTTCTGCAGTCATGCTCTGAGGCAATGGTACTGCCCCTAAGGAGAGGGGACAATTACCGTACAATCTCTAAAAGAGCAGCACAGAGAAACCCTTTGGTACCAGGTGCAACAAAACTCCCATCGAGGAAGTGTTCTGCACCTTCCCAACCATTGATACTGACAACATATTACAGACACTCCTCTCTGGAGTAACATGGTACCACACGTGCTCTGATATTCTGGAGACTTGTGGCCTCAGTACCCAGGGAGAGACAATTACTGTACCATCTCTAAAATAGTGGCACCAACAAACTTTCTGTACTGGGCAACAAAACTTTCATTTAGGGTGTGCTCTGCCTAACTGTCGGTACTGATAACGTACCACGGACACTCCTCTGTATTACCAAATGAGCCCACGGTACTGCATGGTCTCCGGTACCCTGGAGACCTGATGGTTGGGGAACAACTGCAATCCCCATTACTTGGTACCAGAACCCCGATATCGAGCACATTCTGGCACCCAGAATTGCTCTTGGCACCGGGCTGTATGCTGCCAATACCACAGTCAGCACCACCTTTACCCACTGATGAATCTGACACTGGCCAGGAAGAGATCATTTCTGTGGCCCCTCATCGCGGTCCACTGTCACACTACAAGGATCCTCCCCAATTCTGTCAAGCCAACCTACAATTGCGGTATGGGCCTCCTGAGGTAAGCCCACCACCCATGCCGGCCTTTCTCCCTCTCCCCCCCAAGGCCATATTGTAACTCTTGGGCGATGTACACACACGTTACAACTATCCCCGGTGTGTCTCAGGAAGAGTCCACCAGATGGTTTGCTACAGCCTGGCTGTCCAGAGCACCTGAGCCAGGGCAGGAGAGAGCTTTTTCAGAACGTGAAGAAAGAACCTGAAGAGGAAGCTATCCCTCCAGCACACAACAAAAAACACAAAAAACCCGTACATCTCTACCCAAAGAGGCAGACTTTCTTTTCAACATCCGCAACCCAACTTCATCATAGTGGATGTGGTTAATGCATGAAGCAAGCAACATAATGCCAAGTCAACTCCATACGATTAGGCTTGGCAAGATGGTGTATTCATCGATAACATTACTGTTTAGAGTAATAAATTACCAAACTGTCATGGACAAATACAATTTTTTTAATTATGGGAAACCCAATGTGTTTCTGGAACATTTTACTGGAAACACAAACAACAGATTCAGATCATTCTTAGAGACAGTCAGTTAATAGCCAGACTGGTCCTAGAGACAGCATTGGATGTAGCTGTTAGAGCTGCCCGCTCAGTCTCCATGACAGTGGTACTGAGGCCGTTTGTGGATTATTTTTTTGTTGGCTACACCTCTCTAGATTTCCCAAAGAGCTATGGACATCCAATTTGAAGGGCCAAACTCTTTGCGGAGAAAACAGATTTTTCTCTCCCACATCCTGAAGGATCGGAGACCACGTTACACTCCTTAGGAATCTAAACTGTGGGACAGAAGAGAAGATATACCTCTTAACCGCACCGCAGGTTACAATTTTCTCAATACCCACCATCTCAGTGCTGTTATGCGCCACAGTGTAAGGGGACCAAGGCTCAAAAGTGGGAACAGTCTGCACCCCAGTCTGTGACCTCTCAAACTGCCTCTTATAAGCACTTTTGATGAGCTGGTTGAGGGCCTGAACAATGACACCTTGCAGCATCAGCTGCCATGTATACACCTGTCATGTCACTCAGAAGTCACCTTGCCCTACTTCACAGCAGTTGGGACCAGCTCTAGAGCAAGGAGATTGATTGATTTCCCTGAACCTACAGGGTGCCTACTTCCATAGCTCAATACAACCATCGTACAGGAGATTTCCTACTGCTTATCTTTGGGGCAGGATCATTATTAATACAGACTGCTCCACACAGGGTTCTCTTCATTGTAGCGGTATACTAATCCCAGTACAGTGACTGGACTTTGTCAGCACCAACCTTGATGCAGTACAAGCGAGAGCGTTCCTCTCGCTGCCCACATTCACCATGTTGGGACACGTCTCCCTAATACGCTGGGGAGCTCACCTACACAACCACAAGGTTCAGGACAAATGGCCTTCCACAGAAATGACCTTCCATGTCACTCTTTTGGGGCTAAGGGCTGTCAGGAGTGCCTGTGCACACTTTCTGCCTTTCATCAGAAACAATACACAAAGGTCGTGATGGACTTAATGTGACCTGTATGTTTTGTATAAACTGCCAAGGAGCTGCCAGATCTCCTTCCCTCTACAAGACAGCACTCAAACTTTGGAATTGATTCACCCATCACAATGTGCTCATCAAAGCTGTCTATCTACCAGGGATACAGAATGTGACAATGGACAGTCTCAGTTGGAATTTTCTCACAACAATGAGTGTGAACTGAATTCAGAGGTGCTTTAAGATATATCCGCCCTTTGAGGAACCCTGATTATGGATCTCTTCGCTACTTAACGGAACAAGAAAGGTCCTTGTTACTGCTCCAGGGCTGGCCTGCGGAAACATTCACTGGCAGTTGCCGTCATCTACCCATGGGACAGGGCTCACTTGTATATCTTTTCCCAGTTTTCTACTCTATCCAAGATTCTGTTGAAAATTTAACGAGACAAAGCGAGAGTTATTCTGATTGCCCCTCTTGACCATGACAAGTCTGGCTCCCTTACCTGACACAGATGACAGTATGCCCTCCTGTTTCTCTTCAGCCCATTCCTCTCCCACTTTCTCAAAACAATGGACTGATCCTTCACCCCAACCTGTGTGTCCTCTGACTCCAGGCTTGGCTCCTTCTTAGTTCCAAGGCTTAGAGGCAGAATGCTCTGACAAGCTGAAAGACATGTAGCAACACAACCAAAAGTTGAAAAAACAAGGAGTACTTGTGGCACGTTAGAGACTAACAAATTTATTTGAGCATAAGCTTTCACGGGCTAAAACCCACTTCATCAGATGCATGGAGTGAAAACTACAGTAAGCAGTGTGTGTATGTGTTCCTTCTCTACCACAGAGCCCTATAGAGAACTCCGAAGTGAGGGGGGTTCGCCCATGCAGTGCTAAATAGCCTCCAGGCAGACCACGAGGGAGGGAGGGCACATGCGTGGGCTCAACGGTACACTGCTACCAAAAATCTCTGATTAGAGGTGCAGGGCACAGACACCTACAGTGAAGTACCCATAGGGGGACACATCTCAAAGAACCATCCTTACTGCACAAGATGAGTAACTTCCTCTTCAGCAGAAATGGGAAAAAACTGCCGGTCTGCTTCAGCACATTGCTTCCTGAAAGCCAAAGATGGAGGTCTTGTGCTGGCCACCTGGGAGTCGTCCTGGTGATCTCAAGTACCGGCCTTGGATAGGGACCTTTAACTGTGTTTCTGTTTTCCAGCAATTCGGGTTGTCTGCTAGTGCACTGGGCAAAGACTATAGTTGTCTGTCCTCCATTCCACCTATGTTTGCAGTGTCATTTCTTTCTGTGAACAGTAACTGAGCTGATAGCTAAGCAAGGATTTGGTGACAACACAAATTTTCTCTTGGGTGATGACCCAAATCAGTCAATTGATTACTTCCTGAAACTGGGTACCTAATTAGGCAGAAAGTGAACATGCTGGTGCTTTAAAGATTGTCACAGAGTTAATGTATCCTTGTTTTTTAGCAGATTCCAATCAAGATTATTGTAAAGTAGCTTTGAAACTGAACAAGTTACTGTTGATAATTAAGTTTACAGAACACTGTATACATATCTGCCATAGCTAATGGTTTCATAATTCCTTTCAAGTTCTAGGTGTGCACAGACATAAAACAAGACCAAATGTGCAGACCTCATGAATGGCACTCAGTCTTATACAGTGTCCTAAAATGTAGGAATTCATGTTGGGTAGTTAGGAGTGTTACTCAGATCCTGAGGCTATTATTTGTGAGGAAATAGGTTAAAAAGGGTTGACTATTAGGGATCTATTTGGAGGGAGATCTTGATGAATTGGCAAGTAAGTAATTCACCAAGCTGTCTTATGCTTTACCTTTGGATTGTTTTATTTTATTTTCCTCTGTTATGTTAGCAACAACAAAGTTGATAACCAGTTGTTGCCCTATTTTGAGGGACTCTTAGTGTAAAGGTAAAAATGTAAAGGTCATCTTCCCAGGATAGTGGTTGAAAATAAGTAGTTTTTTTCTGTTGTGATTTTGTTATTTGATTCTGAACACCTAAATGATTAACATATTCACTGATTTTCTAGTTTGTTAGCAAAATCATAATCAATACTATTTTTACCTTGTATCTTATACTATTATTTGCTGTTCAGAATAGATAATAAAATTCTATAAAACCAAATATAACTGTCAAGCCCATTTATTTAATTAAGCAATTGAAATCCAAAGAACCCTAAGCAAGGTGGTTTGGGTAAGCAGTTTGCTTAATTAAGGATTGTTTTATACCCTGTCTTTCTTACAACAAGCTGTGTCCATTGTCACGGGCATACATGTTTTAGTAGCCTCATAGAATCTGCCAGGTAGTATTACTGTGCTTTGTCAACAATAAACCTGGCCTGGTGCCTTCGTACCTTAACGGATCTTGTCGTCATTGGGTGGTTTGCTCAAGGTCTGCTGTGGTGGCTGGCTGTGCAGAGCTGAGGCAGCACACAGAGAACACACACACGTGCAGCCGAACATCTAACAACACTTCTATTGCTGCCAGCAACTCAAAGCCGTTGCATTCAGTCAAGAAATGAGGGCAAAAGCTGGGGGAAAACAAATTTTGATCTAAAACATAATTAACACTTAATAATAATAATAATAAAAAAAAACAACCTGTGATTGTGGGTGTCATGATTACAGGACTTGCTGCACCTCTGATGCCTGTTCGTGATCTCCCTGAGTGCACCCACCTCAGGACTTTAACCTTCCTGTAGGTGGAACCACCTGATTTTCTCACTCTTAGACTAGGTCCTTGGCTTGTGTATTGACTGTGCTTAGCAGGCAAGTCTGACTGGGTTTGGGCTCTTGTGGTTCTTCCCTTTGGGACCCGGTGACCAATGGATTAGTGACCCAAAACAGCTTTCTTAAAGCAAAGTATTTTTTAATCTAGGACCAAAGCTTAATGTAAGAGAAAAAGATTTTTAAAACAACAAAAGATCTACATGCAGATTTCTTACCTACAGTCCTAGGCAGGCCTGTTTTACCCCAAACCCTTCATCTCTGGGGGGTAAGGCACTGTCCAAATACTCTTGAGTCTTTTGATCTCCCTCTTCACAAGGAAAGAGTCAGTCCTGGGAAAACCTGTCTGGCGGGTCCAGCGAGGGTGGAGCAGGGGCGAGAGGCAGGGGATGAAGGCAAGCTAGGGCTTCTAAGTGAATGGCTCTTGCATTCTCTCAAGGGTTTGTTGAGAAGTATATATCAGGATCTACTCTTTCTTCCTATGTGCATTTCCTTACAGCCCTGCTGTTGAATTAACTCAGTGCATTCAGACAGTAAACATCACAATGACTCAATCAAGATACAATATTCATAATTTACATGCCCCTCCAAATCCATCAGTGGGCTTATTTTAAAATTAAATGTAATCAACTGAAAAAAAAATCAGTGATACCAACTCCTGAATCATCCAGAAAACATAAGTAGCCCCACCCAAAGCTATGCCCTGTTGTATTATTGTAGGATCACCTGGTGCGGTGGAGGAGGGGAATATTCCAAAAGTTCTCATTTCAGTATCCTTGCACTCTTCCACAGATACTATGGATTTACCAGGATTTAAAATCTTTGTGAATTTAGTGAGAGCTCTTATAAAGAAGCACTTGCTAGATTTCATAACAGTATGTTACTGTTGGAACTGATGAGGTTCAACAAGGACAAGTGCAGAGTCCTGCACTTCGGACGGAAGAATCCCATGCACCGCTACAGACTAGGAACCGAATGGCTAGGCAGCAGTTCTGCAGAAAAGGACCTAGGGGTTATAGTGGGCGAGAAGCTGGATATGAGTCAACAGTGTGCCCTTGTTGCCAAGAAGGCTAACAGCATTTTGGGCTGTATAAGTGGGGGCATTGCCAGCAGATTGAGTGATGTGATCGTTCCCCTCTATTTGACATTGGTGAGGCCTCATCTGGGGTACTGTGTCCAGTCTTGTAATGTGGGGCCCAAAAATGATGTGGAAAAATTGGAAAGTGTCCAGCGGAAGGCAACAAAAATGATTTAGGAGGTTCCAAAGAGGATGAAAAGTGTCCAGGGGTCGGCAACCTTTCAGAAGTGGTGTGCCGAGTCTTCATTTATTTACTTTAAGGTTTCGCATGCCAGTAATGCATTTTAACATTTTTTAGAAGGTCTTGCTCTATAAGTCTATATATTATATAACTAAACTATTGTCATATGTAAAGTAAACAAGGTTTTCAAAATGTTTAAGAAGCTTCATTTAAAATTAAATTAAAATGCTGATCTTACGCTGCTGGCCCACTCAGCCTGCTGCCAGCCTGGGGTTCCGTTCACCTAGGCCAGCAGCAGGCTGAGCGGGGCTGATGGCTAGGACCCCAGACCGGCAGCGGGCTGAGCCGCTCAGCCCGCTGCCAGTCTGGGGTTCCGTCTGCCGGCTCCTGCCAGCCAGGGTCCCGGCTGCCTGGCCCCACTCAGCCTGCTGCCGGTCTGGGATCCTGGCCCTGCCCACATAGAGTGGGTACCTACCTTCTCCCTGGTTCTAGCCCATTCTTTTCCTCTCTCTCCCTCTCTCTCTCTTTCTCTCTCTCTGCACTGAGCTGAGGGTGGGAGTGCACTGAGCACAGGGCTGGGGGTGAAGGAGCAGGCTGGGGGTTGGGGTGTAGGGTCTGGCCAGGAGCTAGAATGAGGGAGGGGGATCAGGTTTGGGCATGGAGTGCTTAGCTGGGCAGCTCCCATTTGGTGCAAGGGGTGCAGGTGGGAATGTGTGGGGGTGCAGGAGCTCCCGTTTGATTCTCAGGGTGGGAATGTGGGGGGTGCAAGAGTCAGGGCATCGGGTGTGGGGGGGCTGAATATGTGTGGGGAGTGCTGGAGTCAGGGCTGAGATCGTGGGGGGGGGTGCAGGGGTCAGGGCAGAGGGCTGGGTGTGTGGGCTAGGGTCGTGGGGGGTGCTCCCAGCCCCCTGCCCAGAGCGGCTCATGGCAGGGGGCTGAAGGGTATATGCCCTGATTCCACCCCCTGTCCCCACTTCGTCTCCGCCTAGTCCCCGGAACAGCGGGTGTGCTGCGGCTTCGTTTCTCCCCCTCCCCCACAAGGGCCATCATCTGATCGGCGGCAGAGAGGGAGAGGAGGAGGGGCAGGAACCCAGCATGCTGGGGGAAGAGGTGGGGGAGGGGAGAAGCTTGCTTGCCCTGCAGCAGCAGCCGGCATGGCCAAGTTTCTTCACCCTGCCCCCGTGGGGGGTGGGGTGGGGTGGGGTGGAGAAGAATGGACTGGGGCTGGCAGGATTTTTAATGGCATGCTGCTGCCTGCCGGGGTCCTGGCCTGGGTTTGACAGCGGGCTGAGCGGGGCTGGCGGCTGGGACCTGGCAGGCAGCAGCGTGCCATTAAAAATCTGCTCACGTGCCGTCTTTGGCACGCATGCCGTAAGTTGCCGACCCCTGATCTAGACTGTTCTCAGTGGTGGCAGAACAAGGAGTAATGGGTCTCAAGTTGCAGTGGGGGAGGTTTAGAGTTGGATATTATGAAAAACTTTTTCACTAGGAGGGTGGTGGAGCACTGGAATGCGTTACCTAGGGAGGTGGTGGAATCTCCTTCCTTAGAGGTTTTTAAGGTCAGGCTTGACAAAGCCCTGGCTGGTATGATTTAGTTGGGGATTGGTCCTGCTTTGAGCAGCTGGTTGGACTAGATGACCTCCTGAGGTCCCTTCCAACCCTGATACTCTGATTCTTATTATCTAGAAACCACAGCCAATACAAGTTTGTCGTTTGGAAGCATTCCACTGTCAAGGTAGGATGGAACTTGTTTTAGTTTTTATATAATTCAGCTTGCCATGGCAGCTCCAGTTTAATGGAGTCTCAATACAGATACTAGTGTAGATAGACTTTTCTTAGACTCTTTAGGCTTGTCTATTAGTGCAAAAGTGCACTCTAGAGGAGTGTAGATTATAGAGTGCTCTAACTGCCCCATATAAACCCTGTTAGCTGAAACTAAAAGGTATGTAGTTCGCATTGACGCACACTGGGTGCTTTTTTAGTTTATGCTATCAAGGGTCTACACAGAGTGGTTAGAATGTTTCCTGTTTAAATTAACAGAAGCATAGATCTCCACTAATCATTTGGCTTCCTTTTCAATCTGTAGAGCCCAGTGTACCATTTTGATGGTGCTAATTTGCGACCAATATCTCTGTCCTGTGTATTAGATCTCAGCATAAGTTTGTTAGAACAAAATTTGTTTGAGGAAAGATGTTTCAAAATTGTATTAGAAGACATTTCAAAGCATGATTAAAGTTTATTTCTTGAGTAAATACCTTAAACATTTAATCACTTCATCTGTCATGGCCAGAGAAGCTATAACCTGGCTGATAATGGAAAGCAAATCTCAACCTTAACTATGAAGAGGTAACTGCCTCTCCATAATAGTGATGGCTTGATTTTTCAGAAGTGGTAAACAACCAGAAATTCCACTGAAATCAGTGGGAACTCTGGTTACTCAACTCTTCGGAAAATCAGGGAAGAAATCTCTTCCCTAAAAAGTCTACAATCTAGGGTTAAGACAGACAAGAAATAAGACACTGGTGGGGGTGAGGGAAGGGGGAGAATTAAGGGAGTTGACTTTAAATCTTATAACTAAAGTGTGTAATGTGCACATTTTGAGAACTTGATGCTTTTCTCAGTTTATTTGGAGAAATTGGGGTTCATTAAACCACTGTGACTGAAGCATGTTTGAATGCACTAAAATATTTAAAACCCACAGACTGAGGGTGAAGGAAGTTTTTTTTTTTTGATACTTCAAATTCATAGATTTCAAGGCCAGAGGGGACCATTGTGATCATCTAGTCTGATTTCCTGTATGACAGGCCATAGAACTTGCCCAAAATAATTCCTAGAGCATATCTTTCAGAAAAAAATTCCAATCTTGATATAAAAATTCAGTGATGGAGAATCCACCACAATCCTTGGTAAATTGTTCCTATGGTTAATTACTGTCCCTGTTAACAATGTATGCCTTTTTTGAGTCTGAGTTTGTCTAGCTTCAACTTTCAGCCATTGGATAGTATTATACCTTTTTTTCCTAGATTGAAGAACCAATTATTAAATATTTGTTCCCCTTGTAGATTACTTAGACTGTAATCAATTTACCCCTTTATCTTTTGTATTAGACTCAAGAAACTCAATCTATTTAGGTTATCACTATCAAGCGTGTTTTCTAATCCTTTAATCATTCCTGTGCCTCTTGTCTGAGCCCTCTCCAATTTACCAACATCCTTCTTGAATTGTGGACTCCAGAACTGGACACATCATGCAAGCAGAGGTCTCACCGGTGTCAAATGGAGGTAAAATAACCTCTCTACTTGCTACTCAAGTTTCCCTGACTTTTGCATCCAATGATCGCATTAGCTCTTTTGGTTGCAGCGTCACATTTTGAGTTTATGTTCAGCTTATTATTCACTATGACCCCAATATCTTTTTCAAGCTTCCAGATCTCTCTGAATCCGTAGCCTGTCGTCTTCATTATTTTCCACTCCACCAATTTTTGTGTCATCTGCAAACTTTTATCAATGATGATTTTGTGTTCTTCCAGGTCATTGATAAAAATGTTACATAGCCTTAGGGCAAAGAACCTATCTCTGCAGATCCCCACTAGAAACACATCCACTCTAAGATTCCCCATTTGCAATTACATTTTGAGACCTATCAGCCAGTTTTTAATTAACTTAAATGTGTGCCATATTAATTTTATATCATTCTAGTTTTTTAATCAAAATAAATCAGGCTATGTAATAGCAATAGAATTAAAGTAATTCTACAATATTTTTACTCTCCTGTTTTGAAGTACATGGGGAAGAAGGTTAAAATATATCAATATTCCTCTTTAAAACCCCCCTAATATTATACCGATAACAGAAACCCAGTGAAGCAGAATTTCCTATATTTTAATCAAAATTGAGTGTGCAAAACTCAGTTGTTTCAGAAGTTAAGTTTTGACTCTAATGAGATCAGTGATCACTTATAAATTGACCAAAAGTGTGCTGGGAGCTTTATAAACAACTTCTAATAGACTGTGCCCCAAAGATCTCACAGTTAAACACTGCACAACAAAAAAGGAAGAGAAATAGAAGTGATGGTGGTGGAAGTGAGAATGAAGGATACAGCCGAGAATAAAGCTTTTAGGTTTGTCTATCTAATTACGTAAACATTCCAAGTGATGTTTTTACATGTTAAGAACTACATCATTCCCCCTTCACTCTTCTGTGTCAGTTATTCCTTGTCAATTGATGACTGTACAGCAATACTTTCTGATGTCATCTGTTGCATCTGTTTCTTCATAGATCCCAGAGCTCAGCTGTTGTTCCTTAGCAGGTAGAGAACTGGCAGTCAGCTTTCAAAAACTGAAAACTCCAAACTACATTCAGCTTTGGCAGCAGGACAATGCCTTTGTGTGCGGGAGTACCTGCAGCATCTACATGATACATCAGTGACTGGCCCGGTACAGTGGGGGTCAAATATAGCTGACTCCCACAGGAACACCAAGGCACCTCCCAAGGAGTGGAAATAATACAGTTATAGCTGAGCACTAACACAAAATTCCAAAGTAGTTCCTCCCTTCTGTTTTAGTAGACAAGGTAAACTTGAAAACCTTTCCCTCTTGAAGTCTGTAAAATGCAAAGAACTATGGAAAAAACCACTCTATAAGAACTCTCAATTCCCAAGGAGTTTGGGGACCAGGCAGAACAGGACAGATGTTTTCCCCACAGAAGATCCATTCTCTCCTTCACCAGGGACTGCAGCACAGCCGCCTTCTAGGTTCTTTAGGCAGTATTCCCACTGAGATTCCAGCTATTACAGGGCCTCCATAGACTCTATAAGGGAACTCTATACCAGCTCTTCCTACAAATGGTTTCCTGTTATAGCCACGCTTCCTCTTATCCATGAAGCCATGACAGGTTGTTTTTGGTCCACTTACCTCAGTATATTTCCACACATGGAAGAAAAACATTTACCTCAGCCTAAATTACTTTTTAGGTGAAGCAAAACAGAGGTCATAAATGAAGACTCCATTTGAGAGTACACTCTGTCTTGCTCTGTTCTTAGCTGATGGTAAAAGAGAGCAAAATAGCTGATATGTGGAGAGGGGCAGCACACAAGCCTTAATATTAATTATAAGCCATGCCTGTGGTGGTCTTTTCCTTTTCAGCTACAGTAGAAGCCCCCAGACTGAAGCTCTGTTTTCCTCAAAATTGTAAAAACTGACGTTTAAACCAGGGACTATCATATGGCTTCCAGAGGAAATTTTGCCTTCCAATTTGTGGACCTGTGAAAGCATCCTTTTTACAACATTTAAGGAGGGGTTGGTCTGAGAGAGAATGAGTGCTTCCCCTCTTCCAGATCCCCTGAGATGAGGATAAGTCCTATTTGGAGACTGGCTACTGGGAATCCTATCAATAAATTCTGTTACAACAGTGAAACCCAAGGTGAAAAGGCTTCTCAGGGGAGGCAGAAACAAAAAGGTTTAGAGACTTCTTACTGCCACTGCCAGCAGGAGGCAGAGTGGACTGGGAAGTTTCCCAGAAGGGAGAGCCAAGTAGGGGGGAGGGATAGCTCAGTGGTTTGAGCATTGGCCTGCTAAACCCAGGGTTGTGAGTTCAGTCCTCGAGGGGGCCATTTAGGGATTTGGGGCAAAAATTGGGGCTTGGTCCTGCTTTGAGCAGGGGGTTGGACTAGATGACCTCCTGAGGTCCCTTCCAATCCTGATATTCTATGATTCTACTCCCCAGTCATTGATACTGAGTCCATAAGGTGCAGAGCAGAGAGAAATTCATTGTAAAAATTCTCTTTAGGAGAGAAATAGAAAATTCTTGTTCTGGGCGCAGTAGATCTCTTGTCTTATTCAATCATATTTCTGCAATGAGAGTGCACCAGCAAGATTTTAGTGGCTTTGTATGACCCAGCTCAATGCAGCTGGTTTGGCCCGGGGCAGGAATTGGAGCCTGGCTCACTTTGTCCTCAGCCCCTGCCAAGGCCACCTCTGCTGCTTCCTGTCCCATTGGTGGAGAGAATGGGGTGGCAATTAGGAGCCCCAACCAGGCTGGCACCACAGAGGCTCCTACAGGCCCAGGGGAGACATTACTGTGCTGGCTGGCGAGGATCCATTTCCATACCAGGATGGGGCCGCCTCCCTCATACCCCAGGTGGTTGTGATGCTGGCTATTGTGCTGACTATAGCAACCCGAACTGTCTGAACCTGACCGAGCCTGAGAATGTTGAGGAGTTTGCATACCCTAACCGAACCCAACACTTGTAGTTGGGTCCTGTTGGGTTGCAAGGCTCTAAATGGATCTTTTTATGCCCTTTTTGGGTCAAATTAAAGCTTTTGTTTATCAGAAATCTCTTCCCCATGATCAAGTCATCTCTTAACCGTCTTTAGGTTAAACTAAAAGAACTGAGCATTATAAGGTGTGTTTTGTAGACCTTAGTCATTCTTATAGCTCTCTTCTGAACCTTTTCCAAATTTTCAGTATCCTTTTTGAAGTGTGAATACCGGAACTGGACACAGTATTCCAGTAATGGACTCACAAATGCCATATATCCTTTCCCAATTCCTACTTGATATTCCACTGTTTATACATCCAAGGATTGTGTTCACCTTTAGCTACAGCATTGCACTGGGTACATATTCAACTATTATTTATCATCATGACTGCTAGTCCTTTTCAGTGTTGTTGGATTCCAGGATTCCTATCTTGTGCTGTGCCTTACGGAAGTCATCAAGTATATTTTGGCTTGGAAGGATTTTATCTGTAAAAGTCTGTTTCACTGTACACACACAGACTGATGAAGAAAATGTTTCAATCAATGATGATTGACATTTACAGATAGGCAAAGTAAGAAAAATATTGGTTGAGCACTTATTAGAGTTTCACTTAAGGATATTTATTTATTTTTGGCATGTGTTGCTGACAGTTTGCTTATTAATAGTTAAAGGTAAATGTGTCTACAAATTTGGTGGATATATTGGGTCATCTCATCATATAATATCAAGTTCACATGGCAAGACCTTTTCCATAAAATCATGTTGATTTGCACTAATTATTCTACTATCCTTCAATTCTTTGATTGTGTTCCATGTCAGCCTCTGTATGATTTCACCTGAGATGAATATTGATTACTTAGGTCATCCCATTTACCCTTCTAAAATATTGGGATTGCATTAGTTTTTCCCCAGTCCTCTGCAACGTCCCCAGTGTTCCAAGGTTTGTTAAAAATAACATTAATGGTTCAGAGAACTCCTTGGTCAATTCTTTTAATGCTCTTGGGTGCAAGTTATCTAGTCCTGCAGATTTAGAAATGTTTAACTTAAATATTTGCTGTATGGAATCTTCCATAGTTATTGATGAAATAGAAAGTAAGATATGAATGAATCCTCTTGATTCTTTCCAAATGCAGAACAGAAATATTTATTGAATACTTCTTTCTTTTCCATGTCATGATTGACAATTTTACTATCCTTACTTAGGATTTAATTCCCCCCCCCCCCCGATACATTAAGATAATTCCTTATTTTCCTTAACCCTTCTGTCTGTAGATTTTTCCTTGATACCTTTTTATCATCGTTTGTCTGCATTTCCTAACTGCTGATTTGTACTCACTGGTATTCGCTTCCCCACTTTTCCAGTGTTATAGCTCCCTTTATTAATCTGGGTGTTTTTTTAACCAAAGTTTTTTTTATTATTTAGTCTTTTAAGCAATAGCCATTTCCCATCCATATTTTTCTTAAAATTTTTCCTTTCAGTTTTGCTCATGATTGTTTTTAATGTTTGGAAATTGGCCTTTATAAAACACCATTTATAATAATATAATATAATAATATACAACACAACTGGTTTGCAGTATATTCTGTTTGCACATAACTTATGAAATTAGGTTGTGATCGCTTGCTGCACAATAGGGTTCACTTTTATCTTTCCTGACAGAAGACTAATAAGAGCACTCTTGAAACAGAAGGTAGAACAGGACAAAAGCTTATTTTACTCCCAGCCCCAGGATTCATGGTGAACTTTTAGAAAGTTGACATACCCCAAGCTCATAACCTCCAATACCTTGGAGTTGTGATAAATACTGAACTTCATGAGATATTTTAGATAAGAGATAGAGAGCTAAAACAAAGCAAAAAACAAAACAGTGCGACCTGTCTGCCCAGAACTGCTACCATCTTTCAAAACTTTTATTTTGCTATGTATAGATCTCCTGACCTAGGTGAGATTCTGCATTTGCATACATTATATTTCTGCTTTATCCCTCAACTGTTCATCTTCACCCGTTTTGCAAAGAGACCTCTCAGAGTAGTACAGTCTTGCCTAACCTTATGGCTTACTAGTAACTGTCCAGTTGGGACACCTGATTAAATATCCACACAAGAACATGACTAGGTTGGATGCCAGACTTTCTGGCTGGAGAAACGCTTTTCACATTATCTGGTG
The DNA here is from genome assembly GCF_965152235.1 of Eretmochelys imbricata. NCBI lineage: Eukaryota > Metazoa > Chordata > Testudines > Cheloniidae > Eretmochelys > Eretmochelys imbricata. Next base: position 42,274,816 of record NC_135581.1, on the reverse strand, counting down.
TGGGGTGATGGTTTTGGGAAGAGATGAAAAGGGATGTGAACTGAAAGAAGCCATTCATCTAGCACTACAAATACAAGTGACGCTCCAACATCTCCTAGCACTGATCAGTGTAAATAGGGGAACCATAATGTGTTCCTTGCACCAATAAAGTGCTTGTCATGCTTGGGCTGAGAACCGTACTTCATAAAGTTGGATCCTGGGTCAGGTGGTTGACTGAGTAGATGAGAATGGACATGGTAGGCATGGAAGACTGACAACTCTGACCTGTAGAGATGACCCCATCAGGTCAGGTTTATGTAGTGAGGCAATACAGGAAAGTTTTCACTGACTCTCTGCCTGTGCTGTTCCTCTTCTGTGAATAAGTGAAGTATTTCAATGTCTAGGCTGGATAGTTCCACATCTTTTACAGAACTAAACTAATTAAAAAAAAATCAGAACAAGCTTTGCTGCTTGAATTGTGATACATACTGTAACAGGGTCGGGCCAGATGGCTACAGGAGAGTAATAGAAGGCAGATATATTATCCCCAGGCTAAGTAGGTCCCTTTTCCCTGAGTAAGGTAATGGGGAAGGTTCCAGAACAATCAGGAACCTTCTGGAGACCATTAAAACAGGCTGATTAGAACACCTACAGCCAATCAAGAAGCTGCTAGAATCAATTAAGGCAGGCTAATCAGGGCACCTGGGTTTTAAAAAGGCGCTCACTTCAGTTTGGTGTGTGTGTGTGTGTGTGTGAGGAGCTGGGAGCAAGAGTCACTAGGAACTGAGAGTGAGAACGCGGACTGTTGGAGGACTGAGGTGTACAAGCATTACCAGGCACCAGGAGGAAGGTCCTATGGTGAGGATAAAGAAGGTGTTGGGAGGAGGCCATGGGGAAGTAGCCCAGGGAGTTGTAGCTGTCGCACAGCTGTTCCAGGAGGCATTCTAGACATCTGCATTCCACAGGGCCCTGGGCTGGAACCCGGAGTAGAGGGCAGGCCCAGGTTCCAAATGTTTGTGGATATAACTTAAATTGGTTTTCAGCTGGCTTATAGCTATTAAACTTTAAGCGAGGTGTAACCTAATTTAAGTGTGTCCACATAGAGGTTTGCAGTGCTCTAAATGATCAAGATAAGCTGGTGAATTTTGCATGTAGAGAAGACTAGCTAAACTGCTAGAGGCCTGTGGCTTTTGGGCCATCTATGCTGAAAAGTCTCTCCACAGGTAAGAAAATCTGACTGGTCTCAAAAAGATTAATACTTTAAAAAAAATGTTTCATGTAGTACAGCTATATTGCCTTTTATATCAAGAACCCTAGATTTCCATTTAAAATTCATATTCTGTTGTAGTGAATAACTCATTTCTATTTATAAGCATTTGGTTGATTACTTTGACCCCCCCCCCCCCCTCGGGCACCCCGGTAGTAGACACTTGACCAGATCTCTGTAAATCAATTTGTTCAGGATCTATAAGCATCTCATTAACATTTGTTTTCTCTAAACTGTGCTGCAGCTGTTCAACACCTCAAATCTCTGAAAGCTTTTAGAATTGTAAGCATACATTTTGACATTGTGCTTCAAGTGGAAGAACTGGGTGGGTTTTTTCTCTTCCTCATCTTTTTTCCCCATAGTAAAGAACTTCTTTTCAAATTGAATTTCAGGTCTGTGCATACCATTTTTGACTGAAAAAAGCTCAGTTGGAGAAATATTACTTGCTGTTTGAATGAATGACTGAAAGAATGTTCTTCTTTGTTTCATTTGAGCATAATTGTTCTTGATTTCTTCACTACTATCAGTTTTTAGCTGCAGTTTCTGAAACAATGGACACAAGGTATCTTAACTTCTTTCTGTGGTTAAAAAACCAAAACCCACATTGCAATATGTCATTGTGTGCTGCCTGTCCTAAACTGATGTGTTGCAGTCTGCAAGTCAAATGATATTTTATTTCAGCTTGACTAATACGCCTTGTAATGCACAGGGTGACCATGACTACTTGCAGCTTTAGATGATTGATTCTCAGTACAAATGTCATAACAGGTTATTTTAAAGAAGTGTAACAGAAAGGGATTGACGTCAATAATGCTCAGTATTCAAAAGGTAACTTGTAGCAAAAAAAATTAGTTTTTTTTTAAATATTTTTTTAAAAGCCTGTTAGGTTTGTCAATATGGAAATAAAAATGAATTTCATGGGGAGGGGGTGGTGGGAAAAAGAGAAATAGAGATTCCCCAGAAAGAGCAATTAAGTAATTTAAATATTTACATATTTTAAACGCACAGAATTTTGCTTGAATGACAAAGTAAATGCATGTCAGGTGCTCTTAATTTTTGTAGCATTTTTGCCCCCAAGAATTAGTGCTTAAAATGTATTTGTGTAAAGTAGTTAATATTACATTTGTTTTACAAAGTACAATTAAACATTTACACTGACTAACAAAATAATAGAGTTGATATTTGACACTTATTCTTAATATTTAAGAGGTGGGGGAAGTATGTTTTAATTATAAGTACCAGGTAACCCAAACTCAATTTTCCTTTTGGGGAGTGTAATTTAAAATCACAGTGAAGCTGATAAAGTTTTAATAATGCTCAAATTTAGGTTCAAAACTGATTTTACATTTACCTTATCTTAATATAGCATTATTTGCAAACCTTCCTATAGTCCGTCGGCACTGCCTTATAAGAATGACCATGGAGAATCGGTAGTCTGGTTATTGTAAAATGCTGCTTGCTCAACTAGTGTAACCATGGAAACGGGTGATTTGGGATTCCCACAGCGCCCCATCCCCCTCTTTGTATGATACAAATGTCGGAGTGGTGGGCTTTGTGATTAGTTGCATGTAGCTGTTACTACGTGAATGCCTGTGCAGGGCATTGTATATAGGGCTTGGGATTGTTCAAATGGAATTGTACCATTCGATTGAGTGGAATGTTTTGGACTAAGGCCATTGCGTTGGGCCTGGAAGTACAAGTGAAAAGTGAAAAGGCAATACACCATGTATTATACTAGACAAAACTATTCACAGTTCGTGCGGTGTGCTGTAAATGTCATGTTAGCCTTTCTTGCCTTTTCATGGTCTTTTAGGCAGTATTGCTTATCAAGTTGAAACTGTGCTGTCAGACTTAAGAAACATTCTCATAGGATAAAAAGTAATATTAAGAACAGGTTTTAAACCTTACTCTAATGAGAAAATGAGAGGAGTTGTTTTTAACACTGCAATAGTACCTGGAGGCCATGATCAGGGCCTCATTAATACAGGGCACTGTACACACAATAAAGACAGTCCCTGCTCCAAATAGGTGACAATCTAAACAGTTACTCAGATCCTATTCTAAAAGTTCTTCACAAAATGTAACTACCATACAACATATTTGAAGTTAAAATTTTGGAATCAGTTAACCTAGACTTGAAATCTACTCAAATGTCATCTTCCTGAAACCCTGATGCAACTAGATTGGTAGTACAGTCCAAAATTTATAAATGGATTCTCGTCCTCAGTCAATAATAGATCAATAGTCTAAGAGGGAAGGGGTGTTAAACCTTTGTTAAACTTTTGTTACAATTTTAAACTATTCCAGAATGTTCCCTACATAAAAGATACTCTTAACTACTCCTCCATAAAATTTTATATTCATGTTTTCATGGTGTCCTCTTGACTAATATAATTGACTTCTCCTTTGTTTTTATAGTGCTGTTGACATGCCAGACAAGTAACAGGTCTAAACAATAAGGGGATTACAATACAAAGATACAGAAATTAGTACTGTATAAAACACGGGAAGGTAATTGTTCATAGATGGTATACTTCTTGTGGGGGTCAGTCTGATGCCACATGATGGAATTTGTGTGTTTTCAGCTTGTTTTTTTTCAAAGTTATCAAGTTACATGCACAAAACTGTTCAAAGAATATTAACATTGCAAATTCAAGCGCTAAGAAGATAGGAAATGCCAGTATAAAGGTTGCCTGTGCAATATTAATTCGTCCCTCTTGTGCATATGTATTATAATAGTGTCTGTAATTACATGATCACATGCTGTTTTTTCCATAGGACCCTGCCCCATTCAGTGAGAGACTGAGGAGAGGAGAGATTGAGAAGGATGAGGACTGTTTAGGTTAGAAAGAAGAGGCACATAGGAGGTATACAAAATAATTACAGGGATAGGGAAGGTATGTTGGATATTCCTGTTCACTTTGTGTCATAGCACAAAAACAAGGGGATGTCGCATAAGGCTGATAGCCAACCAATGTGCAACTGATAAAAAGAAACATATTTTTACACCAGGCATGGTTAGCTGTGGAACTCACTGCCACAAGGTATCACTGAGGCCAAGGTTTAGGAGGATTCAAAAAAGGTTTAGACATTTTCCCCCCAGGGCAGATTGGCAGAGGCCCTGGGGGTTTTTGGCCTTCCTCTGCAGCATGGGGCACAGGTCACTTGCTGGAGGAGTCTCTGCACCTTGAAGTCTTTAAACCATGATTTGAGGACTTCAATAGCTCAGACATAAGTTAGGGGTTTGTTACAGGAGTTGATGGGTGAGATTCCGTGGTCTGTGTTGTGCAGGAGGTCAGACTAGATGATGGTCCCTTCTGACCTTAAAATCTATGATTCTATGACTAGGAGATTCTTGCAAAGTCACAGATTATCATCAGGGTTGGAAGGGACCTCAGCAGGTCATCTAGTCCAACCCCCTGCTCAAAGCAGGACCAATCCCTAATTTTTGCCCCCAGATCCCTAAATGGCCCCCTCCAGGATTGAACATTCAACCCTAGGTTTAGCAGGCAAATGCTCAAACCACTGAGCTACAGGTGGATGCATAGAATACATTAGACCCTCTTTAGAACAGTCTCCCATAGGACAGCATGCAGGAGAACACAAGTATCTAGAGTGGATGAAGGAATCAACAGAAGTGATTAGGAACATTGAGAGACCAAAGAGAATAGGAGTGAATATAAAGATGATGGCATTGATGTAAGCATAGGTGGAGTAATGGAAAGTTTCTGGTTCAGAATTAGTACTTTGAAATTATTTGGAAGACAAGAAAAGTGTAGATTTTACACATTTTTGTCATGAACCAGTGCCAATCTGTGAGAGATATGTACATGCCTTCAAATTGGCTATTTTGAACAATCTATATGTTGGACTAACTTTATAAAAACCTAGCAGAAGAGTCCTTGCTCTGCCTAGCCAGTCTTGCTCCACTTGCTGTGAAAGGGAGTGGTGGGGGCCTCTGAGTCTGATATGTTGCTTCCTTCCTTGTTTTGAACTTTGAGAGAGCTAGCAATCTGCACTCCCAAGAGGTTGTGTCTTACCCAGCCCACTTGCCTGTCTTCCTAGGAGCCATTCTGCTGTGCCTTCTCTTCATTCTTCACCGTTTGCTGTCTTGGTCATGTGGCAAAGAGCCTTGACCTTCTGTGCCTTACGAAGTTTTGGGTAGGGAGTGGTTTTCAGCCCTGCTTTTTAGTTGACAGCTCCCCTCATATGTGGTATATCTTCCAATGCTCCATATTTGTCTGAACAAAGTACGGAGGGTATTCTCAGTCCTCAGCCTGGAAATGAGAACATTTATTCTCAACTTCAGAAGTCTTAGTAATGCATTTTAGAGTCCACTCTGAAATCTCTATACTAATCTTTGAGGTCACACAGAATGGCTCCCTCAAGGATTGAACTCAAAACCCTGGGTTTAGCAGGCCAATGCTCAACCCACTAAGCTATCCCTCAAGTTGAAGCTAGCAAGAGATGTTAAGAGTAACAAGAAGGGTTTCCTTCAGGTATGTTAGCAACAAGAAGAAAGTCAAGGAAAGTGTGGGTCCCTTACTGAATGAGGGAGGCAACCTAGTGACAGAGGAAAAAGCCAGTGTACTCAATGCTTTTTTTTGCCTCTGTCTTCACGAGCAAGGTCAGCTCCCAGACTACTGCACTGGGCAGCACAGCATGGGGAGGAGGTGACCAGCCCTCTGTGAAGAAAGAAGTGGTTCGAGACTATTTAGAAAAGCTGGACAAGCACAAGTCCATGGGGCCAGATGCGCTGCATCCGAGAGTGCTAAAGCAGTTGGCGGATGTGATTGCAGAGCCATTGGCCATTTTCTTTGAAAACTCATGGCGCTTGGGGGAAGTCCCGGACAACTGGAAAAAGGCTAATGTAGTGCCCATCTTTAAAAAAAAAAAAAAAGGAAGGAAGAGGATCTGGGGAACGACAGGCCAGTCAGCCTCACCTCAGTCCCTGGAAAAATGTTGGAGCAGGTCCTCAAGGAATCAATTCTGAAGCACTTACAGGAGAGGAAAGCGATCAGGAACAGTCAGCATGGATTCACCAAGGGCAAGTCATGCCTGACTAATCTAATTGCCTTCTATGACGAGATAACTGGCTCTGTGGATGAGGGGAAAGTGGTGGACGTGTTGTTCCTTGAGTTTAGCAAAGCTTTTGACACGGTCTCCCACAGTATTCTTGCCAGCAAGTTATAGAAGAATGGGCTGGATGAATGGACTCTAAGGTGGATAGAAAGTTGGCTAGATTGTCGGTCTCAACAGGTAGTGATCAATGGCTCCATGTCTAGTTGGTAGCCAGTATCAAGTGGAGTGCCCCAAGGGTCGGTCCTGGGGCCGGTTTTGTTCAATATCTTCATTAATGATCTGGAGGATGGTGTGGATTGCACTCTCAGCAAGTTTGCAGATGAGACTAAACTGGGAGGAGAGGTAGATACGCTGGAAGGTAGGGATAAGATACAGAGGGCCCTAGATAAATTAGAGGATTGGGCCAAAAGAAGTCTGATGCGGTTCAACAAGGACAAGCGCAGAGTCCTGCACTTAGGATGGAAGAATCCCATGCACTGCTCCAGACTAGGGACCGAATGGCTCGGCAGCAGTTCTGCTAACTTAGGGATTACAGTGGATGAGAAGCTGGATATGAGTCAACAGTGTGCCCTTGTTGCCAAGAAGGCTAACGGCATTTTAGACTGTATAAGTAGGAACATTGCCAGCAGATCGAGGGACGTGATCATTCCCCTCTATTTGACATTGGTGAGGCCTCATCTGGAGTAGTGTGTCCAGTTTTGGGCCCCACAGTACGAGAAGGATGTGGAAAAATTGGAAAGAGTCCAGCGAAGGGCAACAAAAATGATTAGGAGACTGGAACACATGACTTCTGAGGAGAGGCTGAGGGGACTGGGATTGTTCATTCTACGGAAGAGAAGAATGAGGGGGGATTCTATGATGAGATTACTGGTTCTGTGGATGAAGGGAAAGCAGTGGATGTATTGTATCTTGACTTTAGCAAAGCTTTTGACACGGTCTCCCACAGTATTCTTGTCAGCAAGTTAAGGAAGTATGGGCTGGATGAATGCACTAAAGATGGGTAGAAAGTTGGCTAGATTGTCGGGCTCAACAGGTAGTGATCAATGGCTCCATGTCTAGTTGGCAGCCGGTGTCAAGTGGAGTGCCCCAGGGGTCGGTCCTGGGGCCGGTTTTGTTCAATATCTTCATAAATGATCTGGAGGATGGTGTGTATTGCACTCTCAGCAAATTTGCGGATGATACCAAACTGGGAGGAGTGGTAGATACGCTGTAGGGCAGGGATAGGTTACAGAGGGACCTAGACAGATTGGAGGATTGGGCCAAAAGAAATCTGATGAGGTTCAATAAGGATAAGTGCAGGGTCCTGCACTTAGGATGGAAGAACCCAATGCACAGCTACAGACTAGGGACCGAATGGCTAGGCAGCAGCTCTGCGGAAAAGGACCTAGGGGTGACAGTGGACGAGAATCTGGATATGAGCCAGCAGTGTGCCCTTGTTGCCAAGAAGGCCAATGGCATTTTGGGATGTATAAGTAGGGGCATAGCGAGCAGATCGAGGGACGTGATCGTCCCCCTCTATTCGACATTGGTGAGGCCTCATCTGGAGTACTGTGTCCAGTTTTGGGCCCCACAGTACGAGAAGGATGTGGATAAATTGGAGAGAGTCCAGCGAAGGGCAACAAAAATGATTAGGGGTCTGGAACACATGACTTCTGAGGAGAGGCTGAGGGAACTGGGATTGTTTAGTCTGCAGAAGAGAAGAATGAGGGGGGATTTGATAGCTGCTTTCAACTACCTGAGAGGTAGTTCCAGAGAGGACGGTTCTAGACTATTCTCAGTGGTGGAAGAGGACAGGACAAGGAGTAATGGTCTCAAGTTGCAGTGGGGGAGGTTTAGGTTGGATATTAGGAAAAGCTTTTTCACTAGACTGGTGGTGAAACACTGGAATGCGTTACCTAGGGAGGTGGTGGAATCTCCTTCCTTAGAAGTTTTTAAGGTCAGGCTTGACAAAGCCCTGGCTGGGATGATTTAATTGGGTATGGGTCCTGCTTTTGAGCAGGGGGTTGGACTAGATGACCTCCTGAGGTCCCTTCCAACCCTGATATTCTATGATTTGATAGCTGCTTTCAGCTACCTGAAAGAGGGTTCCAAAGAGGATGGATCTAAACTGTTCTCAGTGGTAGCTGATGACAGAACAAGGAGTAATTGTCTCAAGTTGCAGTGGGGGAGGTTTAGGTTGGATATTAGGAAAAACGTTTTCACTAGGAGGATGGTGAAACACTGGAATGCGTTACCTAGGGAGGTGGTGGAATCTCCTTCCTTAGATATTTTTAAGGTCAGGCTTGAGAAGGACCTGGCTGGGATGATTTAGTTGCTCCTTGTTTTGTCATCTGCCACCACTGAGAACAGCCTAGCTCCATCCTCTTTGGAATCCCCCTTCAGGTAGTTGAAGGCTGCTATCAAATCCCCCCTCACTCTGCTCTTCTGCAGACAAAAGAAGCCCATTTCCCTCAACCTCTCCTTGTAAGTCATGTGCCCCAGCCCCCTAATCATTTTCATTGCCCTCCGTTGGACTCTCCAATTTGTCCACATCCTTTCTGTAGTGAAGGGCCCAAAACTGGATGCAATACTCCAGATGTGGCCTCACCAGCGCCAAATAGAGGGGAATACTCACTTCCCTCGATCTGCTGGCCATGCTGCTACTAATGCTCCCCAATATGCAATAACTCAGAGCCATCTCCAGCATTTGGGGATTTGTGCTACTGGCCGTCAATGATGGGCCACATGCCATCTCCTCCATAAATGTATCCAGCTCAGTCTAGATTTTTTTTTGCCCCCACTGCTCCCCTTGGAAGGCTGTTCCAGAACTTCACTCCTATGATGGTTAGAAACCTTCATCTAATTTCAAGTCTAATTTGTTGATGGTCAATTTATAGCCTTTTGTTCTTGTGTCCACATTGGCGCTTAACTTAAATAACTCCTCTCCCTCTCCCTGGTATTTATCCCTCTGAGGTGTTTATAGAGAGCCTTCTTATTATATCTCCTCAGCCTTCTTTTCGTTAGGCTAGACAAGTCAAGCTCTTTGAGTCTCCTCTTATAAGTTGGGTTTTCTATTCATCAGATCATCCTAGTAGCTCTTCTCTGCACTACTTCCAGTTTGAATTAATCTTTCTTAAACATGGGAGACCAGAATTGCGCACACTATTCCAGATGAGGTCTCACCAGTGTCTTGTATAATGGTACTAACTCTTCCCTGTCTCTACTGGAAATAGCTCACCTGATGCATCCTAGGACTGCATTAGCCTTTTTCACAGCCGCATCACATGGACTGCTCATAGTCATCCTATGATCAACCAATACACCCAAGTCTTTCTCCTCCCTCTGTTGCTTCCAACAGATAAGTCCCTAGCTTATAGCAAAAATTCTTGTTGTTAGTCCCTAAATGCATGACCTTGCAATTTGCACTATTAAATTTTATCCCATTTCTATTACTTCAGTTTACAAGGTCATCCAGATCATCTTGTATGATATTCCGGTCCTCCTTCGAATTGTCAGTATCTTCCAACTTTGTGTCATCTGCAAATTTTATTAACACACTTTCACTTTTCGTGCCACGGTCAGTAATAAAAATGTTAAATAAGATTGGTCCCAAGTTCCCTTTCTTTATCTACCTACAGTAACCAACAGAGCCTTTTGTCAAAATATCACACCTAGTCTAAAACAACAAGGCCGTATTTGGTTTATTATACAGGAGGTCAGACTAGATGATCAAAATGGTCCCTTCTGAGCTTGGAATCTATAAATCTATTCTCTGCACCTCACCTTTCTATTTTCCTCTCTCCTTTTGTTCTCCTGTCCTCCATCTTGTCTCAATTCAGTAATTTGTCTGAAATTCGTATATTGTAGGATTTTTAATATTTTCAGATGACGCCTATGTTTATTAAATTACACATTTAATCTGTATTTGTATACACAGATGAGTTTTCTGTGAAATAAACATATTTTTATAAAAAAAGTAAATAAACAAACAATATTTAGTGTTTAGTGATTTACAACCAGAGCTTTATTTGGTATTAAAGCAGGGTTGGAATACACTTATTGTTTTTACAGTGATATCACAATGATGTAACTTTCCGCAAGGTGGTGATTACTTTGACTCAAAATAGCCAATTTTAACTTAATATAAGTGTTATTTTAAACGTGTAAAATGGCTTCTTTTGGAACCCTTCATAGTATAGGGTTCAGCAAAATAGGGTGCAGATTTTTGTTAAGGATAATATAGTTTGTGCTGTTTTTACATTGTTTGAAATGTAACTTGCAGTACGCTGACTTACCCTTTCCTGTTAAGCGTTTGAAAACTGCTGCACCAAAAATCTGGTTTCAGTTAGTACCTCTGCTCATTTTTACTACTCTTTTTAAATTGGGGATGGGGAGGAAGAACCTAGAATGAATACTATACAGAATTTTGTTTTAGTTTGTGGTTACTGAGGGTCTCTGACAGTTTTTAATATAAATTCTTAGTGAGCCACAGCACTGCGTTAACCTCAAATTACATAAAGGAGAAAGCTGTCATTTCCAATTCCAACAGAGGATGAAGATTCACTAAATCTGAATTAACTTTGTTCTGAGGTGACTGTTCTATAAATTGCACCAAAATATAATGTTTGTTCCATTTTATAGATGAAATACCACCTGTACTACACTTTAATGGTTTGTTTTGATCATGTGAATTTTTAAGTCCCCTGCATCCACCCCCTTCTCTCCCCCCCGCCCCCCAGTTTTAAACATTTCTTGACTGTTTTTCTAGCTGCTTCTTGGTCTTGTTGATTTTTATGTGACTCCTGGTAACATGTTGAAAACAAAGGAAACGGAACTACAGTATATGCTTTTAAGGAATAAAAATGCTAATTATATAAACATTTTTTTGAATGCAGAGGTAGTCTTTAGTTTAAAACTGGTAGTATTGTGCCATGGGAACAGTTAAGATGAGTGCTTATCGAATGTGTTAATCATATAACCCAAATATACAACTCAAATACACAACAGTGTAACTTCAGTGGTAAATTGACTATTAAAGCTAATTGTTGCAACTCTGATGAACTCCTCCTGCTGGACGCTCACCAGATCACTGTACTACCCAACCAGTGGATCCTGCATGCTCTTGGCATGCTGGGTCTCATCTTGGCAGAGTTTAGGGCCTCTAGGGACATGCTCCAGGTTCAGAGCCTGTGCTTAACAGTTCTCCTGCCAGTGGTGATCCTGTGGTCTAAGGGCAATCAGCACTAGCTTTCCCAAGCTTACCCAGTGCCTTCTGTATGTTTTTAGAGTCGCACCAAAACTCTGAACTTGCTGGGTGGCTGACTCCTAGAATTACCCTACCTAGAACCCCTTGACATATTACAGTGACCAATTTGATAGGGTACCTGCCTGGAAGAAACAGCAACAAGAACACTTGCAGCTACCTCAACAGTCACTGGCACTGCAAGATCGCTTGCTGGTACCATGTGTTCCCTCGATACCTGAGAAGACCCAAGAAGAGTGGGACCCACCAGAAAAAGAAGGGTTGCTCCCTTCTGTCAAGTCCTCCTCTTCTTTGTCCCCTGAGGAGGTGGTAATGCCTTCTCTTAGATTACTTTTAGGGCCTACCAGAGCTTAATGAAGTGTCTAGCAGAGTCTTTCCAGATTCCTTTAGAGAGGATCTGGGAGTCTCATCATTCCCTGGTGGGCATTTTGTATATCACTCCCCAGGGTAGGATCACCTTACCCATCAATGAAGCACTGTTATCAACTGTACATAGTCTATGGCAAACGCCTGCCACTGTTCCATTCACTTGCAAACAGGCAGATAAAAAATATGACATTCTGGCCAAGGGAATGGAGTACTACTTCAAGCCCACCGCCAACTCTCTTAACGTCTATATCTCCTGGGTGGGAAAAGCTATTTGTTGGCTGGTCTTCATTTTCTAGTTGCAAACTTCCAGGCCTTGAAATCAAAATACGATTTTAACAACTGCTCAAAGTATACTAATTTTATTGAACAGCTGCCACAAGATCATGGGGAATAATTTCAAGCCTTAATTTGGAGGGTCAGTGGATCATGAAAGCTTCCCTGCAGTCTGCCTTTGATGCTGACATGGCTTCATGGTCCTTAACCACCACAGTAGATGCGGAATGAGCGTTCTGACTCCAATCTTCTGGTCTCCTGAGGGAGGTCCACAGTATTTTGCAAGACCTCCTTTTTGAAGGGCCAGAGCTCTTTAGTGGTGAGCTGGACTTCTCCCTCCACTCCTTTAAAGACTCAAGGGCAACATTGTGATTGTTGGCAATATGTGTGCCTGAAACAGAGATGTTTCAGTAAGTCTCAAATGGCACAATGCTCCCGACTATTTCAGGTCTACGGAGTCCTAAGGAGATCCAGACCTCAGAAAAGAGGACCAGCATCCTGCAAAACTGCCCAATCACCATCTTCCTCCAAGCAACCATTTTGATAACTGGGTTGAGGGCCTCAAACAATCTCTTCCTCCAGATCTTCCAATACATGATTCCACCACCCTCCCTCCTTTCGGAGACCATCTGTCACTCTTACTACATGTTGGAAGCTCATCACCTCAGACAAGTGCATCCCAGATGTGGTAACCACGGGACATTCCACCCACCCTTAATCTCCTTTCCCGGGACACATCTCATGAGGATCTCCTAAAGCAGGAATGCCAGTTCCTTCTGCATCTGGGGCAATTGAGCCAGTTCCCCCTGAATTCATGGGAAGAGGCTTCTGTTCCAAATCTTTCCTGATTCCCAAAAGAGGCGGCAGCTGGAGGTAGATATTAGACCTCATGAACCTTAACACCTACATCCTATCCCAGCAGTTCAGAATGGTGATGTTAGCTACCATAGTCCCATCCCTAGATCTGGGGGACTGGTTTGTCACCCTTGACCTCCAAGTTTTCTACTTTCATCTTGCTATCCATTCCTCCCACAAGTGCTTCCTGCATTTCATCGTGGGCGCACAGTGTTACCAATACCATGTCCTCCCCTGTAGGTTCTCCATGGCCTTGAATATCTTTGCAAAGTGATAATGGCTCACCTATATCAATGGGGCATTGTGGTCTTTCCATATTTAGATGATTGGCTCCTCAAGACCAATCTGTGCAAAAGACCTAGTTAGCAACCACCAAGGCCCTAACCCTATTTCAGTCTCTGGGCCCCTATGTCAATCTATGTTAACAGCAGTTCAGTGAATAGACTTCATTGGAGCCATGCTATACTTTTTAATTGCTAGGGCTAACCTGCGCAAGGAGAGATTCTCCACTGATCTCTACATCACAGCCTTCAAACAATCACAAGGACCTGCCTACAACTCCTGGGCCACAGGTCTGTCTCCATGTTCATTATGCTGCATGTGAAATTGCACAGATGTCCTCAGGCATGATTAAAGACTACACCACAAACAGACACAATAATTCTGTACCGATCATTGTACCTGTGTGAGTACTGGACTCTCTCAGGTGGTGGAATGACCCACCAAAGGTCTGTTTGGGAACCCCATTCTCACAATCATCACCTTCTAAAATCCTCATGACCCACATGTCATGTTCTGGGATGCAATGCAGATCAGGGAAGGGATATGTCACTGCCTACCCTGTAATGCTGTGTGCCTCACCATGTGTTGCTGTTGTAGCTCCCAACCTGGGCTGCTCACAACCAGCCTACCATCATGCAGGTTACACCCTGAGTGTCTGTGTATAGCTGCAACCCTGGTCCAGCAGCTCTGATCTCAACAGCTTGCCAACAACACACCAGGCAGACTCTGCCTTCTACCAGCCTTGGTTCTTACGTGCAGGGTAACCCCAAAACGCTCCCAATCCTGGATTTTCCCAAAAATGTGTGTCTGCAATGTCTTTCCCTTTCTTGACAGTTCAGATATTAAGGTTCATTGCCCCTGTAAGGAGTCAACAGTTTGCTATGTTAACTGGAGTTTCCAAACAGTTCAGTTAAGTACAGCACTGGATTGATTTAGTTCAGTGGTTCTCAAACTTATTTGATTGGGACCCCCTTCTTTGTGTCTGTAGTCTTTTATGCGCCCCCCCCCCCCCCCAAATAAAATACATATACCGCCACTCAGCTCTGGAGGCAGAGTGGAGAGCAGTGGCTGCTGACTGGGCAACCGGCTCTGAAGGCAGCACTGTTCTAGTAGGAGCACAGAAGTAAAGGTGGTTAATGTGAAAAGTGATATTCCTCAATATCACTTTTCACATTAGACTTAGCACCCCATTGCTATCCTTACTTTTGTGTTGCTGCTGCTGCCCTGGGGTGACAGCCAGAGCCCCACAGCATTCAGATGAGGGATTGGGAGTGATGGAAGGGGAGCCCAAGTCCAGGTGGTGGGGCGTGCACGACCCTTCTGCATGAGCCCCAGCCACCTGAGGCTGACACCCAGAGCTCTTTAAAACAAAAAACCAAACAAACAAACAAAAAAAGGGGCACACAGCTCGCGCCTCCCTTGACACATTCCCCTGCCTGGTATAAGGTTAGAAATGGTTACCAGCAAATAAAAATGAAAACGCATCTAAAAATCTCAATCTTAATCTCGCAAGGTTTGGTTCAAGGCTTTGTTCAAGATGGTCTTTCTCACCCAGTCTTCCAGCAAGATGGCGATTGACCCCGTCCTCAGTCAGGATCTCTCCCAGAGGCCTAAAGGTGCTCGTGCCTTTGTCTTAGGTGCAAAAAAATCTCCTGGAGTTTTCTGCCTCTCTTTTATAGTCCAGTGTACCTTTAAAGAGGATTCTTGTGAAAGTTACCCTTCAAAGTAAAGTTTATCCAAGCAGTAAGGAAGGAAATATGGAGTCTGGTGGAGAAGGAGGCTCCATGCTCTTTCTTCCCATAGAGCATATTTCATACAAAGATAATTACAATGGTGTGTCTGGTGTGAATACAGGAGTGCTTTTGGTCACACCACCTCTCTGCTTGGGTTGTGGGGGAGAGAGGGTGTATCTGTGAGCTGCCACAGCACAGGGAAAATAGTTCTTACTGCGTTACATCAACAAACTGGAACCAAGGACAGTCTGCTATGCATGTGAGCACTTTCTCTATGACGTAGAGGGGTAATGTTAGACAACAGGGCAGCTACACTACAAAAACTGACAAGAAGGAGCAAGATCTGAATCCTTATGCGCAGAGTCATTGAAACTGAAGCTGATGCTGCTCTCATCACATAGCTATTTCTGCAATTTACCCTGAGCAGGATCTTCTATCTGAACTGCAAGTGACAACTCAACTACTCTGTTTTCCACAGCATCTGCCAAATGTGGGGCCTCCTGAAGGTGAGCCTCTTTGCAACTTCAACCAGTGCAAGGTGTTATCCCTTCTGCTCCCAAGAAGGATATGGCACTAATCCTTGGGCGATGCTCTAGTAGTACCCTGGCCCAAAGTCCTGCACTGCATTTACCTGCCTACACCTCTGATCCTCAGGACCTTGCTCAAACTGAGAGAGAAAGGGGTGAGGGCTATCCTGACTGTGCCCTCATTGCTGAGGCAGTTAAAGGTACTCGACTCTACTTCATCTTTCTGTGGCAGTGCTTCTCTGCCTTCCCATCACAAGACTCAGGCACCATAACCTAGCCCAACCTTTTGTCTCTGAACCTGAAGGCTTGGCTCCTGTTTGGTTCTCAGACATAGAGTTAAACTGCTTGGCCAGTGTTCAGTCAGTCCTTCTGTCTAGCAGGAAACTGACTTGTAAGACTTACCTGCAAATGTGGAAATGGTTCCATTCCTGGTGTTACCTCTGCTCTTTGCAAGCTTCAGAAGCTCCACTCAAGGATCCTAGATTACCTGTAGGACTTAAACACAAAGTCTGTCAGTGAACTTAGAGTACACCTGGCTGCCATTACACCCTTCTACATGCCTGAGTGGCCAAATTCCTTATGGAGTTGTACAACTTATTTCCCCTTCTCCAGAACCCTGCTCCTACATGGGACCTTAATCTGGTCCTCAATGCCTTGAGGGACCCCTCTCCCCATTTGAACTGATGGCCACCTGGTGCTCTTTCCCTGCTCTCCCGCAATAATTAATTTCTAATAGCTATCACCTAGGCCAGAAGGATGAGAGAACTTGGGGTGCTCATAACAGACCCCACCATACACTACCTTCTACTGGTTTCAGAGTAGCAGCCGTGTTAGTCTGTATCTGCAAAAAGAAAAGGAGTATTTGTGGCACCTTAGAGACTAACAAATTTATTTGAGCATAAGCTTTCGTGAGCTACAGCTCACTTCATTGGATGCATTCAGTGGAAAATACAGTGGGGAGATTTATATACACAGAGAACATGAAACAATGGGTGTTACCATACACACTGTAACGAGAGTGATCAGGTAAGGTGAGCTATTACCAGCAAAGGGATGGGGGGGAGACGACGACTTTTTGTAGTGATAATCAAGGGGGGCCTACTGTGACAGATCATGCTATGTCCCCATCTTTCTCCATAAAGTTCCATTGGAATTCCATTGGAATTTCATATCAACCAAGATATGAAATTTACCAGTATTTTATAGTTTACTTTATATAAAATATAAAGCCTGATCTTGAGAGAGGAAGCAACTCCCCACACACTAGATATGAGGTGGCCCCTCACCTATTACCTCAACAGGACTAATACCATTAGTTCCTCTTCCAGACTCTTCATCGGTTCAAGAAAGGATATAAAGGACCACTAGTTGCCACTCAGAGACTTTCTAAGTGGGTTTTGGGTTGTATCTTGACATGCTATGATGCAGCTGGGATAGGGTCATAGAGTGACAGCCCACTCCATGAGGACTCAGTCCACTTCTGTATCCTTAAGGATGTCCCCATAACAGAAATCTGCAGGGCTGCAACCTGGTCCTCAGTTCACACATTCTCCAAACTTTACAAAATCATACCAATGACCAGAGCTGACCCACTTTCGGCAATTCAGTCCTCTGAACTGTTCTGGATTTGTGCCTCAGCACCCACCTCTATGTTGAGATACTCATGGGAGTCTCATACAGTGGAGCACCCATTCAAGACATATACTTAAAGAAGGGGGAGAGGTTACTTTCCTTTTCAGTAATTTGAATTCTTCAAGATGTTTTGTCCCTATGGGTGCTTCACCTCCTGCTCTCCTTCTCTTCTGCTTCAAAGTCTTTCAGGTTTCATGGTTGAGAAGAACTGGGGGAGGCCTGGGACGGAAGTGATGAATGCGTCACTTCTGGGATGTTGTCACTTCAGAGACCCACTGTGCCGGCTCGCGGGGCCCCCCAAGGTGTGCCTAGGAGCCCTGTGGCCTGCTTGGGTGACTCTATTGCCCCCCCCCCCCCCCCGTCAGCAGGCCTGATTCTTGTTCCAAAGGTAAGTGCTGCAATTGCAGCTCTGAGAAAGAAAAGTTCTTGCTGCAGAGCTAGAAACATTTATTTTTTAGAAAATGTTTTTTTTTTTTTAAATGGCAAAAGAAGTGACCTTCAAAAGTCATTACACATCAAGGGCTTCTGTAGAGTGCTTAATTTTATTTGTTGCCAGGTTTGTGTGTGTAACTATTGAGGGAGACCAGTAACTGGTGTTATGAGGGAAGATTTTTGGTTAATTCAGCTGGTTGCTGTGCTTTGCAGCATGGAGCTCTATTAATTATTGACAGGGCTAGCTCAATCCAAAGCTTCTGCACTGCTGTAGATCTGTCTAATTTACCATCCAGCATAGTGCTGAGAGAACAGAAATTAATGATTTGATTCTTACTACCTGTGTGAATGATATATAAAGCTGGAAACACTGCTTGGGAAAATGTAATTTAAATAAGGTAAGCGAGTACAAAGAGGCTGACAGCATATGATGAAGTGTTGATTTCTTCTCCACTTTTAGTTACAAGTTTGGATTTTAACCAGAGACATTCATACTGGCAAGCTGGTAAAGCATTAAACCAGCTTCAGGGGGAGGGATAGCTCAGTGGTTTGAGCATTGGCCTGGGTTGTGAGGGGTTGGGGAGCGGGGTTTGGGGCTTGCCCGCTCCCCAGCTGGAATGCCGGGCGGACAGAGTAGGATAAGCCCCTGCACCCCAACCCTGCTCCCTAGGTGGAACGCCAGGTGGGTGGAACAGGGCAAGATCCCACTCCCCGGCTGGAATGTTGGGCGGGCGGAGCGGGGCAAGCCCCCGCGCCCCGACCCTGCTGCCTCGCAGGAGCGCTGGGCGGGCAGAATGGGGTAAGCCCCCGTACCCCAACCCTGCTCCCCGGCAGGAGCACTGGATGGGCAGGTGGAGCGGGGCGAGCCAAACAACTTTATCCTGGAACGTTGAGTGACTTCAAACGAGTATGTTCTCTAATAGATCAGCAACCTAATAGCGAAACAGTGTTAACCAGGATGACTTTAAGTGAGGAGTTTCAGAGTAGCAGCCGTGTTAGTCTGTATTCACAAAAAGAAAAGGAATATTTGTGGCACCTTGGAGACTAACAAATTTATTTGAGCATAAGCTTTCGTGAGCTTACGAAGTGAGCTGTAGCTCACGAAAGCTTATGCTCAAATAAATTTGTTAGTCTCTAAGGTGCCACAACTACTCCTTTTCTTTTTAAGTGAGGAATTACTGTATTGAAAAATTCTTACAGCCATTTAATTTAGAAGCTCTAGTACTTCCTGTCTTTGGAGCAGGGACTTTCAGCTTGGCAAGAGGGTGGCACTGGTATCGAAGTGTACATTTTGCTGTTTGTTTGTTTTTTGTTTTTTTTTAAAATACCTGCTCAAATTTGGCAAACTTATAAGCCTCTAAAGCATTTGTGGTAGTCACAAGATTGGCAGTGCTCGGGGACTGGGACAATGAGCCAGAAGGGTAGCTGTGAAACTGGGGTGGGGGATGAGATCAGGAAGAGATGGGTTGGGGTGGAAGGAGTCGGGCTTGGAGGAATGGGGCAGAAGGGTCTATTACCAGTGGAACACACTTCTCTTTAAAACCTGGAATAGAACACAGGATTTCTGTGACTCAGTATTCCTTGGCTATCAGTAAACGTATATGAAACAGACTGGCAAAATGTATTTTTCCTTTTAGTGGCTGGTCACATAGGCTGGCAACCCACTACTTTTACTTACCCTGTTAGCTGAAGGGGTAGAGGTCTGTGCTGTTAATATAAAGGTTCTAACCTTGCTGATGACCCATGTGGAGGTCAGTATGGTTCCATGTGATTTAATGTCTTTTTTTTTTCCAGTTTGCTTTTAAAAAAAACTTAAGGAATTACATACACAAAAATGTTAAAGGAACATTAAGGGTGCAAAGTCAAGAACTCAGAATTAGGAAATGCCACAGGTAAGGTTACCTGTGTAACCTAAACTTGACCCCCTTTGCTCGTATTCATAACGATACAGTCTTTAGTTTCGTGATCGCATAGTGTTTTTTCCACAGGGCCCTTGCCTCATTCAGTATAGAAGATGGATGGTGCTCAGGGAGTGAATCAGGATTGTGTAGTGAATGAGACTGTGTAATCTGCCTTCTTTGTTGCAGAAGTTGGAAGGTATGTAGTGCATGAGGCGGAGGATACTAGAAAGAGAAAGGATGATGGTCTGATGGTTACGGCAGTTAAATATCACCCTGGAGAACTCAATTGTATTCCTGCCTCTGCCACAGAGTTCTTTTGTGATGCTGGGCCAGTCACTGAAACCACACTTTTCAAAAAGGCCACTAATTGTGTGTCCCTCACTTTCTGGGTGCCTATCCAGAGCACTGGGGCCTAATTTGCTGAGCATTCAAAGCTGTAATTGAAGTCAGTGGGAGCTGTGCTCTGAACAAGTAAAGTGCTATAAAATATGAAGTACTCTGAAAAATCAGGCCCTAGGTGTCTCAAATTGTGCACCCAAGATTAGTGTATGCTTTTGACCATAACTTGTGTGCCTCAGTTCTCATTCTATAAAATACCTCCATCTTGCCTTAGAGGTATGTGATGAAGATGAATATTTTTAAACTATTCAGTTACTCTGGTGATTGGCACTGTAGAAAAACCCATGCGGAAATTAATAATTTTCTATTCAGAGCAAGGTTTGCATGCTGTGCAGTAAATAAGGCATGGGGACATATGCTATATGATGAGGATAACTTGAAATATTAAATAGGTATTCATTTAGTGAGCATCATCTGTCCCGAGTGGGGCAGGGTTCCTGTGGAAAAAGTATCATAATGCATATGTGCTAGTTGGCCAAATTACAGTTGCATGGGCAGCCTTAATTGTGGCATTTCTTAACTTTTGAGTACTTGAGTTTGAAACCTTAACATTTAAAAAATATTTTTATATTTAAGTATGTTGAAGAATCCATTAATTTCCTATTTACATAGTACAGAAGACTGTGGTCTCAATGTATTGACAATTGAATTTTAATACAAAACTTTTATTAAAATTGTAATGATATCCTTTCAGGTTCTAATGACCTATTGCAATATTACTGCAAGTCATATCTTCCTTAGTTTGTGATTTAAAATGGCATAATCTGTCTACGCACTAGCACCAACAGAGTTCAACTGCTGTCACTAAATGTAGTCATAGGTTTATGCAACAATATTGTCATGAATTTAAAAATCATTAGGTTTTATTTGGTGAAAATGTAGTATTGCTAATGTTTCTAGCAAACATACCTAGTACACAAGCTGATCTGTTTTGATTAATTCAGCCTTATATTTCTGTAAATGTTACTTGGGTGTTTTATTTTCACTGTTTTTGATAAAAAATAGCATCATCAAAATCATCATAAATACATCATCAAAACACATGCTAAGTACTGAAGAAAAAAGTGTTACAGCAGCTGAGTTAAGCTACAACATACAGCATATCTCACGTTTGTGCTCTGCATAACACCATAGGCATTGTGGAGTTTCAGCATTAGGTTGGGCATTCTTGGGCGACATTGAGATGTGCTCGGGGGGCCTTTGAATTTGTACCCCTACAACTTTGCTGCTTGTTCAACTGCAGCTTTATGCTTGTCTGAATTTTGTTTTTGTTTTAAAAAAACAAGACTTGAAAAGTTCGTGCCAGAGACTACATTTTGTGAATGCCACTCTTCAACTGTTTTGTAACTGTGGGTGGTTCCCTTTACATCCATTTGACAAGGTGCTTGAGTACCTCATTCATCAATTCTACCTTGGACTGCATGTCCATAATGAAATTTGCTAGTACATATGAATTTCTTGAACCAACAAAACACATTTTGTATTTCCTATATATCAAAGTGGAATTTCTAATAATTGTAAAAGTACATTTCATGTAGCTGGATGCGTCTTCAATGTAGTATAAATAATGGATGCAAACTACTTGAGCTTTTTAAGTCAATAGTGAAGATTTATTTATGGGATATAAAATATAATAGTACTATTGATCAAAGCTGAGGAATGGCTAGGACAAAATCTGGAAAAATTTGATCATCAGGAAAGCTTTAGAAAGGAAAATTTTATCAAGTTTTTTCCTTGTCTGTATTGCTCACCTTATTTGTATAAGACTTCAACATTTTTATTTGCAAGTTAGGTTAGAAATGCGCATAAGATGAATGTGTACTGGCGCCAAGAAGCATTAAAGCATCTTCTACCAGACATGGACATCGGGTTGCCAATGGACAACGATTTTGGCCTTTGATTCCTGCTGATTATTGTCAAATCAGTGATTAATAAAGTTACAACTGTTCATGATTTAATGAAAAATGAGACCTTACTTTGCACATATCAAAGACCTGGTGTGATGATACTGCAGGATCTCTTTTGTCATAGTTAATTCCATAGTTAATTATTTGGGACAGCATTAACTGAAGAGAGAACAACAAGGGAGTGGTGTGACTGTTTACACCCATCCTGAAACGTAGAAGGTATCCTGCCACAAAACTAAATAATCATATTAATACAGCCATCCAGTGGATGAAGATTGTGTATCCATGCTGCTGCTGCTCTGTCATCTGCCTTGTTACAGTTGATCACTAGTAAAGTTGCCTTGTCTGCAGACCACACCAGGAGTAGACAGAGCTGCTCAGGTGGCTCCTTTTTACCTTGCAGAGCATTCTCAAAGGATGTTGTCCCTGCTGAGAGTGCCCTCAGGAAGCACAAGTTCTGTAAAATCCATCTCGTCACATCTCCTGTTCAACTTGTATATTATATGGAACAGTTACAACAAGATAGAGGTTGAACTGCCTTCAGTGCGCTGATGACACCCAGCTCTATATTCAACTAGTCCAGTCAAAGTAGCTGCTTGTCTAGCCCAATGTGTGAATCAGATTGGGGCATGGATGAGAGCTAGCTGGTTATAACTCCATCCAGAGAAGGCAAAGGATGTGGTAGGTTTGGGGAAACGGCTGGAAGAAATGACTGAGATTGTCTCTGTAAATATTCGCCTACCATTTTTTGGGCAGTTCTGCAATCTAGGAGCCTGGTTGGACTTCAGCTGTTACTAGAACAGGTAGCAACCATAGTCAGATCAGCTTTTTCCATTTACATACTGCCAGGTTACTTTCCTTTCAGTTGCAGAACTTCAGCAACATCCGTGCCTTTTGTCCTAGTCAGATTAGACTTCTGCCGTGTGTTCTGCATTGGGCTACATCTTAAATCCATCTGGAAACTGAAGATAACATAGAATTCAGTGGCTTGCTTGTTACAGGGGGCATGTTTTCAGGAGTACATGACAGTAGAGCATCTGGATCTGCACTGACTATTTGATACCAAGTAGAATTTAAGGTATAAAGCCCTAAATGACTTAGGACCGTCTCTCCCTGTCTCATAAACCCACAATTACAGCAGTGGGGGAATGTCAAACTGAAGCCCGACTCATGTAAAGGGATGGCAGTGCATTCCCGCAGCTTTCCCATATCCTAGTTTGCTGATCTTCAGGGCCTGCTGCCAGACCCATTTATTTTTCCTTTGTTGGGAGGACTCTGGGAGATTTTAAAGATCTTACATATGTTTTCAGCTATGTGGTGATTGTCATTGGAAGAAGGGGATTACTTGGGATTACTTTAAAAATATACCAGAGAGCACTGAGGGTCAAGGATAGGTACTTCTCTTTATGAACAAATTTTATAAATCAAAATAAAAGGAATTATAGGCTCGAAAAAGCACGTGTAACTAACAGAGAAATGCAAACCCCCGGCATGTTGAACATACAGATCTTTGCAAAGACTTGTTAACAGGTGATGAAGTATTTGGTAGGAGCATTTGCTGTATTATAGTTTTTCAGTAAACTCAATTTAAAGGTTAAGGCAGAACTTGAGCTGTCACATATAACTGCTGGTAAGTCACCGTAGTGATAGATTAGTGGACTCTGAAACTTGTTTGTCTCAGTTTTTTCTCAGAAACAGCATGTTGACTAATCCGCTCTCACATTAATGTTTAGATCTTAGCAGTGATTGTCACTGCAAGATGATATATGTAAGTAAACTTATATAGGCAGTCTGTAGTGCGTGTTTTTATATTGAGGGAATACATGATGAGATAATGTGGTATAAAGTTTTTTTCATAGGCACTCACTTGGGATGGCTGCATTACTTGCAAATGGCAAAAGCCAAGGGCGAATTACCTTCTGGCACTTGAATTGAGGTACTAAAAGATACAGGTGTATTAATTGTGAGTTCTGTGGCATTTAGTATGTCACTTATTAAGTTCATTACATTATTCTACCTGGCAGCACTTTGTATTACTCCTGGGGGAATTCTGTGCCACTGCACAATGCAGAATTTGCACGGAATTAATGTTCCGTACAGAATTTCCTTTTCCCTCCACAGTATTGGCGCTGAAGAGCTGCTGGCCACCACTAGGGGCCACTGAATGCAGCAGAGCCCAGCTCATCAGCTTGCAAATAAAAGACACTGCTGGGGGGAGGAGCTGGAGGGTTCCTGGCAGCTGCAGTTCCTGGCACAGCTTGAAGGAAAGAGGTGATGCGCAGGAAATGCGGTACAAGCCTGGGACCCAGAATCAAGCTGTTTCTCCCTCTAGATCCCTGGGCTTGGGGGGGGGTGGAGGGAGATGCAAGTGTCTGAGCCAGGGGGGTGCCCCATGGCTGGGTTTTGGGCGGGGGAAGGGAGCAGAGAAACAGTAACTGGACTGTCATAGAGGTTTCTTTAACTCTCTTCTCCTGGGGGATTTTTTTTTGTCTGTATTGTTAGACATAGTTGCTGACAGGTATTTTATAATAAATTACCAAAATAATTGAAAGTGGTGTGTGTGTGTGTGTGTGTATATGTATGTATGTATATATACAGTGTTATTTTGACAAATACAATATGCAGTATTTTGCACAGAATTTTAAAATGTTAGTGTAGAATTCCCCCCGGGAGGGTTGTATATATTCAGTTAAGAACTCAAATAACCCTGCCACCTAATGAAACTCACATTCTACAGTCTTCTGCAGCCCATCCACACTTCTTCTCTCCCTCCTGAAAGCAGCGTAGAACTTGGCAGTCATCTGCAGCTCCTCTCACCATCCTAAGTGTCCTCCATTTGTCTTAAAATAATGCAGTTTTAGAAGTGGTGTGTGGTGGTGTTTCCAGTACTGAATAAAATTAACTTTCATAGGAAAAATAATTTACCAATTTGGTTAATTTAAAGATTTTTGTTAGGCTTTCCACAAGATGGTTTACATTTATCGTTTCCACAGAGCATAAAACAAGTGAGAAACAATCCTTTTAAAAATGTCCTCTAGCCGAAGTGGCTCTCTGTGATTTCTTGGGAGATGGGCGGGTATTGTGAGAATGTAAAATTTCTTTAGGTGGGAGGATGTATGACACACTAACCTGTCTGCTCCTCTTCTGCACTCCCCCACGTTGTGGCCATGTCTAACATGCATGTTAGAATTCTGGTGTAGACAACACTGTTGTACTTTAATACAGGTTGGTATGACTATGAGAATGATCTGCAGCAAGGAAGCAATCAGTACAATAATAGCAGAAATGGTAGGATGGCAACGCCTAGTCTTTCTAAATACTTGACTGATATTCAGTAACCCAGATTCCTCCTGGGGATCAAGCAGGGTATAGCATTGCATATTTAGAAGAAAAATAATTATAAGAGTGCTAAAAAAGCACCTATCTGTGTTTCAGGTGACCTTCACATAACTGAAAAAGACATCATTAGTCAACGTTTCTCAAATGCGGCTATTGGGCTTTTCTTGCAGCTACAGCCTTCTGCGCAGTGATATGTTGGGGGAAGGGGCAAGGCAAAGCAGTGGCCTCTCCCCAGGTGTTGGGCCCTGTCCCCCTATGGAGGCACAAATGGTAGAGCAGACTGAATGAGAGTTCACCTTCCTGGGGGAATTTTAGAATAAATTCTGGGGTGGTAGTTTAGTGAGCATGTGATCTAATCATAGGTATGTGATCAGTTGCACAGCTATGTAAAATGTATTTAACACCTGTGCAGTTTGTTACGTGGATATCACCTCCATGTATGTAATATTAAAAAAACCCTTTCTTTATTGTAGCTATCAAACTATGTAGATTTTTAATTATAATAATGGATATTAGAAGATTCATAGTGTATGCATGTGGAAGATTTTCTTTTAGAGTTTCAGAGCTTAAGAGATAGCTTTGACCGTCTCCAGAACTCTGCCATTAAAAGGACCCTTCCCTACACTCGTTACTGAACATGCTGTCTGAGTTTAATACATTTTTTGGTTTTATGTGCAGAAACACTCAACTGTGCTTGAGCTGGTGGCTTCCCCATCCAAGCATGAGTTCACATAGGTTGTAGTGTATCAAAATGTAACCTTTTCTTTCGTGAATAAAAGCAACCAAAAATTACACTCACAATCTAGCCCAATACTTGTTCCGTTTGGCTGTTCCAGGGTTCCTTCCTCAGCCCATGTCTTATGTCACCTCATTTCTCTAGAAAGCTATTCTCACTTCCCCTATCTCTGGATGGTGTAATCAACCACCTGTAAACAGAAGTCATCAAAATACATTTGCTAGGAGAATCATTACTTGATCCTAAATATGGTGGCCAGTTAAACCCTGACCATGTCGACGAGAAATACCAGCCAGACACCTGGCAAATAATTTACTGTAGTACCTCAGAGCCCTCCTCATCTAGTGTCCCATCACCAACTGTTGGGGATATTTGCTACTACCAGTCGCAGATTGTCTACATGCACTGTAGGGAGTCCCATCATACCGTCCCCCTCCATAAACTTATCAAGCTCAGTCTTGAAGCCAGTTAGGTTGGCCCCTCCCCACCCCCCCCACCAAAACAGAAATGCACTCTCCTGAAGGTACAGGTCTTTGTCCTCACAGTTGTCTCTGCTGAAACATTTACGCTTGATCAGATCCCATCTTTGCTGATCCGTAGTGACCGATATCTTAGGTTTGGCTCCAGTAAAGGAGGCACATACCTGCATCAGAACTTTTACAGGCTTTTTAACCCTTGTTAGGGTTGGAACTGAGACTGGTCAGCCAGTGCCCACGGATCCCTGTGTTTCAAAATAGTCAAGTTTAGCTGCTAATCCTTTCTGAAGTAGCACAGCTTGAAGGAGATTCTGACCCTACTTTCTGGCCCTGGAGATATTGTGCCATATGCAGCACCTTCAAGAAGGCAAATTACCTTCCCCGCAAGCAGGCCAAGCAGCTCACATTTGTACCCAAAACAGGATACACAGCAAGCAGGGCAAGAGAAACAACTCTAGAACCCTCGTTCTGTGTCTACAGTTCTGACATATTAGAACCAAAGACCCATGCCAGAGCATGACAATCCTTATGCACAAAAAAATAAAAATAAAGAACTGACTATATCCTAATTAAAACTGTGATGGTGGCAGCATGAGCGAAGAGCCTTTCCAATGAATCTGGGTCCAAAGACCTCACAAGATTCCTGGTCAACTGCTACTGTGGCTGGAAGGAACTGAGGCAGTTGATAGGTCACATACCCTTTTCATAACTACACCTCTGAATGCTGAAAACCTAGTGGGGAGGGAGGCATACAAGAGCACTTTAACAGATCCTTCTAATAGAAATGTCCACTGGTCCAAGCTGCACCATAGGTGCATTCTAAGAGTCGGAATTGCAAAGTCTACTCAAAAAGAACCTTAATTATGACCTTAGACTTCTTCCAAGAACATGCAACACCACCCATCTAACTTGTGCACATATGTCAACTATGACTATTTGGTGATGTCATAATTGCTGTTTTGCTTTACACTGTCATTGACAGTATGTGTGTGCTGATGCAGACATCAAGGTATGTTATTGGCATCTCCTTTGTCAAGTTTACTTTGTGGAGAAAGTCACATTTCAACAACTTTAATCCTTTCTAAATGAGGCTTTTGTTGACAGATTTATGTTAAATTATAAAACAAGGTGTATAAACTAAGCGCCATTTGGATGATAAGAGAACAAAACCAGCCTCTATAGAATTTTATGCTACAACAACCAATTTTGTCCCAGAGAGAGACGTCAAAAAAATTGTTTCTCTCTATTCACTACAACCCCCAAAAGAATCACGTTTCACCAAAGAGCAAAGCAAGAGAAATTTCAATCTAAAGGGTAATTTTTTTTAATATAAAGGTCTGAAAACTGGCTTTTATAATAGAACTGAAAAAAGAAAAGGAGTACTTGTGGCACCTTAGAGACTAACAAATTTATTTGAGCATAAGCTTTTGTGAGCTACAGCTCACTTTGCTGTAGCTCACAAAAGCTTATGCTCAAATAAATTTGTTAGTCTCTAAGGTGCCACAAGTACTCCTTTGCTGTAGCTCACAAAAGCTTATGCTCAAATAAATTTGTTAGTCTCTAAGGTGCCACAAGTACTCCTTTTCTTTTTGCGGATACAGACTAACACGGCTGCTACTCTGAAATCTGTCATAATAGAAGTGGTTCCTCAGCCACAATGCTGCAACATTATTTTTAAACCATTATCCAGTTTAATTATTTCAGCATTAATTTAAAAAAATGTAATGGTTAGAAAAACTGTAATTGCTCTTAGGTCAAACAACTTTCATGAGCTTCTCTCATTTGAGAATTTCTTTTAACTCAAGCATACCTTAGTCATAGTATAATCAAATAATTAGGTTCTAATCCCTGAGAAACCTACCATTAACAGCAGTTAATGCTGAAGGTAATGCTTAGGGAAACTAAAGTTCTTGTAAGCCTTTCTTTAAACTATGGTTACAATCAATTTGGAGTACATTATAAACTGTAACTTACTGCTTGTAACAAGCAATAATTTTCACTTCTTGAACAAAATGGCAAAGAAACTCAACCTTCTGGTTAATAGCTCTCATGAGTTTTTTTTTTTTTAAAAGCACAAGACAACACTACATTCGAAAAACAAAAGTAAAAACTACAATAATTGAGTTACATCTCTTTGGTCAAGTCTACATCAGAGAATTGGATCATTTCTAACTGATCTCATAAGAATGCACACTTCAAGCACAAACCATTGGCTTGTTTAGCCTAACCAATAGATGGTTATGGGCAGATATGATTGCTCTCTATAAATACATCACAGGGATAAACACCAGGGAGGGAGAGGAGTTATTTAAGTTAAGGGCCGAGGTTGGCACAAGAACAAATGGGTACAAACCAGCTATCAACAAGTTTTGCCTCTCAATTAGACAGAGGACTAACCCTCAGAGGAGTGAAGTTTAAATCAAATCCACCCTGCTGCAAGATCATTCTCCCTCACCAAGCTATTATGATAAGGAATTAGAGCTGGTAAGAACAGTTTTGCAAAAAGGAAATTTTGGTAAAATATGCTGTTTTTGTCAAAGCAGAAATATTTCACAGCGGTATTGCTTTCCATGGAGCTTTTTTTGGGCAGGTTTTCAGGTATAGGGAGGGGAATTGACTGTATACCGGAGTGATTAATATATTGTTCTGGGAGACTCAAATTCATGTCTCTGCTCTGCCTCATATGGAGTTTGTCTGTTCCCTGAATCAGGTAGAGCAGGGATCTGAACTCTGGTTTTCCACATCCCGGGTCAGTATCTTAACCACCAAGCAATAGAGTGTGATGCTTCTGTTCCAGTGCAGAAAGAAAACACCTTTTGAAATCTCAAAAGTTGATGCAAAATGGAATTGTCATTCTTTGGTCAGCTCTATATTGATTTCCCTATTGGATACTGGCAGGGTTAGGAGGAACCACCATGGGCACTATTTAAAAAGGCTGAAGAAAGGCAACTAAAAAGGGAACCTTCTCTCAGAAAATTCCAAGGGAATATCCCAAACCAGAACTATCTCATCTGGATCAGTTACTCTTTCTGGTACTGAGGGAACAGCTAAATCAGTGGGCAACATAAAGGTGGCTGGAACTCAGAATTAATACATGCAAGGAATACATTGTAAGGAATTACTGGAATTTCTTGTTCTGAGTTATAAATTATTTATGACCTCTTAGGAAAAAGACCTCTGCATTACTGGGGACAGCTCAGTGAAAATGTCTGTGTGCACAGACATTCAAAAAATCAAACAATATTAGGATGTATAGAAGATAATAGTGAATATATAATATATCAGTTGGTTTGCCCTCATCTTGAATATTGTATTAAGTTGTAATTACCCTGCCTGGAAAAAAGAGCAGAAATAGGAGGGAGTCTAGAAACAGGAGGAAAAAAATATTAGAGGCATGAAAAGGCTTCAGTATGAAGACCAAATTAAAAAAAAAAAGGTTAGTTTATAAAAATGACCAGTAAGAGTGTGATATGACACAAATATATATAATATAAGAACACTGGGACCATCCAACTTGCAAGCAACATATTCAAAACTGATAGAGGTCCCTTCTGGCCTTGGAGTCTACCTAATTTGTGAAATTCATTGCTACAAGGTAAAATGATTAGCTTACAAAGATGACCAATAAGAGTGGGACATAACACAAGGCTCTCTGCACCCTACCCCACCCCAGGCTTCCAAGCCTGATCTCTAGTCCAAGCTGCAACTTCAAAGAGCTGTCTACACAGCTATTTTTAGAGTGCTCGGGTGAGCTCTGGTAGCTTGATCTGTTGACCTGGGCTGGAAGGCTCACTGTCGTGGGCATGTCTGTACAGCCCATGAAGTCCAAGAGGTTAGTAGGATTTTAAAAAGAAAGTATAACACAGAAAACCCTTAGGTGCTTTTATGGATAATGGGAGCATCCACACTAGATTGGATAAAGAATCAAAGAGACAGAAGGAATATTAACACTTGTGCTTCAGGGCATAAGCCAGTCGCTAACTGACATGGGTTAGGAAATGTTACCTCTGAAGCATCTGGGACTGGTCACTGTTGGACAGGATACTAGACTTCTTGGCTCCTTGGAGCTAAGATCAAGTGTGATCTGGTATATCAAGTTCTATTTACAAATGTTTTTAGATGGTGAAATGCAATCTCTAGAATTTCTTTTGAAACAAATTTACCTACTCATTTTACATTAGAAAAATCGGGGTTATGAATGAATGCACAGATGAATCCATCATTTAGATTTTCCCCTACATCTCTATTTAACATATGTAAAGCTAATATTTTAAAAGATAAAATAAATGGAGGCATGACTGCATCCTGGCAAAAATAAATTGGGTGACTTAAAACCCCAGTGTTTCATTTTAGGAAGCTATGTGTATAAACATATTTGGTAAAAGATTTTACTTGTCTGCAGAACATGAAACAGTAAAGGTTTAAAATACTTGAAGAGGAGACAAGTATTTGTGTGAAGCTTTTAAAACTGGTTTTTCATTTAATTTTACCACACTTAGTCAATTGAGATGAAATAGGGAAAATTGATGGCAACTGGACAGAACCAATAAATCATAATAGGTAACTCAAGTTGATGTTTAAAAGGACACACACACACACACACACACACACACACCCCCACCCACCCCCCCCCAATCCCTCCTCCCCCGTCCCCTCCTTAGGCATATGCAGCCTGCTGCATAGGGCGCCTGAAAATTTGGGGCACCACTGGGTCTTAGTGTCTCCCAGCTCTTCCTGTTCTGACCCTTCCAGCAGGCTCCCACAGCTAGCTGCTGCAGCCTGGTGACTCTTACTCTGGAGGGGATCTAGTAACTTAAAAGTGAAAAAGCCTGCCATACCTATTAGCACAAAGTTGAAACTGTTAAAGAGCCATTCCAGCGGTAATGAAGCATTTAACAGGCAGGCATTTATCAACCTCTAGGTATATACTGTCAGTTTCTGAATTTACTGACAAAAACAGTTGTGCATTACTGTAATATTTACTCAGAACATGTTAGTCTACAGGACCTTAGTTTAAAATTTGCTTTAAAAATATTTCGTTGGTGAAGATTATAAAATCACGTCTCTTAAAAAATCATTGTGTAGATTTTTAGATGCACAATCATCTTTAGCCTTAAGTGCTTGGATCTTCAGACATATAGTTTTTTTAAATAAATCCTTCAAAAGACCACCCTTATCTAAAATACACATTTTAATTTTAATTACTATATTAAAAAAAACTTGTTTCTAAAGTCTTCCTGTCCTTTCTGTCCATCCCTTTCTCCACTCCCCCACCCCCAAGAGAGCACTTAAAGGGACAACAACCCCTTCCCTCCAGATAGCTGGACAAAGAGTTTCCCTTTCTTTACTTCTGACTATCAGATGAACTAGTTTTAAGAGAGCCCTCAGGCAAAACCAGTAGGGAGTAAGATGTAAAATCCTTTGTTATGCCTGATATCTTAGAAAACATTTTTAAAGTTGGTGACATTTCATAAACATGTCTATTGTTATGGAGATCACACAAAGTAAATTAGTGTTCCCTTTTTCTAAAAGCAATGAACATTGTTATGAGCACATTAAACCTCTGACTGATTAATTTAAAATAATGTCTTTGTTTCAGTGAGTTAAATATGTAATAATCTGGAATGATTACTTTATGAAGGCTTAAGAGTACATTTAAAATATAAAATCAACTTAGAAATACTGATTAATAAAATGTAAAACAGAAAAGAGCTGCATCATGTATTCCATAATATTTAATGTTGTATTCAGCAGGACAGCTGACTTGCTCTTACTACAAAGTTTTTGCAAATAAATCTCTGACAAACTTCAGGGCATATCAAAAAAAACCTGTGACTGACATTTTTTATTCCCAAATTTAGTGCTTTTAATTAGGTACCTTTTGCATGTCCAGTCTTCACCCATCTGGCATGCAGTGGAAAACAAGCTCCATTTTCTTTAGAAAGAAATTGCAGAAAAGAAATTTTAAACGATAACTACTCAGATGAGCACTTGACTCCTCCCTTTTCCTTAACAGACTGTAGAGATGTCAGTGCACCAACCACTTCTCTTTTGGGAGAATTCTCTACTGAATTAGTGTGAAAACTGTAGGTGTTCAGCCTCTGAGTGTATGTTCTTCAAGGGCATATTATGCTACTTTATACAAATTATTTCCTTCCTGCCCTGAAGAGATCACCAGCAGCTTAGTTTCTCTTCCTGAAAAAATACTGTCAACTGGATAAAGTAAAATCATTTTGGACCTGTAATAATGCATCGTACTGAATAGATTTTTGCGATAATTTGTTCTGAATGTAAATGTAGTTAATGCTATACAGTAGCCTTCCTAAAGTAGGTATATACTTAAAAAGTAAACTGTTTGTTAAATTTCCTTTTATATAACTAAACTTTATGCTTTGCTGCTTACACATGCACTATGCTTGAAGTTGTTAAATATTAAAAAGTAGTTGTAAGCATAGTTTGCATTGTGGAATTTCATGTTTCTTTCCATGATTCAAGTTCACAGCTAAATATTTTTTCTAACTGCCAACTTGGTAAACTCATTCTGAGATTTGAAAACTAAATTGAGGTCTTTCCCTCATTTCACACCATTATTAACCCTGATTTAGCTGAGCTGTGTAAGAGGTGTGGAGATTCCCAGGATCAGCTTGCAGGGCTGGCAGCTGAGAATAAACCATATTGTTTGTGAAATGGGTAAAATTTGATATGTTGTTGAGAGATGACACATGTGGAACACTGCAATGCCATATTCATTCATTGTTCAGCGGAGAAACGTGCATTTTAAGGACATGAACTCTGAAAGTGCCAGATGTTTAGGTATGAATGACTTGCATATTTTATTGCCAGAGTGGCAGCATTATGGTACTTGGTCTCTCCCCTGTCAGCTATCCTACCCATGGCTGAAATATTGAAGTACTTTTCCTTAATGTGGCAAAGAAGAAGCCAGATAATGCCGCCACATCTTCATGACTCAATAAGTTTTCTGTTTAGTACCTGAGTGGGTCTGGACGCTAGAATTTAAATGTTGCTTGGAAATGCTGGAAACTTTATTGGTGACCTTATCTTTCATTTCTATGTAGATGAAAGCCTATTAGATGTAGACTGGCCTGAAAATCAAGTAAAAGACATATAAAATGGTATTTATAATTATAATGCTGTTCAAAGTACTTATTTTATAAATAGTGTTATCAACTATACTAGTAAAACTTAGTTCAACAATATCTTCTTCGAATAGATTTGTAAAAATGTTGTTGATCTGTCACTGTTAGATTAAATGCACCTTTTGAAAAAAAAGTGGGCGTTTGAAAAGTGATATGCCCATGAAGGACATTGCTAAAGTATATGGTTGTTACAGAAGTAGCATAAGGAACACACATAGCCCTGGTCTACACTAGGAGTTGAGGTCGGATTTAGCAGCATTAAATCGATTTAACCCTGCACCCGTCCACACAACGAAGCCCTTTTTTCTGACTTAAAGGGCTCTTAAAATCGATTTCCTTACTCCACCCCTGACAAGGAGATTATCGCTGAAATCGGCCTTGCCGGGTCGAATTTGGGGTACTGTGGACGCAATTAACTGTATTGGCCTCCGGGAGCTATCCCAGAGTGCTCCATTGTGACTGCTCTGGATAGCAGTCTCAACTCAGGTGCACTGGCCAGGTGGACAGGAAAAGGCCCGCGAACTTTTGAATTTCAATTTCCTGTTTGGCCAGCGTGGCAAGTGCAGGTGACCATTTAGAGCTCATCAGCAGAGGTGACCATGATGGAGTCCCAGAATCGCAAAAGAGCTATAGCATGGACTGAACAGGAGGTACGGGATCTGATCACCGTATGGGGAGAGGAATCCGTGCTATCAGAACTCCGTTCCAGTTTTCGAAATGCCAGGGCATGAAGGACAGAGGCCATAACAGGGACCCAAAGCAGTGCCATGTGAAACTTAAGGAGCTGAGGCAAGCCTACCAGAAAACCAGAGAGGCAAACGGCCGCTGCGGGTCAGAGCCCCAAACATGCTGCTTCTGTGATGAGCTGTGTGCCATTTTAGGGGGTTCAGCCACCACTACCCCAGCCGTGTTGTTTGACTCCTTCAATGGAGATGGAGGCAACAAGGAAGCAGGTTTTGAGGACGAGGAAGATGATGATGATGATGAAGTTAGCTCACAGCAACCAAGCAGAGAAACCGGTTTTCCCATCAGCCAGGAACTGTTTCTCACCCTGGACCTGGAGCCAGTACCCCCCGAACCCACCCAAGGCTGCCTCCCGGACCCGTCAGGCGGAGAAGGGACCTTTGGTGAGTGTACCTTTTAAAATAGTTTACATGGTTTAAAAGCAAGCATGTTTAATGATTAATTTGCCCTGGCATTTGCGGCTCTCCTGGATGTACTCCCAAAGCCTTTGCAAAAGGTTTCTGGGGAGGACAGCCTTATTCCATCCACCATGGTAGGACACTTTACCACTCCAGGCCAGTAGAACGTACTCGGGAATCATTGCAGAACAAAGCATTGCAGTGTATGTTTGCTGGCATTCAAACAACATCCGTTCTTTATCTCTGTGTTATTCTCAGGAGAGTGATATCATTCATGGTCACTTGGTTGAAATAGGGTGCTTTTCTTAAGGGGACATTCAGAGGTGCCCGTTCCTGCTGGGCTGTTTGCTTGTGGCTGAACAGAAATGTTCCCCACGGTTAGCTACGGGGAGGGGGGAGGGTTGAGGAGCTAGTCATGGGGAGGCAAAATGCGACCTTGGAACGAAAGCACTTGTGCTATGTATGTAATGTTAACAGCAAGGTTTACCATGAAGGAGTGTACCCGTTCTATAAAATGTGTCTTTTTAAATACTACTGTCCCTTTTTTCTCCACCGGCTGCATGTGTTTCAAGGATCACAGGATCTTCTCCTTCCCAGAGGCTAGTGAAGATTAGAAGGCGAAAAAAATGCACTCGCGATGAAATGTTCTCTGAGCTCATGCGGTCCTCCCACATTGACAGAGCACAGACGAATGCGTGGAGGCAGACAATGTCAGAGTGCAGGAAAGCACAAAATGACTGAGAGGAGAGGTGGCTGGCTGAGGAGAGTAAGTGGTGGGCTGAAGAGCAGGCTGAAGCCGAAAGATGGTGCCAGCGTGATGATGCTGAGGCTGCTGGAGGATCAAACTAACATGCTGCAGCATATGGTTGAGCTGCAGGAAAGGCAGCTGGAGCACAGACTGCCGCTGCAGCCCCTGTGTAACCAACCACCCTCCTCCCCAAGTTCCACAGCCTCTTCACCCAGATGCCCAAGAACGTGGTGGGGGGGCCTCTGGCCACCCAGCCACTCCACCCCAGAGGATTGCCCAAAAAACAGAAGGCTGGCATTCAATAAGTTTTAAAGTTTTAAACTTTTAAAGTGCTGTGTGGCCTTGTCCTTCCCTCCTCCACCACCCCTCCCGGTGCTTCTCTCCTCCACCACCCCTCCTGGGCTACCTTGGCAGTTATCCCCCTATTTGTGTGATGAATTAATAAAGACTGCATGAATGTGAAGCAACAATAACTTTATTGCCTCTGCAAGCGGTGATCGAAGGGAGGAGGGGAGGGTGGTTAGCTTACAGGGAAGTAGAGTGAACCAAGGGGCGGGGGGTTTCATCAAGGAGAAACCAACAGAACTTTCATACCATAGCTTGGCCAGTCATGAAACTGTTTTTCAAAGCTTCTCTGATGCGCACTGCGCCTTCCTGTGCTCTTCTAACAGCCCTGGTGTCTGGCTGCGCATAACCAGCGGTCAGGCGATTTGCCTCAACCTCCCACCCCGCCATAAACGTCTCCCTCTTACTCTCACAGATATTGTGAAGCGCACAGCAAGCAGTAATAACAGTGGGAATATTGGTTTTGCTGAGGTCTAAGCGAGTCAGTAAACTGCGCCAGCGTGCTTTTAAACGTTCAAATGCACATTCTACCACCATTCTGTACTTGCTCAGCCTGTAGTTGAACAGCTCCTGACTACTGTCCAGGCTGCTTGTGTACGGCTTCATGAGCCATGGCATTAAGGGGTAGGCTGGGTCCCCAAGGATAACTATAGGCATTTCAACTTCCCCAACGGTTATTTTCTGGTCTGGGAATAAAGTCACTTCCTGCAGCTTTTGAAACAGACCAGAGTTCCTGAAGATGCGAGCGTCATGTACCTTTCCCGGCCATCCCACGTTGAAGTTGGTGAAACGTCCCTTGTGATCCACCAGTGCTTGCAGCACTATTGAAAAGTACCCCTTGCGGTTTATGTACTCGCCGGCTTGGTGCTCCGGTGCCAAGATGGGGATATGGGTTCCGTCTATGGCCCCACCACAGTTAGGGAATCCCATTGCAGCAAAGCTATCCACTATGACCTGTACATTTCCTAGGGTCACTACCCTTGATATCAGCAGATCTTTGATTGCGCTGGCTACTTGCATCACAGCAGCCCCCACAGTAGATTTGACCACTCCAAATTGATTCCCGACTAACCGGTAGCTGTCTGGTGTTGGAAGCTTCCACAGGGCTATTGCCACTCGCTTCTCAACTGTGAGGGCTGCTCTCATCTTGGTATTCATGCGCTTCAGGGCAGGGGAAAGCAAGTCATAAAGTTCCATGAAAGTGCCCTTACTCATGCAAAAGTTTCGCAGCCACTGGGAATCGTCCCAGACCCGCAACACTATGCGGTCCCACCAGTCTGTGCTTGTTTCCCGAGCCCAGAATCGGCGTTCCACCGCATGAACCTGCCCCATTAGCACCATGATGCCCGCATTGCCAGGGCCCGTGCTTTGAGAGAAGTTTATGTCCATGTTGTCATCACTCTCGTCACCATGCTGACGTCGCTTACTCGCCCGGTTTTGCTTTGCCAGGTTCTGGTGCTGCATATACTGCTGAATAATGTACATGGTATTTAATGTGCTCCTAATTGCCAAAGAAATCTGAGCGGGCTCCATGCTTGCCGTGGTATGACGTCTACACAGAAAAAAGGCGCGGAACGATTGTCTGCCATTGCTTTGACGGAGGGAGGGGTGACTGACAATATGGCTTACAGGGAATTAAAATCAACAAAGGGGGTGGCTTTATATCAAGGAGAAACAAAAACAACTGTCACACAGAATGGCCCCCTCAAGGATTGAATTCAGAACCCTGGGTTTAGCAGGCCAATGCTCAACCCACTAAGCTATCCTTCTCTCTGGTATTTCAGGGAGGACTGAATCTCCATTAAAGTTTTCAAGGTGCCCCTGACAGACCTCACCAAAACGATTGTCGGCTGTTGATTTCATGGAGGGAGGGAGGGGGAGCAAATGAATACAAAACAAATCTGGTCTATTTCTTGTTTTGATCCGCTCCATCTATCTTCTACATCTTTGGCTGGCAGCAGACGGTGCAGTAGGACTGTAAGCCATCCACATCTCCTGGCTGCTCGGCAGAAGATGGTACAATAGGACTGCCTGCAGGACTAAAGAGAATGACCTGGTGGAGTCACTCCTAATTTAGTCCCTGCACCCATATCTGCCCAGGCGCTCCTGACCGACCTTGCCGAGGTGGCCAGGAGCACCTTGGACACAATGAGGATGGTTTTCAGGCCTATTGCACCGTCTGCTGGCAAAAGGCAATGGGTTGCTGCTGCTGTGTAGGAATGCAGTACTGCGTCTGCCAGCACCCAGGAGACATACGGTGACAGTGAGCTGAGTGGGCTCCATGCTTGCCATGGTATGGTGTCTGCACAGTTAACTCAGGAAAAAAGGTGCAAAACGATTCTGCCATTGCTTTCATGGAGGGAGGGAGGGCCTGATGGCATGTACCCAGAACCACCCGCGACAATGTTTTTGCCCCATCAGGCATTGGGATCTCAACCTAGAATTCCAATGGGCAGCGGAGACTATGGGAACATAGCTACACACAGTGCAAATCTGTGGAAGTCGACGCTAGCCTCGGTACTGTGGAAGCACTCTGCCGAGTTAATGCACTTAATGCACTTAGAGCATTTTGTGCGGCGACACACACAATTGACTATATAAAACCGACTTCTATAAATTTGACCTAATTTCGTAGTGCAGACATACTGATAGAATAGGCTGCCATTAAAATGTCAACAAGATAGCTTAGCTAGCTTTGGGCATATGCTGACTTTTAAAAAGGAGAACACTAGTAATGTTATAGACTTTCAACTCTTTGAACCAAACTGATTATTTTGTTTTTCATTTGGCTAATTTTCATACCATTTGACATGTGTGCATGCATGCATGATAGTGCAGTTGTACCCCATGTTCATAAATGTTAAAAGCTGACATATCAACTCCCTAGTGAGAAGTGTTTTTAAAGTGCATGGATATTACATAAGAACATAAGATTGGCCATACTGGGTCAGACCAAAGGTCCATCTAGCCCAGTAACCTGTCTTCTGACAGTGGCCAATGCAAGGTGCCCCAGAGGGAATGAACAGAACATTTCCAGATTCTGGCAAACAGAGGCTAGTGACACCATCCCTGCCCATCTTTGCTAATAGGCATTGATGAACCTATCCTCCCTGGAAAGAGAACAGGAGTACTTGTGGCACCTTAGAGACTAACAAATTTATTAGAGCATAAGCTTTCTTGGACTACCCCCCACTTTGTTGGATGCATAGAACGGAACATACTGTGTGTGTGTGTATATACACACAGAGAGAGAAGGTGGAAGTTGCCATATAAACTGTAAGAAGCTAATTAAGATGAGCTATTATCAGCAGGAGAAAAAAACGTTTGTAGTGATAATCAAGATGGCCCATTTAGATAATTGACAAGAAGGTGTGAGGATACTTAATATGGGGAAATAGATTCAATATGTGTAATGAACCAGCCACTCCCAGTCTCTAGTCAAACCCAGGTTAATTTTATCTAGCTTGCGTATTAATTCAAGCTCAGCAGATTCTCGTTGGAGTCTGTTTTTGAAGCTTTTCTGTTGCAGAATTACCACCCTTAAGTCTTGTACTGAGTGGCCAGAGAGGTTGAAGTGTTCTCCTACCAGTTTTTGAATGTTATGATTCCTGATGTCAGATTTGTGTCCATTTATTCTTTTGCATAGAGACTGTTCTCCATGAATTTATCTAGTTCTTTTTTGAACCCTGCTATAGTCTTGGCCTTTACAACATCCTCTGGAAAAAGAGTTCCACAGGTTGACTGTGCGTTGAATGAAGAAATATTTCCTTTTGTTTGTTTTAAACCTGCTACCTAGTCATTTCATTTGGTGACCCCTAGTTCGTGTGTTATGAGAAGGAGTATATAACACTTCTTATTTACTTTCTCCATACCAGTCATGATTTTATAGACCTCAATCATCTTCCCGCTTAGTTGTCTCTTTTCCAAGCTGAAAAGTCCTAGTCTTATTAATCTCTCCTCATATGGCAGCTGATCCATACCCCTAATCATTTTTGTTTCCCTTTTTTGAACCTTTTCCAATTCCAATATATCTTTTTTTTGAGATGGGGCAACCACATCTGCACGCAGTGTTCAAGATGTACCATGGATTTATATACAGGGAATATGATATTTTCTGTTTTATCATCTGTCCCTTTCTTAAGGATTCCCAACATTCTGTTAGCTTTTTTGACTGCTGCTGCACATTGCGTGGATGGTTTCAGAGAACTATTCACAATTACTCCAAGATCTTTCTTGAGTGGTAACAGCTAATTTAGACCCCATCATTTTATATGCATAATTGGGATTATGTTTTCTAATGTGAATAACTTTGGATTTATCAAGATTGAATTTCATCTGCCATTTTGTTGCCCAATCACCAAGTTTTGTGAGATCCCTTTGTAACTCTTTGCAGTCTGCTTGGGACTTAACTCTCTTGAGTAGTTTTGTATCATCTGCAAATTTTTCCACCTCACTGTTTACCCCTTTTCCCAGATCTTTTATGAATATGTTGAATAGTGCTGGTCCCAGTACAGACCCATGGGGGACAACAATATTGACCTCTGTACATTCTGAAAACTGACTGTTTCTTCCTCTCCTTTGTTTCCTATCTTTTAACCAGTTACCAATCCATGAGAGGAACTTGTCTCTTATCCCATGACAGCTTACTTTGCTTAAGAGCCTTTGGTGAGGGACGTTGTCAAAGGCTTTCTGAGAATCTAAGTACACTATATCCACTGGATCCCCTTGTCCACATACTTAAAGAATTCTAATTGGTGAGGCATGATTTCCCTTTACAAAAACCATGTTCTCTCTTCTCCAACGAATTCTCTTTATATGTCTGACAGTAAATCACCAGAATCACCTCTGGAGCCTTTTTAAAAAAAATTGGCGTCACATTAGCTGTCCTCCAATCATCTGGTACAGAAGCTAATTTGAATGATAGGTTACATACTGCAGTTAGTAGTTTAGTAGTTTCACATTTGAATTCCTTCAGAACTCTTGGGTGAATACCATCTGGTCCTGGTGACTTATTACTGTTGAGTTTATCAATTTGTTCCAAAACCTCCTCTAATGAGACCTCACCTAAAAAGAATGGCTCGGGTTTGGGAGTCTCCCTCACATTTTGACCCTTGGAGACCGATGCAAAGAATTCATTTAGTTCGTCTGCAATGGCCCTATCATCCTTGAGTGCTCCTTTAGCATCTTGATCGTCCAGTGACCCCACTGGTTCTTTAGCAGGCTTCCTGCTTCTGATGTTCTTAAAAATTTTTTTGCTGTTACTTTTTGAGTATTTGTCTAGCTGTTCTTCAAATTCTTTTTTGGCCTTCCTAATTGTATTTTTATACTTTATTTGCCAGAGTTTATGCTCCTTTCTATTTTCCTCACTAGGATTTAACTTCCACTTTTTAAAGGATGCCTTTTTTGCATCTCACTGCATCTTTTACTTTGTTAAGCCACGGTGGCACTTTTTTGGTTCTCTTACTGTGTTTTTTAATGTGGGGTATACATTTAAGTTGAGCCTCTATTATGATGTCTTTAAAAAGTTTCCATGCAGCTAGCAGGTATTTCACTTTTGGCACTGTACCTTTTAATTTCTGTTTAACTAACTTCCTCATTTTTGTGTAGTTCCTCTTTCTGAAATTAATTGCTACCATGTTGGGCTGCTATGATGTTTTCTCCCTCCCAGGGATGTTAAATCTAATTATATTATGGTCACTATTACCAAGCAGTTCAGCTATATCACCTCTTGGACCAGATCCTTTGCTTCATTTAGGACTAAAACAAGAATTGTATCTCCCCTTGTTGTATTCAGGACTAGTTGCTCCAAGAAGCAGTCATTTACGGTGTCAAGAAACTGCCTCTGCATCCCGTCCTGAGGTGACATATACCCAGTCAATATGGGGATAGTCGAAATCCCCCATTATTATTGAGCTTTTTATTTTTATAGCCTCTCTAATCTCCCGAGCATTTCACAGTCACTATTACCATCCTGGTCAGGTGGTCAGTAGTATATCCCTACTGCTATATTATTATTATTCAAGCATGGAGTACTATCCATAGAAATTTTCTGGTACAGTTCAGTTGATTTAAGATTTTTACTTCATTTGACTCTGCAATTTCTTTCACATATAGTGCCACTCCCCACCAGCATGATCTGTTCTGTCCTTCCTATATGTTTTGTACCCTGATATTACTGTGTCCCATTGATTATTCTCATTCCACCAAGTTTCTGTTATGTGTATTATATCGTTCTCATTTAATACGAGGCACTCTAGTTCACCCATCTTATTATTTAGACTTTCAGTATTTATACATAAGCACTTAATTTTTTTTTCACTTTTCAGTTGTCTGCCATTTCGTGATGTAATTGAATGGGACTCTTTTTTTTTTTCATTTGACTGTTTCTCATCAGATCCTGCCCATATGTTATCATCTTCCATTCTCTCCTCTTCACTAGGACATAGAGAATCTCCATTAATAGATCCTCCCCTAAGGGATGTCTCTGTTGGAGCCACATGCTCCTCTGCACCTGTCAGCTTTCCCCTTAGTTTAAAAACTGCTCTATGACCATTTTTAACTTTAAGTGCCAGCAATCTGGTTCCATTTTGGTTTAGGTGGAGCCCATCCTTCCTGTATAGGCTCTACTTTCCTAAAAGGTTCCCCAGGTTCCTAATAAATCTGAATCCCTCCTCCATACAGCATTGTCTCATCCATGCATTGAGATCCTGCAGTTCTGCCTGTCTAACTGGCCATGCATGTGGAACTGGAAGCATTTCAGAGAATGCTACCATTGATCTCTTACCTAACAGCCTAAATTTGGCCACCAGGACCTCTTTTCTATCCTTCCCTATGTCATTGGTACTGACATGTACCACGGCCACTGGTTCCTCCCCAGGACTACACATAAGTTTATCTAGTTGACTTGAGAGATCCGCAATCTTCGCACCTGGCAGGCAAGTCACAATGCAGTTCTCCCAGTCATCGCAACCCAGCTGTCTATGTTTCTGATGATCAAATAGCCCATTACTATTCTCTTCCTAATAACTAGAGTTCCCTCCCCTGGTGAGGTTCCTCAGTGCGAGAGGATACCATGACATCATCTGTAAAGAGGGTCCCAACTATGGGATTGTTTCCCTCTGCTCCAGTTGGATGTTCTCCTTCCCTGAGACTTTCAGTCTCCTCAACAGCACAGAGGTGTCAGACCAGGGGTGGGACTGTTCTACTCTGTTCCGGAAAGTCTCATCTATGTACCTCTATCTCCCTTAGCTCCTACAGTTCAGCCACTCTGGTCTCCAAAGTCCGAACACAGTGTCTGAGGGTTAGGCACTCCTTGCATTGAATGCACTCATATGCTATCTGCCCATAGGGCAGGTAATCATACATGCTGCATTGGGTTCA
Organism: Eretmochelys imbricata; assembly: GCF_965152235.1. Taxonomy (NCBI): domain Eukaryota; kingdom Metazoa; phylum Chordata; order Testudines; family Cheloniidae; genus Eretmochelys; species Eretmochelys imbricata. The sequence goes on along the minus strand of NC_135581.1, from coordinate 42,231,613 downwards.
ATAAACTGGATAGCCGCCACTGTCTTGCTGGACTTCTACCTGCATTCTCTTTTTACTCCTGAAGCTTTTTCCCTTTTTGTTTTGTTTTTATCAGGGGGTGTTTATTGCCTTAAGTTTAAAGAACATTAAGTGTATCTTGTTTTAGCCTGTTCAGGAGCAGCTCAGCACTTCAGGTCTTAATTAATTTTTATTTCGAGCAAGGAAGGATAGTCATCTTGTAAAAGGATTGGTCTAGGGCTCAGGATATTGGCGTTCAATTCCTGGCTCTGCCCCAGTTTTTCTATTTCATGCCAGGCAAGTCGTTGAATTTGTGCCTTCTTTCCTCATTTATAAAATGGGGATACTGATTTTTTCTCATAATTTGTCCTGTCTGTTTAGATTGTAACATCTTTGGGGCAGGGGCTCTAGTACTAAATGCTGTGTGCTCACATAGTAAAACAGATTTTCTATCTCAGTTGGTGCCATTAGGCACTCTGGCAATACAAAAATAATAGAGCGGTAACATTGCTTAGAACGCCAGTCCTCCTTGCTTATTCAAAAAATGTTGCATGATCTTTTTATAATGTGGACAGCCAACCACAGGCATAAGGGGACTCCTGATTAACATTTCACTGAACAATAGCACTATAGAGGCATTCCCTCCTCCTCCCCCCTTTCTTTACTGCAATGTTGACGCTGGGTATGACCAGCTTTAGCTCTTCTTTGGTGTAGGATTCCTGGTCTGAAGTTGAGTGGTGTATTGGACATATTGACATGCCATTGTAATGTACTGTAGGATCGACATAATATATCTTGTTCACTAAATACTTCCTACCCCTAAGCATGCTTTTAATTCCTGATGAATTTAGGAGTTTATAATTTAAACATTTTTTCTAAACGGTCTAAAGCATGTAGCTATTTACGTATAATAAGTATTTGCTTTCCTTGCTGCCATTCTGTTAATGTTGGATGCATGAACATGCTCAGGTCCCTGCTAGATAAAGTAATTTTAATTCTAATTACTGCAGTTTTCCTCGATGACCGTCAAATGCTATGCCCCAAGGCATTTGTCTCCTTCAATTATTAAATATTGGCAGATTCTTCAGATTTGAACAGCATGACGTTCACTTTAATAGGAAGCATATAGAGGTGTGGATGGGGAGATGAGGTGTTGAGAACATAGATTATATAGAAAGGGTTTAATCTGGTGCATGGTTTTTCATAGCCTTTTTCAGTTGGTATTGAAACTCTGGTGCAGTAGTGAAAGTAATGAATGAATGGTCAGTGGAATATCAATATTAGACAACTCTATGCTTCAATAATTGGATTGAAAATGATTTTTTCCTTAGTTTCTATTTTTGTGTGTACAGTAGTCATTACTGCTTATGAAAAGAAATATTACTGGAAATGTAAGTTCTCTATGTGCCATTCAGGTACAAGAATTGGTGGTAACACTGCTAGTTTTCTCTTATCACCTCATTACATTGTAGCCCATTACATTGTACATGTTTTGGATGTGCTCTTTGAGGGCTTGGCTACACTACCGCTTAAGTCGATGTAACTTACGTTGCGATCTCGCTGACATAGTTTCCGTCAAGTTCAGTACTAACCTCTGTTAAGAGTTTTGAGTGTGAGGTTTTTTTTCTGTGATGTAGCCATCTGTTCATTAGGAACTGGATTGAGATCACCATTTCATAGACTTCGGAGCAGTACTAAATTGGTTTTAAATTTTGGGAATGACCCTGAGTTAAAGTAGGTAATTTTCATCAACAAGTAAAAAGCTTTTTATTCTAATATAAGTTCTTTTAGCTGCTTACTCCACTGGGGCTAAATCTTGGTGCTATTGAAGTCAATGGCTAAGCATCAGTGGGACCAAGATTTGGCTCTTGGGAATTTTATTAATAAACAATTCAATAATGAGATCATAATTTAGATTGTTTCTAGTATATTTTTAGGGGTGTGTGTGTGTGTGTGGTTTCTTTGCTCCCAATTTAATAAAATTACTTCAATGCCCTAAAACAAAGGGTGATAATGATTATATAAAACATAGACCTACAGGGTTCATTCATGGCTTTGCCACAATCCTAGGATAAGGAGCAGTTCATTGTTGCGCTGCTCAAGGAACTTCCCAGGAGGGAAATAGTGTCTGAGTCATAATCTCCAGCCTGTTTCCTCACTACTCTGAGGAGGGAGTAAACTCTGTGGGTCTATACCAGCACAACTATGCTGCTTTGTATGTTGCAGGGGGTAGGCAAGGTTCTGCCCATTCCCTACCTCTCCTGCCTGCTTGAGTTGGGGGTGGTGTAGTATAGTGGGTCTACAGAGTTTGTTTCCACTCCCATGTTGAGTGCTAAGAGGGACATATTGTGCTCCCTTACTCACGTGCATTGGTGCACAGAATGTGCCGTGATCAGACCAAGTAGCATGATAGCTGTTAGATTAGCAAACATAAAAGTAAAGCAATAATCAAAAAGTGTTTTAATGTATGCATTGAAATCTCTAATTTTACAAGTAGCATTATTAGATATTGTAATCAAATTTTAATGTTTTTGCTTTTTTGTTACTTTACTCAATATTTCAGTATATATTTAGTGCCCTAATATTCCACTGCATAAATTTTTCACCTTTCCTTTACATTTCAAACAGTGCATATGTAGAATTTATCACAATCATAATGTGTACATTTTCAAGTGCACTATGCTTTTGGTTTCCCAATTGTGCAGCTACTGTTTGTGTATTCAGTAGCAGCTTGTTGTTGGTGTTGTTTCTTAAAATATTAGCATGGTACTGATGCACTGTTCTCTCCCGTTCCAGCTACTTTTGTTGTTCAGCCACTGGGGTCACTTGCTCAGTAATATGCTTGTGTCTTGTGCATGCCTGATGTTTAGGCCCTGATCCTGCAGTGGTCTTCAGTGTAGATCCCCACTGGTATAGAGGTCCATTAGTGATTGTAGGATCAGGTGCTGACTGTGGAGGTGAAGAAGCATGTCAGGTTCCTCACCTTGTGCAGCTGCTGCCGCCACTGCCAGTCTTTTCCAGCCACTGCCCAGCTGGTTGTGCCTGGCTCTGGTCTAGCAGGAGAAGAAGGGCCTCACTGCCTGCATACATCAATCTCTAGCGGCTGAAAGGCTCAACTGCAGACAAATGCCAGCTGTCTTTTTACAGCTCAGCTGAATATATGAGCATCCATCTGAGATGTGGGACTGCGTGACAGGGCTGCAAAATGCATTTGTGTCACATGAGATTAATGACTTTTTGGTAGCCCTGTTTATCACTATTATGAACACACTTGTATTAAGTTAATGAGGAGGTAAATAAATTCTCTCTGTGTGGTGCCACTCTTATTTTGGAAATTAGCTAGTTTTTTTCTGACTTTGAATTCAAATTACACCTCTCCATTTAAATAGCAAATGTTCAAAATACAAAATCTATTGAAAAATACATTATTACTTTTTTGTACTTGACCTTTGAGCTGTCAGTTTTTTTACAAGTAAATTGGTTAGATACAGATTTAGTTCTGTGAAGGATTAAACTTCATCATAAATAATTTTTTTTCCATATGATGATGATTAACTTTCCAGATAGTAAGAATCAGTCTGAAGATTTAACATATACTTTGTCTTATGGGGATAAAAAGGCAAATGTAAATATGCCATTTTAAAAAAGTCCTTATCAATATTAAGGGGTTCAAGTACCTTTGTTTTTTCAAGACTTGGCTACTGTAATTGGCCAGACTTACTGAGTCACAGGTTAGGGTGTTATATTACAGACACAGGCCATGACAACATGCTGGTGCCCTGCCTTTGAATCCTGCTTTCTCTTAACGTCTCGGAAACCATCGCTCCCATGAATGCTAAATCAGTTTTCTCCCTCTGTGTCTGAAACACTCTTCCCACCATCTCCTCATCTGCATATGTTCAGTGAAGCCGACATATTCACCTTTGGTGCTTGTATATTGGTTACAGCAGTGGTGCCCAAACTTTACCTCTTGCACCTCCCCTTACCAGGAATAGAACGTGACTGTGCCTGTGTCCTGGATCCAGCACCCCTGCTTTTTTCCAACTGCATGTCTCCCTTCCTCCTTGCCTGGTCCTCAGCACAGTAGCTGGGGGGGATACCCTCCAGTTTATTTGTATCATCTCTTCCCCCTCCCTCCCCGTCCCTCTGCAGGGACCCTTCTCACGAGATTCTGCTCGTTCAGGCAGTGCAAAGTCTTCTGCGGATGGGAGCTGTGGAGGAAGTCCCTCTGCACTTGAGAGGGAAAGGGTTTTACACCTGCTATTTTTTTTATCCCAAAGGTCAACGAGGGTCTATACCCCATCCTCCACCTGCGGAGCCTCAACAAGTATCTCAGGAAGCTGAAGTTCTGCATGGTCTCCCTGGCCTCCATCATTCCTTCCCTGGATCTGGGGGACTGGTACGTCGCCCTCGACCCAAAAGATGCTTTCTTTCACATATTGATATTTCATGGACACAGATGGTTCCTAAATTTCGTGGTTGGAGCTGCCCACCAGCAATTCACAGTGCTCCCTTTTTGCCTAGCAATGACGCCAAGGGAGTTTACATGTGCATGTAAGTGGTGTACATGTGGTAACTGACAAGTGCATGTCAGTGGTGGTGGCCTACCTCAGATGTTGAGGTATCCAGACCTTGACAACTGGCTCATCAAGGACTGCTCCAGGGTCTGAGTCCAGGTCCAGCACAGCATCGAGATGATGTGAGCCACTTGTCAAGTTCTGGGCCTATTGATAAACTAACAAAAATCAGGCTTGATCTCTGTCCAAAGGATAGAATTTATCAGAGTGGTACTCGACTCTACCCGAGCCAGAGCATTCCTGCCAGAGGGTAGGGTCAGGGCAATATCAGATCTGATTACCAGCGTCACGGCCCATTCGCTTACCACTGCCCGGGTCTGTCTCAGACTATTGGGGCTCATGACAGCATGCACTTATGTTGTCTGACATGTGAAACACAGGCTGCGTCCCCTCCAGGTGTGGCTGGCATTGATCTACTCCTGGTCAGACATCACCTGGACAAGGTTATCGTGAACCTGCTGCGGATACTTACCTCCCTGAGGTGGTAGTCCAACCCAATTCGGCGTGCTGTCCACAAGCCTGCGACCCACGGTCTCTCTGATTTCAGATGCGTCCGACCTCGGTTGGGGAGCCCATCTTGGTACACTGCAGATTCAGGGGTTATGGTTTTGAGAGGAGCTTGCTTTACATATAAACATCAGGGAGCTCAGAGCCATCCATCTGGCTTGTGGTGTCTTCCTTCTTCAGCTGTCCAGTTGGGTAGTGCAGGTATTGATGGACAACACGGCCTCCATGTTCTTTGTCAACAGGCAGGGGGAGCTCATTCATCAGCTCTGCACCAGGAGGCCCTTCATCTGTGGGACTTCTGCATCCAGCATGCAATCCACCTGGAAACCTTGGACCTTCCTGGCATACGGAACATGCTGGCAGATTGCCTCAGCAGGTCCTTCCTTCACTCAGAGGTTTTCAGAATGCTCTTCCTGAAGTGGGGAGCTCCCTGAGTGCACCCGTTTGCCACCAGACAGAAAAAAGTGTCATCAGTTCTGCTCTCTGCAAGGCCTCAGTAGAGGCTCAATTTCCGATGCCTTTCTCCTGCCTTGGTCAGAAGACCTGATGTACGCCTTCCCGCCATTTCCGCTCATCAGCAAAGTACTCTCAAAAATCAGAGACACAAGGCACGGGTCATTATGATTGCCCCAGCATGGCCTCGCCAGCATTGGTTCAGCATGCTCATGGATCTGACTGTAGCAGCCTTGAGGCCACTTTCCACCCACTTGCAGGATCACAGAAGGCTCCTTCACCCAAATCTCGCCTCGCTTCACCTCACAGCTTGGATGCTGCATGGCTGAATACAAGAGGAACAATCCTTCTCTAGTCAGGTGCAGCAGGCTCTCTTGGAGAGCAGAAAGTCCTCATCCAGAGCAACTTACCTGGCAAAGTGGAAACGTTTCTCCTGCTGGGTGTCGGAGCAGAATATCTCCCTGACCCAGTCGTCTCTGCAGTCCATCCTGGATTACCTGCTTCACTTAAAGCACTAGGGCCTTGCCTTCTCTTTGATCAAGGTGCACCTGGCAGCCATATCGGCCTTCCATCCTTGCATCCATGGTAGATTGATATTCTCGCGTGAAATGTCGATCAATTTCCTGAAAGGCTTTGGAAGACTCCACCAATCTGGGACCTGGTTCCCCAATGGGACCTCAGCCTGGTCCTCTCCTGACTCACAGGTCCGCCCTTTGAGCCTGTGGCCCAAACCTGTCGTGGAAGGTTGCATTCCTTGTAGTTATTACCTTGGTGAGATGTGTCTCCGAGATTAAAGCCCTCACTTCAGAGCCCCCGTACACGGTATTCTACAAGGACAAGGTCCAGCTGCAATCCTATCCGGTCTTCCTGCTAAAGGTGGTGTTGCACTTTCATGTCAATCAGAATATCTTCCTCTGGGTGTTCTATCGAAAGCCTCACACGACCAGTGAGGAGAGGCGGTTGCACACTCTAGATATCAAGCATGCCGTGGTTTTCTACCTGGAGCGCACCAAGCCCTTCTGCAGATTGACCCAGCTCTTTATCACGATAGCTGACAGGATGAAGGGCCTTCCTGTGTCCTCTCAGAGGATTTCTAACTGGATCGCCACCTGCATCTGTACTTGTTACAAGTTGGTGCAGGCTGTGCCTCCATCGATAGTGAAGACTCACTCGCCTAGGGCTCAGGCATCTTCGGCTGCCTTCCTGGCGCATGTCCCTATCCAGGACACCTGCAGGGCTGCAACATGGTCTTCGGTACACATGTTCATGACGCATTACGCCATCACCCAGCAAGCCAGAGATGATGCTGGATTTGGTAGAGCTGTGTTGCAATCGACATGTCCATGAACTCCTACCCACCTCCAGTGATACTGCTTGGGAGTCACCTACAATGGAACGGACATGAGCAAGCACTCGAAGAATAAAAGACTGTTACCTTTCATAACTGTTGTTCTTTGAGATGTGTTACTCATGTCTATTCCATGACCCACCCTTCTTCCACTCTTTTGGAGTTCCAGCAAGAAGGAACTGAGGGAGGGGGGAGCTGGTGGCGCCCCTTATACCTTCACATATGTGGGACACTCTGGAGGGTGCCAGAGCCGGTCCACTATGGATACCATTGAGGGAAAAACTTCTGGCCCTGGTGCATGTGGTGAGCCTACACACCTACAATAGAATGGACATGAGTAACTAGCAGAGTGCGACAGGGCCCCCTGGCTCATGCCTCTGCTAGGTCCACAAAGTCAACTCTGAGACCCTGGGGTTAACAACAATTGGTGCAGTTGATTCACAGGCTTGTTTCCACCACCGTTTCACCATGTACAGTTGGCCTTTCACCATCTGCCCGCAGGAGGGAGGGAAGAGCTACCTTCCCGCTTCTGCTCCCTGCCTTTTCCCTTCTTTCAGCTCCCCCTTTTTGGCTTTCTTCCACTGAGGCTTTTATACAGGCCCAGGCTAATTAGGCAACAGCTGTTTCTGCTTCCCCAGTTAGAGCCAGGTTATCTCCAGCCAGCTCTAATTTATTCCCCTAAATGGGAGCTGGCATGACAGAGAGCTGAATCAGCAACCCTTTGTCCAGCACCTTGTCACAGCAACACATCTTGAAGACCAATAGTTACGAAACGTAACGGTCTTTTGCTAGGACTAGTAGGGTACAGGCTGGCCCAAATGCCTCAGTGCTGGGCTGTTGCATGATGTGGCCCACTTCAGAAACATTGATACAGGTACCCAGTTAACAGAATGTATCAACCCCACTTCGCAATCCTTTCATTGAAATTTGATACGGAATTTCCTAGGGAATCAGAATTTTATATCTGGAAGTTTTATTAGAGCTCTGAATTGTTGGGCCATTTGGTTTGTCCAAATTAACTGAAATCTTAGTGGGATGCCGTGGTAACTGTCATTTCTTGGCAGCCTCCATTCTGTTATGACAATTAAAGCTAAAGAAATATCTGTGATTTTTGTTGCATCATCTGCTGCTTTATCTAGTATTTTATTGTAAAATGATGTATGACATTCCTGTGAGCATAATGTAAAAATACATTTTGTTGTTCAAAATAGTTCAACCTACTGACGTTTAATACTTTTTGGAAATCTCTTCATTTTTGTTCTACTAAAAAGAGCTTAATTCTGACTGTCTGACATTTATCTTAACTTAATAAATGGAGTGGAAAGTTCATTAATTCCATTATTTGTTTTTTAATCTACTTCATATGCCTTATTGTCTGTCTCAACCACTTGTAGCATTATTCATGTATATGCCCAGAAAGTCTACCGCTTCTGCATAGCAATTTCAGAGAAGTGAAGGTCTGCATGAGAATACAGAGCTGAGGACTCTGTGAAATGCACTTTTGTGCAAAATTATCACAGTAGTTTTTAGCCAAATCTGTCTGACAGGTGGCTTTTAGTAGTAGGGGTGTGTTTGCCTCTTATGGAAAAGTGAAAATGCTAATTGAAAAGGAGGTGCCTTGTGGAAAGTTGCAAATAAAGAAAACTGTTTTGTTTTTGTGTTGGTGCTAGTGCTGTCATTTTCACCAACATGAAATCAAAGCTGTTTTATAGAATTTCTAAAGGAAAAAATAGTACGTAGCTCTTCAAAAGTATCTTTAAGACCTAGCGATGCAACAGAATCTGGAGACAAGGTAATTCCCATGATCACCACCAGTTTTATAGAATTCCTGCCCTTGAGTTGACCTGCTAACTTTTTGGACCAAATTTTTCATGTTATGTGTTTAGTCATTTCTGAAAACTAACAATAAACCCACTCAAACATGAGAAAAGCGAATACAAGCCTGACATGAGGGGTCAGTGGATGTACCTGGGAGCAATGAACTCCCTGCTGTTCATGCTTGTACAGCCTGATTTTAGAAGTGCAGGCCTATTCTGAAACTGTGTGCTGTGTCCATGGAGAGGTCTTTTGGGGGTTGGGTGCCTGTTTTCAGGGCTACTCCAGGCTTCAGGGGTTGGGTGCCTTCAGACTTCCATGGAATTTCTCCCACTTCCCCTGGCTCTGTGGAGATATCTTATGTGTGAACTTGCTTTCCCATTGTGACGTTCCCTCTGATGTTATCTGGACCAGTGATCTGCTCAGTCACTCCAATCCTTGACTCTGGGAGCCAGCCTTACCCTGCTCTGCTGTGAGAACCCCCACTCCTGGGCTGTTCTCACACAGCCTCTAGCATGTAAGCTACTCCTTGGATTTTGCAAGTGAATGACACTAGACAATATCTCCGGTCCCAGACACAACCCTAGGAACCTCCGTCTTGCAGTGTCCAGTTATGCCCGCTGGACACTGCAAGCTTATATGAGTTTGTCAATTTAATAAATAAATTGATACGCACTAGGCTTGTTATCCCAAGGGGAGTCTCTGACATGCTTCAAACCAAACACACTGCTTCAGGTAGAATAAACAAACAAATTTATTAACTATTTATTAATTAATTTATTAACTATTTATTAACAAATAAATTTATTATTTATTTATTATAGATTTTTTAAGTGATTATAAGTCAAAGCATAACAAGTCAGATCTGGTCAAGTGAAATAAAAGCAAAATGCATTCTAAGCTGATCTTAACACTTTCAATGCCCTTACAAACTTAGATGCTTCTCACCACAAGCTGGCTGGTGGCTCTCCCCTTTGATCAGTACTTCAGTCGCTTGGTGTGGTGCCTGTAGATGTAGATGGAAGAGAGAGGAAGAGCATGGCAAATGTCTCTCCCTTTTATCATGTGCCTTCTTCCGTCTTGGCTTGGCCCCCTCCCCCTTCACCTGGTCAGGTGAGCATTACCTCATCGCAGTCCCAAACTAGCCACAGGAAGGAGGGTGACTCACTGGAGAGTCCAAAAGATCCTTTTGTTGCTGCCTAGGCCAGCATCCTTTGTTCCTTTAAGGCTGGGCTAAGTGTGTCCTATGCCTGCCCTGATGAGGTGTGAACTGCCTCTCTGCTCTTGGAGAGTTTTTGCCTGGGTCTATTTTAAGCCATAAGGATACATTTTCAGCCTCATAACTACATACATGAAATTATAACCTATAACATTACTATAACAATGCTCAGTGCATCATGAGCCTTCTGAAGACACCGAACATGACAAACTTTGTGTGGTATCCAATGCAATCATTTTACAAGGATGAACATGGGGGTGCTGGGTGTTCCCCCGAAGTACAGAGCATCACACCCATGTGCTGTTTCCTGGGTCTTCCTCTCCCCTTCATAGTGAGGAGAGTTTGTGTGCACCTGTCCCCTCTCCCCTCTGTTGCTCTCTGTGTCCTACGATGGGTATGGTAGAGGGAATTACTCTCTTGATTCCCTATTTGCTCTCCCATATCAAGTGAGGGATTCTTAAGTGTGGAGAGATAGGGAACTCCACCTGCTTCTGATGCTTCCGGTCCACATGCAGGGATTCTGCGGAGTGAAGAACTCTGTTTTCTCTAGCTTGCTCCCATTACCTTTCATAGCTAGCTTTGTGGTTCCATGGAAAGAAGTCTAGGGAGTGACTATCTCTGCCTGACGACAACCCCCCCGCCCCCCCCACCTCCCCCCCGCATAGATGCACTTTCTTCCTGCATTCTGTCTCACTGGATAGGATTGGGGATAGAAGTCTCCTGCCTCTTTGGCCATATTGGCGGAAAGAACCTCCTATACCCTTTTCTACTTCCCTTGGCCTAGTAGTTAGAAAAAAGAGACCATCTACTGAAAATGATTTAGTTAGATGATTTAGTTAGGGATTGGTCCTGCTTTGAGCAGGGGGTTGGACTAGATGACCTCCTGAGGTCCCTTCCAACCCTGATATTCTGTGATTCTATGAAAAACAGAGGCCTCAGTATGTACTGCTTAAGCTTGGCTTGTGGAGATTTCTCTAGCCCCATGGTCATGTTCACAAGGAAGTCCTGCCCCACTGCACCCTGTTTCCCTATGCCTTGATTTCTTCCCTTGTTAAGGATTTGGAGCAAAAAAGAGCGTGCCTCATACCATTGTCCTTTGTGTCATTCTCCCAACAGAGCTTGGAGAAGTGCATTGAGGGAAAGAAACATTGCTACACAGCCAAGAGCATTTGGAATCTTCCTTAATGAGGGCTGTGGAAAAGGGATATTCACTTTGCCGGCGGCCTTCACTTACTGGTACCTACATGGGTCTTACAGGGATGCACATCCTTCCATCTGTTTCCTCCAGTATTTTACTAGGACCCAAACTCTTTTCATGATTCTCCTTGTATTTTAATATTTATATATTTTAAGTATTGCATTTGCTAAATGAGGTAACAGTCAAGCACATTCTGAATTAGGAACAGCGCTACTGTTGTGGTGCTAAGGGATGTTGGCCATACTAGTGCAGTAAAGTGGGAAGCTGAAGCTGACCATACTCATAGCCATGTCTAATGCACAAAGTCGAAGAAAGAATGTTATCCTTAATCTTTCATTATTAGAGAACTAAATCAGGGCTACTGAAAATGCAGTCTGCAAATACTTAACCCCCTCCCATACTGCTGAGGTTCACACAGGTGACAGTGGTAATTACCTTGCCTCTAGATTCTCTCTCTTTGCAGGACTGATTTATATCCCTATGTCTTTAAAGATGCTTCGAAAGAGCTACTTATTTTTTTTCCTTTAAAAATTCACTAAAATGCAGACCACCTTGAAAAAAGGCATATGGGGAAGATGATGCTGGACTCCCTAACAAGCTTCCAGTCCTCACCTTCATAGATTTCTAGCTTTTCTCTTGCTTAAATCTCTGCTTTCATTTCTTTCAACCTTGTCCTTTCCCACATCAAGCTTCCCACTGAACTAGGGCTCCTTTTTTGTTCCCTTCCTACTTTTTTCTCTCTACTTCCTTACTGCCTCTTATGCTTGGAACACTCTTGTTTGTGTAATGTGCTCCTTTGGCCCTTCAGATCTCTCATGCAAACACAATTCTGCAACCTTTTTTCATTGTTAATCGTCCAGAGGAGTAAAGCAAATAAATGGGGAGAGGGCAAAGTAAAGAAATCTGCACTGTTATTAATCTGAAACTAGTATTTAAATTGTATTTTATGTCTAACTTAGATGGCCAGTCCTTTGGTGCAGTTGCGCTGTCTTCCTCTACATACTGTGTGGGGCCACATAAACTGTTGTTTTTAATAAATTTAAAAATTTGCTGCAGAACTTTTAAGCACTACCAAAGAATGTTGAGTATTCCAAGTATTTATATGGATCTGTTTGAACAAACAAAAATTAACTTTTCTGTTTTATTGCATTCATGTTCGAAACTAGGGATTGGCAACCTTTGGCACGTGGCCCGCCTGGGTTAGCCCCCTTGTGGGCTGGGCTGGGCTGGTTTGTTTACCTGCAGTGTCCGCAGGTTTGGCCGATTGTGGCTCCCACTTGCTGTGGTTTGCCATCCCAGGCCAATGGGGGCTGCAGGAAGGGTGGCCAGCACATGCCTCAGCCCACGCCGCTTCCCATAGACCCCATTGGCCTGGAGTAGTGAACCGCGGCTAGTGGGAGCTGTAATCGGCTGAACCTGTGGACGTGGCAGGTAAACAAACCAGCCCAGCCCACCAGGGGGCTTACCCTGGCGGGCTGCATGCCAAAGATTGCCAATCCCTGTTCTAAACCTTGTTTACTGTGCCATTATGGCCAGAAAACTGAATGTCAGCTACTTACTCAACAGCTCTGCTCCCTGCTTCCTTTGGTGACTACAGTTGGTTTTTACTACCAGTTTACCTGTCAGCACTGTAGAGCCAACACTGCTATGAGAGTGGGAGAGACTGATTCTATTCTTGCTTCCACAGCAACAGAAGAATTATGGTTTTATAGTTAAGGATGCACTGAGTTTCTTATTTAAAGCAAAAAGAAAAGGAGTACTTGTGGCACCTTGGAGACTAACCAATTTATTTGAGCATAAGCTTTCATGAGCTACAGCTCACTTCATCGGATGCAACATGAGCTGTAGCTCATGAAAGCTTATGCTCAAATAAATTGGTTAGTCTCTAAGGTGCCACAAGTACTCCTTTTCTTTTTGCGAATACAGACTAACACGGCTGTTACTCTGAAACCTGTCATTATTTAAAGCAGTGATTCAACCACATGAAGAATGTATGAAGAATATGTGAATCTTCCCTAAAATTAAAGCTCCTAGTATGGAATTATTTTTCAGATAATTTATAAGCAAACTAGTTAGTTCAGATTAATTTGAAAAATGGGATAAGTTAGGGTTCAGCTTTAAATTAGCACCCAGTTTCTTTGTTCCACATGATTGTAATAGCAGAATAACACACTTCAATCTTTCCTGGGAGCGCTGTTCCCGCTTAGCTGTGCGTGTGTGTGTGTGTGTGCGCGCACACAGATCCTAAACCCTGCACACACGGCGAAACACCGCATGCACAAAAATTTGCACAGAAATTTTTTTTCCACATACGGCCTATCAAAAATTAGAGGGAACATTGCCTGGGAGTTAAAAAAAAAATAAAATAAAAAATTACTGATCTCTTGTGCATGGGCTACACTTAAAATCTTTTTTATGGGTTAATGGTTGTTATTTCTTATTTTTCTTAACTAGAAGGTTCTCCTTCTGCGAGTGCTGATGGTTGATGTTTTGCTATAGAGAATTCCACATAGACCTGCTCTCATTCAAAATGGTTGCCATCTCCCACTTGGATTGAGGCAACAGTGTGCCCTTCAATAATGATGGCTTCTGGCTTTTCTCTCACTAGAAACAGTAGAAAAAGTGGTGGTTGTTTCAAAATAGGGTGCCTTGACTGAGGGCATCTATGGCCTCATTTATACTGGGAACAATTAGAGATGACAGCTAGTTTGCAAGGAGGCAGTTCTTTGAGTCTCTCTGAGGAAAACTTTTATGCATCAACCTATGCTGACAGATAATCTGTCAGTTATTAAAGTTAATGACAGATGTGAGCCTCAATCCTAAATATTTACTTTGAAAAGTTATCTTTTGTACAAGATGTACTTAACGGAACAGGAAGAGGTGGAGATGGAGGGGTGTGCGGGGGGAGAGTGTGTGCATCATGTTTAGGAGTACATATGTAGGGGCTAATTTCCTCCTGGCAGAGCTATCAAGGAGGCCAGGGCTTTATAAAGCAGTGAGCAAGGGGGGCGGGGCTATGTACCCCTTTATAAAGCACCCAGGTCTCTTGCTCACTGCTTTATAAAGGGGTATATATCCTATGTACTCCTAAGATAGCCCTGGTCGTCCCGCCCCCTGACTAAGGCTCAGCCAATGAACAGAGGCTTCTAGATTTCAAACCTTGTTTTGAAGCTCAGAGCTTCCAACTGCCGGCCACAGCATGGTCCTTCAAATAAACAGACAGACAAACACAAGCTCAGCATACACTACAGACAGCCACTTACCCCAAGGGTCCCGTATTTGCTCCTCCTTCACCTGGAGAACTCCCTCTCGAAACTTCCTGTTAGCAGCCCCTATTCGCAAAGCTTTCAGTGTGCGAGAATGGATCCCCAACTGCTGAGGAATATGCTGATGGGTCTCATCAGAATGTCACGTTTGGCAGTCGAGTTACTCCTTAAGCCAGTGCTACTCAAAGTGGTGGCCCACGGACCGGTGCCGGTCCGTGAGCCATCGGCTGCTGGTATGCGCACACATTGGAAAAAAAATTTGCTGGTCCCCCACATCAGATAGCTTGAGAAGCACTGCCTTAAGCTACAACTGCACTAGATGTAATATGTTTTTTCTGTTACATATTTTATATTAATGACTGAATGGCTAAACTTTTTTGTTCTGTATACGTGCTGTTGAATGGTGAACCCTATAGTATTAGATCATTACTGATTAACATGAAGAAATATCTAGTCTTTTCACAAGTGCATGTTCCTTTATTACTACCTATAAAATAGTAGTAGGCTTAATATGAACAGTTTTCCTTATAAATGAAAGCTAAGCTCCTTGCCTAAAATGACAGCCTATATTTAAATTTCTTGGCATTAATTAAGGAAGGCACTTTTCAGTCACCCCTAGAGAATAATCTATTGAAAAACCATCATTTGTTAAGGAGAATGAGAGTATGTGCATGTTTATCATGGTATCCTAGGCAATTAGTACTCAATCAATGTCATCTGCTTGATCTGTATTATAAGAGGGTATCTACCCACAGAATCTATTATAATTTAAAAAGGAGAGTTTCCAGCTCTATGACTGTCAAAAAAAAAAAAAAAAAAAAAAAAACCAAAAAAAAAAACTTTCCCCATGCAAAACAAGACACTGGTGTTCATTCTGTAGCCAAACAGAATAAGCCAAAAGCATTAAGTATGAACTGTGGTCATCCATCTTAGTGGAATGTTCGTTTCAGAAGCTATTAATTAGCATTTAAATGAAGATACTATGCAGTAACTAGTGAAAACACACACACTGAGGTTTTCTAACTTAAATTCTGAAAGCAGTTGGGTCCCCCGTTTGTTTCTGATCTGGAGAATATACACACTGGAAAGGGCCTTAAACTAGGAATGGAGCTATATTCAAAAACTGTGTTGAAAGTTCTGCTGAACTGTTCTAACCCAATAGTACTGATGTGGATGGGGCTAACTAAGGGCATGGCTATATTTGCAGATGTAGAGCGCTTTGAGTTAAACCAGCCCTCGGAGACCACAGCAGCGAAAGCGCTGCAGTGTGTTCACACTGTCAGCTGCAAGTGCATTGGCGTGGCCACATTTGCAGCACTTGCATTGGGAGTGGTGCATTATGGGCAGCTATCCCACAGAGCACTCTTACCATTCTGGTGCTGTGGCTTTTGAGAAGGGGGCGTGGGGCATTCTGGTTCCTGTCCCCAATGCCCCGTGATACATCGCTTCGCATCCCAGCAATCCCTGTGCTTCCATCCACATTTGGTGCCGTCATTCAGCGTTTTTTGTACTGTGTGCTCTGTCTTTCCTTTTGGTCTGCGGGAATGGATCCTGAACTACTGAGGAATATGCTAATGAGTCTCGCCAGCATGTCATGTTTGGCAGTCGAGTTACTCCTTAAGCTACAAACTGACAGTAAGAAGTCCGTCAATGTTGACTCGCATAACGTATACAACATGAGATAGCTTGTAGCATTCATGGATATGCTCACCACAGTCGAACGCCGCTTTTGGGCTTGGGAAACAAGCCCTGAGTGGTGGGATCACATCGTCATGCAAGTCTGGGATGACACGCAGCGGCTGCAAAACTTTCGGATGAGAAAAGCCACTTTCACGGGACTGTGTGCTGAGCTTGCCCCCACCCCGCAGCACAAGGACATGAGATTGAAAGCTGTCCTGCTGGTGAAGAAGCTGGTGGCTATCATAGAACCATAGAATATCAAGGTTGGAAGGGACCTCAGGAGATCATCTAGTCCAACCCCCCGCTCAAAGCAGGACCAAGCCCCAATTTTTGCCCCAGATCCCTAAATGGCCCCTTCAAGGATTGAACTCACAACCATGGATTTAACAGGCCAATGCTCAAACCACTGAGCTATCCCTCCCCTCCCTATTATAGGCTATTGCAATCTGGAAGCTGGTAACTCCAGACAGCTACCAATCGGTCGCTAACTAGTTTGGAGTGGGAAAGTTGACGGTTGGAATTGTGTTGATGCAAGTTTGCAGGGCCATTAATCGCATCCTGCTCAGAAGAACCGTGACTCTGGGTAACGTGCATGACACTGTGGCTGGCTTTGCACAAATGGGTTTCCCTAACTGTGGAGGGGCGATAGATGGGACGCATTTTCCAATTCTGGCACCAGCCCACCGAGCCTCAGAGTACATAAATCTGAAGGGGTATTTCTCTATGGTTCTCCAGGCACTTGTGGATCACCGTGGGCTTTTCATTGACATAAACGCAGGCTGGTCCGGAAAGGTGCATGACGCACGCATCTTTTGGAACACTGGCCTGTTCAGGAAGCTGCAAGCTGGGACTTTCTTCCCAGACCAGAAAATCACCATAGGGGAAGTCTAAATGCCCGTTGTGATCCTTGGAGACCCCGCTTACCCTTTAATGCCATGGCTTATGAAACACTACATAGGGAGCCTTGACAGCAGCAAGGAGCGGTTCAACAAGAGGCTGAGTCAGTGCAGAATGACAATGGAGTGTGCTTTTGGCCGTTTAAAGGGCCCCTGGCGCTGTCTGTATGGGAAATTGGACCTTGCCGATGACAACATCCCCATGGTTATATCCATGTGCTGTACCCTCCATAACATTTGTGAAGGGAAGGGTGAAAGATTCACTCAGGCATGGAACTGAGTTCAACACCTGGAGACTAAATTTGAACAGCCAGAGAGCAGAGCTATTAGAGGGGCCCGGTGCGGGGCTGCAAGAATTAGGGATGCCTTGAAGGAGCAATTTGAGGCTGAAAGCCACCATAATGTTAGGTGCCCTGCATGGGAGTGAAGTGCAGTGGTTCCAACATTAGTTGAAATCTGTGTTTGCTACGTACGATGCACTAACATGCAGTGCCTGTTTCTTTCCTGGGCTATGGTGTGTTTTACTTAATGCAATATTTAAAGAATGTTTTCAAAGTCAAAATATTCATTTATTGAAAAGAAACACAACTGCTTGGGAAACAGAAAGGGCATGACACATCTGTGCTGTTTGGGATGAGAGAAGCAGGTGGGGTGGGGAACGGGACAATCAAAGATTTGCATATGTCCTGTTATCATACTCAGCCTTCCTGTCTGGAGTGCCGTGCAATGAGTGCTACACTTCAGGCTGGCAAAAATGCATGGTGATGGGGGGTTGAGTGCAGTGGGTAAGGGTCGTAGCTTGCAGGGCTGAGTGGTGAAGCTACAGGTGTTGGAGGCAGCTGGTGGTGAGAAGAACCCGGATGTTGTGGAAAGTGGCGGTGACATGGGGGCACAAGGGAAAGAGTTTTGGGACAAGGACTGCAGAGGGGGCCGGGCGCGGAAGTGCTCCGCCTTCATTGCTATGAGCGCCTGTGTCGAGTCCGCTTGGTGCTCCTTGATACTTAGCAGCTGCTCCGTGCTTTGGTGCCAGTGATCCACATTCTGCTGGTGGACCCTCCTTTTACTCTCCCGCCACTCCTGCACTTTTTGATTTTCATTAAGGGACTGCTGCATTACTTCATGCAGCATGTCCTCTTTGGTTCTACACAGCCACTTCCTGATTCTTTGGAGTCTTTCGCTGGTGATAACAAGGACAGCTGGGATCTCATGGTTGCATCTCTAAAGCCAAAATGCAACACTTAACAGAGGCAGCATTGTTCACACCAGACAGAGCAATGATTTGGCCATACTTAAAGACAAGCACAATGTACACAATAGCAGAAATTGCCCGTCCCAAAGTGAGTGCACATAACACAGAGGAGCCCCAAAATGGTGAGTAAGCACAGGGGCAAGGGGGACTGATTGTTTCATGGCCGTACTGTCTTCTGGGGTTCTGTGCCTTGGGGAGAGTCAACAGCTGCAAGGGGCCCCTAAACTGAACACTGTCTCCACATTTTCCACAGGATGAGTTTGTCCTGGAAGATATCTCGCTGCTGAGGATGACCTCAGAAGCAAGGGAGGGTCTTCTACTACAATGTGGCTTCTGCGCTTCCCTGTGTGCAGCAATGGTCCCCCCGTCTGTCACGGCACAGTGGCGCGGACGTGATAGCCTTATTGGGACAAGGAGCACAGTAGCTTCGGAGGAGGGATAGCTCAGTGGTTTAAGCATTGGCCTGCTAAACCCAAGGTTGTGAGTTCATAGAATCATAGAATATCAGGGTTGGAAGGGACCCCTGAAGATCATCTAGTCCAACCCCCTGCTTGAAGCAGGACCAATTCCCAGTTAAATCATCCCAGCCAGGGCTTTGTCAAGCCTGACCTTAAAAACTTCCAAGGAAGGAGATTCCACCACCTCCCTAGGCAACGCATTCCAGTGTTTCACCACCCTCTTAGTGAAAAAGTTTTTCCTAATATCCAATCTAAACCTCCCCCACTGCAACTTGAGACCATTACTCCTCATTCTGTCATCTGCTACCATTGAGAACAGTCTAGAGCCATCCTCTTTGGAACCCCCTTTCAGGTAGTTGAAAGCAGCTATCAAATCCCCCCTCATTCTTCTCTTCTGCAGACTAAACAATCCCAGCTCCCTCAGCCTCTCCTCATAAGTCATGTGTTCTAGACCCCTAATCATTTTTGTTGCCCTTCGCTGGACTCTCTCCAATTTATCCACATCCTTCTTGTAGTGTGGGGCCCAAAACTGGACACAGTACTCCAGATGAGGCCTCACCAATGTCGAATAGAGGGGGACGATCACGTCCCTCGATCTGCTCGCTATGCCCCTACTTATACATCCCAAAATGCCATTGGCCGCCTTGGCAACAAGGGCACACTGCTGGCTCATATCCAGCTTCTCGTCCACTGTCACCCCTAGGTCCTTTTCCGCAGAACTGCTGCCTAGCCTTTCGGTCCCTAGTCTGTAGCGGTGCATTGGATTCTTCCGTCCTAAGTGCAGGACCCTGCACTTATCCTTATTGAACCTCATCAGATTTCTTTTGGCCCAATCCTCTAATTTGTCTAGGGCCCTCTGTATCCTATCCCTCCCCTCCAGCGTATCTACCACTCCTCCCAGTTTAGTATCGTCCGCAAATTTGCTGAGAGTGCAATCCACACCATCCTCCAGATCATTTATGAAGATATTGAACAAAACCGGCCCCAGGACCGACCCCTGGGGCACTCCACTTGATACCGGCTGCCAACTAGACATGGAGCCATTGATCACTACCCGTTGAGCCCGACAATCTAGCCAGCTTTCTACCCACCTTATAGTGCATTCATCCAGCCCATACTTCCTTAACTTGCTGACAAGAATACTGTGGGAGACCGTGTCAAAAGCTTTTCTAAAGTCAAGAAACAATACATCCACTGCTTTCCCTTCATCCACAGAACCAGTAATCTCATCATAAAAGGCGATTAGATTAGTCAGGCATGACCTTCCCTTGGTGAATCCATGCTGGCTGTTCCTGATCACTTTCCTCTCATGCAAGTGCTTCAGGATTGATTCTTTGAGGACCTGCTCCAATATTTTTCCAGGGACTGAGGTGAGGCTGACTGGCCTGTAGTTCCCAGGATCCTCCTTCTTCCCTTTTTTAAAGATTGGCACTACATTAGCCTTTTTCCAGTCATCCGGGACTTCCCCCGTTCGCCACGAGTTTTGAAAGATAATGGCCAATGGCTCTGCAATCACAGCCGCCAATTCCTTCAGCACTCTCGGATGCAACTCGTCCGGCCCCATGGACTTGTGCACATCCAGCTTTTCTAAATAGTCCCTAACCACCTCTATCTCCACAGAGGGCTGGCCATCTCTTCCCCATTTTGTGATGCCCAGCGCAGCAGTCTGGGAGCTGACCTTGTTAGTGAAAACAGAGGCAAAAAAAGCATTGAGTACATTAGCTTTTTCCACATCCTCTGTCACTAGGTTGCCTGCCTCATTCAGTAAGGGGCCCACACTTACCTTGGCTTTCTTCTTGTTGCCAACATACCTGAAAAAACCCTTCTTGTTACTCTTGACATCTCTCGCTAGCTGCAGCTCCAGGTGCGATTTGGCCCTCCTGATTTCATTCCTGCATGCCCAGTTCAATCCTTGAGGGGGGCATTTAGGGATCTGGGGCAAAAACTGGGGACTGGTCCTGCTTTGAGCAGGGGGTTCGACTAGATGACCTCCTGAGGTCCCTTCCAACCCTAATATTCTATGAACCTGCACAAGCAGATTGCCCAGCTTCTGCATGAGACCTTTGAAGAGATTGCTGAGGCTGATTACCACGGTGTGAGAGAGCACATCAGTGCCCTATTCCACATCTAGGCATGCATGCAGCCCTAACCCTCCTCACCCCAAGAGCCCGCACCGAATAACTTCCTTCCCAAAATAAAAGCTGCTTACCGGGCACCTCCTCTCGTGTTTGTTCTTCCCCAAGCACCGTCAGCTGCGACTGGCTACCTGCCTCTTGGCTTGAAAACAGCACCTGGCTGCATGCATCTAGGGATGCCGGGCTGTCTCCCTTCTCATCAGCACCCTTGGTCTTCCTTTCCTCCTCCTCCTGCCTTGTTGAACTGGGCTCTGAAGAGTCCATGGTGGTCTTCGGAGTGGAGGTGGGGTCGCCCCCAAGTATTGTGTCCAGCTCTTTGTAGAAACGGCAGGTCACGGGGGTGGCACCTGAGCAACGGTTTGACTCGCGTGCTTTGCAGTAGGCATCCTGCAGCTCCTTCACCTTAACCCTGCACTGCAGTGCGTCCCGGTCATGGTCCCTCTCCATCATGTCCCTTGATATTTGCCCGAAGGTATCGTAATTCCTATGGCTGGAGGGCAGCTCAGAGTGGACGGCTTTCTCCCCCCAACAATGTCGAGGTCCAGCACCTCGCCATTGCTCCATACTGGGAATCGCCTGGTGTGTGGAGGCATGGTCCCCTGGAAAGATTCGCTGAGAGCACTCCATGCCTTGCTGAGCAAACAGGAAGGGGATTTTCAAAAATTCCCAGAGAATCTAAAGGGCAGGTCTGATGGTTGTTCACCAGAGGGCAGGGCAGTAGAGTTAGAAGTGATGACCAGAGTGGATAGAACAGGCATTGTGGGACACTTCTGGAGGCCAATCAGAGCACATTAATAGATCAGGGCATCCACACTGGCACCGCGGCGCTCCAGCCAGGTGCAGCAAGCGTTATGCTTCTTGTGGAGGTTGTTTACGAGGAGCACTCCAGCCGCGGAATCTGAGCACTCTACTTGCCTTGTCTTGCCAGTGTGGACACGTCATGAGTTAGGCCGCCTGCGGTTGCTTTAATGCGCTGTAACTCTCAAGTGTAGCCAAGCCCTTAGTTAAAGCTTAACTTAAAGCTTAAGTTTAAGCTTAGCTTAAAATAGTAGTAGGCTTAATATGAACAGTTTTCCTTATAAATGCAAGCTAAGCTCCTTGCCTAAAATGACAGCCTATATTTAAATTTCTTGGCATTAATTAAGGCAGGTGCTTTTCAGTCACCCATAGAGAATAATCTATTGAAAAAGCATCATTTGTTAAGAAGAATGAGAGTGTGTGCATGTTTATCATTAGCATGTCTTAACTCTGATACTGTTTGAGGTAGAGGAATGGCTAGCTTTGAACAGACAAGGCGGGCAAGGTAAAATGATTGGATTAGCTTGTGTTGGTGAGAGAGAGAGAAGCTTTTGAGTTTACACAGAGCTCTTTTTCTGGTCATTTTCAGCAGTGTTTAATATTGATGGCTCTCCCCACAGCTGTTCTAGTCTATCCTATAGTAAGTGGTTCATTAGGAGCTATAATAGAACAGTATTCAAAAACTGCAACCAAGCACAGCATTCTTTGTGTTTGTGTTTGAAGGAGTTAGTGAGAAAGCCTGCCCAACAGTTAGTCCTTCAAGTGTCCACTCATGGGGATATGCCAGCAGCTGCAGCTCAGATGGTGGAGCCTTCACTTAATAGTTTCTCTTAGAGTCCACGTGCCCTCCTGGCCGTCTCTTCTGTGCCTCTGAACATTCTATGGTGAACTCAAGCTGTAAAAGGGGGTGTAGCATCCTCTGCTGCCTCAGTTCCTTCCAGCCTCAGCAGAGACAGACATGAACCTCTCTGCTTCCATTGGACCTGGATCCTCTCAAGAAGAATTTTAATGCTCTAGTTTATTGTAGTTTTAGTGGTAAACTTAGTTTAAGGAAAAGTTTGTTTTTTGGATAGATAGTAAAGTCTTGTTCCTGCTACGGGTTCCATGGCAGATGGAAAAGTTGAGACCTGGCTTTTAAAGGTGTGGTCTTTCTGGTGTTTGATGCCCACATACAGTGTTTGGTGTGCCTTGGAGAGCATTACCCTCCTTCAGGGTATGTCTGCAGCATGTTTACCCCAAGGATGTGCAAGGAGTTCCAGAACTGGATGAAAGCCTTCTTTCTTCAGGAAGCTATGACTGTAAAGCCTCTCAGAACAGACGCATCTAAAGAATTGTGTTAAAAAGGCTAGTGTTGGTACCTGACGTCTCTAACTAAGAAGCAAAATCCTATGCACAAGGTTCCAATCTCTGTCACAGGATCAGGTTCTAGGACTGCAGTGCAGTCAGTTTCCAGTCTTGAAGCACTCAGAGATTCAGGGCATGTCTACACTTGCAAAGTTACAGCACTGCTCAGAGAGCGCTGAAGGGAAATGGCTGTTGTGTGTTCACACTGTCAGCTGCCTGCGCAATAGCATGTTCACAGCTGCAGCACTTACAGTGGTATTCGAAGCGGTGCACTCTGGGCAGCTATCCCACAAAGCATCTCTCTCTTCTTCTGCTAAGGCTTGTGGGAAGGCGGACGGGGTTGCGGGGCATCCTGGGTCCTGTCCCAGTGACCCGTGATGCATTGCTTCAGCTCCCAGCAATCCCTGTGCTTCTGTCTGCATTTGGTGCCATCTTTCAATGGTTTGTGTACTGCATGCCTTGCCTCTTTGGGCTGCAGGAATGGATTCCAAACTGTTGACCAGTATGCTGTTCGCTCTGACCAAAACGTCATGAGGGGCAGTGGAGTTATTCCTTAAACTACAAAGGCAACAGTAGGACCCTGGTTGCAACAATGATCTATACAGTCACAGTTTATATCGTCAACGTTACAAACATAATTATATGTAGCTTTGCAGGGCCCTTTTTGCTTTCAATTAATAGAATAAAGATTGCTTTCAAACCAACACAATTCTTTTATTAAAAGACAACAACCAGAGAAGAGTCAGACCAAAAAAAACCCCTATCAGCAGTGAGAGGGATGGGGGAAGGGAAGGTTCCAGGAGGAGGAGGGATCCCGGAACAGCTAAAGTTTTGTGTATGTCCAGGGATCATACCCAACCTTCTCCTTTTGAGTACAATACAGCGCATACTGTACTTCAGCAGTTCCAAACTGCATCCTCTGTAATAAGAGGTGTTGAGGGTAGTGGGAGTCTGCATTGCTGGACTTTGAGGGGGGAGGAGTGGAATGTCACGGGTATAGACTGGAGCCAGGTGGTTGATAAGAGTATGTTGGTGGTGTCTGGGGGGGAACATAGGAAAGAGTTTTGTCACTGCGGCTGCAGGGGAGGGCGGGTGCGGAGCTGCTTGGTTTGCAGAGCTAGTATCGCCTGGAGTATGTCTGCTTGCGCACTATAATCTTTAAGAGCCGCTCTGTGGCTTCATTCTGGTGTGCTGCGTTCTCCTTTCAGTCCCTCTTCTCGCTGTCCTGCCATTCCTTCAGTTCCGGTTTCTAGGCAGCAGAGTGCATTATAACATCACACAGAAAGTCCTCCTTAGTTCTTTTTGGCCGCTTTCTAATTCTGTGCAGCCATTCAGCCGCCAATAAGAGAGGGGGAGGCTGGGCTCCCAAGGCCATCTCTGTGAAGTTTAAATGCAACATTTTACTGAAGCAGTATTGTTTGCAACACAGACAACACTGATTCAGTGATTTAAAACAGAGCCATTACTCACACCTGTCACTAACTAGCTGACCCCAGGCAAGCACACATGAGCCCCAAGACTCCCAAAATGACAGGTAGCCTCAGGGGCAGGTAACTCACTCTTCCTGGACTCTGCTCTACACTGGGCACGTGGCTCTTGGGGATAGCCAGCACTGTAGAGGGGGTCTGATGATCATTCCTGTCCCCACACTTTCCACAGGATGTGATCATTATGGAAGATGTCTCGCTGCTGAGGGTGAGCAGGGAATCAAGGGAGGGTCTTCTCCAAGCCTGCGGATTCCGCTCTGGCGCCTATGCGGCTCACCTGTATGCAGCAATGGTTCACGCCCCCGCCCCCCGTGACAGCACAGTGGTGTGGGAAAGCTACCATTAATGGGGCAAGAAACAAAGCAGCTCTGCCTAAGAACCTGTGGCAGTGGATTGTTCAGTATCTCCACGAGAGTTTCTTGGAGATCTCTGAGGGAGATTCCCTTGAAGTGAGGGAGTCAAACAGCAGCCTGTTCCACCGCTCAGACTAGGCATGTGGTGGGAGACACGCCTGTTTTCTGAAACCCTCCTGCGCCCAACAGCTTGCTTCAGCGTTTCCCAAAATCAGATCCACTTACCAGGGGCCTCCTCCCCTCTTTGCGCTTCGCCAAGATCCGACTGCTGTGACTGGCTAGCCTTTTCTGGGGTAGAAAAGAGTTCCTGGCTGATGCATCTCTGACCTCCGAGTCATCCTGTGCCTCCTCGTCCAAGATTTCCTCCCCCTGGCTCGGTCCACTCTCGTCTGGTACATGAGCCACCGAAGTATCCACAGTGGTCTTTGCAGTTGAGGTGGGGTCGCCGCCGAGTATCGCGTCCAGCTCTTTGCAGAACCGGCAGCTCGTGGGCGCAGCACCGGAGCAGCGGTTTGCCTCCCACGCCTTGTGGTAGGTGTTCTGCAGCTCCTTCACTTGACCCTGCACTGCAGTGTGTCCCGGTCAGGGCCCCTTTCTGTCATGCATTGTGAAATCTGTCCGTATGTATCATAATTCCTGCTACTGGAGTGCAGCAGGGACTGGTCAGCCTTCTCTCTTCAAATGCTGATGAGGTCCAGCAACTCGGCATTGCACCAAGCAGGGGATCATGGAGCAGGCATGGCCACCTGGAAAGATGTGCTGAGACCACTGCACGCATCACCGAGGAAACAGGAAGTGGACTTCCAATATTCCAAAGGAATTTACAGGGTGGAGCTGACGGTTGGTCACCTGAGAGCAGGGCAGTAGAGGTCAATCTGATGACCAGAGAGGTGAGAACAGGCATAGTGGGACACCTCCCAGAGGCCAATCGCAGCGCTGTAATCACCACAGTGTCTACACTGGCACCGCAGCGCTTTAGCCCCAGGAGAGAAAGCTGTACGCCTCTCGTTGGGGTGTGTGGTTTTATTTATTTATTTATTTATTTTACAGCACTACAACTGCGCAGTTTCTGTGCACTAAGTGGCTTGGCAGTGTGTACACCTCGGGAGTTACTGCACAGAAACTTGCCAGTGTGGAGAAGGTCTCAGTTGGTGATAGCCTCTGTAATAAGAGCCAAACTGCAGGGGGAAATGCCTTTCGATCTTTCTTTGGTTCCAAGAACCTATGTGAAAAAAAATGTTTGGTGTTTTCCCCCATCCCCCTTCTTTTTTAGTGGTTGCTTATGTCCATTGCAGTGTGTGTGTGTGCATGTCCTGGACTCCAATTCTGGAGGGTTTTCATCAGAGCAGTCCTACCCACTTCCTAGCTCCTCCTGCTCTGAACAAGGGTGTAAAGAGCAGAGCTCACTCTGCCCCTCCTTCAGTTCTTTCTTGTCAGTGGTCAGAGAATCTGTTTCCCATGGACAAACTTAGTGCTGCTTGATTACTTACATGTTTCATCATTTGATGATTGATTTTTTCCTTTTATGTTTTCTTCTGTTTTTAAATTTCCTTGTAGTTCAAAATTTTCCAGCCAAATGAGCTTTTGGGCCTTGCCTAGTAGTGGGGGAGCTTATGTCAAGGTCCTTGTGTTAAAAACCTTGCTTGGGTTGTTGAAGCCTATGCCTGTCAATGACCTTCATTCATGTGGTCTCAAGTGCTGAGGCAAGGGCCACATTAGAGCCAGCTGCTCCATTTCTTGTGACTTCAAGTCCAGGATGAAAAAGCTGTGGGAAGTGGATCTTTGTCACAACCTGATGGGGGTGGTATTTAGACCAGTGTTGAAATGCCTTTCTCATCCAAGGGAAGCTCTTTCATGACTTCTTCCTGGAGTGCTCTCTCTGCTTTACTGGCAGATAAAAGATGCAGAAGATTCCTGTCACCCAGATTATCTTCGAGGTCAAAGACTTTGGAGCAATCCTGGCCTCAGAAACAAAAAAAGAAATTCTTTGGGTTCCTCAGAGATCAGGAACTGGGATTCCTCCACAGAGGGTGGGTCTGGTATCGATGGTAGGGTGCACCCTTTTGTCTTGCTGCTGCCTGGTACTGGCTCATAAAATAAATACCAGGTTCTGTCCAAGGGGTTTGCGCAGTTTGTACAAGGGTAGAACAATTATATGTGTTGTCCTCTTCCTTTGGGACATTCCAGTCCAGGCCTGTGAGCGTAACTCCCTTCCTGTTGCTGTGGTGAAGTACTTGTGTCCTGATCTTGACAGCTTCACTGTTTGCTCAAGCTAGCACTTACTTCAGTGAATGGTAGGGGCTATGGGATACTTACCAGTAGTGAGAAGGGTTATTTAAAATCATAGGCCAGTTTATGTTCTATAACTGCACTTAGGACGGAAGAATCCAATGCACCGCTACAGACTAGGGGCCAAATGGCTAGGTAGCAGTTCTGCGGAAAAGGACCTAGGGGTGACAGTGGATGAGAAGCTGGATATGAGTCAGCAGTGTGCCCTTGTTGCCAAGAAGGCCAATGGCATTTTGGGATGTATAAGTAGGGGCATAGCGAGCAGATCGAGCGACGTGATCGTCCCCCTCTATTCGACATTGGTGAGGCCTCATCTGGAGTACTGTGTCCAGTTTTGGGCCCCACACTACAAGAAGGATGTGGATAAATTGGAGAGAGTCCAGCGAAGGGCAACAAAAATGATTAGGGGTCTAGAACACATGACTTATGAGGAGAGGCTGAGGGAGCTGGGATTGTTTAGTCTGCAGAAGAGAAGAATGAGGGGGGATTTGATAGCTGCTTTCAACTACCTGAAAGGGGGTTCCAAAGAGGATGGCTCTAGACTGTTCTCAATGGTAGCAGATGACAGAACGAGGAGTAATGGTCTCAAGTTGCAGTGGGGGAGGTTTAGATTGGATATTAGGAAAAACTTTTTCACTATGAGGGTGGTGAAATACTGGAATGCATTACCTAGGGAGGTGGTAGAATCTCCTTCCTTAGAGGTTTTTAAGGTCAGACTTGACAAAGCCCTGGCTGGGATGATTTAACTGGGAATTGGTCCTGCTTCGAGCAGGGGTTGGACTAGATGACCTTCAGGGGTCCCTTCCAACCCTGATATTCTATGATTCTAACTATTATATTTGTGCTTAATACATACTAGTACATATGTGGTGTGGATAATACATATTGTGTGTATGTGTATGCTAGCCAGCATATATTAGTTAATAGTTGAGAAAAATCATTAACACTTCACTGTTCTGCCCTTTGGTCTTTCATCTGCCCCAAGGCTTTTAACCAAGTGGATTGCGGTGGTGGCGGCCCGCTTCTGCCAAAGAGGTATCCATATGTATTCTCTCCTGGATGACTGGTTCTGGGTCCTTCCAGACAGCAGGTACAGGCAGCTGTCCATTAAACTCTGTTTGTTCAGCTTCTTGGACCTGAAAATAAAGAAAAATCAATGTTATCTCTACAAAGAATGAAGTTCGTGGGGGCAATCCTGGACTTGACCTCTGCCAGTGTTTCTGCCTCTGTCTCCAGGTTCCAGTCCATATAGAACCTCTGTGCGTCCCTCAAGGGTCACCCATGAATCGTTTTGAGGAATTGCCTCAGGCTCCTGTGTCACATGGTTTCATGTATATATGTGACACCTCATGCCAGGCTGCCCTCAGAGCACTGCAGGCATGGCTCAAGTCAGCATATCACCCTCACATTAACTATCTGGACAAGCTTGTGTGCATCCTGGACAGTGTGGTGGTGTGTCTGACTTGGTGGTAGAATCAAGACAAGATTTGTAGGGGAGTTTCCTTTGCTCTTCCTCTCCCCAATACAACTATGGTAATGGATGCTTCAGCCATGGTTTGGAGAGCATAGCTTGGTGATCTTAAGGCTCAAGAATTGTGGACTGCCCACTAGGCCAGGTAACATAAATATTCTTGAGTTGCGAGCAATATTTCATGCATGTTCACAGTTTGTCTCACATTCAGGACAGAACGATCCAGGTGCTCACTGACAACATTGCAGCCATGTTTTACATGAACAAACAAGGAGCTGTCTGGTCAGACAGCCTCTGTCAGGAAGCAGTCAAAATTGTGGAATTTCTGCATTTGGAGCTTGATCACTTTTAAGGCATCTCACTTGCTGGGGGTTCAAAATGGCCTGGCAGATTGCCTAAGCAAATCCTTTAATTTAGACCCAAATGGTCTCTCAACACAGCCATTCTGGCTTCAATATCCCTCATAAGAGGTCTTCGGTTAGTCGATCTCTTTGCAACTTGGAAAAACAGAAAGTGTCCCTAGTTCTGTTTCAGGGTGGGCTACAGCTCCAGGTCAATCTGGGCTGCATTTGTGTTCCCATGGAAGAAGGATCAGCTATATGCATATTCGCCAGTTCTTCTTTGAGTGCTTGCTCGTGTCGATTCCATTCTAGGTGTGCACGCTCTGATGTGTGCTGCTGTCTGAGATTTTTGCTTAGCAATACCCATAGGGCCAGCTGTAGTGCCCACTACAGTGCCACACTCATGCTGCAGTATATCAGGCTCTACCAGCCCACACCCTCTCAGTTCCTTCTTACCGCCCGTGGTAGTCAGTCAGAGAGCCTCTCTTGCTTGTCAAGAGCTAGTGGTTTCTTCCATTGGACTTCAGGCCTTTGTTCGATTGTAGTTAGTGTTAGGTCTAGAGCACCTGTACCTGCACATCTGAGACCCGGTTCCCCCAGGGGACCTGAATCTGGTGCTCTCGAAGCTCCTGGGCCCTCCTTTTGAACCCCTAGCGTCCTGCTCCCTCCTGCTCCTTTGCAGGAAGGTGTTCTCCTTGGTCGCTATAATGTCGGCATGGCAGGTGTCCAAGATCAGGGCACTCACATCAGAGCCGCCCTATTTGGTCTTCTGCAAGGACGAGGTCCAGCTGCGCCCGCTTCCGGCTTTTCTGCCCAAGGTTGTTTCCCAGTTCCATGTGGGCCAGGGCACTTACTTACCCGTCCTCAGTTCGAAGCCTCACATATCTGATTAGGAGCGCAGGTTGCATGCCCTGGCCTTCTACATCGATAGAATACGGTAGTTCCCTAAGTCAACACAGTAGTTTGTTGCTTTCACAGACGGGATGAAGGGCTGTCTGGTGTCAGTCCAGAGAATTTCGTCTTGTATCACAGCATGCATCCACCACTGCTACGAGCTGGCGAAAGTACCCCTGCTAGCAATTGTGATGGCTGTGACGTTGCACTCCATATGTTTTAGGAAATATGCTTATAAGTGTGAATATGATGTAACTGGAATATGCTTTATGCAAAAGGTCTCTTGTAAGGTATCATTACAAAGCTTATAATCTACTGAATATATTCCTCCTATTTGTATATATCATTTTTGTATCTGAAGCTAGAAATATGAAGTATAATTCTGAGGTTCTATGGTAATTATGCAAAGTGTGGGCCATTAATAATGGTTTGGAAACTTCATGGCTCCCATTGACTAGGACAGTTGGCTGTAAATGGGCTGTTTACTTGCAAACCTTCCTGGGTGCATGTGGGCCAGCCCTGGAAGAATGGAGGCTGGGATCTCACAGGACATGTGACCATGTCACCTGGTAATGAAATCCATCTTAAATCTGGTACTTTTCCATTTAGAAAGAGGGGTGGGGACCCAGAGAGACAAAAGATTCCCGCCTTGTGCCAAAGCTATAAAAGGGGGTGGAACAGAAGAAAGGGGCAGCCAGTCATGAGCGAACACCTAGTTTCCACCTAAGATGTCTGCTGAAACTAACCAGGGGAAAGGATTGGGCCCAGACTAGGAAGGAGTCTAGTCTGTGAAAGAAGCTTATTGGAACATCTCTGAGGGTGAGATTTTATCTGTAATCAGTTTCTTAATGTATTAGGCTTAGACTTGCGTGTTTTTGCTTTATTTTGCTTGGTGACTTACTTTGTTCTGTCTGTTATTACTTGAAACCACTTAAATCCTACTTTTTATACTTAATAAAATCACTTGTTTATTAATTAACCCAGAGTAGGTGATTGATACCTGTGAGAGCAAACAGCTGTGCATATCTCTCTTAGTGTTATAGAGGACGGACAGTTTATGAGTTTACCCTGTATAAGCCTTATACACAGTAAAACGGATTTATTTGGGGGTTGGATTCCATTGGGAACTGGGTGTCTGGGTGCTGGAGATAGTTGACCTACCGAGCAGTTTTTGGTTAAAGTCTTCAGCTTTGGGGGCGTGGACCAGACCTGGGTCTGTGTTGCAGCAGGCTAGTGTGTCTGGGTCAACAAGACAGGGTTCTGGAGTCCCAAGCTGGCAGAGAAAACAGGATCAGAGGTAATTCAAGCACATCAGGGTACAGTCACAAGGGTGTCTCTGTGACCGAACCCGTTACAATGGCTCATTCCCCTAGAGCTCAGGTGTCTTCGGCTGCCTTCCTGGTGCAGGTGCTGATCCAAAATATCTGTTGGGCAGCCAGCTGGTTGTCTGTCCCTACTTTCGGGTCGCACTACGCACTGACCCAGCAGGTGCGAGACGATGCTGGCTTTGGCAGAGCTGTACTACAAGTTGTGTGATGATGATCTTCAAGCCTATCTGCATTGATACTGCTTGCGAGTCACCTAGAATGGAGTCGACACCGAAGCACTGAAAGAAAAAAAACAAACTGTTACCTGCCTTTCATATCTGTTGTTTTTCGAGATGTGTTGCTCATGTCCATTCCATTATCCGCCCTCCTGTCCCTCTGTCGGAGTTATCAGCAAGAAGGAACTGAGGGCGTGGGTCGGCAGCACCTGATATACCATGGCATGAGAGCGGCACCCTAGAGGGTGCTCCAGCCGGCCCTACGGGTACCGCTAAGGCAAAAATCTCCAATGGCCGCGCACGCACACCTAGAACAGAATGGACTTGAGCAACACATATTGAAGAATAACAGTTACAAAAGGTAGGTAACCGTTTTTTCTCCTGATTCGCAGGCAAGATCGAGGCAGAATACTTACTGCTCCAGCCTATCCAAGACAGCCATGTTGTTCCGACATTCGCTGGCTTTCCAGTTAAGAACCCCTGGCTACTGATAACTGGAGACCTCATTACTCAGAACCATGGTCAGATATTGCACTTGAATCCTCAGGTGCCACACTTCATGGCATGGTTCATCAGTGGTTAAATTACTGAAGGCTGTCTGCTCCACAACGGTTCAGAATGTCCTCCTTAATCTTAGGAAACAATCCACAAGAGATGCTTACCTGAGTAAGTGGAAACAGTTTTTCATCTGGGCAGCCTCACATGCGTCACCTACTCAGGCAAAAAATTCCCTCAATGCTAGGCTGCCTCTTTCGCCTTAAGAAGTCTGGTCTAGTCCCTAGCTCAATTAAAGTACATCTGGCTGCTGTCTAAGTGTGTCATCCTTGGATCAGTGATAAGATGGCTTTTCATCCTATCATGACCAGGCTCCTGAAAGGCCTAGATAGGCAGAAATTATCTATGACAGATCCAGCATCAATTTGGGATTTGAATTTAGTGTTGAAAAAAGTTGGCAACTTTTATATCACTTACCCTATGAGGGATTATCATTCTTACACATGTATCCTACCACCAACTTTTTGGCAGTGGCTTGGGGTGGTCCAGAGTTGCAGATATGGACAGTCATATTCCATAAGAGATAATGAAAAGATGGGTGCAGTCAGTAGAAAGGGGTTTTCATCTGCACTTTGCATATTTATACTCTCTGCCAAGGAGGTGGAGGGAACTGATGAGGCAGAGGGCATCACTCCCCCTTTCATAGTCTCCTGCTCTGAATGTTCAGGAGCACTGAGGGGAGGGGTAGCAGGATGTGTGAATCTTCTAATAGGAACTGCTTGGAGAAAGTTCCACCATCTGAGCTGCATCCACTGGTGCATCCCATGAACGAGAATGTATTATGTCTATCTTGAAGAACTCCAGTTATGGGTAAGTAATTTCTATTTACTGAAGACACATCTGAGAAAAAATTGGTAATATCCATAACTGAAAAATTCTTGTCAGTGTCATCTGTTTGAAGTTCCCAAGTTTAATTTTGTTTATTAGCTATTTCTAGATCATAAGCAGCAAAGCTGTCTTCCAGTTAAATGTTTTTCATTGTACTGTATTTTTTCCAATAGGATTTGAAGACAAATAAATGATGTACTAATGTTTTGTATAATTTTAGTGGTGACTGAAATACCATCAATAAAAATTCACCATTTAAACAGATATTTTTCATTGGAAAGGAAAAAAAACATCCTATTTAGAAGTACAGTTTCTCAAGAAATAATTATTTTCTTGCATTTTCTTAAATTGCATATTTTTGTGAAGTATTCTGCCTAGAGTATTCAACAGAACATGTTTGTATGTTTACAGCAGTCAAAGCCTCAGATGAATTTTAATACTACAGCCGTGATCTTGGGGAGAAAAAAGTCATCCTTTTTTACAAGTATTTTTGTGTATTTTGTGGTAGTCAGTCATAATATTAAACGCTCCAGAGAAAAAATTGCTCACGCTTACGGAGAGAGGAATCCTGAGAGTCTGGGAAAGCGTAGACTTGGAACACTATGAAACAAATTGTGTATTGTAATAAAGTAGTGTCAGAGTTATCATTTATTCTCTCCAGGGTCCTATTGTCAGCCTTGCATTGGAAATATTAAAATATCCACACATCCTTTCTGGATAACTTGCTGCAATATGGACTGTAAAACTATGTAGTGTCCCTATTTGTTGAGGTGAAGTGTAATTATGTCTGTGGAGGACAGTGTAAAATAGTAGCAATTTGGAGAATCTGGCCTTGGTTTTCAGAAGTGGTCAACATACATAGTGCTGACTGAAATGAATGGGTCTTGTGGGCACTTAGCATTCCAGAAAATCAGGCCCTTGATGTATTCATTCATCTCATGCCATTCAGTGTTATCTGTGACCCCACGTATTCTGCCATACAACTACAATATGATAATGAATATTGCCACTAAATCTGTTTCTTCACTGAAACATTTTCCCAACTGTTCTATATCAATTAAAATGTTAATAATTTGGCTGTGCAAAATGTTACCAGTGCTGTCCAGAAAAATGACACATGGATCTCGTAATATAACATTTTTATTCAGACTAATTCATGTACCAGTCTCTGTGTATAGATATGTCCCTTAATTATGTATTCTTCAACAAATCCACAAAATATAAGTTCAATGTAAACTCTTGTTGGCAGTTTGCAAGGATTATACTTGTGTAATGTCTTCAATGAAAACACAATTGTCTAATTCTTTAATGATCTAGGTTAGGAAGGGCACAACATGGTCTTTTTAGTACTACAAGGCCCAGTGGGAATGTTAATTAAATTCAGGCGAAAAGCCTTTTAAAAGTTAAGTCCTGTGGTGAGAGAGCTTGGATCTTTTGTCGCTGACCTGCAGAACACAAAAAAGGACATCTTAATAGGGACTGCCACTATAGTTAAAATTTCATCAGTGTTTCTGTGCTAAACCTAGGTTTCCAGGGGGTTCAATATCTATTTTTTTAAATTGTGTTGGACTCTTAATTTAACATGTACAATGTCACACCCAAGCTGATTGATATTTTTTTTCCTTGCAGCAATATGTAAATAACCTATTCTCCTGAGATCCTTGTATGACTAAGTGACACAATTGGAAAGTACTTATGTTCTGACATGTAAGGGTGCTTATGGCTGCCTTAATTTGTGGTTACAATTAGAAAAAGTGCCTGAACTAACAGCTCATGTTCCACATTAGTTTGGTGAAGCACGGGAATGTGTTACCTAGGGAAGTGGTGGAATCTCCTTCCTTTGAGGTTTTTAAAGTCAGGCTTGACAAAGCCCTGGCTGGGATGATTTAGTTGGGGATCGGTCCTACTTTGGGCAGAGGGTTGGACTAGATGACCTCCTGAGGTCCCTTCCAATCCTGATATTCTATGATTCCCCCTCTCTCAGGAACTTCCAATCAAATTTGCTCATTTTAAAAGTTAAAACACACTTTTATCTCAGTTACTTATATGAAAACCAGTATCAAACTATTCGACTTTGTACTTAGTTGCCAGCAATGAAGACTTTGGAATTGGTACTAAATTGGGAATTCTGTTGGAGACAGAGTAGATTATAACATGTTCTTCCACAGCTAACTTGGTTGAATCTACAGTGTTAATAGTAAAATCATGTTGTCAAACTAGTTGGGTAGAACCCAACAGCAGAACCATGCAGCCAGTGAGCCCTTTCTGTGGTCATTTTTTCTGACCATCCCCAGAATTTCTATGTCTGAAATATCTTAGTTTTAGGCACTTGAATCAGAACATAATATTTTAATATAGTTTTATTTTAATATCAGAGTTCAAGTCTTTCAGAAAACTATTTACAGATGTTGACAACTGGATAGTGAAGGAAAATCTTTTTTCAGTTTGGAAAGCCAGTTTTGGTTTACAAAGATAGCTTCTTGTGCAGCAGTTACTATGTTCAGACAGTTCTTGAAACATGCACACTTTTGTTTGCTCTAAAAATGCAAGAATTTTTAGTACAAAAATGCTTATATTTTGATTTTACAACATTAACATGATTTATTTGTAACTTAAAAACAAAATAACCCTCCCCAAATCTGTTGTGACAAAATAGCATTCTTACCAATAATTAACTAAACTTGTGCAATTCATGTAACCTAAGAAGGTAGAATATTTCCAGTCAGGGTACTTACACAACCAGCTGTAGTTAAGATAACTTTAAAAGTAGGTATTTTCAAAGATAATAAGTGTCTGTTCAAATTCAGTTACACTTAATATATTGAAGTTAGCCAAGGATGTTTGATTTCAGTGTTTAAGGTTCTTGGATACCACAGTAATACCTATATAGAAAGGAATTGATTTGGAAAACGAGAGTTTTTATTTTATGTAGCATCTTCATAAATTCTCAATATTTTCTGCATAATTACCATAATTGCATAGTTAAAAAGCTGTATAAAAAGTGTTATAGCAGAGCCAGGGCAGAGATGGAATAGATTTTCAAATTAAATTTGAAGAGCTCCAATTACAGACTGAGAAAAAGTAAGGCTGTTTCAGATAGGAGGCACTGCAGAAGGGAAGGCTTTTGCACTAATGCTGGGAAGATTGTTACTCAGAGGAAAGTGCTAGGGAACGAGTGGAAGAAGAGAATTTAAGTCTGGGAAGCAGACTAGATCATGATTATGATGTGATTGGAATAACAGACTTGGTGGGATAACTCACATAACTGGAGTACTGTCATGGATGGATATAAACTGTTCAGGAAGGACAGGCAGGGCAGAGAAGGCGGGGAAGTTGCATTGTATGTAAGAGAGCAGTATGACTGCTCAGAGCTCCGGTATGAAACTGCAGAAAAACCTGAGAGTCTCTGGATTAAGTTTAGAAGTGTGAGCAACAAAGGTGATGTCGTGGTGGGAGTCTGCTATAGACCACCAGAGCAGGGGGATGAGGTAGACGAGGCTTTCTTCCGGCAACTAACAGAAGTTTCTAGATTACAGGCCCTAGTTCTCACGGGGGACTTCAATCACCCCAATGTCTTCTGGGAGAGCAATACAGCAGTGCACAGATAATCCAGGAAGTTTTTGGAAAGTGTAGGGGACAATTTGCTGGTGCAAGTGCTGGAGGAACCAACTAGGGGCAGAGCTCTTCTTGAATTGCTGCTCACAAACCAGGAAGAATTAGTAGGGGAAGCAAAAGTGGATGGGAACCTGGGAGGCAGTGACCATGAGATGGTCGAGTTCAGGATCCTGACACAGGGAAGAAAGGAGAGCAGCAGAATACGGACCCTGGACTTCAGAAAAGCAGACTTTGACTCCCTCAGGGAACTGATGAGCAGGATCCCCTGGGAGAATAACATGAGGGGGAAAGGAGTCCAGGAGAGCTGGCTGTATTTTAAAGAATTCTTATTGAGGTTGCAGGAACAAACCATTCCGATGTGTAGAAAGAATAGTAAATATGGCAGGCGACCAGCTTGGCTTAACAGTGAAATCCTTGCTGATCTTAAACACAGAAAGGAGGCTTACAAGAAGTGGAAGATTGAACAAATGACCAGGGATGAGTATAAAATTATTGCTCATGCATGCAGGAGTGAAATCAGGAAGGCCAAATCACACTTGGAGTTGCAGCTAGCAAGAGATGTTAAGAGTAACAAGAAGGGTTTCTTCAGGTACGTTAGCAACAAGAAAAAGGTCAAGGAAAGTGGCCCCTTACTGAATGGGGG
The DNA here is from genome assembly GCF_965152235.1 of Eretmochelys imbricata. Classification (NCBI taxonomy): domain Eukaryota; kingdom Metazoa; phylum Chordata; order Testudines; family Cheloniidae; genus Eretmochelys; species Eretmochelys imbricata. Next base: position 42,194,654 of record NC_135581.1, on the reverse strand, counting down.
AGGCAACCTAATGACAGAGGATGTGGAAAAAGCTAATGTACTCAATGTTTTTTTTGCCTCTGTGTTCACGAACAAGGTCAGTTCCCGAACTGCTGCACTGGGCAGCACAGCATGGGGAGGAGGTGACCAGCCCCCTGTGGAGAAAGAAGTGGTTCCGGACTATTTAGAAAAGCAGGATGAGCACAAGTCCATGGGGCCGGATGCACTGCATCCGAGGGTGCTAAAGGAGTTGGCGGATGTGATTGCAGAGCCGTTGGCCATTATCTTTGAAAATTTATTGTGATCGAGGGAGGTCCCGGACCACTGGGAAAAGTCTAATGTAGTGCCCATCTTTAAAAAAGGGAAGAAGGATGATCCAGGGAACCACAGGCCAGTCAGCCTCACCTCAGTCCCTGGAAAAATCATGGAGCAGATGCTCAAGGAATCGATTCTGAAGCACTTGGAGGCGAGGAAATTGATCAGGAACAGTCAGCATGGGTTCACCAAGGACAAGTCATGTCTGACTAATCTAGTTGCCTTCTGTGACAAGATAACTGGCTCTGTGGATGAGGGGAAAGCAGTGGATGTTATTCCTTGACTTTAGCAAAGCTTTTGACACGGTCTCCCACAGTATTCTTGCCAGCAAGTTAAAGAAGAATGAGCTGGATGAATGGACTATAAGGTGGATAGAAAGCTGGCTAGATAGTCAGGCTTAACCGGTAGTGATCAATGGCTCCATGTCTAGGTGGCAGCAGGTATCAAGCGGAGTGCCCCAAGGGTCGGTCCTGGGCCCTGTTTTGTTCAATATCTTCATTAATGATCTGAAGGATGGCATGAACTGCACCCTCAGCAAGTTTTCAGACGACACTAAACTGGGAGGAGTGGTAGGTAGGCTGGAGGGTAGGGATAGGATACAGAGGGCCCTAGACAAATTGGAGGGTTGGGCCAAAAGAAATCTGATGAGGTTCAAGAAGGACAAGTGCAGAGTCCTGCACTTAGGAAGAAAGAATCCCATGCACTGCTACAGGCTAGGGACCGAGTGGCTAGGCAGCAGTTCTGCAGAAAAGGACCTAGGGGTGACAGTGGACGAGAATCTGGGTATGAGTCAACAATATGCCCTTGTTACCAAGAAGGCTAACAGCATTTTGGGCTCTATAAGTAGGGCACTGCCAGCAGATCAAGGGACGTGATCTTTCCCCTCTATTTGACATTGGTGAGGCCTCCTCTGGCGTACTGTGTCCAGTTTTGGGCCCCACACTACAAGAAAGATGTGGACAAACTGGAAAAAGTCCAGCAGAGGGCAACAAAAATGATTAGGGGCTGGAGCACATGATTTATGAGGAGAGGCTGAGGGAACTGGGATTGTTTAGTCTGCAGAAGAGAAGAATGAAGGGGGATTTGATAGCTGCTTTCAACTGTCTCAAGGGGGGTTCCAAAGAGGATGGATCTAGACTATTTTCAGTGGTACCAGATGACAGTACAAGGAGTAATGGTCTCAAGTTGCAGTGGTGGAGGTTTAGGTTGGATATTAGGAAAACCTTTTTCACTAGGAGGGTGGTGAAGCACTGGAATGCGTTACCTAGGGAAGTGGTAGAATCTCCTTCCTTCGAGGTTTTCAAGGTCAGGCTTGACAAAGTCCTGGCTGGGATGATTTAGTTGGGGATTGGTCCTGCTTTGAGCAGGGGGTTGGACTAGATGACCTACAGAGGTCCCCTGTAACCCTGATATTCTATGCTTCTGTGATCAAGGTTGTGGAGAATTAAGGGATGGGGTAATGCAGTTTTTAATCATATTTTAAAATGGATGGAGAATCCAGTGGATGTGTGTGAAGAAGTGATTTTATACTTAAAACAGGAATAAAGCGTCAATTTTTTTAAAAAAATTGTTTGCTTTCACTAAATTTTGCTCATTTGCTCTTCATAGGCTAAATGAATTTTCTAAGACCTATTTAGACAGTGTTGGGCAAATCAAAGTCCTATTTACTGGCATGAAATATGGGCAGGGAGGAGAACTTTGTGTGGGCACCAAAGTAAGTAGAAGAAATGTTTAAATGGTGGATAACAATTGAGAGGGAGATGGAGAAAACTGGCTCTGGCTTTTGTTGATGTTTTTGTCTTTGAGACATATTTGTAGGAAGTTGAGTCAAAAGCAGTCAGCATTATAGCTGCTATCCTTCTGGCTGAACATTGATTGGAGTAAGATTTTAAAACATTTAACTCTGCTTAGTCACCAAGAATGAGATGCTGTTGAGTGATGCAAGGTATTTGCATACCATTTCCCCCTACTATGACTGGATTTGCTAGCTCTGCAGTTTCTCTGGTGGCCAAAGTAGTAAGGGATTAGGTTCCATTTAAAAAAGGAAACATTGCTGTCCTTAAAATGCAGTTGCTTTTCTTTGAATACAAGTCCCATGTGTTTATGTTTTTAATTACTTATCAATTAACTTGAGATGATAATGCAGATTAACTCCAGGAGGTTTAAATTCCTCTAATGCCATAGTGCACACATTATTTTTCTAATTTAGTGCCATAAAGCAGAGGTGCTTACACTCTAGCTACATGTATTTTTGGGAAAAGTCGGTATTAACTCCTCGTATGTATAAATGCACTGGTCCCCTCTACTCCCAAGGTTTACCTCAACCATCTAACACACATTAGAACTACATGTGCCTTGTCCAAACTAAGATAGTTACCTACTAAACACACACTTTTTCCTAATGAAGTACAAGATCTCTGAGTCACAGAGGATTGTATTGGTAACTTACCATGGACCTTAGTTCTATGCCCAATTTCCACATATTTCTGCTCATTTTTGTCAATTAGTAGTCCACCTTTGCTGGAACTGAGGACCTAAGTGAAGCCTTTTACACCTATGAAAATAGAATGTTGAAAATATTTATTTTTAATTTCCTTTTTGCATTTCTTCACTGTCCTTTTTATTCCATACCACGTTTCCTTGTTTCAGTCTTTTGGCTTTTTAATATCACCTATTTTTGTTGATAAGAGGATATGGTTACTCTTCTTTCCTACTCTGTCTCCTGTTGTTCTCCTATTCTACTGTTGACCTTTTTATCATTGTTTTTCTCTCTTAGGATTTGTTTCTTGGCTTCTGTCCATGCCTACCCACCCCATCTAGCATAGGTTGCTTGTCATTTGTCTGGCTTGTCTATTCATAATGTTTGAAAAATGGTCAGAACAATGCCGAGCAGAAGATGGACTGTCCATATCTAAATTCTTGCAGGATATATGAGCTTTCTTGCAATTGGGTCACTGGTCGTAGAATTCATAATCTTGATGTAATATGTGGGGATCATGAACTGTGTTGCCAACAGTCGCTGATGTAAGGTTGCTTTTCTTATCTTGGTGAAACAGATTTCTTCAGATGCGTTTTCAATGAGGACAATGTGAGTGGAAGATATGACATTTGAAAGCAAGCCTGTCATATTTTATGCAAGCAATGGAAAATGTCTCAAACTGTATCCCTTTTGAAAAGTTATTTCCCCTTCCATATCTCAAATGCTAACTGATTTCGTTGAACGTTTCCAAAAATTTCACTTGGAGTTGAGTCAAATTTTGGGCCAAAAGGAAAACTTCTGAAAATCTTAGCGAGTGATCTATATTCTTATTTGTACTTTAGACCTCAGTTGAGTTGCAGAGATCTTGTGGATTTATGGAGTACACCCACCAGTGCCATTCTATAAAGACCACATAGAGGCCACAAAGAACTTCATTGCTACACACCGTTTGGCAGTGGATTGAGGTAGGGAGGAAGACTGTGTCTGAACAGAAGCTGTCCCCTCAGCACATTCCCAACTCATGGGATGTGCCAGCAGTGCGTCACCACTGGAGGAATATTTCATAGCAGCACCTGTTGGAAAACTCTCACACCCTTCCCTTACTGTTCCTGAGCATTCTGAGAGTGACACTATGAAAGGGGATGTGGAGCTCTATCCGCCTCACTTTCTTCTAGCCACAGCAGCAGATGGAGAGGAACCTCTCTTGATTAATCAGCCTGGATCCAACCTCTACAAAGACTCAGAACTTTGGTTAGATTTCTTAGTTAGGACTAGTGTTAGATGTTTTAGTTTTATTTTCTCTATAAAAGAATGTATTAGTTTTTATTAGTTCTTGCACCTTGGTGCAGGCTCACAGATCCAAAGGGAAATAGGATAGGATTTAAGAGGCATGCCTCTTGTACTACTAGTCTTCCCTGCTTTGGATGCCCATAAGAGGTATTTAGGTTGCTTGGGGGAAGGACACTGTCTGTCATGGTGCATAATCTGCTGTACCTTCACATCAAGAGCTTGCAGAGAACATCAAAACTGGCTCTCAACTTTACTACTTAAGGAATCAGTAGCAGCCAACTCCTCCAGTTCCATAACCGCCATTTTCATGTGCACTGAGAGGCCTGCATTGGTTCCTTACTCCCTTAGGCAATAAAAAAGCAGTCTAAGATCCTACTGAAGCTACCATCCTTCCTTCCATTCAACTGTTGATGGCTTGTTCAGTGCAAAGATGGATGAAGTCCTGAGAAGATGATCGACAGGTCGCTAGTGGTTCAGCTGTCCTCAAGGAGAAAATTTGGTCCTCTTGACTTCAAATATCAGACTAATAATCTTCATCCACATCTTTGTATTTCACACACAGACCCCCAACATCAGCACCAACAACTTTCTGCTCAACAGTAGCAGCAGGAGAGAGAGAGCGTTTCAAGACCCATATAAAGGCAGACAAACCTCCTTCTCATCTACTGTGCTAGGTCTTATACCACAGGTTTGGCATGAGGTTTGAGAACTGTTAATGAATCTGAAACTGCTCCCCTGCCCACCCCTTTGGGGATTGACTTTCTCATTCCTACAGCAATTGGAGTACCATCACCACAGACAAATGGATTCTAGAAATAGTAAAAAGGCATAATTCCATACAATTTGACACCTCCCCTCCCTATTCAGGGATACCTTCCAAGAACCTAGTGAGGACAAGGTCCGCTTGCACTTGGACGTAGGGGCCATCAAGGAAGTTCCGAAGTGATTCTATTCCAGCAGTGTTGCCAGAGGTGTTATCTTGGCAAGCTAAGTCAGAATCTTATTAAACAGAAGGCAAAAGAGCAGGGAGAGAGAGTGTGGAAACAGAAATAAGGTGGGGGAAAGAAGAGAACACATGAGGAGGGGTGAGAACAAGAACCTTTGTCTTACATTCCATGTGTTTGCTGCAAGATGCAGAGCTATAAGATACATATTGTTGATAGATATACCAGTCTATAGTGCCATATGACCCTGTCAGATCTAGAGAGGTCCTGTTCACTGGAAATGCAATGTCTCGATTAAATTAAAGGAACAATCCACTCTTAACTAAGACTAAGATTTAGTCATGGACATTTTCAGTAAAAGTTATGGACAGTTCAAGGGCAATATACACAAGTTTATGGCCCCGTGACCTGTCCATGACTTGTAGTATATACCCCTGACAAAATATTTGGTGTTCTGGTGGGCTTTAGGGGCACAGCTACTGCTCTGGAGGGGGGGCTCTGGGTCACCTGCTGCTGCTGGCGGGAGGGGAGGGGGGGTGAAGGAGGGGCATGGTCCGGTACCACCGGGTCATGACTTCCGCGACCTCCGTGACAGACTCACAGCCTTAGTCATAAGTGCTGTGAGCTCATGTGGAAAAGGTTTAGATTTTTGGCATCCAGTAACCACACAGAGTCATAGACTTTAAGGTCAGAAGGGACCATTATGATCATCTAGTCTGACTTACACAACACAGGCCACAGAATCTCACCCACCCTCTCCTGTAACAAACCTCTAACCTATAGTCTGAGCTACTGAAGTCCTCAAATCGTGGTTTAAAGACTTCAAGGTGCAGAGAATCCTCCAGCAAGTGACCTGTGCCCCACGCTGCAGAGGAAGGCACCCCCCCAGGGCCTCTGCCAATCTGCCCTGGAGGAAAATTCCTTCCCAACCCCAAATGTGGCGATCAGCTAAACCCTGAGCGTGTGGGCAAGACTCACCAGCCAGACACCCAGGAAAGAATTCTCTGTAGTAACTCAGATCCCACCCCATCTAACATCCCATCACAGGCCATTGGGCATATCTACCGCTAATAGGTGATCATTAATTGCCAAAATTAGGCTATTGTCCCTTCCATAAACTTATCAAGCTTAGTCTTGAAGCCAGATATGTCTTTTGCCCCCACTGCTTCCCTTGGAAAACTGTTCCAGAACTATACTCCTCTGATGATTAGAAACCTTCGTCTAATTTCAAGTCTAAACTTCCTGATAGCCAGTTTATATCCATTTGTTCTTGTGTCGACATTGGTACTGAGCCTAAATAATTCCTTTCCTTCCCTGATATTTATCTCTCTGATATATTTATAGAGAGCAATCATATCTCCCCTCAGCCTTCTTTTGGTTAGGCTAAACAAGCCAAGATCTTTGAATCTCCTTTCATAAGACAGGTTTTCCATTCCTTGGATCATCATAATAGCCCTTCTCTGTACCTGTTCCAGTTTGAATTCATCCTTCATAAACACGGGAAACCAGAACTGCACACAGTATTCCAGATGAGGTCTCACCAGTGCCTTGTATAACGGTACTAACATCTCCTTATCTCTACTGGAAATACCTCGCCTGATGCATCCCAAGACTGTTTTAGCTTTTTTCATGGCCATATCACATTGATGGCTCATAGTCATCCTGTGATCAACCAATATTCAGAGGTCCTTTTCCTCCTCTGTTACTTCTAAGTGATGCGTCCCCAGCTTTATAACAGAAATTCTTGTTGTTAATCCCTAAATGCATGACCTTGCTCTTTTTACTATTAAATTTCATCCTATTACTATTACTCCAGTTTACAAGGTCATCCAGATCTTCCTGTATGATATCCTGGTCCTTCTCTGGATTGGCAGTACCTCCCAGCATTGTGTCATATGCAGACTTCATTAGCACATTCCGACTTTTTGTGCCAAGGTCAGTAATAAAAAGATTAAATAAGGTTCTGACTTCAGCTTTGCTCTAGTCTGTACTTTCTCGCTTCTGGTTTCTCCCTGTAGTCTGTGATTGTGCATATTTCAGCTCACCTTATATTAAATGAGGTAGGACTGTATTTACTCATGACACAATGTGGCAACTGATTTCCAACTCAGCCAATCAATTAATATAACCTATGCTCATTCAGCAAAGCAAAACTCCACACCTTGGGTGCTAAACCAGCTTTAGTGTTTTACCTAAATAGAAGTAAAGAGTTTAGAAAGTTATCAGATCTTTTTATTTCTTATCCAAGCAGTTACTTCACACACACTCTTTCAGTGAGCTAGAGTGGGTAATATTGAAGAGAACTACAAATTAGCCCCGTTCCTCTCCCATTAGGGATTTGATCACATTCTACGAAGGCAAAGGTGGTCTCCTTGGCATGCCTTAAACATATTTTCATTGTAGAAATTTGAAGAACTGCTACATAGAACTCTAGTCACATATTTCTGGGGGAATTCTGTGCCACTGTGCGCTCAGAGAATTCATGTCTGGCACAGAATTTTTTTTCCTGCAGAAAATTACATTCCGCTGAAGAACTGATGCAGTTCTGCCTTTTGCCCATCAGAGACCGCTGTGGTGCTAGAACAGTCAGCAGCATGCCACAAGTCACTCTGGTGGGCAAGTGGTGGAACTGCAGCAGAACTCGGTGGAACTCGGGCAGAATGTATTTTCTGCACCGGGGAAAAATATTCTGAGCATGCACACTGGTGCAGAATTCTCCCAGGAGTAGAAGATCGTCAGAGCATCCTGCCCATGGAGTCAGGTTAGGACAGACCGAGTGGGGCACATGGGGATGCTGGGGGTCACAGACTGGGGTTCAGAATAACTAGTGGAGGAGACACTGGGGCACAGGCTCAGCAGCTAGTGGGGTGACAGCGTTGAGCCAGGGTCTGAATGGGAGTGGGGATGCAAGGCCACATGTGGACGGGAGCTGCAGGGACACATGGAGATGGACGAGGAGGCTGCAGAGGCCCATGGAAGGGCGTGGAGACAGCAGCAGATGTGCCTGACTGAATGGGAGAGGCTTGGGGTCAGTCAGTGTCTGCATGGGGGAGGCTCCCCTACTCCCTAACAATCCCTTCCTCCCTGCCACTGCCAAAAAAAGGCCTGTTCCATACTTCTCCCACCCATACCCATCAACCCTCCTGGTTCACTCCACGATTCTTCATTCTCCCTCAGATCCTCCATCACCTCTGACTCCCCCTAAGCCTTTGCACTGCTTTTTACGTGTGCAGGAAATACAGTTCTGTATTGTAATTTAAATAAATAACTCAAAGTTCTGTATTAATATGCCTAGTAAGGACTCTATTTATGAAAAAATATTACCAGAATATTTTTTTTTGTCTGTATTATTACAGACATACTAACTGACAGGTATTTTGAAATAAATTATCAATATAATTGAAACTGGCATGATTATATTGTTGTTTTCACAAATAAAATATGCAGAATTTTGCAGAATTTTAAAATATTGTGCATAGAATTTTTAATTTTTTGGTGCGGAATTCCCGCAGGAGTAGTCACATGTTTACACTACACCTAGTATATTGCACTAGACCTGGTTGGATGCTCAGTTTGGTAGAGCGGTACGTCTATCACTCTTTAATTTGGACTCTGTCCCACCTTCTTCAGATGACTGTACTGCTTATTAAACAGTCCCATGAGTGGGAGTGTGCAGAGCACTCAAAGGCAAATGTCTAGTTGGCAGCTGGTATAAAGCGGAGTGCCCCAGGGGTCGGTCCTGGGCCCGGTTTTGTTCAATATCTTCAATAATGAGCTAGAGGATGGCATGGACTGCACCCTCAGCAAGTTTGCAGATGACACTAAACTGGGAGGAGTGGTAGATACGCTGGAGGGTAGGGATAGGATACAGAGGGACCTAGACAAATTAGAGGATTGGGCCAAAAGAAATCTGATGAGGTTCAACAGGGACAAGTGCAGAGTCCTGCACTTAAGAATAAAGAATCCCATGCACTGCTACAGACTAGGGACCGAATGGCTAGGCAGCAGTTCTGCAGAAAAGGACCTAGGGGTTACAGTGGACGAGAAGCTGGATATGAGCCAACAGCGTGCTCTTGTTGCCAAGAAGGCTAACAGCATTTTGGGCTGTATAAGTGGGGCATTACCAGCAGATCGAGGGACGTGATCATTCCTCTCTATTCGACATTGGTGAGGCCTCATCTGGAGTACTATGTCCAGTTTTGGGCCCCACACTACAAGAAGGATGTGGAAAAATTGGAAAGAGTCCAGCAGAGGGCAACAAAAATGATTAGGGGGCTGGAACACATGATTTATGAGGAGAGGCTGAGGGAACTGAGATTATTTAGTCTGCAGAAGAGAAGAATGAATGGGAATTTGATAGCTGCTTTCAACTACCTGAAAGGGGGTTCCAAAGAGGATGGATCTAGACTGTTCTCAGTAGTACCAGATGACAGAACAAGGAGTAATGGTCTCAAGTTGCAGTGGTGGAGATTTAGGTTGGATATTAGGAAAACCTTTTTCACTAGGAGGGTGGTGAAGCACTGGAATGGGTTACCTAGGGAGGCGGCGGAATCTTTTTCCTTAGAAGTTTTCAAGGTCAGGCTTGACAAAGCCCAGGGTGGGATGATTTAATTGGGGATTGGTCCTGCTTTGAGCAGGGGGTTGGACTAGATGACCTCCTGAGGTCCCTTCCAACCCTGATATTCTATGAAATGAAGGTTACACACTTGTAACCGAAGTTCCTCAGGAGGGACACCTACCTTCCCCTCTTCCTCAGAGTTCTAGTTACAGTCTCAGACGAGATCAAGTGGTGGAAGGAGCTGCAGCCATCTCTGCATCTCCCCCTTACCCCTCCACTCCCCCAGTTTCATAGGCTTGCCTTCAGAATGTTTAGGAACAGTGAAAAAAGAGGTAAGAGGGGGAGCAGAGGATGGCTACAAAATGTTCCACTAACTAAGCTGCATCATTGGTGCATCACATGAGTGTGAAGGTGCAGGGTCCATGTCAGAGAACTCTGGTTACAGGTGAGTAACCGTTATTTTTCTGTCTTCTGCTCTGACCTGACTCCTGTGTTCACTGCCCCTTAAAGTACATAAAGCTTCACACGTTTAGTTCCTAATGTATGTGGCTCTTTGGTCTCTACTGCTCCCTAAGTCCCCAGTCAATCACAGTTGACTCATTCTCTGACCTGCAGACCTCCAAACATTTTTGGTTTGGGAGAGAAGATGTAGCTCTTGATTTCTTCTCTTTTCTGGAAAGTGGCAAGGAGACTTTTTTTCTTTTCTTTTTTTTCTTTTTGCAGGGGTTGGTGGGAAGTATTTGAGATTCTTATTTTCCCACAGGAGCAACCCTGGACATCAGCTAGCTCCCGAAGGCACCCTGCTGCAAAATTTGCTAATGCATGCAACCATAATGAGTAACCACATTAAGTTGCAAGGATTCTAAAAATAATAAAGCAAGAGAGCTAATAAAAGGGATATTTGAATTGTCAGGCTTCAAAGTTAACATCCCATTGATATGAATGGGGTTTTTCACACTTCTGTTGTTGCTAGATTCAGACAGACATTACTTTGTCAGTTTACATTTTGTTTCCTTTCTGAAAGTTATCTTTGCAACCATAATGATTACAGACTTAATTTTTAAGATGGAAGTTTTGAACAATTATGCAATGATTTCACTGTTAAAATAGGTAATTATGTGGCCATTTGCACAGCCACATAATTCCATTGTATAAAGGGCTGTGGTTTTGAAGGAATGAAATAGAGATTTACAAAAGAATTTGTATTACAACTTCATGGTGATTGTGATGCTGTAGCAAGGGAGGGAAACAGGAAGTCTTCAGCTCAGATTCCTTTGGATCTATGGAGAGCAATTATATTTTCAAAGAGCTTTGTTTTTCTTTTGGTATTTTTTAACAAAACCTTTGCCTGTAATCTTCAAAAAGATTTAACAGTATTTCAGTGTGTTCATTTACAATATTCAACTGTGAATTCTTCCTTTGTCAGCACAAACTTTTGATGCCCTTTCTCAGTACTACAGAATGTTCATTTTATTTTTTCATGAAGTCTCTATGGTACTTGTTTACAATGACTCATTAAAGAAATCATTAAAGTGGCGACAGATTTTGTAATGACATTCTTTTCATGTGATCTGATTTCTTTAAAATTTACTTAACTCATTTCATAGTTATGTAACTAAATTGTCTATTTTTAAAGCTTCTAACACACACAGCACTAACACACACAATGTTCAGTCAAGAGTGAGGGAAGATGAAGAAAGTTTGGAAGGCTCATCATTTGTATCCAAAATACAGTAAATTAGTTGCAGGCAATGTAATGTGGTGGTCGTCTTAATTGCACTGTTGTCAGGTTGGTGGGGTGGGAGAATCTCAGAGTTATGGTGGATTCTCCATCACTGACCATTTTTAAATCAAGAGTGAACATTTATTCTAAAAGATATGCTTTAGGAATTATCTTGGGGAAGTTCTATGACCTGTGTTTATACAGGAGGTCAGACTAGATAATCAAAATGATCCTTTCCGCTCTTGGACTCCGTGAATCTATGATAGACATAAAAGCCCTCATTGGGGTCTTGTCTTCCCAAGGCGAAGTGTTTATGCTAAAGTGTGGCTTAAACATGGATATGGATTTAAGCCCTAGTAGTTTAGGGTCAAACTTTGTTTTAAGTAGATTGAAATGTATTTTCAGCCAAGTAGACCATGTTTTTAATCAAGTTCCAGCCACGCTGGCAGGGAAACCCAGAATATGTTGAAACCATGCTTTAGTATGGCGGTTAAGGGTGGTTAGTTGTTCTGAGTAGACAAGAGCCTTTGTCTCTATTGAGCAACAACGATGGATGACCTATTAAAACCTGAGGTGGAATGCCTGATCTCTGCTGCACATGTAGCTGAACGTTTAACTTTGTAGCTCTCAACAAAAATCCTCGTGCCAAGTGACAGTTATCGTACTAAAATAATATTCACCTTATTTGTAAGCAAGGCGACTGTTTTCAATAGCAAAAGACTACTTATGGGGTGAAGGGGGGTGAGGTTTTAGTAGTAAACGTGTATGCTGAAATTGAAATACTTTTCTCACTGCTCATGCTTTACTTTCCACATCCCTTTGCTGCTAGTTGGAATTTTGGTGCTGCAACTCTCAGCAAACCAAGGACGGCAGTGCAACATCACATGCATGCAGAAAGACACAAAAACATGTTGAAAAATAGGGCTTTTCGGGTAAACAATTTTGCCAAGAATTTCTTCCAGGAGGGCCAGTTTATCATGAATTTGAGAGGATTTTCTTGCCATGCTGTATTAGGAGGAGAATATCACCAGACAGATATTTAAATTGTTTTATTTAACTAAAACAACAATGTTATGTATTCTGGATTTTTTTTCTTCAACAGCAAACATAATATTTTACCAAAATAAGCATATGAATTTTTGAATTTATGTAAACATTCAAATTTTTTTAAAATCATAGAATCATAGAATATCAGGGTTGGAAGGGACCTCAGGAGGTCATCTAGTCCAACCCCCTGCTCAAAGCAGAACCAATCCCCAAATTTTTGCTCCAATCCCTAAATGGCCCCCTCAAGGATTGAACTCACAACCCTGGGTTTAGCAGGCCAAGGCTCAAACCACTGAGCTATTCCCCCACCCCGATCGGGTTTGTTTGTTAAAATTGGTTTTAACTAAAATAGTTAAATGAAATATTAAAAAAAAAATTTAAATAGACTATGTCAGCCAGGTCAACATGAGAAACTTAAAATATTGGCTTCTGCTGCTAAGTTGTTTTCACCTTCATTTTCCTGTTCATAATCTGGAAAAGAAAAACAAGCTTTCCTGCTTTTTCAGGTCCCAAACAATTTCTCAATTTGGAACGAATTAGTCCAAAGGAAGAAAATATTCTTTCTACACTGGCCGAAGAAGCTACTGCTGTTAAAAGTGAGATTATCACTTCAACAGTCTCTGAAACCAAGTGCTTAAATGACTTCCACCCGTTCACTGGTGTGACTTTCTTTAAAACATCATCAGCAAACATATTTCTTGAATGAGTCACCCTTTAGCTCTGAAGTTTATTATAGTTGGCACTATTGGGGGATGATTGTTGGATTTCCATGTCATAGCCAACTCCTCTTCCTCAGCAGTTAAGGTTTGACCCTGGTATCAAGTATTGAGAATATTTGCAAGAAAATGAGCTGGAGATAGTTCTTGTCCCATCTGGTTTTTCTTAATGCTTGTAATTTAACTCTGTCATTGCATATTTCTCTTTTTAAGATCTCACTCAGTTCCTTCCAAATTTCAACAGCGTCAGCAATAAAACAGCTATTTCCCTGCGTTTTGTTCAAATTTGCAGAGGGACAATAGGGTTGCAGTCTGTTATATCTCAACTCTCGAAATTATTTATTTTAAAACATTTTTGCTGTTAATAAGCATGTTATCTCTGGAGACACAAATCACAGTTTGAGAACTGCAAAACTAAGCATCTCTGATGGTATCTTCTAGACCGGGGTGGGCAAACTTTTTGGCCCAAGGGCCACATCTGGGTGGGGAAATTGTATGCTGGGCCATGAATGTAGGGCTGGGGCAGGGGATTGGGTTGCGGGAGGGAGTGCGGTGTGTGAGAGGGGGTTTGGTGTGCAGGAAGGGGCTCAGGCCAAGGGTTTGGGGCGGAGGAGGGGTGCGGAGTGTACAAGGAGGCTCGTGGCAGGGGGTTGGGGTGCAGGAGGGGTGCGGCAGGTGGCTCAGGGGCTCAGCAGGGGGTTGAGGTGCAGGAGGGGTGTGGGGTATGGCAGGGGGCTCAGGGCAGGGAATTGGGGTGTGGGGTGGAGGAGAGGTGCGGGCTCTGGCCTGGTGCTACCACTTACCTGGAGTGGCTCTGGGGTGGCAGTGGTGTGCACTCGGGTCAGGACAGGCTCCCTGCCTGCTCTGGCCCTGCGCTGCTCCCGGAAGTGGCTGGCACCATGTCCCTGCGGCCCCTGTGGGAGGGAGGGAAGAGGGCTCCATGCACGGCCCTTGCCTCCAGGCACCATCTGCCACAACTCCCATTGGCCAGGAACGGGGAACTGTGGCCCCAGGAGCTTTGGGGGACATACCCACAGGCGAGGGCAACGCGCGGAGCCCTCTGCCCCCCCTCCCCCAGGGGCCACAGGGATGTAGTGCTGGCTGCTTCCGGGAGCGGCGCGGGGCCCATGGCGCCATGCCTGATGGGCCGGATCTGGCCTGTGGGCCATAGTTTGCCCACCCCTGTTCTAGACTAAGCACAGAGTCCCATTGGGCAGATAGACAGATTAAGCTAAATAATCTATAAAGTTGGGTCCCTAATCCATGAACTATTGGAACTAATTTACAAAACTTTTCTTAAACATTACATGAATATATTGTCTCATACTATAGAATTAGAATTTCTAATCCCTATTCCATGATAAGATATCTTTGAGCTATAATGTATCTTAATTAAAACTATCTTCAGACAGGTTTTTTCCTCAAAAACCATTTTATCGAAAAGTCTGATTTTTTCAATTAAAAAAAAATTGATTTTTATCCACCCTGCTATCCACAATATACATCCAGATAAGACTAAGGAAAGGCTGGTCTTATCAAAATGCCAGAAATCTGACCCAAAATACCACTTTTTAGTGGTGAAGCCAGTTTGGTTTCCATTCAGTCCTCGGTTTCTCTGGACTACCAATAAGGATCCTAGAGAGACAAGATCGGTGAAATAATCTCTCTTATTGGACCACTTCTGTTGGTGAGAGAGACAAGCTTTTGAGCCACACATAGCTCTTCTTCAGGTCTGGGAAATGAATTCCCAGCCTCACAGCTAATACAAGGTGGAACAGATTGTTCAGCATAAGTAGTTAACACATTCTAATGGACCATGCAAGCTGAAGTGGCCTGTTAGCACCCCTGCAGTCATAGGACAAAAAAGGATGGGGGAGTGGGTTACAGATTTTAATAATAAGCCATATATCCAGTGTCTTTATTATGACCATGATTTTTAGTGTCCATCAGAATTATGAATTTAAGCTCCCAGGCTTGTTTTTTGAAAGTGTTTTGCAGATTTCCTTTGAAGAGGACTAAGAAAAAAAAAGAGTACTTGTGGCACCTTAGAGACTAACAAATTTATTTGAGCATGAACTGCAGCTCACTTCATCGGATGCATGTAGTGGAAACCAATCATTTTTCTGTGAGAGTTCATTAGAGAGCGTAGTGATCGTCTGATTTTACCCACATAGTTATAATTGGGGGGCATTTAGTGCAGTAGATGAGGTATACCACATGTTGTGATAGGCTTGTGTGGGTCCCATAGATCTTTAAAGGTGTGTTGTAGGGCATTTTCATCATTGTAGAAATGGAGATACATCTGGAGGTTTTGCATCTGTTGTTATGGCAATCTGGTCATGGATCCTGGTTTGTATGGAAGTTGCTTCTGATGATGAGACTGGAGAATTGTTTGAAGGCTGGAAGAGGGGATTTAGGAAAAATTTCTTTCAGGATGTGGTCACTATCAAGTATGGGTTGTAATTATTTAATGATAACCTATATGGGTTCCTGTATGGATGGTAGGTGACAACTAGGGGCATGAAGTCAGAGGGTTTTTTTTCTTCCTGTTTTGAATCAAGTTCTCTTGAGGTATTTTGGTGGCCTTTCCAAGATGTGATCTGCTTTTTTGGTGGCGTGTCCTTGTTTGGTGAAGGTGGTTTTAAGTGTGTGAAGGTGTATATCCTGGACTTTCTTCTAGAGCATATTCTATGGTATCTGAGGGCCTGGCTATAGATAACAGATTTCTTGGTGTGTTTGGGGTGTTTACTGGATTTGTGAAGATAGGTGTGGTGATGCATAAAAACAACAAGGAGTCCTGTGGCACCTTAAAGATTAACAGATTTATTGGAGCATAAGCTTTCGTGGGTAAAAACCCCAGTTGTTCAGATGCATGGAGTGAAAATTACAGATGCAGACATAAATATACTGGCACATGAAGAGAAGGGAGTTACCTCACAAGTGGAGAACCAATGTTGACAGGGCCAATTCGATCAGGGTGGATGTAGTCCACTCCCAATAATAGATGAGGAGGTGTCAATAATTCCAGGAGAGGCAAAGCTGCTTTTGTAATGAGGCAACCAGTCCCATGGTGATGCATGTTTCTCTTGTATTTACTTGTCTGTAGGATTCGATTATTGAGCTGACTGTGGTGTCCAGGAAGTTGTGGAAATGTTCTAGAGAAAGTTTGATGGATGGATGGATGGTGGTTGTTGAAGTTTGGTGGAAATCTGTGAGGGAGTTTAGGTTATCTGTCCAGAGGATGAAAGTGTCATAGATGTAACTGAGGTATATTGTTGGTTTTGTGCTGTATTTGTCCAGAAATCCTTCCTCAAGGTGGCTCATGAAGAGGTTGGCATATTTGGGAGCTATCCTGGTAGTCATGGCTGTTCCCATGGTTTGGACAAAGTGATTGTTGTTGTATGTAAAGTTGTTATGGGTAAGGATGAAATAGGTGAGTTTAACAATGTTTGGGGTGGATCTCTGAGTGTTTTCCATCGTCTTGTAGATATTTGAGGTAGGAAGGCATGTGTCATTGTAAGGGATGTTGGTGTATAGGGAGGTGACATCGATGGTGGCAAGAACGGTGTTGTGAGGGAGGTAGTTAATGTTGCAGAGTTTCTGGAGGAAGTCAGTTGTGAAAAGACATTATGTGTGTGCCTTGTCTCAGTTTGGCATTGCTGTCTTGTCTTCAGCCGGCAGATGGATGCTCTTGGCTTCCTAGAAGCCTCTTGTCAGATTCCTCACTTTGTTCCCCAGCTAGGTATGGAAATAAACTTCAGTGTTCTGTGTTCGTGCTTCTGAACCAAGTTGCCACATTTTATATTATACCCTCTTATTTTGTGGTTAAAGGCTCTGGTGGTATTATTTTAAATTATATTAGCATGATACCAGCAGTGTGATTTATTATGTGTGACATATCCTGCTTCCAAATCCTAAGTGGAGGGGGAGAAGTGCTTTCATGGTCAAACAAATAGTTAGGCCACACTATTATTCTTTCCTATTAGCTGCTCTGAAAATCTTAAGACAACTCTTGCCACCAACCCAACATTATAATAACTGTTTTATTAAGAGATCTTGATTTGGTTGTCAGTTTCTGTCCCCCCAACCCCCCCACCCCACAAAATAATTTCTTGCTGTTTGATGAGTTTTCTCTGGTAGAAGCTATGATATGATGAAGTGGTGATGATGAAGCTATGATAAGAGAAAGTGATACTGAAACACAGTTCTCTCCATGTCGCTGACTACACTAGGAATATAGTAATTAAAACCCATACAATAGAATATGAATATTAATTATAGAAGTTTTTGAGAATAATTTAAAATGGAAAGGTAATCATGTTTACCCTTTAATTAATGTAGGAGTAAAAAACTGTACGATGGTACCACATTATATGTTAGACTCAGAATTGGATTACAAATAATTACCAAAAAAGCAGACTATCTTGTCCCTTGAAGTATAATTTCTTAATGTTTTTATTTCATACTATTGCAAATAAGACATCAGACTGCTCTCACTGGTATCCATATATCACAAAAGGCCAAGGAATAAAATAAATGTCCTGAAAGACAATACTATCCTGTTCCTATAAATATACTAAAGTAGCACTTAGCCATTAATGAAATATTTCATTCAGTTAGAGTGTGCATTTTTAAATGGTGTATGTCAGTTTGAATCTGGAAGATAATACTTTTGATAAATCTTGAAACTTATTATTTAGACCTTTTTATAGTAATGAAGTGATCAAAGTTGTAAAACACATTATTTATAATATTATAAATAAACTGGAATCTATATGACAAAAGTCATTTAATTCTGTTCTAAATTTTTTTTACATTCTACAGAATTAAAGTAAAATAAAATGTGTTAACTATTTAGAGTTGGCTGTGACACACATCTGGGCAAATTGTTACGCTGCCCACAACATTTAACTTAGAATTATTAGAGTAATTTATAACTCCAGTCCATCAGAGTTATAAAACCAAAACTTTCTAAAAGTTATTTTAGAGAGATATCAGCAATTAAATTCACATTGACTAAGATTTCTTTATCTTCAAAAGAGCAGATAAACTTTTATATTTGCAGCCAAATATAAACACTTTAAGTAGAAAGTGGTGCTACAAAATCTGAATTTAACTAGATTTCAGATTGACTGTCTCCCTTTAAGAAACAGTGTGAATTGTCAATAGAAAAGTGGGAAGTCAACCAAATAAGACTACTCAAATTGATTAAGAGTTTCAGCAAAAAGATAGGTTGGCAAAATGGTTAATTATAGCTAGAGAACTTAAAAGGAATAAGAGGTGTTTTAAGAGAAGAAAAAACTATGGACAAAAATAGCTTTATTAACGAAGGAGATAAAGTTAACAACTTCTTAAAAACAAGCCCCGGGCAAAAATTTTATCCTCACAACATCCCATGAGGTAAGAAGGAACTACTACCGCCTTTTATTTTCCTGCTTTGACTTATTGCCAATACAATACATTGAACTTTGTATAATGGCGCCAGTCATTGAACAACAATTAGTGTTCCAGTATATTATTGCAGTGAGAATGGGTTTGCCTTGGCATGCGGTACATCAAATCTTGTCACAAGTTTCTGATATAGTGTCCAAATTTTGTTGACTGTCCACAGGAAACTTGTGCCCTTGTTGCCAAGAAGGCAAATGGCATTTTGGGATGTATATGTAGGGGCATTGCCAGCAGATCGAGGGACGTGATCGTTCCCCTCTATTGGACATTGGTGAGGCCTCATCTGGAGTACTGTGTCCAGTTTTGGGCCCCACACTACAAGTTGGATGTGGAGAAATTGGAGAGAGTCCAGCGAAGGGCAACAAAAATGATTAGGGGACTGGAACACATGACTTCTGAGGAGAGGCTGAGGGAACTGGGATTGTTTAGTCTGCGGAAGAGAAGAATAAGGGGGGATTTGATAGCTGCTTTCAACTACCTGAAAGGGGGTTCCAAAGAGGATGGATCTAGACTGTTCTCAGTGGAAGCAGATGACAGAACAAGGAGTAATGGTCTCAAGTTACAGTGGGGGAGGGTTAGGTTGGATAGTAGGAAAACCCTTTTCACTAGGAGGGTGGTGAAACACTGGAATGGGTTACCTAGGGAGGTGGTGGAATCTTCTTCCTTAGAAGTTTTTAAGGTCAGACTTGACAAAGCTCAGGGTGGGATGATTTAGTTGGGGCTTGGTCCTGCTTTGAGCAGGGGGTTGGACTAGATGACCTCCTGAGGTCCCTTCCAACCCGATATTCTATGATTCTATGAAACGAAAGTAAACTTGGATTTAATAACAGCACTGCAGGGCATTAATAGGCCTTTGGTGCATATTTTGAGTGCTGAAAGGGTTAACCAATCAGTATGTATGTCGGGTGCCTGAACCGGGGTTGGGGCAGGGGATCCTTGGGGGGGAAGGGATGGCGCGGGGGGGGTGGGGCCATGGTTCGGTGCTGGTGGCTCCGCCACTGTTAGGAAGCTTCCACTGCCCCTGATGTATGTCTTGGCAGTTAAAAGGTTAACTTTTTAATCCTAAAGTTTCATAAAACTAAATTTGTCAAAAGTGGGATGATTGCTGGTCCAGTGGAATACTACCTCTTCCCCTATTAAAATAGTTATTGCGGGATTCTGGGAAGGATGAGGGCAAAAAAGCTTAATTTATAGGCCAAGCTTAGTTATTCTTATAGCATGTCAGTATGTTGAATTTTTTCCTGTTCTGTCATAGGGCTTAGTAGAAAGTAACTTGGACATATAGCTGTTCTTGATGGCCCTTCCTCTTTCTTTTTATCTTGATCCCAAGTTGGTCAGGCTAGCACTTTTGACTTTGTATCTTTTCTTTTGGGATTATCCTTGAACCTTTAATAAATATGGTTTTCCATAAAGTATTTCACTTGTCTCACAAAAATTTCAATGTTGCGTCTCAAATCCGTAACACAGTTGTCCACTCAGGATATCTCCTGTCAATAGAAAATACTGGAAACCTTGAATTTTCAACTTGCTAGAACGGAAGAATGACATTTCCAAACTATTAAGAAATATATTTACTACTGTAAGAGTTATGAGTAGTATGGCTCACTAGATATTCTAATATTTTTATGTTCCCCATAAGAAACGTTTCCTTATATTAATAACTATTGGAAGGGTAAACAAACATTTCCAGATTTTACTTATGTTTTGTAGGGTCCACCGTGAGAACCTTCACTCCATTTTATTTTCTGGTGGAGCCAGTGGACACGTTATCAGTTCGAGGGGCTTTTGTCATACTGAACTGTTCAGCTTACTGTGAGCCTTCTCCAAAAATTGAATGGAAGAAAGATGGGACTTTCCTAAATTTGGTGTCAGATGACCGGCGCCAGCTGCTGCCAGATGGATCTTTATTAATAAATGGTGTGGTACATTCCAAGCACAATAAACCTGACGAAGGATATTATCAATGTGTGGCAACTGTGGAAAGCCTTGGGACCATTGTAAGCAGAACAGCAAAGCTTACAGTAGCAGGTGAGTCCTGCAATTGACTGCATGATAATGTTGATGTGCATGTGATGGGATCCCCAGGGTGCAGCCTGGGACTGCGGTGCCTTCTTTACTCTCCAGCCTGAGCTGTCTCTCACAATCCTTTGCTAGTGACAAGCAGCAAAACCCTCCAGGCACTATTATCGCTCAGCACAACTGCATGTGGAGCCCCACACCCAGCTAGATTGTATGAGTGCTCCCAGAACCATTCATGAATCACAGAGAAAGGCACCAGCCGAATCCCCCCACCTCCCAGCCTTGTACCTCAGGAATATACCGTCTTGCACTGCTCAAGATGAGTAGTGCAAATTTATTAATAGGTTTACCACTTCATCAATAGAAAGTAGATATCTGCCAGCCTTTGTAAATGTGAGCAGATCTATCAAAAACTTTAGGCAAACTCACTGGTAAAGATAAACAGTAAAACAATTTATTGACTACAAAAGGTAGATTTTAAGTGATTATATAAGTCCCAGGTAGAAAGTCAGAGTGGTTACTAAAATAAAATAAAATATAAGCACGCAATCTAAATTCTCATCTCTGTTAGACTGGGCAACATCTAGATTAAGCAGTTTTTCTGACCCCACTAGATATTGAAGTTCATAGTACAAAGCTTTCATCCTTGAAACCTGGGCCAGTCTCCCCTGTTGGAGTCTTCCGTCTTTTGAGTGTCCTTGTTGCTTGCGGGATAGGTGGGGGGAGGAGAAATGGCCAAGCATAGGGACCCTTGTGTTCTGTTTTATACCCTCAGTCCCATGTGCTTGGAGAACACAAGTTCAGGCATGTCTGGTGGGCATTGCTGAGTCCCCAGGCAAGGTCGAGCAATTCCCTTGGTGTCACCTTGTGCATGTGAGTCACTGCATTGTAGCTCCCTTGCTGGACAATAGCTGTTCAATACCCGCCTGTGAGTTGGTTACTTTCCTTGCTGTTGTCTCCTAGAGAGCTAATATCTGGCCGATTCCCGAATTTATGTTTTAGTGGCAACCATACAACACAATCTCATAACTTCATGTGCACTAATTATATACATATTTAGATAGGTTATGATTTGCCAAAAGTCATTGTTCTTTCTCCTGAAACCTCACATGACCTTCTTTCTGGAATATCACAATTATATATAAATAAGGAATATGGGGGTTACAGGGCACTCCCCCAAGGTATAGAATGTCACAGTGCACTCTCTTCTATAGAAAAGGAGTACTTGTGGCACCTTAGAGACTAACCAGTTTATTTGAGCATAAGCTTTCGTGAGCTATAGCTCACTTCATCGGATGCATACTGTGGAAAGATGAAAGATGTGCATCCGATGAAGTGAGCTGTAGCTCACGAAAGCTTATGCTCAAATAAATTGGTTAGTCTCTAAGGTGCCACAAGTACCCCTTTTCTTTTTGCGAATACAGACTAACACGGCTGTTACTCTGAAACCTCTGTCCCTCTCTGGAGGGAGATGCTTTGGAAGAAAAGACCAAGTACTTTGTCACTTGCTAATTCAAGTACCTGGCTAACACAACTGAGAAGAAATATATATGTTAAAAGAATCAACATCCCTGTCCCTTCACTTAGGGGCTGAGAGAACTCTCACCCAAGTTTTTTAGTCTCTAAGGGGACCTCTAGCAAAACGAGGGAAATTGAAACTTGGTATTTCTGATATTTCAAAGATAATAAGCAGAAACAGAAGTGTTTGAAAGGAAATAATCTGCCAGATTTTTAGACCTTCTTTACAGATGCAAAGAAAACACAAAAAGCACAATCCCATTTATTTTCCTTTTGGTGGTCACCTTTAAGGTCATGTCTAATTGTCTTCAAAGTGTCTTTGGGACTAGAGAACAGAGATAAGGAACTTGTTGGGGAGGGTTTGTATTCTCTAAATATGTCATGTTCAGTTTATAGCTGGAGCCCTACCAAATTCATGGCTATGAAAAATGCATCATGGACCATGAAAACTGGTCTTTTGTGTGCTTTTACCCTAAACTATACAGATTTCACAGGGGAGACCAGATTTCTCAAATTGGTAGTCCTGTCCCAAAAGGAAGTTGTAGGGGATTGGCCGCAAGGTTATTTTAGGGGAGCCACGGTATTGCCACCCTTCTGCGCTGCCTTCAGAGCTGGGTGGCCAGAGAGTGGCGGCTGGTGGCCAGGCACCCAGCTCTGAAGGTGGCATCCCTCCAGCAGCAGCGCAGACATAAGGGTGGCAATACCATATCAGGCCACCCTTTCGTCTGTGCTGCTGCTTGCAGAGCTGGGCGGCCAGAGAGGGGCAGCTGCTGACTGAGGGCCAAGCTCTGCAGGCAGCAGCGCAGAAGGAAGGGTGGCAATACCACACCATGCCATCCTTCCTTCTGCGCTGCTGTTGGTGGCGGCTCTGCCTTCAGAGCTGGGCTCCTGGCCAGCAGCTGTCGCTCTCCAGCTGCCCAACTCTGAAGGCAGAGTCGCAGTAAGGGTAGTGGTACCGCAACAGCCCCCCCCCCCCCCCCCCGACCCCTATAATTACAACACACTGAAATTTTAGATTTTAATACCCAAAATCATGAAATTTATTATTTTTTAAATCCTATGACCGTGAAACTGACCACAATGGAACATGAATTTGGTCGGCTCCTATTTATAGCTGAGGCCTCAGGAATGTCTGATTCTATTATTTTTATGGACAATGTAGCTTTGTGCAAGCTATATACCCTACGTGAAAGAGGCTCATAATTACTTCACAACAGCAAATCAGACTTCAAAAACAAAAGCAAAAGAAGCTGAAGCAATTTAAGGAGAAAAAATTGGCCATGCAGCAATTTTCCTTCGTTTCTCTAATGATCTACTTGCCAGCTTTTCTGACAATTTTTTCTTCTCCGCACAAATGGCTCAGGGTAATGAATTCATCCTGACTGATGCTACAGCATCTCCCTTAGATGCTGTTTGTTGCCATTTACATTCAGACATTGTCTCTATTACATTATTATGTGGTATTGTGAAAGACCAGTAACAGTGGAAATAAACAACTGATTTTTCTCCATCTTACAGAGTATCCCTGAAATGGGAAGTATATTCCTATTTATTTATTTATTTATTTTATTTATTTGGAAATGACATTAAAAGCAATCCCAACAGTTTTATCTAAATAATTATAATCTAGCCTCTTCTCACCTAGTTGTGGTATTTGATTTTGCTGACTTCTACACCAGATCATTTACACTGTATGGCATGTCCGTTCATTTTCAGTGCAATGATTATGAATATGTAAAGTTAATAGAGTGAGAAACAGAGAATTCAAAACACCTTTTACAATGTCCAGGCCTTTTTTCATCCTTTGTACCGTTCTGAACATTCCCATGGTCTAGGGCTGGAGGTTCTGTGACACGATCACCTGTAATAAACTTAGAAATGCTGCTGCACAGGCAGATTTTTTTGTTTGTTTGCACTCCTAAAGCTACACTTGAAAAGAAGTTTGTAAGCACTGGCATGAACAAATCTGTCCACTCTGGATGAGGCCATTGTAATACAAACGTTTACCACACAAACCTTTTTGAACCCACACACCCACATTCATGTCTTAGAAGAATATTGATTGTGGGTGGAAACATTTGTTAGAAATGCATATGACAAAATATTACTTACACATTTTTTAGTGGTAAGTGAAATTGAGTCTGGAGCTGAGATCTTGCATAAGGCCCTAGCCTTTGAGAGAACAAGGATAGAAGTGGTGATGTTGAAGTATTGGCACTTGGACACAAAAGATTGGAGTTCAATTTCGACGCTGCCACAATTTCCTGTGACCTTGGGCAAGTTGCTTAATTTACCTGTACCTTAGTTCCCCATCTGTAAAATGGGAATAATACTTCCTTTCTCCCACATTTTGATTATATTGTTT
The DNA here is from genome assembly GCF_965152235.1 of Eretmochelys imbricata. NCBI lineage: Eukaryota > Metazoa > Chordata > Testudines > Cheloniidae > Eretmochelys > Eretmochelys imbricata. Next base: position 42,170,253 of record NC_135581.1, on the reverse strand, counting down.
ATTTAGATTGTAAAGGCTCCCTACTCAAGTCTGTCCACTGTGGATGAGGCCATTGTAATACAAACGTTTACCACACAAACATGTAATACAAATAATTAAAGTTGGGTAGGTTGGTCTTATGTGATGTATAGGATCTTATGTTGCCATCTGTGCTGGGATGCATTTCATATGTTTAAAAAACAGTGAGGTGTAATATAAATTCTTTTATTGAAATGAGTTTGGAATAACTGTATTACTTACAGGTTTCAGAGTAGCAGACGTGTTAGTCTGTATTTGCAAAAAAGAAGAAGAGTACTTGTGACACCTTAGAGACTAACAAATTTGAGCAAATTTAAGCTTTCGTGTCAAGGTTCCTTCCCCACTCTGAACTCTAGGGTGCAGATGTGGGGACCTGCATGAAAAACAACCTAAGCTGGTAAGAATAAGCTTAGGGGAAAACTTCCCCAAGGTACAAACTATTTTACCTTTTGCCCCTGGACTTTATTGCTGCCACCACCAAGCGTCTAACAAATATGTAACAGGGAAAGAGCCCACTTGGAAACGTCTTTCCCCCCCTCGAATCCTCCCAAGCCCTACACCCCCTTTCCTGGGGAAAGCTTGATAAAAATCCTCACCAATTTGCATAGGTGAACACAGACCCAAACCCTTGGATCTTAAGAACAATGAAAAAGCAATCAGGTTCTTAAAAGAAGAATTTTAATTGAAGAAAAAATAAAAGAATCACCTCTGTAAAATCAGGATGGTAAACACCTTACAGGGCAATCAGATTCAAAACATAGAGAATCCCTCTAGGCAAAACCTTAAGTTACAAAAAGACACAAAAACAGGAATATACATTCCATTGAGCACAACTTATTTTATCAGCCATTTAAACAAAACAGAAACTAACGCATATCTAACTAGATATGCTTAAGCTTATGCTCAAATAAATTTGTTAGTCTCTAAGGTGCCACAAGTACTCCTTTTCTTTTTGTATTGCTTACAAATGGCAAAACTGCAAGTGAGTAATGCAGTGCAGTGATTGTCAATAAAACACTTATGCTACACTACATTGTGTGCCCCGTATATGACACATTCTACAGACACTATGCTTGAGTTTTTAACTTAAAAAGAAAATGGTATTTTTCAGAACCTTCTACATGTAAAGCCAGGCTGGCTATATGCTGTGAATATATAGGCTTTGAAAGGAATGGTAAAATGTAATTGATACTGTCAAGGCTGATTACCCACTCTGGCTCTTCAAGTGCAGAATCTGGGGGCCCGCAAGGATTCTAAAACTTAATTCTGGCCACTCCAGACTTGTATTAAACCTCCAAGGTTACAGATTCTCTCTGACCTTGGATGGGTAGATGCTGCCACCACCCAAATGCAAAAAACCCCTTTTGACAACTGAGAAAGGCACACTTGGGAATTCCTTCCTGTGGGGTACCCTCAAGCCAGGTCACCCTCCCTCTGGGGAAGAGCTGAGGAAAAAACAAAAACAAAGGAAATCAGCTGTTGCCACCGGCTAATTAAACAACATATGCACAAACCTCTGAGAATACAAAAACACAAAACAAAAACCCAATCCTGTTCTTAAAAAAGGTAAATTTTATTAAAAACAAAAGAAAGAAAATACATCTGGAACTTAGGCTTTTGCTAGATTTTAAAAAACCCACTTACAAAAATTAAACATCAAGAATAACCTTCTTGAGGTTCAGCTTAATGGTTACAAGCGAAACAAAAGCATTTGGGGGTTAGCACAGAGGAGTCCACAAGCCAATAAGAAATAAATAACCCTAATTGCATCTTCATAGACATTCCCTAATTTACTTATGTATCTGGGGTTTCAGATAAGCAATTCCTAGGTATGATTTGATGATTTTGCATACCTGGTTTAAAGCTTCCTACAGCATAGTTCAGCCCTGTTCCTGCTCAGTCTCTCCTCTCTCCGGAGAACAACAGACAGACAAAAGGGGAGTCTTGTTTCAATTTTAAAAAGTTCTAGCCTTCCCATTGCTTCTTTTGGTCAGGTGCCCACTCACTTCCTTTTACCTATGCATGCAGTCAGACTTTTTAACCCTTTACAGGTAAAGCAAATAGAGAACAGCCACCAAGAAGGATTTTATGGCTGGCTGGCTGGCTGGGTGTCCATAAAAGGAAGCTACCCTCCGACTTCATTTATCACAGATACATTTTATAAATATTATTAAATAATCTAAAAGTTTTCCCTACATCATAATGTCACACATTTAATGATATGCCAACATTAGAAACAGAGGCCTTATACCATCTATATAACATAGAAAATATCAATAACTAAAGTAAGGTGTTGCTGCTGATTCATGCTTTGCATGTATTAATATTATATGCAGTGCTGATAAGATCTATTTGCTTAGAAAAGCTTTGTAAAATATCATTTAATTCTCAGTTTCTGAGTTTTAAATTGCTTTGACTGTGACTGAATGTGTTATTTTAGGGAAATAGACTTTTGGTTGCTTGCTTCCTTTTTGGCACAGTGCGATAAACTTGTCATTGTGGCACTGAACAATTGATGATGTGGTGCCAGGAAAGGTTTGCAGTGGGTTTGACTGTGCGCTTTTAGAGAACCTGTTCCAGATATGAAAATAAATTTGGTGCTTAGTCTTTAATTCACTTTCAGGTGAACTTCAAGTATTTCTGTTTATTCTTTCTATGTAAGATTTAGGTAAGCCATCTGGTTACGCTGGGTCGCAAGTAGAGACAAAGCGAACAAGATGAGGTGCAGAAATGCAGTGTTGGGTTGCATAATTTAAAGATGCAAAAGCTAAGTTTCTTGCAATAACGTACTCAGCCACGCTGCACAGTCTGTATTTTTGTGGTGTCTTTCATGATATATATTTCTCTCAGTAGTACATTATTATACATTGAACATAGAAAATAGGAAAGTAAAATATACATGTGTGGAAAACAGCTAAGTTATTGTTGTACAAACTTTAAATTGTGCCTTTCCTGATTCTCTAACTTTAACTGTGCAACCTTCATTTTGCATGAATATAGTTTTTTAGGTTTTTGTAAAGGAGAGAGAAAACATGGGTACATTTTGAGGAGGTACTGGTATATTTCTTGCACAATAAGTGCATATTTCTTTAACTGAAATAAAAAAATCGTGTGCGCTTCAAAGTGTGTATACTTAAGAGGTACTGGTTTAATATATTGAAGAATCTCACTGACTTCTTTCAAATCATTCAGGAGCAGTTTAGCACTCCATCCCCTAATCTTGGATGTTTGGGCTGGAAGTCTGCACCAGGGCAAAAATAGAGGCCTATGCAGAACAGCTCTCTTGAAGTGTACTTTCAAGACTGAGAAAGTTTCATCGCTGCTAAAGCGCACACTTCCATTTTCATACTTTGATAACCTTGTTAAGTTGGAAAAAATCAGAAATTAACTAAGCATAAATAAAAAAAAAAGCTGAATTAATTTTGATTAGACCAAAAAAATTGAAAGTTTGCCATGGAGAGGGTCCTTCCAAAGGCCTGTGCTGTCAAACACCTCCTGGTGTGTATAGATTTGGTAATGAGTTAAAATCCAAAATGTGCAGTGTGATAGACCCAGGCCAGTTGGGTACAGCTGAGTAGTAGAAGGTAGATATACTGGCCACTGGATAAGCAGTTTTCTGTTCCCTGACTGACCAGAGCAGGGGCTGCTCCAGGCTAGGGTGAACACATGACTCCAGTTGGCCTGCAAAGAGTCAGTTGAAGCTGTTAGGCCAATGAGAACACCTGACTCCAATTAACCTGCAGAGTGTCAGGTGAGTCTGTTAAGCTAATGTGAACATCTGACTCTAATTAAGGCACCTCTGATACTATAAAAGGCTCACTCCAGTCAGGCCGAAGGGAGCCAAGGAGAGGAAGTGTGGCTGAAGGGCTGGGTAATGAAGACAGCCTCAAGTCACTGGAAAGGGAGCCCTAAGGTAAGGGTGAAGAAGGCATTGAGAGAGAGAAGCGGGAGAGCTGTGGGGAAGTGGCCCAGGGAAATGTAGCAATTCTGGTAGTGAAAGGTCGGCTGCCAACAGCTGCTGCATTTATGGTCCCTGGGCTGGAACCCGGAGTAGAGGGTGGGCCCGGGTTCCTGGCAACTCGCCACTACAGAAACACCTCCTGGGAGGGGAAGACAGGCCCTTGTCAGGACAGGAGGCTAAACTATTCTGGAATAAGCCTGTAGGGACAACAGAGATGGTGGGAGTTTGCTCACCAACCTCCTTGCTGAATTATGTTGAAAATGGCTCAGTAGGCTGTGACCCTTGCCTCTAGAGGGAGAAGGGCTATGGAGAGGGTCACAGTGAGCCTCTGAGGCTAGCGTAATCTGCCAGGAAGCACGGGACCCACTGAGACAAGGTCGGAGCTCTGCCACAGTGGGTAATGGCCCCTAGTTCTGAGACTTGATCCCCCCCACAGGGTAACAACGGTTCAGGCTTTTTTGGAAGACTGACGATAAACCTCCCCAAAGCTTCTTTACTGCCAGGTGAAGAAAAATGAGGCAGAGTCCCATGCACTAAACCAGTGGTCTCCAAACTGTGGGGCATGCCTCCCTAGGAGGGCGCAGAGGAATGTCGGGGGGGTGGGGAGGGAGTGCCACCCAGCTAAACTCTGCCCCCAGTTCTGCTCCGGCCTCTGTCCCAGCCGCCCGGACACTAAATATGGTAACACGCAATAACCAGTCTCGTCCATCACTGGGGGATGGGAAGTAGGGTTGCCAGGTGTCCAGTTTTTGACCGGAAAGTCCAGTAAGCAGTGCTGACCAGACACTAAAAGTCCGGTTACATGCAGTAACCGGCCTCTGCCACTGCAGGGTGGGAAGCACAGCAGCTGGAGCCTGGAGGAGCTGCTCTCTGCTCAGCTGCTTACAGAGAGAAGTGGCTGGCTGGTTCCTGGCCAGGTCAAGCCTCTTAGGCAGAGAGGTTGGTGTGTGTATCCTGTCCACCCCCCGTATGTCCCACTGTGACCCGATTTCCCCATCCTGACACCTTGCTCTGGGGACTGGCCCCTCCTGCCATGCCCCGATTGGGCGGGCAGGCAGGGGCTCCGCTTCCACTCTTCCCAGCCCAGCTCTGCAGGTGGCAAGTGAATCCTGGGACGTGAGGAGTGAGCAACAGGAGCAGGAGTGAGCAGTGGGTGGGGTCTGGGGAAGAGGCAGGACAAAGGGTTGGGCCTTGCGGAGCAGGGTGTCCAGTTTTCAACAGTTAGAAAGCTGGCGCCCCGAGTAGGAACAGCAGCAGCTGCTGCTCGCCTTGAGGAGCACTCAGGGACGGCTCTGGTGAGAGAGATACGAGTGGCTTCCCCGTCTTGCTCTGAGTGTGGCTCCCCCTCCCCCATCCTGCCCCATTCACACCTCCGCCCCCAGAACATGGCTTCGGGGGGGGGGAGTGAACCGGTTGTGGGGGCACAATTGAAAAAGATTGGGAACCACTGCACTAAGCAAACCATGTCCTGCAAATTATTCTGTACGTTCTGGTTTTGGAAACTTTTCCAAGTAGCAAGAAGAAAAGGAGTACTTGTGGCACCTTAGAGACTAACCAATTTATTTGAGCATGAGCTTTCGTGAGCTACAGCTCACTGCTTGGTGATACCATGCTGTTGAAGACCCAACCTCTCAAGTTGCATGCAGTCAGTTGGAGTGCTAAATGGGTACAGTTTTCTAGGTGGAAAAGATTCCAAATGATTTGTTACTTTAAATCTTCCATTCTAATGCTAAATATTTTTATTTACAAGATGTTGGACCAAGGTCTTCATGACCCGTATGAGTTGATTAGAAGTACTAAGATCTTTTCCTCCATGTTTTTTTTTTTTAAACTGGTTACTCATGCAATTTGCAAATATGGAGTGGAAGTTATCAGGTGGTATTATCATCAAGGGGAAGAAAAGGCACTTATGGGGTGGAGTGTTTACATAATTTAAATAACTTGACTTTTTTCCAATCATTGATTTATGTCAGGTTGAAGCTTTGTAAAACTAATGTGAAAATGTGTGCTGCTGCAGCTTCAGATAAAATTTAAAATGATCTAATCTAGAAATGCCATTCTTTATTTTTAAAATGCCACTATAACACTGTAATAGGCAGCAGACAAAATACTGACAATTAAGGCTCCTATCTCACTAGCGCTTAGCAGGTCACATGAAACGTCTCATTGACTTCAGTGGGGCTGTTTGTGCTTAAAGTTAAGCATGTCTGTAAGTTTTTGCAGCAGCAGGTGCTAAAAATTAACTTTTCTCTTAGTGGCATAAAATTTGTCACTTCAAAACTAAATTGCTTCCATATTCTAGGCACCTACAGTTACTTAGACTTTCAGTGTGTTAACAAATCTAGTGTGATCTAATTTATAAACAGCCAACATTTACAAAAATAGATATTTATATGGACGTGTGTCCATATTTAGGCACCTAATTGACTTAGGAGAACAAGCCCTGTTGACTTCAGAACTGCAAACCCTGAGAGATCAGTATAGTCTTGTTAAAACATTTTAGCTTCTTAACTTGTAGAAGTTCAGTATATTAATAGGTGGTGATGGTTGCAAATATAGCCTGGGCTATTTGCTTATTAATTTGTGTTGTTCAATTAAGGATGTTAATGAGACTCTAGAATTATTTTTTACTGTGCAGATGAACATTTTAAGTGTGCGACTTAGTAGAAAAAATCTCTATGTAAAACCTAAAAATTCTACCAACAATTAGGAAATGAAAACATCAAATACAAACTATCCACTTTAGCAATAAAATGGGAAGAAAACTAAGAGCCAGCAACATGTAAATATAAAATCAGTTTAAATAAAATAGATTTAAAAAAATTGATTTTTGTTACATTTTTAAAAAATCATTACATTTATGCCCTCCCTGTTTGGTCAAGCCCCGGGATGTTAAACAAGAGTTCAGAGAAAGTCCAGATGACAGTGCTCAGAACATAAGTGCATCCCTCATCTTCTTTACAGCTCCCATGGTTGTTATGGTGGATCTGAACTAGTGGCAGCAAGTGTGGGAAAGCCTAGGGAAAAGGCTAGTGTAGATAAAGGGCTTTCAATTCTTTATCACAATATCAGAAGATGTAGATGGAAAAAAGTTCTATTATAGTAGAGCTCTAGTTCTGCTATTGTTAAAGTTAAGAATGCCTTTGTGCTTAAAGGTTGATGTCTCCACGTGCTGTAAAATCCACATGTTTACACTGATTGCTTTGAAATTTGGTGTATCTCACGAAAGTAGGTTAGTGATCTAAATCTGGGGGTCATTTGATCCATGGGTTCCTGAGATACAGCCCCCACTGCATCCCAAAGAAACCCCCATCTTTTCTTAAGTTTGCTGGAGTCTATCAATATTTTTTGCACAGACCTAGGGATCGAACCATGGTTTTGATCATGCCCAAAATGGTCTCAATCTCTCAACATTTACCCCAGCTAATGCATGACATTCTCATTTGTCCTTTGGGGGAAAAACATTGAAAACATTATTTGAAAGAATTTAGCTCTAGATTGGCATGTGCCAAATGGATTTCACTGTGCATGTGCGGACAAAGTGCCCAAAAGGTTTGCTAGCCAGTCATGACTCATAGAAGCCGTGTGGCTCAAGGCGATGTATTATGGCTGTTGAACCTGAGCACACCTGGGCACTGTAAATTCAAATACAACCTTGTGTAGAAATTTGGGGGGGTATGGGAGTAGGCATATTGCCACCTCAGCGAGAGCAGGGGTTTAAAAAGACAGCTCCTAAGCTACCAGAGGAGCGAGCAACCAGGAGCAGCAAATGGGAGTTTTGTGAGGGAGTTTAGAGAGGGAACGTGAGAACCAGACACACACTTAACATTCTCTGAACTTACGGCAATAAATATCCCTCACCTCCCCCCAAAAGCAAGCAAACAAAAAAGGAACAAACATACATCCCTGAAAGAGTACAAATAATGCAGGCAGAAGTCCAGCAGTTTATTGCACTGGTTCTCAACTGGGGGTTTGCAGCCCGCCCTTGGATTAGATTTCAGGGGGTCTGCCAAGGATCGGCTTCAGCCCTGGGCGGGGGGGCTTGGGAAGGGAGTGCCTCCCGCCACACACCATCTCTGGTTGGAGGTCTGCAGGTTTGTGTATTTAAGTTTAGGGGTCCCTGGGTTAAAGAAAAGGTTGAGGACCAATGGTTTATAGCACTCAGTGCAGCATGCCTTGTGGATAGATGGCCTGTTTGTGCATTTGGTGCAAGCCTATCCCCATATTGACTGGGTTCTTGTCACCTCTGGACAGGATTCAGAGATAACATTTGTAGACACTATTAATGACTGCTTCTTGAAGCAGCTAGTCTTGGAACCCACAAGGTGAGAGGCAATTGCTAAATGGAACACAGGATCTGGTCCAAGAGGTGAGTGTAGCTGAGCCTTTTGGTAGTATTGATCATAATGTAATTCAATTTAACATCCTTTTGGGGGTGTGGGGGGGCAATACCAAAGAAGCCCACCACAGTAGCATTTAGCTTCAAAAAGGGGAACTGTACAAAAATGAGGAAGCTAGTTAAGTGGAAATTAAAAGGAACAGTCAGAAGTGTGATGTGTGCAAATTGCATGGAAAATTTAAAAACACCATAATAGAGGTTCAAATTAAATGTATACTCCTCCCTCCCTCAAAAAAAGTAAGAGGACCAAAAATATGCCACGTGCTTTCTGCTTGGAACTTGATTTCTCTCACTCCCTAGACCAGGACTAATCCCAGTGTCTATTGTATATTTGAGTATTTGTAAAACCAGTTTAAGAATAAATGCACGCTTTTAAAGACTGATAGGCTATTCTAATATAAAGGTATGTTTTGGTTTTGAAGTGAAATCAAATGGAAAATTTGCTGTGAATAATTCCTATACTACAGAGTACTGTACTAATGAAAATTGTCTGTATGAAATTTTAGTTTGAACTGACTTTTCTAGTGCTTTTATGTAGCCTGTTGTACAAATAGGCAAATATCTAGATGAGTTGATGTACCCACCGGAAGACCTCTGCGTACTTCCTACATGTACCCCTGGTTGACACTTCTTATCCTTCATAGCTTCAGTGGCATCTTAAATTTGGACACCAGGGACAATAACAGACCCTTTATATTTTTCAAAATGCATCAATGGATTGGTTCATCTAAGAAATCTGAATAATGCCATTGTAAAGGCCATCAGTTGCACTTGTTGTTGCTGATACTAAAATATCCTTTCATTTCATCCCACAACCTAACACACAGTTTAGTTAGGAATATGGGCAATATATTTGGACCATTTGTAATGCAGCCTATAAGAAATCATTTGCATCCGTTACAAAAAGATTTGTTCATGCTGACTTACAAATAGGAAAATCAGAAGACAGACACCCTTCTGGGTGAAAAGTCAACGCACTGAAAGCCAAAATAAATGTTTGTTTTATCCAATTGTTGTTATTTTTAACGGGTGTCAACATTCATGGAAGGAAGAGAGATTTTGAGAGTACCTCTCAACCACCATACCAAAATCCGAAACTACTTATTGACTACCTACAAACTCTACTATAACTCTGGAGGTTTTTTTTTTTAAATTTGGTATAAAATTACTTCTGTAAAATTTAAGGTGCCTCACAGAATACTGCTCTCACTTTTGCATTTCTGAACCAAATCATTCATTCCTGGAAAGGCCAAGGTATGAATTTATATTGCAAGGTGCTCTTTTATCAATATGCACTCAGAAGGCACATGCATTTCATAAAGTGCAGTTATGTAAATAAAGATAACTCTGCCCATTAGTCAATATCAACAAGGAGACTTTGCTAGCTAGTAAGCTGCTAATTACTGATAAAGGCCTACAATCTCTGCTAGATAGTAAATTTATATCCTTCTAAAGCAGAAACTAATCATTTTTCTAATGGAATGTAATTAGTTGCCTAATTTTAAAAATAAATAAATGGTCTCAATGGGTAACTATAATTTCTAAAGCTCTAGTGCTACTTAAGTGTATAGGATTAAAATGGCTAGAATGACCTTCATCTCATACAAAATATTCCACTCAAAAAGGGAGATTATTATTTACATGTAAATTAAGTATCTGCTACTGTCCATTTGAGAATCTATATCAAGCAGTTTTTTCCTACAGGTGTTACTCTCATAGGAAACAGAACCAAACGCTATATGTTCAAAGTTGTTTCCTCTTGAAAGGCTTTTCAGATTGGAATATTCCATAGCATTAAACACACACACAGAAGTGTATATTTTCTAGAGATTAAGATGACCTGTTATTGAAGTAAGTTTAATTATTGGTGAAATAGAAAATTGGCATGGGAGTGTAACAGATTCTCCTATGGAAGTAATTAACAGATGTAGGGAAAGAAGTCTTCCTATCTGTTCCTGTCCATTCTATAATTTACACCAACAAGCTTTAAATAGCAGTGCCCACAACCCTCACTCTGTCATGGGCAGGAATGTGCCTATAAGAGAATATGGTGGTATCAATCAAGTGATATTTAATATGGAGTAAGTTAGTATGTTAAAATTGAATTATGGAAGCTTATAAGCTACATTTTAAGATGTAGACAGAGGCTGACTATCTGAGGCTGACAGAGGTGAGAATCTGTCTGCGTGGTCAGTAAATTAACCATTTGAAATTAGGTTAATTAACAATCCTTACAGACCTTTTGCACAATAGATCTTGACCCTGGGCCTCGGAGGACTGATACAGTTGCAGACAAATTGTAGAGCTATCCACTAAGGACTGTGTGAGGAGTTGTCTGGTATGATAACAAACCAAAACAACTTTTGTAAGAGGTGCTAGGGATAATGATGAACTTTAGAAACACCCATGATAAATGGGCTGGAAATCTTGAAAAAACAGGTCCTGGAAGAATAAGAGAGAGAAATCTCAGACACAGAAAGGAGAGGGAAACTGAGGCTGCTCTTTCCAAAGAGGGTCAAAGGATAGACATTCATTTCAAGGAATGTAAGCGATTTCTTTTCTTTCTATTTTAACTTGTTATAGTGAGCCTATCCAGCTGAGCTTTGCTAAATTTTCAGATTAGGTATGTTATGCACAACTTATTTTAAACTCTCTCTCTATTTTTAACAGACTTTATTTCTAACAGTTTTTTTAATCATGGATTTTTACTCAGGTAATTTCCCATAAACCTTCCCAAAGAGGATAATACCTCACAAACTAAGGAAAGGTAGACCAGGGTAAAGAACAGATGGACCCTTAACATTCCAGTTATGTGTCATGGCCAAAAGGGCTCAGACAAAGATGTCCTTTCCTAAAAGGTGTGCCACAAGAGGCTGCAGTCAGGCAAATAAAAGAGAGAAGTATAACAACGAGGGAGGAAATAAATTGATGGCGTTACAGGTGATGATATATTTAAAAAGTAATGGCTTCCAGAATTCTGCTGCCTCTACTGAAGTTAGTACATCAAGGGTGAAATCCTGGCTCCATTAAAGTAAATGGCAAAACTCTCATTTTCAATAGGGTCAGGATTTTACCATATCTCTAATGTCCCATGAAAAAGATGCAGAGTGTCAGACAGCCACCCAAGAGGCACGGCACAAAAATCTTACCCATGGCATTGGCAGTGTGCATGAGGGCTCCACACTATCTCAAAATCAGGCCCCTTTAAGGTCTCTCAAGTTGGACACAACAAAATTGAGGCATCTAAAAATCACTATTCGCTTGAAAATCTTTGTCCTTGTCTCCAAACAAAGCTCCTGTGCAAGAGCGTGACAATATTTTAAAAAAGCATAAAAAGAAAATATGCCAAACTTCACAGAGAATTTTCATTTTGGCCCATGATTAAATATACAAGATTAGCTGTCCAAATTCGGGACTAAGTCAAAGTAGCAATGTGTTCTTGTTTGCCGTCTCACATGAAAAGAAGTAAATGCAGCTTGGGAGAATCTAGAATGATAGATGTGAACTAGAACATTTTTATTACCCTGAAATTGTCTAAATTGTTTCTCAGTTTCTACTGATGGCTTACAGAAATTGTATAAACTGCATTCCTAAAATCTACCCTGTTCAACCTTTCCAATCTTCCAATAGTAAAAAGTAATGTATCAAGAATGGGATGCATTTTTTACCTAAGATAATATTTGGTTAAGACATGAATGAAAAAACAGATACTTTATTTATCAGAATGTAATGTTGCAAAAAATATTTCACCAACATGCCATTTACTTTGAGGAGTTTAATACACATTAAGTACACCTCATCTAAGTGTCTAAAAGCCTAAGGGCTGGTCTACACTGGGAACTCACATAGGCACAGCTATGGATTGTTTAGTCTGCGGAAGAGAAGAATGAGGGGGGATTTGATAGCTACTTTCAACTACCTGAAAGGGGGTTCCAAAGAGGATGGATCTAGACTGTTCTCCGTGGTAGCTGATGACAGAACAAGGAGTAATGGTCTCAAGTTGCAGTGGGGGAGGTTTAGGTTGGATATTAGGAAAAACTTTTTCACTAAGAGGGTGGTGAAACACTGGAATGCGTTACCTAGGGAGGTGGTGGAATCTCCTTCCTTAGAAGTTTTTAAGGTCAGGCTTGACAAAGCCCTGGCTGGGATGATTTTGTTGGGGCTTGGTTCTGCTTTGAGCAGGGGGTTGGATTAGATGACGACCTGAGGTCCCTTCCAACCGTGATATTCTATGTCTCTCAGGGAGTGAAATATCCACACTCCTGAGAGATGTAACTATGCCAAACCAACTCCCAGTGTAGACAGTGCTAGGTTGAAGGAAGAATTCTTGGGAAGGTAGGTTACCTACGCCAACCGGAGAACCCCTCTATGCCCCTGTAGCACTTTAAGTGTAGACACATCCTCAGACTGTCATTTTAGAATTCAAAGGCAAAATCTAATCAGAAAGAGCAGGAAGTTCTTTGCAGCATTATAAAAAGCTCACTGAATAAAGAAAATAAGGAGAAGACTGTTAGACCCTTGGGGTAAAGTTTCCATGTAAAAGGCCTTATTGAAGTCTAGCTTAAACATACTTTAAATGAAATAAACTGGCTAGCTCTGATTTGCAGATATGAAGGTCAGGAGTCCTTTTTTATGCAACATATTTGCAAGTAAATATGAAAAACAAAATATTGCATTTCAGATTAAAGCTCCCTGTGCCTTTAAACTAGAGGGGGGAGAAGAGCTAATTTAATTACTTTAATTCTCTTGAGGTCATGAAAGTTTCAAGTTTCCTGATATCGTACTCGTGCTCTAGTATTCCATGGTGGGGTGGGGGGAGAAAAGGGAACAAAGTCATATTGCAGAGCTGGACCCTAGTCTCTGCCTGTCACTTCCAGTAAACTGAGATTACCCAGAAAGCTAACCCTTTTTGATTTCGGAAAAACAGGAATGCCAACATCTGGAGTGAGTGACCTGATACATTACAGACAAGCAGAAATGCCAGATTTATGAAATTCAACCTCCAGCTATACAACATCTGAGCTCACTCAACCAACATTGTATGTTTTCATTAGCACAGTACTCTGTAGTATAGGAATTATTCACAGCAAATTTTCCATTTGAGTTCACTTTAAAACCAAAACAACCTGTTTATTAGAACAGCCTATCGGTCTTTAAAAGTGTGCATTTATTCTTAAACTGGTTTCACAAATACTCAAAGATACAGTAAACACTGGGATTAGTCCTGGTCTAGGGAGTGAGAGAAATCCAGTTCCAAGCAGAAAGCATGTGGCATGTTTTTGGTCCTATTCCTTTTTTTTGAGGGTGTGGGGGAGGGAGGGATATACATTTAATTTGAGCCTGTATTTTGGTGTTTTTAAATTCATACAGAGAAACAGTTGTTTATACTGCTCTGTGTACTATACACTGAAATGTAAGTACAGTATTTATATTCCTGTTGATATATTTAATCATTATGTGGCAAAAATGAGAAAGTAATTTTTCAGTAATAGTATGCTGATTTTGTTAGCAAGTAGTTTTTAATTGGGGGTGAAACTTGGGGTACACAAGACAAATCAGACTCCTGAAAGGAGTGAAGTAGTCTGGAAAGGTTGAGAGCCACTGGTATAGCAAATGTAAATTGGGTACTCTGTTTACCCTTTCTCATAATAGGAACAAAACCAGACAATCAATGAAATTGAAAGGCAACAAATATGAAATGGGTAAAAAGAAATACATTTTAAGGCATGCATAATTAATATGTGGAATTTAGTGTTGCTAGATATCACTGAAGCCAAGAACCTAGTAAGAATCTTAAAAGGACATACCATTATGTTGTTCTCTTTACATAAAGAGAGCATAAAGAAGTACATTAGAATAAAAAATAAATATTTATGCTTCATCACAAAATCATCACCTAAATGCCAAGAATTAGGAAGAAACTTCCTAACAGGTTATTTGATAACTAGCCATTACTGGGCTTTTTTTGTACCTCCTTCTTAACAGCAGGTAAGTGACCACTGTTAGAAACAGTGTGCTGGACTAAATAGACCACTGATGGACCACTCATCTCAAGTGGCTATTCTTATGTTGAATGTGTTAAAAAGTATCCCAGTCTATTTATTAAATTTAGCTTTAATACATTAGGACTTGCAAAATAACTAATATACTTGAAAACATGTACGTTTGAAAAGTTGGTTTTAAGGGCTCTCTCTCAGTAGTTCTTCATTGTTATGCCTGTAGGTACAGCATGTTACATGATTAAATTCAGCTTTTGACTTGTCAGAACTCAGTCCACTAGAGTAATCTGTAGAATTGGCTCTGGTGCAGTACATTGAAAAAATCAAAGCTCAGAAGATCACTTAATTCAAACATGTAAGGGGGACTATGTTTAGGAAATGTGTTAACTTCTAACTTAAGTTTTTGGGAAGAGTACTGTATTATAGTGATCACTGGTAATAACTGCTCAATTAAGGCTGCAAAAGAGAGACCATTATAAGCCTACTTTCATATGCTGCTACTTTTATAGAACATTCACCTGGAACAAAAATTTCCCTGCCTGGTTTCTGCACAGTAACTCCTTGCTTAACATTATAGTTATGTTCCTGAAAAATGCTACTTTAAGGATTTTTATGTTAAGTGAATCCAATTTCCCCATAAGAATTAATGTAAATGGGGGGGAGGGAGGATTAGGGTCCAGGGAAATTTTTTCACCAGACAAAAGACATATATACATACACACATACACAGTATCAATTTTAAACACACAATTTAATACTGTACATAGTAATGATCATTGTGACGCTTGGTTGAAGTGGTGGAGTCATAAGGTGGGATGTTTCCCAGGGAATGTCTTGCTGCTAAATGATGAACTAGCACTCGGCTGAGCCCTCAAGGGTTAACACATTGTTGTTAATGTAGCCTCACGCTCTATAAGGCAGCACAAATGGAGGGAAGAGACACAGAGGCATAGCAGTGGTTGCAAACATTCCCTGTGGAAACTGAACGTGAGGAAGAACCCACGCTATCTCACTGATGCGCACCACTCCCTCCACTTTCCAAGGTACCAGGGGTGCGCGTGCGTGTGTGTATGTGAGAAAGAGACGTATTGCTCCTTTAAGTATGCTGGCCTCACTCTTAAGTACACTGCCTTTTTAAGTAGATCAGCAAGTTGAGACAGCAGCTGCTGCCAGCAAGCTCCCTCTGTCCTGAGCTCTGTAGTGGTCCGGTCCCACCCCACACTCTCTGGAGATGGGATACAGAAGCAGGAGGAGGGGGATATCCTGAAATCACCACCGCTCTTTCCCCTACACAGAAAGCAGGAGGCTCCTGGGAGCAGCTCCAAGGCAAAGGGCAGGAGCAGCACACGGCAGTGGGGGTAGGGACACCTGAACTGCCGCACACAGGGAACTTAGGGGAGCTCATGGAGGGGCTGCCGGCCCACCCTAGTTCCAAGCCCCCGCCAGCTAGTTCCAACAGGCTGCTCTTCCTGCAAACAGTGGACAAAGCAGGCGGCTGCCAAACAACGCTATAAAGGAGCATTGCATAACTTTAAACGAGCATGTCTTCTAATAGATCAGCAACGAAACAATGTTATCCAGGACGATGTTCACTGAAGAGTTACTGTATGTGAATGGGAATTGAGAAGAATCACTTCAGTTGTTTGAATAAGGGGAAAGTAGGGATGAATGACTGGGGGAAGCACAGCTTCTGGTGTAAAAATATTGAGCCTAATCTTCTATTGATTTCAATGGGAGTTAGGTGCCTAAATACCTTTAAAATCTGGCCCATTGTCCTTTAAATAGAAGAACTTGCTTAGCTTGGGAAGCGGAGGGCAGCGGTTAGACGGAATTAAAGAAATACTCCTGAGAATGTTGATTGAACATCTAGGATTTTTCTTTTTTTAAAAAAAATCTTGCCTCATTTTCTCATCCCATCACCTTCCCTCTGCTCTGCCCAACAGGCATAGGGACTGATTCTATTAGGCTATTGCTGAGACAATTTGGATGAAAAGGGTTGTAAAAATCACAGGACCAAATCCAGCAAAATATAGCTGGTCATCCAATATATGAAAGTATTAAGGGCATGAAAAAATGTGAATTATGCAAATTTATGGCATTTGCAGAAATTTTGAATGCTTTCTGCAAACCTTTTAATAAAAAACAAAAACCTGAAAACGCTTGTCTATTGTAAAACTACAGGCATCACCCCAAAAATTGGGTAACACACCCTGTGAACCCAAATCTAAAGGATCCTATGGGCAGCAAAACTCCAAAGTATTTTATAAAGATTTCAAATATATTTTAGTTCCTGTCATCTGATAACACCTTTAGATGGAGCTCTGGTAGGAAGTAATTGTTTAAAAAAATTGCTATCAGAAAATGTTTTTTGTCAACCTCTTCAGCAGAGAAAAAGTTGATTTTAATTTTATTTTCCAACTGGAAAATTTGGAATGAAAATCTTCATCAACATAATGAAACAAATATTTGTTTTGTTTTAGACTTAGTTGTGCATTGCTTGATTGCTTCTTCAGTGAAACAGAAATATTACTGGACCATATTTGCTTGAGTTTTCAGTATCAAAATATGGATTTTTTTAAAAAAAGATAAATTTTAAATCTAAAGTAGGTTGTATGCTGAGAGGTCAAATTTTGATTCTTAATTATCATGTCTATATAGTAGAAGGGAAGATTTGAAAAGTTTTCTTGCTGTGAAATTTTTTTTCAATAAAATTTGCTGTTGTGAGTTGGGGATAATTTAAGATTTACATTTCAATATCCTCTTGAAAATTAGTTGTTAGATAGTATTATGGGCTGATGACTGAAAGATAAAGTGATTGCTAGTTTGAAATAAGACTCCATATGCTGTGAGGTTAATTACACCTTAGGAACAAAGAAAGTAGTTCTGGTATTTCTGTTTCACGTGTCCTGTCAGTTTTGAATTACATGGTCTGTTTAAGGAATGCTGTCTTTTTTTTTTCTTCTTCCCTTAGAGGCATTGGCATTGAAATCAGTTTCTAGAGTTTTAACCATTTTGAATCAATTCCGCTTTTGTGTTTTGACTTAATGGTTCATAATTCTAATTAAATTTGGGAAACTGTGCATGTATATAATCTTTTTATACTGTTTCATATAATAAATATCTGGTCAATCCTATATCTTTCATTTTGTCACCTTTATTCTTATAATTTCCCCTCTTCCCCAAATCAATTAGTAAGTTGATCATTTTTTAATCAGCATTTGATAGTAGGAATAAACCAGCAATTATTGTAAATCTAATGACATCTGTAGACAAATGAGTTTATATTGCTTGGAAAAAGCATATATTAAATGCAATGTGTTAGGTACTGTGTGTGTGTGCAACCAGCATACCTGGTGAAAAGCAACATGATTATTCTGATCAGCAGAACATTAAATAAATTCGTATTTCTTTTGATTACATGACTGTAATGCATTTATATTACAGATAGCAAAAATGTGCCCAGTTCTGGCACTCAAACCCAAACGCTGTTGAGGTGCTGTTTTAGTTTACTACAAGGCAGCATTCTTAGTCATCTAAAACACACATTCAATTCCTGTCTGCTAGTGCTCCCAAATGTCTCAGGGCAGAGATCCCCAAACTGTGGCACACGCCCCCTAATTGGGCATAGAGGAATGTTTGGGGAATGAGGAGAGAGGGCCACCGAGCTCTGCCTGCAGCTCCACTCTGGCCCCATCCCCGGCTCCGTACCCGGTCATGGGCCTGGCTACCACCCCTATTGCAACCCAGCTGTGCCTCCACTCCCAGCCTGGCCCCTGGCCACAGCTCTGTTCCCAGCCCCGGCCCTGCTCCCAGCCCCAGCCCCACCCCCAGCTGTGGCCCCAGCCTTGGCCTTCTTACCCCTGTCTGTGTCCTGTCACCCTCTGCCCCAGGAGCCACGGCCCCGCTCCCCCCAGTCCCAGTTGGAAGGGTGGGGATGTGACCCTGACAAGTTTGGGGACCATTATCTTGGGGTATAAGTACACTGCAATAAAACAATCAAGTCAGTTGACTTGGGCTCATGGGGCTCAGGCGGCAGGGCTCTAAAATGGCAGTGTGGATGCTTGGGCTGGAGCCTGGGCTCTGGGACCCTCTCCCCCACATAAAGATGATGCTTCTTAATAACATACCTGTTCTTCAACTAGTGTCTTATCGCTTTACCAACAAAAACCAAGTTTTTGGTTCTCTTTTATACTGGCTTTGCAGCAGGCGCTACGGAAGAGACAACTGGCTTTTGTTGGGCCTCACATGCCATCAATAGTCAGCTAAGATACAGCAGTGCTTAGATATGGTGGTGGGGAGCACGATAGAAAGCACCAAGACAGGTGAGTTGCAGAGCTTTGTAATTAAATTAGAATGCAACTTGGTTTTTTTAGTGCCCTTGCTGAGTTTGCAGGAGTACAGCAATAGTACATTAGCAGTGGGACTGTTTCTTGTTTTTCCCACTGAGGAAGAAAATTGCTTAATGAGGTTGGTGGCCCTTTATACCCAGAAACTAGAAGATCTTGCTATTTATAGTCTGAACTCTAAGAACGATTAATATATAGCTATCCTGAGCTTTTGACACTGAAAATGAAAAATATTTACAAAATTTAGTTGGATTAACATCTATAGTCAAAACTCACCAGTCCATTCCCATTAACGTTCACCCCTTCCACAGACTTGATATTCTTCAAATGACACTATCCACCACGAATAAAATAACCCCCACCCATCCCTGAAGCAAACAAAAACTCCAAATCTTCAGGAAAGAACGGATTGCCTTGCTGTTGTCTTGCTTCGTATCCAGGCTCTGTCAGACCAGGTGGAAATGAGCTTGGGTCTAGGGCCCTTGTTAACGCCCCACTGCTTACATACTCTTGTTGAAACCTGGGACTGTTTGCTTAAGCACCTCAGCTGATCTCAGTTGCTGTGGTATTGCATGTGGGGAGAGGGGTGGTCTCCGATATAGGCAGGGTTCTACATCAGTTAGATCTTTACAGGTCAAACCAACACCTTAAATTTCACCTGGAAGCCAAACTTGAAGCCTATACAGATTACATAGCTACAAGTGTAATACGTTCTGAACATGAAATGCCATTTAAGCAGGCAACTACATTCTGCACTGGCTGAAGTGGGTGATATTAAGGTGTATCCCACAAAGAGCATCTTTTGGTAATGTAGTCTCTATGTGGAACACATTGATAATGATGGTGAGGTACACATGTGAAAGTAAAGGTTGCAACATTCTTGCTAACTGTTCCTTGCCAGTGGCTATCCAGAAGGAGCTATGATTTAACAGGACACTTGACTATGAACTTGAGTACGTAAGTGTGGTCAGTCCTCCTTCCAGTCATAGAATCATAGAATATCAGGGCTGGAAGGGACCTCAGGAGGTCATCTAGTCCAACTCCCTGCGCAAAGCAGGACCAGTCCCCAATTAAATCATGCCAGCCAGGGCTTTGTCAAGCCTGACTTTTAAAACCTCTAAGGAAGGAGATTCCACCAGCTCCCTAGGTAACTCATTCCAGTGCTTCACCACCCTCCTAGTGAAAAAGGTTTTCCTAATATCCAACCTAAACCTCCTGCACTGCAACTTGAGACCATTATTCCTTGTTCTGTCATCTGCTACCACTGAGAACACCTTCTTTGGAACCCCCTTTCAGGTAGTTGAAAGCAGCTATTAAATTCCCCCTCATTCTTCTCTTCTGCAGACTGACTAATCCCAGTCCCTCAGCCTCTCCTCATAAATCATGTGCTGCAGCCCCCTAATAATATTTATTGCCCTCCACTGGACACTTTCCAATTTTTCCAAATCCTTCTTGTAGTAGGGGTCCAAAACTGGACACAGTACTCCAGATGAGGCCTCACCAATGCCGAATAGAGAGGAATGATCATGTCCCTTGATCTGCTGGCAATGCTCCTACAGCCCAAAATGCCGTTAGCCTTCTTGGCAACGAGGGCACACTGTTGATTCATATCCAGCTTCTCTTCCACTGTAACCCCTAGGTCCTTTTCTGCTGAACTGCTGCCTAGCCACTCGGTCCCTAGTCTGTAGCAGTGCATAGGATTCTTACTTCCTAAGTACGGGACTCTGCACTTATACTTGTTGAACCTCATCAGATTTCTTTTGGTCCAATCCTCTAATTTGTCTAGGTCCCTCTGTATCCTATCCCTACCCTCCAGCGTATCTTCCACTCCTCGCAGTTTAGTGTCATCTGCAAACTCGCTGAGGGTGCAATCCATTAATGATCTGGAGGATGGCGTGAAGATATTGAACAAAACTGGCCCCCGGACCGACCCTTGTGGCACTCTGCTTGATACCGGCTGCCAACTAGACATCGAGCCATTGATTACTACCCATTGAGCCCGATGATCTAGCCAGCTTACTATGCACCTTATAGTCCATTCATCAAGCCCATACTTCTTTAACTTGCTGGCAAGAATACTGTGGGACACCGTGTCAAAAGCTTTGCTAAAGTCAAGGAATAACACGTCCACTGCTTTCCCTCATCCACAGAGCCAGCTATCTCATCATAGAAGGAAATGAGATTAGTCAGGCATGACTTGCCCTTGGTGAATCCATGCTGACTGTTCCTGATCATTTTCCTCTCCTTGAAGTGCTTCAGAATTGATTCCTTGATGACCTGCTCCATGATTTTTCCAGGGACTGAGGTGAAGCTGACTGGCCTGTAGTTCCCCGGATCCTCCTCCTTCCCTTTTTAAAAGATGGACACTACATTAGCCTTTTTCCAGTCCTCTGGGACCTCCCCTGATCGCTAGGAGTTTTCAAAGATAATGGCCAATGGCTCTGCAATCACATCCGCCAACCCTTTTAGCACCCTCAGATGCAGTGTATCCGGCCCCATGGACTTCTGCTCACCCAGCTTTTCTAAATAGTCCTGAACCACTTCTTTCTCCACGGAGGTCTGGTCACCCCCTCCCCATACTTTGCTGCCCAGTGCAGTAGTCTGGGAGCTGACCTTGTTTGTGAAGACAGAGGTAAAAAAAAAACATTGAGTACGTTAGCTTGTTCGACATCCTCTGTCACTAGGTTGCCTCCCCCATTCAGTAAGGGTCCCACACTTTCCTTGACTTTCTTCTTGTTGCTAACATATCTGAAGAAACCCTTCTTGTTACTCTTAACATCCCTTGCTAGCTGCAACTCTAAGTGAGATTTGGCCTTCTTGATTTCACTTCTGCATGCGTGAGCAATATTTTTATACTCCTCCCTGGTCTTTTGTCCAATCTTCCACTTCTTGTAAGCTTCTTTTTTTGTGTTTAAGATCAGCAAGGATTTCAGTGTTAAGTCAAGGTGGTCACCTGCCATATTTACTATTCTTTCTGCACATTGGGATGATTTGTTCCTGCAACCTCAATAAGGATTCTTTAAAATACAGCCAGCTCTCCTGGACTCCTTTCCCCCTCATGTTATTCTCCCAGGGGATCCTACCCATCCATTCCCTGCGGGAGTCATAGTCTGCTTTTCTGAAGTCCAGGGTCTGTATTCTGCTGCTCTCCTTTCTTCCCTGTGTCAGGATCCTGAACTCGACCATCTAATGATCACTGCCTCCCAGGTTCCCATCCACTTTTGCGTCCCCTACTAATTCTTCCCGGTTTGTGAGCAGCAGGTCAAGAAGAGCTCTGCCCCTAGTTGGTTCCTTCAGCACTTTCACCAGGAAATTGTCCCCTACACTTTCCAAAAACTTCCTGGATTATCTGTGCACTGCTGTATTGCTCTCCCAGAAGACATTGGGGTGATTGAAGTCCCCCGTGAGAACTAGGGCCTGTAATCTAGAAACTTCTGTTAGTTGCCGGAAGAAAGCCTCGTCCACCTCATCCCCCTGGTCTGGTGGTCTATTGTAGATTTCCACCACGACATCACCTTTGTTGCTCACACTTCTAAACTTAATCCAGAGACACTTAGATTTTTCTGCAATTTCATACTGGAGCTCTGAGCAGTCATACTGCTCTCTTATATACAATACAACTCCTCCACCTTTTCTGCCCTGCCTGACCTTCCTGAACAGTTTATATCCATCCATGACAGTACTCCAATCATGTGAGTTATCCCACCAAGTCTTTTATTCCAACCACATCAAAATTCCTTGACTGTGCCAGTACTTCCAGTTCTCCCTGCTTGTTTCCCAGGCTTCTTGCATTTGTGTATAGGCACTTAAGATAACTCGCTGATCGTCCTGCTTTTTCAGTATGAGGCAGGAGTCCTCCCGTCTTGCGCTCTCCTGCGCGTGCGTCTTCCTGGTATCCCACTTACCGCAGGGCTTTGGTTTCCTTCTCCCAGTGATCCTAGTTTAAAGCTCTCCTCACTAGGTAAGCCAGCCTGCTTCCGAAGATCATCTCTCTCTCTCTCTTCGTTAGGTGGAGCCTATCTCTGCCTAGCACTCCTCCTTCTTGGAACGCCATCCCATGGTCAAAGAATACAAAGCCTTCTCTCCGACATCACCTGTGTAGCCATTCGTTGACTTCCACGATTCGACGGTCTCTACCCGAGCCTTTTCCTTCCACAGGGAGGATGGACGAGAACACCACTTGCGCCTCAAACTCCTTTATTCTTCTTCCCAGAGCCAGGTCGTCTGCAGTGATCCACTCAAGGTCATTCTTGGCAATATCATTGGTGCCCATGTGGAGAGGCAGAAAGGGGTAGCAATCTGAGGGCTTGATGAGTCTTGGCAGCCTCTCCGTCATATTGTGAATCCTAGCTCCTGGCAAGCAGCACACTTTTCGGTTTTCCTGGTCAGGACAGCAGATAGATGACTCAGTCCCCTTTAGGAGGGAGTCCCTGACCACCACCACCCACCTCCTTTTCTTGGGAGTGGAGGCCTTGGATCCCCCATCCCTAGGACAGTGCATCTCATGCCTTCCAGTCGGCGGAGTTTCCTTCTGCTCCCTTCCGTCAATGCATCTGTTCCAGTGTGAATTCATCTTTCTTAAACTCCTATTTCAGTCTCTTGTGGTGTCAGATATCATATCTGACTAATCATCCAAGGACGTCTCCTCAAAAACGGGGGAAATAAAGATCTGAAATTTCTAAAGTGGAATAGAAACCGGGCTAAAACTCTTCATTAAGAAGGCCTGGAAAGTTTTCTCCAGAAATCATAAAGAAGAGAAAAGGCACAAACTCATGAAGATTTGAAGATAGAATCATAGAAGATTAGGGTTGGAAGAGACCTAAGGAAGTCATCTAGTCCAACCCCCTGCTCCAAGCAGGGCTAACACCAAGTAAATTGTCCCAGCTAGGGCTTTGTCAAGCTGAGCCTTAAAAACCTCTAAGGATGGAGATTCCACCACCTCCGTAGTGCTTCACCACCCTCCTAATGAAACAGTGTTTCCTAATACCAACCTAGACCTCCCACACTACAACTTGAGACCTTTGTTTCTTTTTCTGTTATCTGCCACCACTGAGAACAGCCGTGCTCCATCCTCTTTGGAACCCCCCCTTCAGGTAGTTGAAGGCTGCTATCAAATCCCCCCTTACTCTTCTATTCTGCAGACTAAAGAAGCCCAATTTCCTCAGCCTCTCCTTATAAGTCATGTGCCCCAGCCCATTGATCATTTTTGTTGCCCTCTGCTGGTCTCTCTCCAATTTGTCCACATCCTTTCTGTAGTAAGGGGCCCAAAACTGGATGCAGTACTCCAGGTGTGGCCTCACCAGTGCCAAATAGAGGGGAATATTCACTTCCCTCGATCTTCTGGCCATGCTCCTACTAATGCAGCCCAATATGCCGTTATCTTTCTTGGGAACAAGGGCACACTGCTGACTCATATCCAGCTTCTCGTCCACTGTAATCCCCAGGTCCTTTTCTGCAGAACTGCTGCTTAGCCAGTTGATCTGTAGCCTGTAGTGGTGCATGGGATTCTTCCGTCTAAGTGCAGGACTCTTCACTTGTCCTTGTCCATTGCGTCGCTGGCATCAACAGTTTTCTTCAACTGGTTCACCAAAAAAAAGTTTGAAAACCACTGACTTAGATAATAGAGTAGAGTGTGTGCTTGTAAAATCTGCAGATAACACCGAACTGGGAGGGGTTGCAAGAAATTTAGAGAACAGGATTAGAATTGAAAACAAAGTTGACAAATTGTAGAATTGATCTGAATTCAACATGATGAATTTCAATAACGATAAACTCAAAATATTGCACTTAGGAAGGAAAAATCAAATGTACAACTACAAAATGCGGAATAACTGGTTAGGTGGTAGTTGGCTGAAAAGCATTTAAGGGGGTATAGTTGATCACAACTTGCATATGAGCCAACAATGTGACGCAGTTGCAAAAAAAGGCTAATCTTCTGGGATGTGTTAACAGACGTGTTGTGTATAAAATGTGGGAGTTCACTGTTTCCCTGGGGAGGCCTCAGCTGGAACATTGTGTCAATTTTTGGGAGCCATACTCTAAGAAGGATATGGACAAATTGGAAAGTCCAAAGGAGAGCAACAAAAATGATAAAAGGTTAAAAGAAACTTGGGCCTGTTTAGCTGTGAGGGGAAAAAAAAAGACTAAGGAAGGGATAGGGATCAATTGTTCTCCATGTCCATTCAAATTAGGACAACAAATAATGAACTTAATCAGCAGCAAGGAAGATTTAGGTTAGCTATTAGGAAAAGCTTTCTAACCATATGGATAGCTAAATACTGGAATAGGCGTCCAAGGGAGATTGTGGAATCCCCATCACTGAAGGTTTTTAAGGAAAGATTGGACAAATCCCTGTCAGGGATTGTCTAGGTTTACTTGGTCCTCCCTTAATGCTTGGCTCTGGAATGGATGACCTCTCAAGGTGTCTTCCAGCCCTACATTTGTATGATTTACCCTGCAAATAAAATGACAGTGGTGAATCTACTGTTATCCAGAATACATTGATGCATGCACTGGCGCAAGAACAACTGAGAGATTTCCCTAAAATTTTCAGTATAAACAAAGAAGAGCTTAGACAGCAGACTGAGCACAATGCTACGTCTGGGCTGCTGGATTAATATGGGCAGAAGAAGCAAAATGGTAGAAATTTAATTATTTTTTGGGAAAAAAATTGTCCTCTAATAACTAAAAGGAAGTGAGGTTGTCAAGGTTCCTTCCCCACTCTGAAGTCTAGGGTACAGATATGGCAACCTGCATGAAAGACCCCCTAAGCTTATTCTTACCAGCTTAGGTTAAAAACTTCCCCAAGGTACAAACTTTGCCTTGTCCTTGAACAGTATGCTGCCACCACCAAGCGTTTTAAACAAAGATCAGGGAAAGAGTCCACTTGGAGACGTCTTCCCCCCAAATATTCCCCCAAGCCCTACACTCTCTTTCCTGAGGAAGGCTTGATAATAATCCTCACCAATTGGTACAGGTGAACACAGACCCAAACCCTTGGATCTTAAGAACAATGAAAAATCAATCAGGTTCTTAAAAGAAGAATTTTAATTAAAGAAAAGGTAAAAGAATCACCTCTGTAAAATGAGGATGGTAAGGATGAACCTTACAGGGTAATCAGATTCAAAACATAGAGAATCCCTCTAGGCAAAACCTTAAATTACAAAAAGACACAAAAACAGGAATATACATTCCCTCCAGCACAGCTTATTTTACCAGCCATTAAACAAAAGAAAATCTAACGCATTTGCTAGCTAGATTACTTACTACCTTAACAGAAGTTGGAAGGCTGCATTCCTGATCTGTTCCCGGCAAAAGCATCACACAGACAGACAAACCCTTTGTTTTCCCCCCCGCCCACCCTCCAGATTTGAAAATATCTTGTCCCCTCATTGGTCTTTTTGGGTCAGGTGCCAGTGAGGTTACCTTAGCTTCTTAACCCTTTACAGGTGAAAGGGTTTTACCTCTGACCAGGAGGGATTTTATAGCGCTCTATACAGAAAGGTGCTTTCCTTCCCTTTATATTTATGACAGAGGTGAGATCAGTGGGAGTCAGCAGAAGGTGTATAAGAAAGCAGAAAGGCTAAAAGGCTAGGGAAGGCAGAAGCCAAAGGTTATATCATGAGTCAGTCTCACTGCCTTCCAATAATACAAAAAAGATTGCTGGTCACAGTTGTACAAAATGTGAAGTTTTGCTTGGTTAACCCTATGAACACACAGGATTACTACCTCCTTAAGAAAAATGAAGGAAATTCACACCTCTGTGTTACTGCTTCAGTTACTGCAAACGTTAACAAGTCTAGACTTAACTGTATGTCATCAGTTCACAGTGTCAAGGCTGTTTGTGTTCAGCCGAGTGAGGAACTTTATAATTGATGTAGTGATACCAGTTCACTCCATAATTCTGTGAGTGTGGAGGATCATCATTGTCTGTGCTTATGCTCATCAGGGTTTAAGAACAGTTTCTAAACCAGATTACATGGATCTTGAGCCCTACATGCAACTGTTACATAAGGTGGCGTGGAACTTGTGAATAAATTCTCAGTAAATTCAGTAATTTGCCATTATTGATTTATTAACATAATTTCTTGGATTATTTCTGTTAATGATTTTCAACTGCTTTTAAGTTAACCTTGTTTGACATAGTCACTTTAAAAACTTATTTATGCTTATATCTCATTTTTATGATCAGTTATTGTGACTATCCAAGTCTCTCTTACTAATGAATCACTTGACTGTTGCTGAGTGTTCCCAGAGAATGCTGTTAGAGAGCACCTGCTATTCTGTTGAATTTAGGAGATGATTCTTGCTCTTTATGGACTACATTGGAATGTTAGTGGGCAGTTTAAATGGAGTAAGTGTCATGGTAAGTCTGAGCAGCACAAGGGTTAATGAGAAGCAGTCATCTTAAAAATAACTTCATTCTTAAGAATATTTACCTCCTGCTGTTACAAATAACATCTAAGCTCTTTATATGTAACTTAAAAGGATGAAAGAGAACAAATATTTCTTTTAAAATATACTTTGTGCATTTCATAGTACATTTTTGTACAGTCAGTTTCACTGATTCACCCTTAGGGGTTGTCTTTTCTAGGCTCTATAGCCCTTCTCTTTCCACATCAGCCTGTCCCTGGCTGCTGAATAGGGCCTTTGAAGAGGACTGCTGAGAGGAAGAAGCTATCAGCAGCTCACTGCTCCTCCTATGTGTATAATTAACAGTCATGCTTCTCATAGAGTTCTTCCTTTCCTCATTACTTATCAGCTACCACATCTTTCATAGAGTAAAAAAAAAAAAAAATTAAGTGTGATTTGGTGCTCTCTCTCTCGTCCTACAAGCGCCAGCAACAAGTGGATATTTCTGAATCTACTGGATTCTTCAGAAGAGCCAGAGTCCTTTCTAACAAGGGGAGTGCTCTCATGCTTGGTTCTTCTTTCCTCCATTCTGACCAGTCCAGGTAGTATTTTCTTGGAAGTCTAGTCCTGTTACTCCCTTACCTTAAATCTGCGTGGCACTAATGGGGAGACAAAACCTCCAAGACTTTTTAAAAGCCATAGCAAAGCATGAGTTTGGTTTCACAGTTCACAAGAATGTTAATGAAAATCATGAAAGAATCCTAAAATTGGTCAGATTTTAA
This sequence comes from Eretmochelys imbricata, assembly GCF_965152235.1. Lineage (NCBI taxonomy): Eukaryota > Metazoa > Chordata > Testudines > Cheloniidae > Eretmochelys > Eretmochelys imbricata. The sequence continues at coordinate 42,142,396 of NC_135581.1, read as the reverse complement.
CCCCCCCCCCCCAAAAAAAAGACACCCCTACACAAACTCTTTAGATTGCCTCAAGACTGCTGTGACTCTTGGGGATCCTTTCTTTGAATAGATTCAGCAGTTAGATAGTAGTGGAAGGAAATCCACTTCAGATGTCCCTTAAGTGTTCCTGTGACAGGAAACTAGAATCACATGTTGAATTTTAGGTAGCTCAACTCCATCATCTGAGATATTGAAGAATAACTTTTCATCATGGCAGTAGATTGAGAGGAATTCTTGGTATCCTTTGATATGAAGGATGCCTCCCTCAATATCCGAAATGCTTTGGGGTGCCAGAAATTCCTCCAATTCATTTAGGATGGTGCACATCTGCTGTATACCACTCTCTCATTTGGTTTTACTTTGGCCTCTTGCAATTTCTGTAAGCATTTGGATATAGGGAAAACTGCCTTTCCCTAAAAGAAGATACCATGTTCGAAGGGTCAGTAAAGGTGTCACTTTGCAGATCACTCCAAGACTGGCTGAATCTCCTGTCCCAGCTAGTGTTTCCAATTAATTCTGAATGGAAAAGACTGAATGTGTTCCTTCACTCATCTACTAAAGCATCAGTGATCCCTCTTTGACCTACACTAGCAGGAATTTCCTATTGGATGAAGAGTCCTTCAGGTACTTTCCATACCTTGTTAAAACTAGTTGACCACATGATGGTCTTATTCAAAGAACCAGTTCCCTAGTAAGAAACGTTTCCGACCCTGGCTTCATTCTCTTCATCAGTGGGATTCTCCTTACAGCAGTTTCCTCTTTCACATTAACTCTGTTGGACTCTCTCACATTCTCTGACCTCATAAAAGACCCTGGAGAAATGTTTATAAGAATCTCAGTGATCACGGACACTGGGCACCAAGGCTGGAATGTCACTCTGCTCCATTGGTTAGCTCCAGTTTCCTGAACCGGCTAAGAAAGAGGTCCATATTTAAGCCATTTGAACTCAAAGCTATAAGAAATAATTGTTCTTCTAAGTAGAGCAATACAAAAAATTTCGGCTGAATTTTTTTTGGCCAAAATATTCTAAATTCATGTCAAAGTTGTTGAATTAATTTTATTATAAATATTCAGAGAAAACCGAAAAGTTTTGTTTTGACATTTTTGAAATTAGAATTTATTTTTTATTCTAAACGACTGTTTTGAAATTTACCTGAATTTCATTTCATTAAATTATTTAGTGTTTTAAAAAGCTCAAAAGCTAAATGTTTCATTTCAGGTTGAACAAAACATGTTATTCTTCAAGTGCTTGCTCATATTGATTCCAGTTATGTGTGCGCATGCTACGTGCATGGCCGTCGGAAAGTTTTTCCCCTAGCAGCATCTGCCGGGTCGGCTGTGGAACCCCCTGGAGAGTGGCTCCTGCATGGCACTCAATCTATGACTCTGCTGACCCGGCGTCCCCTCAGTTCCTTCTTACCATCCGTGATGGTCATTGGAACTGTGACATCTTTCTCTGCAAGTTCTCCACGTTTCCCTAGCTTTGGTAGAGTGGTGGTGTTTGTTTTTTGTTGGCAGTTCTTTGTTTTAGTTAGTGGCAGTCAGGTTGGGGTGTTAGCCTCCACCCAGACTATTTTTCTTCAGGGCTTCATTCCCAAATCCCCGGGATTCAAGCCCTGCAAGTCCTGCTCCAAGCCCATCTCAACGGGTGACCCCCATGACTCTTGTCTAAAGTCTGTGAGGGAGGCTCACCAAGCCGAAAAGTGCAGGATCTGCAAGGGATTTCATCCTCGGACGAAAAAAGAGCGGGACTTTCGCCTGAAGTAACTCCTTATGAACGTGGCACTTAGTCCCCAGCCTCCTTTGGCACAGCAGAACCTGGCACTGAGTTCTTTGGTGCACAGTGCCCCGGAGGCGGTAGTAGAGGCGACACCATGGTTGGACTCTGGCCGAGATCCGCGGCACCGCCACTCCCTGGCACTGAAACTGGCAACATCGACTCGGCACTGCTCCCACTCCCCGACACTGAAGCGGCACCGAAAGCCGGAGAAGGGTGGCTCTCCTTCTCAGAGACCCACTTCCCTGGAGCCAGCCACTGTGGCGTATCCCAGAAGGAAGTGCACGGCAGTGAAGGTCATGGACGCGGCACCGTCGACTTTGGCCCTGCTGGGGGAACCGTTGAGTCTGGTGCCATTAGACTCTCCAACCCACAGCATTGTGGAAATCCAGCTGCCTTCCACTCCGGACACCTTTGCCGCTGCGAGGGACCTCATCGCCATGATGGCATTGGGGTTTCCTCTGCTCCACACCAAGCCTCCTGTGCCCCAGTGGATGGCACTGTCTCGAGGCAAGCCGGCATTGATCTGACTGTTGGCTCTGGTGGTCAAGCCTTGGCACTGCTCCTGTTCCCAGCACTGCTTGGACTCCCGGCACTGCTCTCCATTGTGGCGCCGGTCATGCTCACGATGCCGGTGTACTCCTGGTATTGCTCCGGTTCACGTTGACGCTCCCGATCACGGTGTCGCTCCACCCGCCGGTCGCAGTCGCAGAGCAAGTCCCGGACCCGGCACCGATCCTGGTGCCATTCATCGTCTCAATGCAGCTTCAGGCCACGATACTGCTTTAGGTCCAGGTACCACTCCAGGTCCCACCACCACTCCCCAGCCTTGCAGCACTGCTCTCCTTCTTGACGCCGCTCACTGGCACAGATTCACTCGGCGCCACCCTGGCCCTCACTGTCCAGTTCCCATTCCTCGGGTTAGGAGATGGGATCGCGGTTTTTGGACCGGGACCGCCGCCAGTCAGGCTGTGGCCACTCTGATGCAGGGGCAGGACCATGGCAGGTACACGGGCAGGGACCCACCCAGTGGCCGTTCTGGACCCCGTGGGCGTACCACCAGGCCCAGGATGCACAGTCTAGTGCTTTCTGGTCGGCCACCTCTGAACCATGGGTTCCAGAAGCCTCCACCAGTCAGCCCACTCCTGGGGGTATGGAGAAGATGTTGTGCCCCCTTCCCATCTCAGGACCGCCTCTGACTTCAGTTCCCAAGCCTGGGTCTGCGGTCAGCGACCCTCTCCTCCCCCCCACCCCCATGGCCTCTTCGTCCTCCTCCCATGACAAGGCTGTGGCTCTATCTCTGGGCCTCCCCCATAGATATTCATGCTCATCAGGACCTCATGAGCCTGCAGGCCAAGGAGGTGGTGGAATCGGAGAACCCGGTGGTGGACATTTTGGCTCTGGAAGGTCCGTCGAGGGTGGTCGTGCCCCTCATCAAGACCATACAGACTAATGCCAAAACCATCTGACAGACCCTGGCCTCCATTTCCCCTATGGCCAAGGGGGTCAAATGTAAATACTTTGTCCACTTGAAGGGGTATGACTATTTGTTCACGTACCCGCAGCCCTGCTCGCTGGTGGTTGTGGCCGCGAATGAGAAGGAGAGGTACGGGCAGCCAGCCCCGGCACCCAAGTCAAAGGACACCAAGTGGCCGGACTTGTTTGGCCACAAGGTGTACTCCACGGGTGGGCTCCAGCTCTGGATTGCCAATCAGCAGGCACTCCTGAGCCACTACAACTTTAACTCTTGGAATTCCGTGCTGAAGTTCAAGGAGTTTGTGCCTCCTGAGTCGAGGGAGGAGTTTGTGGCCTTGTTGATGAGGGCAAGACGGTGGCACAGAGGTCTTTACAGGCCTCACTGGACGCTGCAGACTCGGCCGTATATACCTTGTCCTCTGGGATTGCCTTAACGTACACCTCCTGGCTGCAAGCCTCTGGCCTGCCCCCTGAGGTTCAGCAGACACTGCAGGACCTACCTTTTGTTGGGGAGGGCCTGTTCATGGAGCAGACTGACTCTTGGCTGCATAGCCTGACTGTTGTGTAGTGGTCTGAAAGTATTGTGTTTAAATATTACCTAATTTCCCTTTGTCTTCTCTCACACACTGATTTGGGTTTTGGGTGCTTCTAGGCCTAGTTAATTCACTGTAGATTTGGGTACACTGAGCAGAAAAGGAAATGTTAATAACCTGAAAATTGGAGTTCTTTAAAGAGCTGCCTCCGTCAAGAGACCTATCTTGTATGTTGTTCTGTTCTCATAGTTTGATACAGAATTATTGTTGGAGATAATGATTTTTAAACTAGTTATTCACTAGTTTTGCTAGGGAAGTTCTCATCTGGAGTGGCTTGATCGAAACCTAATGAGAGTTGGATGCCAGATCGTTTTCATGATCAGAAGAGCTACTTGAGGGCAAAAGACAATGGCCTAATCCAATAATTTGGGAACAATTTATAGAACTACAGTTTTCAAGTAATGAACCAAATTCTTATTTTTAGGAATCATATGGATACATTTTATATCATTTAATCATAAACTATATGAATGGTCTTTCTAAATTCCCAACATTTCGGCAATATAAGGTTTCCAAAGCCTCCTCGGAGCAAGTATCTTGCTTTACTGCTTTGTCAAGTACTTTGTTGTTCGACAAAAGTGAATGAAAATTCATAAAATGTCAAAATAACCTGTAACAAATGTTGGTGGGAAAAAGTACAGAAGGAAGTTAGTCTGAGATAGTCCAAACAAAAAGGTCGACTGATATTACTCAAGGACTGTGCTGAAATCAAGTCTGGTAAACAAAAGAAGTGTGGGACTGGAAATCAATGGACTAAAATTTGTGTGTCAGAAATTAAGCCTAACTGGCAATCAAAATAACGAGAAGATGGGCTATTCCAGGCATCACTCCCCGTTTGGGATTCTTAAAAAGAAAAAACTTTGGGAGACGTGAGCCCAAAAATTGCTGACGAAAAACATAAGTTGGCTGCCAACTAGGGTGACCAGGTGTCCAGTTTTTGACCGGAACACCTGGTCGAAAAGGGATCCTGGTGGCGCTGTGCTGTGGAGCTGGCAGACTCCCTGATAGCCTCCACATCATGTGGCTCCTGGAAGCAGCGGCATGTTCCCTTTCCAGCTCCTATGCACAGGGGTAGCCAGGGGGCTCTGCATGCTGCCCTTGCCCCAAGTGCTGCCCTCGCAGCTCCCAGTGGCCTGGAACGACAACCAGTGGGAGCTGCAGAGGCGAAGCCTGCAGATGGGGCAGTGCGCAGAGCTGCCTGTCCGTGCCTCATTATGGTGGGGGAGGGAGGGGGACACAACAGACATGCTGTTGCTTCTGGGAGTTGCTTGAGGTAAGTGTTGCCCAGAGCCTGCACACCTGATCCCCCCTCCTGCCCTCTGAACCCCTCGATCCCAGCCTGGAGCACTCTTCTGCACCCCAAACTCCTCATCCCCAGCCCCACCCCAGAGCCTGCACCCACAGCTGGAGCACTCACCCCCTCCACCCCCCGTGCCCCAACCCCCTGCCCAGCCCTGATTCTCCCCCCTCCCACCTTCTGAACCCCTCAGCCCCAGCCTGGAGCCCCCTCCTGCACCCCAAATCCCTCATCCCTGGCCCCACCCCGGAGCCCGAACCCCAGCCCCCTGAGCCAGCCCAGTGAAAATGAGCAAGTGAGTGAGGGTGGGGAGAGCAAGTAACAGAAGGCGGGGGTGTGTGTGTGGAGTGAGACGGGGTGGGGCCTCAGAAGGGGTGGGGTATGGGCAGAGCCTCGGAGGAGGGGTGGGGCAAGGGTGTTTGGTTTTGTGTGAGTAGAAAGTTGGCAACCCTGCCAGGAGAACAAGAAAAGTCAGAGTTTTACCATCATGGTTACCACCCCATAGTCTCCTGGGACATTCTGTAACACTGTTGGGCCTTTGTTGTTTTCATCCTGATAGATATCCTGACCAGACTGGGCCAGGGAGAAGAAACCCAGATGACATTGCCATCTTCACCATCTTTGACTAAATCCCAAACACCAACTGGGGTGTGAGGCTTTGTCTCCCCGCATGTGTCCTTTTCACTGCCCACATTATTTCTTACCTTTCCTGTCCCTCTCCTTTTCCCTTCTGTCTAATAAAAATCTGGCTTACCTGTCTAAGACTAACCAATTTATTTGAGCATAAGTGAGTTTGTGTGTGTGGTTTTTGGAAAAAAAAAGGGGGAGGGGTGAGAAAACCTGGATTTGTGCTGGAAATGGCCCACCTTGATTATCATACACATTGTAAAGAGAGTGGTCACTTTGGATGGGCTATTACCAGCAGGAGAGTGAGTTTGTGTGGGGGGGGGGGGGAGGGGGGGGCGGAGGGTGAGAGAACCTGGATTTGTGCTGGAAATGGCCCAACTTGATTATCATACACATTGTAAGGAGAGTGATCACTTTAGATAAGCTATTACCAGCAGGAGAGTGGGGTGGGAGGAGGTATTGTTTCATGGTCTCTGTGAGTATAATGTCTTCTGCAGTTTCCACAGTATGCATCCGATGAAGTGAGCTGTAGCTCACGAAAGCTGATGCTCAAATAAATTGGTTAGTCTCTAAGGTGCCACAAGTACTCCTTTTCTTTTTGCGAATACAGACTAACACGGCTGTTACTCTGAAACCTGTCTAAGACTGTGTTTTGTAACAGTGCTGTGAGTCTGTGAAGAGAGGCAGCAAAATGCAATATCCTAAACAGCCCAATGCTGCTACAAGCTTGCCAAGTCTTCAAGTGGCTTATAAGAGTGAGTCATAGAATATCAGGGTTGGAAGGGACCTCAGGAGGTCATCTAGTCTAACCCCCTGCTCAAAGCAGGACCAATCCCCAATTAAACCATGCCTGCATCTCTCCAGCAGCGAGGTTGCAAATGAGAGACAGCACCGGAAACAGAATTTGCCTTTTTTATCTTTGCCATTCTTTTCTCTCCTCTGTCGTGTCCATTGTCTTGTTTTGTCTTCTAGGAAATAGGATTGGACTTGAACAGCATCAGCAATAATAGCTTCAGCCCATCTCAACTAACTTCTCTTTTCTCTGCCAGTGGCCTTCATCTCCTCTTTCATTCAACCATGTGAATGAGCACGATCTGAGACTAAATCCACCTTATTCACAAAATGATTGGCAGAGAAGTAAGTTTGTCACAAGGTTCTCAGAAGCCAGATAGGATAAGTGGCACAGACATGGAAACAGCTATGATAGCCATAGTTACCATTACATAACCATTTCCATTCTAACCCAGTTTCTTGAGAAGCTCATAACTGTCTGAAGCTTTCACCTTTCAGGCTGAAATTATCCTTTTGGGTTAACGGGATTTTTTTCTTGAAGTTTGAGCAAAAATGGTTGAAGAGACTGAGTAAAATGGGAATGATAAAAAAATTTTCCGCACTATTTTATTACACAGCTCTGCAACCAAATAACTGAGTGTTGAAGGATGAAATTTTAGCATGGAAGTGACCCTCTTTGAGAAATGCCTTCACTTTTTCCGGGGAAAAAAGCTTTTATGTGACAGAGCTGAGAAACCTGAATAATTAATATGCACAGCCGTTTGCCAAGCTCATATAGTGAGTAGCTAAATAAGGATTTGTTTCACACACAGTATGTTTGTTGCTAACGCAGCTGGATAGCAAAAAGTCAAGAGGGCTCCTGCAGACTTTATAAGATCCTTATGAGATTGAGGGAAGGGCTCTGCAGGAACCCTGGCTCTCCTCCTGCAGCTCTAGTAAAATACTCAGAATCCCTTCCCTGTGAATTTTGAATGAAACTGTGAAGTGAGCAGGGAATGAGGGAAGGAGGCCTTGATACAGCATCCCTTTACATGTCTGTATTTTTCAATGTATTTTTGCTTTCAGGTAACAATTCTCACTTTGTTTTCCTTCTCTTTTAATTGAGGCAGCTTTTATTTGATGCTAGGGAAATATATAAAAACAGCTACTTTATTATGCCATTTTACTGAGCATGACTGTGATATGTGCACTTACCAGGGCTGTTGCTCCTATCATTTCAAACTATTTAGATTGACCTTGATAAGATCAGTTCTCTTAAGAATTCTTTGGCCAATCCACAGTTGAAAAGATCAGCTAAATACTTCACTTCTTGCTAAATTGTTAAAGTAATGTCTGACAGGATCAGTTGTATTAATTTAAATGGACTATATGGGCCCAAAGAGTCAAAGATGTTAACATGACCGTGAAAGGGACCAACATTAAATTATCTTAAATGAAGTTCATGGTTTGGTATACAGAGACCACAGCCTGCTTAGTGTCATGGAAAAACTCCATTACAAATCCATTTAAGCATTTTATTAATGATACAGAATAAGGAAAAACAGTTGAAGCATTTGAAATTTAAACTGTTAAGTAAGGGTTTCATTTTACAACATCCCTTTTCCTTTAGCTGCAGATTGTCCTGGGAAGGAAAAATCTCCTTGTTTGACAGTCCCTCAGGTGGTAATAACTGGTAAAAAGTGAAGGCATTTCTCAAAGAGGGTTATTTCTAAGCTAATATTTCATCCTTCAACACTCAGTTATTTTGATTGTAGAGCTGTGTAATAAAATATTGTGGAAACATATTTTTTATCATTCCCATTTTACTTGGGCCTGGTCCACACTATGGGGTTAGGTCGAATTTAGCCATGTTAGGTCGATTTAAAAATGACTGCGTCCACACAACCAACCCTGTTCTGTCGACCTAAAGGGCTCTTAAAATAGACTTCTGTACTCCTCCCTGAAGAGGGGAGTAGAGCTAAAATCGACCTTGCTGGGTCGAATTTGGGGTACTGTGGACACAAATCAACAGTATTGGCTGCAAGGAGCTATCCCAGAGTTCTCCATTGTGACTGCTCTGGACAACACTTTGAACTCCAATGCACTAGCCAGGTACACAGGAAAAGCCCCGTGAAATTTTGGATTTCATTTCCTGTTTGGTCAGCGTGGCAAACTCAGCAGCACAGGTGACCATGTAGTCCCCCCAGAATCGTAGAGCTTAGAATGTTTCTACGCTCCCCCTATCATCTCTATCCCTGTGGTTATCGCAGATTAGAAGGCGAAAAAAAGGTGCACATGCAGTCCTCCCGCAGTGATAGGGCACAGCTTAATGCATGGAGGCATTCAGTGGCAGAGGCCAGGAAAGAATTAAGTGAGCGCAAAGAGCGGAGGCAGGATGTGATGCTGAGGCTAATGGGGGAGCAAATGGACACGATGAAGCGTCTGGTGGGGGAGCAAATGGACACGATGAAGCGTCTGTTGGAGCTGCAGGAAAGCCAACAAGAGCACAGACTCCCACTGCATCCACTGTATAACCGCCTACCCTCCTCCCTATGTTCCATAGCCTCCTCACCCAGACGCCCAAGAACGCGGAGTGGGAGGCTCCGGGCACCCAGCCAGTCCACTCCAGAGGATGGCCCAAGTAACACAAGGCTGTCATTCAAACAGTTTGATTTTTATTGTGGCTACAATAAGCAATGTGGCCTTGACCTTCCCTACTTCCCCACCCCACCTGGGCTACCTTGTCCGTTATCTCATTTTTTTTTTTTTAATTAATAAAGAAAGAATGCATGGTTTCAAAACAATAGTTACTTTATTTTGAAGGGGGGAGGAGGGTTGGCTTACAGGGAATTAAAATCAACAAAGGGGGTGGGTTTGCATCAAGGAGAAACGCACACAACTGTCACACTGAAGCCTGGCCAGTCATGAAACTGGTTTTCAAAGCCTCTCTGATGTGCAGCATGCCTTGCTGTGCTCTTTTAATCGCCCTGGTATCTGGCTGCTCAAAATCGGACGTCAGGCGATTTGCCTCAACCTCCCACCCCGCCATAAATGTCTCCCCCTTACTCTCACAGATATTATGGAGCACACAGCAAGCAGCAATAAAAATGGGAATGTTGGTTGCGCTGAGGTCTGACCTAGTCAGCAGACAGCACCAGTGAGCTTTTAAACGTCCAAAGACACACTCTACCACCATTCTGCACTTGCTCAGCCTATAGTTGAACTGTTCCTTACTACTGTCCAGGCTTCATGAGCCATCAGAGCAAGGGGTAGACTGGGGCAGGTGCGACCGTGCAGTGCTGTCGGCTGGGAGAGCAGCCTGAGGCAGAAGCCTCCAGCTCGCATGATATTCCAGGCAGGACTGAATTTCCATGAGACGAAACTTAAAGAAGAGAATGACCTGGAGTCTCTGGCTCCCATTCGATGTTCTAAGAGGAGAATAGCCATGTCTGTCCTGGTGCCCCTGATCGACCTCACCGAGGTCTACCTCGGTGAGATGTAGAACGGCTATCAGTCCTACTGTCCCGTCTGCCGTGAAGGCAAGGAGCTGCTGCTGTGTAGCAATGCAGTACTGCGTCTGCCAGCAGCCCCCAGGAGATGTACGGTGAGCTGAGCGGGCTCCATGCTTGCTGTGATATGGCCTCTGCATGGGTAACCCAGGAAAAAAGGCATGAAACGATTGTCTGCGGTTGCTTTCAGGGAGGGAGGGAAGACTGATGACGTACCCAAAACCACCCGTGACAATGTTTTTGCCCCATCAGGCATTGGGAGCTTAACCCAGAATTAAAATGGACTGTGGGAACTGTGGGATAGCTACTCACAGTGCATCGCTCTGTAAGTCGATGCTAGCCATGGTAGTGAGGACGCACTCCGCTGACTTAATGTGCTTAGTGTGGACATACGCAATCGACTGTATAAAATCGGTTTCTAAAGATCGACTTCTATAAAATTGACCTAATTTCATAGTGTAGACATACCCTCAGTCTCTCTAATCATTTCCGCTCAAACTTCTAGAAAAAAATCCCGTTAACCCAAAAAGGGAGAATTTCAGCCTGAAAGGTGAAAGCTTCAGCCAGTTTTGAGCTTCTGAAGAGACTGGGTTAGAATGGAAATGGTTATGTAATGGTAACTATGGCTATCATAGCTGTTTCCATGTCTATACCACTCATCCTATCTGGCTTCTGAGAACCCCGTGATAAACTTACTTCTCTGCCAATCATTTCGTGACTAAAGTGGATTTAGTCTCAGATTGTGATAATTCATATGGTTGAATGAAAGAGGAGATGAAGGCCACTGATAGCAACATCATCAAAACCTAGCATAGTTAGCTGTTTTCCAGCTTCCTTTAAGCAAATGACCATGGTTGGTTTTCAGACATAATTAGTAAAGAGGGAAGGTGGCAGACTGATGGCAAGGTAGTTGAAAATAACACAAGAAATAATATATCTTAAGGTTGTAAATACCTTGAAATGTGAACATTTCACTTAGGTTTTTGGTTGGGAATACAGAAATTCAGTACACTATGCTGAACATTATTGTAGTTGAGACCGTCACAATTTAGACCCTTGCGTATCTTTTTGTTTTAGACTTTTCAACACTAATTCAAAAAGTTGGTTTAATATTTATGTCGAATTCTATTATACTGTGTTATAACAACTCTGCTGTAAGAACGTTTGCATACATTTTATTCTGGCTAGCAAATACTTGTACCCAATACTGTAGCTCACGAAAGCTTATGCTCTAATAAATTTGTTGGTCTCTGAGGTGCCACAAGTACTCCTTTTCTTTTTATGGATACAGGCTAACACGGCTGCTACTCTGAAACTTGTACCTAGTGATAATTGGCTTCACTGGGCCTACAGCTTTTATAGTCAAAATGCTTTGCTTGCTGCATATGTGAGGAAGTAAGCATGAGTGTGTCATTTGACTGATATTGTTGATCAGTTGACTTGTGGCTTGTTATAGAAGAGTCTTATGGTGATTTGTGAATTATGGTGCAAATCTGATCTAGCTGTGTAGTGAATTAAATTACTTTTCTGCCTTTAGATATGTACTAGTGTTCTCTTGATTTTATTTCCACTGAGATTTTTCAGATCATTCTGGAACTCATAGATATGCAGGGCTGATCGTGTACTTCATCTACTTTGGGAAAACTCAATTGTCTTTGCTTTTAGTAAGTTCATTAAAATACTTTGCAAAAAATGTTTTGGTAGTGTGACAGGGTCAGGCCAGATGGCTACAGGAGAGTAATAGAAGGCAGATATATTAGTCCCAGGTTAAGTAGGTCCCTTTTCCCTGGGTAAGGTAACCAGGAAGGTTCCAGACCAATCAGGAACCTTCTGGAGACAATTAAGACAGGCTGATTGGCTGCAGGTGTTCTAGTCAAAAAGCTGCTAGAATCAATTAAGGCAGGCTAATCAGGGCACCTGGGTTTAAAAAGGAGCTCACTTCAGTTTGTGGTGCACGTGTGAGGAGCTGGGAGCAAGAGGCACTAGGAGCTGAGAGTGAGAACGCGGACTGTTGGAGGACTGAGGAGTACAAGCATTATCAGACACCAGGGGGAAGGTCCTATGGTGAGGATAAAGAAGGTGTTGGGAGGGGGCCATGGGGAAGTAGCCCAGGGAATTGTAGCTGTCGCACAGCTGTTCCAGGAGGCATTCTAGACATCTGCATTCCACAGGGCCCTGGGCTGGAACCCGGAGTAGAGGGCAGGCTCGGGTTCCCCCCAAACCTCCCAACTCCTGGTCAGACACAGGAGGAGTCGATCTGGACTGTGGGTTCACGAAAACGGCCAAACTGAGGGCTGCCGTGAATCTCCGAGGCAAGCAACTCCGCCAATAAGCACAAGACCCACCAAGGTAGAGGAGGGACTTTGTCACGGTAGACAACTTTTCACTTGGCAGGGGTGAATGGAAAGTTGAAAATACTTTGTAACTTATTTGGAAAAAAAACCCCAAATGCTTGAAAGTCAGGAAATTATCAATTAAAATTCCCGACAGCAACCTTAGTTCTGCTCCTATACAGCCATTTGTTCTCTGCTTACTAGTTGGAAACACACGAGTTGCCACATGGAAGGAACAAATCTAGCTGTTGCATATATGAATTACAAGAATATGGTATTGAGTCATATGCTACAACCAATATTCACTCTTCTAGGTTATACTGTGTACAGAGTTTAGTCTTACCTTGTAAGGGTGGATGATTTATCATGTTGTCTAAACTGAATGAGTAGGATACATGGAGTACAATTTTATCACTAACCTCTATCTGGATTTCTGACCAATATTAGTAATATCAGCAAAGCCCCACCTGTTTTAGAAGATACAGTGTGAGCCCCAGCTCGTGTGGTGAACAGAGGGTAGGATTATTCTTTGTCACATTTGTAGAAAGTAAGATGATCTCATACTTGGAACATGGGTTTCTGGTCAGTATCCAGTGCGTGGGCTGGGTTTCCAAACTGGTATGTAATTTCCTCGGGGTTTGTGGTCTGTACTGGAAAATTTAGATTTGGGTGGGGGTTGGAGAAGAGACACAGAATAAATTGGTGTTGGAACTTGAAATAAATTTCCTGATTTATGAGAATTTAGAGTTTTTAAACTTTAACATTGTTAGTTTGTTAAAGGGAAATAATCTCATCCTTTTCCTGAACTAACTTTTGTCGAGGCATTTTGTTAGGCCTTTTAAACAAATTTTGAAGACTGCAGAGCAATCCATTTTTATTATAATGTTTCAGCTAGATTTGTTGGTTTATCTAGAAAGTGATATAGTTTAAAGCCAGTAGTGTGCAAAATACAACTGTTATGCCATAGTACTGCATCCAGGAATAATTTTTTTTGTAAGGCAAAGAAATTAAATACACAAAAATACATAAATGCAAAGTTAACGCTGAAAATATAAACACTTGCATATGAAGAAATTCCAAATGCTACATTAGTCATGTTGCTCATGTGCACCAGTACAGTGGTATTTTAAGTTTAGTGTGTACAAAGGGGCCTAAGGGAGTTATGCACTACATTCCTACTGTGTTTTATTTAGATTGAATGACTAAATGACTGTGAAGTTAATGTATATCTTTGTCGTTTGTGTAGTGAACACTGATAATGTTGCCATTGTGGGGTGGGGGGCACACTTCAAAATTTCCTGACTTTTGAATTTAAATTCTTAACTTAAACCTCTCATCAACAGATAATTGTATTTAATAGGCCCTCTCGGAGAATGTAGGATCTGGGAAGGGAGGAGCATTCCAGGAGCCTCCTCTCCTTCCCCAGGGCATGTGTTATGTTTTGTGATAATTTCAGACCTTATTTTCAGCCCTGGGGTGCATGGCACTCAAAAAAAATGCTGAGAGGAAGTGGGGCCATGTGCAGTCCCTCTCTGAGTTCCTGATATAATTCTACAGCACAACTTACTTGGACCAGTGGCTAAATGCCATAATTTGGCCCAAAGCATATATAGCCTGATGTCCAAGAGGGGACTGGTCTAGGCTTCACCATTTTTTCTGGAGTACCGTTTGCTTCCTAAGGACACAGAGAGGGAGCACACGGGGAAGTGGGTGAGTTTTCTTTGCAGGTGGTCTCCTTCTCCCATAAAGGTTTTCACAATTTGGCCCTCAGTGTTTCTTTCCCCTATTAAAACATATTTAATCTGATGTCCCACAAATATTTAATCTGTGTTGTATTCACTTGTTGTTCAAATAAGCAATTTTTTTTTCTTGTTCTCATCCATATCTGCTGATTTTAGAAAGTTGGAGTGCAACTTTTGTCAGGCTTACAGTCAGATTGCTGGTTTGACCTTCAGAATTGTGATAGTTTGGCATAATTTTGATTTTTCCATTCTCTCTTCACCTTCCTCTCCAGGACTTCCAAGGTTCGCTAGCCAGCCAGAATCAACATCTGTCTATAGAGGAAACAGCGTAATTCTGAACTGCGAGGTCAATGCTGATCTGGTACCATTTGTGAGGTGGGAGCAGGATCGTCAGCCATTCTTTTTGGATGACCGTGTATTCACATTACCAAGTGGAGCTCTAATCATTAGCAATGTTACAGATGGGGATGGAGGACTCTATCGCTGTGTCATTGAAAGTGGTGGGTCCCCCAAATACAGTGATGAAGCAGAGCTTAAAGTTCTTCCAGGTACTAATCTATTTTTTAAAAGATTTTTCCCCATCAGTCTATCCATTTGCATACTTGTGTGTCATCTCCTTTAATGATAAGATGAAAGGAAAACATAATAGGAACGCTTACCAGATAGAAGGAAAGGAGATCTGGCAAGCAGCAGTATGCTGCCAAATGGCAGCTGGGACTTTAAATGTGACAGAGGTAATGACAGCCCTAAAGCAATCAAGAAAAGTGTGCTGGGAAAGAGTTCCTATAAAAGGTTCCCTACACTAAAAGCCCTAAAGAAGAGCTTTGTTTGTGAGGAGGCAATTGTAAAGAAAGGGGCTGGTCACTCTTTTCAGGCAAGATGTATAGATAGGCATCTTCAGGTTTTCCAGAACGGAACCTGGTGTTTGAAATACCTATGCCGAAGATTTTCAAAAGTGATTGGTATTTGTGATTGCCTCAATTTTGCGGTACCCAACTTGAGGCATTTTTAGAGAGACCTAATTTTTAGAAAATACTGAGCATTCAGCTGCTGAAAATAAGGCCCATTTAAGATGTCTCCAGTTGAGCACCCAGAAACAAGGAGACACAAAATCACTAGTCACTTCTGAAAAATCTTGACCATGTTTATCTTTTTCACAGATTACCTTTCTATAACAAAACTAAGGAGTAACTATGACATCAACTATTTGCAGTTTAGTGTATTTAGTGTAATACAGGACAACTGAACAGCTGTATGACTAGATGTTCTAACAGGAACACAGCTATAAAAACGGATCAGAAATAAGACATTAAGTTGGGTACCAGGTCCAACCCCTAGCTCTTCTGACCAGTATGAGAGCTTGTTTTACATGGACTTTCCCATTGATTGTGCAGAAGTTTTGACTCTTTCTTTCTAACTTTTTTTGATGGTTTAGAGCTCTGATTCCACTTCCACTGTTTGAATACCTGCTCCAATTAGGTCACTTTCAATCTAGTTAAACTGCCATAGAAAACATAAAATCCCTGTGAATTACAGCTGCTTTTGACGCCTGTTAAAAACCAGGGTTTGTCAAAACCACACTCTGGTTTTAACAGGCATCAAAAGCTGCTGTAATTCACAGGGTTTCTATATTTTCCTTGGCAGGTTAACTAAACTGAAAGTACTTAGAAATCAGGTTTCTAAGCAGGTTTAGTTTTAGTAGTCATAAAAATCTTCAGGTTGCCTTGTTGCAGTGACTGGTAGTCTTTTTTTCTGTCCCGGGGATAGAGTTTGTCTCTCTCTCTTTTTTTTTTTTTTTTTTTTTAATAGTCTTCAAACCATGATTGAATTCTTGTTTTAAACTTGCTACACCTTGCTTTTAAAATATTTCTGAGTATTTGCAGGGCCTTTCAGATAAGCTCTAGAGATTTCCAGGTTTGTGGTAATTATAAGGATTCTTTGGAATTTCTATCATGCTATGTAGCCTCCTGGTTTAGATTATATTATTGCACAAGATACCCACATTAGGGACTACGCTTAATGACTTCTCTTTCCTTGTGAAAATGTTGAAAATGAAATTGCATGTCTATAGAGAAGGAATTTCAGTCTTCTCCTGATTTTAGTGTCTGTCTTTTTGAATGGAAATTAAATTGTCCCATAGAATGTTCTGTGTTTCTATATCTTGGCTGGACAGGTAATTGATTGCTCAGTTTGAGATTCACTTGAAAGAAAGACCTATCTCTAATGCTCTTTAGTCCATTCTGCCCTAAATTGTAAAATCAATGCCTATCACCTGGTCTACATTAGAAAAATTTAACTGGTTAAAGCTCCTAGAATATTTGTAAAACACCTAGAATATATTGCATTTACTGAGTCAGGAATTGTGGGATAGAGTGCAGAGTCCTGCACTTAGGGAGAATCCCATGCACCGCTACAGGCTGAGGACCGACTGTCTAAGCAGCAGTTCTGCAGAAAAGGACCTGGGGATTACAGTGGATGAGAAGCTGGATATGAGTCAGCAGTGTGCCCTTGTTGCCAAGAAGGCCAACAGCATATTGGGCTCTATTAGTAGGAGCATGGCCAGCAGATTAAAGGAAGTGATTATTCCCCTCTATTCGGCACTGGTGAGACCACACCTGGAGTATTGTGTCCAGTTTTGGTCCCCGCACTACAGGACGGATGTGGACAAATTGGAGAGAGTCCAGCGGAGGGCAACGAAAATGATTAGGGGGCTGGGCCACATGTCTTATGAGGAGAGGCTGAGGGAACTGGGGTTATTTAGTCTGCAGAAGAGAAGAGTGAGGGGGGATTTGATAGCAGCCTTCAGCTGCCTGAAGGGGGGTTCCAAAGAGGATGGAGCACGGCTGTTCTCAGTGGTGGCAGATAACAGAATAAGAAACAAAGGTCTCAAGTTGTAGTGTGGGAGGTCTAGGTTGGTATTAGGAAACACTATTTCACGAGGAGGGTGGTGAAGCATTGGAATGGGTTACCTAGGGAGGTGGTGGAATCTCCATCGTTAGAGGTTTTTAAGGCCCGGCTTGACAAAGCTTTGGCTGGGATGATTTAGTAGTTTTGGTCCTGCTTTCAGCAGGGGATTGGACTAGATGACCTCCTGAGGTCTCTTCCAACCCTAACATTCTGTGATTCTATGATTGGCACAATGACAGTTAGACTTAGTCAATGGAGTTTAAGAACACCCTTTATCGAGGTTCCTTTCTGAATAGGGATGTGTTGAAGCATGTGCTTACATACTTTTCTGAGTCTGGGCCTCAAATTCAAGTTAATTTTTTTAGGTTTAAACATTCTTTACTTCGGCTCCATCAGTATATGTAAACTTACTGAAAATTTAATTTGTTGTTTTTCCTTCTTAAATTAGTGGGATAAAAAACAACACAAATAGTGAGTTTGACTGATTAATCAGTCAGCTTAGTAAATAACTAAAATGTTTTTGTAAAACCCTAAACAAGAGATACCAGTGTTTAGTTAGAAATAATTATTTCATTTAATTTGAAGAGAGTAACTTTTATTGAGAGTAACTTTTAGGTCCATCAATAGCTATTAGCCAGGATGGACAGGGATGGTGTCCCTAGCCTTTGTCAGTCAGAAGCTGGGAATGGGTGACGGGATGAATCATTTGATGATTACCTGTTCTGTTCATTCCCTCTGGGGCATCTGGCATTGGCTATTATTGGAAGACAGGATACTGGGCTAGATGGACCTTTGGTCTCACCCAGTGTGTCCGTTCTTATGTTCTTATTGAAAGAGATATCAGTTGTCCATCATACTATTCTGAGCAAGAACTAGCCATCAGTCTCATAATTCTGAGTCAATATAGTTTAAAGGAGAATGTTAGTTTCTAATCAACCAACACAAATTTCATCAACATTTTTTATTTTAACATTTTAAACAGTTCATTTCAGTTTTGTGTCATATTAATAGCAGAAGCAGGTTTCTTCATAATTTTAATTTCATATAAATGACTAGACATTAGCAGCAAATGCATTTCAGCACCATTTACACACAGAAAATAGATCTCTGCAATTGTATGCGCTAGGAAAGGAGTAAAAAGCAAGAAAATACTTTTTCCTTGAATTAAAACTCCTTCACAAACCTCTTACGTACCTCGGATATATTACTTATGATCAATACCACTGACCACCTGTCCATCCATGGTAAACCCTCCGTAACTTTTATCTGGTTTATAAAACAGTTAACAATAAAACAAACCAAACTAACATGTAGTGTCTGCATAAATACATTTTGGTGTAAGCTGTGCATGTAGAAACTCCTATATTTCATGACTAGCTAGACATGTCCTCCTTATAGTGAATGGAAAAGCTAAAACATATTGACAATTAGTGCAAAATATAATTTATATCAGTATTTCAACCTACCATTTTGAGATCCAAAAGTTGCAAACTCATGTTTTTGTAGCAAAGAATTTTGTAACTGGCAAAAAACACCAGATGAGAGTAAACTATATAATTCAATATATCTGCTTTATTCTCAGCTGTAGTTATTTTTATTAATTTTGTGTGTGCGCCATGGGGGTGTGGGTTATGGGAGGGAGTTAGGATGCGGGAGGGGGTTCCGACCTTGGGCAAGGAGTTCTGGGGAGGCTCTGGGAAGGGCTTGGGATGCAGGAGGGGACTCAGGGCTCAGGCCGGGGGTTGGGGTGCAGGAGGAGGTGAGGGGTGCGGGTTCCGGTGAGCAAGCAGGGCTCACCAGGTGAAATGATAAATATGATGAGCAATGGTCTTAGTACACTAGCTGCCTAGCCATTGTTGAGTGTGTCTTTTGGCATCATGACATGACAAAGGTGAATTCTGAGGAGGGATTTGAAGGAAGACAACATAGTGGCTCTGCAGATTTTTACAGGGAATTCCTCTCATAATGGACGACATAAGAAAAATGCAAAGATGTTTGAGGGAAAATTGGAGTGATGGGTGATAAATGTTGGCATTGTTCGCAGAGTAGAGATGGGAGTTGATGGCTCAGAAGTATATAAGAGACGATGGGTAAGGTGAGGTGAAACCTTGAACGCCTTTAACGGTGAAGACAAGTAGTTTTTATATGATGCAGTGGAGCATTGGGTGTGAAAGGAGGAATTAGAAGGGTGGTTCTTGGTGTGATCAGAGTGATGAACGCAGGAATATGATCTTTGCATAGCATTTTGAATAGATTTGAGGGTTTGTCCAATTTTAGAGATTGTCTGTCAACTAACTTCCTCCTTTGTAGTGGATGAGAGACAAATGCACACGCAGACTACTAGGTATTGATCTTATGGTGGTGAGTGTAACATATATACTCTCAAAAGGCTCTGCCTGAAGTCCTGGCGCTTGAAAGGCTGGTATTCGCAGGAGAAGACTATTAATTAAAGTGGTAGAAATGGTGTGTTATTGTCTAGGAAATCAGTTACTTCCAAGGGATATTATAGGTTCTGTGTTAAAATTACGTACTGTGGTAGGGACAAGGGATACAAACCAAAGTCCTGTTCCATCCTGACCAGGATAGGGTCAAAAGGGGACCCTCAGTGGGTAAGCTTGAGCTTTGGGTAATAGCAGCATATATTTTCTAGGGTTGCATAGTAGGTCACTGAGGATACATCTACACAGTGAAAAAAGACCTGTGGCAGTGAGTCTTGGTGCCCGGATCAACTGACTCGAGCTCGCAGGGCTCATGTTGCGGAACTCAAAATAACAATGGAGACGTTTGGCTGGAGCACGGGCTCTGAAACCTGGAGAGGTGGAGGAGTCTCTGAGCTTGGGCACCCAGCCTGAGCGTCTGCACTACTATTTTTAGCCCCTCAGCGCAAGCCCTGCAAGCCTGACCTAGGTACCCGGACTCTGAGACTTGCTGCCATGTTTTTTTGTTTGTTTGTTTTGCTATGTACATGTACCCTGAGTTTTTCAATGTGGGAAGAAAAAATGTACATTTGTCTCAAGAGAGTTTTTCATTTCTGGGACTCTGATTTAGTGCAGATTAGACTGTTGCGCAGTATTCAAGCCAGTGGATGCCCTGTTTCTCAATTCTGTCTGTCAGTGTAGGGTGGCCTTTTCTGATAACCATCACCTATGCTAGAAAAATGTGCGTAAATTGGCAGTCTGCTTGTTTTACCTTTCTTTCTAGATTGGCTGGTCCTGGGAAACTGTCTCATTTTCAGACTCAAAATAAAGTCAGAGTGCCATATGGACAAGGACTTTCACCTCCTAACCTTTCCCCTAATTCTAAATATCCAAAAGCACAGCAGTATTTTAATGTCCTTACCACATTTATCCACTGAAATAAGTAGCCTTAGGCCCTTGGATGCTCTTAGTTTTTACAAGTGGCCTGAGTAAGGAAAAAGCTGTCTCCTTTTGTGTAGCATAAGGCTTGTATTACTAAAGCATACAAATCAGTCAGTTTGACTTCTTTCTCTCAGCTCAGGGTTGACTCTGCCACAGGGATTTCATTTTCCCAGACAGAAAGAGAGTTGGTATATAGACTTGGCAGCTTGGTTTGTAGGCTTGGCAGGATTCCGTTTTAATGGATAGATGTAGGTCAACGTCTATTTCAGCTGACACACTGAAAATGACGAAAAATGTGTCTGTCAGTAACAATCGGCATGAGTGTACCCTTCCCTGCTTGCACCTGTGGCCCTGCGGCAGTGCAGGGAGCCCTCTGCAGCCCTAATGTCATGGCCCCCCTCATGTTTCATCCAGAGGGCTTCCTGCACTGCCACAGGACCAGTGACATCCAATCTCTACAGGCGCAAGGTGTGGTGGGGATAGGGTGACCAGATGTCCTGATTTTATAGGGACAGTCCCGATTTTTGGGTCTTTTTCTTATGTAGGCTCCTATTACCCCCCACTCCATGTCCCGAGATTTCACACTCACTGTCTGGTCACCCTAGGTGGGGAGGCTGCATTCCTGGTGCAACAGAGCAGGCATCCCTAACTAGACCCGCAAAGAGGACTATGAATCCTCTGCCACAGAGGAGGCCACCCTTCTGCTGAATGGCTCTGTCTTGAACAGGAGTCATTCAACAGTGGGTGGCCTCCCCCATGGCAGGGGACATGTAATTCTTCTTGCAGTTCTGGCTGAGAGGTCTCTGCTTTGCTCTGCCTAGCCAGCCCCACAGCCTTCCACTCACCTTGCACCTGCAGGGACTGGGTGTCACTGGTCCTGTTGGCTCTTTAGGGAGTCATCTGCAGCAACTTTGTCACAACCCTGCTCTCTCACTCATCAACCACAAGTGTCAGAGCCATCCTTGGGCAGATACTGTTCAGCAGCAACCTGTGGCTGGGGACCTGTTCTCCTCCTAGCAATCCTGGCCTAGGGTCTCTGGTGTGCTAGGTCAGGACCTCAGCTTCCTCCACACTTTGTGCCTTGGGCCCCTTGGCCTCCTTTGTCAGCGCTGTGCCACCCCTAACCCCAACCCATTTTCATTCTCCGCAACTGTAAAAATAAAAACAGTTACAAATAGAAAAAATATTAAAAATAAAAATAGATAAAAATAAAATATATTCTTAAAAATAGAAAAAATATTAATCATCTAAATTAGCAAAAATAAAAATTGAATTCTGTCAATCCTAAGTGTTTGACAGGTAGCCACCTGAAAGCATTCTGTACACATCTTTCCAAAGTGCTACAAAATAATTGCTACTGAATCTTCAATGCTGCCAGTAAAGACTGTGTCTCAGGTTTAGTGGAGTGGGAAAGATGAATTAATTCAAGTGAGACATCGTGAACCCACCTTGCAGTTTTAAAATTGTTTCACAGAGCCTGTTAGTCCCATCCTCGGGGAACCTTGAGCAGAAAGAGTAATTTCTTTTTTGTTATTGGAGTTTCCACCAATACAGGTCCTGTAGTTTGTTGTGAAGTTTGGACCAGTCAGCTACTCCTATAGTGTTTAGTTCTTCTTCAAGTGATGGTCCCTATTGTATTCCACTGAGGGTTTACGTATATGCACCATGCATCCGGAGTCGGAGATTCTGAAAGTAGTTGTGTCCATTGGTCCACGCGTGCGCCCTTGGCTTGCCTCATTGTTTCGCCCGAGGTGATAAAGGGCAGGGCGGACCAACCATGTATCCAGTTCCTTCTCACCACCACATGGTCTGAGTCAGAACTATTAGTGTCCTCTCACATGTGACGCACTTTAAAAAAGTTAAAGAGTTGTATGTACTCTAAAGCTAACTATTTTACTGTTTTTACTGTTATATATAGTAGTTTTGGTAGTTTACTAGTTTTTGTTTCAGTGCGTGGATACTGGACTATGCCAAAGACTCCAGGCTTTAAAATTTGCACGTCCTGCCCGTGACAAACATCAGCGCTGCCTCTACTGCTTGGGAGAAGGCCATATTTCATCCAGGTGCCGTATCTGCCAGTCCTCCTCCAGCTGTACCCGAGAAGGCCAGGCTCTCTGCCTCCAGAAGCACCTCTTGGAAGTTGCCATGAAACCTTATTTGGACCCAGGTTTGGTGCCCCCCCCGCCCGTCATCCCCCTCTATACATTGGCGTGAGGCAGCCAGGAGTGCACCTCCAGCTACAGAGTGTGAGTCTGGCACCAGTGGTACAACCACTATGAACCCTGTGCCGGGGCCTATTTTGGAGGCAAGGAAGCATTCACATAAGCATGGCAGTAAGTCTTCCTCCATCCCTAAGAAAAGAGGCTCCTTCCATGAGTTCCAGTCACGGGGAGGTAGCGCACACTAAACCACACAAGAACAAAAAGAGACCACTGAAACTAACGGATCTGTCAGTACTGGGTACCAACCTGCACACACCACCAACACTGGCATTCCTCTGAGCTCAAGAACCATCCACTCCATGGAGGACCATTGTTCCTGTACTGGATTGGGACAGAGAGAGGTCCCTTGACTCCAGGAAGTTTGGGTAAAGCACCAGAGCCCCAGGAAGTGTTTGCTCTGGGAAAGCTGAGGTCTCCACACCATCTGGGACCCTCTACTTCTAGGGAGACTTTATCTCCCATGCAGGGCATGTCGCTGCTGAATCACTCCTCACTCCCTGCTCTGGTGGTGAACACATTTCCACTGGCTCCACCAATACCGCTGATGGAACTGGCCTTTGAATTTTCATCTTCAGAGAAATTGAATGAAGAATGAGCTCTGTCCATCCCTTCCTGCCACTATGAGTACCAGTGGAGGCCTTCTACATCCTGGCAGTAACCGCCACTTCAGCCACCAAGGAGTCACTGGTTTCCTGCACTGTGGAGCCCACCACAACACCCTCTGGATCTGTCATATTGGCCCTACTGGGGATCGTGGTCCTAATACACATCCTTGGAACCTGTCTATTCTGTGAGAGAAACATTGCCTATTTCGCTGTCTTGGGCACCTTTGAGTAGATGCTCGGAACTGATCGTGGAAGAAGAGCTACTCAGTCCGGTTCCACTGGTACTGCTGGAACAGGAGAGATTCCCATCATCCTCACCTGAAGCAGCAGTGGCTTTGGTATCTCCCCCATCTCCTGATGACTACTGCCAATTCCAGGATCTTCTGCGCAGGGTGGCAGGAGAGCTGCACATTCCTCTGGAGGAGATCCAAGACACTCCTCATAAGCTGCTGGACACACTTCACTCATTGGTGATGAGTAGAGTTGCTCTGCCAATTGATGCCATCCCCAAGCCAGCTAGAATGGTTTGGCATATGCAAGCCACATGTATGCCTACCACCAACAGGGCAGATAAATGCTACTTTGTGAGAGCCAAGGGGTATGAGTTTTTCTCACACCTTCCCCACCCGCAATTCACTTGTGGTCCGGGGAGTGATGGAACGAGCTCAACAACAGCATCCATGCTCCAGCACATCTAACAGGGAAGGCAAGCAGCTGGACCTTTTGGGCTGCAAGGTCTTCTCCCCTCAGTCAGCCTTCCATTCAGGATCTCGAATTATCAGGCATTACTTGGCAAATACGATTTCCTTCATTACAGCAAATTGGAGGATTTTGCTGAAAAACTGTCACAAGACTAGGCTGACTTCCAAGCAATAATGGAGGGGAAACTAGTAGCAAGAAAATCAACTACACCTTCCCTACTCTTCCACTGCTGCCACTAGCACTCCACAGGATCAGATGGGACAGAGTAACAGTCATCCTGAGAGAGAGAGAGTGAGTTCTAGTTTCCCACCCTCCTCTGCATGTCTGCCCATCCTCCAATTCCCATCCCCATTTTCTTCGAGCTACTGACACAGCACAACAGCAGGATCAGACATCCCAATCCACAGACACTTCACCTCAGAGTGTGGTATTTGGATGGCATCTTCTCTAGAACAGGTGTGTTCATCAGAAAGCAGCAGGAAAGAGCCAACTAGGTGTTCCTACCAGGTCAAGTGGAACCGTTTCACCTCCTGGGCCCAATAGAAGGGCTTTCCCCAGAAGCTGTGGAGATTCCCCTCCTTTTAGACTCCCTTCTGTCCTTGAAAGCATTGGGTCTCTCCCTCCACTCTCTCAAGGTAAACCTAGCAGCAGTTAGCACCTTCCCCCCACCCCTCACTGGAAGGACATTCTATCTTTATACACCCGCTGATTGCTAAGTTTTGGAAAGGTCTCATCAGAATCTTCTGACCCGTACAATCCATCTCTCTCCTGTGGGACTTCAAATTCGTTCTCTCGGCACTAAAGGAACTGCCATTTGAGCCACTGTCTTCGTGGCCTGTGTCACTCCTTTCCATGAATGTCATTTTCCTTGTTGGCTATCACTTCTTCGAGAAGGGTAGGTGAACTTTGGGGCCATGATTGCAGACCCTCCCTTCACCACTTTACATAAAGACAGTCTCTCTGCGCCTGCATCCGAAGTTGCTTCCAAAGATAGTTTCCCACTTTCATCTCAATCAACGTATTCAGGGACCTGCTTTCTTTCCAAAGCATCATGCTTTGGAGGAGGAACTATGACTCCACTTTCTTGATGTCCGTTGCGTCTTCGCTTTCTACCTGCAGAGGACAAGACCAATCAGGAAATCTCCTAGACTCTGTGTTGCAATAGCTGGAAGAGTTAAAGGTCAGACAATTTCCACACAGAGAATCTTCATATGGATTTTGGGGTGCATCATGCTTTGCTGTCAGTTATTGGAACTGCCTCTAGTTTCTGGGTTGAGGGCACATTCCACAAGAGCCCAGGCTTTAACCATAGCCTCATTCCATGATGTGCCACTCTGGGACATACGTTGAGCAGCCATGTGGCATTATATCTTGGTGCAGGAATTGGTGGCAGATGCCTCCTTTGGCGCAGCTGTCCTCTGCTCAACCATTCCATTTTTATCCTTGCACCCTCCTCCAACTTAGGTACTGCTCGTTAATTACCCTCAGTAGAATACAATGGGGACCATCACTCGAAGAAGAAGAAGAGGCTCTTCTTAGAGTGCTTGCTCATATCAATTCCAATTAGGTGTGTGCGTGCCGCATGTACGATCATTGGATAATTTTTTACCCTAGCAACACCCGGTGGGTCAGCCGTGGAGCCCCCTGGAGTGGCGTCTTCATGGCACTGGATATATACCCCAGCCAACCCAGCGCCCCCTCAGTTCCTTCTTACCGCCCATGACGGTCATTGGAACTGTGGAGCGCGGTTTTGCTGTTCTCCACTTTCCCTAGCGTTCTCTCTTTTCCACAGTTTGTATAGTTCTATAGTTAGTGTAGTGTAGTTGTGTATATGTAAAGTTAGGGTAGTGGGTTGGAAGGGGTCTTTCCCTCTCCTCCCCACTTGCCGCTTGGGCTCATGCCCAAGGCTCCGGGCTTTAAGCCTTGTTCAGCCTGTTCCAAGCCTATGCCAGCTGGCATCCCCCACGACTCCTGTCTGAAGTGTCTGGGGGAGTCCCACCAGGTGGACAAGTGCAAAATTTGCAAAGCATTCCGGCCCCAGACCAAGAAGGAGCGGAACTTTAGGTTGAAGCAGCTCCTAATGGAGGCGGCCCTTAGCCCAGATCCTCCAGCGGCGTGCCATGACCCAGCGCCAGGCGCTTCGGTGCGCAGCACCCCAGCGACAGCAGCAGGTACTGCACCACAGGTGGACTCTAGCAGAGACCGGCGGCACCATACTTCCCCGACACCGCAACCGGCGCAACTGGTCCGGCGCCAGTCTCATTCACCTGGCTGGAAGTGGCACCGCAGGCCAGAATCAACTGATCCACCTCAGCAGTCGCCGGCACCCCTGAGGTCGCCATCGGAGTCGTGTCGGGTTACAGAGCAACTGAGAGTGCAAGCGCCGACGTCGACACCATTGACTCCGGCACTGAGAGAAGAGCCGTTGAGTCCAGTACGCACAGGCTGCCCGACATGTAGCGTGGTTGAGCTCTGGCTCCCATCAACACTGGAAACCTTCGCGGTGGCGCGAGATCTCATCACCCTGATGGAGTCGGACTCACTGCAAACCACGGCTCCGGCTCGTGCAGTACTGTCCCGGGGCAAGCCAGCCCTGATCCGGCCGATAACTCCTCTGGTGGAACCATGGCCGGTCATGGTTGCGGATTCAATCTCGCTCCTGACACCGTGCGCAGTACCGACGATGCTCGCAGTCCCAACGACACTCCCCCTCGTTTCGCCGGTCGTACTCACGGCACCGATCCAGCTCACGGCATCGCTCCAGCTCATGGGACCGCTGGGACTCCCGGCACCACTCGGCGCACCGATCTCCATCCCTGAGGAGATCTCGGCGCCGCTCCCGCAGACAGTCATCGTCGAGGTCTGGATCCCGGTACCAACCCAGACCTCGGCACCAGTCTCGGTCCCGGCACCACACCCCAGTGTCTTGATGGCACCAGTCGCCCGTGGCCTGGTACTGATCTGCACTGCGTCCTGGAGACTCGACGCAATCACGTTCGGCACCGCCTTGGCTCTCACTATCTGCCTCCCATTTGTCTCAGTCCAATGGTGGCTCACGCCCGGAATACTCAGCTCCTGGCCACAGTGAGGGTCATGCCAGACACTGGCAGGAGGAAGGCCATGATCCTAGCCAGGGGCCTACACAATGGCCCTTTTGGACCCTGAGGGCTTACCACAAGTCCAGGGAGTCCTGTCAGGGGCCTCCCGCTCAGCCCACTCAGAACCTCGGGTGCCAGAGGCCACCGTAAGCTGTCCCACTGCGGAGGGCATGGAAACTGCAGCCCCGACCCCTGGGCAAGCCCCAGACCCCGGCGTCATGGACCACGGAGAACAGGAACCATCCCAGCAGGAGTCACCACTGGACCCTCTAGCCCCAATGGCAGCGTCTTTGTCTTCTCCAGATGAGGCAGTGGCTGGGACAACAATCTCGGGTCCCCCTCCAATAGACCTTCATGCCCACCAAGGCCTCCTGCATAGGGTGGCACGTAATATGAACCTCCAAGCGGAGGAGGTAATAGAATTGGAAGACCCGGTGGTGGACATCTTATCAGCGGAGGCCCCGTCCCGAGTAGCTCTGCCAATCATATGTACCATCCAACCACTGCTAAGACAATCTAGCAGATGCCTGCTTCCCTCCTTCCGATGGCTAAAGGAGTGGAGAGGAAATACTTTTTCCCTCCAAGGAGTATGAGTACCTGTACACTCACAGTCAGCCGTGTTCAGTTGTGGTAGCCTCGGTGAATGAGAGGGAGCGACATGGATAACAGGCTCTGGCACCCAAATCAAAGGACGCCAAGTGTCTCGATTTATTCGGGCGCAAGATTTACTCCTCCGGAGGGCTGCAGCTCAGGGTAGCGAACCAGCAGGCGCTCCTGAGCTGCTATGACTATAATTCATGGAACTCCATGTTAAAATTTAAGGAGCTAGTGCCTCAGGAGTCCAGAGACGAGTTTGGGGCCCTGGTAGAGGAAGGCAAAAAGGTGGTCAGGACATCCTTACAGGCTTCCTTGGATGCTGCAGACTCTGCTGCCAGGACCCTTGCATCGGGCATAGCCATGCGCCACATATCGTGACTTCAGGTGTCTGGCCTACCGCCAGAACTGCAGCAAATCCTACAGGACCTTCCATTTGAGGGGCAGGGCCTGTTCTCTGACAAAACTGACTCTAGGCTCCAAAGCCTCAAAGATTCCAGGGCCATAATGCGCTCGCTAGGAATGCACACACCGGTCACGCGGTGTAGACCCTTTAAGCTGCAGCCTCCACGATCCTATCCCTTTCCTCGGCCGAGGCTGGACTTTTATAGGAGGTGGGGGCAAGGTGGCAGGAGAAAACCCACCAGTCCGGATAGAGCCAAGGCCCGTCCAAGCCACTGGCAGGACCCAAACAAAACTTTTGAAGGTGCGCCCGAGGACAGTGTACCAGTCACCAACCAAGATCCTTCCCCTCCATTCTGGGATCGTCTTTCCTGTTTCCACCGTGCGTGGTCTCTCATAACTACAGATCGTTGGGTTCTTCGCACAATGGAAAGGGGATATTCTCTCCAATTTTCTTTCTCCCCTCCCTCCCATCCACCCTCCCTATCCCTCTTCAGGGACCCCTCTCACGAGCAACTCCTTGTACAGGAGGTCCAAATGCTTCTGACCATGGGGGCGATCGAGGAGGTTCCAAGAGAGCTCAGGGGCAGGGGATTTTACTCCCATTACTTCCTAATCCTCAAGGCAAAGGGTGGGCTTCAGCCTATCCTGGACCTATGCAGACTCAACAAATTCATGGTAAAGTTGAAGTTCTGTATGGTGTCACTGGAGACCATTATTCCTTCCCTGGATCCTGGAGACTGGTACGCCCCCTTCGACATGAAGGACACGTACTTCCACATAGCAATTCATCCAGTGCACAGACACTTCCTTGCTTTGTGGTCAACCGTGAACACTATCAGTTCACGGTTCTTCCTTTCAGCCTTTCTATGGCCCCCAAAGTATTCTCCAAATGTATAGCTGTCGTGGCAGCCTACCTCCGTCAGAAGCGGATCCAAGTGTTTCCGTATCTCGACGATTGGCTTATCCAAGGCAGTGCCAAGGAACAGGTGCAGTCCCACGTTCAAGTTACCATAGCCATGTGTCATCAGTTGGGCCTTCTACTCAATGTGGAAAAGTCAACTCTGGAACCAACCCAGAAAATAGACTTCATTAGGGCAATCTTAGATTCCAGACTTGCCTGAGCTCTCCTACCAGATAACTGATTTCAGTCTCTGACAAACCTTATCCACAACCTTCAAAGTTTTCCAACCTCAATGGTGAAAATGTGTCTGAGCCTTCTGGGGCACATGGCCTCCTGCACTTACGTGACCAGGCATGCCAGACTGTGGCTCCGCCCACTTCAGGCATGGCTGACAACAGTCTATCGTCCAGGTTGGGACAGCTTAAGCATGGTGGTCACCGTCCCAGAATCGGTCCTAAGCTCTCTGTTGGTGGCTAGATCCCAGAATGGTATGCAAAGGGGTCCCATTTCACACTCCTCAGCCCTCCTCGTTACAGATGCCTCATCCCTGGGTTGGGGTGCCCATGTTGGGGACGTCCAGACACAGGGTCTATGGTCTGTCGCCGAGCTATCTCTGCACATCAATGTACGAGAACTAATGGCAGTGCGCCTGGTGTGTCAGGCATTCCGGGAGCGACTACATGGCCATTGTGTGGCAGTCCTCACAGACAACGCCACGGCCATGTTTTACATCAACAAACAAGGGGGAGCCCGTTCATCCCCCCTCTGTCGGGAGGCCATTCACATGTGGGAGTTCTGTATAGCCCACTCTATCCATCTGGTGGTGTCTTTTCTCCCAGGGGTCCAGAACACACTGGCAGATCGCCTCAGCAGGTCCTTCCAGTCTCACAAGTGGTCGATTCGTCCCAATGTCATCCACTCCATCTTCCTGAGGTGGGGGTTTCCCCAGGTCAACCTGTTTGCCTCACACAGCAATCGGAAGTGCCAAACATTCTGCTCTCTCCAGGGGCTCTCCCCGGGCTCTCTATCAGATGCCTTCCTCCTCCCGTGGAAGGGACAACTGTTCTACGCCTTCCCTCCATTCCCATTAGTCCACAAGGTCCTGCTCAAGTTGCGCAGGGACAGAGCACGGCTGATTCTGGTCACCCCAGCGTGGCCCAGGCAACACTGGTACACCACGCTACTGGAGTTATCAGTAGACACGCCGATTCTACTCCCACTTTGGCCAGACCTGATCTCACAAGACCACGGCCGTCTCTGTCACCCTGACCTGCAATCCCTCCATCTCACGGCATGGATGCTGCGTGGCTAACTCGGTCAGAGCTCCTCTGCTCCCACTTGGTGCAGTAGGTACTGCTAGGTAGCAGAAAACCCTCGCTCGGTCTTCTCGGTAGATTTCATAAAGGTCTGGACCGTCTCTACCCTCATGAGATCTTAACCTGGTCCTTTCTAGACTTATGGGGGTCCCGTTCGAGCTGATGGCCCCATGCTCACTTCTCTACCTCTCTTGGAAGACAGCCTTCCTTGTGGCTATCACTTAGGCGAGGTGTGCGTCTGAGATCGGAGGTCTCACTTCAGAACCACCGTACATGGTCTTCCACAAAGACAAGGTGCAACTACGCCCTCACCCTGTCTTCCTTCCCAAGGTGGTTTCAACTTTCCACGTCAACCAGGACATTTTCCTCCCAGTCTCCTACCTGAAGCTACATGCTACTTGGCAAGAGCAATGGCTACACTCCCTCGACATTCGTAGGACCCTCGCCTTCTATACTGAGCGTACGAATCCGTTCAGAAAGACGACCCAGCTCTTTGTTGCAGTGGCAGACTGGATGAAAGGCCTCCCGGTCTCCTCACAGCGCGTCTCCTCTTGAATCACTTCCTATATCCGTGCTTGGTATGACTTGGCCAGTGTTCCGGCCAAGCCCCTCAATGCCCATTCTACAAGGGCTCAAGCCTCATCAGCCACTTTCCTGGCACAGGTTCTGATATAAGAGATCTGTAGAGCAGCTACTTGGTCTTCAGCGCATACTTTTGGTTCTCACTATGCAATAGTCCAGCAGTCCAGAGACGATGCTGCATTTGGTTCAGCAGTGCTACATTCAGCAACATCTCACACCGACCCCACCGTCTAGGTAAGGCTTGGGAGTCACCTAATTGGAATCGATATGAGCAAGCACTCGAAGAAGAAAAGCCGGTTACTCACTTTTGTAACTGTTGTTCTTCGAGATGTGTTGCTCATATACATTCCAAACCCGCCCTCCTTTCCCTGTGTCGGAGTAGCTGGCAAAAAGGAACTGAGGGGACGCTGGGTCAACTGGGGTATATATCCAGCACCATGAAGGCGCCAGTCCAGGGGGCTCCACAGCCGACCCACCAGGTGTTGCTAGGGTAAAAAATTCTCCGATGTTCGTACACGCGGCACGTGCACACCTAATTGGAATGGATATGAGCAACACATCTCGAAGAACAACAGTTACAAAGGTGAGTAACCGTCTTTTCCTTACATGAAACTAGAGGTTCTTTGAGATGTCGTCCCTATCTGTATTCCACTTCTCACCCTCTACTGTGGATCTGTTGGATTTGCAGTGAAGAAAGAACTAGACATGCGGATGGTCTGCCCTGCCTTTATCACCTCAGATGGAACCATGAGGTGAACCAAGGGTCGGTGCGTAGACCAACAGACACTACTACTTTCAAAATCTCCAGATCCAGATGCATGGTGCAGTGTAACTCAGATAGGCACCACACATCTCGAAGCTCCTCCAGTTACAGGTAAGTAACCTCCACTTAGTGAGTGGCTGTTTCCACGTTTTGTAGGTATAGCTAGTTGCTCAGGTTGTTTCCTGGGGAATTTGGAGCAGACTGCTCTTGAGAAACCAGAACTCCAACAGCAGAACGGTCAATTTGCATGTCTGGAGCAGGAAGTCAGATGCAGCCAGTTAATCCTAGATTAGCCCTTTGCAGAAACTCAATTTATAGGTAAAACAAATTAGTGTTCTGTAGAAATGCCTTCTTGGCTTTATAGTTTTGTGTTTATTGTAGCTTCACCAAAAAGAGGTAGAGAAGAAACTAGCTGCTTCATTGTTTTGAGCACTGTGTTTACTACTGAAGGGAAGCAATATACTGGGGTTAACTTGATAGTCTCATTGTCTTTATTCAGTGTTTGATAACTTCATTGTCATTTTATTTACAAAATATTTGCAGATCCAGAGGTTCCATTAAACCTGGTGTTTCTGAGGCAACCTTCTCCACTTACCAAAGTTACTGGACAAAGTGCAGTTTTCCCATGTGTCACTGCAGGATTTCCAACTCCAGTTATCAAGTGGATGAGAAATGAAGAAGAACTTACCATAGAAGAGTAAGTAATGGCTTGTAAATTGAAATTGACTTTCCCGTTACCTAAACTTAGTAATATAGGAATTATTATGCCAAGTCAGACTTAGGGTTTTAGACCCTAAGTCCACGCAGCTTCTGCTTAATTTTGAAGTGACACAGTAGGTTCTGCTGTTCTAATGTGGGGGTCTTCAGGTTGAGGGTTGTGACAAGCCTTGTGCCATGTAGGGTGGGCAGACCGACTCAGTCAATCCAGAACAACAGTGGATCTAAACCACAGGAGTGTCAGTATGATGCCACATGATTGCATGTGTTTATTTGTTTGTTATTTAAAAACAGGAAATTGCACACAAAACTGTTAAAAGAATGTTGAGGTTGCAAAGTCAAACATTCGAAAATACGGAAATTCCAGAATTAAGGTTACCTTTGCAACCTAATTGGGCTCCCTTCTTCATATGCATTATGATATTCTTTAATTACATGATCAAATGCTATGTTTTCCACAGAATCCTTGCCTCATTCAGTGCACAGAAAGGACAGTACTCAATCAATGAGCACCTATTGAGAATTTTTTTTTCCTCATTGTTCACTGTATGCTCCCATGCCTTATTTACTCCATACTATTCAAACCCTGCTTTGAAGACATTTATTAATTTCCTCATGGGCTTTTTTTGTGGTGCTTATCTCTAGAGTATCTGAGTGGTTCACAAATATTAATTTATTTTCACAATACATTTGTGAGATTAGGTGGTAATATGCCCATTTTACAGATGAGAAATTGAGGCACAGAAATCAAGGTTGAAAGTATCCAATAATTTTGGTGTCCAGTATGAGATGCCTCGGACTTGATTTTTCAGTGTACGTAGCATTATATAGCACTTTATATATTCAAAACCCAGCTCCCACTGACTTCAGTTGCAGCTCTAAGTGTTCAGCCCTTCATCAGTTCAGATCCGAGGGCCCCAATTTGAGCACCCAGAAACATAGGAGCATACAATTAGTGACCACACATGAGTTTGGTTTAAGCGCTTGCTAGGAGTCACACAGGGACTCTGTGACAGAGACAGGGATAGAATCCAGTTCTCCATGGTAGAATTCAACTGCCTTGCTCATGAGATCATCCTTTCTCTTCCTGTAATCTCCTGCGTGAATCACTATATATTTTACAACCTCTGCAACAGATGAGGCTGAGATCCTACAGACAAGTCTCCTTCATTGTACAACCTTGATTAATTGATTTAGGACTGAGTATTGCACGTCTTTTTCTAGATTTAAAGGTCAGTTGTCTAGAATGTAAGTGGGCGTGTGGGTCTTTTCAGGCCAGCCTCACAGGGTATGTCTACACTGCAATAAAACCTGCGGCTGGCCCATGTCAGCTGTCTCGAGCTCACAGAACTCAGGCTGTGGGACACTACAATTGCAGTGGAGACCTCCAGGCTTGGGCTGGAGCCTGGGCTCCGGGACCCCATGGAGGACATGCAGGTGTGTCGGTCTCATAACCCAGGCACCAGACATCTACACTGCAGTTTTATACCTCTGCAGCCCAAGTCAGCTTACATGGGAGAGCTGCGGGTGTTTCATTGCAGTGTAGGCATAGCCCCTGATGACTCCATACACTTGTATGAGCTAATGGTTACTACATCAGTGGACATCTAGTCTCTGAGAAAGATAGTTAAGAGGAATATTTCTTTTTCCTTTAAAGCTCAAAATAAATGTTCACCTCTACAAAAGAGGGAATAAATAAGGGGTTGGACCCTAAAAGCCTTTTTTTACATATTATGCTACAAAGTCTCTTTGGTCAGCTAGGGGACGAGAGAGGTATTTGGCTGTTGCTGGCTAAAGTTGATTCCATTTGTGTTATGGCACTTTCCTTAGAGAAGTGTATTTGTTGACATAAAGTTTATTTTGATGGTAATAAAGAAGAAAATTTGATTTGCCTCACTCTGCAGAAAATGAGTTCTTAATTCGTTTTTCATAGAACATAGTTCTCCTTTGAGTGACGGTCCCTATGTGTCTTCCAGTGAGTGCATGTACACTTCATGTGCATGAGACCAGAAGATTTTTTACTAGCAGTATCTGTTGGTTCGTGCCTGTGCCCACTGCCTCCTTGTGCTCTGAATCAAGGACATGAGGGGTGACATTTATAGCCTGCTTCTCCAGTTCCTTTTTGCTGCTTATGATTTGAGATGGAACCCCTGCAGTTTTGCTAGCTGTCCCTGTTCGAGTCTAGCTTTTTTCTGGAAATAGCTTACTGTTGGATCATTGTGTTTTACGAATTTAGGAGTTCATTAGTGTAGGTAGTGTTTCAGGGTGTAGGGGTTCCCTGTCCATCTCTCACCATGCACTATTTGGGATTCTTAATATGCCTAAGATCTCCAGTTTCAAATCCTGCATGGCCTGCACCCGGGTCTTCCTGGGGAGTGAGTCTCATGACTTGTGCTTATTTTGCATTAGAGAATCAGCAATCCTGTGAGTTCTGGTTCCAAACACACCTAATGAAGTAGACAATGAGGCCTCAGTCTGCCCCCACAAGACACCCCCTGGCTCTGGTCCGGCAGACACCATGCCTAAGGACCCTAGCAAGTGATGGGAGAAGGGTAAGGACAAATACCCCCATAAGAAACAGGAAAAATCCCCTCCCTGCACCTTCCCAAACAAATGAGATTCCACACCTCAGAATGGGTGGGTCAGGAGCTTGTGAGGTGTGTGGGTCTGAACTGCTGGTACCAAAGGCCAAGAGCAGCCTGAAACAGCCAGCCACAGGAGGGGCAGGAATGACCCCAGTGCTAGCAAGAGAGACAAGGGAACAATTGTTGGCTGCACCGACACAGCACAGCGGGAAGAAGGACTTGGCAATGCTGACATTGACTGAAATAAGCACGGTTGGCTCTACCAAAAGGTAGAAGCCCATTCTGTTCCCCACCTGTGCGACCCAGATACACTATCGTGGAAGACTTGGTCTTTATTTCAAACCAGAGTCGCTAATACTTGTGGAACCAGTTGTTTCGAAAGTGATACCCATACCATTGGTGCACCATTCGCTGGTACTGTCCACCAGCCAAGGTATCACAAAATACATGGTACCATTGTCTCTGCCAGTGGAATCTGAAAAGTCCTACTCAGGTGAGCTGGAGGCTGAGACAGTAGTTCCTCTGCCTGCTCTGAGGTATGACATTAACTGACAGGGCTTCAGAGTCTCTAGGCACCCTCGGAGAGCACACTACAAGGTTCAGGACCAGTGGTACCCTCACCCTTACGATTCCACTCACTGGCTCTTTTTGGGTTCTTGGGATTCTTATTTCAGCTGTCCCAATTTCAAAGGATCTGAGGTGGGAGTGCAAAGGTTGCTGCTTAGGGAGGAACTGCAGCCCACTCCTGAGAATTATGAGGAGGATGATCAACCCAAAAAGACAAACCCAGTTAATCTTCCTGCAGCGCTTTCATCCTCATCACCTGATGAGGTGATGTCATTGGGCTTGCCATTGTCACCCAACAACTATAAACAGTTTAAGAACCTCCTGAAGAGTATTGTGGAGTCACTCCAGATTCCCCTGGAGGAAGTCCAGGGCCCCACTCACAAGTTGTTGAACCTCCTTCAGACTGCTGGGCCTAGCAAGGTGGTGCTTCTGATCAAGAAAACTATATTGGAGCCAACCAAGGTAGTCTGGCATACTCTGGCCACCTGTGCCCTCTCCCCCAAAGGATCAATAAAAAGTACTTTGTACCATCTAAAGGGGAAAAATATTTGTTTTCTCACCCCACGTCTGATCAATCACCAGATGAAACAGACTGCACCAGCCTGGGTCTACTCCTTTAGACAAACATGCCAAAAGATTAGATCTCTTTGCAAAGAGGAGTTCCTCCTCCACTAGTGTACAATTTCGCATTACAAATTGTCAGGCGTTAATTTCTAAATGTGATTTTATTAATTATAACAAACTGAGTTGACAAATAAACTTCTACAACAACTCAGACTTACCTGAAGACAGAGTCCATGCGATGAGGGACCTCAGCTTCAGATGAGTTCTCAGATTACAATTTGATCTTGTCAGGTCCTTCTAGACCACATGGCCACCTTCACCTATGTGGCAGTCTTCACAAAGCTTCATCTCCAGTGCCTCCAGGCATCTTTATGGACAGTCTATTTTCTGGTTTCAGAGTAACAGCCGTGTTAGTCTGTATTCGCAAAAAGAAAAGGAGTCCTTGTGGCACCTTAGAGACTAACCAATTTATTTGAGCATGAGCTTTCGTGAGCTACAGCTCACTTCATCAGATGCATACCGTGGAAACTGCAGCAGACTTTATATATACACAGAGAATATGAAACAATATCTCCTCCCACCCCACTGTCCTGCTGGTAATAGCTTATCTAAAGTGAGCAACAGGTTAGGCCATTTCCAGCACAAATCCAGGTTTTCTCACCCTCCACCCCCCACACAAATTCACTCTCCTGCTGGTGATAGCCCATCCAAAGTGACAACTCTTTACACAATGTGCATGATAATGAAGTTAGGCCATTTCCTGCACAAATCCAGGTTCTCTCACTCCCTCACCCCCCTCCAAAAACCCACCCCCATACACACACAGACTCACTCTCTTGCTGGTAATAGCTCATCCAGACTGACCACTCTCCAAGTTTAAAACCAAGTTAAACCAGAACATCTGGGGGGGGGGGTAGGAAAAAACAAGAGGAAATAGGCTACCTTGCATAATGACTTAGCCACTCCCAGTCTCTATTTAAGCCTAAATTAATAGTATCCAATTTGCAAATGAATTCCAATTCAGCAGTTTCTCGCTGGAGTCTGGATTTGAAGTTTCTTTGTTTTAAGATAGCGACCTTCATGTCTGTGATTGCGTGACCAGAGAGATTGAAGTGTTCTCCGACTGGTTTATGAATGTTATAATTCTTGACATCTGATTTGTGTCCATTTATTCTTTTACGTAGAGACTGTCCAGTTTGACCAATGTACATGGCAGAGGGGCACTGCTGGCACATGATGGCATAAATCACATTGGTGGATGTGCAGGTGAACGAGCCTCTGATAGTGTGGCTGATGTTATTAGGCCCTGTGATGGTGTCCCCTGAATAGATATGTGGGCACAACTGGCAACGGGCTTTGTTGCAAGGATAAGTTCCTGGGTTAGTGGTTCTGTTGTGTGGTATGTGGTTGTTGGTGAGTATTTGCTTCAGGTTGCGGGGCTGTCTGTAGGCAAGGACTGGCCTGTCTCCCAAGATTTCTGAGAGTGTTGGGTCATCCTTTAGGATAGGTTGTAGGAGGGTTTAGGAGGAGGGTGAGAAAACCTGGATTTGTGCTGGAAATGGCCTAACCTGTTGCTCACTTTAGATAAGCTATTACCAGCAGGACAGTGGGGTGGGAGGAGGTATTGTTTCATATTCTCTGTGTATATATAAAGTCTGCTGCAGTTTCCACGGTATGCATCTGATGAAGTGAGCTGTAGCTCACGAAAGCTCATGCTCAAATAAATTGGTTAGTCTCTAAGGTGCCACAAGGACTCCTTTTCTTTTAGTCTATTTTCTGAGCAAAGACAACCTGAACAAACAACTCTCAATTCTCAACAGTGTTCTAACATCATTCTCCTGGTGGGAGAACAAAGACACAGGGATCACACGTCTCGCAGAACTCTAGTTATGGTTAGTGTAAGTAACATTTCTTTTCTGTAGAATTTGATGAGTTCTTTTAAGACTGCTGCACGTGTGATACAACATTTGAAAGGACAGATGATTTTCTGTAGAAACCAAACAGCTTTCCAGCTCCCTCAGCTCACGAAAGCTTATGCTCAAATAAATTTTTTAGTCTCTAAGGTGCCACAAGTACTCCTTCTCTTTTTGCGAATACAGACTAACACGACTGCTACTCTGAGCTCTGTCTCACTATTCACTATAGTATTGTTTGAGCAGATTTAGTGAAAATTGGTGTTCTTCTCTAACGTGCAGTAAATCCTGCTGTGTGATCAAATGGCTACCATTCTGAAACCGAAGCTTCCATGGATGATTTACTATGCTAGTTAGTATCTTGTTTTCCCTTGACGTAAATTTTGGTTATAAATTCCACTTTAAAAACGTTAATCTATTCTGCACAATTACACACCACTGCTTATCTTCTTATGCAAAGTCTAGTAGAGAATACCCTTTTCTCATTGCAGTATTTTTCATAGCCTTCTGTTTCCCAGCCAAGTTGTAAAAATACCTAGTATCCATATACAAGACACCTGAACACTCATTCTATTTTTCTTTCCTGTTTCATTCCAGCACACAATCAAACATGTTGAGGTCTCTCCCAACCCTAATCTTCTATGATTCTATGTTAGAGTAGCAATTCCGATTCAAAATTCAAAATTTTTTTGAAGTATTTTTGTCCTTTGTATAAAGCAGGGTGAATTGGTTTAAATCAAAGTGATCTAATTCTTTGATTTTTTTAAATGATGATTTTAATCAGCAAGCAGGAAATCTTGACTTAAATCATCTATTTTAATCTTGTTTTGCAATTGTACTTTTTAGTTATTTTCCTGAAGAAAGATTCTCATTAGTTGGTAACTATCAAAATTTGGTACTTCTTTTTGCTACCCAGGAGGATATGCTTAACTGAAGCAATTACATAGCTTAACATAATTTTTTTCAGATTCTTTATTTTTATTTTGTTAGAAAATGGTTAGTGATGCATTTCTATTTACTAGTTGATGCTTAATTTTATATTTGATTTGTGTTAAGCTGCATTTGGATGGAAATTTGAATTCAATTAAAAATGCACAAAACCAGCATTTTAAAATAGCTTTACATTAGTTAAATTTAAAAAAAAAAAAAAAACCTTAAATGTGCTGGATACATAAAAACAAAATAAGTTTATCAAAATATGTTTTGCATTTAAAACTCTTATTTATTAAACAAAGAAAGTATGATCTGTAGTTAATATATTCAACTGATTGTTTCTAGTCACCAGGTCCTTCAAGTTTTAGAAGCAGTAGATCTCATCCTCATACTTCATTTTTATTCATCAGTTGGTAAAGGAAAATAAGCTTTCCTTTTTCGACTCCTTATCGATTTCTCAACTCTGAATGAGCCAGTCAGTGAACTGAACTAACTCAATAAGCTAAAATGAAGTAAATATTCTCTATATCTGCAGACTGTCAAAAGGTGGTGTACCATCTCAGCAAATTCTGGTTCCAAGTGCTCAGATAGTGACTTCACCAGTTCAGTGGTTTGACTTTCCTTAAAACTTTGGCAGCGTACATGTACTGCTTGAATATTGTTTAATTTAAATTATTGTAATACATTATACTAAGTGTAGGCCTTAATATAGTGTGTCATAACTTCAAATTTAATCTTAAATAGATTTATTTTTGAAGAAAAATATATTTAAAATTAAAAAAATCGAGTTTAAATAAAATCTAATTTAAAAAAAATCTATTACTCTGAGCTATTGGTAAATTCTGAAATAGCTTCTTTTTGCTAACTATAATACTTCTCCCTTATGACCATTCTCACAAACATAAACTTGCTAATTAAGGTCTGGACAGATTTTTTTTATGTACACTGAGACTTCATTAAAAAAAGAAGTTAAAGTTCATGTTAAAAAAAAAAATGAGCAAAGGGTGGGATCTAGTCCCCAAAGAGTGGACATGAAGTATTTGGGAGAGGGGATCTCCTTTCTGTGAACCCTGTAAGGTGAATGGAATACTGGGGGTGTCTGATTGGTTTGATTTCCAGTAAAAGACCTGATAGTTTCAGGAATGAAAATCAGGAAAGTGGAGCTGAAGACAAGAGGAAATATTAAAGGCGGAAAATAAAGCTGTTTTTCTTTAATCATGCTGTAGCGTTAGCTTTAACAGTACCCTTTTCTTACCACTAGACTCATTACTTTATTTGATAACATAACCATTTTACATTCTGTTTTTTAACTGTGGCAAATCACCCTTTATAGAATTAAAGAAATTGTCCTCTCAAGCTATGTGTTCAATTAGAATCTATAATTCTAAGAAAGCTTATTCTTAGCAATTCAGCGGACTGCACCTTCTGGAAAGAATATTTATAATGTGAGCCAGATGCAGTGGATATATTTGGTTTGATGGAATGTTTGTCAAAGATTTCAACAGGATTTAAAGTAAAGAAATATTTCATATTCCAGCATGAGTGAATTTTAATGGTGTCAGTCTTTGCAAGATTAAACAATTTCATGGAATTATTATTTGAAGCAAAGCTATGGGAGGCACATAGTAAATTTTGAAATTAGCTCCCCATGATAAAATATTTGCCAAACTAATTCCTTTCAAAACCTCCACTGAAATATTATTTTAAAAATCCTGGCTAACTCATACAAGGGTAAGACTCTAAGCACGTTTGTTACCCCAACATGTAGTGACATTGCCATGAGATTTACCAGTCACTGACTGCAAGAAATGACGTGTAACACTGCCTCATAGGTTCAGCAATGAGTGATGCAAGTCATGCTTTTAGAAGACAAGCCCTCCTCCCCCAGTCTGTGGGGGCAGAGGATAAAAGGGGTGGAGGGGATTTGGAGTTCTGGGGGGAGAAGTTGAGGGACAGAAGAGGCTGGGTTCTTGTGGGGGAAGATCTGGGGGCTAGAGGCCTGCATGGGCTGTGTGACAGAACGGGAGTTGCCTGGCTGTGGGGGAGAGGTACATTACGGGGTCTAGGCTGGAAGGCAAGATAGGGTATGGAAGATGGGATGTTGGGCAGCTGTGAGGGTGGGGGAGTATATCGGGGAGCAGTACTTACAGGAGAACATGACACAGCCCACTCCCTCTTGGCTTCTGTCTTGGGGGGGCTGATTGGGCTCAGCTTCCCGCTTTGAGCATTTTGATTTCCGGGGTAATCGTTTTTGAGTGACATTGCAACCTGGTGCATGGGGTCACAGTGCTACTCACTCAGATTTGACCCACCCAGCCGCCTGTCGTCATGA
Organism: Eretmochelys imbricata; assembly: GCF_965152235.1. Taxonomy (NCBI): domain Eukaryota; kingdom Metazoa; phylum Chordata; order Testudines; family Cheloniidae; genus Eretmochelys; species Eretmochelys imbricata. The sequence goes on along the minus strand of NC_135581.1, from coordinate 42,101,185 downwards.
TGTAGGGATCGCTGTGCCAAATCTGAGCACCACTGTGACCCCATGCTCCAGGTTGCAGCTCCTGGGTTGAGGAGCTGAGCCCAGACAACCCTGACACATTCTGGTGAGCTAATTTTCGGTCATGAACCATAGGTTGAGAGACCCTATTTTAAAGCTTGTACTCTTATGTTTAGGTACGTGATCTGTCATAGCTAGAGAGAGGTAGGAGGAAGCATTGGTGCTTTGTGTGTGAAATAGATTAAAAGAAATGCAATACTGTAAATTATAGTTAACTGAAAGCTTCCCTTTCAAGAGTAAGTGGTTAATTAAACAGATCTTTTAAAGAAATGTAACTGATTAACCATCTCACATGCCAAAAAGGCAATGAATAATCCCTTGTAAATGATTATCTAGCAAAATATTAGCTTCTTAGAAAGATTATAGCCAAACTGTTCAGCACACTGAAGTTACAGAGGAGTCTTTCTCAGTTGTCAAAAGGATGGACTATTCGTTTTGTGCACCATGCCAAAATGCATTTTTTAAAAACAATAATGGCCTCTTAAATCCAGTTGCCCATAGAAAATTAATTCTGCCTCCTTGTATGTCCAGCCTGTTCATGAGGCAGAGGTCCTGAGGAAAAATAGAACATGGTCTTGTAATTAAAAACTGTTTTTTTCTGTGTATACACAATCTAGTTTTTCCTAACTTCCAGGTGTTTGACTTTGCAATCTAAACCTTAAATGACCTTTTAAACATTTGTATATGTAATTTTCTAGAGATTTTTAAAAGAAAAATGGTAAAGACAAATTATATTATACAACTGTAATGCCTTTTTTCAAATAAATAAGCAGCAGCATCAGGGTTTTGAGTCCTGGAACTTCAAGTACTTGCATCATAGGCCTTTACCTCTTGAACTACAGGACTAACTGTATTAGCTGGCAACAGGAGGAGCTTTTTATGCTAAGGTGTTTCTGGTGCTCTATGCTAGGTCCAGGGTTGAGTATTTCTTTCAGATCTCTCCCCCTTAACCGCTACTGCAGCTGCTCTAGCAGTGCCCACATGTTTCCAGCATAGTGTTTGGTGGTGGCTGCATGGGTCCCAGCAATCAAGAATATTCACATTCCGTTACGTTGGCATGCTGCCAAAATTCTCTTGAGGCACACAAGTGGCAATTTTTAACAATTTATAACTTAGCTAAACCCAAATGGAATTTCAGGGGACAAAGAAAAGATACTTTTCTACCCTGTGGGCTTTCTCTCTGCAGGATTTCAAAGTCCTGTTGCAAATCATATAGCTGTTTGAGCTTCTGCAGAAAAGATTACAAGCATACTTTATAGTGGAAAGTGTTGGGCTAACTAAATGTAAGGTTTGCTACCAGCTTTTCCTATGTTTGTTCATCTATGGAAATATGATATTTAAATTCAGCACCCAGAAAATGCATTCTTCTAGCAAGGTTCTATTCAATAAAAACATGATATTGTGTGTCATGAACTGGGGTAATTTTTTCTATTTTTTTTAAAAACATTTTTTGGTCCCTTTCCATCAGTGTGAGTTTGAGTTTCAGAATGGCAACAACATATATAACTGTGAGCAGTCTTGCTGCTTAATGTGGTAATGTACCTTTTGGCATATCTCCGAACCAAACCAGTATTTGCTTTGTATTTAATATTTTAATCTCTCAGAAAGCTAACTCGAGCAAAAGCAGTTTCAGTAAAGAAAATAAGAGAAATGAGACATTGAGGAAAAGAAGAGGGTACTTTTCACAGGAAGGGTATTTTTGTGTTGAGCACACACCACCTACCCAAAAAGATCTATTAATTGGGAATTTAAATGATTCATGATGAAATGCCTATTTCAAAAGTCAGAATAAAAAAAGGTGTGCTGCTGCAGCACAGAACTGCTGTTCAAATGTAGCTGGTTGAAAAGGCTTCCCTATATAATCTTTTTGTGGTGTTTTGATCTAAGTATATAACTTGTTTTTCAGACTTTAATTTATTCTTTCAGCCAAACACAGTATGCAGTAAGAGGTCCAGCTAGAAAAGTGAATCAATATTATTGGCAGGAATGGTAGTACCTACTACATTTAAGCAGTGATACTACTTGACAGCATTCTGAAAGTTCTGCTTGTAAGGCTGAAATTTTCATTTGTGGCCTCTGCCCAAAGATGTATTTTATTGGAAAGTATGAGCAAAACCAGTTAATCTGTTTTTGAATACAAGGAGAGTAGGAGCACAATACTTATTATGAAATATAATAATGCTCTCGACCATTTTTAACAGCTCTACAGTCAAAATGGGTGTAGATAGAAAGGTGAATAGGGCATCATATAGCTCTCACTGAGAAGTGCCTTTGATTGTTTTGATATAAAATGGTTTTGAGTTTACTGAATTCTGAGCTGTTGATAGCAGTGTTGCCAACTCTCATGATTTTATCACAAGTCTCGTTGAGTTTGGGTTTTTTGTATACCTGTGCACCCCCCCCCTCCAAAATTCGGTTAACAAGTGTGTTCTTTGAATGCTTGCATATGTCCGTTCCACTGTAGGTATGTGTACACCCTGTGCATAGCTGTTGGAGAACTTCTTCCCTCATCAGTAGCTGTCAGGGCAGCCCAAACACCCACAGCTATCATGCAGGTATAAGAAAGCAGAGCCACCCCGACCTCCCTCAGTCCCTTCTTACTACCAGTGGCAGTTCTTGGAGCAATTTCAGACTTGTTGTGACAAGTGCTTCCCTCACTTCTCACTCTCTTTTCCCTTTTACTGTTAGAAGTTAGTTAGTTAGTTTAGCTAGTTTTTAGCGGAAGGTTTTAGTTTTAGGTCTTTTTTGACTAACTTTTATCTTTCAGTGTGAGGAATGGTACAGGAATGGTGCCTCACTCACTGAGGTTTAAGGTCTGCCAGACTTGCAGGAAGCCTACGCCAGTCAGCAGCCCACACCCAGCATGTCTGAAATGTTTGGGAGAATCCCACATGGGTGACAAGTGTCAAATTTGTAAAGGACTTAAGCCCTGCTCAAAGAAAGATAGAGTAGTGAGGCTCAAGTGTTTACTTATGGAGGCAACACTTTGCTGTCCATTGGAGTTGTCACATATGGAAAATGCCCCAAACACATCAGCGTCAGTATGGAACACCCCACGGGAGATGTCTGTGGCTCTTGGTTCCTTTCACTGGTGCCAAAGAAAAGGCATAGTCCCTCCTTAGGTTTAGTAGCATGCTCAGGAGTGTGTGAGGTTCTGTGGCCTGCAATATGCTAGATGATCACGATGGTCCCTTCTGACCTTAAAGTCTATGAGTCTGAATCTAAATTTGTCATACTGAAGCTGGGTAGAGGCAGAGACTCTGCAAGACGTTTGAGGGACAGATGGTCCCTAGAGAAGTCATTCCCTAAGAAGTATATTAGGAAAAACTTTTTCACTGGGAGGGTGGTGAAGCACTGGAATGGGTTACCTAGGGAGGTGGTGGAATCTCCTTCCTTAGAGGTTTTTGTGGTTTTTAAGGTTTTTAGTTGGGGTTGGTCCTGCTTTGAGCAGGAGGTTGGACTGGATGACCTCCTGAGGTCCCTTCCAACCCTGATATTCTATGATTCCATGATTATAAGAAGGGATTGCCCTCTGGAACCTGTGCCAGGTCCCTTGAGGCTGTCCACTGAAAGATCCTTGTATCAGGGTCATCAGTCATTGCCACTCTCAACCATCCCAGAGGCATGTGCAGCTGCAAGGCACCTGCTTAGTCTCTCGGTGGCAATATCCCTGGTAGTAATGGAAGGCTTACAGTAGGTACCTATGCCTGTGGCTCCTACCTCACCATGTCAGGAACCTGGGGTACCTTTACCTCCCAAACTTCCACAAAAGCCAGTGCAGTTAAGAGGCAAGTCTCCAATGATATCTCCATTACCACTGTCCCCGGGCTCAGGCTTCCTATCCCCAGATCCAACTAGTTTTGCTCTTCCATTGTCAGAGGCTTCAGGCTCGGAGGTATATTTATCTGTGTCCCAGTCAAGAGGGAAAGTCTATGCTTCATCAGAGACTTGGGCACCATGGCTCATGCAGCAATCACAGCACTGGGTTCCTCCAAAAGGGCAATGGCCAGGACAAGGATGGGTCCCATGCCCATATCAGTGGACATTCTGGACTCTGTGGGACATCCCTTCTCCCTCAACTCTCATTCACTGTCCTCAAGGTCACTCCTGTGTGGCACTACAACTGTGACGTTACTCTCCAGTTCCTAATACCAAGATTGGTATTGAGCAGCCAGAAGTCACTCTGATGGCTTCTCCAATACACCACAACCTCAGAATCCTGTTGCGTCATCGTCTTCATCACCAGGTGAAGCTGTTGAGGTAGCAAACGATTCGCCACCACCAGAGGGCCACAGGGCTCATCAAGATCTATTAAGAAAGGTGTCCTCTGTTCTGGGATATTCAGTCAGAGGAGCTGCATTGAAAGGTCTCACAAGTTGGTGGATGTTCTGGTATCGGCAGCCCCTGCAAGAGTGATTCTGCTGATTAGCAAAGCCATTATGGAGGCAGTTAAGGCATCCTGGCAGACACACTCCTCCTTGCCTCCTGAAGCAAAATAAGCTGAGAGAGGAGGTATTATATCCCTCTAAGGGATATGAACAATTGTTTTCTCATCCTGCCCCAGGCTCCTTTGTAGTGGCAGCTACTAATGAGCAAGAGAGACAAAGACATGAAGCATCAACACCAAAAAGCAAAGATTCTCATCTTTGTGCAGATCATAGACTCGTAGAAGATTAGGGTTGGAAAAGACCTCAGGAGGTCATCTAGTCCAACCCCCTACTCTAAGCAAGACCAGCCCCAACTAAATCATCCCAGCCAGGGCTTTGTCAAACTGGGCCTGAAAAACCGCTAAGGATGGAGATTCCACCACCTCCCTAGGTAACCCATTCCAGTGCTTCACAACCTCCTAGTGAAATATAGTTTTTTCCTAATATCTAACCTAGACCTCCCCCACTGCATCTTGAGACCATTGCTCCAGATAACACAAAGCTGGCGGGGAGGGAGATGCAAACACTTTGGAGGCTAAAGCTAAAATTTAGAGCAGAGATGGGCAAACTACGGCCCATGGGTCACATCCGGACCGCAGGACTGTCCTGCCTGGCCCCTGAGCTCCCGCCTGGGGAGGCTAGCCCCAGCCCATCCCCTGCTCTTTCTCCTCCCTCCCAGCTATGCCACCACATGGCCAGCACGGCTTGTGCCCGACCACCTCCCAGGCTTTCCAATAAGCCAGTCCTGCCACTCTGAGTGGCATGGTAAGGGGGCGGGGAGCGGTGGGAGGAGGGGGTTGGATAAGGGGCAGGAGGTCCCGGGGGGGCAGTCAGGGAGTGGTTGGATGGGGTGCAGGTTCTGGGGGGGGGGCCGGCCGGCCAGGGGACGAGAAGCTGGGGGGGTTAAATAGGGGGTGAGGTCCCAGGGGGGCGGTTAGGGGCAGGGGGTCCCAGGCGGTCAGGGGACAAGGAGCGGGGGGGTTGGATAGCGGGTGGCGTCCTGGAGAGGGCGGTCAGGGGACAAGGAGCGGAGGGGGTTGGATAGCGGGTGGGGTCCTGGGAGAGGGCGGTCAGGGGGCAGGAAGTGGGAGGGGTGGATAGGGGGCGGGGGCAGGCTGTTTCAGGAGGCACAGCCTTCCCTACCTGGCCCTCCATACCATTTCACAACCCCAGTGTGGCCCTCGGGCCAAAACGTTTGCCCACTCCTGATTCAGAGGGATCTTCATAAGTTGGAGAACTGGGCTATAGACAACAAAATGAAATTCAACAAAGATAAAAGTAAGGTGCTACACTTAGGGAAGAAAAATCAAATGCACAAATACAGAATGGGGGATAACTGTTCATCTTCAGCCATGTCCCTTCACATTCAGGTGGACTTTTGGAGGACCATGTTTCATTGCTGCAGACTATGCAACAACATCGACCCACTCTTTGCCTCCAAATCTTCTGTCCTTGATTTATTTTATTTTATTTTTTGAGAGAGAGAGAGAGAAAGATTACAAGAAAGGACTTGCAGGTAACAGTTTCTGCTGTCTTCCTCTCAGCTAGTGTAGAACCAGCCAGCTGTGCTGTTCACCTGCACAAGCACCATTGCTTAAGGCAGTCATGATACTAGGACTCCCAGTATGGCCTTCCTGGAACATGGACTCTCAACCTAATTCCCTAAGCTCTTTTTAAAAAACAAACAAAACCTTTTTAACCTCTCTGAAGTGTTGTTTTCCCTTGTATATCATCTCCATAATTACTTTTACCTCATTTTTTTGGGTCATCCAACTGGAATTGTCCATAGAAGAGCCTTGTCTCTAAGTCTTCCTGGACATTTGTTCTCAGTCTGTTTCCTAATTTGTATCCACACGGAACTATTCCTTTTACATAATTTGAAGGAAATTCTTTATTTTTAATTTTTTTTAAACCAGCACGTCCAACAGAAAAGTTGGTTCACAAATTGGAGTACAGACCTGTAAATTATCTGGATAGAACAGTCTTGGGAAAAATTAAATGTCCTTCTGTTCTTTGTGGTGGACATAAAATAGAAGAACGCTCCAAATGCCTCTCTCTAATAACAAATAACCCTTGCAATTATGTTAGCATACCTCTTCCAATGATAGAATCCTAATTTAAAATGTTTTAACAGAGGAAGCACATAGGTTGAGTATTGTATTTTGTCCACTTGCCTTTTAATAAAATTATAAAGGAAAAAAGTAATTATACTGGCCAGAACTTACACAAAAGTATTTTTAGTTTTGGACCTTCCACTTGGTCAAACTCAGAAAGATTGGATTGCTCTAATTAATTACTAATTAATAACTATAGACCAGTGAACCCTAGATTTTACTATATTAATCTATGTCAAAGACTACTTTAGGAGAAAAATCTGGCTCTGCAGTTCCAGAAGAGGCAGCTGCTCTTCTTCTATTTCCCACTTTTATTGGAGGATTTGGATGATTTGGAATTTATCCAGTCAACCAGGCTTTTGTTGTTTGTTTCTCAGTTTTGCTTTTTGTTAGTGACATGTGTGTACTTGTATTGTGTACAGTTGTTTAAAATTAAATTTTACAAGAACTCATAGAATCATAGAATATCAGATTTGGAGGGGACCTCAGGAGGTCATCTAGTCCAACCCCTTGCTCAAAGCAGGACGAATCCCCAACTAAATCATCCCAGCCAGGGCTTTGTCAAGCCTGACCTTGAAAACCTCTAAGGAAGGAGATGCCATCACCTCCCTAGGTAACCCATTCCAGTGCTTCACCACCCTCCTAGTGAAATTTTTTTTTCCTAATATCCAACCTAAACCTCCCCCACTGCAACCTGAGACCATTACTCCTTGTTCTGTCATCTGCTACCACTGAGAACAGTCTAGATCCATCCTCTTTGGAACCCCCTTTCAGGTAGTTGAAAGCAGCTATCAAATCCCCCCTCATTCTTCTCTTCTGCAGACTAAACAATCCCAGTTCCCTCAACCTCTCCTCAGAAGTCATGTGCTCCAACCCCCTAATAATTTTTGTTGCCCTCTGCTGGACGCTTTCCAATTTTTCCACATTCTTCTTGTAGTGTGGGGCCCAAAACTGGACACAGTACTCCAGATGAGGCCTCACCATTGTTGACTAGAGGGGAACAATCACGTCCCTCGATCTGCTGGCAATGCCCCTACTTATATAGCCCAAAATGCCATTAGCCTTCTTGGCAACAAGGGCACACTGTTGACTCATATCCAGCTTCTCATCCATTGTAACCCCTAGGTCCTTTTCTGCAGAACTGCTGCCTACCCATTCGGACCCTAGTCTGTAGCAGTGCATGGGAGTGAGGAGTGTTGAAAGATTCTTCTAAATATAAGGAACAGCACATAAGAAAGCTGGATATAATGGGAGGATACCTAAGGAGGGAGGCTAGAAGTATTGTTGTTTGTTGGTTTGGTTCATGAAAAAGCACTCACATGGCTTACATAATAAAATCTGAAGATAGGTATTTTTTTCCAAAGAAGACAAAAGTCAGCCCTGAATGTTTATATGGGGGAGAGTTTGAAAGTTTAGTCTTCCCACAATGTTTTAGATCTGTAAGTTTAGTTTTCCCACTGTCTTCCCACTGTTTTAGTGTAGGAAGCCCTTGTAGAACAGGTTTTATTTTGGAGCTCTTGTATACAACTCAAATGGCTGCCTTCTTTACAAAAATGCAATTATGCAGAGTATTTACAGTCATTTATTTCTGAGGTTGCATAGATGCTAAGCTTGGCTTTTGATATACTTGACTTAACCACTTTCCAGCTATGGCTGGAGTGGTTTTAGTGCTGGGAAAATTATTCTTTGAAGGCAGTGATTGAATACTTACATCTTTCATGAATTTTAATTACAGTATTTTAAAATCACTTGAGTTGCATATAACTCATAAGATTTGAAGCTTGAAATTGCAAAAAATGCATTAATATTGTGTGGGATGTATACTGTTGAATTTAAACCTATATTTAAATAACCAGTCTAGTTAAAAACACACCATTCCTCTATGTTAATATACCATTAAAGAATCCAACCTCAGAAGTGATGTAATCAGCTATTTTTTCAGTGTATTTAGAAGTTTAATTTGGATACCTTCCATATTTCCTTCGATCAGTACTCCATACATATTAGTTTGTTTGCTACATTACCTATATGTCCTGTCTTGCACAGCTCTGAAAAATTTCTGTTGCTGGCGGGAGGGAGCCTGGAGATCAGTGATATCACAGAAGATGATGCTGGGACATATGCCTGCATTGTGTATAATGGGAATGAGACAATTGAAGCTCAAGCAGATCTTACAGTTCAAGGTATGTAGAATGTTTAGTTTTGAGAAAGAACTGATCTCCACGTATGTATATATTCAGGGGTTTGTTCTTACACGTTCATTGATTTCAAAAGGGATTCAGATTTTTGTTCTTTCTACAATAAAACCAAAACCAACAACCTGAGTTGGTTTCCTAGAAATGTCACATGATTATACTCATGCTGTTTTTGTACTCTTTGTATTGTTAATGATTTCATAAACACTCTAATGAGGAATTAAATTTTTATACATACATATTAACCACATTGAAGACAGTTGCACACATCAGATGAGTACGACAATATTACAAGTTTGGCACCATAAACTTTCCTAAAGGGAACAGTCTCTAGGTTATTAGGACTGCAAGATGACCTGCCTTTATAATTACCTTCTAGGTCTTACCTGAAAAGGACACTGTCACAGGTATTTTTCATAATCTGTAAAGATGTTACTGTCTTAGAGTAACCCACTGGAAAAATATAAAACTGAAATCAGTTTATTCACCTCATTTCCTCTTCTGTTGTGTGCATACCATTTACGTGTAAGGTTGCTCCTGAATGCTATTTTTTTTAATAGAAATAACATCGAGACATATATTTAAAGACACTGTTTCAGTTATGTAAACTTTGCAAAGAAGTATACAAATAAGGTAAGTTCTCTAGAGGGCACAGAAAGTTAGGTGAAATGTTGGCACCTCTTAATCCTTGCCATGCCCCGCGAGGGATCTCAGGTATGAATTTTTAATTGGAACTTTGTTCTACTACAAGATATAGAAATGCCCCCGAATGCCTGATTGGTGCATATATGATGCATCTTGTCATAGAGCATGACTGATTGGTTTACAGTGGGTTGCACAGTAATGACGGCTGCTTTTATAAAAATAATTTTTAAAAAAACCCACAACGTTGTTTTGCAGAGATTGCATTTCATTATGTTTTAATGGTAGAATTAGCCAATCTTATAATAGTAACTATGTCATAATTTTAGAGCTCTTCATGTTTCATAATAAATGGAGAACAGTAGTCCTGTTTTAAGGGCCAATTCCTTTCTATAGATAACATTTGTCTCTAATAGGATTACCTTTTATTAGTTTGTCCTCCTAAGAAAGGAAAGTGACTCTGCAACAGAGTGTTTTGCCTTACAAAATAAAACAAAGCTAATTCTGCATAGTTGGAATCTGGACTAATAACTTTTTTCCCTTTAGGAAATCAATAAATTTACAATTCATTTTACTGTTTGCAGGTGCTAAGATTTTTTATCCCATTCATTAGTGCTGACATAATTAAGACTGGAAATAGACACAAGTACACTTTAAATTGTCTAGAAGGAGGGAAATACTGAAGCTGAAACTAAATATACATATACACAAAACCAAGCACACAGATTCAGTATACTGTTTAGGAAATCCAGAGTAATAAACACAACTTCCTGTGACAGAAGTGTCCCTCAAAATGTATATTAATTGAACTCTGTCTTAAATTATCATAAAGTAGCAAGGTGAGTGAGGTAATATCTTTTATTGGACCAACTTCTGTTGGTGAAAGTTCCAAGCTTTTGAGCTACACAGTACGCTTCTTCTATTTCATGGAAGTCGCTCTCTTCAGATGAGGTCATTTACATGTGGAGAGGTGCCTTCCAGGCTACTTCGAACCTTCTATGCTGGTTCAGGTTCCCTCTATTCAGATTAGTGCAGTCATGTATTTATGGTAGTTAAAATCTAGTTCAGGGTTCAAGGCATACTTATCTATGGTTGTTAGGAATCTTTAGGAGTCTCAGCTGAACCACCAGCAAGTCCCAGAGTCTGATATTACCAAAAAATCTTTGTATGCTGTCTCCATTTGCTGGCAGGGTGGAACTATACCCAAGTGTGTTGTCCTGGCATAGCAGATCTGGAGAAGGAAAATGAACAGATGGGAAAAATTTCCTATTGGCTAGTGGTCTATTTTTAACCACTGAGTTTATATAGATATATTTTTAAAAAACAACAACAAACGCAACCAAGCAAGCCATGATATACTGTTAAATGGTTCAGAAAGTCACCTTTCAAGAGTGACTACTGTGCTTACCTCTGGGATATTGGGTTATAAAATACAGCTTAAAAGCCTCCTCACAAAATTTACATAATTTGTGAAATACTAGGTCACGGGATATCAGATTTCATATTGTCTATTTCCCCCCTGTAATCTTAATGTTAAATTAACAAAGGAAAATTGCTCACCTGAAGATTGTTACCGGAGAATATTCTTTATGGGATTGCATATTAAGAAGGTGCAAGAATTTGGCTGCCTACTGGTTGGAGGGAGTATTCTACTGGGAGCAAATTACCTGTGCTCAATCTGCACTAGTTGCTTGTTAGTTTCTAGATGGAATAAAAGATATTGGTAATGACCTGTGAAGTCCTAACTGGTCTGGGAACTTCCTGTCTGAGAGCATGCCTCTTGCCTCATAAAATGCTGTTATGGTAGTTATCAGGCACTTTCGGTGGAGCCTGCTTGGTTTAAAAGTAAAGGGGTTTGTTGAGAAATTATTCTTTTTGAGAGCTGCTTCACTTTGGAATTACTTCCACTTGGATCCAAAATAATGAGAATCTGTTGACCTTCAGAGTATGCTGCAAGTGCCATCTATTGATCTTGGCTCCAGGGCAGGGAGAAGAAACTTGGGGAGACTGGTGTGCCTTTTTTCTGTGTATTTATATGCAGGTTGATACATATCTGTGCAAGGTGGGGTTATGTAAGACCCTGTGTGTTTTGTGTGTTTAGATGGTTAAGAAGCTGATTATGTATTTTACAGAATCAAAAAGGGGACTCAAACTTTTTTATGTAGAAGTGGAAATAAAATCAAAGCTGTGAGACAAACTAAAGAAAGCAAAGAAATTAAAAGTTAAGATTGACGCTGCATCCTTAACTTGTCCCATTGTGTCTGGCCATTTGGGTATTAAAAGGATCTGAGATCAGTGTTAATTTGTGACACTGAAACAATCAAGCATAATCAGACAGATCTACAATGATGTTGGCTTTACTTCTGGCTTTCATTTGTTTGGTTGTGACAAAACTTTAATATTTTTTTGAAAGTTAGTCCTTTTATGTCAATCAGTTGTTATAGAATTAGCAACAAGAACATCTGACTTCTAGTATCAAGGCATTAGAGAAAAATTATTTTTCTTCAAGTGATGGTCCCTATATGGATTCCAAACATGGGTGCACTTGCGTGCCATGTGCTGGAGCCAAAAGGTTTTCATAGCAGTGCCCGTTGACCCTCAGATGCGCCATGCGTCTCCCTTGTGCTTGCAGCTGAGGCTATAATAGGCTGTGTGGGTTGATGCTGCTCCAGTTCCCTCTTACCACCACATGGCTGGAGTCGGAACCCCTTTGTCCCTCCATGCTCTTGTTTCTGCTAAAGGAGTGATTTTTCTAGTGCCTTTCTGTATATAATTATCTGAATAGATGTTCCTAGTGTTCATTCAGTAAGTTCAGTTAGAATAGGTTTCCCTCCAGTTTGGAGGTTGACATTCTTTGTCCAACAGCAGTGCAAACAACAGTTTTGATGTGTTGGTCAGGAACTGTTCCTACTCCTTCCTGCAGTACCCCATTCATCTTTAGGGGGCATCTTTCTCCATTCGCCCACAATTGGGGCAAGATCGCCATGGACAATTGAGTACTGGAGATCATCCATCATGGGTACTCCATAGAGTTCCCCCCTTATTGCCCACTCTGGTCCCTCCATGGGGACTCCTCTCATCAATCCCTCCTGCAATAGGAAGCTGGTGCTCTTCTCCTCAATGGTGTCATAGAGCCTGTCCTGCTTCACTACTGGGATGGGGGCTTTTACTCCCCATACTTCCTCATCCCAAAGAAGGTCAGGGCACTGCAACCCATTCTGGACCTTTGAGTACTCAACAGATTTATCCAGAAATCCAAGTTCCACACGGTGACGTTAGCATTGATTATTCCCTCCTTCTCCCATGGAGCCTGGTTTGCCGCTCTTGACATGAAGGATGCCTATTTCCAAGTTCCTCCAGTTCACTACTAATTCCAAGTCCTCCTCTTCAGTATCGTGACAGCTCCCCATGTCTTCACCAAAGTCTTTGTCATTGTCACCACCCACATACAACTCGTCTGCTTCTCCATGTTTCCTTACCTGGATGACTGGCTCTTCATGGTGCTCTCCCAACGAGTCTTAATCACTGCCATGATAGATCCTTGCTCACCTTTTTGGGCATTTGTATCAGTGAGGAGAAGTTGGTCCTCATACCTAACCAGCAAAAAGAAAACGAGTACTTGTGGCACCTTAGAGACTAACCAATTTATTTGAGCATAAGCTTTCGTGAGCTACAGCTCACTTCATCAGACTAACATGGCTGTTACTCTGATACCTAACCAGGTCATCCACTTTATCGGCACCTGATTGGATTCCGTCACTGCACGAGCCTTCCTCCCGGCAGATTGCTTCGCCATGCTCACTTCTACAATTGCGCACTTATGCCGCAACCCCCGCACCACCATCTGCCACTGTCTCTTCCTCCATGGACGTATGGTGGCCTGCACCTCTCTCATGCCCCACGCTTGCCTCCACATGTGTTGCCGTCAGCTGTGACTCCTCTCCATCTACAGACCACACAGAGATCATATAGGCCAGAATCCTCCTTTCCTGGATGGTCCTGGCCTCCTTCATGTGGTGGGCCAACCTTTCCAAGGGTGTACGCCCTTTACACCTCCTTACCCCACAAGCCACCATCACTTGGACCACCACACAGCCCAAGGGGTCTGGACACCATGGGAAGCCAGGCTGCATATGAACGTCCTGGAGTTGAGAGCAGTCCATTTCATGTGCCGAACCTTCCTTCCCCTCATTTGGTCCCACCACATTCAGCTGCTCTCCAACAACATTGCAGCAATGGTTTATATCAACAAGCAAGTTGGCTCCTACTCTCCTTCCCTCTTTACAAAATCCATCTGATTGTGGAACTGGTGCCTCAAACACCACGTTACACTCCAGGCCCATGTATTTCCCAGGCACCCAGAACTCACTGGCAGACACACTCAGCAGGTCTTTCCACATGAACCACAAGTGGAAACTGCACAACACCATTCTCCTTTACCTCTTCCGCAGGTGGGGCACCCCTCCCCCCCTTTTGGGAACCCTTTGCAACCAGTGAGAACCACAAACTGCCCCTTTATTGCTCCAGAGGGACCATGGGACACAACTCTCAGGGGGATGCCTTACTCCCCCCACCCCCGAAGGGGCGATCTGCTCTATGCCTTTTCCCCCCTTCCCCTCCTCCCACAAGTCCTCCATAAGATTTGCAGAGACTGAACTATGGTGATACTGACAGCCCCATTCTACCCCTGTCAGTATTGGTTCACAGACTTCCACCTCTCTGCTCACACTCTGATCTTCCTCTGTGCCAGCCCGGATCTCCTCACACAAGACCAGGTCCAGCTTTGACATCCCAATCCTGGTTCTGTCCACCTCACAGCTTGGTTTTTGGCTGTCACTCAGGAATAGCCATGAAAGTACTCTTCTTGGTGGCCGTTACCTTGGTGCAACAAGTCAGCGAACTGGTGGCCGTGATGGCTGACCCCCCCGTTACATGATCTTCCACAGAGATAAAATTTCCTTGCGCCTGCATCTGAAATTCCTACCAAAGGTGGTGTCAGAATTCCACCTGAATCAGTGCATTCGCCTCTTGGCCTTGTATCCCAAACTCCACACCTCTCACCCTGACAGGGCTTTCCATTCCCTCAACCTCCACTGTGCAGTTGCCTTCTACCTCCAACGCACGCGTGCCTTTCGGATTTCTCTGAGATGCTTTATCACCATTGTCAACCGATGCAAGAGGCTTGCCCTCTCCTCGCAGAGGATCTCCAGCTGGATTTCTGGATTCACCTATGACATTCTGTACCTCAAAGAAACACCTTGGAACCCACATATTCACCACTACTATATTATTTTTTCTATGTTTTGTACAAAGTATGCCTTGTGAGATATCATTTAAGAAGTCTTAATCTATTGAACATTAATATCCTGTTGAATTGTACATAATATCATTGTTTCCAAAGTTATGAAGTTTTCCTAAGAGTGTGTAACTGAAATATGTTGAGTTTTGGAAACACCCACAGCCAGGCTTTCAGTGGCAACAAAGGAGCAACTAACACTAACTAGGCAGGCATCGCTGGCCCATCAAGAAGAATCCACTCTCCCAGAGACGACTTAGAGAGGGTATGTACGCAGTGGGGTTCTGCCTGATCCCCATGTCACAGCAAGGACCTTTCTAGCAGCTGGAACAAAGTATAAAAAAGGGACAGTGACATCATCACTTGACCTCTCTCCTCCCCCATCTCTACACCTAGAAGATTGTCTGGAAGACAAAGATGTTGAACTGTGGAGACTGGTCCCCAGTTTGGGAAAGGGAATTCAGCCTGTGTATTGAGAACTGTGAGCTGCCTGTAACATGTATTAGGATGAGAGACTGCTTGATTCAAATCCTGCTTAGTTTGTAGATTTTAGCTGTGAATTTATTTTTTTTTCTTTTGTAACCAACTTTGATCTCTATGCCTGCTACTTATAATCACTTAAAATCTGCCTTTCTCTAGTTAATAAATCTGTTTTATATTTTACCTAAAACAGTGTGTTTTTTGTTGAAGTGCTTTGGGAATCTCAGCTCAGATTACAAACCCTGGTTCATGTCCACTTTCCTTTGACAAAGTGGTGAACTAATTAAGCACTTGCACTGTAAGACAGTGTATATTTCTGGGGTGCAAGGCTGGAGGCTGTGGTGATTGGCTGGTGCCTCTCTCTGTATGATTCATGAGTGACTTAGAGAGCATTCATACAATTTCGCTGTCTATGAGTCTCCACATACTGATGGCTGAGTGATCACAGCACCTGGAGGGGTTTTGTTGTTTGTCATTGTCATAGCACTGAGACAGCCATCCCAGGTTGGAGACTTAAGGGGGCACAGCAGTCCCACAGTTCCAGGTTGTACCCTGGAGATCCCATCATAGCATCCATGAATGTTACACCTCTGTTGCTGTCACAGCATGCACTATACGAGCACTTACGGTCACATCCGCATGCCTCAAACACATACCATGGCAGAATATCTCTCATGCCGCCACATGGCGTTCCATTCCGACCTTCACAGTTCATTACACCATTGCACTGGTGACAGCAATGGTCGCAGCCGTGAACCACGCTGTACTCCAGACAGTGCTCCCTCACAAGTCCTCGCACTCACCTGCTCACTACTCACACCCATGTTTGGAATCCATATAGGGTCTATCACTCGAAGAAGAAGAGTTGTTTACTTACCTGTAACTGGAGGTTCTTCAAGATGTATGGACCCTATTTGGATTCCAACATTCACCTTCCATCACCTCTGCTGTGGACTGGACTTCTCAGTGGTAAGAGGGATACTGAAGTGGTGTCAGCCCGCATGGCTTATTATAGCCTTGGCTGCAAGCATGAGGGGTATATACAGTGTTCATGCAGGTCAGCGAGCACTGCTACAAAAACCTTCCGGCTCTATCATATGGCACACATGCACACCCACTTTTGGAATCCAAATAGGGACCACGCATCTCAAAGGAGCTCGTTACAAGTAAGTAACCTCCTCTTATGCACAAGAAATCCTATGCTGTTGGCATGTTTGTCCTCTCCACTGTACCTGGCCTTATTCTGTTAATACCTGTCCAAAGTTCTTCCATATGACCTCAGAGATTCCTAGGAGGTGCCAGGTGTATTGTTCCATTTTGTACTTGAGTTGTTTCAACCTCCCTATTTGTCTCAATGTCCTTACATTCCATGTGGTTATGGTGATGTTATTTCTTCCACAGATCCTCTTTGTTGAGGTCGCACCAGTAGTATACTTTTCGCATCTGCCTTGGTGGGAGACGTATGGCACAGTCATTATTAACCCAGGCTGCGATCAATCCAGTATGGACATCGTTGCCTTGCTCCTCATATGGTGTGTCTTGGACAAATTTCTAACCTGGCGGAGCCCATCCCTCTCCAGGCAGCCCCCTTTTAGTTGTCTCTTATGACATTCAGGAGGCGCAATGGGCCTATTCTGTCCCTGGACCCACAGGGGAAAGGCGTAGGTTTTTTGGTGCATAAAGATATCAAGAATTCAGTATTAGGATGGCGCCCAATGTCCAGCAGGCTTATTTCCATCTGTCTAAAGGCAGTACTATTTAATATCACAGTGGTACAAGTCTACGTCTCTACAACAGACTATGATGATGAGCAAATTGAAAATTTGTACAATGAGCTCCAAGACAACATCGATAAGGTACACAAGAAACATATCCTGATTGTACAAGGAGATTGGAATGCTAAAATGGGTGCTGGCTCACAGGCATATTGGTGAGATTATTGTGGAACTTTCTGTAATGAGGTAACCAATGAGAGAGGATTGAGATTTTTGGAGTTAGCCAGCTATAACAATCTGGTTCTTGCAAACACATTAGGAGCACATAAAGCATCCAGACGATCAATATGGCACACATCTAATGCTCTACATCACAGCCAGATGGACTACATCATGGTGCAAAACCAATTTCATTCTGGGATTAACAGAGGTAAAACAAGAAGCTTCTCCGGTGCTGATGTTGGAAGTGATCACGACCTTGTGATGCTGAATTTTTGACTGCGGCTAAGGAAAATCATCAGGCCAAAGTTAACCAGAACCAAGTTTGACTTAATATGACTCTGACATGAAACATTGCAGTGTCATTCCAAGCAATGATCAGTGGAAAATTTGCCCCCTTGCTTGCTCTAGAGGAAGACGTAGAAACAATGACCAACAATTTCAACGCTGTAATGAACGAGGCAGCAATGGACATCCTTGGCAAACATTGTAAGAAGACAAAACCATGGGTCACAAACGAAATATTATAAATATGTGATATTAGAATAGAACTTGAGAGACAAGAACAGCACTGAAGGAGCTGATAAATACAGAGCGATTGGCAGAAAGATTAAGAAAGGAATGAAGGTGGCCAAGGAGATATGGATTGAAAAACAATGCTCTAAAATTGAAGAGTGTATCAATAATAAAAATAGCAAATGAGCCTTCCAGGTTGTAAAAGATTTGATGGAGGAAAGATGAACCAAAGCTAATGCAATTCAAGACAAAGAAGGGAACAGTCTTACAGAAGAAAGGGACATCATCAATAGGTGGATAAACTACTGCTCTAATCTATGCAACCACCAGACAAATGAAGATCATCATGTCGTAGACAGCTCAGATTGAACAGAGGAGGATGACTTTCCAATACTATTTGAAGAAGTGGAGACAGCTGTGAAATCACTCAAGAATGGAAAGGCTACAAGTATTGACAACATCCCAGCTGAACTGATGAAATTCAGAGGAGAAATAGTAATAGATGTACTCACCAAGAACTGCAACAAGTGAGTGGCCCTCCATGTGGACACAGTCATTAATCATCACTTTGCCAAAGAAAGGCAACCTGCAATTGTGTCAAAATTACCGGACCATAAGCTTAATTAGCCATCCCAGCAAAGTGATGTTGAAAGTCATATTGAACAAGATTGAAGCCACAAGGAGAGAATATCATTGCTGAAGAACAGACTGGCTTTTGTGCTGGAAGAAGTACCACAGAATAGATTTTCAACCTTCATGTTCTATGTGAGAAGTACTTAAAACACCAGCAGGACAGCTATCACGTCTTTGTTGACTTCAAGAAGGCATTTGACAGAGTATGGCATGAAGCTCTCTGGGCAACCATGAAGAAGTACAATGTTGGTCATAAGCTTTATTCTTACCATTAAACAACTGTATGCCAAGGCCAGCAGTGCAGTTCTCGTCAATGGCACAATAGGAGAGTGGTTTCGCACCACTGTTGGAATCCAGCAAGGCTGTCGTCTTTTGCCCACACTGTTCAACATCTACTTGGAGTGTATAATGACTGATGCCCTAGAAGATCACATATGCACAGTCAGTACTGGGGGGTGAACAATCTCAAATCTTCACTTTGCTGATGACATTGATGGCCTGGCAGGCAGAGAAGATGAACTTGCAAATCTTGTGAAACAATTGGATGAAACCTTTAAAATATGGCATGGAAATCAGTGCAGAGAAAACCAAGCTGATGACAAACAAACGTGATGGGATCAGCTCACATATCACTGTCAGTGGACAAGAGCTGGAGACAGTGAAACAGTTCAAGTATTTGGGGTTAATCATCACTGATGAAGGATCCAAGGCAGAAATCTGGGCAAGATTTCTTTCACAAACAGCAGCAGTGTGGCAAAGCTAAAGCCAATTTGGAGGAATAAGAACATCTCCCTGAAATCGAAACTGAAACTGCTGCATGCATTGGTCATCTCCATTTTTCTCTATGCGTGCGAGACGTGGAACCTTACTGCAGAACTTGAATGGAAAATACAGGTAGTAGAGAAGAGATACTTCCGTAAAATTCTGGGCATCTCCTACTTCGACCACATCACTAATAAAGAGGTCCTCAACATCATCACCCAATGCACTGGGTCATATGAAGACCTCCTGACGACCATGAAGAAGCGCAAGCTGAAGTGGTATGGCCAGGTAACAAGATCATCTGGCCTATCCAAGATCATCCTCCAAGGGACAGTACTGGGGAAGAGAAGAAGAGGTAGACAGAAGAAGAGATGGACTGACAACATTAAAGAGTGGACAGGAATGGACTTCACAGAGACTCAAGCACTGACACACAATCATCAGGGGTGGAGACAATTGGTTGATCATCAGTGATGGTGCCCCAATGACAATGTGGTCATGGGAGTGATGATGATGAATCTCCTCTTATGGGAGATACTGAATAATTTAGGAAAGTTTTGTGGTTTTTTGTTGGCTCTAAACCTCTGTCCCTTACATGTACTTCCCTCCATCTTAAAAAGTCACTGTATGGAGAGTAATTGCATTTCTCTATTATTGTAATTTGGCAAAGAACTGTTGATTGGTTGGAGTGACTGTAATTTGATTATTGTATCATTATCCTCTAGAAAAATTCTCAGCTTTTCCCACTTAATGATCCTCTGATCCCATGTAATCAACCCTCTTATGTCATTATTCTTCTTAGAGAATTAAATCAATAGAGATTTATATAGGAAATAGAGTTTTGGGTACTTAATTCCCCTGTGCTTCATCTGAACTTCCTTTCCTGGACAAACCAGTTTCTTTCTATTGTTATTTTACTGTTTCTATTATTATTGAAATCTTTAACTACAGACTGTACAAATTAAAACATGCTTTCAGTTTTTTCCATTAACATGTCATGCTGATATTTCACTGACTTATTGTAGACCTGCACTTACTAGGTTTGGGTAAAAAGGCATTGTTTCACAATGTTAGGGCAATTGAAGGGGATGGCTCTTCTCAGAGATTCTTAACTGAGAGCTCCCCCAAAGTACAGTGGCAGTAGGTGCAGCCTCATAGGAATTTTGAGGCAGTTGCTGGTAAGTTACCAAAGCCAGTAGGTTGAACCTGTTAAATTGTGGGTGTAAAATCAAGAGATTTATTAAAGCTATAAAATAATATTGCTTAATCAAGTTCTACTCATGACCATTTATTTGTTAAGCACTGTCAATATCTTACACTGTACAGGACACAAAATGAAGGCAGGCCTACCCTGAAAATCCTGCACTCTTTTAGAAATACAAAAGTCTTGAGGGAAGAACGCTGAGGAGAGTTTTTCTTTAATGTTTGGTTTGGTTAACATGGATATTGCAGAAGAAGTTAATCTTTTTTTGAAGGGAATTGAAAAGCTGGGAAAGTGGTGGTTTGGGAAGTAGGGATCAGGAGAACATTCCACAAGTAGCAGGTGGTGTGGTTAAGGCATGAGGACAGGAATGAGAGGAGCCAAAACTGTGCATTGATAATTGAGTGGAGGGGATGGAGGGTGTGAAAACAGACTAGATCATAGATATAGCCAGGAGTTAGGGCCATAAAGGCAAAATAAAGAATTTTAAGCTTCATGCAGTGGACAGTAGGGAACCAATAGAAAGATTAAAAAAGGAGCATGATTTGATATGATAAGCAAGGAAGATAATTCCAGCATCTTCATTTTGCATATGCTCAAGGTAGGCAGTGTAGGCAGTGGGATGCCAGAAAAGAGAGTTGCAGTAATGGATTATGGTACTGACAAGTGTTTGCCAGAGAATGTTCAGATTTTAGATGTGTGTTTGTGGAACAAACAGCGAGCTGTTTATATATTCTGGATGTATGAGAAGAAAACCAGGAGAGGTAATAGGGTTTTCAGTTAGGCCACATTTACAGTTTTGTCGGCATAGCTATGTAGGTCCCGGATGGCAAGAAACCACACCCCTTAGCCAACATAAGCATGCTGGCAAAAAAAAAAAATCCATTGTGACACAGATATTTTAATAAAAGAGTGCTTTTGTTGGCATAGCTAATGTCATTGAGGGAAGTGGTGGTGATATACCATCAAAAAAAACTTCTATTGGTATCAGCAGCATCCATACTAAGGGACTCTGCTTGTATAGCTATGCCAGCAAAGCATTTGTAGTGTAGACAAGACCTTAGTAACATTATTTGTAACTGTTGCATTGGATTAAGTCTACCTCAACGTACATACTGCATTCTTTTAAATATTTATATGTTTCAAGATGGTAATACCTGGTCATTAAACAGGAAGGACCATATGTAATATTAACCAAAACAATGAATTTAACATCAATGGCATGTTTTAGGTGGAAATCTTTAAGCAAGAGGAAATACCAATGCCAGAAGGAAGAAAATAAAACCTTAAGAGAAACTAGAAAATCATTCAGCAGCAAATGCACACAGATTCAGCTACACATTTTAGGTTTCACACACCCCCAAAGCCATGTTTATGCACAAATTCTTGATTCACGCATGTCTTTGGTATTTTCTATGTGGTAGCGAGCATAAGAAGATCCCAGGAAAAGTATAAATCTGAACTCTTCTTCAGCTACACAGCTGAGTCTTACAGTGGACTCCATTGAACTTTCTCTGTGTTCTTAAAATAAAGTACCGTGGAAATGTGTGTCCCTGCTCATGTTGCACTGGGACAATGTTTGATACAAATGATTGTACAAGAGAACAATGCAAGCAAGCAGATTCTGAAGTTGAGGAGCTTGAAGAGTGCATTTATCAAGGTGGATTAGCTCCCGGTGAAGGAGAATATATAGTTCAGTGTTTGAAAGGATTTGGTACAAAGTCAGATTTCTGTTAGCTACATGGATGTTGTTTTTTCCCTTTCCTGTCAGCAGGAGGAGTGGTGCTATGTATTAGATTTATTTTAGCAACATTATAGTAGGTTGTGGGTACTGGGAAAACTGTTTTGATCTCAACCAGCAAAGGAAAGTATCTGTCCAATTTCCACTCGGTAAAAGGTGGTGGTGGTGAAAGAAATGCTGGGGAAACAAGTTCTAAATGTATTTCAAATTCAGTCTGCTGACTTCTGTTCAATTTATAAACTTACATCAGAAAGAGCCATGGTGGCAATTAGACGCTGAAAAGGTTACAAGTTCATTCTTCATCTGGGAATCATTTTAAATTTATTGCTGTATCTGGATCCCCTAGGATTTCTGCAAATACTGTGA
Organism: Eretmochelys imbricata; assembly: GCF_965152235.1. NCBI lineage: Eukaryota > Metazoa > Chordata > Testudines > Cheloniidae > Eretmochelys > Eretmochelys imbricata. Next base: position 42,078,821 of record NC_135581.1, on the reverse strand, counting down.
CGCGAGTTAGACTGCTGCTAGAGCTTCCTGTGTCTGCCTTGGTACTTATGGTGTAGATAATGAGTTTAAAGGGAGTTTCTCCTTTCTATTGAAATATTTACTGCAGCTTATACTGAGCCACAAATAATAAAACAATTTTTTCCATTTTCATTTCCCTAGAGTAAATTATAGAATTGTATAGCTTGCATTAGAAGTCCTTTCACTTAAACAATGAAATACTGTAGATTTCATATTTATGTGGCAAGTGTTAAGATTGCTACTTTCACAGTATTGTCTTATTTTTCATATCTTTTCCCATAGATTTCTTGTGTTACAGGAAATGAATTTCTAGGAAAGCATTCAGTATTGATATTCTATATTAAAACCGGAAAAACAGTTTAAAGGGAACATTTTATTTAAGGTGTCTCTTAAGGGTGATAGAGTTGAGATACTACGTGGCAGTAATTAGATCACCTGGCATATTCTATCAGAATAAATAGTATAGAAAAATCAAGCAGTCTCAGGAAAGATATATTTGGGGGGAATTGGTGTGCTCTGAAGGGAGAAATCTAGAATATTTTTAGTGTACCTTCCCCATACTTACAATAATCAGTACCTCTAAGAAGAAGGTATTCCTGTAGATTTTTCCTGGTGTGTAAAGCAGAGGAAAATCATATTTTTGCACTTTCTGTGCATTTTATGATCTGAATTACTAATCGATAAGAGATCTAGATAAAGGCAATATATTATCTAGCCAATATATGTATATATTACATTGGATATCACAACACTCAAATCAAGTTTGAAAAAGATCTCTACCATATTATTGCTATATTGCAGAAATGTGCCTGATTAGTAATCGGTTGTCTTGATGACTGGAACTTTATTTTTTGTAAAAACAACGAGGAGTCCTTGTGTCTTCTTAGACACTAACAAATTTATTTGGGCATAAGCTTTCGTGGGCTAGAACCCATTTCATCAGATGCCCAGACCTGATCACTCTACTGTCACACTCAAAACAGTCTAAGATGGAGAAACTAATAGTGGTCCCAGTGTTCCTGGGAGCTAGTGGAGCTGAATGACAAAATGAAAGGAAATTTGTAATGTTGACATATTTGTTAAAGCAGGTATTAGAGAGCTTATTTTCTAAGAAATGCTCCATAAACTTCAGAGCCAGTCGACTTTATTTTTAATTTAGCTAGTTTTTACTGGTGGAATAATAAGTGTGATCTCCACTGGGCAAAAATTTTAGGTGGTTAAGCTATAGATATAAATTTATTAACCAAACTATTATACAAGAACAAAACTGTTCCTTTGCCCCATCAAAGACGGGGGCTCTAGTAGATTGGGCACTGGACTGGGACCTGACTTGTGTTCTTGGCTCTCAAATCACTGAACTCTGTGTGACTGTGGTCACTTCACTTCTGAGTCACTTCACTTCTCTGTGACCCCTGGCATCCAAAGTCATTGATTACACTGTTAAGATTCTACTTGTATTAATATTTATAGTATTTTTCCGTTTGAAATTATAGATTTAATTTCTACTATTTTTCTAAAGAAAAGAAAAATATGATCCAAGTACTTCACAAGATTTGACAAAATAGTCTGAAAAACAGTTTAGTCATATAATATTGTTAGCTAGAAGCAGGGCTTGGAACAAACAGCTCTCCTAATAAGTAGAAACTTGACCTGGGAAGCAAGATGAATGGGAGGCTGTGACTCCTTCCCATAGCTCTGTTCTTGATGCTGATGAGACAGACCAGTGCTTGAAAAAATCCCTTTAGCATATCTCTTGACTCTGTATTGTATTGTATTGTATTGTTTGTTTTTTTAAGTCCTCTTAATGCTAATGTTGGGGAAAGTGGAAGTTTTAAAATTTTCAGCTAATTTTTGAGCTGCCTGTTTAATTTTTTGCTGTTTGTACTTAATGCCGTGTTGTAGAGGCTTCAAAATAATCTACTTGCTAGGAGTTGTATAAATGAACTATAATCACACCAGTCTCAGGTTTGTAGTAACTTATTTAACTTTACAAGTGTGATGCTTTTGAGAGTCATAAGGAAACATCAGAGTCCAGTTTGAGCAGCCATATTTTGCCTCATTTGAGTATTCTTATAATACATTGGGCTGAATGCTAATACTAGCATACTTTATATTTCTGATTTTCCTTCAGTAATTCAAAATACTATTTTTGAGGTGTTTGAAGATACATAGCATATTGAGAAATACATAGTTTCTAATCTTATTGTACCTAACACCGATGGATTCCCTTGTAGCCTCATCATTACTGGTCTCCTTTTGCCTTACATGCTGACCATGTGGCAGATGGTGTCTCCCATCTATTCCATTTCTTTGTCTTCCACAACCAATTTTGTCATGTGCCTATGACTTACAAGCTCATTTTGATTCATTTCTCTTCTAAGCTGGGCTTCATAGTATTCTTGTAACAGTTAAGCGTTAGATGATAAAACCAATCACTTAGAAAGTGCATTTGACCACTCTAAATCTCTGGTAGGTATATCGATAAGAGATAATGTCTACTTCACAGGAAACTAGAGATATTTGAAAACCAAATTAAATCCTGTAACATCAGAATAATAGGTCTGCCTGTAGATTTAGATGGCATGGATTTTTGTATTAAGCTTTCACTATTGTTGGAAACTATGCTAGGGAAGAAATTTGAGCCACCATTGCAAATTGCTAAAGCCTTTCTCATACTGTCTAGGTCTTCTATATTGATTGCTGTTTCTAACTGAGCTGTATGTAGAGCCCTGGTGATAATCTTTACTTCAATAACAGATACAGAAAATAATGCAGTAGGTATGAAATAGTAACGGTAATCTCTCATATTTAGGAGAAAGTATTCTGCTTTCCTAGATATCACCAGGGTTTCATAGGATCTCAGGAAAAAAAGGTACTGTTAAAATAAAACTTATCTAGCAACCTGGATAGATGAATCCTTTCTTCTGAAAAATTTAAGGAAATCACAGAAGGAAGTTACTGTTTTTGATTACAGTGATGTAAAAATGTTTCTACTTCGAGTGCTTGTTCACGTCGATTCCAATCAGGTGTGCACGCACCACGTGCATGGTCCTCAGAAACTTTTTCCCTTAGCAGCTCCCGTTGGATGGGCATGGTGCTCAATATACGACCCTGCTGTCCCAACACCCCTTCAATTCTTTCTTACCATCTGTGACGGCCATTGGAACTGTGACTCACTTGCTTTGCAAGTGCTCCCTTAGTGTAGTTACCTACTCTAGTTCTTCTTGTTGTTTTCTTGTTTTGTAGTTAGTTATTAGTACGGTTATAGTTATAATTAATATAGGTGTTTGTGAGCGGGATCTTTCCCTATTCCCTCACCCCTCCTTGGGCTCTGGGGCATGCTGCGAACCCAAGGCTTTAAGTCTTGCAGCGCATGCCACAAGCCCATGTCAAATAGTGACCCCCACCACTCTTGCTTGAGGTGTCTGGGGAAGGCGCATCAGACCAAGCGCTGCAAAATGTGCAGGGCTTTTAAACCTAGGAGTGGGATTTCTGTTTGAAGCAGCTGCTCATGGACTCCGCACTTTGTCCAATGGCTTCAGGACACCAAGGCTCGGGCCCAAGCCCATCGGTGCAGAGCACTCTGGAATCAGTTCGCGACTCAGGGCCAAGGAAGAACTCTAGTACGAGAGACCCTCGGCACCGGCAATCCCCGGCACCACAACAGGGAGCAGCGGACCGGCACCACTCTACTTCCCTGATGCCCCACAAGTGACATAAAAGCACTGAGAGAGGCTGCTCTCTTCAGAGAGCTGCAGGACTGCCAGAGGATGCTTTGCTGCAGCCAAGGAAGGACCCAGCTCTCAGACAGCAAGAATCAGTGCCATCGACTCTGGCGCCCCATAAGGCACGGTGCCAGGTGGAGGTGTTGGAGCCACCCTCCACCCCGGACACTTTTGAAGCCTCAAGAAATTTCATAGAGATGACTGCGGCTCAGCACCCGGTTATTGGGGACAAGCCTCTGGTACCGTCAAGACTGGTACTGTTCAGAGGCAAACTCACCAGGATGTGGTGCTCCCAGTCCCCGGACTCGCACCGTGCCCGGCAATGTTCCCGATCCCTGTCGCTGCGACATCATTCCCCGGCACCGAATCCAGCAGGAACACTCCTGGCACCGGGGGCATGGTGATGTATCTCTACGACACCAAGGATGGATCGGCACCGGTCCACAGCACCCTTGCAGGACCGGCAGTGACAAGCAGCACCGGAGCCCAGCAGCCAATCACCAACACCGACCCATGGCACCGTTCCCTGTCACCAGACCGCCGACACTGATCCTTGGTGAGATTGTAAACCTCAGCACCGGTCCCCTGCCTCTTCCACACGACAGTTGTGGCCTGGACATGGGGCTTCAGCTCCGCCATGGTCATAGCTTTCAGGCTCTTCAGACTTGGTGTTCCGAAGCTCTTCTTGACTTGCTGCTCGCAAACAGGGAAGAATTAGTAGGGGAAGCAAAAGTGGATGGGAACCTGGGAGGCAGTGATGGTCGAGTTCAGGATCCTGACACAAGGGAAAAAGGAGAGCAGCAGAATACGGACCCTGGACTTCAGAAAAGCAGACTTTGACTCCTTCAGGGAACGGATGGGCAGGATCCCCTGGGAGAATAGCATGAGGGGGAAAGGAGTCCAGGAGAGCTGGCTGTATTTTAAAGAATTCTTATTGAGGTTGCAGGAACAAATCATTCCGATGTGTAGAAAGAAAAGTAAATAAGGCAGGCGACCAGCTTGGCTTAATAGTGAAATCCTTGCTGATCTTAAACACAAAAAAGAGGCTTACAAGAAGTAGAAGATTGGACAAATGACCAGGGATGAGTATAAAAATATTGCTCAGGCATGCAGGAGTGAAATCAGGAAGGCCAAATCACACCTGGAGTTGCAGCTAGCAAGAGATGTTAAGAGTAACAAGAAGGGTTTCTTCAGGTATGTTAGCAACAAGAAGAAAGCCAAGGAAAGTGTTGGCCCCTTACTGAATGAGGGAGGCAACCTAATGACAGAGGATGTGGAAAAAGCTAATGTACTCAATGCTTTTTTTGCCTCTGTCCTCACAAACAAGGTCAGCTCCCAGACTACTGCACTGGGCAGCACAGCATGGGAAGGAGGTGGCCAGCCCTCTGTGGAGAAAGAAGTGGTTCGGGACTATTTAGAAAAGCTGGACGAGCACAAGTCCATGGGGCCGGATGCGCTGCATCCGAGAGTGCTAAAGGAGTTGGCAGATGTGATTGCAGAGCCATTGGCCATTACCTTTGAAAACTCATGGTGATCGGGGAAGGTCCCCGATGACTGGAAAAAGGCTAATGTAGTGCCCATCTTTGAAAAAGGAAAGAAGGAGGATGATCGGGGAACTACAGGCCAGTCAGCTTCACCTCAGTCCCTGGAAAAATCATGGAGCAGGTCCTCAAGGAATCAATTCTGAAGCACTTAGAGGAGAGGAAAGTGATCAGGAACAGTCAGCATGGATTCACCAAGGACAAATCATGCCTGCCTAATCTAGTTGCCTTCTATGACAAGATAACTGGCTCTGTGGATGAGGGGAAAGCAGTGGATGTGTTATTCCTTGACTTTAGCAAAGCTTTTGACATGGTCTCCCACAGTATTCTTGCCAGCAAGTTAAAGAAGTATGGGCTGGATGAATGGACTATAAGGTGGATAGAAAGCTGGCTAGATTATCGGGCTCAACGGGTAGTGATCAATGGCTCCATGTCTAGTTGACAGCCGGTATCAAGCGGAGTTCCCCAAGGGTCGGTCCTGGGGCCGGTTTTGTTCAATATCTTTGTTAATGATCTGGAGGATGGTGTGGATTGCACTCTCAGCAGGTTTGCAGATGACACTAAACTGGGAGAAGAGGTAGATACGCTGGAAGGTAGGGATAGGATACAGAGGGACCTAGATAAATTAGAGGATTGGGCCAAAAGAAATCTGATGAGGTTCAACAAGGAGAAACTTTTTCACTATGAGGGTGGTGAAACACTGGAATGCGTTACCTAGGGAGGTGGTAGAATCTCCTTCCTTAGAGGTTTTTAAGGTCAGGCTTGACAAAGCCCTGGCTGGGATGATTTAACTGGGAATTGGTCCTGCTTCGAGCAGGGGGTTGGACTAGATCACCTTCTGGGGTCCCTTCCAACCCTGATATTCTATGATTCTAAGTGCAGAGTCCTGCACTTAGGACGGAAGAATCCCATGTACTGCTACAGACTAGGGACCGAATGACTCGGCAGCAGTTCTGCACAGAAGGACCTAAGGGTGACAGTGGATGAGAAGCTGGATATGAGTCAGCAGTGTGCCATTGTTGCCAAGAAGGCTAATGGCATTTTGGGATGTATAAGTAGGGGCATTGCCAGCAGGTCGAGGGACGTGATCGTTCCCCTCTATTCGACATTGATGAGGCCTCATCTGGAGTACTGTGTCCAGTTTGGGCCCCACGCTACAAGAAGAATGTGGAAAAATTGGAGAGAGTCCAGCGAAGGGCAACAAAAATGATTAGGGGTCTGGAACACATGACTTATGAGGAGAGGCTGAGGGAACTGGGATTTAGTCTGCAGCAGAGAAGAATGAGGGGGGATTTGATAGCTGCTTTCAACTACCTCAAAGGGGGTTCCAAAGAGGATGGTTCTAGACTGTTCTCAGTGGTAGCAGATGACAGAACGAGGACTAAGGGTCTCAAGTTGCAGTGGGGGAGGTTTAGATTGGATATTAGGAAAAACTTTTTCACTAGGAGGGTGGTGAAGCACTAGAATGCGTTACCTAGGGAGGTGGTGAAATCTCCTTCCTTTGAGGTTTTTAAGATCAGACTTGACAAAGCGCTGGCTGGGATGATTTAGATGGGGATTGGTCCTGCTTTGAGCAGGGGGTTGGACTAGATGACCTCCTGAGGTCCCTTCTAACCCTGATATTCTATGATTCTTCAGAGTCTGATGCCAATTCGTACAATTCGAAGTGCAGTCAGCACAGGTCGGGCAGGCGCCGAAAGGATGCGCGTGCGGCTTGGCAGCCACAGTGACAATCCCCCACGCAATGGCCCTTTTGGAATCCCTGGGCTTACCATCAGGCCCAGGGTACCCCTTCCGGAGGCTCTAGGTTTGTGACCTTGGGCCTCCGCCCTTCCCAGTCACATAGAGATAGACCTGCCCCTCAGGGAGCTGGCCATAACCAGCTCAGGACTTGCCGCTAGTTCATGAGACACCCACCCCGCTGAGCCAGTGGCGGAGCCTGGTACAGTCCAGGAGCGACCCAAGGGCCAGGGGGACCCTGTACCACCACTAGCCACCTCATCTTCCTCACCCAATGAGGCGGTATCAGGGGCGTCAGCTTCAGGGCCCCTGCCCACTGATCACAGGGTACAGCAAGACCTGCTCCATCACATTGCCCAGAACATGGGCCTGCAGGCGGAGGAAGTAGTCGAGGCAGAGGACCCTATGGTAGACATTCTTTCCACAGAAGGTCCTTCTGGGTGGCACTACTGCTAATAAAGACCATTCAAAACACTATTAAGACCCTGTTGCAGACTCTAGCCTCCATTCCGCCCACTGCCAGGGGCATAGAGAGGAAGTACTTTGTCCTTTCCAAGGGCTACAAGTACTTCTTCTTGCACCCATATCTTTGCTCCATGGTGGTCTCGGCGATAAATGAAAAGGAGTGTCAGGGGCAACAGGCACCGGCCCCAAGTCTAAGGAAGCTAAACGAATGGACCTCTTGGACAGGAAGAACCATGCCACAGGAGGCCTCCAGTTGAGGATACCCAACCACCAGGCTATCCTCAGCAGGCACAACTTTAATTCTTGGACTTCTGTATCTGAGAGTCAAGGGCAGAATTCTCCGGCATAGTTGAGGAGGGGAAGGCAGTAGCGAAGACCGCCTTACAGGCCTCTTTTGACTCGGCTGATTCAGTTGCCCATACCCTCTCCTTGGGGGTGGTGATGAGAAGAACTTTCTAGCTCCAAGTGTCCGGGTTACCTCTTGCAGGACCTTCCCTTCGAGAGCGCAGGGCTGTTCTCGGACCAGACCAACTCAAAGCTACACAGCCTGAAGTTGCTGGAGATGCACATGCCGGCTACCCAGCGCAAGCATTTCAAGCCCCAGCCGCAGCACCAGTGGCAATACCAACACCGCCAAAGCAGGACTTCTACGGCTGTAGGGGCAGAAATAACAGGCGCAAGCCTTAAAACCCACCTTCAGGGCAAGGATAGGGCCTGACCAAGCCATCATCGGGCTCCAAACAAGGCTTTTGAAGGGATGCCTGAGGACGGCGTACCCGCTGCTATTCATGAATCCTTCCCTGTGCTTCATGTATCATCTGTTCCACTTCCGCCATGCTTGGTCGCTCGGGTGCTCTGCATGACAGATGTGGGATATTCTCTCCAGTTCTGCTCCTCCCCACCCTCCCACTCCACTTCCCCGTCCCTCTTCAGGGACACTTCTCACGAGCAACTCCTTATCCAGGAGATGCAATTACTCCTTGCCATAGGGGCAGTGGAGGAGGTTCCGCAGGAGCTAAGGGGCAAGGGTTTCTACTCCCAATACTTCCTTATCCCCAAGGCAAAGGGGGGTCTCAGACCCATTCTAGACCTGCGAGGACTCAACAAGTTTGTGGTGAAGTTGAAGTTCCGCATGGTCTCCCTGAGCACGATCATACCTTCCCTGGATCCAGGGGACTGGTATGCCGCCCTCGACATGAAAGATGCGTACTTTCACATAGCCATTCGTCTAGCTCACAGATGTTTCCTGAGGTTTGTGGTCGACCACAAACACTATCAGTTCACGGTGCTCCCATTCGGTCTATCGACAGTCCCCCAAGCATTCACCAAGTGCATGTCGGTGGTTGCAGCCTTTCTCCGCAAGAGGCAGGTACAGGTGTATCCCTACCTCGATGACTGGCTGCTGCAGGGGCGCTTCAGAGAGCAGGTGGAGTCTCAAGTCTAGTCTGTCAGAGCTACCTTTGAGAGACTAGGACTCCTCCTCAATGTGAACTAATCAACGCTGTCACCGACCCAAAGAATAAAACTCATCGGGACGGTGCTGGACTCGGTACAAGTGAGAGTAGTCCTGCTGGAGTCCCAATTCCAAGCAATGACAGACATCATCCAGACTCTCAGGCGATACCCGACCACAACTGCAAGGGGATGCCTGAGTCTCCTCAGCCACATGGCAGCCTGCACCTACATGGTCAGACATGCCAGGTTGAGGTTCAGACCACTCCAGGTGTGATTCACGTCAACCTATCACCCAGGATGAGACAGCTTGTATCATAGAATCATAGAATATCAGAGTTGGAAGGGACCTCTGGAAGTAATCTAGTCCAACCCCATCCCCAGAGCAGGACCAATCCCCAACTAAATCATCCCAGCCAGGGCTTTGTCAAGCCTGACCTTAAAAGGGGATTCCACCACCTCGCTAGGTAACACATTCCAGTGTTTCACCACCCTCCTAGTGAAAAAGTTTTTCCTAATATCCAACCTAAATCTCCCCCACTGCAACTTGAGACCATTACTCCTTGTCCTGTCATCTGCTATCACTGAGAATAGTCTAGATCCATCCTCTTTGGATCCACCTTTCAGGTAGTTAAAAGCAGCTGTCAAATCCCCTCTCATTCTTCTCTTCCGTAGACTAAACAATCCCAGTTCCCTCAGCCTCTCCTCATAAGTCATGTGTTCCAGATCCCTAATCATTTTTGTTGCCCTTCGCTGGACTCTCCCCAATTTCTCCACATCCTTCTTGTAGTGTGGGGCCCAAAACTGGACACGGTACTCTAGATGAGGCCTCACCAATGTCGAATAGAGGGGAATGATCACGTCCCTCGACCTGCTGGCAATGCCCCTACTTATACACCCCAAAATGCCATTGGCCTTCTTGGCAACAATGGGCACACTGTTGACTCATATCCAGCTTCTCGTCCACTGTCACCCCTAGGTCCTTCTGTGCAGAACTGCTGCCTAGCCATTCGGTCCCTAGTCTGTAGCGGTGCATTGGATTCTTCCATCTTAAGTGCAGGACTCTGCACTTGTCCTTGTTGAACCTCATCAGATTTCTTTTGGCCCAATCCTCCAATTTGTCTAGGTCCCTCTGTATTCCTATCCCTACCTTCCAGCGTATCTACCACTCCTCCCAGTTTAGTGTCATCTGCAAACTTGCTGAGGGTGCAATCCACACCATCCTCCAGATCATTAATGAAGATATTGAACAAAACCAGCCCCAGGACCGACCCTTGGGGCACTCCGCTAGATACCGGCTGCCAACTAGACATGGAGCCATTGATCACTACCCGTTGAGCCCGACAATCTAGCCAACTTTCTACCCACCTTGTAGTGCATCCATCCAGCCCATACTTCTTTAACTTGCTGACAAGAATATTGTGGGAGACCGTGTCAAAAGCTTTGCTAAAGTCAAGGAATAACACGTTCACTGCTTTCCCTTCGTCCACAGAACCAGTTATCTCATCATAGAAGGCAGTTAGATTAGGCAGGCATGACTTGTCCTTGGTGAATCCATGCTGACTGTTCCTGATCACTTTCCTCTCCTCTAAGTGCTTCAGAATTGATTCCTTGAGGACCTGCTCCATGATTTTTCTGGGGACTGAGGTGAGGCTGACTGGCCTGTAGTTCCCAGGATCCTCCTTCTTTCCTTTTTTAAAGATTGGCACTACATTAGCCTTTTTCCAGTCTTCCGGGACTTCCCCCAATCGCCATGAGTTTTCAAAGATAATGGTCAATGGCTTTGCAATCACATCCACCAATTCCTTTAGCACTCTTGGATGCCACATCAGGAGTACAGAATGAGCTTGCAGACCACCTCAGCAGGTTGTTTTGCAGCCATGAGTGGTCCATCTGTCCAGATGTCATACATTCCATCTTCCAAGAATGGGGGTTTCCCCAGATAGATCTGTTTCCCACCAGGAGCAACAGGAAGTGACCAACATTCTGCTGGCTCCATCTCTGACACGTTCATGCTACTCTGGGGAGACCACCTCATGTATGTCTTCCCGCCAGTCCCATTCGTCTATAAGGTGCTGCTCAAGATCCACAGAGACAAAGCGGAGGCAATTCTGCTGGCCCCAGTGTGACCACGCCAACATTGGTACACCACACTTCTGGAGTTTCAGTGGACACCCTGATCGCACTGCCGCTCTACCCCGATCAGATCACACAGGTCCACAGTTGCCTCCTTCACCCAGGCCTCCAGTCCCTCTATCTCATGGCTCGGAAGCTTCATGATTAAACTCAACGGAGCTCCAATGCTCAGAATCAGTGAGGGAGGTGCTGCTTGGTAGCAAGAAACCTTTCACCAGGGCCACTTATCTAGAGAAGTGGAAAAGGTTCTCGTGCTGGTGTGAGCAGCATCACACAACTCCACTTCAGGCATCTATACCGCTCATCCTGGAGTATCTATTGCATCTAAAGCAGCAGGGATTGGCAGGATCATCCATCAGGGTACACCTTGGTGCCATCTCGACGTTCCACCCAGGAGAGTTGGGGCACTCTGTATTTTCCAACCCCATGGTAGGGTGTTTCTTGAAGGGCATGGAAAGGCTATATCCACATTTGCGACCACCTCTACCTGCTTGGGATCTCAATCTGGCCCTCTCCAGACTAATGGGGCCCCCATTCGAACCACTGGCGACATGCTACCTTCTGTATCTCTCGTGGAAGGTGGCATTCCTGGTTGCCATCACATCAGCCAGAAGGGTGTCCAAGTTAAAAGTGCTAACCTCCAACCTCCCCTACACGGTCTTCCATCAGGACAAAGTACAACTCAGGCCTCACCCAGCCTTCCTGCCCAAGGTGGTGTCTCAATTCCACATTGGCCAAGACATCTTTCTGCTAGTCTTCTATCCCAAGCCTCATGCTAGTGTGCAGGAGCAGAGCCTTCACTCCCTGGATGTCTGGTGTGCACTAACATTCTATATCAAGCCCACAAAACCTTTCAGGAAATCGAACCAACTGTTTGTGGCGGTGGCAGATCAGATGAAAGTGCTTCCGGTCTCTTCACGATGCATTTCTTCCTGTATCACGGACTGCATCCGTGCCTGCTACGAGCTGGCCAAGGTCCCAGCCACAGCTATTATGGCCCACTCAACAAGAGCACAAGCCTCGTCAGCCGCCTTCCAGGTGCCTCTCCAGGAGATCTTGAGAGCGGCAACCTGGTCTTCCATGCACACATTTACCACTCACTATGACATCACCCGACATGCCAGAGAGGATGCAGCTTTCGGCAGAGCAGTTCTCTGATCAGCGATTCCTTAACTTTGACCCCACGTCCGGGGAAGCACTTGGGAGTCACCTGATTGGAATGGATGTGAACAAGCATTCGAAGAAGAAAAAATGGTTACTCACCTTCTCGTAACTCTTGTTCTTCAAGATGTGTGGTTCATGTCCATTCCAATACCTACCCTCCTTCTCCTCCGTCGGAGTATCTGGCAAGTAGGAACTGAAGGGGGGACGGGTCGGCAGGGTCATATATTGAGCGCCATTCCAGAGGGCTCCCCAGCCGCCCTGACAGGAGCTGCTAAGGGGAAAAGTTTCCAACGATCGTGCACACGGCTCAAGCTCACCTGATTGAAATGGATGTGAGCAACACATCCTGAAGAACAACAGTTACGAGAAGGAGAGTAACTGTTTTTTCTTGTCTTACATTCATAGAGAACAAGTTTGTCATGTAAATAGGAAAGGTATATGAAAGAGTCCTACTGTAGTATCTAGCTAAGCCATAGTGTTCATTTTTATATTAACCAAAGAGGTTTTTTTAAACTGCGATTTGCTGTGCTGTGTTTTTCTTTTTTCTAATATCTTAATCTATGTTGTCCTACAAATTGCCCAAAATGGACCTGACTAAACACAATATATCTTAGCAATGTAAACTGATTTTTTCTTTATGAATACAAACATTTTTATTTACGTTTGTCAATTTCATCAATAGTGACATCACTGATCTGTGAATTTGAAAAGTATAAACTTGTAAAAATATATACACAAAAACATCATTGTTGCATATTTCAAAACCAGATTTAACTTTGTTTATAATCACCTAGGCTCAATGTATAGACTAGAAACCCTTTAATTTCCACCCACATCTGATATCTATTTCTAATATTGGCTACAGACTGTCACACATGGCTCACAGATCCAAGTACAGAGCATCTTCTAATTCTCCTACCTGTTGTGAAAAATATAAAAATATCTTTCCTTTTACCCTTTGTTCGGGTTCCTTCCACATTCTGAACTCTGGGATACAGATGTGGGGACCCGCATGAAAGACCGCCTACGCTTATTCTTACCAGCTTAGGTTAAAACTTCCCCAAGGCACAGATTCTTTTCTTGCCTTGGGTTTGCTGCCACCACCAAGTGATTTAACAAACAATCAGGGAAAGGACCACTTGGAGTCCTATTCCCCCCAAATATTCCCCCAAGCCTACAGCCCCTTTCCTGGGAAAGGCTTGAGTATATATCCTCACCAATTGGTTACAAAGGGACTACAGACCCAAACCCCCTGGGTCTTAGAACAATGGAAAAATCAGTCAGGTTCTTAAAAAGAAGGATTTTATTTAAAGAGAAAAAGGTAAAACATTCATCTCTGTAAACTTAGGCTGGTAGTTAACCTTACAGAGTAGCAGAAAATTCAAAGAGCACAGAGGAACCCCCTCTAGCCTTAGTTTCAAAGTTACAACAAAACAGGGACAAACCTCCCTCTAGCAAAGGGAAAATTCACAAGTTGAGAAAACAAAGATAAACTAATACACCTTGCCTGGCTGTTAGTTACAAGTTTGAAATAAGAGAGACTTGTTTAGAAAGATTTGGAGAACATGGATTGATGTCTGGTCCCTATTAGTCCCAAGAGCGAACGGCCACAGAAAACAAGGAACCCAAAACAAAACCTCTCCCCCCTCACCAGATTTGAAAGCATATTTTGTCCCCATTGGTCAGGTGCCAACCAGGTTACTTGAGCTTCTTAACCCCTTACAGGTAAGGAGGAATTTAGGCTACCCCTATGGTTATGACACCCTCCTTTTACAACCCTTCCCCCTCTTAACTACTCTGTGGTCAGGGGATCATAGCATATAACGTCTTATTCTTCATCTGTTGTTTCACCATGAGGGAGATCACCCAATCTACTTTATGTATGTCCTCAACTACTTTCTCCTTCAAAATTTTTTCCAAGACCTTGCATACTACAGATGTCAAACTAACAGGCCTGTAGTTACCTGGATCACTTTTTTTCCCTTTCTTAAGCAATTCTCCAGTCATGCAGTACAACCCCTGAGTTTACAGATTCATTAAAAATTCTTGCTAATGGGCTTTTCATTTCGTATGCCAGTTCCTTTAATATTCTTGGATGAGGATTATCTGGGGCCCCCGATTTAGTTGCATTAAGCTGTTAGAGTTTGGCTTCTACCTCGGATGTGGTAATATCTACCTCCATATCCTCATCCTCATTCCCATTTGTGATCCTACCATTATCCCTAATCTCCTCATTAGCCTCATTAAAGACTGAGGCAAAGTATTTGTTTAGATATTGGGCCATGCCTAAATTATCCTTAACCTCCACTCCATCCTCAGTGTTTAGCGGTCCCACTTCTTCTTTCTTTGTTTTCTTATTATTTATATGGCTATTGAACCTTTTACTGTTGGTTTTAATTCCCTTCGCAAGGTCCAACTCTACATGGCTTTTGGCCTTTCTCACTTTATCCGTACATGTTCTGCCTTCAATAACTTCCTAAATGTTAGCATGGTTAAACACTGGAATAAATAAATTGCCCAAGGAGGTTGTGGAATCTCCGTCACTGGAGATTTTTAAGAGCAGGTTACACAAACACCTGTCAGGGGTGGTCTAGATAATACTTAGTCCTGCCTTGTATGCAGGGGACGGGACTAGATGACCTCTCAAGGTCCCTTCCAGTCCTACGATTCTATGAATGTCTTTGATCAGGCAATCATTGTATGTCTATGCATGCCTCATTAAACTGAGAGTAACAAGTCACTTTATATCAGCACAAATAGCTCTGCAGAGTAGGAGGATCTATTCAATTCTGATGATTGGCTTGATGCCTTTTGTCCATGATCACATCAATGTCAGCAAGTGGATGACAAATTTGTATATGAATGAGTAGAGGCAACTGAGCACTGGAACTTTAGATCAAGGGGATCCATTGTAAAACCATCCATGACCCTCAGGGAAGGCTGTCGTTGATTCATGACTGAATATTTGTCTGCCTAGAAGCCCATTAGAGCATATTGTGCCTCATAGCTCTTATTTAAAGAGAAGCCTATTAGCTCCATCCGTAATTCTTTCTTACAAGGTGTCATAACCATAGGGGTAGCCTAAATTCCTCCTTACCTGTAAGGGGTTAAGAAGCTCAAGTAACCTGGTTGGCACCTGACCAATGGGGACAAAAGATGCTTTCAAATCTGGTGAGGGGGGAGAGGTTTTGTTTTGGGTTCCTTGTTTTCTGTGGCCGTTCGCTCTTGGGACTAATAGGGACCAGACATCAATCCATGTTCTCCAAATCTTTCTAAACAAGTCTCTCTTATTTCAAACTTGTAACTAACAGCCAGGCAAGGTGTATTAGTTTATCTTTGTTTTCTCAACTTGTGAATTTTCCCTTTGCTAGAGGGAGGTTTATCCCTGTTTTGTTGTAACTTTGAAACTAAGGCTAGAGGGGGTTCCTCTGTGCTCTTTGAATTTTCTGCTACTCTGTAAGGTTAACTACCAGCCTAAGTTTACCTTTTTCTCTTTAAATAAAATCCTTCTTTTTAAGAACCTGACTGATTTTTCCATTGTTCTAAGACCCAGGGGGTTTGGGTCTGTAGTCCCTTTGTAACCAATTGGTGAGGATATATACTCAAGCCTTTCCCAGGAAAGGGGCTGTAGGCTTGGGGGAATATTTGGGGGGAATAGGACTCCAAGTGGTCCTTTCCCTGATTGTTTGTTAAATCACTTGGTGGTGGCAGCAAACCCAAGGCAAGAAAGGAATCTGTGCCTTGGGGAAGTTTTAACCTAAGCTGGTAAGAATAAGCGTAGGCGGTCTTTCATGCTGGTCCCCACATCTGTACCCCAGAGTTCAAAGTGGGGAAGGAACCCTGACACAAGGTTATAAAAAATGAGCCAAGCTGTGATAAGGGAGGGGTGTATGTATTGGAGGTGGGAAGAGGATAGATGTAGTGCTGCAAGAATGCAGAATGGGAAGCACACAGTTGCTTTTGTCAGAAGACATGCTGAAAATAATCATCTAAATCCATCTCCAGATTTTTTTTGTTTTTACATTTTAATTTATTTGATTATTTAGGTTTTTATTATGCATGAGCGGAAGTGAAGGAATTGCCTGTGGGGAGGTTATCACCTCTATTTAACATAAGCAGGTCTTGTAGACATTTTGTAATTAAATTACACTAGGAATACCCTGACCCTGCACCATTGATTTTTTCCTGCAGAAGAAAACTGACCCGCAACAAGGCTCTGAAATCTACTACTTCTCAGCAAAGGGGACAACCACGTCAATTCATATAGATATAGAAAGTAGTCCATATTAAAGAAATTATCTAATACTAAGTCAGAGATCCAGTAACCTGCCCAAGGCCCAGTCCCAGGCTTTATCTGTTAGTGCACTGTAGCTGTGCTGAAGTGCTGAGCGCAGGCACCTCATATGCCAGACACAGGCATTGAAGTCCAGGCCCTCAGATGCACCAGACTAACACAGTGAAGCCCAGGGCCCTAGCACAAACGCCACTAGGAACCGTGAGAGACCCTGACACAAGTGATGGAAAGAGTTTGCACTTGAATGGTGGATGTCTTGCAAATGTCACTGGGTTACAGCCATAGCAGCGTGGCAGGGAAGGGGGAAAGCGTGGAAGCTCACCAACCAGCTTGTGAAGCAGGCTGAACACCACCGCTTCTGCCTTGTGGGCTTTGGGAAATGCAGCTGCTCGGAGGAGCCACAGCTGCACGGGAAGAGACCAGCTCAAAGAGTGCTCAGTATGTGGGGGCTACCAAGCCCAGAGGGGATGGGAGAAGGAAGGAGCTTGGTCACACAGAGGAGCCATAGCTAAGTTCTTCTTGTCAGCAGCAGCCACCAATGGGGGAGGAGGGAAAATAAGATTATTTTCCTCCCCAGATTAAGTGGGGGTACCAGAGGTTTGCACCAAGGCCTGAAATTCAGAACAGCAGTGGCATACAACAGGAGCAGCAGTGGAGGACAGATCAAGAAGAGGCCTGTTTCTGTCAGCGCTTGAAAAAAGTGCTGGGAAAGAACTGATATCAGCCTGCTTCACAAAGATTTATTGACCTGCTGCCACTGTGGCCTGCCCACCAGTGTGGACTCCATTCTTCTAGTCCTCACACCATAACTCATATATTTCACTTCTTAAGTTATCGCAGTCTTGTCTAAGAATGGGAGCGATTTGGATACCTTTATTTTTATTGTGTAGAAGTTACAAAATACCATTAAGAAACCTGAAACCAAATTATCAATAACACATGCAGTTATCACAAAATGGTTCTGCTTGTAATTGTTCTTGAAAAATGCTGAGACACACAGAAAATGTTGCTAAATTAGGCATTAAATCTTAAATATCTGCAATGCAGAAATTGATACTGAACTAAGGGAATTTGAAGGAACTGGTTTCTCCTTTACTTCAGCTAAAATTTCTTACAAATTAAGGTCATTAATGGAGTTTTAAAACAGCTACTGTTTCATGAGAGAGGCAACTAAACACTCTTGTAGAATGGATTATTTTTAAGCAAACCACAAGATTATTAGCAAGAATTTTGTTGGTCTACATAATCAAGTCTTAGCTACACTATAAATCTCAGCAGTGTTGTACCTGGGTCTCAAGACAACTGTGTTTTAACATGGTTATATGAATGGGGTCTCTGGCTAGATGCATGAGTAGCATGGCAATTCTGCTGTTTAATTTCTTTCAAAACTTAGTTCCATGATTTAAAAATGAAAACTGGAAAACGTTGCAAATTGAAAGTTCTGTCTCAACAGCAGCATCCCATTTGTCTTTCAGCATCCCAGAATAATGCAATCTATTCCTGGTTCCTTTTCTTCCTCTTACTCTCCCCTAGCTTCATTAAACCCTCTTAATTACTACTTCCTTTTGAAATGTTACTAAAAAGTCTGTTCAGATGAATGGTTTGTTGCTGGAGTGGCATTTTTGTTTTAGAGAAAACATTTAGTAAAGCAAATTTCTGATGTCTCTTTGAACCCAGTTTGCTGTAACACTGACATTTCTTTTACGTTGTTTTGCACGCTTCATATTTCCTCTTGGTTTATTATTTACCAAAATACTAATTTGTATTTTAGAAAAAGTTTGACTATGTCGGCTTAATCAATTTGATTATCAACTTGAGTTTGTGCATAAAAACTCAGTAGTATATTTTCCTTTTAGATTTCTTGGAATAAATTGTCTCTTACAATATAACATATGGAACACAATATGAGACTTTCCAAGACTTACATAGCAAGAACAATTAATATTGAGCATTGTTCTATATTACAACAGGGCACTGGCTGTCACAGTTGGACATGCTATTGCAAATTATATACCTTTTTCATAAAGAAATAGATGTTAGACCAGTCAGGTGATGGCACTAATAGAAACTTCCAGGGTGCTTTTTAATGTGTGTTAAGTGCTGAAGGAGACAGTAGATGTGATCACAAGATGGAGATACACTGTAGACTTTATTACTTGCCTGTCAAGAAGAGATATGACAATTGAATTTCAATTAAAAGTAAAAGCCCAAATCAAAGATTCAGTATTAATTTTTAAAATGCATATGCTGAAGACTCACAAGAAATAATGTGTGAATTGTGAAGCTCATTAAAATGCCTTCCTTTTAGGTGAGAAGTCCCTTTATAGGAATGGCATCTTAATTGGCAAGTATTGCTGTCTGTGATACCAGGGTGATCCTTGTCATCTTTTATTGGTTAAATCAAGTTTTTGTGTTTAATTCACAACTTTATACCGTCTTACTCTCAGTTGCTGTTGTACATCTTGTCAGTTCCAGCAGTGATATGGTTCTGCAATACTCTTAAATTTCCAGTTATTGCTGATAAAGTTTATGTGGATGAAGTTTAAAATAAATGGAAATGGTAAGTAACAAAATGGACACTAATCAAATGAGTCTCAGGAGAGTGGGGTAAGGTGTGTGTATATTGTGAATATCAGGATACGTTTTTGATGATAGTTAAGATGAGAATGGTTGATGTGTTATATAGGAAGGGAATATTTTATTTCTCTGGTGGGAAGGGGAGAGTATTGCAATTAGTGGAAGTCCAATTATGAAGCAGTACTCCTTGGGAGAAAGGAAGCTTATCCAGTTATGGAAAATGAAACAATTCAGTAATTTTATTTCAAGGGGCCAGGCCTATTATCTATGGTGACTTACCCCCTAAGCATTTTTGTGGTAGATCAGCTAATTAATTTCTCTTTATAAGGAGAATAGTTTAAAGGAAAAACACCCATAGAGTTTGATTCCTTAAATAAAACTGAGTTTACTTAGTTAGAACATCAATTTAAATTAAATTTATTATTTTGTAGTAGTCACAAAGGACTTGAAGGCATGCATGTATAATGTAATTACTTGCATTTTTTTGCATGTTTTTCAGAGCCATTTTTGAGGATGTGCTTCCTCTTCAGAAATGAGTGAAAGGGAAAGCCTGGAGAAAACATAATGGGAACCAAAATACTGGGTGGAAGGGAAATGTAAATCTTCAGCAGTCACCTGCTAAATGGCTATTTTAGGGCAGCAGCTTTTAGCATATTCATGATGTTGCCAAACTGTTCAGATTTCTCACACTTCTACCAATCTCTCATACATTTAATTTGGGCACAGGAGAGGTTGAGATTGTGGTATTGAACATTAAACCATTGATGGTTTCTTGTGGCTTTTCCTTTTTGTCACCATTCCTAAGGAGGGAGCCACATTTTTAAGATACTGTTATGCAAAATATTTTTAGAGAGGGAAAGATTTCCAGAGGAATGGAGGTCTACATGTTCAACATCTCTTCCTACACTTATTGAAAGCATTGCACTACTCTGAAAAACAACTATAGAAATGGCATCACAGGGTTTAATATTTGTGTCTTGGTGATTTTCACATCAAATGTACGCAGTTTACAAGTAAAAATATATTTTTATCTGCAAACGCAACTTAGGATATAAGAATGAGGTTTTTTCCTCCTTGTTCATCAACTGTAATAAAGTTTCTGAATGCCAAATTTATACCCTCAGTGATAGCTGGGCAACCTTGTCTTCTGTGAGTTCGTACAAGTATAATTGATTGGAACTTAGTAAATGTTTTCTATCGATGCACAAGAAGGAACAGAACTGAGTTCATGCTTTCTTCGTTGTGTTCACTCTGTGGTACTAACAGGTTTCTAAGTAGTAAGGAACTAGCTTTCTAAATACGTAGTGGGAGTAGATCAGCGGAGTAAGATCTCATTTTTGCGTAGTCACTTTTGGCATAGAACTGTACTGGAAGGGATATGAAAGTTTTTCAGGCTGGGAAAATCATCATTCTACATGCTCTCTAATTTCTACAGCACAATTATATCTTAGGATTTTAATATCAAATTAATTCTAATTATTCTAAAAGAATATCTTGATGAATTGGATATTATTTAGTGAGTCAGTATACCATCATGCGAGAGCCTTCAGGCTGCCTGTATATATAAAAAAGCAAAAAGGGTAGACAGAAGCCTAATTTTAAAAAAATCATTTGTCAGCCCTCTAATGAAAATATTCCTAGTAAGATAGTTTGTAGTATGAGTTCAGTCAAGTTCCATTTTTTGTACTATTAAATGTTTTGTTTTCTCCAGAGTGTGTAAGAGGCAGTCTGAGAAGTTTAAAAAAGGAAAAAATATCAGTTTTGTCCTTTTCTTTTTGACAAATTATTTTTTCCATGACTTGTCAATGCAGCTGTAATTAATATGACTACATTCCTGTTGTGGATAGCTTTGCTTGTTTACAGGCTGTCATGGAGTGTGGAAGAGTCAGGGCCCTGCATCCCCCACTTCCTACAATTCACCATGACTCTCAGCCAGCCAGTAAAAGAGAAGGTTTATTAGGAACACAGTCCAAAACAGAGCTTGTAGGTACAGAAAACAGGACCCCTCAGTGAGGTCCATCTTAGGGGATAGAGAGCCCAGACCCTGATTCTGGGCCTCCCTCCATTTCCCCAGCCAGCTCCAAACTGAAAAGCCCTCCAGCCCCTCCTCTGGCCTTTGTCTCTTTTCTGGGCAAGGAGACCACCTGATCTCTTTGTTCTCCAACACCTTCAGATGGCACCTTGCAGGGAAGGGGCCCAGGCCATCAGTTGCCAGGAGACAGGGTGTCAGCCATTCTCTGTGCAGACACCATCACTAGGGCTCTGCATCATGTAGGGCTCTGCAACAATTACACACCTTTATCCCACCACCTAGATACTTAAGAAATGCATAGGGGAAACTGAGGCACCCAAACAGTATTCAGAGAAAACATTAAGAACATTCCCACTTCGTCACACAGGCATTCTGAACAATAACAAAGCTATGAATACAAGGTTTATGTTTTGCTTCCCCTTTTGGCTAGCTCTGTTATAGTACAGCATGAACTATCACATGTACTTCATAGACTGAAGCTTACTAAAAAAATAAAAACTCAGCAATCCTAGAGAAAAAGACATTGAGAATGTGTGAGGACTTGTGCACCAGATTCTAACAGTTTTGGTGTCAGGGAAAATTAGGGCCTAAATTATGGTACTTGAAATTGTTCCTTTAATTTGTGCCTTTGGGCAGTGATTCCTAAATTTAATCAAAAATTCAAGAACATGTATGGCTCTTAATTATTAAGATCTCCATAATCAGAGGTGATGAAAATGACACTTCAATAGTAAAGGTGTTTTAACAGAAGAGGAGTGACCCAATGAACACTTGTAGAGGTTAACGTTTGCAATAAAAAAAAGTAACTGCTGTATTTGCTAAATTAAAACTTGAATCATCCAGACTTTGTAAATGTTGTTGTTCTCTCTTGGTGACTTCTGTTTTTGCTAGTTATTAGCAGTTGCTGATTTTTTGGTGTGGGAGGGAGGGTATCAGTATTATAGATTCTTTACACTCTGCTATCCATATGCATTGAGAAACATATTTTTCCAAAATATTGCAAACACTTGGCATTTCTATCTTTTTTTAAATTTGAAATTGATTCTTTATTCAGAATATATCCTCCATTGATTTCTTCTGGGGAAAAACACTTTAAATACTGGACACTTTACGGTCCTCATCTCCAATATGTTCATGCCTGAATTCCAATTGCTTTCATTGTACTAAAGTAACTGAGAGAATAGAATAGAATTTGTTCTAGAGAATTTTTCAAGAGACCAACCAAAATCTAAAGTTATTAACTCCTTATTTGGGAAGTATGGAACTAGGCTTTGAGGAGATAAAATTTGTTAGCTTAACTGCTTCATTTTTAGATGCTGCTTAAACTAATCCATGAATTTAAGTATTTAATAGTAAATTTCAACAGATTTAAAGATGTTGTTAATAGTAGATTAACTGATATCCTTTGGGTTGAACTCTCCAGACTGCAAACTTAATAATGCTGGAAATCTAAAACAATTAGTACATGAGCTCTTGTGCTGTTGAACATTCAGTTTGGATTAGAGACTCTTCAGATTGCCTTGTTTTTTTTACCAGTTTTGTTTGTTTACTTGCTTGAATTTGTAAAATATAGAACTTGTTGTAGGAAAGTATAGAAGCCTGAAAAGGCAAATGTTGTGGTACAGCACCATTGTCATATGACAGCGTGCTGCTACTCAGAGCCATGCAAAAGGTTAGACTTGAATTACAGAACTACTCCAAATCTTGAGCTGTATTTGCATGTATGAAAGTGCAGTGGGGTGAGATTGAAAACATCTTTTAAAAAGTGGTTACATAAAGATGGGTGCATAACTATACAAAGTTGCCATGTAATATTGTAACTCTTGTCCTTTGTATACGTACATACCCACACATCCTCGTTGCTTGTCATCATTCGTTATATTCTGCCTAAATCTAATGCACGATCCTGTAAGATTCTGGGTGCAGTCCTGCAATTCCTATTGACTTTGAGAGAAGAAGTCTTGTTGGATTAAAGATATCTAAATGAAAGAAGTAGGTGGGTTTCCCAGCTGTTTGTGGGGTGCAGAGTAACTTTGAACAGACTCACTCAGGGCCAGGTTCCCTGGGAGGCCTCAATTTTCAATGAGCTAAAAGCAAAATTACAGGGATTGGTTTACTTCCAGATGGAAGGCAGACCTCTGCACAGTTCATTTTCTGAGCATCTTTGTGAGCCAAATCCTGCATGATATATACAGTTCTAGTTTGCACAACTATAACAGGAAGAAAAATAATCCTCCCAGTGCATGACTACTATAGAGATGTCTCTTGTTCCCAGGGCAGCATGTAAGAGGTTACAAAACAGTATTTCAGTAAAGATGACAAAAGGGCTTCTGAAGCACAGGACATCGAGTCAGTTATTTTAGTGCATGCAGTTTCTTTTTTTTTTTTTTAAGGCAAAACAATACTGAGTTTAGGAAATCTGTATCCAGAGAACAATTTTAATAAAAGTATCTTTAAAATATTGCAGACCTTTTGACTTTTGCCGAGTTTTTATACCAACATACACAGACTGTGTTACAAGAACATTAAGGTTGCAAAGTGAAGCTCTCGAAATTTAGGAAATATCAGAATTAAGGTTGCCCGTGCAACCTTAATTTGGCCCACTTGTGCATATGCCTTGATATAGTTTTTAATTAAATGACAACATACTATTTTTTTTCCAGAGAGCCCCTGCCTCATTCAGTGCACAGAATGGATGAGGCTCATTTAATGAGTAGCAATTTAGTATTTTGTTTTCCCCTCATGTTCAATGTGTGGCCCCAGACCTCATTTACTGCACATTATTGAAATCCTTCTCTGAAGACAGAATTATTTATTTTTTCATGGGCTTTCTTATGGAGCTCATCATTATAGTATCTGAGTGCTTCACAAACATTAATTTATTTTCACAACACACCTGTGAGATTAGGTGGTATTATTATCATTTTATAGATGGGGGACCGAGGCATAGAGAGATTATGTTCAAAAGTATCCACTAATTTTTGAGACACCAGGCACCTAATTTTTCAAAGTACACAACTTCTTCTGACATCAGTGGCAGCTGTGAACGCTCAGCACTTCTGCAGCTCAGTGTCCATGGCACACAGAAAGTGGGGAACACAATTAGAAACCTCCTCTGAAAAGTTTGGTTTAAGCAACTGATCTCGCATTACATAGGAACTCTGTGGCAGAGGCAAGGATAGAATCCAGTTCCATAGGGCATTTTTAAATTTCCTTAACCCGAAGACCATCCGTATTATTCACTACTCACCTTCCAACTTCTACAACAAATGAAGCAGGAGTCCTATAGATAAGACACCTTCACTACACA
This sequence comes from Eretmochelys imbricata, assembly GCF_965152235.1. NCBI lineage: Eukaryota > Metazoa > Chordata > Testudines > Cheloniidae > Eretmochelys > Eretmochelys imbricata. The sequence continues at coordinate 42,054,367 of NC_135581.1, read as the reverse complement.
ATCTTGATTCAATCTCAGAGCATGTCCCCCCATGCATTGAATGAGGCAGCGGTCCAATGCAAGGAAAAGTATATGACACATAATTGACGACTACCATAATACAGATGCATAGGGGGCTGAATTAAGGTTTCATAGGCAATCTTAATTCTGGCATTTCCTAAAGTTTGAAGTCTTGATTGTGCAATGTTAATAGTGTTCTTTTAACATAGTCTTTTGTGTGTAATTTCTTCGTTTTTAAACAAAAAATAAACCGAATAAACAGAAATTGAATCATGTGCATATTGACACCAACATGGGTCATCAGCCGAATAGGAAGCTTTACATCCCCTGCACTGTCTGCTGCCTCTTTAGCTAACAGAGTAAATGATAGCAGTTGTAGGTTGTGCTCATTTACATGGACTGCTACTAGATGGGGATGGGACCCTTTTCCAGTAGGTATCACAGCTACTTGTGAACAGCCTAATGGTGAGACTTGGGAATTGTGGATTCTGTGCCAGGCTCTGGAAGTGGGGTATGCTATAGTGGACACAGATTCATCTGTGCATTCCCTCTAAGTGTCCAGTCCTAGTCTCACCCCTCCAGACTTGCAGTCCCAGTACACCATTCCCTACTCATCATCGAGTCTGTGTGTCTCCCGCACCCTGACTTCCAGTTGCCTCACCGTGCCCATTTTTCCTATCCATACTCTGTCCCATTCTTCCTTCGTGGGCTCCCTCAAATCTCAGTCCCCCCCTGTTATTGTGCTAGTCTTTTTTCCTATCCTGTCCCAATTCTCTCACCACATTCCATAAGATCTCTCCCCCCCGCCCTTCTTCTCCCTGCCCCACTGATTCTCTGTCCCTGTATCCTTGCCCAGCCAGTTGCAACCCTCTACCCTCTCTACCCTTCTGGTCCCAGTCTCTTACCTGCACCCTAAGTGCCAGTCCCAGTTTCCCTCTCCCTTTTCCTGTCAGCTTCCAGCCTCTTTCTGCTTCCCAACCCTCAGACTTCCTGTCCCAATTTACTATTTCTTTCCCCTGCTCCTCCTTGTGTCCAGCTCTTGTCCCCTCTACATTTGAATCAGGTAGCTTCCTTCTCACACTGCCTACTCCTGGCCTGGAGGTCAAGAGCACAGGAAAGACAGGCTTTTTGCTCTCAGTTCAGATTCCTTGACCCTGTACAGCCCACAGCAGCCCAGAGCTGCATTGCAGGGAAAGTTCTGCTCGGCCCCTGCTGAAGCGGGTCCAGTGCAGTAGGAATTTTCAGGGGATTCAGCTCTTAAAGTCTAAGAAGTCTCTACTGAACATGTATGAACTACAGTTTTTCAAAGTCTTTATAACTTGACCAAGCATGGGTGAATTTTACAAAGGTCAACTCCTTGCCAAATTTCAAGTCCCTTCTTGAAAGCATTGAGGTGTTAGAGGTTTTGAAGAAAAGGTTACCAGATTTTTTTAACATAGGCAAGATCAGGTATTTTCCCCTAGTCTTATTCTCAGGAATGGCTGATCTGTATTGGCTGAAATTTTCCAAACACATTCAGTCTGAGGCAACACCCAGTGTGTAAAACTTCAGCTGAAATAGTTAAAGTGTGGCAAAGTTCTAAGCAACTGAAGAAGAGGTTCTTATAATGGGAAGTTTCTGGCAACCACAATAGTAATAGATGGCACTACCTGCGCCTACTATTTCTGAAAGTCTGGTTTATAGTCTGGTGGAACGATTGGTCTTTAATGGCAATAGATTGATAGGTTGTCATAGCAGTTGCTCCACCAGTGATGCAGGGACCTCTCTGCAATTATAAATGTTTTAATATGCATAATAATCATCTGTGGGAAAAGAGCTGTTATTTTATTAAATGAATAATCTGTGAGAGCATTAACATTTTACTTTGGACTGTAAGTTATTGTTAAATATCAAATGAAGTGTATATTAGCACACACCAGCCAGCCTGACTGTCCCTTCAAACCCTTTATTTTTTACTCTTCAAGAAAACAATCACCATATCCAAAATAATATCCATAAATGCCAAGAGTAAAGTTCGCTATTTTCAATGTTGTTGAAGGAGTGCTGCAAATCCTTTCACTAAATAATCTGAATACAAATAGATGCGGCATTCTAGATTTTTAAACTGTGGTGTTTAGCAGGGAGGAAAAAATCTAAGCAAAATAATCTCCCAAGAGCAGAATCTACCTAGAGCCACCAGTCTGGCTTCCCTTGCAGCTCTGTGTTTATTAGAGGTGGCAAGTCAGTAAATTAAAACAGAAACTCTGGAGATTTATGATATAAAGTAGTTTTGTGCTACGAATTTGGAACAAGGGCCCAAAGGCAACAGGCCTCCATCTTGTACAGGGTGCTGTGTCTGATGCCTCCTCACCATTTGTTCTTCATTTAGAAAATTAGGGATCTGGAATCCAATAAAAATTTCATTGGTTTTGGCACTGCTGTAAGAGAGTTAAATTTTGATGAGAGTTCTTGTTGTTCAGATGTTTCCCTGGTACGTAGGGTGGATTCAGGGTCAAATAAGCTTTTATTTGTCCTGGAAGAGCTGGAGTAGGAGGACTTGTTAAAACTTAAATATTAAAACAAGAGGGAACACAGTGAACATAAGAATTTCACCTTATCAATACCTTAATTATTTATAAGCTATCTGTTTCTAAAACAAATATAGAAGCATCCAAGAAGTACTTTAGGAGATTAACTTTGTACTTTGATTGTCGTATAATTAATGAATATTTAGTTAAGTAGTACCCATTTATGTTCACATTATATATATATTTTAATGTTTAATATTATGATTACGTTGGTAATCATTAATGTATAAAATAAACTCCAGAAGTCAAAAGTGACTTGTAGAGGGGAAATATAAAAGCTTGGCTTGTGCAGTTTTTGGTTCTTTATGATCTATAAAGTAATCCTGTTTTTTCTAATATTCACACCCTCCACCCCCCACTCCCTACACACTCTCTCTTTCTCCCCTCCCCCCCTTTTCCTTTGGTGACTGGAGAGCTAGTGAAATTATGACATCACAAGAGACTCAAACCTAAACATCCAAGAGGGGAAAAGGACTTTTAGGCCTGCTCTAAACACAGATTTTATACCAATTTTATCTGTTTCAGTTAGTGGTGTGATTTTATACCAAAACAGTACAACCCATGAATTTACAGAATAAGATACCGATATAAGCAGCTTTACACTAGTATAAATGTGCTCACAGTTGGAGGGTTATACTCCTTTAACTATATTGGTTTCTGAACTGTGTGTAGATAAGCTCTTAGTTGGTTTAAAACTGTTTAGCTTTTGTTTGTTATGCTTAATACAGTACCTGCCTAACACCACTGACTAATCTACATTTTTAATTAGTGAAATCTCGGTTAAAGATTCAGCAGCACTGTCCCGTTAATTAAGGTTTGAAATCTCACAATGCACATCCTCCAAAACATGCCAAGAGGGCCTCTAGTGAAATCAGGGAAGATCAGAATTGACATTCCTGATACTTAAAATCTCTAATAATAGACAACCTGAAAGGTATTAATAACCCATTATCAAGCAAAGAAGGACAAATTAGTATTTTGAATATTTTTCACAAGTCACCTTTAAAAGTTGGACTAAAATGCCAAGTTGTCCACATAGCATGTAAATGATAATACTTAGCAATTACATAGCGCTTTCCATCAGTAGAGCACAAAATGATTTACAAATAGAGGTGGTGGCCTCATTTTATGGATATGGAAACTGAGGCGCAAAGAGGTTAAGTGACGTGATTAAAGTCACAGAGCTGGGAATTTGACAACAGGAAAGGTTTCATCCTAACATGCAACTTGGCTTAGAGAAGTCTTAACTTTTGGACTTTCTGATTTGATTATGCTTCCTTAACGCTGAATTAATGCTAGCTTTTGTTTTAAAGAAAAGAGGAAAAATCCAGACTTGCTCAGTTTACAAATTCTGTACACTTTGGCAGTAGAGCTAATAAACTCCTTGCTCTAAGGACCATTCTCAAGCTACAATTACGGTATTGTAAGGTCCTCAGGCCAGAGCCAAACAGATTGCAGGTCTTACAAGCTCTTCCACTCTACTATAAAAGGGAATAGATCCCATCTAATTAGAGACTGGTCTTGGCGTTTCAGACATTATCCAATCTATTTTACTTTTACATGGTATTTCTCTGATGGACAAGGATGTTTCCAATATCCACCATTATTTGATCTATGGATAGTTTTATTAATAATCACTTTTTTCTGTGCTGCTTCAGAGACATTTCTCTTGTGAATGGCCCATGGATAGTGTTTTGTACTTTGCAGTTTCTGGGAAAGTTTTTTCACTTGGAGCATGAGCAAGATGCCTTTGTTTTTCTAACTAATTTCATTCCAACCAGGGTTCTTCCCTCTCACTTTGAAAGTATTTCTCTTTATACTAAATGCTTTGGCATTTGTGTGGAGGAAGCTATCAGCCTCTAGACAACCTGTGTCAGTGCTCAAAATTCTGCTATCTCATTGGTCATTTGTGCCTTTACAACTGCAATAGGTGCAAAATCCCATCTGAGAGATACTGTTTTGCAGGTAATAAAAATTGTCAGTCCCTATATGCTTTACATGGAAGGAGGGCTATAGAAGAATCCCAGTGACCTGTTGACATAGTAAACCATTCCCAGAGTTCAGAATTACACATCTAAATGTGTATGTATATTTAATTTTCCCAGTATCTAAAACTGTTGATCATTTGCTTGTTAAAAACAGACATGAAATTTTTATTCTCTGAGATAAGAATAAAGGTACATTATGTTGCTACCGCAAGAGCTTTCATCCTATTAGGACAGTTGCAGTTCATATATTGGAAATTGGGGCTTTTGTATATTAAAAAATGTTGTGCATATACTAGTTTACAATTTTATAATCTTTCTTGGTACACTGCCTTTTTTATGCATTTGACAGTTTTCAATTCTGTGGATATTTCTCTAAGTAGATTCCATTTTGTCAGCTTTTGTTTGCTATGCAAATTTTCCAGTTACATATTAAATGTGTTTTTCAAAAGATGACAGCCCTACTCAGAGGCTTGGAAGACTTTTGACTTTCTTTAGCAATAGCTTTTTGGGGGAGTTTCTTTTAATCTATTTCATAAACAAGCCTCTCCCTCCCTCCACCATTGCCATTAGGGAAGAGAGCATTTTCACTACACAAGCCCCTATAATGAAGTAATTTCCTGTTGCTGCTGTTCACTTTAAGAAAACCAGTTACTCTATGTGGATATACCTTATATTTAAATACCAAACATCAATTTGTATACATTATCTGTCTTTTTTGGAGGGAAGATGTTGTCAGGTATGCCATTTTAGAGCAGAGATTAATTTTGTGTCTTATTCTGTTACGGACTTTCTGCTTTGAAAAGTATTCATTAAAAAAAGTCCACAAACCAATCAAGCTAAAATAAGTGGCTTTTGCTTACATTTTAAGTTACCTTGAGACAGATATTACATTGTTTGACTTGTACTTGAGCTAAATGATAACTGAGACTTCCTGGGGATTAGCACGCTCCTTTTAATTTTTTAAAATTATAATTTAATCAAAATTGTCATTAATTTCATTTTTAGTCCTTTGACCCAGTACCTGATTGATGTAGAGGGGTTTGTAAAATTTTTGTTACTGTCCGTACTGTATATGCCATTGCCAAATAGCTAACAGGAATCAGTTACGGTCATCTTACTGACCAAAGAAATTGCTTTTAAATTTAAATGAAATACACACCATTTAGAATACAGTACTCTCTACTGTGAGAGTAAAGTCAACTTGGCATAGCCAAGCTATCGCAAGCAATAAAATGGTGACCTATGCTGTAAATCAGATTGGAACAATCCATCAACACATTTTCTAGTTTGGTAAATGTATGGAAAGACCCAAGTGTTTTTAATCTTGGCAAGTACAGAAAGATATAGTTAGAATGATATTTGCAGAATCATGAGCCATGTTTGCTACAAAGTGAACAGATTAAAAGAAAAGCAAACACATTGCAGCAATAGTAGCGAGGGTGTGAAAATAGATGAAAGATGTGACTGAGTGGATTAGCTGGCGTGATCGCCATACTTTAGAACTGTTTCCTTACTTTCTTTATAAACAACATTTTGGGGTGGAATAAAGTTTCATTTTTAAGGGTGGTTCTGATTAGGGCTATCAATCGCAGTTAACTCATGTGATTACCTCAAAAATATTAATCATATTTAAAAAAATTAATTGTGATTAAACAGTTTTAATGACACTTTGAATAATAGAATCAAATTGCAATTTATTAAATATTTTGGATGCTTTTCTACATTTTCAAATATAGTGATTTCAATTACAGCACAATATAAAATGTACAGTGCTCACTTTATATTTTTATTACAAATATTTGCACTGTGAAAATGATAAAAGAAACAGTATTTTTCAATTCATCTCATACAAGTACTGCAGTGCAGTTGCTTTATCAGGAAAGTGCAACTTACAAACGTAGATTTTTTTTTTTGTTACGTAACTGCACTCAAAAACAAAACAATGTAAAACTTTAGCGCCTACAAGTCCATTCAGTCCTACTTCTTGTTCAGCCAATTGCTAAGACAAACAAGTCTGTTTACATTTACAGGAGTTAATGCTGCCCGCTTCTTATTTACAATGTCACAGGAAAGTGAAAACAGGCATCTCATGGCACTTTTGTAGCTGACGTTACGAAGTATTTACGTGCCAAATATGCTAAACATTCATATGCCCTTTCATGCTTCGGCCTCCATTCCAGAGGAATGATTCTGTGCTGATGACACTCATTAAATTTGTCACTGAACTCCTTGGGGGAGAATTGTTATGTCTCCTGCTCTGTCTTTTACCTGCATTCTGCCATATATTTCATGTTATAGCGGTCTCTGATGATGACCTAGCATATGTTGTTCGTTTTAAGAACACTTTCACTGCAGATTTGACAAAATGCAAAGAATGTACCATTATGAGATTTCTAAAGATGGCTACAGTACTTGACCCAAGGTTGAAGAATTTGAAGTGCTGTTCTAAATCTGAGAGGGATGAGGTGTGGAACATTCTTTCAGTAGTCTTAAAAGAGCAACACTCCAATGCGGAAACTACAGAACCCAAATCATCAAAAAAGAAAATCAGCTTTCTGCTTGTGGTATCTGACTCAGATGATGAAAATGAACATCCGTCGGTCCACACTGCTTTGCATCGTTATCGAGCAGAACCCAGCATGGACCCATGTCCTCTGGAATGGTCAAAGCATGAAGGGATATATGAATCTTTAGTGCATCTGGCACGTAATTACTTTGCAACGCTGGCTACAACAGTGCCATGCTATCATCTGTTCTCACTTTCAGTGGCATTGTAAACAAGAACTGGGCAGCATTATCTCCCACAAATGTAAACAAACTTGCTTGTTTAAGCAACTGTCTGAACAAAAAGAAAAGGAGTACTTGTGGCACCTTAGAGACTAACCAATTTATTTGAGCATAAGCTTTCGTGAGCTACAGCTCACTTCATCAGATGCATGTGTAAATAAATTGGTTAGTCTCTAAGGTGCCACAAGTACTCCTTTTCTTTTTGTGAATACAGACTAACACGGCTGTTACTCTGAAACCTGTCTGAACAAAAGTAGGACTGAGTGGACTTTTGTAGGCTCTAAAGTTTTACATAATTCTACATTTGAAAGTTCAACTTTCATGATAGAGATTGCACTACAGTACTTGTATTAGGTGAACTGAAATACTATTTTGTTTCCTTTTTACAATGAAAATATTTGTAATAAAAATAAATATAAAGTAAGCACTGTACACTTCGTATTCTGTGTTGTAATTAAAATCAATATATTTGAAAATGTAGAAAACATCCAAAAATATTTAAATGGTATTCTGTTGTTTAATGGCAACATTAAGCGCAATCAATTTTTTTAATTGCGCTATTAATCATGATACTTTTTTTAATCGCTTGACAGCCCTAGTTCTAATATGATACAACACACTTGGAAGCCATGTCACACCCTGTTGGAACGTATCTAGTTCCACCACGAGGAAAATGAAATTCTTCACCTGCCATTCAGGAATCCCATACCTTCCACAATGGTATGAGATAGTCTCATATCAAAATAAGAGGGCTTTAGAACAACTGGGAATTGTGAATACTGATTGGTAGGCAAGATGAGCTGATAATGACTACAGGTAGCTGCTTCATTCTACACTTGAAGACCCTTGTTTGTGTGCTCAGATGTCTCCCTTTGATTACCTTGGCCTATTGAAAAGGGTAGAACAATGCTGGGGGAGTCGGGCTACAGGATGGTGATGAGTTATGAGGGCTCAAGTGTGACACTGAGATGGCAAAGTGTGAAAACACAGTAAGGATGAGGTGTAATATTGGGTCGAGATGTTTAGTCTCAAAAACATTGGTATTGCCTCTTTCAGAAGAGGCTACACTATGAGTGAGAAGGATCCTGGCCTTTTGTTCATGTTGGTTGTTGCAAGGTCAGCAGTTAGTAGAACTTCTTTTATCTATGACCAAATTAAAGATGAAGTCCCCGCTTTGCATTTATCTAGGGGTGCAAGAAGGCAGGACAGGAAGCCGCAAGGGTTGGGGAAGCATGTGTAGCGTGTTTATTGAAGTGTGGAGTAACAGCTTGTTGTGTCTCATTCGTAGCCGTATGCACTGGTGGTGGCGAGGTGGCATTGCTCCTATTTTTGGCATCTTGGCGATCATAGTGGAATCGCATATATAATACTCATAAACCCCGTATTGCCACTGACCGGGGAAAGGCATAGGTGGTGCCATCCATGGGTTTGTATACCAGGGAGGGAGGTCTTTGATGAACGAAGACCTAGATTTTCTGTGACCAATGCTGATTTGGGAGAACTGGTACGGTGAAAAGTCTCCCTGCACTATGGCTTCCTTATCACTAGAAAAGTGAGATACAGCCAGAGACAGATGTCTGGACCTCATGTGAATGTCCAGAGAAAAATAGGTGTCAGGTAGAGATAACTGTAGGTAAGGTGACACCTGTAGGTCCGGTAAATGTATGAACTGCGGTGCCAGAGAGCCTGTGTGAGAGAAACCCTCTGTTAGGAGTGCCTGCGGCATTCGAGGGTCGTTCGGCACCAACGTTCTCTGCACCATAGCACTCAATGCATGTGCTGAGGTCAGTGGTGCTGGGAAGGTAAGCGCAGCCCGGGTCTCTTCCAACAAGGTCCTCTGTGCTGGCACCGTTTCCATTGCAGTGCCAGACGGTGCCATGAGAGAGGCAGGCAACCTGAAGCCTCGGCACCGGGAACTTGCGCTGTCACCGCAGCCAGAGGAGGTCTTGAAATTTTAAGAAATCATCCGACAGTATTGGTGGGGAGGCAGTATAGCCTCATCCTGTTACTAAGTGATTCCTTAAAGGACCCCAAATCCTATACCCATACATCAAACCGCCTAATCCATCTTGGGACCTCCCCTTAGTCTTAACATGCCTAACCCAAAACCATTTGAACCATTAGCCACATGTTCCCTCCTACATCTCTCTATGAAAACTGAGTTTCTGGTAACGATTGCCTGTGTGAGACGCACAGGAGTAATTGCAGCACTCATGGCAGATCCGCCATGCACCATATTTTTAAGGACAAAGTCACCCTATGCTTACTCCCCGAAATTCCCCAAAGGTGCACTCTTCTTTCCATGTCAATGAGCCTATCCATCTCCCTACCTTTTCCAAAACCACGTGCAAATTCCTTTGAATCTACGATGCCCACTTTGGACGTGTGCAGAGCTTTGTCCTTCTACTTCGACAGGACTAAAACCTTTAGGCGTTCCAACAAGCTATTCGTCCCCATTGCAGAATGCTCTAAGGGCTCATTTATCTCTAACCACTGACTTTCCAACTGGATCTTGAGTTGCATTTGTCTCTGTTATCAACTACAGAACGTGACTCCTCCTACCTTTATCAGGACTCACTCCACCAGATCCATGGCGGCCTCAGTGCCCTTTCTACATAACGTCCCCTTTTAAGGACATTTCCAGAGTTGCCATTTGGGCTTTTGAAAATACGTTTGTAAAACATTATGCTCTTACACAGGGACCCATCACCAATACCCTTGTGGGCAGAGCTGTTCTATCTACTGCATTCCTTCCAGATCCAAAGACCCTACCTCCTTGAGAGATACTGCTTTTCAGTCACCTACAGTGGAGCACCCACAGGGACACCTCTCGAAGAAGAAGAGGAGGAGGAGGTTACTCATCTGTGCAGTAACTGACATTCTTCGAGATGAGTGTCCCTGTGGGTGCTCCGCTCCCCACCCTGCTCCCCTCTACTTCGGAGCTGAGCAGCCTCCATTGTAGAGAAGGAACTAAGGAGTTCAGCTGCGCATGCGCACTATTAAGACAAGACTGGTATTTGAGGCAGTTTCCACACGTGTGGCCAATATGGGTACTGCTGTAAAAATCTCCGAACAATGGCATGGGGCACACCGACACCTACAGTGGAGCACCCACAGGGACACTTATATCGACGAACGTCAGTTACTGCACAGGTGAGTAACCTCCTCATTTTGACTATAAAGAGCTAGAATATGCCTACTTGAGACATCTCTCCACCTATACAAACAGTTGTGGTCATTACTTTTTCTGAAGTAGGGTGGATAAAAATTAATGACTTTTTTTTAAAAAATTTAAATCTGATTTTTTTGATAAAATGCTTTTTGAGGAAAAAACTCATCTAAAGATAGTTTTAATTAAGATACATTATAGCTTAAAGATCTCATCATGGAATTGGAATTATAAATTCTAATTCTATAGTATGAGACAATATATTCATGTCATGTTTAAGAAAAGTTTTGTAAATAAGTTCCAATAGTTCATGGATTAGGAACCCAATATTATGGGGTTCCAGGGGCTTCTGTATAGATTATTTAGGTTAATCTTTCTATCTACCCAATGGGACTCAGTGATCAGTCTAGAAGATACCATCAGAGATGTTTGGTTTTGCAGTTCTCAAACTGTGGATTTGTGTCTCCAGAGATAACATGCTTATTAACAACAAAAATGTTTTTAAATAAATATATAGAGGTGAGAAATAACAGACCTCAGCCCTATTGTCCCTCTGCAAATTTGTGTACACAGAGTCAATCCCTTACCTCTCTCTAAAAGTGCAAAGTTTCAAAAAGTTCAATGAATAGAAGATTGTTGGGGGCGGAATAGAGCTGGACAAAGAGAAGAAGTCTGGAGATAAATGTGAGAAGGGAGGGACAGGCAGTAGAAACAAAAGTGAAACTGTTTGAGCAGCATATTCCAGATGCCTTGAGGTCTTTCTGAGTATAGCCTTCATTGATTTGAGATCTAACATACCATTCTCTCACTAGAAGGGAAAACCTATAATGGCAGCAGGCCGTAAAAGAGACCCAGTTTCGTAATATTTTAATGAAGTTCTTCTACCTGTGGGTAAGACAGGTGTACGTGCAAAATGCAAACTGTGCAACAAAGAAATGCAAGGCCTGGTTGCTCGAATGAAACAACAATATGAGGAATTTGCCTGCGACATCTGCTCTGTTGGGTGGACTGTATTCTGGTCTTAATCACTGAACCATGTAACTGAAGTGTGGGTTCTCAATCATTTAAGGCAAAGTTCCTTCTCAGGAGGAAGCTGCATTGAAGATGATGAAAGGAACATGTGTGAATATGCAGGATCTTCAGGTTGGTAAACTTTTTTATTTCATACTTCTTTCTTAAGGACTGACTGTCTTCCTTCTGGACTATTCTTGAATTCTCATGTTTGAGCAAAAAATATAGTTGTTACTCTATGGTACTATCATTTTAGATGCAGTTGTGATAAAAAATAAATAGCTGAAATAGGCAGATCTTCCTTTTACAATTTCACCTTTGAAGTAGTACTGAGTGTCAGTGAATGCAATGAGTAATACTAAATGAGCAGTATGGTAATAATACTTAAATAACTGCATTGACTTCTTTTGTTTAGGAGAATCGATCCTCAATGTACAGGATTCTGAAGACTCTCCACCTTCAAGATCACCATCATTTTCTATAGTTTCAGAGTTATCTGCCAATTATAGTGTTTCAGTCACATCATGTATGTCACATAGCCACAGTATATCACCTGTAGCAAAAAGAAAAAAAAATCTCTGTCATCCAGAAACAAACATAGATAAGTTTGTGATAAGAACTAGCAGATTCAGAAAGAGGTAATTGATGAAAAAATTGCCTGGTTTTTTTTATGCAACAAACTCTCCTTTCCGTATGATTGAGAACCCACACTTCAGTTACATGGTTCAGTGATTAAGACCAGAATACAGTCCACCCAACAGAGCAGATGTCGCAGGCAAATTGCTGGATAAAGTGTCTGAAAGAGAAATTGAGCAGTGTGCAAAAGGTCTAGAGAGTCAAATTGTTAACCTGAGTCTTGATGAGTGGCGCAATGTCCACAATGATCCTGTTGTATGTGCTTGTGTGACAACAGAAGAAGGGAATGTCTTCCTTACAGAAACAATTGATACATCAGGAAATGCTCACACAGCAGAATACTTACAAGAAGTAGCAGTAAAAGCTATAACAAACTGTGAAAAAAAATTCAAATGTCTAGTACGCAGCTTGGTCACAGACTATGCTGTAAATGTGTCCAAGATGAAAAGAAATTTAGAAGAGAGTCCCAAGGTATAACATACAGTTGCAGTGCTCATTTGTGCACCCCTTTGCCAGAAATAAAGGCTAATGTTGAAATTGCAAAATACTTCCGTAACAACCATTTTGCAGCAGCTGCTCTGAAAAAAGTGGGAGGAACCAAGCTAACTGTCCCACAAGGTGTGCAATGGAACTCAGTAGTGGACTGTTTTGAGCACTATATCAAGAACTGGCCTATTCTGATGACAGTTTGTGAACAAAATCATAAAAAAATAGCTGGCCCAGACACAGCCAAAGATCTCAACATTGGGCTTAAGAGAAATGTTGAACACATGCTGAGTACCCTGAAGCCTATTCCTGTAGCCTTGAACAAAATGCAGGGAAACAGCTGTTTTATTGCTGACGTTGTTGAAATTTGGAAGGAACTAAGTGATATCTTAAAAAGAGAAATATGCAATGACAGAGTTAAATTACAAGCATTAAAAAATGAATGGGACAAGCGCTATCTCCAGCTCATTTTCTTGCAAATATTCTCAATACTCAGTACTGGGGTCAAACTTTAACTGCTGAAGAAGAAGAGTTGGCTATGACATGGACATCCAGCAGTCATCACTCAATAATGCCATTTGATGGGCACAGTATAGTTAGTAAACAAATATGTGTTTTCTGATGCTGTTTTAAAGAAAGTCCCACCAGTGAACTGGAGGAAGTCACTTAAGCACTTGGATTCAGAGACTGTTGAAGTGATAATCTCACTTTTAACAGCAGTAGCTTCTTCTGCCAGTGTAGAAAGAATATTTTCTTCCTTTGGACTAATTCATTCCAAATTGAGAAATCATTTGGGACCTTGAAAAAGCAGGAAAACTTGTTTTTCTTTTCCAGATTATGAACAAACAGGAAAATGAAGGTGAAGACGACTGAGTTAGCTGCAGAAGCCAATATTTTAAGTTTCTCATATTGATCTGGCTGACACAGTCAATTTAATTTTTTTTTTAAATATTTCATTTAACTATTTTAGTTAAATACAATTTTAACAAAAACAAACCTGATTTTAAAAAACTTGAATGTTTAAATTCAAAACTGCATATGCTTGTTTTGTTAAAATATTATGTGTTTGCTGCTGAAGAAAAAAATCCAGAATACATAACATTGTTGTTCTAGTTAAATAAAAGAATTTAAATGTCTGTCTGGTGATTTTCTCCTCCTAATACAACACGGCAAGAAAATCCTCCAAATATTGACTGTATTTTCCACTGAATGCATCCGATGAAGTGAGCTGTAGCTCACGAAAGCTTATGCTCAAATAAATTTGTTAGTCTCTAAGGTGCCACAAGTACTCTTTTTCCTTTTGTGGATACAGACTAACATGGCTGCTACTCTGAAACCTCCAAATATTAATGATTAACCTGTTGAACTGGAGATAGTTCATCTCCCAATGATTTCATAAATATCTGCTTTAATTACCTTTGGTAAATGAAATAACCAATCATTCATTTTCTGATATAGCTGTAAAACTAATCTGAAAAGTTTTCAAAATAAATCACTTTAAAATGTATAGTGTGTACCTTCTATAAATGAAACCTACATCCATCTCTGAGTTGTGAAAAATATGTATTAAGGTTATAACAACCAACAAGAATGCACTTTTATGTAGAAATCCATGATTAAATGGAGTCTTCCTGACTAGTGATTTAAATCAAATCACCCTGATCTGAAGCCCCTGGAATCGTAGAGAGAGAGCTTCTGGCAGAGTGTTATCCACGAGGCACTCAACTTTTGAAAGCACTCTCCCACCCTTGATCAAAAATATCCAAATCTGTTAAGGAAACCCTACAACACCCATGTTGTTTTGGACTTTTGAGGAAGGTTAGGACATAGAAGGAATGTGATAGTGACTGAGGTGTAATGGAATATTGGTTTGCTTATTATTAGATAATGGCTGGTTTTTGTAAATAGGCATGAGGCAATTCTCCAAAAAGGGTCATAATTTCAGAGTTTTACACCCAGCCTGTCCACACCCACATCCTAGATCATTTCAAGCTTATTTACATTTAGACAAGGTGTGATGTGGAGCTATCAAATGGTGCCGTAAGTGAGGTGTGCATACAGTTTGTGACACACTCTTGACATCTGCTGTAAATGTGTTAGCAAGATGTGACTCTGTGTCATCCCTATTTGGAACTGGGAAAAATCTGCAATTTAATATTGCTAAAACAATTAAGCTTACAGTTGCAGAGAGCTTGCCAAATTGGAGGGAGAGTGACAGATAAGCGATTATTTCTGCAGCAGGAAAGTTGGTAGCAGTGTTGTATGACCAGAGTGAGAGAGAAAAGAAGACTCAGAGAGACCTGTATTGCTTGCACCTGAATCTAGCCATCAAAAAGGGCAATTTACTGGCCAAACTCTCACCATATGAGGACAGTTTTGAAGAACATGTCAAAAGAGCATCTTGGCAAACAAAAATTTGGATGTCTTTGAACATAAATAGATTTGTTAGTCTCTAAGGTGCCCCAAGAACTCCTCGTTTTTGCTGATAAGACTAACATGGCTACAACTCTGAAACCTTTGAACATAGGTAAACCAAATACTGGATCACCATTACAACACGGATGGAAAAATGTGAATGATGAACTAGTTCATGTATTGTATCTGAGCTTCTTCAAAACTTCATTTGTGCCTGTACCTACAGGGGTTGCTTCACAATCAACTGTTTCTGTTGTCAGAACAATCTTGCCTTAGCATGTAGACAGTTCTGTTCAGGGACTAAGGACTGTGATGACCCATGCATTCTCAACAGAGGTATTAAGGATGAACAAGTTGATGATAATGACTAGAAATGTCACCAGCACTATTACATTTCAATGATACCTTTAGAAATTTATTATTAGATTTGTTTTACCCTAGAGATTGCTGTTGTGATGGTTTGAGATCCCAAAGAAATCCAATTTTATATCGTGAAATAATATGTAGAATAATTAAACTAACAAACATGCAACTGGTTCAAAGTGGTCATTTTAATGTGTTGATGATGTCATTGCTTATCCCTGAATCTATAGTAACAGCATCACTTGACAGCTCCACGTCCTATCTTATCTTAAAGTAGACCTAATAAGCTTTCAAGTGATATATGATGTATACGTGTGTAGAGAGATACATTGTCAGTCAAATTGGTGGGGTCTTGCTGCTTGCCTGGAAGGGGAGAGGCTGACCAGACTGCTCTGCTATGTAAGTTTGTACTCAGATCTTTCAGATGATTGCCCTTTGTGGAAATAAATATTCACATAAATTAATAAAATCTCGTAGAGATTAATATGTTTTACTTTTAGTGAAGACATCAAATTTTCAAATAAACGCTATTAAACTGAGCTGTAAATAAGGCCTAAAACATTTTTTAATGTATTTTCAAGTCCTACCTCACTCATATTTTATATGCCACTAATTTGATTAATATATGGATAATTAATTGTATTCACAACTAAAAAACACAACTTTTGATTAGTTATTATGCCAAATGGTGCTTAAAGGTTTGATGTACTACATTTATTCTTCTCTCTCAGCCTGAGCTGCAAATTTGAAATGAGATTGGAAAAAAAACCCTTGGATTTTGTTGTTGTTGGGGAAAAGGAGTGATTTGGTATGACAATGAAAGGAAAGCTCATCTGGGGATTTTTGGGAGGGACTAAATATAATTGGTTCTCTCACCCATTGGAGGCAGTGATGTGGCTAACTTGATAGCAGACCTTAGTCAAGCTGCTACCTGTTGAGGCTGTTCAGTCTTCCTGCTCCAAACATAGGTAAAAGAGTTGCAAAGGTATGAAAAGGTACTTAAAGAAATCATAATGCAAAGCTTGCAATAGACAACACTTCTTTATTCCCGTCATAATTATTGCGGGACATCCATTCCTAATCTTTGAAAATCTAAAAATGGATCCACAGATTATGCAAATACTAGTACTATCAAGTCAGAAAGAGAATTCTATCTAGCATAGCACAGTAAGGAAACAGTGAAGTGCTGCAGTTGCACTGTTGCTAAACACTGGCTTCCATTGGAGATCACTAGATATCAGTGTTTAAACATTTAAAAATTTAAAATAGCTCCAAAATAGTGAAGGAATTAAATGGAGCCTGTGAAATAGGGATGTTGCAAGTATAATAGTCTGCATGTGAAATTCTGCATAAGCGTTTAGCAATTAAAATTGTTCTTTGCGTGGATAATGACATTAGGAGGGATAGGGAGGGAAAGCAGAGCTGCCAGGGCTGCTTTGAAGTTTAATTGTCTATTTGGTACCGAAACACATAATCTTCCATTACAAATCTTATTTTATATGGTAATTGGCTCATTTGCTCTCTGGTTATCAATTTGTCTCTACCACAAACATCTGCATTTATGTTGTGTTTAATTGGTGTGAACGCTAAACAATGAAGTAGTTAAACTGTAAAAGACCACATTTTAAAGGCATTATTTTTTAATTATTAAAAAGAAAATAACTGAAAATGAAATGTACATTTTCCATATTAAACATTTGTAAACAACTTGGCTTTTGCCCCATAGCCTGGAAGAACACTCACTCCTTATTTGAAAGAGACAAACATTCCAACTCTACTCTCTTAAACAAAGATTACATGGGAATAGGTAACAGCACACACAGTTTGACATCCATTTTTGCGGTAGCCTCCCCCAAGATTTAATTTACATTTCCCCCTATTTGTGTATATTGCCCTGACTTAAAGGGACCACACTGCTCCTAGAGACGTTGAATCATTTGATGAAATTACACATTACCATTTCAAACTGTAGGAGTTGTGTTCTGTCTTGTAGGTGAAACTGGAAGAATAGTGCTAGCTCTGTTTGTTTCACATATTTTCTATCTTTAAAATATTGGGGCAACCATTCAGTTTTCCATTCCTCCACTCCTACACGCACCTTTCGACTATTGACTTTCATTCCCAAGCCTGTCTTTTGCTCCCTTTCCTGCCTTTGTAAGTAACCTTGGATATATTTCCTGCCTGTTTAGTCCTGATAGATAGATATAAATTTCCCCAAAGCTTTGTAGTAATGTTCTGCCAATAATATGCTGTCTTCACTTGCAAGACTGTGACATCTGTAACTTGCTATTGGGGAATAGATGACAGTGGCCATTGCTCACACTTCTCTTGAAATAGGAAGACCAACTATGTGTCTTCGATGATGCTTCCAGCCCCTAGTTGCCTAAATAGCAAGATGTCTGAATGTACTTGTTTGTTAATGGGGATCATATAGATGGGCAAAAGTGCTATTGAGATTTAGGTCTTATATTCACTACTGGAATTTTGTCCCTATTAGAAAGCCACTACACAATTCATCACAATTGGCAATCTTTGCTCAAATAACATATGGAGTTAAATTATAATATCACCAACTGCTAGGAAGTCAAAAAGTGGTGTATTAAAATCTTGTATGGTGTTTAGATGTAAATGTAAATCGCACTTAATCGCACTTGCAACAGATTGGCTTTCCCCTTAAGGGCTGGGCCTAGCCAGCCTCGGTTACAGAATGAGCCATACCTGGGAGAGATCAGAGTGATTACCCTATAAGGAGCAGCAGGAGACTACAATGAAGGGGGAATGCTTAGGGATTAGAGACTGCTAGGTGTGAGCAGGCTCTATCAGAGAGTCCTGGGAGTGAGGGTTGAGACCCTAGCCAGGTAGGGCCCGGGAGTGGCCTCCCAAACCAGGAAAGTCCCTGGAAGAAGGCCAGGGAGAAGGAAGAGAGACCTTTGTGTGGACTTCTGGATGGATTTGACAACTTTATTTTGAACGTTTAATTTAATAAAGCATAACCCAAGAAGAGATGTGAATAGACAAAAGTACAAATTTGGGTTTCTTCTGACTCATAGACTTTGAGGTTAGAAGGGACCATCGTAATCATGTAGTCTGACCTCCTGCACATTACAGGCCACAGAACCTCACCCACCCACTCCTGTAATAGACCCCTACCCTCTGGCTGAGCTACTGAAGTCCTCAAATCATGGTTTAAAGACTTAAAGTTACACCAGTTTAAACCTGCAAGTGACCCGTGACCCATGCCCCATGCTGCAGAGGAAGGGGAAAAAACACCCCCAGGTCTCTGCCAAATCCAGGGGAAAATTCCTTCCTGACCCCAAATATGGCAATCAGTTAGACCCTGAGCATATGAGCAAGACCCACCAGCCAGACACTTGGGGAGGAATTCTCTGTAGTAAGTCATCTATAGTAACCCCATCTAGTGTCCCATCGCACAGAACAATCCAAGAGGGGAAACTGAGGCAGGCTGCCTGTAGTGTAACCCTAGACCATGAGGGGGCACTCAAGAAGCAGTTGACTCTGTTACAGTCCTTGTTGCAGATTTCTAAACGTATTAGCAAGAGCTCTGATTTTACTCCTAAATGTGGGATTTTTGAGAACAGAGAGTGTAGGGGGAATTAGTAAACTTTTGCAATTATTTTTTTAAAATACTGCAATCTTTCTTTTGACCAGTTGCCATTGTCTAAGGAGGAGATAGTAGGAACTTGAAATTTGGCAGGGACATAATTCCAGGGTGATAGATATGTCTTATGGGGGTCTGGTGAGAACCATCTTTGATCTGGCCCAGTTATAATGACTTATTAAAATGTCCTTTTCACATACACGCTTTTTTTGTTATATGGCTGTGATCTGCAGAAGTTCCGTTGGCACTTCATATGTGTGTATACAAGCAGAATGGAAGTTTCCTCCGGTTAGATATATCAGCATTCTACTGGAGATGTGCAATAACATGCATAAGAAAGTTGAGTGGATTTTCATTTTTAATGTGTAAGTTCATGTGTACTGTACTCTGTGACAGTGCATGCAAGGATACAGTGCTCCAAAGGAGTCCTGTCTCATTCCTTTCTATGAATAGTGATGTGTATGTAGGAGGGAGAGCATGGAAGAAATAATGCCTGCTTCTAGAATATATAAAGGTGCCTATGGAAGATTAGCAGGGGTTCTTCATGGAATCTTCCTTCATTGAATGCACATATTGTTCAGGACAGAGTATTCTGCTTCCGTCTAACAAATGGTTTGCATACAATGAAATATTTTATTTTACCTTAGGAAATTCCATAAAATAGACAGCATAAAAGGAAAGATGATGTTACGAAATGGAGTTTACAAGTCAGGACATTGTTAAGTTACAGTTGTCCTTGCAACCTTGTGTGTGTGCAATGTAGCCTCTATTTATGTGATTGGATACTATTTTCGTTATGCAAGATGCATGCTTCACACAGTGCCCAGGTTGGACAGTGAATGTATCAAATGAGGCAGGAGTCATGTTGTAAAAATAATGTATGATTTTAAAATTAAAGGCTGTACTGTAATGAACATGCATGAAGTTAAGTCTGTGTGTTTCCAAGGAGAAACTTTCTTCTATCTTTATGATAGTTTTTATGAAAACGCAGGCACTGGAGAAGACCTTGTATTAAAATGGTTAGTGAACATGGGGGAGAAGTGCTTAAACTGGTTACTTTTTATAGCAACATGTTTCCATGTTCTTATGTCCTTGTTAAGTTGCTTCGTTTATAAGCCAGAGCTGCAGTTAGTGTTTGGAGAGTTGCTTGTCTCCAGGTAACCATAAAAAAACCCTTCACATACAGACAGCCTTCAATAAAAATGGAACTATGTTCTTAGGAAGAAATGTAACATGTTCTAGCATTCCTTCACTTTCCTTAGCAGGAAATAAATCCCACTGACTAGTCAAGTATGTGAGATGTTTGCCTAAACTCTGTTGCCCTTACATATTGACTTTATTTGACAAATGGTGAAGGGGAAAAGAGTGCTTTTGACTCTCCCTGGAATCATGGCTGCCAAATAAGTATGCAAATTGTTCTTATGTCTATGAGTGTACCAGGAACAATCAAACGTGAACATTCTTCAGAACAGGTGATATTCATAGAGTTTTGCTGCAAGCAATTCCTTATTCTGCCACTCAGCTAAAGAGTCTTAGAGGTATGTCTATGCAGCATTTTGTAGTGAGACTCCCAGGTCAGGTGAACAGATTCAGTCTGGTGGGCTCATACTAATGCTCTAAAACTAGCTGTATAGACAGTGCTTTGAAGTTGCAGCTTGGGCTTTGAAGCCTATGGAGGGTGGTGGGCTTTGGAGGCCAAGCTGCAATGTCAAAGCACTGTCTATACAGCTAGTTTTAGAGCAGTAGCGTGAGCCCCTCCACCCTAATTTTGTCGACCTGAGCTGGGAAGCGTGCTCCAGAATGCCATGTAGGCATGCACTTAAGGTATGTCAACACAGCGAACAAACATTCCCAGCTGGCCCGGCTCAGCTGGGTTGGGTAGTAGGGCTGTAAAATTGCTGTGTAGATGTTGGGACTCAGGCTGGACCCTGGGCTCTGGGATCGTCCCCCTTGTATGGCCTCAGAGCTCAGGCTCCAGCCTGATCCTAAACATCTACCCCACAATTTTAAAGCCCTGCAGCCTGAGTCCCATGAGCCCCAGTTGGCTGACCTGGGCCAGCAATGGGTGTTTAATTGCAGTGTGGACATACGTTGTCTGCTGGTCCTTGTTTCTTAGCAGTAAATTTGTTCCATAGCAGGGTTGTGGTACATACAAAACAATTCTATAACTTTTATTACTTGAAAGTCCAAAATATGACCAATTCTGGAATTGTTATATGAATTTCAAGCATCTACATTTGAGTATTTTAATCCACCATTGATAAACGTAATCAGGTGGGGAATTCCTTCTCTGCTGTAAAGGAGAGTATATACAACACATATTGGAAACAGACTTAAATTACTTTCTGCCTAGGGTCTGCCTTTATAGTTCACTTAAATAACAAAACAAGCCTATGTTTTCTTGTCAAGCTTAGCTGTTCCTAGGGTTACCTCTGCATTGCCTCTTCTGACCCATCCTCTGGTTCTTACTCTAGTCAGACATACGCACTGATTTATAGACCTGGAGTGGTCCTAACACTACCCACTTATTCTGTCTACTAGCATATGTCAGCAAAATAGCCCTGCATCTCTGTGCAGGTGCCTAGAGTTTCACATTATTTCCAAGTATACAGCAGCCATTAACTAATGCTATTCTGGAATCCATGTTGGTATGATCAGATCTATTGGCTAAAAGGTACACAAAAATAATTTAACTTATCTCCTTTCTATGACTTGGTTCTATGAGCCATCATATTTTACTTTACCATCAAATAAACATGTTTTACAGTACACCAGACCCTCGCTAGAATGCGTGTCTGTATAGCACGAATTCGCACATAACGCGGTCACAGCCATGGATCCCAAATTTAATTACTTTAATTGCAATTCATTTTAACACGGTCCCCGCGTTAACATGGTACCGGGCATGGATCCTAAATCCCGCATTCTAGCGAGGGTCCGCTGTACTTTCATCTTTAACATTTTGTTTATATGGCATCAAGTGAGGTTGCTCAATGTTATACATGATGTCGACTGGTCTGGCTTTGTTTTTTTATTTTTGTTTATTTTGAGCGCCATAAAGGTTCATGGTATTGAACAGGGACATAAGACATAATTCTTGCCTTACAATCTAAGTGAGACAGCATGCAGATGAAAAAAGGGTAGAAAATGTTTGGCTGTGACACAAAATTGTGTAAATTGAGTTGTCATGCTATTCATAAAGATATCAAGGTGATTCGTACTTTAAGAATGTGAGAGAGAGACAAAATTTCAGTCCTACATATGTGTTGCTTTTTTTGGTTTTATCAGCTTATCTGTCTTCTTGTTCTGTAGGATATGTAAATTTAATTTAATTTTTCATTCAGTTTATTTGGTGGTGATGTTCTGCCTTGAGTTTCAAGCATTAGGATTCTGAGCATACCTACACCTTGTGTTTACAGGAAATCTGTATTATACTAGTTGTGGGATTTTATCTGCCTTTTCAATGTGATCTAATTGGTGCAGCTGACAAATTCTCTTGTTTAATATAGACTAGTTACAATTCTTTGTTTTCTGGAGCCCCAACTTGACTTACAGTATTTCTGAAATGCAACTTATTAAATATTTATGTAGCACTTTTCATCGACAGATCTTGAAGCCCATTACAAAGATAAGTAGGTGCTATTCCCATTTTACAGATGGAAGAACTTCGGCATAGTGAACTTAAAGGCTCTTTTGTACAAACTTACTTGTGTTTCTGAGGACTTTCCTCATTGGGTTAGTTCCATTAAAAGTGGTATAAAGGTTGTACAGTGGAGCTCTAAGTGGTCTGCCCAAAGTCATATGGTGAGTCAATGACAGAACCATGAATGGTCTTTTAGCTCCTGGTCTGAGGCCACGTCTACATTATGGGCGCTGCAGAAGCATAGCTACGATGCCCTAGCTATGATGCTATAACCTCATAGTGTAGACGCAGACTTCAGCGACAAAAAGGGTTTTTACATTGCTGTAGGAACTCCACCTCTCCAAGCAAAGGTAGCAGTGCTTAATTTGTGTCAGAGCTTGCCAGGCTGAGCTTGGCAGTTCATAGTTCCGGTACCTCTGAGCTTGCTCTGTTAGTTATGAAAGTAAAAAATAAACCAGCTTGAGCCGCAGTACCTCTTTCATTACAAATTAAGCACTGAACGGTAGCTAGGTTGAAAGAAGCATTCTTCCATCGACTTAGCTGCTTCTACATCAGGAGTGAGGTCGACATAGCTTTGGTACCGAGGGGTGTAGATTTTTCTCACATCTGGGTTCCGTAGCTATGGTGACATATGGTTTAAGCATTTAAGGTTTAAGACCAAGCTTAATACCCTATGCCACTGCACACTCTGTCTCCATTTAGAATGCAGCAGCAAGCTGTTTCACAGGCAAGAGGGTGCAACATATTACTCAACAACGGAAGTCTTATTGTTGGACCCCAGTTAAATTCTGCATTGATTTTTAAATACTTTTGATTTTTAGGCTCTTAATGAGTAGTTCCATCATATATGACTCATTTTCTTCTCCCGTATATTCCCATCAGATCACTTCAGTTCAAAATAGCTGGCTGTTTAATTGGCCGTGAATATAATTTTGAAACAGCAGTAGCTAGAACATTTCGTATCTATATCTCTTGGCGATGGAAGGCACTTCTTGCTATTATTCAAAATTCTCATTCTGTTAGAATTTAAAAGTAGTTTAAAGAATTATTTTCTGCTTACTTTAATTGTTCTTGATCACTGACAATTACAGCTATAATTTTCAAAGGAGCCTAAGGGAGGGAGGTGCCCAATTCCCATTGAATTGTAATGGGAGTTGGGTGCCTTTGCTACGGTTTGTTTTACAGTGCTTGGTGTACTCTTTATTCACCCAGCTCTAATAATAAGCACTTTTAAAGAGTTGTTAACTGTCAAGTCAAAAAAAAAAATGTTTGGTTTGGGCGAAACCAAAACTGACTTTTAAACTTTTTGGTGAATGGAAAAGTAGGGCGGGGCGGGGGGGGGAGTGGAGAAATGTAAACTGAATGATTTCCTAATGTCAAAATGAATCATTTGTTTCTATCCAAAAATTTTTGTTTTGATTTTTCAGGAATTTTGACAAAAGGAAAGGAGGACTAGATTTACAAAACTGAGGAGGTGGTGGTCATGGTGCCTTCCTCACCAATGGTTAGGACACTGACCTGTGAGTTGCGGGGGAGGGGGATCCTAGGTTCAGTCCTCTCTCTGTGATGTGGAGAAAGGGATTCGAACTTGGGTCTGCCAGTTTACAGAGAGTGACCCTGCAATTGGGCTATGGCATATTCTGGTTATGGGGCTTTCTCCATCTCTTCTCTAAAGCTGTTCCACTTTGTATAAATAACTAGTTACTAGAGCAGGGCTTGAATTTGGGTGTCCCACATCCTCAGTAGGTGCCCTACCTAGCAGGCTATACAGTCATACTCTCTCTCTCTCTCTCTCTCTCTCTTCGTGGCCCAGTGACAGTGGATAGTAATTGGGTTAATTTCGACATTACTGAAACATTTTAGACTTTTTCAGTTTGATCAAAACTACTTGGTGAACTTGACACAAATATATAAATAGTTCCGGTCAACCCCAAACTGCGTCTTTCAGCAAGTAAACTTTCTGTCCCAAAAATTTCACCCAGCTCGGCTTATAATTTATTTATCGTTTTTATTATATAGAGTGTAAACTCCAATGATATTACCAAAGTCTAGATAAACAGTAACTTTTCTCCTTCTACCTTTATATGTAAAGCTCCACCTGAATTTCTGAAGCAACCTGCTAATATTTATGCTCATGAATCTATGGATATTGTCTTTGAGTGTGAAGTGACTGGGAAACCAACTCCAACAGTGAAATGGATCAAGAATGGAGACATGGTGATCCCTAGTGACTACTTCAAAATTGTAGTAAGTACATTTTCATTTTCAGTCATTTCAACCTGTTGACCTATACCTTAATCCTCCTATGTATGTACATATAAGCTATGCTCTTTTACAGGGTCAGCTGCCTGTTTTTACAGTGTGTGGTTAAGGTCCAGAAACATTAAATGGCTCCGTGAATCCTTTATTGCTGCATAATCCAGTGTGAAGCATTTTATTGAAGAGCATAGACACTGTGTTCCTTACACTATAAGAGTCTGTTTCTTTATAGCATACATATTTTATGTGCAACATACGCAGTTATGAATTAATTGGTGGAAGACAATATATCAGCTTGAATTTGAACAGCCTCAGTCCTTCCCATACAGCAGAAAACTGGCAAGCCATGAGGTATATTCTGACCATAGATAGCTTGAGTTTTGTGTAGTCGTTTTGACTGCACAAGAATTAAAATCTCAAACAAAGACGTACCATAGAAATTTACTTGTGATATAATTCTGAGTTTTGGCTGAGCAAACTTTAAAGTGTAATATGTATCTTAAAGGTTTAATCTGAGGCTACAAGACTGTGTAGGTAAGAACTTGATTTCCTAGTGTGCAGTCTGTCTTTTACAATCATTTTTGGTTTTACTAACATAATTATTTGATACATGATTGTATACTTGCCTATGCTTAACTTCTGAATGTTTGGATCAGGTTGTATGGACTTCCATAGCCTATTAATAATAGTTTTGTGCTGATTTTTGGTGTAGCCATTTGAAAATACGTGGGACAGGCTCATGGTTGTTATAATAGCCATGAGATCTGAAGATAACTCCAAAGCCCTTTTTCCATGATATTATAATATGTGGGCGTTTTCTCAAAAAGTCATAGTAAACCATTTAAAAACTAATGTGCTTGCATTTATAGTTCATTTTTAATGAATGCATCATGAAATGTTTTGCCTTTTTCCCCCTCAGAAGGAGCATAACCTGCAGGTTTTGGGTCTTGTGAAATCAGATGAAGGATTCTATCAGTGCATTGCAGAAAATGATGTTGGAAATGCACAGGCTGGAGCCCAGCTGATAATACTTGAACATGGTAAGATAAACTGGGGAAACATGGTGCCAGAAGGGGGGGGGAAGAGCAGTTTCAAGGGACTTTTTCTTCATGAGGCATTATGTCCACAACTCAGCTAAACCAGAAAGACTTTTTAAAGCATGAGTCATTGAGTTAAGTGTTTTTACTGTACATTAATATTTTTTAATAGGAAAAAAATGAGTGAACCCCAAACTATTCCCCTTTAATATGGAGAATGTACTATGTTATCCTGGATTGTTTACTAAAAAAAAAAAAAAAAACACAATAGAGCCAGGCTAAGATAGTACCATGGCACAGATAGATAAAAATATAGTGGCTTTAGCTAAACTGAACCTGATCAAAGGGACTACAGAAGTGAAAAATGAGCAGTCATGGAACTTTACACAAGTGAATTAGTTCAGACAAAATTCATTTCAATTTCAGAAGCTATTCTCCTCTGTCAGAATTTATTTGTTTAAAGTAATCTCCATCACGTCTGTAAACTGATAAAAGAATTATTTCAAAGAACATTTATGGAGTAAGATAAATATTTGTTATCGTGCGCTAGTCAGAGAAATCATTAATAACATTCACATCCTTGCCATTTAAACATATGATGTCCTATATTACATCTTTTTGGTGTTAAGGGAGCATAACTACTGTCATGATAGTAGAAATACTCACTAAGAGAAACACAGAATCGTACAAATAACATCCTAGGGCATCATCTTGGATCACTCTCCCACCCTCAGGTCACAAAACTTTTGGTAATCAGTCTTAGGAGGGTAGGGGAGACAACTGATATGAAGGAGAAGGAAGACATCAGGCAAGAGAGTATTCATTTCATACTATTATTTGACTTTCGTATTGCCTGTCTGATCCTGGTCTTGTTTTAGAATTAAGAATTCTTGGTGGTTCTTCGAGTGATTGTTCATGTCCATTCCAACCAGGTGTGTGCCGGCCGCATGCACGCCAGCTGGAAGATTTTTCCCTTAGCAGCGTCCGTAGGGTGGGCCTGGGCGCCCCCTGGAGTGGCGCCTTCATGGCGCCCAATATAGGGCCCCGCCAACCATCCACGCCCCCAGTTCCTTCTTACCGCCGGTGACGACTAGCTAGAACTTCGCTCGCTCCGGTAGCAAGCACTTTAGCAGTGTCTGATAGTATATCATGTATATAGTTTCTCAGTTAGTTAATAGTTCCTTATAGTTATAGTTAGTTGGTTTGGGAGGTTCCCCCCCCCCCCCCCGGCAACCTTTCCCCTCCTGGGGTATGCCCGGGTCTCCAGGGTTTAAGCTCTGCGAGGACTGTGGCAAGTTTATGCCCAAGAGTGATGCTCACTCTTCCTGCTTGCGGTGCCTTGGTGAGAGTCACCAGAAAGAGAAGTGCCGTATCTGCAGGGGTTTCCGTCCCAGTACCCTCAAAGACCAGGAACAGAGACTAAAACTTCTGTTGATGGAGGAGGCATTGAGGCCACACTCCGACCCGGGACCCACTGAACCAGCACCGAGCACATCCTTACCAGTGCGCAGCATTCCGGCACCAACAGTGCACGAAACGGCTCTGACTAAGGACTCTAAGGCCTCCTGGCACCGCCACAGCTCGGGCCATAAGAAGTCGGCCTCAGCGCAGCACCGCTCTCCATCCCTGGTGCCGGTAAAGAGGCCAGTGAGGGGTCAATCACCCCTCTCAGAACCTAAGGGGTCTGCGATGTCCACAAGTGCATTGGGACAGACCACCCCCTCCTTGCTTCCACCCAGGGTCTCGTCGACTCCTGCCCCGGCCAGGGTCCAGTTGACTCCGAACCCTCCTCAGTCCCTGCACCACCAAGGGGACATACAGCTACCATTGACGCCGCAGGCGTTTGGGCTGCCACAGACCTGATGCGCCTCCCGGTGCCATCCTCCCCACGGAGGTGGGACAAGTTGCCAGTGACCGCAAGCCCCCCGTTCCACTCCAGGGGCAAGCCAGCCATGATGGCCCGCCATTCTCCATCACCAGCACCCGCGGCACTGCCCACATAGACAGAAGGGCCACACTGTCCCTTGGCTTCACAGCACTGCTCGCCGGTGACCCAGGGTACTTCTCCTCCGTGGTTCTCCTACTCTGAGACCTCGGAGTCAGAGGTGGACTCTTATCACTCCAGCAGATGGCGGAGCAGGAGGTCCAGGTCTTGACGGAGTCACCAGCCATACCCATGGCAGCAACAGTGGCAGCCGTCTGCTCAATGGCGCTTCTGGACACCCTGGGCTTACCACCAGAGCCAAGGTCAAGTCCACGATCCAGGACTGCGTCGGTGTCTTCGGCATCTTTCGTGCCACAGACAGCGCTGGCACTGCCTCCAGCGGCACTGTTGTCCGAGGGAGGGGCACCGCTGGCACAACCAGCTCCAGCACCGTCTCTCCCGGCAGCCACAGTGCCGAGGACTCCAGCTTCGACCCCAACAGCACCGTCAGGCTCAGCACCGCTGGACTTGTCGGCCCTGGCACCAGCCGCAGGGCCGAACTCACCATCAGTACCGGCACTGCAGCTCGAGTACCATGTGCCGAGGGACCCCAGAGGGGCCAAGAGTAGTGAGCAGGGCCCACTACCCATCCTGTCATCTTTGTCCTCGCCTGATGAAGCGGTCGCAGGGACATCGATGGCCCTGGCTCTCGAGGACAACCGTGTTCTCCAGCAGCTATTGAGACAGGCCGCTCAAAGCCTGGGGATACAGACCAAGGAGGTGGAGGAGGATTTGGACTCTGTTGTGGACATCCTCGCTCCCTCCGGCTCATCCAGGGTTCCTCTGCCACTGATAAAAACAGTAGTTAACATGTCCAAAAATCTGCGGCAGACCCCGCTTCTCTGGTCCCTAGGGCCAAAAAAACCGAGCAGCTCTACTTTGTGCTGTCTAAGGGGTACAAACACCTTTATACCCACCCTCCCTCAGACTCTTTGGTGGTCAATGTAGCCAATCAGAGAGAGCACCAGGGGTTCCAAGGCTCCATCCCTAAAAACAGGGACGCTAAGAAGCTGGACCTATTTGGCCGAAAGGTCTGTTCGACCGGAAGCCTGCAGCTCCGAATAACCAACCAGCAGGTCATTGTAAGCCGCTGCGGACATTAACACCTGCTCAGCAATGGCTGAGCTCACGGAGCTCCTGCCTCAGGACTCTCGGGTGAAGTTCTCTGCACTGGTGGAGGAGAGGAAGTTGGTCTCCCGGGCCTCTCTGCAAGCAGCTCTGGACACAGCGATGCAGCCTCGCGCACAATGGCAACGGGGGTGATGATGAGGCGAGGCTCCTGGCTACAAGTCTCTGGACTGCCCCACGAGGTCCAGCAGACCATACAGGACCTCCCCTTCTAGGGATTCTCCCTTTTTTCTGAAAAAACAGATAAGAGACTTCACAGTTTGAAGGACTCTAGGGGATATTCCATGCAATTCTGTGCCCCGTCCCTCTTCAGGGACCCCTCTCACGAGCAACTTCTAATTCAAGAAGTGCAGTCCCTTCTGTCAGTGGGGGCAGTGGAGGAGGTTCCTCAGGAGCTAAGGGACAATGGCTTTTACTGCTGGTATTTCCTAATGCCAAAGGCTAAAGGGGGCCTCAGACCCATCCTGGACCTGTGGCAGCTCAACAAGTTTGTAAAGAAACTCAAGTTCCGCATGGTCTCACTAACCTCCATTATCCCCTCACTGGATCCAGGAGACTGGTACGTCTCCCTCGATTTGAAGGACTCGTATTTTCACATCGCAATAGTCCCACATCACAGGCCTTACCTCAGATTCGTGGTGAGCAGCGGCCACTATCAGTTTGCCGTCCTCCCGTTTGGACTGTCGACAGCTCCCCGAGTATTCAAAAAATGCATGGCAGTCATCGCGTTGTTCCTGCGCGAGTGCCAGATTCAGGTTTTTCCTTACCTCGATGACTGATCAAGGGCCGCTTCAGAGCCCAAGTGGAGGGTCAGGTTGACTTCATAAGAAGGACCTTCCTCGAATTAGGTCTCCTCCTAAACAAGGCCAAATCTATTCTGTCCCCAGTACAAAAGATAGAGTTTATAGGCGCAGTCCTGCACTCGACTCAAGCCACGGCATACCTCCCGGAAGCCAGTTTTCGCTCGCTAGGGGATATCATACGGGGCCTCAGACAGTTCCCCACGACCACAGCAAGGAACTGCCTAAAGCTGCTGGGGCACATGGCTGCATGCACCTACATGGTACAGCATGCCAGACTCAGACTGCGCCCACTCCAGTCTTGACTGGAGTCGGTCTATCAGCCAGCCTGAGACGCTCTGGACAGCATCATAACCCTGTCCCACCCAGTGTTGGACTCCCTCCTATGGTGGCTTGACCTGCGAGTGGTTTGTACGGGAGTGCCCTTTGCCAGCCCTCAGCCCTCTCTCTCATTGGTGACAGACGCCTCGGATATGGGCTGGGGAGCTCATCTAGGGGACCTCAGGACTCAAGGCCTCTGGTCTAAGGCGGACCTTGCTCTGCACATCAATGTCAGAGAGCTGAGAGCGGTGCGCCTAGCATGCCAGGTTTTCAAAACCCATATAGCAGGCAGGTGCGTCTCAATCCTCATGGACAACGCCTCAGCGATGTTCTATATCAACAAATGGGGGTGCACACTCCTCTCCCCTGTGCCGGGAAGCCATCATGCTGTGGGACTTCTGCATAGAGCACTCGATCCACCTTCTGGTGTCATACCTCCCAGGAGTTCAGAACGAGCTGGTAGACAGTCTCAAATGGACCTTTCACAGCCACAAGTGGTCCTTCTTGCCGGACGTGGGTGAGCTCAATCTTTCATGTTTGGGGTTCTCCCCAGATAGACCTGTTCACCACCCGTGGCAACAGGAAATGTCAGCTATTCTGCTCCTTCATGAGTCACAGTCCGGGGTCCATTGCAGATGCCTTCCTTCTCCTGTGGGGGGGCTGCCTGCTCTATGCTTTTCACCAATTCCGCTGGTCCACAAGGTGCTCCTCAAGATCCACGCGGGCTGGGCCCGAATCATACTGATAGCACCAGCGTGGCTGCACTAGCACCGGTTCACGTCACTCCTGGGAATGTCTGTAGCGGCACCACTCACTTTACCGCTGGTCCCGGATCTGATCACGCAGGACCATGGCAGACTCCGGCACCTGAACCTAGAGTCACTCCACCTTATGGCCTGGGTGGTCCATGGCTAAACACCGCGGAGCTGACCTGCTCGGATCAAGTCAGACAAGTCCTCCTTGGTAGTAGAAAGCCCTCCACCAGGGCAACGTACCTTGCCAAGTGGAAAAGGTTCTCCATCTGGGCTGAGCAATGCAGTCAGTTGCCATTGCTCACCCCCATACCATTCATACTGGACTACCTCCTTCACCTAAAACAGCAAGGCCTGTCCCTGTCATCAAAAAGGGTCCACTTAGCCACCATCTCCGCCTTCCATCCAGGCACAGATGGTTTCTTGGTCTTCACAAACCGTCTAGTCAGTTCGTTTCCTCAAGGCCTGGACAGGCTCTTCCTGCAGACTCATCAGCCTGTCCGGCCTGGGACCGTAATCTAGTCCTCTCCAGACTTATGGGCCCTCCATTTGAACCACTGGTAACATGCTCCCTGCTTTCTCTCTTGTACAAGGTTGCTTTTCTCATGGTAATTATCTCAGCTAGACGGTTATCGGAGCTCAGGGCCCTCACATCCGAGCTCCCTTGCGCAGTTTTTCATAAGGACAAGGTCCAACTCAGATCTCACCAGGCTTTCTCCCTAAGATTGTCTCCCAGTTTCACATGAGCCAGGACATCTTCCTCCCAGTGTTTTATCCCAATCCGCACTCCTCCGATAGGGAACACAGGCTGCACTCACTGGATGTACGTAGGGTCCTAGCTTTCTACATAGAGAGGACTAAGTCATTCCGGAAGTCCGTCCAACTCTTTGTGGTCATGGAGGACAGAATGAAGGGTCTCCCTGTCTCGTCTCAGCGCATCTCGTCATGGATCACATCCTGCATTTGGGAGTGTTACGGCCTGGCGAGGGTGCCCACCCTGCCGATTACCGCCCACTCTACCAGGGCCCAGGCCTCCTCGGCGGCATTCCTGGCACAAGTCCCCACCCAGGAAAACTGCAGGACGGCTACGTGGTCCTCGATACTTACGTTCACGATGCACTATACAATTACAAAACAGGGCATAGATGATGCAGCCTTTGGACGCGCTGTGCTGCAATCAGTGGATGACTCCAACTCCACCTGGCTTGAGTCAGCTGTTTGGAATGGACATGAACAATCACTCGAAGAAGAAAAAATGGTTACTCTCTTTCTCGTAACTGTTGTTCTTCGAGATGTGTTGTTCATGTCCATTCCAATACCCACCCTCCTACCCCTCTGTCGGAGAAGCTGGCAAGAAGAAACTGGGAGGGTAGAGCGTCAATGGGGCCTATATTGGGCATCATGAAGGCGCCACTCCAGGCCAATCTTACGGATGCTGCTAAGGGAAAAATCTTCCGGCTGGTGTGCACACGGCGCTCACGCACCTGGTTGGAATGGACATGAACAACATACCTTGAAGAACAAGAGTTACAAGAAAGTGAGTAACCATTTTTTATGGCAAGGAAGGTACCTGCTATGCATTCTGTTGTCCACAGAAAAGGATTCCTTTGGGTTCAGAAAAATTAAAGAAGAGATATTGTTCAGATAGGACCATAGACATTGTATGGCTGCACTTACAATACTAGCAGAAATAGAACAGCTAGACATAATTTTGGGTGTTCAGTATACAGAGAATATACTGTACATTGTGGGTATGTTTCAGTGCTAGTTGAAGTCATTTCTTTATTTTACAAAATTTGCTACATATTTTGGAGTGAAAGATGCCACCTGCTGGATTCAACTGCTTTAGTGCTATAAACTATGGTATTTCCCCATCTGTCCAGTATTAGGAATCTGGATGCAACCATGATTTACTACTATTTGTGTGTTCAGGGAACAAAATTAAAAGTAATCTTATCTCTTCTTGAGGGATTCTGATGACTACACAAATCAGATTGAGAAGTTCTCAGAAGTTGGGAAATGGAAGGATAACTCCATGTTTTCATTTTGTTTTTAAATGTTAAATAATTCATGTATCTGAGTTCTGGATTCAGGCCCTGTCCAGGCTTGTAAAACTCCCAAGAGTTTTGCTTTCCTCCTTCTCTTTCAACTTTAATTCCCTGGTGTCACTCCTCTACTACTTGTTTCCTCCTCCTACTGTCTCACCTTCTATCCTGCTCCAGCAATCTTACCTGTTACAGTAAAGGACTTTGCCTTACAACTCTGTCCTATCTTTTGCATGCTGCCAGAGGATTATGGAAGCAGTGTTGGTGGATTCTCATAACAGGTGTAACACTACACCTATGAAATTGTTTCTGTTACGTGGCCTGCAATGTTTTTAACATTGCACTCCATGTGTAACACCTATATGTTCTAAATACTGCTCTTTGTTGACATATAATCACAAGGTTGATAGCATAATGCACATTTAATTTTTCTTCATTGAGAATGATAGCTTAACAAGTGGTGGAGCAAAGTCACGACTGAGCTGTGCATATTAAATTCTAACTCGTGAAAAATGGTGTACTGTGCTGCCTGCCATCACATTTATACACAGAGAGATAATATCAAAATAAGCTATTAAAGCTTTATACTATCTCAGAATAAATGAAAGGCAAGGAGGAAGTAAAGTTTCAGGAAAGGGAGTGTATGGATGTCTTAAAGTACATGAAGATAGTGACCTGGTACTAATCTTTGTTTGGTGTGCAAATTAAAATATGTTACACTTGAAGGTTATTGGCATGCTAACTCAAACAGCTGTTTTATAAATCTTCAGACTTGGCTCCTGGTGATGAGAAATATCAGCTTTGTGAAGTTTGAAAAATCAAATCAAAATGTACAAATGGCAAAAAATTCCTTACTGTCTGTGCATGGTTTTCTTACCTATTGAAGGTGCTTACTAAGTCAATTTCCTTCCCTTCCCAATCTCTGTTTTTTCCATCTTCTAAAGATGGACAAACCGATACTACTGTGATGAGAGTCATAGGAACCTAAATATAATAAGGCATCAATAGTGTCAATATTGGCAAGAAAGAGGTGGGATGTGGAAAACATAAGAAATTAGCTTGGTTAAGTGGAAAAGGCAGAATTATGCAGGACCTTGAAGGTGAGGATGAAGATCTTTGGTATTGAGAGAGGTTAAATAGCAGTACAGCTGACAACTTCCTTACCATGTATTATTTTGTGCTTCATGTCAGCTCTCAGTCACTGCCTCTTTAAACTAAATAGTCTCAGGGCTTGTCTACGCTTACCGGGGGATCAGCGCGTGGTGATTGAAGCATTGGTGGTCGATACTAGACCCACTAAATCGACCGCAGATCGCTCTCCCATCAACTTCTGTACTCCACCTTAACGAGAAGCACAAAAGGAGTCAACAGGAGAGCATCTTCCGTCGACATAGCATAGTGTGGACCCCGTAGTAAGTAGATCCACTTAGATCGATCTCCCCCTGTAGTGTAGACAAGGCCTCAATCTTTCTGAATGCTTTGTATGAAAGTCTTTCTTGGTGTTTGTTTTTTGTTGTCTTGCTCTAGATCTTTCCAATTTTGGTCATGTCCTTGCTGAAGTGGGCTGGCCCAGCTGGGGAATAGTTTCAAACTGAAATATATTGTGCTCTTGTGTTTTCTGCTGTAGATGTCATAAACATCTGTATTATATATGATAATCAGCCATAGAATAAGTCTTCATTTTCTGTGCAAGTACAGTAATTTCAAACTCCACAGATGCAATTCAGTGATTTGCTGCAGTCCACTGCACGCTAACAATTATAGTACACTAGAAACCTGTATATAAAACAGATTTAAAATTATAGAAATTAGATATTTTGCTTTGATAACATCACCCTTTGTGGATGAGAT
Organism: Eretmochelys imbricata; assembly: GCF_965152235.1. NCBI lineage: Eukaryota > Metazoa > Chordata > Testudines > Cheloniidae > Eretmochelys > Eretmochelys imbricata. The sequence continues at coordinate 42,019,506 of NC_135581.1, read as the reverse complement.
TTTGTTTCTTTGCATTAATGAGAAATTCTGAAAAACTTGTGGCTGAGGACAAGCTATGTGTGGCAGAGACCTTGAAACAAATAATGGGCGATTTAAAGGGGAAACAAGTTGTTAATATTTTTGGAGGGGAGGGGTCACTGGTGCCATACTAACTGTTTGAAAAGCGGGCTGATAGGAAACGGGTGGCCTGGCTTAGACACATCTCAAAGTGCTGTTCCTCTCCGGCAGTAAAGGACTGCTCTTCTGCAGGGAGCAGAAAATTGAGGGCAGTTCTGCCTGTAGGGGGCAGGATGTGGAAAGGTCAGAGGCCTGGCAGGATGGTCTGGGTACTATTCTTCCTGCCCTAACAATATCTCCCCTTCACTTCCCTAGACTGCAGCATTCAGCATGTGGGTTGTGTACAATGCTCTCTCTCCCCCCAGTGCAAATATCTTGAGTCCATCCACCCTCTCCTGTATTTATGGGGATGCCTGCTTCCTAAGTTATCACACATGATTCTGAAGTATGTCTCTGGTGCCCTTCTGGCCACACTCTGACCCGCAATTTATGCAAGCTTTTAGGGATTAGCTGTTATAAATATTACCCTCCTCTTCACCCGAGCCCTGATGCTACTCTCATTGCCTCCTGGTTCAACAGCTGAAGTACTTCTTCCTGCTTCTCTTTTAATGCTGCCATGAAGGGACTCCTGGGAGGGCTCTCTCAGACATCATATCAGGAAGGGAGAGTCTCATTCTAGTCTCAGGGAGAGGGCTCCCAGGAGTCTCTAGATCCCTCCTAAAAAGCTTTTTTTAAATGTTCATTTTTAATTTAATTATGCCCTGGTTGAGCTAGGGATGTAAAAGTTTAACTGGTAAGACTGATGCTTATCGGTTAATCAGTTTCAGTTAACATTAAATTTCGCTGCTGGCCCTGCGCACCCGGGGTCCTGGCTGCTGGCCCTACGGGTTCCATTATATGTTATAATATATATATTGTCAATTCAAATATATTACTTAGTGGTGAAGTTTATGGGATCCTATCTTTCAGGGTTTTTAGAGAAACTAAGAAGCAAAAATGACCAGAGTCTTCATCTTGTAATGGCAGGATATTGATCTTGTGACCTCTGGTTAATCATCTTTTGGAAGGTGAAAATACTCCAAAGGTCCTAGCAATATGTCCTTTTTTTCCTGCACAAAATACAGCAAGAAGTCCTTGCACTTCAACAAGGACAAGTGCAGAGTCCTGCACTTAGGAAGGAAGAATCCCATGCACTGCTACAGGCTGGGGACCGACTGGCTAAGCAGTAGTTCTGCAGAAAAGGACCGGGGGATTACAGTGGACGAGAAGCTATGAGAAGGATATGAGTCAGCAGTGTGCCCTTGTTGCCAAGAAGGCCAACGGCATATTGGGCTCTATTAGTAGAAGCATGGCCAGCAGATTGGGGGAAGTGATTATTCCCCTCTGTTCGGCACTGGTGAGGCCACACCTGGAGTATTGTGTCCAGTTTTGGTTCCCCCACTACAGAACGGATGTGGACAAATTAGAGAGAGACCAGCGGAGGGCAACGAAAATGATTAGGGGGCTGGGCCACATGACTTATGAGGAGAGGCTGAGGGAACTGGGGTTATTTAGTCTGCAGAATAGAAGAGTGAGGGTGGATTTGATAGCAGCCTTCAACTACCTGAAGGGGGGTTCCAAAGAGGATGGAGCTGGGCTGTTCTCAGTGGTGGCAGATAACAGAATAAGAAACAATGGTCTCAAGTTGCAGTGGGGGAGGTCTAGGTTGGATATTAGGAAACACTATTTCACGAGGAGGGTGATGAAGCACTGGAATGGGTTACCTAGGGAGGTGGTGGAATCTCTATCCTTAGAGGTTTTTAAGGCCCGGCTTGACAAAGCCCTGGCTGGGATAATTTAGATGGTGTTGGTCATGCTTTGAGCAGGGGATTGGACTAGATTACCTCCTCCAACCCTAATATTCTATGATTCTATGATTCTAATGCTATGGATGTGAATAAGGATCACTGCAATTAAACATCTAACCCTGCAGTCCTGGCCCCAGGCCCTCCCCCATCTATGGCCCCAGCCTCCACCCCCTAATCTGTGTCCGTGTCTCCTCCCCGCCCCGGCGAGTTAGGGCTCTGCTCCCAGGCCCAGCTCTGGGGGGGTGGGGTGGAAGGGGTAAGGAGGGGGTTGGCTTTCAGCACTGCCACTATTAAGAATATTCCAGGGCCACTGGTTCACAATGAATCGACTGCGCTTATATTTATCTTTGTCAAGTGCCTTTATTAACAACTAAAACAGCCAGTCTTATGTGTAAAACTAAAACTCATTTTTTGGTTTAGCTTTTTACCTAATATCCCTGAGTCGTCCAAAAACACACACAATCTGATTAGCATTTCAACTCTACTGCTGATTTTTGTTAAGAAAAATTAACATGTTTACATGCTCTGGTGTCAGTCTTGTGTGCAGCCGATTAACAGTAAGGCCAGCGTTGGAAAACATATGTTCTGCAGGCACAAATGATCCTGGAATTGCACAGATAACTCTTTGCCCATTTTCCAAGCCTTGGAAAACACTGTGCATTGACCTTCCACCACTCCAATGGACTGCATTCCAGTGAAGGACAAGGCTCCCTGAAGTAATTTTCCAGTTCATTTTCTACTACATTCTTCTCATTCTCCTTTCTGGTGTAATCTTCACGTAAAAGCATCACCATAGCACTCTTCTGAGTTTCATGCATTTTTTCGGCACTGGCTCTATCGGCTCATCCGGTTCAGCACTTCTCGGTTCAGCGTTAGCACTCAGAGGTTCTTCTGTTTCTAACATCAATGCCAGTTGCAGAAGCTTTGATTTAGCAGTGATCTGGACAGCAGGTGAAAGAAACCGCATGTGCTTATGGCATGGATCTAACAAGGAGGCAATAAGAGCAGGTTTGGCAGTTATGGCAGGATCGTTGGGTTTCATGCGATGCTCCAGAGAGTGATGAACAGCAGCTTTGAAATCAGTGACTTTTCCATTTTCGACAGGAGCTTTGCTTCCAAGGTGAGCTTGAAGAAGACTGTTGCAAATTGGATAAATGTTTGAAATCGACACTGACTGTTCAGCTGACATGGCAGTTGTAGTGCATTTTGAAGTGGAAAGTACTGTTAAGATATCCTCTATTAATTGCCAGTGCTCATCTTGCAGCTGAAGCGTTCAGGCATCAGATTGTTTTGTTACAGAGCAATCTGAAAGTGCAGCTGTTATCGCCCACCTTTGCTCATTGAATCTTTCGAACATGTCATATACTGAATTCCAGCGAGTTGTACATGGCTGGATGAGATGGTGTTGCATAACCTGAAGCTGTGTTTGTTTTCTTTCAAGTGCATTTGCAGCCACGGTGCTGTGGTGGAAGTGTGCAACTAGTCTACTTGCAGCTGCAACAGCATGATCCACAGTACTTGAAGAAAACTCATCATTTATGGCTAGCTGAAAAGTATGGGCAAACCAATTGATAGATTCCCATGTAACATATCTTGGTGTGTTAGCAAGAACAATGTTGCTTGCATTATCATGTACGTATGCCAAGACATGGCCTGTCAGACCCCATCTTTCCACTGTAGCGTTTAGTTTTTCAGCAAGGTTTTCTGCTATATGTCATTCTGCCATACATTCAGTTTGTAAAACTGTGGATCAAAGCTCCCAATTCTCAATATAATGGCATGTTACAGTCATGTAGCTTTCTGTAGTTAATTCCGTCCAGCAGTCAGTGGTGAAAGCTACTTTACCGTTTTCAAATTTTTCCCAGACAGACTTCACACAGTCTTCATAGCACTTCTCTAGTTGCGAAGTTATAGTCTGTCTCATAGGCATACGGTATTCAGATTCTACAAAACTCATCAATGCATGAAAACCTGTACCCTCAACGACACTTACAGGCAGCATATGTATAGTGATCGTGGTACACAAGTCCGTTAGTTTTTCCTCACGTTGTGTGTTGCGTTTTCTTGAACTGCCAGAAACAAACGCTTTGAGCGTTGTTTGATTTTTGCCTTCTGTTTCACATGAAACAGAGGGATGTTTCAGCTTCAAATGGTTCAGTGTTGCTCTGGTGCTGTTTGCATCCCTCAGCTCTGTATTACACAGTTTACATTTAACGGTGTCTTCTGTTGTTTTTGTGAAATGATTCCAGGCAGTACTCCTTTTCGATCTTTACTATGGAACAGTAGTTACCAAAAATCACGATAACTTGCATGATGATGTTTGAAGGACGCTACCAAAGTGTGACGGGAGGAGGGGACACGGACAGTATTAACTGCTTGCTGTATTTTGCATGGGAAAACAAGGACATATTGGTAGGACCTTTGGAGTATTTTCACCTTCCAAAAGAAGATTAACCAGTGATCATAAGATCAGTTTCCTTCCATTACAAGATGAAGACTGTGGTCATTTTTGCTTCTTAGTTTCTCTAAAAACCCTGCAAGATAGGATCCCATAAACTTCACCAGAAAGTAATATATCTGAATTGACAATATATATATATTATAATATATAATGGATCCAGTAGGGCTGGCAGCCGGGACCACAGGCATGCGGGGCCGGCAGCCAGGACCCCGGGTGCTCAGGGATGCAGCCAGGAGGGACCCCGGGTGCGGGGCTGGCAGTGGAGGCCCACATAAAATGTGGGGGTGTTGCAGCACCCTCTGCACTCCTAGTTTCCCACCTATATGAACTCCTTAACTGTTAACCGTTTAACTAATATAATTTACTAGGTTACACAGTTACTATTTTAAACCCTATTTACATCCCAAGGTTGAGCAAATACTGATCTTTATCGTCATTCTTTTGCAACATAGGGATCAGGGATACACAACTCATCCAGTGTAACAAAGTTCTTTCCTACCAGCATTTTTAGAGTATTATTTTGTGCATACTCTGTGTTAAAATCTTTGATGGCTACTATACAAAACTGTTTTTGTTTTTTTTTATAGTGGTTAAATGTTGGTGAAAGGTCTGAGAGCTGCTACTAGGACCTGCAGTCCAGCCACTTGCAGTGTAGCAGTCAGCTGGGGGCTGGAAAAGAACAGGTGGTAGCAACTAGAAGGAGGTGCCTTGAGGGGAGGAAGGCAGATGGTTTGCTGTCACCCCTACATGACAGGCACTTGACAGGTATTCAGGCAGCCAAAAAGTGAATCATTATTGATTGCCGCCTACAAAAAATTCATAGACTGTAAATAAATATGCTGATTTATGTAGACAACTGTTTCAAAACATCATTTAAAATACACTATATACTATCTTCAAAATTATAAAGTAAACATAGTAGAGTAAGTGTGTTTTGAACCTTTCTACTGCAGAAGCTAGTGTTTCCCTGCCTGTTTTTTTTTTTTTTCCTTAGTTTGTAGATGTTAGAAGAGTGAAATCCTGAGAGCAGGGGGTTGGATTGAGCTGGTACCCAGAAATATGGCATGTCATCTCTTTTCTGGTCGTACCATCAGTTTCTGTAGCCTTTAAACTTTAATGAAAAATAGTTTATAGCCTTATGAGTGCAGAGAGAACCGTATGAATGGGAACCAGTGCAGTATTGTCAGTAGCAAAGGGCTTCAGAAAGACACAAACATAGGTCCAAAAAGTGTGAATTTCCCCCTTTTACTGACTGGGGCATTAACTTTAAATTTGAATTATGAACCTTTTTGTATTTCCTATTTTCCTACTCATCACTTTGTGAGAAATGTAAGTTTGGAATTGCATTCACAGTCTGACTTTTTAGACCAAACTTGGTTAGAATATTGCACCTTTCCTGGTTGCACTGAATGGATATTGGCTCTTCCATTGAGGTCTCTTTCTATGTAAATCCTAATTCTGAGGATGTTTTTAAAATGCACTTTGGCCTAGCTCTTTCTGACTGTGGTTATTAAAGAAACTCTCTTGGGGTATCATTGCTGCATGGATCATCTCAGCTTGTATTGGTCCACCTTAGTCTCTATGGAAGTTTAATGATCAGCTATCTAACATCCCATCTTACTTTAATTGTCTCATGGGTGTATGTAGGAGCCCTGGGATATGCAGCTCATGTGAAAGCCTTGCAAAGTATAAGGCGTCTCAGAATTTGTTGAAAGATGTTGCCAGGACCAAGAGATTTCAGCAAGGGCCATGCTACAGATATTGGGTTGCATACCTTCAACAGTGTTCACGGCATCCCTTACGTGAGAGGAAGGATGGGATTGTGGGTAAAGCACTGGAGTGGGAAGCAGGAGATCTGGGTTCAATTCACAGCTTTCCCACAGACCAGTGCAGTCTTGGACAATTTGCTTAACTCTGTGCCTGAACTAACGCCTAACTTGTAAAGTGGGGATGGTGGTACCTACCTCTTATCTCACACCCTCTGTCTGAATTTGGGGACTCTAGGCAATACATGCCATTTTTATTTATTTATTTTTGTATCAGTAGGAAACCACCTCAGTGGACTCTGAGAATACAATGCAATGCAAGCAAGCCACCAACAGACTCTCACATTACATCTGGATGACAAACAATTTCAGCTTCTCTAGTTTGGTGCCAGTTAAGGGCTATCTCCAGTTAGAGCTGGATTTCCAGATTTCTTCTTCTCAACCACAGATGCAACCTACCTGGAGATGAGGTGCTCTCACAGAGGGGCTTCATACTTAGAGCACTTGATCTCTTCCAGCAGGATCTTTAGAGATTGCGTATGCCAAAATGGTGGTTCTGATCTGGATTGGCAAATCAGGCCACAATGTTTTACAAAAAAAAAAAAGCAGAGAAGGTCAGGATTATGCTTCCTCTGTTAGGAAACCCAGTAGATGTGGATCTGAGTAGTGTCCAGCAAGACATTTCTGGTAACCACTTCTCCGGCAGTAAAGGAAAATATCACAGACAGGCTAAATATATGGCTGTTCCCCACCAGTGTTCCCAGGGATATGGAGTTTTAAATCTGTTCAGAACTGACAACAAAAAGCTATTAATGCTCTGGTCAAGGCACAATGCACCCAATTGAAGGGCATCATTTCTTTTCACCAGGTAGTGAAGAGGAAGCTTTCATGTTCTTCTCCACCAGTACTTCTAATGGCAAAGGTTCTAACCAACCACAGGGGAGAGAGAGGTTCAACTATCTTAATTACACCATATTAGCCCTGGAAATATTGTTCTCAAACTAGCTGAAAATAGTAGTGATAAATTGGATGTGGTGGAAAGTCTAGCCACATGTGACCACATCCTGTCAACATGGCGTCTGAGAGGGTAATTAAAGAGATGCTTGATGTTTCAGAGCAGGCATCCCAAGTCCTCCTGGCTCCTCTTGAATGTATGTACAAGACATCTAAACTTTATATGGAAAAGGCTAGTGGTCTGATTTGAAAAAGTCCATATGGATCATTTCAAATACCCTCCCCCATAAAATACATGATTACCTTCATTTGTGTGGGTCAGAGACAAATAATCTACATGTTATTTTTGCCATTATTTTGGACTATCGTGCACATGTAAAAGGTAGATCAGTTTCTAGGCCACTTGCCATTAGTTTAATGTGAAAACTTTTTTTTAAATTAATTTTTCTGGTGTTGAACAGATTGTGAGTTGAGATATAATATTGTAGTGTTAGAGGTATAATAGAGAAAATGCTGACTTAATATACCATAGAATTTTGTAAAGCTACAAAAATATTAGGAAATTATGCAAAATATGAACAGTTGGAAGAGAATAAAAATTCTACACTGAATCAAAGGATGACTCTTTTGGGTTTCCCCCCTTAAGGCTATTTTTCTTCTTCCCACAAGCAGAAATTGCTGAAAACACTTTTGTGTGTGTGTTTTTTCAGGTGACGTATTGCTAAGCAATGGAAATCAGAAAAGGTCCCTATGGTACACAAATGGATTTCAGAAATCTAAGTGTGCTACCAGTGAAACACTGGTTTATAGACTAGGACTAAATAAGATTTTTCCAGAAAATTTGAATCCTTGCCTAGGTATAAAGGTTTATTTTAAAAATCTGCTTAAAAATGGATCATGGAACACAAGGGAGAAGAAAGTAGTAGTAATCATTAACAAGTTGCTCTATGTGAACAGCAACTATTTCTGCCCCAGGAATCAAATACCTAAAGAGATTTGATCATTCCCATCTGGTCTTGTGTGGGAAGTAAACTGTAGGGGTATGTGTACACTGCAGTGTACGCTCAAGGTTCAAACTCAAGCTCCAGCCTTACCTCCTTCTTCTGTCTATACACAAATTGTGCTAATCCAGGGTTTGGACCAAGGATCCCAGGACCCCACATGGGTGGAGGGTCTGAGCTGAGTCAAGCTGAGACACAGGATTCAAGTCTTATTGCTTTGCAATGTAGATGCAGCCCCATTGGACTCGTGCTGTGGGAGTCTACCAAAAGTATTCCACAATCCCATGGACTGTCCTCTGGACAGTAAAGTTTGGTGGACAGTCAAAGTTTTCCACACTGCACCGTGATCAAAGGGTTAGAGTGGCCATATTTTGGGAGGGTGTGACATACCCAGGGTACAGTCTAGATTGAATAGCCATGTCACCACTGTTGTCTTACCTGGGGTGCCCTTTACACTGCTTTGTTGTTGTAGCCTCCAGTCTAGATGGTTCACAAACAGTAACCAGCATGTAAATCACTCCCAGCTATGTCTGCCTGTGCTGCAGCGAGCCAGCCACATCTGGGCTCTTACCAGCCTTGGGTATAGTACAAGATGACTCCAACTCACTCACTGTACTGTCCAGCCCTGTCCTGGACAATACAAGAATGTTAAGTCTGTTATTTCATTAAGCTAATAATATACCAATTATTTCAAATAGTTCTTTAGATACTTCGGTTTAAATACACTGGATTAGATAAAACAGTAAAACAAGTTTATTAACTACAGAGAGAGAGAGATTTTAAGTGAACACAAGTAATGAGCATAAAAGTCAGAAATGGTTACAAGAAAAATAAAGATAAAATGCAATTAGTGGCTAACTTAACAAACTATGTTAAATTCAAAGCAAAGTTTTCTTCACCATATGCTCTCAACAGTTACTGGCCCAACTTCTTAGGTCAGGACCCCTTCTTCAGGTTAATGGCTGCTCCTTTTCCAGCTGAAATGCTTACCATTTCCAGCTGAGATTGAGGAGACAAAGAGTCTATAGGAAAGGATCTCACGTGTTGGAGCTTCCTGCTTGATGACTCTGTTTACTGCTTAAATGCAAATTAAGCATAACACACATTCCTTTGTTTGAGACAGACCTGTTTTCCAACCTCAGTTTGGAACATATATTAATAATACAATACAATGGACTCTTATAACTTCACATGTTGCCACATGTATTTTATCAGGACGATATTGACCAGCAAACTGAGTTTTCAGATGATACCTTACAAGGCATACTTAGTTCAAAGATTATTATAACAGTGTGTAAGTTGTGGACACAAGGGTACATTTGATCACAGAGGGCGCTAGGAAGTCTGCGATATGGGTGGGTGGACTTGAACCCACATAATACAGTGTAGACACTGGAGCCCCAGGTTGGGACCAAGGGTTCAACAATGCATAACCTGGGGTTACAAATGAATGTAGACACTCAAGCCCTAAGTTAACAAACCCAGAGTCTTGAGTTCTACTAACCCTGGGTTTTTATAACAGTGTAGACATACCTTCAACCTGGACTCTGACTCAAGTTTGAGCCCAGGCTCCCTTTCTGTTCTCACACAAATCAGTCTGACTCATGTCAGTAAGCAGTCAGGACACAGGTCCTAGGATCCTGCTATGGTCATGGCTCAGACCCCAAGTCCAAGCCCTGTCATATTGCAGTGTGGACACAGCTCAAGGCTTAGACCAAAGTCAGAAGGTCTATGTAGTGCAGTGTGGACGTGGTAGCACAGCTGTGAGACCTGGGTCCAGCAATTATAAATCCAAATTTTCAGTGGAGTGTGGATGCTCAAGTGCAGGCTTGGAAACGCAAGGTCCATGAAACTGAGTCCAACTGACTGAGGTTTACAGTGTGGTGTAGACGTACCCAAAAAGTGTACTGGTCATTTGCTAAGATACATATCTTCAGAGAACAAAAATTATAGGTGAATTTCTTTCATCAGCCTGATACCCTCCACTTTGATCTATTAATTATCAACATATAGTTACAGTGTGCTGGAACAATTTTTATAGTAGGGATGCTGACAGACATTGAACAAAACTGTAACCCCTGTATATGATGGAAACCATTTCAACTCAGAGGGTGCTGCCACATCCCCAGCACCACTAGTTCCAGAACCTATGTATAGTTATGTGAATTAGTTACTCAGCAGACTAAGGATGGTGTTTAGTTAAGTCTTAACATGACAGAAGTTTTTTTTTTATTTGTCTGTAGTGGCTTTTAAGGCTTAAAATACTTAAGGGTGGTGGTTTGTCATGGACAAAATGGGAATATAAGGTCTTTAGCGAAAAAGCTAAGTCTCACATTTACAAAGAACAATGAGAAAAGTCATGAGGTGGTGTTAGTTTGACCAAAATATCCTGTTTTTGACAATAAGTTATTTAAAAGTGTTTAATGATAGGTAATACTTTTAAATTATTTTAAAATCTGTCTCTCTCATATGTATTCCACTGCACTTGTGCTCTCTGTCCTTACATACACACATGCACGTACGTACGTACATTAAAAAATGGAAGTCTTATTACAGTGTTATAAAGACCACGACTTTTTATGAAAAATTCTAAAAGCAATGGCTGTGGTAAAGATATAGCCTTAAGATTGATTGAAGAATAAAGTTTTAACAAGTAGTGACTATGCATGTGTTGGAAGTAAGGTGGAAGCTTTTCAGACCTCACTGTCTGGAACACTTACATTATTTTTGGTTAAAATATCAAAAGTGCAGAGTCTGAATTATGGATGAAGAGCTGGAAAAATCACATTTTGAAAATTGAGTTTTAGGAACATAAAATAATGTCAGAAACCTCAAAACGTCTTCAAATAACATTTTGTAAAATCATATCCAAAACCTGACCAAGTTTTTGTAACTAGTTATATCAATTTTGTGGATTAGTTTGTTTAAACACAACAGTATGTTTATTCTTTTTATATTGAAGGACCTTTTCATTTTAATGTACATTGTCCAGCTAAATTCTTCCTCTTGGGAAATCAGTAATATATTTCTTATGCTGTAGATATATTAAGTACTGCAAGAATGCTGCAAACTCAGTGCTTTTTCCATTAAATCTATTTGATTTCTTGATTTAGTCAAATGACCTTTGCCTTTTTCCTGTTTGAGGTTCCAATGCAGCAAGATACTTCAAGACATGCCTAGGCATGAATAGTTCCACTGATTTTAAGAAATTAAATTTCAAGAAATTTGACTACTACTTAAGTAGAACTCATTAAATCTGGAAGTTAGAGATGTCATAATTTCAATTCAGTGGTACTACTTATGCTTAAAGTATTGAAGCTAAGATAAGTGCTGAATGGGGATCTAACTTGGTAATTTTTTTTAATAGCTGTCAGTATGAAATGCTATTCCACACTAATCCCCTGTGTGGACTCTCTGATTCTACACTGAGTGTGCCTTTGTGAGGTTTAGCTTAATCTGCTTTGGAAATGGATTAAACTAATCCATAAAAAGACACTTTTAGTGCAGAATAGGTGTGTCTAAAGGGGGAGCTGGTGCAGAACAGCTATTACACTCTAAATTCATACCCCCGTTTATTTTGCAACATCTTTACCCTTCTAGACAAGCCGTTAATTAGACTTGAAAAGGCATTTGAACAGATATAGCAAAGGAGTTACCCTGATGTTTCAGAAGGCAAAGATATCCAGAAGATGAGATATATCGTGTGTGAAATGTATAGGTTCATAGAGGGATGGTTACAGGGAGGGGACAGACTGAGAGAGAGGATCAAAGGCATCATGAGTACCAGATCTCAATATTCAATCAGAAGAATCGAGGTAGAAAGTTAGGACCAGTTTTTCTGGCAAACAACTGACCGCTTTACTCCCATCATGAAAAATTAACAGCAGGGGATACACCCACCAGCATAACATTGTCTTGCATCATAGAATCATAGAATATCAGGGTTGGAAGGGACCTCAGGAGGTCATCTAGTCCAACCCCCTGCTCAAAAGCAGGACCAATCCCCAATTAAATCATCCCAGCCAGGGCTTTGTCAAGCCTGACCTTAAAAACTTCTAAGGAAGGAGATTCCACCACCTCCCTAGGCAACGCATTCCAGTGTTTCACCACCCTCCTAGTGAAAAAGTTTTTGCTAATATCCAACCTAAACCTCCCCCACTGCAACTTGAGACCATTACACCTTGTCCTGTCCTCTTCTACCACTGAGAGTAGTCTAGAACCATCCTCTCTGGAACCACCTCTCAGGTAGTTGAAAGCAGCTATCAAATCCCCCCTCATTCTTCTCTTCCGCAGACTAAACAATCCCAGTTCCCTCAGCCTCTCCTCATAAGTCATGTGTTCCAGACCCCTAATCATTTTTGTTGCCCTTCGCTGGACTCTTTCCAATTTATCCACATCCTTCTTGTAGTGTGGGGTCCAAAACTGCACACACTACTCCAGATGAGGCCTCACCAATGTCGAATAGAGGGGGACGATCACGTCCCTCGATCTGCTCGCTATGCCCCTACTTATACATCCCAAAATGCCATTGGCCTTCTTGGCAACAAGGGCACACTGCTGACTCATATCCAGCTTCTCGTCCACTGTCACCGCTAGGTCCTTTTCCGCAGAACTGCTGCCTAGCCATTCGGTCCCTAATCTGTAGCTGTGCATTGGGTTCTTCCATCCTAAGTGCAGGACCCTGCACTTATCCTTATTGAACCTCATCAGATTTCTTTTGGCCCAATCCTCCAATTTGTCTAGGTCCCTCTGTATCCTATCCCTGCCCTCCAGCGTATCTACCACTCCTCCCAGTTTAGTATCATCTGCAAATTTGCTGAGAGTGCAATCCACACCATTCTCCAGATCATTTATGAAGATATTGAACAAAACCGGCCCCAGGACCAACCCCTGGGGCACTCCACTTGACACCGGCTGCCAACTAGACATGGAGCCATTGATCACTACCCGTTGAGCCCGACAATCTAGCCAACTTTCTACCCACCTTATAGTGCATTCATCCAGCCCATACTTCTTTAACTTGCTGACAAGAATACCGTGGGAGACCGTGTCAAAAGCTTTGCTAAAGTCAAGATACAATACATCCACTGCTTTCCCTTCATCCACAGAACCAGTAATCTCATCATAGAAGGCGATTAGATTAGTCAGGCATGACCTTCCCTTGGTGAATCCATGCTGACTGTTCCTGATCACTTTCCTCTCATGTAAGTGCTTCAGGATTGATTCTTTGAGGACCTGCTCCATGATTTTTCCGGGGACTGAAGTGAGGCTGACTGGCCTGTAGTTCCCAGGATCCTCCTTCTTCCCTTTTTTAAAGAATGGCACTACATTAGCCTTTTTCCAGTCATCCGGGACTTCCCCGGTTCGCCACGAGTTTTCAAAGATAATGGCCAATGGCTCTGCAATCACAGCCGCCAGTTCCTTTAGCACTCGTCCGGCCCCATGGACTTGTGCACGTCCAGCTTTTCTAAATAGTCCTGAACCACTTCTTTCTCCGCAGAGGACTGGTCACCTCCTCCCCATGCTGTGCTGCCCAGTGCAGTAGTCTGGAAGCTGACCTTGTTCGTGAAGACAGAGGCAAAAAAAGCATTGAGTACATTAGCTTTTTCCACATCCTCTGTCACTAGGTTGCCTCCCACATTCATTAAGGGGTCCACACTTTCCTTGGCTTTCTTCTTGTTGCCAACATACCTGAAGAAACCCTTCTTGTTACTCTTAACATCTCTTGCTAGCTGCAGCTCCAGGTGCGATTTGGCCCTCCTAATTTCATTCCTACATGCCCGAGCAATATTTTTATACTCTTCCCTGGTCATATGTCCAACCTTCCACTTCTTGTAAGCTTCTTTTTTATGCTTAAGATCCGCTAGGATTTCACCGTTAAGCCAAGCTGGTCACCTGCCATATTTACTATTCTTTCGACACATCGGGATGGTTTGTCCCTGTAACCTCAACAGGGATTCCTTGAAATACAGCCAGCTCTCCTGGACTCCTTTCCCCTTCATGTTAGTCCCCCAGGGGATCCTACCCATCCATTCCCTGAGGGAGTCGACGTCTGCTTTCCTGAAGTCCAGGGTCCATATCCTGCTGCTTACCTTTCTTCCCTGTGTCAGGATCCTGAACTCAACCAACTCATGGTCACTGCCTCCCAGATTCCCATCCATTTTTGCTTCCCCTACTAATTCTTCCCTGTTTGTGAGCAGCAGGTCAAGAAAAGCTCCCCCCCTAGTTGGCTCCTCTAGCACTTGTACCAGGAAATTGTCCCCTACACTTTCCAAAAACTTCCTGGATTGTCTATGCACCGCTGTATTGCTCTCCCAGCAGATATCAGGAAAATTAAAGTCACCCATGAGAACCAGGGCATGCGATCTAGTAGCTTCCGCGAGCTGCCGGAAGAAAGCCTCATCCACCTCATCCCCCTGGTCCGGTGGTCTATAGCAGACTCCTGGAAGGTCCAAAATACCATCAAGGACCTGTCCTTTGATGAGAACAAACTCTTCCATGAGAAGATGGACGAATCCCTCCACTCACTGAAGGACTCCAGGGCCACGCTATGGTCCCTGGGTATATATACCCTGGCCCTGAGATGCGGACAGCAGAGACAACTGTTCCGCCCACGCCCACACACTCCATACCTAGCCTACTACCAACGTTACCAGGAGCCTCCATGTTGGTGACACCAATCTCAATGGTCATGCTTACCAGCCTCCGCCATGAGCATCTCCTTAACCCTCTCCCAGCAACAGGCAAAACTTCAGTTTTGATGTGAAGCTTGAGAGCCACAAACCTGCCCTGATGCCACCCATGATGCCCCATATCATATTTGGAGTCCGTCTTGCCCTATTCACCCACAATTGGGGCAAGATCACCATGAACAGTTACTTACTGGAGACCGTCCACCACAGATACTCCATAGAATTCCTCTCATTTCCACCACATCGACACCCCCCCCCCCCCCTCAACTCCTCCCTCAGGACCCATCCCATCCCATCATTCTCCAACAAGAAGTGGATGCTCTGCTCCTCAAGGGTGTGATAGAGCAGGGGGCAAGGCTTTTACTCACTGTACTTCCTCATCCTGAAAAAGTTCGCCTCATTCTAGATCTTCAGATGCTGAACACTTACCAGAAAGTCCAAATTCCATACGGTTATGCCAGCATCGATTGTCCTCTCCTTCCCTAAGGAACCTGGTTTGCGGCTCTCGATATGAAGGACGCTTACTTCTACATGGACGCTCTCGATATGAAGGACGCTTACTTCTACTTCTACTACTACTTCTACCCACTGCAAGTTTCTCTGTTTTCAGGTAGGATGCCCACACTACCAATTTCAGGTCCTCCCATTCAGCATAGCGACAGTGCCATGGATATTCACAAAAGTATTTGCCGTGATAGCAGCCCAGATGCGCCGTCTCGGCTACTCAGTGTACCCCTACCTCGATGACTGGCCCCTGGAGACGCTATCCACCAAGAAGCAATCACTGCAATCTTCGCTCCTTACAGTCTCCTGGCATCTCTGGGTATCTGCGTCAATGAGGAGAAGTCAGTGTTGATGCCTACACAGAAGATAAACTTTATTGGAGCGCAGCTCGACTTTCCCCCAGCAGACCACTTAGCAGCACTGATAGCTCTCATCAAGGATGAGTGTCACAGGCCATGCATCATGGTCCGCTGCTGCTTCTCCTTTTTTTAGACATATGGCACCCTGCACCTACCTAACACTGCATGCATATGCATTGTCTTCAGGCCTGGCTCCTTTCCATATACAGACCCAACAGAGACCCTGTGGACGCCAGGGTCATTGTTCCCCAGACCATGCTGGCCTCCCTCACATGGTGGTCCGATCATTCCAAGATCATGATTGCTACTCCCTTAATCCCTCCCATACCACAAATCTTTATACACCCCAACACAATCTGCTTCATGAAGAGTTTACTCAACACTTTTCCACCAGTACTCAAGCCCACACTCCTGTGGGACCTTAATCGTGTTCTCTGTGCCCTCACAAACTGTTTGCAACATGTGAAAGTGACATTCAATTAAAGTAGCCATCGCCTCAGCCAGACGGGTCAGTGAACTAATGGCCATGATGGTGGGCCCGCCTTACACAATATTTCACAGGGACAAATTGTCCTTGTGTCTCCACTCCAAATTCCTCCCAAAGTGGGTGTCAGAATTCCACCTAAATCAGAGCATCCACCTGCTAGTTTTCCACCCTAAACAACATGCTTCCCCTGCTGACAGAGCCTTGCACTCCCTCAACATCTACTGTGCACTGGCATTTTACCTACACAGGACTCAACCCTTTCAAACATCGCCAAAACTATTTGTGGCCATTGCTGACTGATCCCTTTTGTCCCAAAGCATCTCAAATTGGGTATTGGGGTGCATCTGCAAATGCTACAACCCATCCCAACACCCCCCCAACACACACATAGACAGCAGCTACAGACACCACCAAGGCCAGGCCATACTGCAGACCACACTTCCATTGGCATTCTTGCACCCACCTCCACGCTAATCATTGCTTGCGAGTCACCATGTGTGGATACATGTAGGGACCATCACTCAAAGAAGAGGTGGTTATTTACCTGTCACGGAAGGTTCTTCGAAATGTGTGGTCCTTATCCACTCCGCACCCTCCATCCCTCTCCTTCAGACTGGATTCCATGACAGTAAGAAGGAGATTAGAGAGGCATCAACCTGCACTACCTATTATACCCTCAGCTGGGAGCACAAGGGGACACACTGCGCACGTGTGGGTCAATGGACATTGCTAAGAAACGCTTCCAGACTCAGGCACATGCACACCCAAGTGCGGAATACAGATAGGGACCACACATCTCGAAGAACCTCCAGTTACAGGTAAGTAACCTCCTCTTTTGTGATGTTCCTTAAGGCCAGAACTATAACACCATATAACGAATGAGTGCCATTACTAGATTTTCAGGTTTGTAGCTACATGACAATTCTACCAAAGGATTTTTTCCCTCTCTCTATTACTCACAAGTAATAATTTGGCAGAGCAAGCCTTGACTTATGCTTGATCCTAACCTCTTATTGTATGTGTAGAAAGGAAAAATCAGCTTTTGCACCAGAAGGGAAGTAATGTGTGAAATTTTTTAATTGGTTGCTTATATTTCAAAGTTGTTAAATTATACAGTAATGTCATAGACAGCAGAACGCCATTTGGAAAAAAAAAGGGGGTTATTTTACATTTTGGCTGTATATGTAATAGAATTCATACGGTTAAAATATTAAGTGTGGGAGAAGATTAATTTTCTACAGATGTTATCTTAATTTTTGTGTAGTGGTGTCAAGAAGGAATTCTAAATAAATATAAGCTTTTGTAGCAGGCTCAAAGC
This sequence comes from Eretmochelys imbricata, assembly GCF_965152235.1. NCBI lineage: Eukaryota > Metazoa > Chordata > Testudines > Cheloniidae > Eretmochelys > Eretmochelys imbricata. Next base: position 42,002,060 of record NC_135581.1, on the reverse strand, counting down.
ATTGTTAAAAATAAGGCATAAAACTAGGAATTTCAGTTTTTAATAATGTACATTGTCTAATCTCAGTATAGAAACTGAAGTGAAAATTGTCACTGCCTTAAAAATATGGTGTGATACTTTTTTTAAAATGATGTTTGTGATCTGGGGGCTGGGGTGGTAAACGCAGTGCCAAAGTCTTTAAAAAGACAGATTAATTCTGCCTGGTTTTGCTGCTGACACACTAATACTAAAGGTACTGTGGGAGGAATAAGGAAAAAATGAAGCCATGCTTAGATCTGCTTTCCTACTTGTGTCCGTCTAGGTCATGAAGAAGCCAGGTTTTGCTATTTCTCAGTGGTAAACGTTTCACCTTTGGGTTAGAGAGAAGAGCCTATCTCATTCTTTTCTTCTACAACATGTTTATTGCAATTGCTTTTTAAATTGGGTTCTTGTGTTAGTAGTCAACGAACAGAATAAAATAGTTCATGTGTAAGACGAGTGTTGCATCCCATTGCTGCAAGCTTGAGCCATGACCTTAAGTGGTTGGAATGTAACTTCAAATTTCAGTGTGCTCTGACCTACACACAGACCTTTTAGAACTCTTTCTGCTGGTGACAGAAGTTTATTTTTTAGTACTATTGATGTTTAATGGAAACACTGAAAGTTATACGTACTGAAGGACCAGTACTGTTTATAATGTTTCTGTATCTGTTCTTGTTCTTTATTACTAGGAACTCAAGATCTTTATTAAGAGTTCATCTGCTCTTTCTTTTTATCCTATATGTGATTTCCCGACATTTTGGATGGTTTCTATAAAGAGCATACTGTCAGATATAACACTCTAGTGAATAAATAAATGATAAATAAGCAGCAGGGGCGTATGAACTTTGACTTAGAAATCTATTTGTAATACAGATATAAAAAAATCATAATTATATGAAATAGTAGAATTGTATCAAAAATATTTTTCAAACTTCAGGGTGTCACAGCTATTCTTTAAGTGGCATAAAATACCGACAATACTGAATTAGACAAAGGGTTCTAGCCCTCAAAGGTATGACATTCTGGAACAGCCTTCCAAGGGGAGCAGTGAGGGCAAAAAGCCTAACTGGTTTCAAGACTGAGCCTGATAAGTTATGGAGGAGATGGTATGATGGGACTACCTACAATGGCATGTGGCCAATCTGCGACTGTTAGCAGCAGATATCTCCAATAGCCGGTGATGGGACACTTAATTGGAGAGGGCTCTGAGTTACTACAATGAAGTCTTTCCCAGGGGTCTGGCTGGTGGGTCTTGACGACATGGTCAGGGTCCAAGTGATCGCCATATTTGGAGTCAGGAAGGCATTTTCCTTCAAGTCAGATTCACAGAGACGCTGGAGTTTTTCCGCCTTTTTCTGCAGCATGGAGCAAGGGTCACTTGCTGATTTAAACTAGTGTAAATGGTGGATTCTCAGTAACTTTAAGTCCTTAAACCATGATTTGAGGACTTCAGTAACTCAGCCAGAGGTTAGGGGTCTATTACAGGAGTGGATGTGCGATGTTCTGTGGCCTGCAATGTGCAGAGATCAGACTAGAGGATCATAATGGTCCCTTCTGACCTTGAAGTCTATGAAGACAGAGGCATGTCAATAATAATTTAATTACCAATATCCAGGGCCTTTTATATGAAAGGATTATCATAGAATCATAGAAGATTACTGTTGGAAGAGACCTCAGGAAATCATCTAGTCCAACCCCCTGCTCAAAGCAGGACCAACACCAACTAAATCATCCCAGCCAGGGCTTTGTCAAGCCAGGCCTTAAAAACCTCTAAGGATGGAGATTCCACCACCTCCTGAGGTAACCCATTCCAGTGCTTCACCACCCTCCTCGTGAAATAGTGTTTCCTAATATCCAACCTAGACCTCCCCCACTGCAACTTGAGACCACTGCTCCTTGTTCTGTCCTCTGCCACCACTGAGAACAGCCGTGCTCCATCCTCTTTCGAACCCCCCCCTTCAGGTAGTTGAAGGCTGCTATCAAATCCCCCCTCACTCTTCTCTTCTGCAGACTAAACAAGCCCAGTTCCCTCAGCCTCTCCTCATAAGTCATGTTTCCCAGCCCCCGATCATTTTCGTTGCCCTCCGCTGGACTCTCTCTTGAATTTGTCCACATCCTTTTTGTAGTGGGGGGCCCAAAACTGGATGCAGTACTCCAGATGTGGCCTCAGTAGTGCTAAATAGAGGGGAATAATCGCTTCTCTCGATCTGCTGGCAATGCTCCTACTAATGCAGCCCAATATGCCATTAGCCTTCTTGGCAACAAGGGCACACTGCTGACTCATATCCAGCATCTCGTCCACTGTAATCCCCAGGTCCTTTTCTGCAGAACTGCTGCTTAGGCAGTCGGTCCCCAGCCTGTAGCGGTGCATGGGATTCTTCCATCCTAAGTGCAGGACTCTGCACTTGTCCTTGTTGAACCTCATCAGATTTCTTTTGGCCCAATCCTCTAATTTGTCTAGGTCACTCTGGACCCTATCCCTACCCTCCAGTGTACCCTCTCCCCCCAGTTTAGTGTCATCTGCGAACTTGCTGAGGATGCAATCTATCCCATCATCCAGATCATTAATAAAGATGTTGAAAAAATCTGGCCCCAGGACCAACCCCAGGGGCACTCCTCTTGATGCCGGCTGCGAACTAGACATCAAGCCTTTCATCATTATCCATTGAGCCCAACAATCTAGGCAGCTTTCTGTCCACGTTATAGTCCATTCATCCAAGCCATACTTTTTTAACTTGCTGGCAAGAATACTGTGGGAGACTGTATCAGAAGCTTTGCTAAAGTCAAGATATATCTCGTCCACCACTTTCCCCATATCCACAGAGCCAGTTATCTCATCATAGAAGGCAATCAAGTTGGTCAGGCATGACTTGCCCTTGGTGAATCCATGCTGACTGTTCCTGATCACTTTCCTCTTCTCTAAGTGCTTCAGAATTGATTCCTTGAGGACCTGCTCCATGATTTTTCCAGGGACTGAGGTGAGGCTGACCAGTCTGTAGTTCCCCGGGTTTTCCTTCTTCCTTTTTTTAAAGATGGGCACAATATTTGCCTTTTTCCAATGGTCCCGGACCTGTGCCGATCACCACAAGTTTTCAAAGATAATGGCCAATGGCTTTGCAATCACATCAGCCAATTCCATCAGCACCCTCAGATGCATTAGATCTGGACCCATGGATTGCAGAGCACTTTGCAGACATACTGTATGCAGGAAATGTTTCAGCCATCTCTGCAGTGAAATGTAACAGTATCTATCAGTACCACACAAAAGTTCAAGACATGGAAGCAAGAAGAATGCGGTATCCACTTGAAACTGCAAGGAGAATTTTGGTAGTTTTGAGTATAATACCTCAAACAGAAATTTGTCCAGGGCTATCTGAAAGTTGGCACTTCCAGCTATGTAGTGTTCTGTGCTAGGGCTAGAATACCACCCAGCAGATCACCGGCCACAGTTCCAAAACAGATACACGTATTTATTTCAATTTATACTGCAATTTTAAAAAAGTGTCCAGCCCCGATTGTGGGAATCTTTGATGGTCTCTTCAAAAAGTATTACACTTGAATAAACTAGTATTTATTCAGGTCAGTAACAATGCATAATATCACTACAGACGTTGCTTGGATGTCTGCCATTTAGTCGTATGCCCAAGTCTGCTTGTTTTGTGATATTATTGTTGTGGTTTGTATTATATTAGTGCTTACAACCACCAACAGAAATTGGGGTCTGATTCTGCTAGGCACTGGACAAACGGTGAAATGAAAAGTGAAAGACAGCATCTGCCCAGAAGAGCTTACAGTCTAAATAGACAAGAAACACAAAGTGTTAGATCAGAAGCAGACACAGAGAGGTGAAGTGACTTGCCCAAGATCACTCAGCAAGTCAGTAGCAGAAGCCCAATGAAATCACAGCTGGAAGTAGTGTTGCTGCAGTCTGACTCCTCAACTCTGTAAATTGCCTGTATATGGCTCCACATGCAGTAAAAATAAATATTTTTTCCAGTGTGTACTATATTTTTATTTGTAACTTTTCTATAAAGAACTATTTACGTTTGAATATAGTGTAGTAGGTGTCAGAATCAAATTGTTGCTTTCTACTGGTATGAAAAATTGAAGTCAAACTACCACACATTGCTAGAGACTCCACTTTTCTTCAGAGATTTCAATTCTGCATAAGAATACAATTTTTAAGAATATTTACATTCCCAGAGCAGTCTATACAGGATGTATTTTGTGTTGCCTTACTATATGATGGCATTGTCTTAGGGTTGTTTTTTTTAATTATTATTTACGTGTTCTTGGGGACAGGATATTACAAAACTAATCTTCAAATGTTGTAGTATGTTGTTTACTTCATTTTTGAATATGTAGTTATGGTTTTACTTGAGCCGCAAAGCCCGTTTCTGAGAATTAGGTTTGCAGGTCTCTGGGGGAAGAGCATATGACTGTGTGTTTCGTTTTTTTTATTTCTTTTTAGTAGTCTGTGTCTGTTATGATGAGAAACATGTTCAGTGTCTTTTTCTTTTTACCTCCCTTCTGTTGGATGCTGGTATCTTATCTGAAATGCAGCATTTCTGATTAGGATTATAGGAGAGGCTGCTTCCTCTCTGGACTCACTGCTGTGTGATGCATCAGTAAGGTCTGTCACACCTTTTTTAATGACTGTTTTATATGACAGGAAAAAATCAAATTCCTTCCTTTAAAGCAAAACATTTCACAATGCCGTGACTTTGGGAGGAGTGTTCTTTATTATCCTGGATTTTATGACTTCCTTTAAAAGTTTACAATGACATATTTTTAAAAATGTACTCATTGCCAAAACTGTACACATCTGAATGTATGTATGTTCACAGAATACACACAGTGACCATATATTGTCTTCATTGTCTTAAGAGTTTATTATAGTGGTTTGATTTAGTTCTCTTTGAAACAGGTCTAAGTCAGAGCGCATTAGTGGACTGTTAATGCACATCAGCAGGGTGCACATTGTTAGACCGTGGCAGGCTATCATGGGCTAGATTCACACCCTAGTTTGCTGTGTACTGAATGTCCATATAGACAAGCCCTAAGAAAGGTGTAATTCAGGTGTGTTTGTACTGAATATCTGTTACAAAGTGAAGAAGTAATTCAGTCACCATACTGATCTGCTGAGACTGTCAGCAAAAGTGTCAATTTTATTGATGTGGACACTTGTCCAGTGAGAACTGGACTTGTATCACCAACTAATATATTATTTAGTTTTATGGTGGTAGTGCCTAGTGCACTGTTAGGAATAACAAAAGGGCAAGCCCTTCACTGAAAAACTTAGTCTAAGCATAAGAAAAAGAGATTAGGTCGATACAAGAAACAGATGGGGGGCTGCCCTTTAAAAGATAAGATACGGTAAATACGTAATGGTGCAATTATTTCATGACGATAACACTGCCACCAGGTGATGCTGTATTGCTTAATTCTGCAAAGGCAAATATCAAAGAATCTGATTAGTTGGTGAATGTAGCTTGTGACTATTGCTCTTTAAAGTTTCACAGCCTCCTAACCAAGACCAAAGATAAATATTCTGTCACTAAATGTAGGAGAGGGAGAGGGTATTCTCTGTGATTCTCAAAGCTGGGCAAACGGTGCTTTTGATGGAATTGAGATATGTTTCAAATTCATATTCTGGCCTAGCATTTAGTAATTCTTTGACTGTCAATCTACACGGAAAAGACTGCTATTTTAACAAGTAAATAACCTTGCCAGAATAACTAAATTCAAAGCTGGTAATTTGGTTCTTATGAGACATTTATTTTTACTTTTACAATTAAAGAGGATAAAGCATTCAAACATTTTGAATAACTTAGTTCATGATTTTTGGTGAAATGGTCATTTGCTGTTTTTTTAAAAAAAGGTTTTGTATGTTGTTCTCAAGCAGCTATAACATTGATCACTGTGTTTGTAATCTTAAAATGGGTTTCCTTTACGCTTGCAGCATTATATATAATGTTTTTATATCCAAGGCTCTGAGCGTTCGCAAATGTTCGGTAATTCTCAACAATGGCTTTACTAGGTAGATTGTAGCAGTAATATCCTCATTTTGCAGATCTGTAAAACTGAAGCACAGAGAATTGAACTTGTTCACAGTCATTCAGCCACTAAGTGGCAATGCTGTCAGCAGAACGCAAGATTCCTGACTAGTTAGGTGTACTAGTCACTAGACAAACATTTTTACTATATACATCTCTCTCTTTATTATGTCTGATGCATAGTAAAACCTGCAGTTTTACATAAACTACTACTTCGGTGTAGTTTAAAATGACCTTGGTCATCAACCATTTTACCTTTTTAATTTTCATTTTCTATAGTCAGTGTTAGGCTGTTGGCATTGGAATGCTATTGCTTAAAGCAGGAAGAAAACCTGTGACTATGCGATTGTGTGCAGTTGGAGAGAAAGAGAGAGGAAAAGGGAAATCTAAACCGGAGGGGCTAGACAGCATGGAAAATATTCATCATAATTAGCTAACCAATAAAACATTTCATTTTAGTAGCCCTTTGGGAGTGATGTTTTTGATAGAACTTTTTTTAAATGATCACATTAGCATCCTGAAATGCTTATCATAGAATAACATCACTTAAATATATTTGAATTAGTTCTATCTCCCCCAGCAAATTATTTTAATAATGATGAGTTTCTCTTTGCTGTGTCATTGAAGAATTGTACCATCTTAAGCCATCAAAATCTAGTAGTCATCCTCACTTTTTTACTGGATGGAAAACCACTAAGGGAATGTTTTATACTGTGCTTTCACCACTGGAGATCTGGGTTCTGATGTGTATTAAGTTGCCAATAACAATGATTTTGGTTTCAGTCTAGACCCCTGTGGCTATTTGTGAACATTACAAAGCATTTTGATGCAATTGTCACAATAGGTAGTCACTGTTCAAGAAAAGCCCTTGGACTAGAATGTTTGCCAAGGAATGGTATGACAGAACAGATTTGAGCAATTAGCAAGCCAGATCGTGCTCCAAAGTGTTCATTCTGCACATTGCCACAGCTGGTCTAACTGGGAACCTTATGGTCTTCAGATCTGTCAGGTGCATTATAAGGAATCTTCTCTTTAGCTGAGTCAGTAGGATTTGTGTTAAGCTTGTCTTAGCTGGAATTCACTCTTTGCATATCAAGAGATATTTCAACCCATGGCCTAGGCAAATTGGCAGAGCTATGTGTGGGAAATCTATAGCACATACATTATAATGTCTGACAGAACATTTATATATCTTTGGATGATGAACTTATTTTTTATTTTTTAATTGTAGGTTAGTCATTTCCCACATTATAACATTTGATATCAATCCCAGGCGTCATAGCTGGAGACTTACTGAATGCCCAGTGCCTGCAATGACCATTCATCTTGATTGTTAAAGATCATCTGCATCAGTTTAGGTCTCATAATACAAGCATCTCATGTTTCATTGCTGAGTTTAATATAAAACGCATTGGAGAACTTCATTCTTGGAGCAGAAAGAGCAACATATTGGAAGTTTTGTTTCATACTATTTAAAAATGTTTATCCAGTCTTCATGGTTCAGACAGATAAATCGGCCTCTTTTCAGTGTCCATTGGTCAAGCAGTTAAGTCCCATGTTTCAGCATTTCCCAAAAGGTACTTTTAGCAACCATATCATTATTTAATGACAACCTTCTGAGCACAGTGGAGCTGCTATTTAAAATATAAGGGGGACTGATTTATTTAAGATCAGCTGTGGTTCTGCTGAACCATGTCTTTCAAATGATGGAGGAATCATACTGTCTGTGGATTGTGCAGCATCGGTGACCATTAGACTGTGTGGAAAACGTTTGGGGTTTTTTCCTTGAGAGCCCATTCAAAAATATGTTTTAAAAGAATCTCAATATCAGCAGTAATTGAGAAGATTGATCTGTTGTTTATCTTTCTGGCACTGTGGAACATGATTCTTTATCCATGTTCTTAACATATCACTTGCATCTTTGACATGCTGCTAAAAAATTTGAGATTAATACAAAACTACCCAGAAATAGCAATTTAAGGAATGTTCCAGAGAAATGGATATAAAGGCTTATTTCGCAAATACCTTGTTAAACTGTGCTTAAAAGTTTGAGATAATAAAGTGGTTCCTTTACGGGTATTAAACTAATTTTAGTGTAATTATTCATTGACATAGCTGTGCACTGCTGAGCATTGTACTTGCAAATCTGTTTGTAATGGCATTCGAGGCATTTTGAAAGAGAGTGGGGGGCTGAAGGGAAGAAGGAAATAACTTAGTCTTCTAAATGCATACCATAGCTATCAAAAATACCAGTTTGTTACCAATTTGATATTTAATTGCTGCTTCCCATGGGTGAGTTTGCTTGCCTATTCCTTGCTTACCTTACATGTACAATGTACAAGTCCTTTGTGCATTTATTTGGTTCATGGTTTATTTTTCATACCCCGCTGGTTTTTGTTGTGTTTGAGTGATCTACCTACAATGCTGTCAGGAGAAGTATTTCCAGTCTCTAGTCTTACACAAGGACACAACTGAGTTTTTGTTAATCTGGGAAATTTGGCAGCTCTCCCAGATGCTTCAGCTTGTTGCCCTCAGGTTCCTCAAATACAGTGTACAGATTACTTGAAGCAAATGATGGGTGTGTTTCATTATATGTAGTGATTAATATATTAATAAGTGGAATGTGTTTTAAATTAAACGTGAATTTAAAAAAAATTCATTAGAGTTATTTTTTATGGGCAGATTTCATCAGGTACTTTGGTTTCAGTTTGGTTATTTAAAAGCCTTTATATAACTTTTTTAATTAACATGGTTAACCTGATTTGCAAAGATAGGTAAGACATGTTCCCTGCACCAAAGAGCTTATAATTTAAATAAATCACCTGACAATATTACCAAGACATCATACACTAGCCAAAACATTAATCTAAAGCAGGGATCGGCAACCTTTGGCACACAGCCCGTCAGGGAAATCCGCTGGTGGGCGGGGATGGTTTGTTTACCTACAGCGTCCGCAGGTGCGGCTGATTGCAGCTGCCACCGGCCGTGGTTCGCTGTTCCAGGCCAATGGGGGCTGCGAGAAGCGGCGTGGACCGACAGATGTGCTGGCCATCGCTTCCCGCAGCCCCCATTGGCCTGGAACGGCGAACCGCGGCCGGTGGCAGCTGCGATCAGCCGCACCTGCGGACGCTGTAGGTAAACAAACCGTCCCAGCCTGCGAGCAGATTTCCCTGATGGGCTGCGTGCAAAAAGTTGCCGATCCCTGTTCTAAAGTACTCTGAAGATGCAGATTTTGAAATTAGAATGTCAAGAAGTGTTGGATTTTAGGAGGGAGAACTGCTATTGTGGAAAAGGATTTGCTACTGAGTTTAATTTTTTTCTTTTTAAATTCATAACAGATATTTGTTTCCCTTATTCTTCCTGGAATTAGGCTGAGCAACTAAAAGGGTGGCTATTTAACTTTCTTTGAGTGTTAAGCCAATGAAATTGATGCTATGTGGAATTATGTGGGTAAAATTTTCAAAAGTGCCTAACTGAGTTAGGCGCCTAAGTCCCCCTGGAATGGAATTTAGGCTCCAGACACAGTTAAGTGCTTATGAAAATGCTACCCCGTAGCAGTGAAGCAGTCATCTGTCAGGGATGGACCAATAGTTACCACTTCAGAAGACGTATGGTTGCCTGATGTGGCTTCTGTGCAGTACAGTACAACTTGATATTTGTATAGCACTCTTCACACAAACTGAATCCCAAAGTACTTCATGGAATTGAATCATGAAGTAACATGATAAAAGTAGAAGGAAAAGAAATAAAATCTGTAGGGGAAAAATAGGTTTTCAACTGGAATTTAAAACGAGAGTCTTCAGCTATGCAGGGAGTAGGGTGACCAGACGTCCCAATAAAATTGGGACTGTCCCAATTTTTAGTTCTTTGTCCCACGTCCCGACCAATGCACGGTCGGGACGCCATTTGTCCCATATTGCGGTTTTGGCCGCTCCGGCCGCTTTTTTTTTTTTTTTTTTGCTTCCCCCAATATTTTGTCCATTTCATCTGGTCACCCTAGCAGGGAGATTATTCATGAATACAGGAGCTATACAGAACACTACCACATTTTTATCCACAATGGCAAGATTGTGTTGAGGGAACATAAAGGGTGTCAGTGATTAGGGACACAGTCCAGTGAAACAGTGAGGCAGGTACTTAAATATGAGCTTCAGAGGAGTTCCACTGACTTTAATGCGACTATGAATGTGATTAAGATTAAGCATACATCTAAGCACTTTGATGAATGCTATTCTCCTGCTTTGCCCCCTTTATGCCTTGGTACCTCCCATATACCTAGGAGTACAAGGTGAAGCAGTGTAAGGCCACATACAGCCACATCTCTCCTGGGTTGCTGCAGCTCTTATTTGGCCCAAGAACGAGGACCGGAATCTGGCCCAAGGTCTGTAAGAAATCCATAAAGATATGCGGGGGGGCTTGGGTTGGATTCTGAAATGGATGAGAACCTAGTGGAGTTGTTTGAAGATGGGAATGCTGACTGCGCTACATAGTTTGTCTGAGAAGAACCAATGGCATTCTGTACATGCTGGTATTTGGAGCAGTTATTAATCTGTTGTATTTCAGTTTCTACTACTCTACAGCAAAAACACACCTATCCCAGGTTCTGGGTGCCTTAGACAATCTCTGAAAATTACTCTTCTTAAAGTAAATAGACTCTGATCACAGTATCCCAGCAACAATGTCAGTGTCACTGGAATTTAGTGGTCATGATGGCTTCACCTGTGCTTTTCCCAAACATTACCAATGTAAACAAGGTCAGAGAGGAGATTTTTTTTAAAAAAGGGGTGCGGAGATTTCAGCAGATGTGGACTATGTGGCAGTTATAGTGGAGATAGGTAGAATGGCATATGTGATATGTGGGGCGGAGTTAAGGCCCAGTCAGTGAAGGGAATGCAAGGTCACAGTCAAAGGAGAAGATAGAAGAGAGATGGAGACTTATTTGCTGTGGTCCTTTAACCAACAAAAGCACAGGTCTTTTGAGGCATTGTGTGCGTGATTGTTTCATATTAAGTAGTTTTCATTATAGACTTTAACATTCTGTAGGTCTGATGAAAGCAAATATTCTAGGCTATCAGCCGATGAATATCACTTCTAGCACCATAAAAACATGGCGAGTTGTTGGGGTGGTTTTTTTTGGTTTGTTTTTCTTTAAGGACTGAACCTGCAATATGAAAGTGATACGAAGCATAAACTAAATTCTAAGCAGGGTTGTAAGTGTGTTGTATATAGTGCTTTAGCCATTGTCAGTTGTTGGAGAAATGGAAATTATGAGAACAGAAAGTTGTGCTTGGTCAAGGCTGAGAGGATATTTTGTTGACAGTTTTCATATTTGGAATTTAAAATGAAGGTTCTTTTAGTAACACTATCAATAGCCCTGTCTTTCAGTGTCTGCGCTGATTTGCTGTCTTGTGTGTCGTTCATGCAACTGTAACGTTATTTTATTCTGTGGATGTGTCTGTAGCTTTGTCCTTTCCACTCATGACAGAGGTGCTCATCATCCGCCAATACTGCAGTTGTCCCTCTATGCCTCTAGTGCACAACAATCAGTCACTTCCTCCTTTTTCCTATGGATGATATAACTGCGTAAAAAAATTTAATAGCATATTGTGTACCATGAACAAAAGAGTGAGGCAAACTCCAAATTTTAATAATTCACACCAGAGCCTCTACTAAAGTTTCAGAAGTTAAATGTAAAGCCTGCAAACTACATAGCATGCATCAAAGATGTTTTTAGCTTATTGTAAATACCAATTTAATCCTGATTTCCAAGAAGGTCAAAAACAGCTCCATTATCCAAGCAATCACAATATTGTCAGACTGTTCAACTAGTGCTGATTCAGATTTTACATCAGTAATATTTCGGACATGATGATTAGGCTCACACATGGTTAATGTAAAACAAAGTACAAAATAATTTTCAGAAAAACTATAAAGGAACAATAATACTTTGCTATTATTTTAGTAGTATAACACAGCTTGGAAAGTGGACAGTTAATGAATTGGACTTTTTGCCTCTAGACACCTGAGTTTAGGGTCCACATGACTTCTCAACAAAATGTTTGTAAGAGTGTTAGAAACATGTATTGTTCCCTAACCACATTTTTGGAAATGGTTGAACCATTTTAGATGACGTTTCCAAAAACAAGTCAACCTGAATGGTTTAAGTTTTTAATAAAGTTGTAAGCAACTGAAAAAAAATGTCAGGTGACCTTAGCAATCAGAGTTGCTGCATGCACAGCCTATAGTACTGCATGTAACTGGGCTTCTCCTACACAGAATATTTCCACTAGATTTAGTGGAGGCTTGCATGGATTGCCTTAATGGGATTCAGCATAAAACTATTTACATACAGTAGCGACTGCTATTAACATGCATCAGATTACACTTTACCACTTTTTAATATATTAATCCAAGGGATTTGTCTCAGCATTAGTATAGAAGCATCATATATGATAACATACAAGACATTCTACAACAAAGTTTACATCGTATTCTTCATGTCATGAAGCAACATTAGGTGTGGTTCTGTTAATACCCTTTAAAATTGTCATTGAAAAAATTAATAAACAATGAGAAGTAACTAGTTGTTGGAGAGAAATACCTGATTTGGGTGGAAGATAGGAGCACCTTGGAGAAAAAACACAACCTTCCTGTCTAAATTTCATGGGAAGAATATCACTGCATCACATGTATTGACTGTATTACGCCCCAAACTCCTTCAGATACCAGTTATATGGTACTATGCAGCAGGTAGATGACACTATAGTTTGATACGTGACTGGAACTCTGTTAAACTACTTCATAATTTACACATCAGAACTGGATAACTTTGCAATGCCTCTTCAATGAGCTTTGTATAATCCAAAGATTACCTTTTATAACTGAGTCTAGTACAAATTAATACCACATTTTAACAAAGTAAAATAGAAAATCAGGTTTGAATGTACTATTGAATAGCAAATGAACGTTAATTTTTTTTCTCTCAAAAAATGAAAAATATTGTTGGGCACGGATGTGTCCTCTTATGAGGTGATATTTTTCCTCAATTCTCACCCTTCCCCTTCCCTTGCCACTTCCATTACAATGGAGATTTGGTCTGCTTGCTCTACAGTGATGTGTCCTTTAATATTTCCCATTAGTTTTCAGTAGTTACCTTTTGCCTGCATGTCAGCCTTCAGTTTAATGGCCTTTTTTGTGTGTGTTCATTTTGTTTTGTTTCCCATCGTGGTTTTGTTTATTTCTTTTGTTTTTTTCTGTTTTCTTTTTTTAAACCGTCGTGATGTTTGCCCTTCATATTCCCCAATGTTTGCACATGACAAGATGTTGCCATCCCAACATTACCTCCCACTTCACTGACCAGTGCCACTACTGACCATCTAGCACCAGCCACAACTGGACCGTTGCCTTCGGCCCCTCGGGATGTCGTGGCCTCCCTCGTCTCTACTCGCTTCATCAAACTAACGTGGCGGACACCAGCATCAGATCCTCATGGAGACAACCTCACCTATACAGTATTCTACACCAAGGAAGGTATAAACAGGTAAAGATCTATGCTTGTGAATTGGATTGAATTCAGTTTTCTGCATCCTTTCACAACTCAAATACTGTCCCTTCACACTAGTTTCTACAGGCAAACAATATATGTATAGGTTTCAGAGTGATAACCATGTTAGTCTGTATCAGCAAAAAAAACGAGGAGTCCTTGTGGCACCTTAGAGACTAACACATTTATTTGGGCATAAATTTTTGTGGGCTAAAACCCACTTCATCAGATGGATGGAGTGCAAAATACAGTAGGCAGGTATAAATACAAAGCACATGAAAAGATGGGAGTTGCCTTACCAAGTGGGGGGTCAGTGCTAACGAGCCAATTCAATTAGGGTGGAAGTGGCTATTCTCAACAGTTGACAAGAAGGGGTGAATACCAAGGGAGGGGAAATCATTTTTGCAGTGCTAATGAGGCCAATGCAATCAAGGTGGCCCATTTCAAACAGTTGACAAGAAGGTCAGTACAGGGAAATTATTTCTTGTAGTGGCCCATTCTCTCCCAGTCTTTATTCAGTTCTAATTTGTTGGTGTCCACTATATATATATATATATATATAGTGGCTCCATACAGTGACCAAAAGCTGAAGGGCTAGAGAGGTTGCCAAAGTTTTACTAGAAACCATTACAATTGGCAGTCTTTGATATTTGTTTCAGGGCTAATTTTCAAGGGACAAGTAAAATATACTTGGAAAACAAACACTGGTAGTTTTCAAACTGAAGCATGTTCGTGAAGCGGGCATCAGCCTGGTTTTGAATCATTGCAAAGGGTCAGTTGCATACTTTGAGCAGACTGCTTAATAACTAAAAGTGCTTGTGGACTTTATCACCACCTATGGGATGCTGATAGTGTGGTAAACTCTTGCACCATGTTAGCCCTTAAACAGTCAATAGATACCACACCACAATATCTGAAATGCGGAAATTATTTCATGTTCTAAAACCAGGAACATACTGTCAGATTCCAGATACTACAGTGTGGTAACTGTTGGTGACTGTTGACTTCTTTATGTACAAGAATTGCCATTAAAATCATCGTAGTGCTGATTATTCATGAATCTTGTGTTGGCACAGTGCTTCACCAGTTTAATTCAATCCATCGAGCTTTCTTAGTAAAAGGATCTGCTGCTCAGAATGGCAGAATGTCACCATGAGGTAGAAGCTCCCCTACTTGGTAAACAGGAGTTAATACTCAGTTTAAGCAGTGCAAGTCTTCAGGGGATGCAGGTGCCTCTACCGTCTGGGAACCCAGGGGGCAACTTTCTGGGAATGCCTGGCTGCCTCCCCCAATTCAGGGTCTTCAGTTGTGTAAATAAGACAGCAGGAACCAGGAAGACACTTCCTGCTGAAGTGTTTCTCTCCTGAGCAAAGGGGCAGAAGCATCCCTTAATCTTTAGAGAATTATCTAAGAAACTCCAGGGCATTACCATGTAGGCAGGGATTGATTTGCTGCTAATACCCCCCGTGGTTCTCTTAGTTTGGCCCACACAAATTCTGTTGTGGCCCTAATTCAGCAAGGTTTTTTAGCATTTGTTTAACTTTAGGCATGTGAGTCATGTCACTGACTTCAGTAGGACTTCTTGTGTTTAAAGTTAGGCACTTGCTTAAGAATCTTGCTGGATCAGTGCCTAAGGGTATGTCTACACTACAATACAACACCTGCGGCTGGCCCACATCAGCTAACTCAGGCAGCGGGGTTATAACATTGGAGTGTAGATGTTCGTGCTTGTGCTGGAGCCTGGGCTTTGAGGCCCCGCAAATGGGGAAGGTCTCAGATCCCAGGCTCCAGCCCGAGCCTGAATGTCTA
Organism: Eretmochelys imbricata; assembly: GCF_965152235.1. NCBI lineage: Eukaryota > Metazoa > Chordata > Testudines > Cheloniidae > Eretmochelys > Eretmochelys imbricata. Next base: position 41,986,631 of record NC_135581.1, on the reverse strand, counting down.
CATTGCGATGTTATAGCCCCACAACCTGAGTCCCATGAGCCTCAGTCAACTGATGCAGGCCAGCCGAGGGTGTTTTATTGCAGTGTAGACATACCTCATGTGAGGTGGACGCAGCCCCAGTCAGCATTCCTGCAGGCTCTGTTGCTAATCTCTTTGCATAAGTGTATTTTTCTGCCAAATAAAAATAATGATGTTTACCTACTTTAGAAGGGTGTTATGTAATTTAACATTTGTAAAGTGTTGAGATCCTGAGATGAAAGCTGGACCTGGAGATCCGCGTACCTATGGCTAGAAAATGTGTGTAACTTAAATAAGAAGCTAAAAGAAAGTATAATGAACTAGATTAAAAGTAAGATACGACCATCATCCTCTCTAAATGCTATGCCTTCTCGTTAAAAATGAGTGTGGTTGCTAACTACTTTACCATATTCAAATTATGCATGACCTGACAAGTTGCCAGTGTTTATCCAGTTTAGGCTGAATTTTGATTCTACTGAACTTAATTAAGCAAACAATTGTTCAAATGCATTGTTTATTAGGAGATTATATTAGTTAACAATGCAACTAATCTTCCATTCAGAGCCTGAAGCTAGTCCTCCATTCAAAGCTTGACTCTTGTCATGCATACAGTCACTAACTTCACTCTACCTAAACCAATCTGCTTGAAATTTCACAAACAAATCCTGTGGTAGGATTCTAGAAGGTATTTGGAAGATATCGGGCAACAAATGGGATGCGCTCACATCTTGAATCAAATTAAAATTAGAAAAAGGTTTGGCATAGAAATACCAACTTTGTTTTAGAAAGGATACTGTCAACTTGAAATCTAATCAATTTTTTTAAAAACAATGAATAAGAACAGAAGTTCTCAAGCTGAGATGCATGGGCTGCTGATGGTCTTCAGAGAGCAGATTTGTCACATAGTACTAGCTCCTCCATATCTCCACCTCCAATGTTTGCTATCTTTCATTGCAACATATGCTAAGGCTGGGATGTTCAGAGATACCAAGGAAGTCACACACCCAACTTCCATTGAATTCCCCTTAATACCCTTTGAATTTCACAGCCTTAAGGTACTTTACTTTTGTTTGTAAGGTGGATTATGGGACAATCTCTATATTAAAATACAATACACACTAAAAAAATTTGAAAATTCTTAGCTAAGGCTAATTTCAGGTATTAGTTTAACAAGTCCCTTGGTCACTTTTTTGTGACTTGCAATCATATTTTCGTGTTTAAATGTTTTTTCTGTCCATTGTTGCAGGGAACAATCAAACGAACAAGGGAAACTGATTATGCACAAAATAAACTGAAAAATGGGGAGAATTATTTCTTGGAATTCTGTTACACTAAACTTAGATATCCTAACAGTAGTCTAAAAAAAAATTCAGACAGAAGAGTGGTGAAGTTGACAATGGGTATCCCATTACACTTTTTGATGCCGACTGGCTTCTTTGACTAGTTGTATGGCTTTGTGGCAGAATTGTTTGTTAATCCAATTTTTAAAATGTTAAGAGAATGTTACAATTACATAGTTAATTACTCAGAAATTATGAAATCCCAGTGTTAAGGTTGCATGTACAAGGGTAACTCTGTCCCCTCTTGCGTATCTGTTATGAAACAGCCTTTAATCACATGATCACTTTCTATTTGTTGAATAAAACATTATATTTTTTCTTATGTGTTAAGTCCACATATATTTTAATATTTAATATTTTTATATTCCTGTATACTTGTACTATTTTCAAAGTCATAATGAGCCAACATATCTTTGCTTTATGATTTGACTTTTAACGGTGTTGGAATGACTTCAGTGGAACTACAGTGTAGTTGTAGCCATGTCAGTCCCAGGATATGAGGGGGACAAGATGGGTGAGGTAATACTTTTTATTGGACCAGCTTCTGATGGTGTGAGACGAGCTTTCGAGCCATACAGAGCTCTTTTGACATAAATGAAGAGCTCTGTGTGACTCAAAAGCTTGTCTCTCTCACCAGAGAAGTTGGTCTAATAAAATATATTATCTCACCCACCTTGTCTTCAGTGGAAGTAGCGCTGCGTCACTTTTGAAAATCAGGTCATGAGAGATGTCTTTTCTGCCAAGTACGTATATTAACAATTTAGAGCCAGATTCTCATACCCTTGATCATGTTGAGTAGTACCTTACTCTGCTACTAGTCCCATTCATTGTTACAGTATGTGATCATGTAATTAAGGACTATGTCTTAGTGTGTATATACAACGGGACAATTGTACTTGCATTGTCATTTCCTGACTTCTGTGTGACTAACAGTGAAAACTTAACATTCTTCTATAGCTATTTAAACAGAATTTCTACAGGAAAAAGAGGAAAAACTAGTAGGAAAAAAATTCTGTAATGTGAAACTGTTTGTCTGGACACCACTGGAATACCCTGTCCTACATAACTGACAGACTGTAATGATGTGTGCAGCTTTTACTTTATACAAGATGAGCAGCAAATTAGGTGGTTCCTGCAGAATGCCCATCCACCGACATTTCACTTTCACTGAATTTCTCTGCACAGTGAAGTGAGCCACACATAGATATGGCATGGCCTACCTTAGCTGCTCACTTTATGAGCTTAATGATAAGACTGCAAAATATAGTTTTCATGATCAGAGTATGATTTTTCACGGCAATGCTCAGGCACTGCTCATGAGCAGAAATACCATACCAAATGTCAGCTTTCACTTATCAGCTGCTTCATCTGTAGAGCTGTTCAAAAAGAGGTTGCAAAAAAAAGAGGAAAGCTTATATTTTCCATTTTCCTCATATTCCAAAAAAGCTGAATCAATTTTCCTTGCTTAAAAAAACGTCCTCAGGGAGAGAATAAGTTTAAAAAGGAGAGCTGAAAGTTATAGAAAATAAACAACTGAAAACAAGCAGTAGCAATGCAGCTACGTATGCAGACAACTATTCTGTCTGCTTTCACTACTCCTGATTATTACAAAGCAGTTTTTAATTGTATAAATTCCACATGGTCCAAATGCTGACAGATGCAATGTGAGGGGGTAATAGATATGGGAAGCTGTCTTGAGGGGGCAGGCAGTAGAGTACCTTGTGTCACATTTTGTACTAATTTGTGAGTGATCAGAGAGAGCCAGATGGAGGCAGTGAGCAGTTGGGGCCTATCTAATGGTCTAGGAACTATTCCCCAGATAAATCCAGTAAATCTTTAAGTGCCTCCATCCCAGGGTACAATATTTCTCTTCTAACAGTAGGATCTGGATACAGAAAGAAGAAACTACATGGGCAAGAGGGGCTGTGTGGATTATCATAGTTGGACTTGAAACCACACACCCACAATTGTAGAAATCTATAGAAGCCATCTTTTCTGCTTCTGATTTCAGAGTAACAGCCGTGTTAGTCTGTCTTCGCAAAAAGAAAAGGAGTACTTGTGGCACCTTAGAGACCAACCAATTTTTTGAGCATGAGCTTTCGTGAGCTACAGCTCACTTCATCGGATGCATTCCGGGGAAACTGCAGAAGACATTATATACACACAGAGACCATGAAACAATACCTCCTCCCACCCCACTGTCCTGCTGGTAATAGCTTATCTAAAGTGATCATCAAGTTGGGCCATTTCCAGCACAAATCCAGGTTTTCTCACCCTCCCCCCCCCCCCCCAAACTCACTCTCCTGCTGGTAATAGCCCATCCAAAGTGACCACTCTCTTCACAATGTGTGTGATAATCAAGGTGGGCCATTTCCTGCACAAATCCAGGTTCTCTCACTCCCTCACCCCCCTCCAAAAACCACACACACAAACTCACTCTTCTGCTGGGAATAGCTTATCCAAAGTGACCACTCTCCCTACAATGTGCATGATAACCAAGGTGGGCCATTTCCAGCACTGAAGGATGACCCAACACTCTCACAAATCCTGGGAGACAGGCCAGTCCTTGCCTACAGACAGCCCCGCAACCTGAAGCAAATACTCACCAACAACCACATACCACACAACAGAACCACTAACCCAGGAACCTATCCTTGCAACAAAGCCCGTTGCCAACTGTGCCCACATATCTATTCAGGGGACACCATCATAGGGCCTAATCACATCAGCCACACTATCAGAGGCTCGTTCACCTGCACATCCACCAATGTGATATATGCCATCATGTGCTAGCAGTGCCCCTCTGCCATTTACATTGGTCAAACTGGACAGTCTCTATGTAAAAGAATAAATGGACACAAATCAGATGTCAAGAATTATAACATTCATAAACCAGTCGGAGAACACTTCAGTCTTTCTGGTCATGCAATTACAGACGTGAAGGTCGCTATCTTACAACAAAAAAACTTCAAATCCAGACTCCAGCGAGAAACTGCTGAATTGGAATTAATTTGCAAATTGGATACTATTAATTTAGGTTTAAATAGAGACTGGGAGTGGCTAAGTCATTATGCAAGGTAGCTTATTTCCCCCTGTCTTTTCCTACCCCCCCCCCCCCCCCGACGTTCTGGTTAAACTTGGATTTCAACTTAGAGAGTGGTCAGTTTGGATGAGCTATTGCCAGCAGGAGAGTGAGTGTGTGTGTGTGTGTGTTTCTGGGGGGGAGGGTGAGAAAGCCTGGATTTGTGCTGGAAATGGCCCACCTTGATTATCATGCACATTGTAGGGAGAGTGGTCACTTTGGATAAGCTATTACCAGCAGGAGAGTGAGTTTGTGTGTGTGTATATGGGGGTTGGGGGGGTGAGAAAACCTGGATTTGTGCTGGAAATGGCCCACCTTGATTATCATGCACATTGTAGGGAGAGTGGTCACTTTGGATAAGCTATTACCAGCAGGAGAGTGAGTTTGTGTGTGTGGTTTTTGGAGGGGGGTGAGGGAGTGAGAGAACCTGGATTTGTGCAGGAAATGGCCCACCTTGATTATCACACACATTGTGAAGAGAGTGGTCACTTTGGATGGGCTATTACCAGCAGGAGAGTGAGTGTGGGGGGGGAGGGGGCGGCGCAGAGAGTGAGAAAACCTGGATTTGTGCTGGAAATGGCCCAACTTGATGATCACTTTAGATAAGCTATTACCAGCAGGACAGTGGGGTGGGAGGAGGTATTGTTTCATGGTCTCTGTGTGTATATAATGTCTTCTGCAGTTTCCACGGTATGCATCCGATGAAGTGAGCTGTAGCTCACGAAAGCTCATGTTCAAATAAATTGGTTAGTCTCTAAGGTGCCACAAGTACTCCTTTTCTTTTTCTGCTTCTGTATCACTGCTCACAGAACTGAAAACCAGAAATAACTCTGTCCTCAAACCATTACCATCATCTTCATCTCACATCAGTGACTTCAGTGTCGAGAAGTGACCTGCTTTCATTGATGGAATCACATTTAAATTGTGGCACGTGACTTCATGTCACTACAGTCAGGGCATTAAGCGTACCCACGGAAGATAAAGTACTGCCTTCCCTAAAAATCACTAAGTCATACCTGCCTTTTTGTCTCTTCACTAAAAATGACCAAAATCAAGCTGGTTTCCCAAAGTGTGTACGAGGTTTCAAGTGCAGAAGTGTTTTTTCGTACTGTGAAACTTTGCATAAACACCTAGCTACTGTGTCAGGGCTACAGACTGCTTAGGAGGTGGACCATTAATTAGATAGCTAATGGTACAAGATAGTGGTGTAAATTGCATATACCAAATACATGGACAATACTAACTCCACCAATTCCAAACTCTGCAAATAGTCTGTTCCCCCTAATATCTCCAGCAAAATGTCTCCATGTGGGTACAATGGATAGATCTTCAGGGAATGGGGATGAGGCAGAGCTAGGGTGGCTTTGGTGTTTCAGTAATACTTTCCTAATCATAGAATATCAGGGTTGGAAGGGACCTCAGGAGGTCATCTAGTCCAACCCCCTGCTCAAAGCAGGACCAATCCCCAACTAAATCATCCCAGCCAGGGCTTTGTCAAGCCTGACCTTAAAAACTTCTAAGGAAGGAGATTCCACCACCTCCCTAGGTAACACATTCCAGTGTTTCACCACCCTCCTGGTGAAAAAGTTTTTCCTAATATCCAACCTAAACCTCCCCCACTGCAACTTGAAATAATTACTCCTGGTTCTGTCATCAGCTATCACTGAGAACAGTCTAGATCCATCCTCTTTGGAACCCCCTTTCAGGTAGTTGAAAGCAGCTATCAGATCCCCCCTCATTCTTCTCTTCCGTAGGCTAAACAATCCTAGTTCCCTAAGCCTCTTCTCATAGTCATGTGTTCCAGACCCCTAATCATTTTTGTTGCCCTTCGCTGGGCTCTCTCCAATTTTTCCACATCCTTCTTGTAGTGTGGGGCCCAAAACTGGACACAGTACTCCAGACGAGGCCCCACCAATGTCGAATAGAGGGAAACGATCACGTCCCTCGATCTGCTGGCAATGCCCCTACTTATACACCCCAAAGTGCCATTGGCCTTCTTGGCAACAACGGCACACTGTTGACTCATATCCAGCTTCTCGTCCACTGTAACCCCTAAGTTCTTTTCTGCAGAACTGCTGCTGACCCATGCGGTCCCTAGTCTGGAGCGGTGCATGGGATTCTTCCGTCCTAAGTGCAGGACTCTGCACTTGTCCTTGTTGAACCTCATCAGATTTCTTTTGGCCCAATCCTCTAATTTGTCAAGGGCCCTCTGTATCCTATCCCTACCGCCCTCCAGCATATCTACCACTCCTCCCAGAATTTTTGGATTCTTTCAAGTGTAACATTAAATTTGAATTTCCAGGCTAGCATTTGTAGCTTTTTTTGAGAAAATGACAATATTCGCTTGAGGGCTTCTTACCCTGAAGTAATTGATAACTATTTGCAACCTTAATTCCGTCTTACAAAGCTGTTTGTCTGTAAATTTAGGTGGAGTGAGATGGGACAGCCTTAATGTTCTGTTGGGTAATATAGTTATTCATATCAGACATCTGTTATGTTACCTATTATGCGTACCTAAACACATTGGAGCTCATAAAGGTATTCAGGACTCCCTAAGAGAGTATAAATGAAAGATTTATGTACCACTTAATTAGACTTATTTCAACATATTTTAACATGCTGTTGTATACTGTTATTACTGAAAATTATAATACTTTGACATATCCACATAACTAATTTCTGGTAAATAAGTGTTCCCTTTCCATTACAAGAATTTTATTTTCATAATTTTGCAAAATAACTTGTGTTATGTTTTTAGGTAAAACTGGTGAGTACATTTACATTTGGGTGATAAAATGTGATATATTTTGCATGTCAATGAGATAGTCACAGCTGTTGAACATCGTCGGATTACACTTGTTTTGTGTATTTTAAATGTAGGCTATAAAGGGACCCCATCAATTTGCAAAATTGCATTGCCAACTGAAAATTTTGTACCTACTGTAACTGAAAAAGTTAGTTGGGAAAAACTATTTCTCTGTTTTTCCAGTTTGATAGCACTTTGGGGACAGTCAGTTTCACTGAATAGTCAGTCAGCTCCTCTCTTGCTGAAAAGACCTCTATAAACATCAAAAAAGCAGAAAAGTATTTTTTGAAATTCAGAACATATTAATAGGATACTCTGTCAAACTGAAATTTAAAAAAATAGTCAATTAAAAATTAAGTTGCGTGTGTTCTTTTAAGGCTCCTTCTACACTACCAAAGCAACAGTGCTGGGAAACTTTTTATAAAGTGATTTTAAAAACTGTTTTTAGGGAGCACAGGTTTTCTTCAGTGGGGACAGATTATAATATTGTGGTAGTGATCTAGGCAAAAATGGTTTTGAAAACCAGTCTCCACTCGGGCAGAAAACTAGCTGAAACTTTTTTTAAAACTGGTTTCATTGCACTGTTTTTGCATAATATAAACCAGAGCTGAAGGCAGTGTGGAGAAAGAGGGGAAAATTGTATGAGAGAAACTTTTAGTTTCTCCCTCTTCAGCACAAACGAGTTAATAGCAGGTAATCATTAGTGTGAGAATGGTCTGCCCTCTGCTGCAGAGTTAAACAAAGTGCACTAATCAAAGGAGTGCACTAAGAGAAAGGATGGTATTAACAGGTTAACATTTTCCTTTTATTAACTCATTGGGGCAGTTGCTGATGTCTACTTCTGTAATACTGCTCTTATTTTAATTTGAAGAAAGCGGAAGAGTTTGCCTTTTTCAAACAAAACAGAGTATTTAAATGATATTTTTAAAACACCCAGCTGGCCAAAAATTCACATGGAAAAAAAAATGGATTTAATTGGGGATTGGTCCTGCTTTGACCAGGGGGTTGGACTAGATGACCTCCTGAGGTCCCTTCCAACCCTGATATTCTATGATTCTATGATTTGAAAATAAAGGTAATAACTACTGGTGATTTGTAGGTTTTAGTGATTCCTTTCAATTTTGAGCTGGATAAGACAGTCCTCAATACCATACTCCCACACTGAATGTATCTGTAGAGGCATTTTCTGCTGTTTTGTAGCTCTATTTGATGTTTGCTGAGTTTGGGGGCACTAGCCCCTCTGGTTGCCATAATATTCAGACATGCATAATCTGTTCTCTCAGCTAAAATATAACTCACTAAAGGTCAGCATTGTGGTTAAACTTCAATATCTTGTCAGAGGTGGCTGAGATTACTTGCCCTTTTATATCACTTAGATCCTCTGGACAGGGTAATGTGGCACCTTAGCCTGGTCTCCTACAAAACATCTCTTTTAAAAATTACTTCATTGTCTATTATTTGTTGCTTTAACGGTAATAAACATAAGTTTAGTTCTCCTTTGATAACACAGGTGACACTTCGTAGAGTTTATGTTCAGCTAGTCTTACCTCCTGTGTATCAACAGACCGTTACATTTCACCCACTTACCCATGTATTGAGCTCAATAACAATGTGTGACTAAAGCATTACTTGTGCTTAGCTAAAGCATATCTTCCAGAAAGGCATCCAGTCTTGATTTGAGGATAACAAGATGGAGATTTACCATTCCCCTTGGTAATTTGTTCCAGTGGTTAATCAACCTCGCTGTTTAAAAATGTGCCTAATTTCTAATTTGAATTTTTCTGGCTTCAGTTTCCAGCCATTGGTTCTTGTTCAGCCTTTCTCCACTATATTAAAGAGCTCTGTAGAACCCATTAGAACCCCATGAAGGTACTTAAATCAAGTCACCTCTTAATCTTGTTTTTGATAAAATAAGCAGATTGAGCTAAATCTCACACTCTAAGGCATTTTCTCCTCCCTGTAATCAGTTTTGTGGCTTTTTTCTGCTCCCTCTACAATTTTTCAGCATTCTTTTAAAAATGTGGATACCAGACCTGCTCACCAATGCTGTATAGAGAGAGAGAGAGTCATCTCCCTACTCCTACTCCCCTGTTTGTACATCTAAGGATTACATTAGTCCTTTTTGCCATAGTACCACACTGGCAGCTCATGTTCACTTGTTTGTCTACTCTGCCTGCTAAATCCTTTGGAATCACTACTTTCCAGAATAGAGTCCTCCCTTCTGTACGTGTGACCTGCATTCTGTGTTCAACTCTTTTACAGCTCTTGGGTGAAAGTTATCTGGGCTGGCTGATGTCTAACTTCCTCACTCACTACTGGACTGGAAAGTATTTCATCATCCTACTTCTTTCCAAATATAAAAGAGAAATATTTATTGAACATTTCTGCCTTTTTGCAACATTATTAACAATTTCACTATCTCTGTAATGGAGTTGCTGTACTCACTGCTAGATGGTGGTTCTGGGGATTAGCTAAATCAGGCTGATGCCCCTCCCAGCAGTTACACCCCGTCAGTTCTCCTCTGAAGCCCCTCTGTTGCTCTCAGGAGACACAGCAGTCCTCTTTGTGACTCAGCCCTCCGGCCAGGTCACGATTGTGGTTTCCCTTTCTTGCGGGGAGGTGAGGAGGAGTGTATCGAAGTTCTTGCCCTCCAGTAATCTCAGGCAGTCGTTGTCTTCACTACCTCGCAGTGCCACTCCTGCAGTGGCTGGCAGGGGAGCCCAGGCCCACTCTACTTAGGGTTCCAGCTCAGGGACCCTCTACACAGCAGCCAAGATCCATTCCTACACCTTGCTGCCTTTCACTGAGCTGCTTCCATACCTCCTGGCTCTTCCCACTCCTTTGGGTTTGCAAGTCTTTTCACTCACTCCTCCCAGGGAGTAACTTTAGACAACTCATCTCTTCAGTCCCACCCCTTTTTTTCAGGGAGTGACTACAGACTCCTTCCCTACAGTCCCCTCTGCTTCCAGTTTCCTGTCTTTTGTGGAAGCCCCGCCTGTCCCTCACAGGTGAGCTTCTCTCTAATTAGCTGCCTCCAGCTGATTGGGCCCACCTGGTCTAATTCAGCTCTTGCAGGGCCAGTGTGGGGAGCACTCCTCATCGCAGTCTCCGTCTAGTAATAGTCCTGTATCATTGATATAATTTCTTTTGTTCCTAATATACTTTAAAAAATAAAATAAAATAAAAAAACCTCTTTGTTGTCCGTAGCCCTGCCAGTCATGGATTTTTCATGGTGTCTGTAGCTTTCCTTATCAATTTTCTGCACTTCATAACTTTTAATTGATATCAACTTCTATCTCTACTTCTCCCATTTTCCATTTCTTATATATTGCTTTTTTTTTTTTTTTTTACTTCTGATTGTTTCATAGATTCATAGATATTAAGGTCAGAAGGGACAATTATCATCATCTAGTCTGACCTCCTGCACAATGCAGGCCACAGAATCTCACCCACCCACTCCTGTGATAAACCTCTCACCTATGTCTGAGCTATTGAAGTCCTCAAATCATGGTTTAAAGACTTCAAGGTGCAGAGAATCCTCCAGCGAGTGACCCGTGCCCATTTCCTTCACTTCTCCACTAAACGAGGATGGGCTTTTAACCAAATTTGTTCTCTTTCTTGACTATGGAATTGAGGCTTTTTGGCCATCTAATAAAATCTTCTTTAAAACCTCCCAATTTGCACACTCCCTTTTCTGTCTAAATTTTTCCTCCCAATCATTTTTGCTCATTTCCTCAACTTTGAGAAACTTGAAGCATCAAGTATATATATTACTGATTGAGGGTATCCTCTGTTTGCCCATATTGAATGTCATCAGGTCATGATCATTGCTTCCCAGGCAATTACCAGCTTCCAACCCAGTGATTAATTCATCTTTATCAGTCATAAAGATGTCCAAAATAGTTATTTCATGTTTGGTGCAACATTTTTTTTGTTAGAAAATTATCATATATAATTTTTAGAAAGTCTAAAGATGTTTTACTGCTGGCTACATGAGGCCTTCAACATTCGTCTCCAAACTGAAGTCTCCTCTAACTGGAGTTTTTTTCCCACTAGTTGCTGATAGTTGTTGTTTTAGGGAGTAACTCCTCCTATTCTTTAGTTCCATCTGCTGGTCTGTAACAAATCCCAACACCCCATACTGGATTTAAACTGTATTGCATCTTTAGCCAGTCACCAAAAAAAAATTAAAAAGGAATTCCAGCAAAATATTAAAAACTCTCTTGAAGTCTATCTAACCTACATCACATCCACAGCAGTCCAAATAAATGAAATTTTAAAAGATCAGGAGCAAGTGATTTTCAAATGTGTGATCATAAACTATAGTTTGTGTGGATGGTGCCTAAAGAATCCTTTCGACACATCCCTCACATTAACTATAATATAGACCTACCTCCTCTGAGCCAGTTTGGATAAGATTTAAAGGCTGCCACTAACATCTTTATGCATTTCAGGTTCCCATGTGGACTGAATAAAATTGTTGTTTTAGAGCAGATAGAAAACTAGTTTTAGTCTGATTATGGGCTTTTCCCATTGTCAGTAATGTCCCCAGTAATGTCACTTTTCAGCAATATAGCTATAGCTAAACTCAGAAAAGCCAAATGTCATTAAAAACTAAAGGAGTACTTGTGGCACCTTAAAGACTAACCAATTTATTTGAGCATCAGCTTTCGTGAGCTGTAGCTGTAGCTCACGAAAGCTGATGCTCAAATAAATTGGTTAGTCTCTAAGGTGCCACAAATACTCCTTTTCTTTTTGCAAATACAGACTAACACGGCTGTTACTCTGAAACCCATTAAAAACTACGTTTCAGTCTAGTTTGAAAAAGTACTTTTCATCACATGAACTTTCAAGCTGCTGGGCTGATCAAAATGGATGAAGTTTTACTTTGCGGTTGTGACATGAACTGAAAAAATCTGTTAAATTTTAAAAGTTAAGGATTGAGTCTCCATCCTAAATTAAACATACACTAGTGGTCACAACTAGACTTTTAGGGGCAGATATTGTAAGGGTCATCTAAGATCACTGCTTGATATTATGTGCTGTACTGTTTCTTAGAGACAAGATGGGTGAGGTAATATCTTTCATTGGACCAACTTCTGTTGGTGAAAGTGACAACATTGCAAACATAGACTTAGACATTTTACAAAAAATGTCCAAATACCAGAATGAACTAAATCAAATTTGAGCTCAAAAAAGAATCTTAAACTGATGCTTTAAAAACAATCCTCTGAATTAATAACCAAAGCAATTTAAACAGTTCTTAATTTTTCTCCCAGGGCTTTGGACTTCTATGACCAATTTTAAAGTTGAATTATTATCTAGTTATGAAGAATAAGACAATCTAGCAAAACAGTGCTTTCCCCCTCTCCTCACTGTGGTGGTGTGTAACTTTTTTCTTTGCTATGTTTGTTCAAAATGAAGCTGCAGAACTAGAAGCTGTTTGTCTTCAGTGCTTTTGGCATATTAACATTAATGTGTAATCAGTACAATATAATTAATCATATCAATTACTTATTAGATATGTACAAACAGAATGTCTGTTAGATTTGTACTGTCATTTTACTAATCAGTGATAAATCTTCACTTTTGTTTTCCTGCCCAAATCTTTTCTTTCCTAAAGGGAACGTGTTGAAAATACAAGTCGTCCTGGAGAGATGCAAGTGACAATCCAAAACCTGATGCCAGAGACCGTGTATGTTTTCAGAGTTGTGGCTCAAAACAGACATGGCCCTGGAGAGAGCTCCATACCACTAAAGGTGGCGACTCAGCCTGAAGGTAAGCCTTGAACATTTCTACCCCTTACTGACTTTCATTGACCTAGATCCTGGCCTTTTCCCATAATAAGTTGCTATTCATGCTCTGGTTGCACTTGCTGATCTTACTAGTATAGCTTTAGACTGAATTTTCAAGTCTGCCTCATATTATGATATTAAGATAGTATGGATTATTTATATTTGGAAATATAAATTTAATATTGTAATATATAGATCCTTAAAAATTAAAATTATATATTAAAATTTCTTAATATATTTTAATTAATATTCTATTTTGTCACAATATAAACTTCTTCAATTAACATGTCCAGATAAAAACTGAACTGAAAAAGGAGCTCTGTGGAGCTCGAAAGCTTGCCTCTTTCACCAACAGAAGCTGATCCAATAAAATATATTACTTCATTCACCTTGTCCCCCTCATATCCTGGGACTAACATGGCTATAGTAACACTGCATACAGCTTAAAAAGTGTTAACCTGGCGTTGAGGTTGAGTAACTTAACCTTGTAATTGTTGGGATGTTGGAATTGTCCCAAAAATCTGTGTTATAAACACAGGAAATTCAGACTTAAGGATAAACTCAAGAGAGTCAAAATGCTATGTTACCTGCACCAAATTCTCTTACCCTCTTACCTTTCTCTAGGGCAGGGGTTCTCAACCTTTTTCTCTCTGAGGCCCCCCTCGACATCTATAAAAACTCCAGGGCCTGGTGGGGGGGCCTTGGGGCAGGGGCTTTGGGCATAGCTGTAGTTTGATTTCTATTTGTGTGGGGGACAGGGGCCAGCAGGGCTCAAACCATCTCTGCATGGCAGAGTCCTAGGGAGGGCTCGCCACCTCCACCCCCAACTCACCTCAGCAGGCCACCCAGCCTGCCTGGGTTGAGAGGGGCCACGCAACCAAAAATTATAACTCAAAGGTGGGGGGCTTAGCTCAAAAATTTTAAAAACAGTTTAGGGTGCAGGGAGGAGGTCACTGTGTGTATGCAGGGGGTAGCTCAACTAACAGGGAGGAGGTAGCTGGAGCTCTGTGCCGTTGCCGGCACCCAGTGCCAGAGGCAAGCAACAGCAGGGGTTCATTGCCCGGTGTGAATCACCCAATAAGCACAATGGGGTGGAGAAGCAGAAAAATTTATTTGGAGCTCCAAAGAAGGTACAGGGAGAAAAGAATCTCAAATCCTGCACACTAAGCAGGCAGAGTCACATACCTTTATACTCCTTATCTCTATTGCATTACACATCAGCCAAGTAAAACTGCTTTGCCTTATATGGGTTACAACAATACTTTTTCCGGCAACCTTTAACGAGCATTTTAGCAATTCAAAACAACAGCACAGCCTGCTTAGCCTTGTGATTAATGAGGCAAATAAGCGGTTATGGCCTTGTAGCTGATTCCTGCTGTTATCCTAACTTGGCGCCAGCAAAACCTACACAAAACAGCTCTATTTGCAGCTGCAGCATTATTCTGGGAGTGCAAGGGCTTTCTCAGGCCAACCAGGACTGAATTCTGTGAAGGGGAGGTTGAGCAAACAGACTTCCTCGACACTCATGGCCTTCCATCCCCTCGACTTACCTAGTGGCCATGCCCTGGGACCCCAACAATTCCCTCCTTTGAGAATACTCATTCCCATACCTGAGTTTTCTCACCTTTATCTGCTCACTAACGGGCTACGTGTAAAATTAAGATCCCCAAGGCTGCGCAAAACAAGTGCCTTTACACAGGACCACATACAGCACAGCAGGAATAATGCTATTAATACAGGAAAAAGAAGTTTAAAGAACAGACTGAACAACCCACTTAGCCATGGGGAAAGGCCCCAGCCAGAAAATAAAGAGCCTAGCCAATCCTCCCCAGTTTGCTGATGAATGTCTCTTGCCAGTTGCTGCAGGTGTTGTAAATCAGCCTCTGTGGAGGGTCCTTCATCTGTTATGTTAAAGCAACACATGCCTGCAAACTCCCGGCATACGTGACCATGGCATAGAAGCAAATAATCCACTGCCAGTCTGGTTTGTAGCATCCCCTGACGTACCTCCCCTAACTCATGTGAGAGGTGGGCTAGGACAGTGGAGGTTAGGGGGCAGCTCAGGGTGCAGGGAGAGGGGTACTAGGGGTTGTGTGCAGGCAGGGGGGTAGCTCAGGGTGCAGGGAGGACGTAGCTCAGTGTATAGGGAGAGTGGTATTAGCGGCTGTGTGCTGGGAGGGCTCCCCTGGGGTCCCTGTTCCCGGAGGGGTCTGCCAGCCACGGAGCTGGGTCTCCTCACCTCGGGGCTCTTACTGGCTGCCTCTGCAGGAGCAAAGAGGGGAAGCTGAGGAGCAGCTTCAACCTGGGGCACCAGCAGTAAAGGAAGGAATGCTGTGGCTGCCTGCTCCATGGCACCAGCCAGAACAGCAGCTGTCCCTCACTGCCCGGCTTTGGCTTCCCGTCTCTGACCTGGCCAGGGGACAGGGAGAGAAGATGCGGGGGGACTCGGGGGAGGTGTGGAACTGCCCCCGGGACTGCCTTGATCTTGAGCTGTAGTTTGGGGGGGGGCAATGCCCTCCATGTCCCCAACTCTGTCCATGCGCTCAGGGCTTCAGCCCCACAGGGAGCACACGGGCTAGGGGCTCCAGGATTCAGCCCCGTGGGGGTGCCTGGGATTAAAGCTTCAGTCCCGCGCCTCCCCCCGGTTTCAGCCCCGCAGGGTTGGGCAGGGGGGAGGCACCAGAGACCAGGGCTTTTGCCCCATGCCTCTCTTGGCTTTAGCCCTGTGTGGGAGGGTGCACCAGGGATTGGGCCTTCAGCTACGGGGCCCCGTGGCCCCCTTGAAAGGGCTCACGGATCCCCTGGGGGCCGTGGACCCCCAGATGAGAACCACTGCTCTAGGGCACCCACCTTTACTCGGTTCCTAGGGCTCAAGACATAATCCTCTTAATTTAGGCACCCACCCTTTCCTAGTTCCTAGGGGTCCAGGCTCTTCTGCTGCTTCAGGCAAACACCCTTTCCCTGTGGAGTCAGGGCTTAATCTTTTGTGGGTTTATGGGGTCTTTTACTGGTGAAAGAGCCTTACACAGTAATATCCTATGTAACCTCTATTTATTAACAATCAGCAAAAACTAGAATGCACACACTACACATACAATGCTCACCACTCCCAATAAAACAGATGAACTTTTCTTGATGGCCAATCAGGATCAGGTCCATTTGGGGGACTTCAGTTTCTGCATGGTGTCATTGGCAGAGTGTTGAGATCTGGCAGCTCTGTTCTTGGGGCTGTATCCCGGAGCTGGTTCCCAAAGAACTTCCTTTTGGATCCCAGTTTATATAGTGAAAATTGAGACCTGCTTAGCTATACCTTAACCAATCATTATACTAAAATTTAACTAACCAATGCTAATATATTGTAACAAAATTTTCTAACCAATCCTACCCCACCACCTTCATTGATTTACACTTAGCAAAATTAACTGTATAACGGACAGAAACAATAAAAGAACCAGACAGAGATTGTACATACAAACAATAGAGAAGTGGGAACCATAATGACAAAACAATAAAGAAATTAGGATCTCACAACTATTGATAAGTGATTTCTTGACAGACAGAATGCTATCAAACTAAGTTTTCTTTAACCATCTTAAAGATCTGTTCCTTATCTGGTGGTAGTGGGTGCCTTTAGGACAGGGTATCCTTCTTAACAGCCTTATATTACATTGTTTTAATGTAATTTAGATGGAATGTGAGGATGTGACTTCCTGCTTCTCAGCTAATGGCTGCTGCTTTTTTAATTTGGCTGCAGACGAAGGTCTTGGGCTTTAGGCCTTGCCATATGTCTACAGACAAAGGCCTTATCCTTTCAGCTGAGGTATGAAAATAGATAGTTAAGGCACCCAAATCTTCACTTCATCCTATAGCGTTGCAGTGAATTAACCATACAGTTATGATTAGTTTATAATTTTTGTAGTCCCAGATTAAAAAGAAGTTTCATTTTCCCCCTCATGTTAGAGCAGTTAAGGTTGTTTTGTTATAAAGAATAATGGGGAAAATAATTACTAATTCTTTATATACATGCACAAAATATGGAAAGTTTGAAGAATCTGTTGTTCTGTAACACCATTCAGGACAAAAATAATCTGACCCAGGGAACTAAACTTCTTAAAGGAGCCATTTCAAATTATTTTTAACTCATAAATTAATTTCTAAATTGGAGTAAGTGCTGTAATTTTGGGGAGGGATAAACAGTATTCACCATATGAAACAAAGTGGGTGAATCCCTACTTCAGGCGCAAAATTCAATTCAGCCTTAACTATAGAACCAACCAACCATTGCTTCCATAATAAGATGCTGCAAATGAATTATATACAATACTGGCCTGTATATACATGTACATGTTCACTTTTAAGGTATTGTATACTTAATCTGGTATACTGTGGAAGTGTAGTTTACTTTTCATATTACTTACTTTCATGGATTCTTTCATATACAGAGTAGTATACAGTAGTACAAGATACCCATATATGTGTGACGCTTTGAGTAGTCACTCAGACCAGTAAGGGGTTGTGTCATTGCTTGCCCTGTAGTCCTGGGTGCTTCTGAGCTGTGCAGCTGTGGCTCAGCGTCCTGACACCAGCAGCCTCCTTACAGGACTATGGCCTCACCCTGGCTTCCACCATCCTGGTTACTCCTTGCAGGGTGATGACAACAGCCCCTCAAGTCTTCCCCAGACCATCTCCTCTTCAGTGCTCAGTCTATCTCACTGCAGCACTCACAAACCTTTATCAATTTCACTGGTCCATTTAAAGAGACTACATAGCACTAGCCTGGTAGTTTGGCTGACGATTTTACTCTTCAGTTTGAAACACTGCACTGAGATGATTGTGTAATAAGCCAAAATTAAATTTATTAACAAAGAGCAGATATTTAAGTAATACCAAGTAGAGGGAATTGGGAAAGAAATGGTTAAACAAAAAAA
The DNA here is from genome assembly GCF_965152235.1 of Eretmochelys imbricata. Taxonomy (NCBI): domain Eukaryota; kingdom Metazoa; phylum Chordata; order Testudines; family Cheloniidae; genus Eretmochelys; species Eretmochelys imbricata. Next base: position 41,968,662 of record NC_135581.1, on the reverse strand, counting down.
AAATACGCTTTGAAGAGTAAACCCTAACTTAAGAAACTAGAACCTTTTGTTCAGAGTAGTTTTCTCACCACAGTTCTTCCAGCATGGCTGGCCAGTTCTTAGCCAGGATCCACCACAGAGCTCAAAGCACCTAGTTTCTTTGTCTCTTCAGGTGAAAGAAGTCAGAATGGCTCTTTGCTTATATCCTCAAAGTTTATCTGTGTTTTCAGTCAGGAAACCCTTCTGGGGGCTCAGCTTGCTGACGCCATGTTAATTTTTGCAGTCTTCTTCCCCTGTCACGATAGTTATATGGCTATCTCCCAGCTTGCTAGTTCGATGGCTTTGTTAACCTTTTATTTAAATGTACTTCCATTGTCTCTCTGCTTAATTTACATTAGAGACACATTCCTTTGTACAGAGTGGGTAACTTAAGCCCTACCTGCCAACACATTTCTAGAATGCATTTCCATCACATATTTATAATTTTTCATACATCACCCATGCATACACAACTCAATACTATTAATGATTAGTGCATTACCAGTTTGCATATCATACCTTACATGACACCTTTTAAATACAGATTATGACAAGAATGATTTGGGGCACACTGAGACATTGCTAGATACAAGGAACCCCCTGCCCTCTGGCATTGGAATGCTCTTAGAGTCACAATGTGCATCTAAGGTTGTGGAAAAAATAAAGTATTTGAAAAATAGTCTGTGATGGTGTAACTGTATCGTAATGTGTATGCACAAGCAGGCAGAGTTGTGTAATAATGTTAGTCCTTGATTTATTTATTTTTTTTACTGATTTTTGAGTATTTAACCATGCAATCATAATGTTCTAGTAACAGATGTAAAGAAGACAAATGGATTGGAATCAAAGGAACTGAGAAGCATTAATATACATTTTTAATTGTTTGTTTGAAATATTTAGTTGTCTGCTGAAAATCTCCCTTAGAATAAGAGAAGTCCTTTTAGGGACAGACATGGGATGGACTTAGCTGTTTGTGCTAACTCAATGAAATGATTCATAACCAAATAATTCAAACAGTCAGAGTGAACCAAATTTAGTTCTCTCCACTTTTGTAAGCAGATCTAATTAAAATTTTGGCTGGGTCACTTTTATCCATGAGAGGAAGGCGATAGTTTTCCTTCAGGGAATTAATCCCCCAGTTTCTAAATAGGTAAATTTGTCGGTAGATCTCTGACATGTTCTTTTCTTGTCCCAATCTATATCCCTTCCCTTTATTGTCAATGGTAACTTCGCTAGTCATCTGGTCACATTATATTTTTGTGAGAAAACTGGGGCAAAGTAGGCTTTAGCAGCTCTGCCTTCCTGTCATCTTCTGTTCTCAGCTCACCTTCTCCATTGAGCAATGAACCAACAGTGTGCTTGATCTTCCTTTTTTGTCTGACATATTTGAAGAACCTCTTCCTGCTGTCTCTAACATTTCTTGCCAGCTGTAGCTCATTCTTTGCCTTGGCTTTCCTGATTTTGTCCCTTCATGCTCTTAATATTCCCATGTATTCTTCGGTGACATGACCTTCCGTCTATTTCCTGTATGTATCCCTTTTGGTTTTTAGATAGCTTAAAAAAGCTCCTTGTGCAGCCACATTGGCCTCCCATGGTTCTTCTTATCTTTCCTCTGTGTCAGAATAGCTTGATATTGAGCCTATAGTATTACATCTTTAAAGAACTATCAGCCCCTTTTGACTTCTTTTCTTCCTAATTGATCTTTTCATGGCACCTTGCTTACAATTTTTCTGAGTCAGTTGAAGTCTGCCTTTCTGAAATTCAGTGTCCTTGTTCTGCTGTTCTCATGTCCTCCTTTCCATAGGATCTTGAATTCTATCAGATCATGATCACATCCTCCCAAGTTCCCAACCACCTTCATGTTTGCAACTAATTCATCACCGTTGGTCAAAACCAGATCCAAAATAGGTGACCCCTTGGTTGTTTCCTCAAATTTCTGAATTGGAAAGTTGTTCCTTACACATGCTAATAATTTGCAGGATTTGCATTATTATGTTTTGCTCTAATAGTCTTCCAACAGATATCAGGGAAGGTTAAAATCCCCCATTAATACTAGCTCATGTGTGTTAGCTAATCTTGTTACCTGCTTGTAGAATGACTCATCTACTTCCTCTTCCTGATTTGGGGGTCTATAATAGACCCCCCCCCCCCACCATAACATCGTTACTGTTCTTTTCCCTTGTTATCCTCACCCAGAGACTCTCAGTAAGTCTTTTGCTCACTTCCCATTGGACCTCAGAGCAAGTGTATTCATTCTTGATGGTACAGCGCAACACCTCCTCAAGGAAAACTGGCGTAGCAGCAGCACTGCTGAGAAGGATCTGGGAGTTGTGGTGGATCACAACCTCAACATGAGTCAGCAATGCAATGCTCTTGCGAAAAAAGCAAATGTAATTTTAGTTTGCATTAACAGAGGCATAGCATGCAAGTCACGGGTGATAGTACTGCTCTGCTCAGTGCTTGTTAAGCCTCAGTTGGAGTGGGGTATTCAGTTTTGGTCACCAATGTATAGAAAGGATGTAGAGAAACTGGAAAGGATCTAGAGGTGAGTGACAAAGATGGTCAAAGGGATGGAATGCAAGTCATATGAGCAAAGGTTGACGGAACCGGATATGTTTAATTTGGAAAAGAGGAGATTAAGGGGGGATATGGTAATGGTCTTCAAATATGTGAAAGGCTGCAACAAAAAAGATGAAGAAAAGTTATTCTGTTTTTCCATGGAGAGCAGGACAAGAGGCAGTGGGTTCAAACTATAGCAGGCACAGGTGTCGACAGCCCCGCCATGGTCACCGGAGGATGATTCCTCCAGCACGGAAGAGCAGTTCAGCCCCTTGCCAAAACTCCACCAGTGCGATTGGGCACCTGAGTCTGCATCTATGTCTACGTCACCGCCTTGGCAACATAGCCAGTGGCCAGCACAGTGGCCCTATTTGAGCGCATGGGGCATTCCAGTGATGACGATGCCCCCTTCGCACCACACATCTGCTGCCACCTTGGAGCAACAGTTGGCGGCACCGGGCTCAGGCATGAGACCCACTCAGAGGTCCGTGTAGAGGAGACAGTGCCCACCACAAAACCTCCATCCCCCACTGAGGATGATGCCTCATCGTCATCCTTATCCCCAGACGAGGCGGTTGCAGGACCCTTGAGGGCCAGCCTGTCAAACAATTTTAAGGAACATCAGGCCCTGCTTCAACAAGTGGCCGAGAACTTGGGCCTAGAGATGGAGAAGACGGCCGATCAGGGGGACACTTTCTTCTTTGTCCTCTCAGCCTCTACCCTGGCATGTATTGCACTACTAGTGCATGACGGGTTCCTGAAAATTGCCAAGGCCCTCTGGTAGACCTTTTCGTCCATCCCTCCCACCTCCAAAAGGGCTGAAAAGAAGTACTTCATCCCAGCCAAAGGGTTTTCAGTACCTTTATACCTACCCACCTCTGGGCTCACTGGTTGTCTCTGCGGCTAAGGAAAAGGACAAGCAGGGGCACACTAGTTCAACTCCCAAAAATAAAGAGGCCAAAAGACTGAACCTCTTTGGGAGAAAAATGTATTCAACAGCCAGCTTGCAGTTCCGGGTAGTGAACCATCAGGACCTCTTGGGCAGTACAAGTTTAACTTAGGGAACTCCCTCCATAAGTTCAAGGAGTCCTTCCCACAGGGTGTGGCCCAGGAATTTGGCGACCTGGTGGAGGAGGGCACCACGGTGGCTAGGCACTCCCTCCAAATAGTGTGGGACGTGGCGGACAAGAAAGGTAGGGGTCGCAGCCACGGTGGTTATGAGGTGCAGCTCTTGGCTTCAGACTGCCGTCCTGTCCCAAAAGATGCAGGCCTCTATCTGGAACCTCCCATTCGATGGGAACGGTTTCTTTTCAGTGCAGACTGATGTGAGGCTGCATGGATTAAAGGACACTTGGGCCACCCTTCACTCACTGACCATGCATATGCTGCAGTCTGCATGGAAGCAGTTCTGGCTGACCCCTCTGCCAAGGCCTTGGCAGCCTCGTAGGGCATCTGCAAGGAGAAGGGATAGACACTTGAGCTTTAGTCGCTACTGCCCTTCCTCCTCCCACTCACCTGCGCTGCCTGCCCCAGTGCAGCATCCCAAGGGCCAAAAGCACTCATTTTGAAGGTGCGCTTGAGAGCGATGCCTCAATCAATTCCCTGGATCCACCTTGTTCTTTCCTCAACCATCTTCATCCCTATCATTCGACCTGGTCACAGGTCATCTCAGACTGCTGGGTGCTGGACATAGAATCTCTGTTTTATACCCTGCAGTTTTCAGCTGCTCCTCCCTACCACCCCCCTCTTTCCCTTCAGGGACCCTTCTCACGAGCAACTCCTTCTCCCTGGCATCATTCCCACCTGGGATCCAGGAGACCGGTATGCTGCCCTCCACTTAAAGGACGCTTATTTCCATATTCCAAGGTCACAGACGTTTCCTCTGTTTCATAGTGGGTGGACGCCATTTTCATTTCAGAGCACTGCCCTTGGGCCTCTCATCAGCCCTGAGGGTGTTCACAAAATATATGGCGCCCGTGGCTGCTTACCTGAGATGTTGAGGTGTCCAGGTCTTCCAGTATCTCAATGACTGGCTCGTCAAGGGCAGGTGTCAGGAGCAAGTGCAAAGGAGCCTCGATCTGGTGCGTTCCACCTGCCACTATAGGGGCCTGTTAATAAATGAGAAAAAATCCACCTTAACGCCCGTCCAGTGAATAGAGTTCATTGGGGCGGTTCTCGACTCAACGTGAGCTAGAGCCTTCCTTCTGGAAGTCATGTTGGACCTGATCTTTTTCAGGCCATGTTGGACCTGATCTCCCATGTAAAGAACTACTAGCTCACCGTGGCTCACACCTGTTTGCAGTTGTTGGACCACATGGCCACGTGTACATACTTGGCCAGCCATGCTTGGCTCCATCTCTGGCTTCTGCTAGCGTGGCTGCCGTCTGTCCACATTCCCAACAGGCATGACCTAGACTGTCCTGGTAGCAGGGCCAGAGGCCAGCGCAATGGCCTTACTGGAATGCCTGGGGTATGCCAGTTATGCCAATGCCCCCGTCGCACCAATGGTCAGTCATAGAATAATAGAATATCAGGGTTGGAAGGGACCTCAGGAGGTCATCTAGTCCAACCCTCTGCTCAAAGCAGGACCAATCCCCAACTAAATCATACCAGGGCTTTGTCAAGTCTGACCTTGAAAACCTCGAAGGAAGGAGATTCCACCACCTCCCTAGGTAACCGATTCCAGTGCTTCACCACCCTCCTAGTGAAAAAGTTTTTCCTAACATCCAACCTAAACCTCCCCCACTGCAACTTGAGACCATTACTCCTTGTTCTGTCATCTGGTACCACTGAGAACAGTCTAGATCCATCCTCTTTGGAACCCACCGTTCAGTCGCTGCGTCGGACAAGTATCAGACAGCACCGACAGCACCAGACTCGGTGGGTGAAGTGCAAGTGGATGCTGGGGTGGAAAGGCAGGTGCCCACCCCAAGACCCTCTTTCCCCACAGGAGCTGATGTCCTGGGCTTGCCCGCAGTGGAAGAGTCATCCTCATTCTCTCCAGATCAGGCTGTGGGTACTAGCCCACCAGATGACTTTAAGGAGCACCAAGCCCTGCTCTGAAGGGTGGCCACTAGCTTAGGCCTAATGGTGGAAGAGATGGCGGAGCAATCAGACGCTTTGTTTAATGTGCTCTCCGCATCCACCGCTGCACATGTCACTCTCCCAGTGCACGAAGGGGTCCTAAAGATTTCAAAAGCCCTCTGGCATACCCCGAACTCAATGCCACCCACTTCCCAGAGGGCTGAGAAGAAGTATTTCATTCCAGCCAAGGGGTTCAAATACTTGTACACTCACCCGCCCCTGGGGTTGTTGGTTGTTTCTGCAGCCAATGAAAGAGACAAGTAAGGGCAATCTAGTTTCACCCAAAAAAACAAGGAGGCTGAGAAACTGGGGCTCTCCCCAGGTGGACTTGTTCACGATTCATCAGAACAGGAAACAGTACACTAGGTCGACTGCTCCCTCCACATGAATGTCATGGAGCTCAGAGTGGTTCGCTTGGCCTGTCAGGCTTTTCGGTCCCACTTAAAAGGCAAGGTCGTTCAAGTTCTGATGGACAACACCACGACAGACAACACCACCGTGTTGCTTATGTCAGAAAGCAAGGTAGTGCAAGGTCGTCAGCACTTTGCCAGGAAGCCCTCTGGCTCTGGGACTTCTGTGTGCAGCATGCCATTCATTTTGTGGCAGCACACCTTCCCAGGACCAAGAATGTATTATCGGATCGCCTCAGCAGAGCCTTCTCGTCTCGCCACGAGCAGTCACTCCACCCCGAGGTGGGCATCTGCCACTGCTATGCGCTGGCGAAGGTGCCTCTGCCAGCGATCGTGATGGCACACTCGACTTGGGCACAAGCATCATCAGTGGCCTTCGTTGCACAAGTACCAATCCAAGAGATCTGTAGGGCCACTACCTGGTCATCTGTCCATACGTGTGCATCTCATTATGCACTTACCCAGCAAGTTTGAGCCGACGCTAGCTTTGGCAGAGCAGTGCTGCAAGACTGTGGACTCCGAGCCCACCTCCGTGGACACTGCTTGTGAGTCAAGTAGAATGGAATCAACATGAGCAAGCACTCAAAGAAGAAAAAACAGTTACCGACCTTTCCGTAACTGTTGTTCTTCGAGATGTGTTGCTCATGTCCATTCCATTACCCGCCCTCTTGGAGTTGTCAGCAAGAAGGAACTGAGAGGGCATAGGGTCAGCGGCTCCTGGTATACCGACGCATGAGCGCAGCACTCAGGGGGGTATCACAGCCAGCCCTCCGGATACCACTAAGTCAAAAATCTCCGACGACTGCACATGTGGGCTTACACAAACCAAGAATGGAATGGATGTAAGCAACACATCTCAAAGAACAACGGTTACAAAAAGATAGGTGACTGTCTTGTCTGTTTCACTACCTAAATCTGTATTTTTTTAAGAATGGGATATGATTGCCAATCATAAAGATAATAAAGAGCATTTTTCAGTTCTGAAAGCCAAGAGTTTCTCCCTGAAGAGTAACCTTTATTCTGGAAGGTGATAAGAGTGACAACTTGCTTCTGTCCAAACCAGAATTTTCTGGGGTACTTCTGATATTTCCAATTGTGTTAAGCTTTTGAGGATCTGGAAGTTAGTGAGCTGTGTCTACCAATAATGGCTAGGTGGATTAAAACATCAGTAACTATACACAGTCCATGAGAGAACAGGCAGTACTCTGAATGTTGCCTATTTTTGTCATGCTGTTTGAAATGTAGTTTTATTGCCTCTTTTTCAAAAGTGTTGAGCACTTGCAGCTCCCATTGTCCCCAGTGGGAGATGGGTTTATTCCAACAGCTCTGCAAATCAGGCCATTAATTTTTATCTCTTATGACTCTGTGATCCTTTTGATCCCATCAACCCTTAGTTTCTATAACTATGATTTACTTCTAGTTCTGTTAATGTTTTATCTCTGTTCTGTACCGCTTGTTCCTGTATTCCACACATAATTGCCTCAGCTGAGCATAGAAAGTGCAAATACTTTGAATGTGCACTACACAAAGACAGCTAGATCAACATATTATAATTACTTAAGCATGTATTTTTCATTCCTTTTAAAGTGTATGGAAGTGGTTTACAAATGTTAAAGCATTTGTTGTAAATGTAGATTTCTACCTCAGATATGAAATTTTCACACAGTGACACAAAGAATGGGATAATTTTTGTGTTTGTTTTGGCGGAAGAGAAGGAAGAAAGTATTAGTGTCAGAGGTTCTTTGATTTTGCTCCATCTGTTACACCAGCTGGCTGATATTTCTGTGTTCTTCAAAACAAGTTCTGTTTTGGCATGAATGGAGAGCAGATACATTCAGAATATATCTCTGAAGTGCAATATAAAAAGCTCCAACATATAATGTACCTTTGCAGTAGAACTCCTTTTGAAATCAGAAGTTGCTCTGTGGTCTGCAGGGTTTGCAAATAATGAGATTAAAAAATGAAGTTTTCTACCATTTGAGACAATATCATATCTCTCAGTCTGCCAATTAGTGAAATGGAGTTCAGGTATTCTGAAACTGTGGTAGTGTGGAAGAGGGTGGAAAATTACTGGAACATATTATCTCTCCTTTACAACAGTTTTATGCTTATGTGGCTCCTTTGATGTCAGGGAAGTGACATCCATATAAAACTGGTGTAATAGAGTGGAGTTTGATTCACTGTTAGTAGAATGTGCCTAAAAGGCTATGCACAATATGTAGGGATAAGTTTTCAGAAGGGTGGACTCCCATTGCGGACACAACTTGTGCCTGCAAAATGTACAGTAATATTAATGGGTTTGTTCAGTTACCCAGAATACCTGTTTTAAGGAGTATTTCAGGGTTGATTGCTCTTTGGGTTTGCCTCAGTATATTTAGCAATGTCAAAGTTAATAGTTATGTTTGATGAATTTACACTAGTTTCATGTTTATGTTCCAGTTCAACTTCCTGGTCCAGCACCGAACATTCGAGCATATGCTAATTCACCCACTTCAATCACTGTCACATGGGACACACCGTTGTCAGGCAATGGTGAAATCCAGAACTACAAGCTGTATTACATGGAAAAGGGGACAGATAATGAACAGGTATGATACCTATATCTCTCTTGACAGAATATAATGCCAGTTTAACTCTGGTCATACAGCCATATACCCAATAACAATACTTTCTAGTTATAACGCTTTTCCTCTGAGTTTCTCAAAACATCCTGCCAATCATTTGACTGGCAGTTTGGATAATGCCAGCGTATTAAGGGTGAAACTATGGAGCTATAGAAACTGAATGTCCCTCTGAAAAGAGGAACTGAGAGTTTTATAGTATTGTGGGATTCATGAAGTACGAACATAACAAAATTAAGACAGTATTCTATGTTCTAGCTCATCTAATTTAACAGCAAATTGATACATGACTTGTTCAGGTCTGATCTACACAAAAAAGTTGCACGAGTTAAACTAAAATTAGTTTAAAAGCAAATTAGTTAAGAAAATCCATAGGAGTTTACAACAGTTTATCAGTTTAAAACTGACTTGTGCTGGTTTAGCTTTTCACAAGGCAAGATGAATCAACATAATCCAATTACATAGCAATATGTCTTTTCATACTGGAGTTTGCATTGTTTTAACCAAATTGCTCATTTTAAAACTGATTTTAGGTAAGCTGCACCAGCCTTTACATAGACAAGGCCCCAAGTTAGCGAATGCATATGAAGAAATATTTATGAAAGGGCAAGTTTGGCTCTGAGTGGGTACTCAGAAATTTTAAAGGAGACTTAAATACAAAAAGCCTATCTGGGTTTTGGATTTATTTCAGCAGTTCTGGTTTAACCACAATAACAATAACTTATCAGAAGTCTCTGGCTCCATTCCCTCCACAAAGCTTTGCATGTATCTCATATATCTAATTCACTCCCACGTGGGAGTGTCTTCCTGAACTGACTGAGTTCTTGTTGGGAATTAATACGAAAATGTATCTCCAGGCTGTTTGTCCCACAGAGCCCTTCTCTAAGGGCCACCACTTCAGTGGGAAACATCAGGGATGCAGTCATCTCCAGAGGGCAACAAAAGGCTCATGCACCATCACAAGAGAATGTGTCCTGGGAATACTTAAGAGCCAAGTCAATGAGCTTGCTAAGAAGTATTGGAAACACAGTGAGGATCTTAAGTTTAGCAATATTAACTCAGACTATGTCAAGTGGACTTGCTAAGTTTGTAGACAGATTCATTCCTCTTTTACGAGAGATGGAAACAGCTAATTTAATTGGTGGCTTTAATGTGATCCCTAATCTTTCTATTGCTTGAGTTCGGCTGCTAGTATTTTGGAGGAAGAGAGTGGGATCCTCTTATGTGACTAAGCTTTGTTGACTCAATAGATTGTGACTTTAAAGGAAAAAGCAACAATGCTGCCCCTGTAGCTGATTATGGGTTGGGCTGCAGGCTTGTCAGGGTGGATAAGAAAGCCATAGATTTCCAATATTTCCTATTTGTCTGCTAACTTTTGTGTGTGTCTGTGACTCACCCTGCAATGGTGGTTCCTGTCCCACCCACTGGGCTGAGCACAGCTCGCCACTCCAGGTGTTTCAGCCCAGTGAGCAGGGTCACAGCACTGGTTAGGTTTCATAGAATCATAGAATATCAGGGTTGGAAGGGACCTCAGGAGGTCATCTAGTCCAACCCCCTGCTCAAAAGCAGGACCAATCCCCAATTAAATCATCCCAGCCAGGGCTTTGTCAAGCCTGACCTTAAAAACTTCTAAGGAAGGAGATTCTACCACCTCCCTAGGTAACGCATTCCAGTGTTTCACCACCCTCCTAGTGAAAAAGTCCTAATATCCAACCTAAACCTCCCCCACTGCAACTTGAGACCATTACTCCTTGTCCTGTCCTCTTCTACCACTGAGAATAGTGTAGAACCATCCTCTCTGGAACCACCTCTCAGGCAGTTGAAAGCAGCTATCAAATCCCCCCTCATTCTTCTCTTCTGCAGACTAAACAATCCCAGTTCCCTCAGCCTCTCCTCATAAGTCATGTGTTCCAGACCCCTAATCATTTTTGTTGCCCTTCGCTGGACTCTTTCCAATTTATCCACATCCTTCTTGTAGTGTGGGGCCCAAAACTGGACACACTACTCCAGATGAGGCCTCACCAATGTCGAATAGAGGGGGACGATCACGTCCCTCGATCTGCTCGCTATGCCCCTACTTATACATCCCAAAATGCCATTGGCCTTCTTGGCAACAAGGGCACACTGCTGACTCATATCCAGCTTCTCGTCCACTGTCACCCCTAGGGCCTTTTCCGCAGAACTGCTGCCTAGCCATTGGTGGCTTTAATGTGATCCCTAATCTTTGTATTGCCCAGCTGCCCCTCCATCATGATGAGGCAGGGGCCAAACCTGAGCAGCACTGTGACCCAGCACACCAGGTTGCAGTGCTTGCCGGGAGCCAGGCCTGTTAGCATGTCAGCATTGCTTTAGGGATTGAGTCGCATGTATCTTTGTGAACAGGATGTTGATGTTGGAGGTCACTCCTACACCGTTAATGGATTAAAGAAATATACTGAGTACAGCTTCCGAGTGGTAGCCTACAATAAACACGGTCCTGGAGTCTCTACCCAAGATGTTGTTGTGCAAACTCTGTCAGATGGTGAGTTGCTTTATTCCAGTTTTCTTGTGGAAATCATTTGGTGATCTCTTCCGATTAAATGGATTTTTAACCAAATAGAACTGCAGAAGTTTCTTGCAAGACATTGCCCTGTATCATGATGTGGTTGCGGAATATGCTCGTGCATGCTGAATGGACCTCTTTGAGATTGTTGGAAGTGGGTGGAAGGAGATTACTTTACCTGCAAAAACATCTGCTTTTCTAATAATCAAGCAATTATTTCTCTAATATTCACATCATGGACTAACGCTTGTACAACATATCTAGATCAAAAACACAGAATAATACTGAAGCCAGTAACCCCAGATTTTTTTTTTTTTTTGAGTTTCTGTAATTTACTGTATGTAGGCAGATTTTTCACATTAAATGAGTTTTCATTTTAAGTGTTCATAGGTGGAGATCTTGTATAATAATCATCAACCCCAGAATAAATACTTGCATTGGAATGATTAAGTCCTAGTCTTAAATTTAAAAGATGCTTTTTTGTAGTGGCACATACAGTACCGCTATGATAAATTGATGATTTCTTTGATGTTTCATATTTGTTCTTACATTATCTTTACACTTTTTCTTCTCCTTTTTTCCCTTTAATAATTCACCTGCTAAGTTTGCTAGCTGATGGGGGGAAAAACCCTGTATTTCTGATCTGCTTCCCATGTGGATATTGTTAAATCAGTAGTATTTATTGCTAAAAGCAGGCGATTGTTACATTATTTCAGGCAAGCCAATCAGAAAGGGAAGTACGTAAATTTGCCTATATTTAAAAAAAATTGTAGTGGCCACTATTAACACTGGCTTTTACGTGTAATGCTTAGCTCTGAAATATGCTTGTATTTATTCTTGATTGCCCTTCAGATACTTCTTCCCTTTTTCAGGTTTCACGCACCCCTATTTGCAAGCAGGCTCCACTTGCAGAAAGTGTTCAGTTTTTGTTTTCTTCTTCTTAATCTGTTTTTGTCTTTGTGAAAGAGAGCAGGGCTTAATCTTCACTTGTGCTGAGCTCACATTCAGGGAGAAGCCTGCCCTTCTGCCACACCCATGCTGAGCCTAGCTAGTCCCCAGCGTAAATTACGGTAGCCATAGGAGGGCTCTCAATTGATGCTATCTGGAATGGTTCCCTAGGAACTATTCTGCCAGCTAAGTATCACCAGAGTTCAGAATGCTCTGATCCCAACCTATATAGCCTTGTTATGCTGCAGCCTCACCCTAGCCCCTTACATTATGCTGGCTCTTCGTTTCTATGCCAGGAGAAGACTCCACTATCCCTTTGGGATAACTTTATGTGAGCTTTGCACCACTAAATCAGTGCAGACGGGACATAACAGGGTCTAAGGCTCTCTAATATATCCATTGGTTCATTTTTTCACAGCCCAATTGTAAATGTCATGATACCAAGTTGCTACTGTTTAGTTAAACAGTTTAACAAAGAATTTCTCATTTTACACCACTAAACAGACCTGAGCTACTTTGTATCCAATTTTCCTTTGGGAGGATGTCATGATATAAACAATACGGACAAAATTTCAAATTTTGGGTGCCCAAAATTAGGAACCTAAGTAAATGTTCTGATTTTAAAAGATGCTGAGCAACCATCTCTTCTGGTGTTGTCAATGTGAGATGTAGATGCTCAGAAACTTTGACTATCAGGCCCCTTTTATTCAGGTGCTTACTAGTAGGCACTCAGGTTAAAAATATAGAACCTGTGTCCACTAGATCTATATACCGTAAGACCTACTTGGCTGAACAATTACTGTCTACCGTAAAGTATTCATGGTAGAGCTATTTAATAAGTATATAAAATATGGTCTAAGACCAGAGATCTTGGGATTTGACTCTTATGCAATGGACTGATATCAGGGAGGAATTCTATTACTTACAGAGTTTTGGAGGAGTAATTTTTTAAAACATTTCTAGTCCCCAGTGCTGCACCACAGAATCTGTCGCTGGAAGTGCGGAATTCCAAGGTAAGATGCTGTTAATTTGCCATTTTTGACGGGTGGATGACTAGTAGATGGAGCCCAGGTTGACCAAAATTTCAAGCCCCCTTAGACTGTTCCTTCAAATCCTCCCATCCCTCAAGCAGACTTTGACACATGTCCCCCTCTCCCAGAAAGACTACCCCTCTCCAGATCACAGACCCTGATCGGCTTAATTCCAGATCAGTTCTGTACTATCTCCCCAAGTATTCAGGTTCAGGGCAGGCTTTTTCTTTCCATGTACATCACCTGATTCCTCCAACCTACATGTCCTTAGTTTCCAACCACTTGGATAACTTTATCAGTTTTGGTACAACTCAGGTCTTACTCTGGGAGATGGTGCCTGTTGTCTTCTATTCAGTTGTGTGTGTACTAAGAAACTAGAGGAATTATGACCCTGTGTTTGGAGCAGCACAAGCTCCATTGTGGGTTAGGAGTACACGTAACTAAATGGCAATGCACCAGGGCTAAGAACAGAGGCTCTGTACTACAGAACAGAAGAGTTTAGATCAAATGTAAAACCCTGAAGTAGCTAGAATGTGTTCCCAGTGATTAACTACTGCCCTGTGTGTCTGATTTATAATAATTTCATATATCTGTGTGTACACATATGTGTATATAAACATTATTACAGGATAGCCTCCTGGGTACTTTAAAATAGAGAACCATGTGCACATTCGGTTTTATTTAGGCACAAAGATTTTACAATTTGAGTATTTTTGCAGATTAATTAAAAATTCTTTCCTGAATATCCTCTGTTTTACTATTTGTATTTTTTGGGGGGTAATACATGGAGCATTACGAATAAAACAGTTTGATCGGCTTGATGGGAGGCAGTGATTTATAATGCATTTTACCTTTCACAGAGCATCATGATACATTGGCAGCCCCCTCCTGCAGGAACACACAATGGTCAAATCACAGGCTACAAAATTCGCTACCGTAAAGCATCTCGTAAGAGTGAGGTAACAGAGAGCATTGGTGGGACACAACTTTTTCAGCTAATTGAAGGTAAGCTATTTTACATCATTTAGTTAAAACTGAAAAAAGTCACAATTATCCCCAAGCTCCTGTTATCAGGAGCTGAGTAGGTCCTGCTTGTTCCTGGGAATGGCAGGTTTGGGAACAAGATTCCATACACTCCTAGCATTTATAGGTGACCTGAAAATGTGCTTTACATGAGCTAATTGTGGTAAGTTTGGAGGCAGCATGGGACAGCAGGTAGGGCAGGACTGAAGTCATGACCTGAGTTCTGTTTCTAATTCTGCCATTGGATTGCTGTGTGTACTGGACAACTCCCTTAAATCATCTGTTTAAATCTCAGTTTCCTTATCTGCAAAGTGGAACCTTGGTAAAGGATTTTGAGATCCTTGGTTGAAAAGTGCTAATGTACTCTTTTTATTGTTGATAGAATTGTATATGTACATCATATAACAAAAGTAATCAGGACACTCAACACATAAGTGATTCTAAATGTTTTGTTCATTTTTTAAACTCTGAAGTCACAACTAGCCAGCCACTGTTTTTGCTATAAGATAAAATAATTAGAGCCCTGCAAATCTGTGGATATCCACTTTATATCTGCAGACCATGTTTGCAGATCAGATGTGTATAAAAATTTTGTATCCACACAGGGCTCTAAAAATAATAGCCTAACTAGATGAACACACACTTAAAATGGGCAGTTGCATGATTTGTTCCCAGATCTGCCAGCTCCGTGCACAGTGAGTTTCAGTGGTGCTGTGGGGCTCGAGAATGGAGCAGGACCTCTTCTATTTAGGGCATGTAAAGCCAAACCAAACTACACTTGGAAACACTTGTTTTGTTTTAGTCCCATCATACCCTTGTCATTAAGGAAATTCAGCATGCAACCCATATCATTAGTACATGTAAATGGGCTCTGTCAGAACAATCTGAATTCTGTAAACTTAACATCAGTTGACAGGTCAATGGAAAATTTTCAGAGGAATGGTATTCCTTTAAAAATAGCATTCACAATCCAGACTTTACTATTTTCATATAACAGAATTCTGTAAAGTGGAGCTGATTAGAAATTGTTTATAAACAAAACTGAAATTGAGTGCTCTGAATAGTGCAAATACAAAAATACAAGAAATAAATTCTAAACATTTATTCTAATAAACTAAAATGTGAATAATGAAGGTGATGTTGAACTGGTTTTTAACTCTAGTGTTCATTTAAAAATTAGCTGATCTGTGAAACTAATACAACTTTAGTTGTACCACAAAGATTTTATGCTCGGGGGATTTTAAATCTTGTTTTTTGTTTTTTCCGTGGATTGTTTCCTCCAAGATGTAACATGATCCTTTGAATCCTGGGTTTTTTAAGGCTCTTTGGATACCATCTTGAATTCTTAGCTCCCACTACATAGGAATTGCCACACTGGATTAGACCAGTGGTCCATCTAATTCAGTATCTTGTCTGTGACACTGATCTGTACCAGATGTTTCAGAGGCGGGTGCAAGAAATCTCATAATGGACAAGTATGGAATAATTGCTCACAGAGGAAGTGTTTTTCAAACCATGCCATAAAGGTTTATGTTCCTTATTTAAAATACCTTAAATGGCACAGTGGTGGGTTTGGGGGGTAACTGTGGATGCTCTTATTCATATGTATGTTTGATAAAGGTATATATTAACTATTACAGTGTATCTTACCATTGCTTTGGTTATAGCTTATAGATGTTTATCTAAGAAGAATAATTCACTTCCTACATACTTTGATCACTCAATAGTTGGCACTGAATGCAGAAGGTTAGTTATAGAAATGTGGAGGTTTCTGTTGTGCAGACAAAGGGCTACTAGCATGAAAAGCAAAGTCTTTCATTTATCAGCTGGCTATATATGTTACACACGACGTTCATGCTGTTCTGCCAGTGACCTACAGGGAAGGTCTCCAGAGCGCCATAGTCCTGGGTGTCTGCTGTCACAGTCTGGCTGCTACACAATAATTTGTGTCAATTTCACTTACTGGAGTCTCACTGCAAGTAGTGCTGATTTCCATTCCTGACCTCAGGTTTTGCTCAACAGCAGTCTCGGGGTGAAAGGTCAAAAAATAATGCACTTAACTCACTGGCTACGTTTCAGGCTTGACCCAGACGATGTCACAACAGCAGCTACAGTGTGTTCATCCACTCATTTAGTTTTGCATTAACAAGCTTTTACTGTCAAAGTCTGATGGTGAGATTCTTGATGTTTTAATTAGAAATTGTGATTCTTTGATCACCGTTAGAGCTCCTATTTTAGTAACTTGTATATTATTTTTATATTAGGTCTTGAGCGAGGTACAGAATATAGTTTCCGTGTGGCTGCCTTAACAAGCAATGGTACAGGACCAGCTACTGATTGGATATCAGCAGAAACTTTTGAGAGTGATCTAGATGGTAAGGACCATAAGCATGTTTCTGACTTTAAAGACCTCAAAATTCATGGACCAGGGTAACTACAAAATTTGGCAGACCTTTTTCCAAAGCAAACATAATTTTGCTCCATTGTGTTTACTATATTCTAATTGCACAACAGGACACATTTTATTTATTTTATTTATATATAATTTTAGTAGTAGTCACTAATGTAATAAAATTCCTGTCAAGAAATTGGCCTGAAAACTGAAGATGTAAATACTGCTCCTTTACTTTCAGTTCTATGTATTGTGCTGCCTTCCCCACTAAATAATACCTAATTACAGGGTGCCAATGTCAATTATGAATTATTCAATGTCTATTGAAAAGAAATAATGTAATTGGGTACATGACTTTAATCCTCCACATGTTTTCACCCTGAAAAAGTGGGAAAAAAGTTGTTCCGTGAGGCAAGCAAAAGTGTGATCATATACTCATTATTTATACAGCAGGCTAGTGTTTTATGAAGCAAATAAGACACAGTGCATGCCCCAAAGAATTCCAATCTAGTGCCCCAATCTTCAAAGGTCCAGCGCTTTGGCAGACTGCTCTGCTTAGGGCAGGGGTGGCCAACTACACGCAGCTCTTCAGAAGTCAATATGCGGCTCCTTGTATTGGCACCAACTCCGGGGCTGGAGCTACAGGCGCTAACTTTCCAGTGTGCCGGGGGGTGCTCACTGCTCAACCCCTGGCTCTGCCCCAGGCCCTGCCCCCACTCCACCCCTTCTCACCCCCTCCCCTGTGCCTCCCCCCCAGAGCCTCTTGCATGCCACGAAACAACTGATCGGGAGGGAGGGGGATCTGACGGGGGGCTGCTGACATGTTACTGTGGCTCTTTGGCAATGTATATTGGTAAATTTTGGCTCCTTCTCAGGCTCAGGTTGGCCACTCCTGGCTTAGGGGGTGTCTTGTTGACTGCAGTGGGGCTGTGTGTGTTCAGCAGTCTGCCCACAAGTTGTACATTGCAGGTTGAGGCCTAACTATAATTGTGGTGAAATGAATGGGAAGCACAAAGACTTAGTAGACAAGGGAAAAATGTGGACGAAGGTAACAATAATAAGATTATGTTACGTACTTAGGTACTTATGTACTTAGATTCACACCCTGGTGACAGGCTGTTTCTTCTTCTAAACTTCTTTCTCTCTCACCCCTTTCTTCTTTATAGTAGAGAGAGGGTAAGAGGGCATTTGACTGAAAATGATAACTATTTGGGGTCTTACGGAAGAACCGAGGTTGATTTTCAAAGTAGTCTAGGGAATTTAGACCCATATCATCTTCTATTTGAAATTAAATCCTCTAGATGGTTTTAAAAATCCTATCCTGCATCTTTAGGAGGGATTTGAATGAGGAAAGATGGTTTAGCTGGGGCTATCCAGAATCTGACCAACTGCAGTTGAGTTTGGTAAGAAGCAAACTGTGTTTTTTTTTTAAAAGTGTCACTTCATCATTTCATACAAGAACTCTTAGACACTGCATTCAGTGACAGTGTAAGAGAATATCTTGAAAAACAGAGGTGAGTAAGGATAACCAGTGTGACCTCATCAATGAATGTGAGGCTTTACTTAACTAATCTGCTGACGTTATTTGACGATATATAGCTGCCATGATAGGTAAGGGGAATTCAGTAGATGCACTATATTTTAGATTTTCAAAAAGTATGTAGCAGGTTCCACATTGGAGACTAATGGCTAAGGTAAAGAGTCACAAACTAGCAGGCAACCTTAGGGAGCTGGAGAAAACACTGCCTTTCCTAGCTCATACAAGAGGTAGCCACAGACAGAAATTTCAGTTTAGAAAGTGGTTATGAATAGAGTCCTTGGATCAGTTTTAATAATCGGTTAATCTTTTTTTGCATTTCTCTTTTTTCTCTTTATCACCTTCCTTTTTATTCCTCCTTTTTTGTTTAAAGCAGCCGTATACTCTGCTCACCTTGGCTTGTGAAAGATTCTCTTGTATAAGACAATATTATGACAGTGTAGTGCCACCATAATGGAGTGGGGTGGCTGTGGCACCTCGGCACCCGTCTGATCTCCAGTTGATGTAATGGCCCCTGTACACTGTTGTGAGAAGTTTAGAATGGACTGAGTTTGTACAATTTAATCTCTCATTTTTAGCATTGTATTAATGTAGCTTTTTGCATTTAATAATTGTGAATTTTAATTGACCAGTAATATTAGATGGAGACCATAAGCCCTCTAGGTTAGGCAGGCCAATAGGCATGTTATGAGCTGACATCCTGATCAGTGAAGTTGGTTGAATATTTTCAATAAATAAAGCACAGTTCATTAAGCGAGAAACCCTGCAGGCAGGAGCCAGCAGAACTAGCAGAATTGATTTTTTGTTTGTGTGAACCTAATATTAATCCATCTTATCTTTTATTTGGAATATTTAACATCTGCCACTGCAGGTTCCACTGGATGGAGAAAGTAATGCAAATAAAAAGCAGCTATTTTTCCTTTACTTTCAAGCAATTTAGTTAAAGGTGCAGACATATATATTAAGTTTGTTTAGTTGCTTATATTTCAATTAACAATGGTGGTAAAAGCCCTTCATTAAAATTACTTTGATGCTATTCTTCTGATAGTGCTGTGGAAATCCATCTGAACTCAGCTACACAGTTTTGATCGATTTGATTGGATCCTGATTGGGTGTTTGCTCTGTTCAGACCCTTAATGTGGATTCCACAGGTGCTCATTTCTGATGATGTCTCAGCAGTAAGACTGCATGCAGTGGGCTCATAACTAAACCAGTGAGGTGCTGCAGATTTATAAGAGTATTAAACATCAGCCACATAGTCACAATATGTCTGTGTACTTGCTTTGGTAAATAAAGGGGGCTTATAGATTTAAAGAGGGACTACTAACCTAGAGTCCACTGGACAAATCACAAGTGATTTATGTAGCAAATTTAATAACTTCTTACAGGCAGTTGTTAAAGCTATAAAATTGTCTCCTTAATTCTACAGTAAAGTTATAATCTTTTTGCTGTGTCGTCAGTCTGTTGTCATGGAAATACTTTGATGCCAAAAAGTCAGCAATGTGACTGTGCTGCAGTTACATACATAAGAAGAAAATGGTTAGTGAGGATGGAGTGGGGTAAATCCTTTATTTTAAGCAAATTTTGGAAAACTGCAAAGTGGCAAGGAAAATAAACAAAAGCCAGAAAGTTAAATGGATTTGTCTCTGTCGGTAATATTTTGCTCCAGTGTAAAAGTTCTCCTTTAAGAAAAGTACTAGAAGTATGAATTTCTGTATATATTGGAATATAAAAGTCTGTTAATTTTAGTTTACTATATAGAGGGGTTGTTTTTTCTTTCTTTTTTTCTGTTATAACAAGACCTGCCTTTTTGGTAGTTAAAATTACCATATTTGGATTTTCAGTTTTCATTTATCTTTTTACTTTCTGCTGCAAGGCACAGATGAATAACTGGAATTTTGTCACTCTTTGCAGCCCTTGTTTTTGAGCACTAACAGAGAAAAAATGTAAGTGGGGTTTCCTAAAAATATTAGCGTTGCTCTGTGGCAGCACAAGGGGTTAAGAATACTTGTAAGAATACTTGGTTTGCATTTTTCTTTTTTGTAACAGAAACTCGTGTTCCTGAAGTTCCAAGCTCCCTACATGTTCGTCCACTTGTTACAAGTATTGTAGTGAGCTGGACTCCTCCTGAAAACCAGAACATTGTGGTAAGAGGATATGCTATAGGGTATGGCATTGGCAGTCCTCATGCACAGACTATCAAAGTGGACTACAAACAACGCTATTACACCATTGAGAACTTGGGTGAGGAAAATTCACTAACATTGTTTTCTAAATTTTAATTCTGATTTGTATCGGTATTTTCCAAGTCACAGCTTAAAATAAAAATAAGGAACTGTGTTTTTCAAAGATTCTTCCATTATGAAGTGTAGCATGGCCAGCAGTCACCACCACGGTGCCTCCTGCTGGTCATCTGAGAATTAGCTCAGTTCCAGCCTCGGAGTGCCTCCTGCTGGTGCCTGCTTCCTTCTGATCTCCACCACTTATAGCACTTCAGACCCCGCATCCCTCCTGGACCCCGGTGCCCCTTACCTTGGGGTTCTGCCCCACAGCAATGCCCCCACACTCTGGGTCTCCCCTCCCTGGGGAACCCCAATCCCCTAAGCCCACCTCGCCTCAGTTACCCACTGCCAGTCCTCATCTGGCCCCTTCCCTCAGGGACAAACTGCAGTCTAAAGTGGCCATTCATCATCAGCAAAGGGGTTTGGACATGCTGCCTTTCTAGCCCCAGCTGCCTCCCCACAGCCCTAGTACCTCAGTGTTATCTCAGTTTTGCTCCAGTTAAAGATTTGGTATGAATACAGACATCCTGTAGTATGCAAAGAATTCTTGTACGGTCCGATACACAAAGCATGCTGGAAGACAAAGTCTTAGAGAAAACTCACAGTTCTAGTTTTGCTGCTTATTGGATGCATTTCTCTGTTAACAAGTAAAGCAGTGAGTGAAGTATAGAGAAACTAGAGGCAGGAAATAGAAGTAACAATTTGCAATGAGAAATTGCACTAAAACTACATGTGAATTTTTCTTCCATCAGATCCAAGTTCCCACTATGTCATAACTCTGAAAGCATTTAACAATGTTGGTGAAGGAATCCCACTCTATGAGAGTGCAGTGACCAGGCCTCATACAGGTAAAGGGCAATGTTTGCCTTCTTTTAATTTATTGTTTACACATAGCTGAAAATTATAGCCTTGAGTCCCAGAAAGCAATCAAAGACATGAGAAAATGCATAATGCAATAGAGTTTTATTCTCTTATGATATCAGATATTCTCTGTGTCCTAAACTGGTTCACATTATTGCCTTTGTGGTTAACTTCAATTGTTAAGCCAACTATTAAACTACCCAAAACTGTATGTTTGGTTTTGGTTTTAAATTCTAGAGTTTACCCTGCAAAAACTTACAAATGTTCTGATTTCAGTATGTGGCTATAACTGTATAGCGCAGATGATACATGTACAATTTGAAAAATCTGGCCCTAATTTTTTCCTTTTATGGATGTCTCAGAAAAAGTATAGCATTTATCTGTGAAGCTGAGACACTGATTATAATGCATGCATTCTCTGTATGATGTGTTTAGGTCTTGTTTTGCAGTAACTAAATTAAATGAGGCATTAGGATAATGTTTTTCATCTTGTAATAAACTGATAATAAACCTGATATTATCTTGGGCTTTAAGCAGAGTAATCCATTAGCCTCTGAGTTGCTGTTGCCCTGTGTCTCGTTCTGCTTCTTGGCATTGCTAACATTGTGTAGCATTTTGGCCTTGTTTTAAGAGATGATCCATCAGATGTGAACATTGTTGTGAGTTTAATCTTTCTTTTGAAGACCAAGAATTCTGCTAGGTTTTCTAGAGTACCTTGGAGTTTGAATTCCCTGAATCACTATTTCATATAACATATAGATTTTTTTCCCAAAATGCTCTGAAAGATGATAGTTCTCCAGTAATCTTGAATGAAACACTAATTACTTATCCCTAAGAAGTCCATCTTGTTCTTCTCATATCATTGCTTTCTGGAGAAGAAATAAGTGGATGTTTTTGAGGCAAATAAAGCCAAAGGTTTGAACTAGTATCTTATCCTGAAAGTACTTTATACGGTGATTGAGGTTCATAGATGTTAGTATGCTTACGTGATGAAGTGTATAGGATATTTTTATTCATAACCTTTGCATTAAAAGCAATCGGGATGGAATAATTACTTTGCTAGTCTTATGTTCCCTATTAACTCTGGCTTTTCTCTCTTTTTCTCCATTCCTCATCTTTCATTCCATTGTATAACCCTGCATTTCCTTTTTTGTTTTTGTTTACATTAAAATGCCACATTCTCCCTTTTTAATTATAATACACTACTTTTTACCCATCAATCCTCTAGACACTTCCGAAGTTGATTTATTTGTTATTAATGCTCCATACACTCCAGTGCCAGATCCCTCCCCCATGATGCCACCGGTGGGAGTTCAGGCTTCCATTCTGAGCCATGACACCATAAGGATCACTTGGGCAGACAATTCTCTGCCAAAGAATCAGAAGATCACGGATGCTCGCTACTACACGGTCCGCTGGAAAACCAACATTCCTGCAAACACGAAGTACAAGGTACTGGAAGCTGAACAACATCAACACAGTTGGTACAATTTAATGAACACAGATTCAGTGCTCCGTTTAGTGTTAATTGCAATTTGAGGGCTGAGGTATTTGCTGAGCAAGCAGTTTAGATTTGGGTCCAATTGAATTTGACATGAATGGACTCCCATTTACAATAATATCCCTCAGTTTAGTAATCAGTTTAAAGGTTTTTATAAACTTGATCTAACTGGACATTTTGGGGTCTATTTTTCTGACAATAGTTCTGTATAATATGGAGTGTTATATGTGAGTAGATAGAAGAATAATCTCCTTTTTGGGGTGAAGGTAGAGGGAGGAAGACACTTGCAGGATTAATTTCCTCTGCTGGAGTTTGGATGCTAAAGAATATAGACTTTGTATTCTTCATTTGGCCTTGGCATAAACTGCTTGCGTGAAGGACGTGGGCTCACCTTTGTGGGGCCAGTAGCACAGTAACACTGTGTATGCTACTACTGGGTTCTCTTCAAACAGTAGTGATGGGAATCTAAATTAATGGGGTGAGTCAAACTGAAAGATATTTACCCTACTTCATGTAAAAGGAAAAAGACAAGCCTTTCGGGTCATACTAAGTTGATGATAAAAACTATTTTTATGGCGGTGATTGTGTAAAAATGTATAACTATTCCATTATGGCATTCCCTGCTTCTCAGATTTTTCTGCATATACCATACCAAAGGCAGTTGATTTCAAGACTTCTTTGGACTAACAGTTTCTTGAAGGCCTGAAAATGCTGACTGTACATTGCAAGATAGAAATGAGCCTCAAAGGAAATGGTTATTACATTTGCCAGTTAATGGAGCTTCTTTTATGCTCCTTTACAGAGCAATCTTATTACAAACCACAAATATGATATTGATATGAAAAGATACATGGTTTCTGTGTTACGCCTCTAAAGGCAAGTATTATTTATGAATCCACATTCCTGAGTCATGTGCACTGGGCATCTCGGGAGCCATTTATACAGTGCTTGTAGGTTCATGAGTTAAGACCCTATTGAAGATAGCTCACGAAAGCTTATGCTCAAATAAATTTGTTAGTCTCTAAGGTGCCACAAGTCCTCCTTTTCTTTTTGCAGTACTATATTAATTGCTCCCATAATGCTCTGTGCTGGTGACCAGATGACTCAGGAGCATGGATTCATAAGTAATTGACCAAACATAATACATAATAATGAAATAAAATTGTTCAAAATTCCTCAGTGCAAAGTGTTTGCCTCAGAACACATAAGCATTAGACCCATTTGGGTTGCCATCGTCATCTATCCCAGAGCATTAACAGTCTGTGCACTGTTTGTTTTTTCTCTGCTTCAGCCACGTATTCTTTACTGTTTTATGGAGAAGTAACAACTACTAATTTTCAGCCCAAAGGGACTCTTGAGCAGTCCTGTCAGCCAGATCCTTGGTAGTCTTAATGAATATGAACTGATGAATGTGCATTGTTGCCAAGCCCATTTCCAGTGACCTTATTATTAAGTGAACATATTAGGGGCTATCAGTCTCAGTGGAGTTCTCATAGGTTCTCTGTCAGACTAATTGCCACTGACCAACCAAGTATTAAAGATATCTGACTTGGAAGTCTGACCCGCTGGATGCAGTGTTTGCATGGCACTTCCATTTCACAATTTCTGGCTGAGGAGGTTCAGAATTCTGACAAGCTTCTAAGGAAAAACATACCTTGTCCCTTATCAAAGTAACCCTGTGCAGTTCATCCCATTAGGAATCAGAAGCTGTCTTCCGAATCTGCAGTTTCAGAAGAATTTTCTTATTATGCCAAGTTCCACAATAGTGTCTGCCCACGGAAGGTCATTAAGTGTAATTTTGTTGTCTCAGCACATCTCATGTGTTCAGCTCTAAGTCAATGATAGATTCTTCCCTTATACATCTCAAGATGGGATTCCAAGAAGTTGTGTAGATCCCATACTGCTGATCCCTTTTCAGGAAGGAGCTAGGACATCCATCAGTTAGGTGGCAGTGCCTATGTCTTAGGTGACCCCAGCATGCAAATCAAGATGATATATAAAGCTTTTTCCTACTGTTATGGAGAATAGCTTTTAGGCCTCCAGTAGATCCATCACCAGATCTGTTCCTATTTCTGAGTACCTTTAATGACTCACGTTACGGATTTGCAATTACCTCAATCCTGATGCCTCCAGTGCTGCAGATGTTCAAGCCAGTGTGTCACCCATCAGTGTTTCACCCATTGCAGCTAACTGCATGTTGATACAGTCCATTCATAACTTGCTGCTTTTGATTCCCCCTCATATGTTGAAATTGTAGAAAATATTTAGAACAAGATGAGTTTGTAAACCTCGAATAGGAGTTCTGTGATTACAAATCCAGGAACCCTCTCTTTCCAAGTTTTTATGTAAGGTAACTATGAAGAGCTTTGTGGCACTAGAACAGATAGGAAGTGTCTCCTGACGCTGAAGTATTCTACCTGCTGCCAACCAAGAGGATGCATTGGTTTGACATGTCAGAGAGCATTTTTCAAATTTTCTTTGCTGCTTGAATGCAGTTGTCCTACACACAAAGTGCATTCATCAGATGGTGGGTTCCAAATAAGTAAATCACTTATTTCTGGAGTTTAGATCTTTTAGAAACCAAGAGAAGGAAAATAAATTTTATCCTGCAAAAATCTATCATATATAATTATAGTACTAGTTAAGCAATATTTAGTATCATGGGATATCACTGCCACCTTCTTAAAACAGTAAATGAAACAAAACAGTGAATGAAATTGAAAGTATATCAGGCCACTCCAGTTTGTCTCCTTGGCCTTGTATTGTGTGAAAGGGCATTCAATGAAACTGAAAGGCAGGCATCAAATTTAAAATAGACAGAAGAAAATTCTTCTTTACACAGTGCACAATTAACCTGTAAAACTCATACCTGCCAGGTGTGACTGAGGCCAAGAGCTTAATAGGATTCAAAAAAGAATTGAACATATATATGAATAAAGAAGAATATCCATGTTTACTCTGGCGAGGGGGGAAAAGTATAAAGTTTATTAACCCTGCTGTTTCAGGGTATGACTTGCCTTATGGGGGAAGATTATTACCTAATTGTCCAGATCAGTTCCTCTGAAGCATCTTGCACTTGCTACTGTCAGAGGTTAGATACTGGGGTAGATGGATCATGGATATGATCCTCTATGGCACTTACTGTGTAAAGCTGATGAAAACCACTTTTGAATATGTGGTTTCATATTAGCTCAAGTACTACCAATGGAGGATTGCTTATTTTTTTAAGTGGCAGTCAGTAAACAATTACAAGGGACTATTAACCTCTAGGTTGCAATAACTGCTCCACCCAAGATTAAATTTTCTTAAAAGTAGGTTGCTTTGCCTATGCATCTAATATTTCTTGGTAAGACTGATTAAAATTGAAATTTCTGACAGTCATTTCCCCTGTCTTTATTCTTTCTCTCCTTCATACTTAGGGCCCTATCAAATTCATGGTCCATTTTGGTCAATTTCATGGACATAGGATTTTAAAAATCATAAATGTCATGATTTCAGCTATTTAAATCTGAAATTTCAGAATGTAGGGGTCCTGACCCAAAAAGAAGTTGTTGTGGGGTAGCAAGGTTATTGTGGGGGGCTTGGGGTACTGCCACCCTTACTTCTGCACTGCTGCTACGGGCGGCCCTGCCTTCAGAGCTGGGCAGCTGAAAAGCGGCAGCTGCTGGCTGGGAGCCCAGCTCTGATGGCAGAGCCACCGCAAGCATCAGTGCAGAAATAAGGATGGCATGGTATGGTATTGCCACCCTTACTTCTGCGCTGCTGCCTGCAGAACTGGGCCCTCAGTCAGCAGCTGCCACTCTCCAGGCGCCCAGCTCTGAAAGCAGTGCAGAAGTAAAGGTGGCTATGCCACGACCACCTTAAAATAACCTTGTGACCCCCATGCAACTCCCTTCTGGGTCAGGACCCCCAATTTGAGAAACGCTGGTCTCCCCTGTGAAATCTGTATCGTATAGGATAAAAACACACAAAAGACCAGATTTCGTGGTCCGTGGCGCGTTTTTCATGGCCGTGAATTTGGTAGGGCCCTATTCATACTGATCCTGATGAAACCGAACTAGTCAAATCCAAAAATAGCTTTTCATTTCTTTGAACATTCAAAGCACTCTATGTGACTCCAAGTTTCATTTAGAAATAGAAATTTTCTTGATCTTTTACTGGGATAATTTTAAAAGGTTTCATTGTACACTTTACATCAGAAATGCGAGTGTTATTGCCTTTACACTTCTATGTCCTTTTCATTAGAATGGTATTCTCTCATTATTTTCAAGGAATGTGACTTAATAGATAATCTTTAGCTTTAGTAAAAGAAACATTATCTCTAAGTAAAATTTTCTGAAGGTAGCAATTATTTATGGATATATATTCACATTGTCCAGTTTTGAAGTTGCCAGTCATTTCATTCTGCTTTTAGATTAGCAGTAGATCCAAATAAGGAACCAGGTATATTTATGTATGCATCAGGTATACTATTTATACTCAAGCCACGTACAGTACATACTGGACAGTTTAGCCCAAAGGCAGAAATGGTAACTAAATGAGTCATATTTCTGATTACCTGTGCCGGAGGCTATGTGTGATTTAGGAAAGTCTGTCCACAGATGGTCCTCCTTTCTGCAAACCAACATATAGGTATAGAAAATTTTTGTCCCCCCAGACAAAAAAAAATTTTTTTTGTCCCCCAGACTCTCAGAGAATCAACATTTTCAGCTAGTTTTTGAACTCTTTAGATTTTATCTTAGCATCCTAACATAACTTTTGAAAAATACTCAAATTGCAAGATGGATTTTTAATTTTAGCTTCCCTTTATCATTCTTTCCCATGGTTAGTTCATTTAATGGAACACTGTAAATTAAACACCACCAGTAGACAGCTAAAAGTCTTGCTGCATAACAAGTGTGTCCTAGACCTTATGCATTTACATTTATGGTTGACTAGTATTGAATGCTCTTGCTGATTACGAAAGGAACTTCTCGTTTCAGATAGAGTAAATGATTAATGAATTTGCATGGTAGAGGAAAAAAGAATATTGAGAGAATTAATGGCTATGGTTTTCAAGTGTTGGTGATGTTATAATAATGCTTTAGGCACTTACCTTAGACAATAGTATTTGAGACTTTGTAAATGATGTTTTTCACTTCAGAAGTTCCTTATACTTTGTGTTTCTTTCAGACTGCAAACACAACCACCTTGAGCTATTTAGTGACCAGTTTAAAACCAAACACCTTGTATGAGTTCTCTGTGATGGTGACTAAAGGTCGAAGATCAAGTACTTGGAGTATGACAGCTCATGGGACTACCTTTGAATTAGGTATTCACTTGTGTCTTTCTGGAACTGTTCACCATTTCAACGAGATGAATAAAGTCAGTTCTACCCCAATGCTGACTTAAAATGGCAGTCCTCTGTTGTTGCTGATGTGGGATTTGGGGGTGGGGGAGAGGGCAGAGTGGGGGCAATCCTGATATTAATATTCTTTGAAAGTCAATGAAGTGGAGATTACATAAAAGAGAGAACTGTGATCAAATTACAGAAAATAAATGGATAAAATGATCCGCAGTTAATGAATGAGAGAGAAGAGGGAGACATATGTTTCAAATATCTGAGAAATCATATCTAAATAGCAGCTACTGAGAAAAATCTTGTAATTAATAATGAAAATTTGCTAAAATTCATTAATTATAGGACAAAAATGAGATGAGACAAACTATTCTGAGAACTTTGGTGAATAGAAATGTAGTCATCAAAATCAGCCCTAAATTCGTCATCTCCTCGTGAATTGCCTAGGCAGCTACCAGAACTATAGGAGCTGTAAACTGTGCTTACAAACTACAGAACTGTTGATAGTGTTACAGCTGCTGGTAGAAGCTCATGCCTAATGAGTATCTGTAGGTTGCAGAACCCCTCTGCCCCAGACCTGTCCCCCAGTATCTTATTTTTCACCTGCAAGATTGGTCAAAGAGCGGGGAGCATTCACTTTCTTTGTTAGCATCCAGCTATCTTCACTTTAGCTTAAATTTAGCTTTCTTAAATCATAGAACCATAGGGTCAGAAGGGACCACCAGGCTCATCCAAGACAGAAGGTTCCAGCCTCTTTTTGAAAACCTCCAGTGAAGGAGATTCCACAATTTTCCTTGCCAGTCTGTTCTATTGTCCTACTGTTCGTACAGTTAGGAAGTTTTTCCTGAGATTTAATCTAAATCTGCTATTCTTATTATATTTACTTTTTGGTTTATTTTAATTGTAAATACAAATAAGCCCCTGTCCAAATAGCCTTAAGGCCTTGATATCTATTAAAAAATGACATTAAAAATATGTAAAAACAAAGCGCACAAAGAGCCAGTCCAGTCTGCACAATACCATAAAGAAAGAGTGAAACCATTCACTTTGTTTAGATTTAAAGTAAAATTTTCAAAAACATCCATGTTGCTTTTGAAAATGTTATTCTTTTTTGTGGGTGTGGTTGAAATGTATCTTTGTCGTGTTAGACATCTTTGTTAGTATCAGCTTCACAGAAACTATAGTTGACCTAGTACTGAAGGTCTAAATTCTTAAGGGACTTACCTAGCTGACAGAAGCGGCAAGCAGGGCTAGGTCTAGTTATCAGGGTGATGTGTGGTGAGGCCCAAAGCAAGAGCATCTGATAACTTGGTTTTAGTGTAACAATATTAATCTGTCATGAACCATTACAGTTGGAACCTAGAAGTTGCAGAAAAGTGTAAACACCTTTTAAGTAGAATTTGTATTAAAAATACAGGCAACTGAGATATGAATCAGGGCGAAATGAAGAAAATCACTTCTCTGTCCCTGACTAGTCATCTTTTCATTAGAGATATTCATAGACTTATATAGGAGGAGTCGCCAACTTTCTACTCCTTGTGTTTGTGGAGAAAACCTTGAAAGCATGACCTTAGTGCACCCAAAAGTCTCAAAAAACAGAAGACAAATAAAAAGAACTCCTAATGTATCTTTTCTTTTTTAATGTTCATGATTTAATCCAGTCTCCTGATTTTAGGTGCCTAACTGATGATTTTTGAACAGTTGGCAATGCTGCGTAGGACTTACTCCTCAACTACTACTGAAGAAGGGTTTGGTCTTTTTCAAGTAGTGTCCCTATGGGCGCTGCACTGTAGGAGAGCTTGGATCACTACACTGGTGATCAGAGAACTTTGCTAGTAGTGTCCGTTAGGCCTGCACATGTGCTGTCTCTCTTTGTGTGCTGTCTCTCCAGCTCACGTTGGTTAACCCCCCTCAGTTCCTTCTCAACCACCCCAACAAGAGATGAAGTCATTAGCAGTCCATTAAGACTATCACTTAATTTTCATACCTATAGTTAGTTGGTCTACTACTAAGAGTTCTAGCTGTAGTCAACTTCTCCTTTCTTATTTTACCCTTGAAAACAAAATAAAAAATACATTAATTTCTTTAAAAAGAAAAGGAGTACTTGTGGCACCTTAGAGACGAACAAACTAAGGTGCCACAAGTACTCCTTTTCTTTTTGCAGATACAGACTAACACGGCTGCTACTCTGAAACCTGTCATTAATTTCTTTCCTGTTCTTTCTCCCCTGTTGTGGATCCTTCCCCCCAACGGGGTATGCCTGGTTTGTCGACCTCAGAAAGTGCCTCATTTGTAAAGAGACCATCCTGATTACAGACAAGCACTCTCAGTACGTTCACAGGCTCGGGGAAGGCCATACACAACAGAAGTGTGGTCTTTGCCAACAACTCCAGCCAAGATCCTGCAAAGACAGAGAGCTGTGCCAGAACATCATCTTCATGGAGGCAGCTCTCCGACCCCAGTTGCCTGGTAGACATGAGCCTTCCCTACAGCATTCTACATCTAAGGGCTGGGTCAAGGAAACAGGCTGAAGATCCCTCTCATAAATCATCTAAGAAGAGAGTGGGAAGTCCCCACAGTGAGCCCCAAAATAGCTGCAATCAGTCACCATCTCACTCAATATCTTTGGCATCACCGGCATCAAGACTATCTCAGTCCAGCACCTATGGATCACAGAGACCGACAGCAACCAGAACTCCTTGACAGGCCTACAGACCCGATGGACATGGGCACTGAGTCATCAGCCCTGAAGGACAGGGGTAACCAATCTTCTAAAAAGATGCTCCTGGTACTCAAATCAACATCAACACCACCAACAACAGCTTGCCTGACACTGGAGCAACTGGTGTGGACAAGATCCCCGTCCTCCCCGACACTACCACCTATGCCAGGACAATCAGTACCAGAAGAATCCCACCATTTCAGAGACCTCCACATGCCAGATGCACCGGAGTCCCCATCTCTCAGTACCGAGACCTTTGCACCAAGCCTCCACCAAGCACAGGAAGTATCCCCGTTGCCATGCCCCTCTGCCCTGTAGTGAGGGGTCAGACAATGAGCCAGAGGCGGTAGTGTTGCAGTACTCCTCCCAAGCTCCATATGGTGCCTACTACCAACAGAGACCCAGGATATACCCACAGATGGCCCCATAAGCACCATCCTGGTATGGACACCCATGGGTGCCACCGCCAAGCTCTATGCCACCACCATCCCAATGGCCATATTGGGACCCTTGGGTGGTGCACCGCCAGCATGCCTCTCAGTCTTCAAGCCTCGTCATAGAGGAACAGGAAGCTGGTATAGGGGAGGAAGTGACACAGAGGATCATATCCTCTTAATTTTCCTTTTCCACCATCTTTAGCAGACAACTTTTGTCTCTCCCAGGAGCTGGCAAAGAGAGTGGCAGTCATTCTTCAGATACCATTGGAGGAAGTCATAGATACCCACCATCAACTCCTTAACATCCTCTACTCTTCCTCCTCCTCAAGGATTGCCCTCCTAATTAATTAAGCCATTTTAGACCCAGAAAAGACTGTGTGGCAGACCACAGCATCTTTTTGGCACCAACCTGCAAGTAAGTGGACAAAAAATACTATGTCCCCTCTAAGGAATCTGAATTCCTATTCTCCCACCTAACACCCAACTCCATCATGGTGGACGCCGTCAACTTCCACAACCGATCACACTGTCAAGAGCTACTCTCTACGACGGGGATTGGAAGCGCCTTGACCTTTTTGGTAAAAAAGTGTATTCCTCAGCCACTGTACAATTCCGTATCGCCAACTACCAGGCCCTCATGGTGAATTATGATTACATAAATTACTCAAAAGTGAATGAATTTATTGAAAAGATGCCAGAAGCACATTGTGACCAAATTTAAGGCTATTATCCAGGAGCGCCAATTAATGGCAAAGACATCGCTGCAATCTGCTCTCAATGTAGCTGACACAGTGGCTGGGTCCATTTTCACAACTGTGGTGATGCAAAGAGTGTCATGACTCCATTTGTCAGGCTTCCTGAAAGAGGCACAGTCCACTGTTGAGGACCTTCCTTTTGAGGGCACGAAGCTTTTTGCCAAGAACAATGATGCCTCCCTTCACACCCTGAAGGACTCCAGAGCTACCCTCCGGTCACTGGGTATCTATATACGGAACAAAAGAGATGATTTAGTCGCTCATCCCAGTGTAGAACACACGTCTCAGTACCAACCGCAACACCACTATGAGCTGCAAAGGAAGAAAGGAAAATTCCCTAACCACAAACCACCTGGTCCACAATCTTCGTCCCAGCTCTTTACGTCTAAGCACCACTTTTGACGAGCAGGTTAAGGTGCCATTAGACCAATCCCCCTGACTGACACAGCCGACCATGCCCATTTGGCCACTGATTGGCAGCGTTCAACAGCACCTGGGAGTGCATAACATCAGACCAATGGGTCCTAGTGATTGTTCAAACTGGGTACTTCATGCATTTTACCTCCCTACCCCTTCAACAACACCCTTCTCTGTCCCTCTTCAGGGACCCTTTTCACAAGAGTTTACTACAAGAGGTAGATTGTCTGCTATGTTATGAGCCGTAGAACCAGTACCTCAACATCTATAAGGCAAGGTGTTCTATTCTTGTTATTTTCTAATACCCAAAAGGAAGGGAGTTTGGAGACCCATACTAGACCTCAGAGCTCTCAATAAGTTTATCATGGCTCAAAAATTCAAAATCACCTTATCAAGGATCATTCCAACACTGGAAAAGGGAGACTGGTTTTCGGCCAATGAAAATGGCCTTTCTCACAGCGATTACCTCGGCCAGGAGGATAGGGGAGATAGCAGCTCTGGTGACACATCCCCACTACATGGTATTTTTTCCAGACAAGGTTACACTCAGGTCCCATCCAAAATTCATCCCTAAGGTAACCTCCCCGTTTCACATGCATCGATTGATTCACCTTCCAATCCTCTACCACAAGCCTCACCAAGACAACAGGGAAGCTATATTACATGTTCTAGATGTCAGGAGAACCCTGGCCTTCTACCTGGCCAGGACAAAGGCCTTCAGGAAGTTCCGTAGACTTTTTCTCTCCTTTGTGGAAACATCCTAGTGCTCAGTTACAGATGACAGCACTGTGGAGCTGAAGATGGCATCGGAGGTGGAGTCCCCAGTGATCGCATAATGTTCTGTGGAGGTGTGCCCAAAGGCTATCCAAGTGGGTCTCAAATTTCATCAGATAGTGTTATCAAGTTTGCAGCATGATCCCTCCAGACTCTATTCGTACACACTCCACAAGGTCGATCTCTTCATCCATCTCCTGTTTCAAGAATGTCCCTAGCTCAGAGCTCTGTAGAGCAGCGACATGGGAGTCAGTTCACACTTTCGCAGAACACTATGCGATCACTGGGATTCCATCTCTGATGCCATCTTCGGTTTCACAGTGCTGTCATTTGTAACTGACCCGACTCCGAAGTCCTGGCCCTCCAGAAGGGGTACTGCTTGGGAGTGACCTACAGTCGAGCATCCATAGGGACACTATTCAAAGAAAAAGAACTTAATCACCTTGTATGGTAACTGTGGTTCTTTGAGATGTGTCCCCCTGCAGGTGCTCCACAATCCACCCTCCTTCCCTCTACTTCAGAGTTCTTGTCTATGACTCTGTTGTAGAGAAGGAACTGAGGGGCATTAGCTCATGCACACCAGCTAGACTTGTGGTGCAGCACAAGGAGAGACGGTGCATGTGCAGGCCCAGTGAACACTGCTACTGAAGTTCTCTGATCAGCCGCGCAGGAACACAAGCACACCTACAGAGGAGCAACCGCAAGGACCCACATCTCGAAGAACCATCGTTACTGCACAAGATGAGTAACTTCTTGTTGTAGTTCAAACACAGGCCTGGAAAATGGAAACCTCCTGAGTTCTAGTCTTGACGGTGTTCCTGGTTTGCTCATCCTAGCCTTATCTAAGGTTGATTCGTGCTTAGCTTAAGTCCATCCGTATTCCGTAGAGCACTTGAACACCTTTGGTGGTTTGTTGAATTAGGGCAGTAGTCACTAATCTTTGAGCCTCACTTCCCCCATCTCTACAGTGGGGATAATAATACTTAGTAACCTAACACAGGGGATGACAGGAGGATTAATCACCAGTAGGTAACATACATAAAGCACTTTGAACAGGAAAAGCACTGTGACAACACTAATTAGGACTGTTACTGAATTCAGTTTCCATGGCAGATATAGTTGGCTAAAAATTACATAATTAGAAGTCTGTTTTTTATAGTTATATAGTTCCAAGGCATAGCTGGTTATTCAATTGCACCTTTGGAGACATCGGCTCTATGCATTTCATTGTCATTAATCTGAGCCCCATCTGGGTATTTCAGTTCACAGTAAGATTCTGATGCACACATTTAAGCCTTTTACGGAGGTAAAAGGCCTGTATCATATCCTCATTTCTGTGCAGGAGGAACGGTGGGGAGAAGACTTCTGCCTCAAGCTACTGAAAAGAAAAAAAGGGCCATGTGTTCATCATATCTGTTTCCAGAGTTCAAATAAACCTCGGTTAGCAGAGAGCAAGAGAGAAAACACCTCAGTAGATGCAGACTTCCTTGCAAGCCATCCAGAAACCTGTAGTCAAAGTGAAGGGTCTCTCAGAGGTTACAATTAAAACCCTCTAGGAGTTTACCATGGTGCTTCAAATGTGTTCATGGTGGAAAATTGCCGTTGCAAGATCTCAGCCCCAGAGCAAACATTTTTCTGTAGAGATAAATTTTATGTATGTAAAAAACAAAATATGGAATGGTGTCTTCTCAGGTTGATGGGATTTCAGGAATGTTAAACTATTGTGATTACGAGTCAGTACTCTCAACTAGTAGCTTTGCTTCTACAAATATATTGTCTGTTTAAAAAAAAAAAAAAAAAAGACAAACATTGAAGAGACGGTGTTTATCTAGTCATGATTCACAGCATCTGTTGGACTGTAGAAATAGCTCCTTAAGGAAAGGAAATATTATGCACCATATGGCATTTGCCATTTTAATGGAGTAAATCATTAAAACGGCTGCCCTAGAATGCTAGATTACCTTGCGATTAAACATACTGGGTTTCTGTTGCTGGGCACCCATACTTCTGCGGCAAAGCAAGTTTAAAAGGATACTTATGAGATCATTTACATGCGTTCAGTGAGATCACTTACATGCTTCTAATGAATGTTTGGGGTTTTTTTGCAGTTCCTACGTCTCCACCAAAAGATGTGACTGTGGTGAGCAAAGAGGGAAAACCTAGGACCATAATTGTAAACTGGCAGCCTCCATCTGAAGCCAATGGCAAAATTACAGGTGCCGTTTGTGTGCACTCTCTGAAGTGATTCTGTGTCCTTATTTTTGGTATACTGAGCTTGGGAGGGCAGATGGAAAATATCTAATCAACAGCAAATTAGACATCATAGATAATGCCCTACTCTCCTCTTTGTTAATCACAAACCCATCCAGGATGTTTATCTTGTTATTTATGAATCTTCTCATGTAGCTCAAATTAACTGTTTACTTTTACATCTGCTGGAAATGAGTTAAGTATAAAAAATAAATGCAACTCTGAAGTTTTCAGCCCACTGCTGCTCTGCTCTTTAGAGGCATTGGTATTGCTGATCTCCATATGAAGTATAGATCATTGTAAAATAGGAGTTTGGATCATGTAAAATTTTCATGAAAGGTTAGATTATCATTTTAAATACTGTAGAAATCACCATCTTCACCGGCTTATGCAATCCTAGTAGCAAACTTTCAGAGAAACACATCTGCAGTTAGACGGTCCCTTAAGTGTTTTGTGCAAGAGACTCTTTGGCCCAATTCTCTAGCATGTTCCTCTGGTACAAAGTGGACTTAGACCCAATTTGTGTAGGTGCTGGAGGATTTCCCTGTGTTCAAGGCAATTCATAAGTGGCCTAGGAGCACAACTGGGTATATCTGTACCCTGGTAGTTCATTGTACCCTGTAGACCATTGGAGCCAGCTGCTCTGGATTGCACGTTGGATCTGCGTGGTTGTTTCTATA
The DNA here is from genome assembly GCF_965152235.1 of Eretmochelys imbricata. NCBI lineage: Eukaryota > Metazoa > Chordata > Testudines > Cheloniidae > Eretmochelys > Eretmochelys imbricata. The sequence goes on along the minus strand of NC_135581.1, from coordinate 41,932,480 downwards.
CCTTTGAACTTCATGCAGACAAAAGAAGGGAAGGGAGAAAATAAAATATCCCCCCAATATTCATAAAATAATGTAGAATTCAATTTTGTAAATGTGGATGAAAATATAGAGGCATGTAAAGATGAACAGCTATATATCCAGAGACAAGGTGGTGAGGTAATAGCTCTTCTTCAGCTCTGTGTAGCTCAAAAGCCTTGTCTCTGTCAGCAACTGAAGTTGGTCCAATAAAAGATATTACCTCACCCACCTTGTCTCTCTACTGTACTGGGGCCAGCGTGGCTACAATAGTGCACACAGCAGAGAATACACACAGATAGAGAGTACATGATGGTGTGGTGTATATAAAGGTTTGTCTTTGAGAAGTGCAACAGCATATCCCCACTTACGGGATCTGCATGTGCTGCTGCTTGGCTCAGGCCCATCTAGAAGAGCCATGCCCTTCTGGGTTTTCTGGGTTGTGCGAGTGCCCCCCCGTCATGGATTGGATTGTTCAGCACTGAAGCTGGTTAGCTGCAGGCTTCAGGACTATGTGTGGAGTGCCCTTTGCTTTTTAGCAGCCATTCCAGTTGTCTGGTTCAAAGTTGCTTTTGTAGTTGTTTTAGGTAGATTTGCCATATGTTTGCCTACTTTCGGCTCCCCATCCACCCCACGTCTTCTGTATTGCATAGGCAGGTTATTTAGTTGGTGGTTGGGGTCGAGGGATTGATTCTGTGCTCTGACTGACTCTGACAACAAGGCAGGATTCAAAGTGTATGATGTATGCCAGTAAAATGTACTTCCTGCCTAGAGCCATAAAAATGGGGAAGCCTAAGGGTGTTGTTTTAGAAACCTTTAGAATGGAGAGTCCAACTGAACAGAACTCTGAGGGAAAGGAAAATTGTAACATCCACTTCAGTAACTTCTTTTAAAAATATGTTATGTATAATTTGGTCTGATAACGAGTCCTTGGACAGCAAGAAACAAGGGTTGTGTATCTTTTTTGGAAAGATGAGACTCTCCTCTTTGCAATAGTGCAAGTCTTCTGTTTCTAGCTTTCATATTGTACTAGTGGACTTTAAACCTGAACTGGTCTGAGTCTGAAAATCAGCTACTCCATGTTCAATCACTTGCAAATTATGCAGCCATCTCAAATCCATGCCAATAAAATCTTTATACCACCCCACCAAGTGTTCATATATGTGTATGTGAAAAAGAAGGAGACAAACTTAGATTTTTAATCCAAAATTGTCATGAAAATACAGGCACAAAAGTCTAAAAATGATGTGTTTGCTCACCTGGATTAAGTAGAATTTTACAAGACTAAGCTTTATTATTGTTTGAATGTGCAGCGATCACAGCAGAATGATTTTAAAATGTTTCGTAATCACACTGTAAAAGGGAATCTGATAAAATTATTGCATTCTGTGAAGCATTACAATTCCCTTTATATGTCAGTCCTATGCCAGTTCCACATTTTACAGGAACATGTGAACAGACTGCCCTCTGGTGGATTGAATAGAAAACAAGATACTAAACAGCTCACAAAGTGAGTACTGGCCTTTCTGTGCACTGAGGGAGACAGGGTCCTGTGGAAAAACTGTATGTGATCATGTCATTAAAGACTGTATCATAATGCATACACACAAGAGGGGTGAATTAAGGTTACACAGGCAACTTTATTTGTAACATTCCCTAATTTCTACTGGCTTATTTGCAACCAAAATAATGTTTTTTAACATAACTTGAAGTAAATAAACATTAAGAAGTGCAATTTCTGGGTTCTACAGGCCTTTGTTGTACAATATATTGAAAATACCAACCAATTAATTGAGACAAAAAGTAAAGAGAATTGTCTTGAATTGCATTAATCTCTGGGTTTGACTGCCACTTTACATGCTGCTTAGGGCAGATCATAGCTCCATTGCATGGGATCAGCCCAGGGAATAGAGGTGGGTGCCACCCACCTGCATGGGAGAGGAAGTTACAGCTCTGCAGAGTGTGCAGCCCCTTCCACTCTTCTATCCATGGTACAGGTAGCCCATGCAAGGGACAAAGGAGACATCAGATGTCCCCTTGTGCAGGTGCATAGGGCTACTGATGTTTAGCCCTGTATTTGTCAGTGAGTGCTTATTTGATGATATTGTTTCTCCCATTCACTGTCATTAAATATATATTATAATCATTTTGCCAGTTCATCATGGTGCCATACATACAGTATATTCAATAAAATATTATGTTGATTTAACATATCTTTACAGGCAATATGCAATTGTCTTGAGGTTGACATTTTTCATTGTTAATATAAACTGAGAGATAGCAAAAAGTTTTAACTACTTATATTTTTTTTTAATTTTAAAGCTATCATTTTTCTCTAAACTGCTAATATTTGAGGAGGGAACATTCTTATAATAGTCCTCAAATTATAATTTTACATTGTTTTCATATGATTGGAAAAGAAGGTAGAAATAATGGAATTCTCTATAACTAAATGTAAGATCATTTTGATATTTTAAGTGGCATTGTTATACTTTATGATATAATACAATGGTTTAAAATTTCCCATGGGATGTGTATCTAATATTTAAATTAATGTTTATATATTGAAACAAAGGAGATTGTGGTTCTCGAAAGCCCCTCGGTGGTTTAAGAGCACCAATTCCATCTAAAGTCAATAGGACTTGTGCTCTGGAGTCATTTAAGGAGCAACAAAAATCCCACCTTTTAGTGCATAAATTTTATCTTATTGGTACCTTTGAACAGGATACATCATTTACTACAGCACAGATGTGAATGCTGAAATACATGATTGGGTCATCGAACCTGTGGTGGGAAACAGATTGACACACCAGATCCAAGAGTTAACCCTTGATACGCCATATTATTTCAAAATCCAGGCCCGCAACTCCAAGGGCATGGGGCCTATGTCAGAGGCAGTACAGTTCAGAACACCCAAAGGTAAAGTCTCATGTATGTTCTCCAGCATTTCCTAAAATACCTGTAGGAAAAGCAACTGGCAGCATCAGTTCTCTATTGGATATGGGCTGCGGAGGAGAAGATGAAGTTTGATTAGGGAAGATGTTTTCTCTTCATTCTTCCAGCAGCTCTTGGCTGGAAACAAATGCATAAACTAGTTTAAACCCATATGTTTGTGGAGATTTATTTTTAAATTAATTATTGGCCCATATATCACCAAGCTGTTATTACATGGTCAGTGCCATAAGTGAACTTCAGAAAAACTGACTTCTAGTTACCTAAAGACTTCAGGTGCAGTGTGTTGCGTCTGCCCAACAGTGCAGGCAGCAGGATTTGCAAATAAGTTCTTATTGGTCTGTGAACAATTACATGTTAATGTCATGGATGATATAACGTGAACAAGTACGACATAACTGCCTCTTTAATCAAGAGATGCTTGTTCATGGGTAACTGGTGAAAAGATAGGAATGAACAAGACATTTGAAAATATGTAAAAAAGATGTCGTTTTAATATCTAGCAGTATTGTTTCTATGTGAGTTTTTGTCTTTAAAAATGGAAGTTTAAATCTCTAACTAGTTTTTTTCTGCTGTGTGAAGTTCTTTGAATACTGTCTGTCACTCCTTCAGGCCTGGTGATCTTTCTCTTGTTTTTTTACTCCCCTGTGCTTGTCCTGGTAGCTGAATCCTCAGATAAAATGCCTAATGATCAAGGTAAATAAGTGGACATTCTTTCTCCTTTATTCCATCTCTTTCACACACTACTGTGTTTCTTTTCCACCTGCAATTGCACTTGTTAAACGAAACACACATCAGCTGCTCTAAATGTAACTGAGCGAGCTCTTGTGGAGTTTTTATTAGCAGAGGAACTAGAGATTTTATTTGTGGTTTGGGTGTCAGGAATGTAAAGTGATCTACATAGTCAGATGTCACATGAGGGGAGAAGTGGGTTATGCCAGCCCTGAATCATTCTGTTAAAATGGATTTGGATTAGGTGATATTCAAGTAGAGCTCTGACTGGTGAACCCTGGATCTCAGCACAGAGGGGTAGAAGACCAAAGAACACTTGCTGGATTAGCACAAGTGCTGTTTTGTCAGCTCTACATCTATTATTATTGTTTGCAGTAAATAAAAGTAGCCTTAGTCTTGTTCAGCTTTCTGCGTGAAAGAGTCTGCCGATCGGCCCATGTAGAGATCAGTCTCTGCTAGGAATGCAACAACTTTAGCCACCAAAAACTTTAAGCTTACTAACTTGACAAATGGTAGCTTTGAGCTTGCTGTGTGGAGTTGGGGTCTGTGGTGAATTTTTAGGGCTAATTTTGCTTTCTTTCAAATAAGGTAAACATCCCACTAATAGGGAGAGAAATGTATTTTAGTGTTTGGGGAGAAAAGAGTTTAAAGGGATACAAGCAAAGAATTTAGGCATACGATTAAAGCAAAAATGTATTCCACGTTATAAATATCTTTTTAAATCCATTACTGAGAAATATTTTGTAAACACTGTTTATTTTACCTGTTCCAAACCAAACAGTAATGACTGAGGGCAGCTTAGGAACAAATTCTTATCCAGCCTTTGGTTGCAAAAACCCTGGCTGCTATCCCAATCTCTATCCCAAAGGGATGGGAAAGACTAAAACTTTGTGTTTTATTTAAAAGTTGCTGCACTGTCCCTTTTGCACTGCTTTTCTAACCTCAGTTCTGCACATAACTGTCTTCATGTCCTTAATACAGCATGAGCATCCTAAGGGAGGAAAGTTTTATCACAGTAACATTTTGTTAGTGTTCATAATTGCATAGAACTTTTAATTCAAAAATGCATATATGAAGAGCAGGAGACATTTATTTTATAATTCCTGTAAATATAATAGGGCTTTGAAGAGCTGACAAGCTAGGAGCAATGGGTGAAATGAAGAAAAGGAAAGCATAGGCTGAATAGCAGAAAAAACTTCGACAACAAGATCTGTTAGACTGTGGAATAGTGTCTCTTGAGAAGTGATGGAAAAAGCACTGGAGAGTATAGGGAACAAACCAGCCCACAGTGAGTGGACTGAATCACTAACCTCTGTGGTTCTTATTTCTGCCATAGCCACATATTGATGGGTATGTTATCTCAGAATATATTTTCAAATCTTTTTCCCATAGTGTTCCTCCTTACGTACATAGTACAATACTTTGCCCCTCCACTCTCCTTCCTCATAGCACAGGTGTTGGCACACAGCAGAACAGGTTCCCTGTTGAAGCTATCTGTGTGTTGCACATTGGTCAGGTACCAGGACAAAAGGAAATGTGTGTAGTACTCAGTAGAGCTAACCTACAGTAACAAAAGGTAAGTTTTCAGAGTAGCAGCCGTGTTCGTCTGTATTTGCAAAAAGAAAAGGAGTACTTGTGGCACCTGAGAGACTAACAAATTTATTTGAGCATAAAAGAAAAGGAGTACTCTAAGTCTCTAAGGTGCCATAAGTACTCCTTTTCTTTTTGCATATACTTATGGGGCACTCCCAAGACAGCTAGCCTAAAAAAACTGACCTATTAACACTGGAAAGTCTTTAAGGATTACATGCAAATTTTATTTCTACCAATCCTTACTGAAGAGGTCAACAGAGAACCTCAATACTTAACTTCCAGTACAGCTCTCTGCAGACAGGCTGGTACACATCCTCTAGGACCAAAGATGGGACATGTACACTAGCTAGTTCATAGTGTTATGTTGAAAATAGAGACATTTATTCTAATTCTTGCTGCAGTGATGATCAGTTTTGGAGAAGGACAATTGCTTGCAATCCTTAGGCTAGTGGGCCCATTTCTCCTCTGAATTACAATGGTGTAAAACTGCTGCGAGAGGATGATCAGATTCAGCATCTTGCAGATAGAACTGTTGTCAAGGTAGCATGAGATGTGAAAACTGGGAAGAGTTGAAAGAATAATCTATCAATCCCTCATTCTAGGAATTAGATATTTGCCAGACTGACTGAGAGTCACTATGCAAAAGGGATCTAGATTAATAGATTTTAAGGCCATTAAGGACCATTATGATCATCCAGTCTGATCTCTCGATGCGTAACACAAGTCATAGAATTTCACTCGGTTGTCACTGCAGCAAGCCCATAAATTGTGGTTGAGCTATAGACACGCCAACATGTGATTGAACTTCAGAAGAACATTTAGTTCTTTGAGTGCTTGCTTGTGTCCATTCCATGTTAGGTGTGCACTCATCACATGCACAGTTGCTGGAGATTTTACCCTCAGTGGTATCCATCAGGTCAGCTCTAGTGCCCTCTGGTGCTTCATGCTTACGCACTGGTATAAGGGGACCAGCCTGCCCTTCACCCTCTCACTTCCTTCTTAACACCCGTGACAGTCGCTAGAACAGCTCCTCTTGCTTTGGCAAGGCATTCATTCAGTTGTTTTTTTTTTCCTGTTATTCTCTAGATTAGTTATATTAGTCTTAATTTCATGTAGTAGTGTACTTAATTAGATAGAATTAGTGTATATAGTTAGACACACCCCCCCGCCCTTAGCTTAGAGCATGCCCCTGTCTCCAGGCTTCAAACCCTGCGTCTCCTGCAGCAGGTGTATGCCAGTGAGCAACCCACACTCCAGCTATATAAAGTGTCTGGGAAAGGCGCATATATGACAGCGTTGCCAAATCTTTCAGGATTTCAAGCCTCATAGAAAGAAGGACAGGGAGGCTAGACTAAAGGCTATCCTAATGGAAGCTGCACCTAAACCGGCATCAAAGCCAAGCCGATTGCACTCAGCTACGAGCACCTCGGCTTTGATGTGAAGAGTAACTCTGGCACCGCATGCTTCTCGTCACCATTCTCCATCTCCGGTACCAAGAAAGAAGAATAAGGAGCAACGGTCCGAGAGGGGATGCTTCCCGGTACTAAGGAAGGACAAACAAGGGGAGTGCAGCAGAGTACAACTCACATCAGGCTACTCCTCCACTGCATGCTAGCGGCACCATCGACTCATTTCTGATCGCAGATGCCATTGAGTCCAGTGCGGGACCATTTGTTGATGCCAGGCCATTATCGCAGTGCTAGCGTGATCACGGTAGTGTCCGAGAGGAGGGCTCCTCCAACTCACAATCTGACACCAGACCCGGACTTTGATACAGAGCCGGTACTGACACACAGGACTTAGGCCTGGGGGGACATAGTTAGGGCTGAAGAAGAAGAGGAGGGCCCCTTGCTGGTACAGGCTTCCTCCTCCTCCTCCCCAGACGAAGCTATCTCAGGACCTAGCAGCTTGATGCCACAGGCTGACTTTAGAGCCCACCATGAGCTTTTAAAAAGAATGGCTTTTAACCTAGAGCTGGAGGGTGGGGGTTCTTAAAGAGTCCTCACATAGCCTCATTGAGACTTTGGCCATGATAGCCCCGTCAAAGGAGGACCTACCTGTCAATGAAGCCATAATGGGTCTGGTCAGATCCCTGTGGCATACCCCATCTTCTCTTCCTCCCACCTGAAAGAGGGCAGAGAAGTACTATGTGCCTGCCAAGCGACATGAATTTTTGTACTTTCACCCTCCTCTCAGGTCCCTTGTGTCACAGCAGCCAATGAGAGGGACACTGCTGGACATGTTACTGGTGCCCCTGCTGCCACTTCCACCCTGCCTGGCCCTGATCTCGCAAGACCATGGCCATATACTCCACCCAAACATCTGGGTCCTTCACCCAACTGCATGAAAGCTCCATGGTTGAACCTGAAGAAACAGGCCTGTTCAGAACAAGTCAGTCAGGTCTTGCTAGGTAGTAGGAAACTGTCGACTAGAGCAACTTACCTAGCCAAGTGGAAGTGTTCTTGATGTGGTCCTCCCAGTGAGATCTCTCACCAACTCTGTCATCCCTCCAGTCTGTTGTTTCAGATGGAGCAGGTATTCCAGCACAAAGTCTGGCCTTTTCATTGATCAAGGTGCATTTAGCGGCAATCTCAGTCTTCCACCCTCCAGTGAACGGTAAATTGGTCTTCTCATGAAATGGCCATCCACCTCCTCAAAGGATTAAGGGCCTTTACATCAGAACTCCCATATACAGTGTTCTTTAAGGACAAAGTTCAACTGTGCCCCCACCCAGCATTCCTTCCAAAGGTGGTCTCACAGTTTCACAGTAACCAGGCTATTTTCCTGCCAGTTTTCTTCCCAAAAGGGCATAGGAGTGCAGAGGAGCGGCATCTCCATTTTTTGGATGTTAGATGTGCCCTGGCCTTCTACTCTGAGAGGACCAAATCCGGGCAGCTCTTTGTGGCAATAGCAGACAGGATGAAAGGCCTACCGGTTTCATCCCAAAGAATTTCGTCCTGGATCACGTCCTGTATTCGTATGTGTGATGAGCAGGCAGGCATTCCCCCTGCTGCTATCTTGACCGTTCAAAGCAGCAGCTTTTCTGGCCCAAGTCCCAATCCAAGACATCTTCTCTTGGCTAAACTAAATAGATGAAATGTCTTTAGCCATCCCTGTAAGGCAGGTACCAAGACCTCTCATTCTTGTGGTGCTTTTGTTAACCCTTTCCAATTAATAATTTCAAAGTGTGTCCACCGGAACTGGACACAGTATTCCAGGAATGGGGTGAATTTTTCAAAAGTGCCTAAATGACATAACATGCGAGGTCAAGTTTTCAAAAGTGACTTAGGAAACCAAGCTTCACTGGCTGTTTGTGACATGTAGCCTGCGAAGTGCCTAAGTCATTTTTGAAAATTTGACTTTACCTCTTAAGTTACACATAGGCACTTTTGAAAATTTTGTTCCTAAATGTATACTCTTGCACTTGGCTGTATTAAATAAAATACATATTGATCAGGTGAGCCCAGCTTACCGATTGATCCACTTTGCTCTGTAGAACTAACCTTTCCTTATTATTTACCACTCTGCCAGTTTTTATGTCATCTACAAACTTTATCAGCAATGAATTTATATATTCTTTCAGACCATTGATAATGATGTTTGATGATATTGCAATAAGAACAGTTTATTGCAGGACCTCACTAAAAACACCCACTTTGGATAATGATCTTTGACTTCAGTAAACTTTTGATACTGTCTCCCGTGACCTTCTCATAAACAAACTAGGGAAATGCAACCTAGATGGAGCTACTATAAGGTGGGTGCAAAACTGGAGGGAAAACCATTTCCAGAGAGTAGTGATTAGTGGTTCAGTCATGCGGCAAGAGCATAACAAGTGGGGTACTATAGGGATTAGTTCTGGGTCCAGTTCTGTTCAATATCTTCATCAATGATTTAGATAATGGCACAGAGAGTACACTTATAAAGTTTGCGGATGGTACCAAGTTGGGAGGGGTTGCAAGTGCTTTGGAGTATAGGATTAAAATTCAAAATGATCTGGACAAACTGGAGAAATGGTCTGAAGTAAATAGGACGAAATTCAATAAGAACAAATGCAAAGTATTCCATTTAGGAAGGAACAATCAGTTGCACACGAACAAAATGGGAAATGACTGCCTAGGAAGGAATACTGCTGAAAGGGATCTGGAGATCATAGTGGACCACAAGCTAAATATGAGAAAACAGTATAACAGTGTTACAAAAAAAGCGAACATCATTCTGGGATGTATTAGTAGGAATGTTGTAATCAAGACACAAGAAGTAGTTCTTCCACTCTATTCCACACTGATTAGGCCTCACCTGGAGTATTGTGTCCCATTCTGGGTGCTACATTTCAGGAAAGATGTGGACAAATTGGAGAAAGTCCAGAGAAGAGCAACAAAAATGATTAAAGGTCTAGAAAACATGACCTATGAGGGAAGATTGAAAAAATTTTGTTTGTTTAGTCTGTAAAAGAGAAGACTGAGAGGGGACATAACAGTTTTCAAGTATATAAAAGGTTGTTAAAACGAGGAGGGGGAAAATTTGTTCTTCTTAACCTCTGAGGATAGAACAAGAAGCAATAGGCTTAAAATGTGGCACGGGAGATTTAGGTTGAACATTAAGAAAAACTTCCCAACTGTCAGGGTACTTAAGCACTGGAATAAATTGCCCAGTGAGGATGTGGAATCTCCATCTTTGGAGATTTTTAAGAGCAGGTTAGACAAACATCTGTCAGGAATGGTCTAGAAAATACCTAGTCCTGCCATGAGTGCAGGGGACTGGACTAGATGACCTCTTGAGGTCCCTTCCAGTCCTATGATTCTATGATTTACATTACAAGTTTTTAATATCTATCTGTTAATCAGTTTTTAATCCATTTAGCGTGTGCCACATTGGTTTTGTGTATTGCTCGTTTTAATCAGAATGTTGTTCAGTACTAAGCCCTGGTCTACACTACAGAGTTAGGTCGAATTTAGCTGAATTAGGTCGATTTTATAATGAATGCGTCTACGCAAGCAACCCCGTTCCGTCGACCTAAAATCAACTTCTGTACTCCTCCCCAGCAAGGGGAGTAGCACTAAAATCAACCTTGCTGGGTAGAATTTGGGGTAGTGTGGACACAAATTGACGTTATTGGCCTCCGGGAGCTATCCCAGAGTGCTCCAATGTGGCCGCTCTGGACAGCACTTTGAACTCCGATGCACTAGCCAGATACACAGGAAAAGCCCCGGGAACTTTTGAATTTCATTTCCTGTTTGGGCAGCATGGCGAACTCAGCAGCACAGGTGACCATGCAGTCCCTCCAGAATCACAAATGAGCTCCAGCATGGAGCTAGCGGGAGACACTGGATCTGATCGCTGTATGGGGAGAAGAATCTGTGCAGGCAGAACTCCAATCAAAAAGAAGAAATGCTAATATATATGCCAAAATCTCACAGGGCATGGTGGACAGAGGCTACAACAGGGACACACAGAAGTGCCGTGTGAAAGTCAAGGAGCTCAGGCAAGCCTACCAAAAGACAAAGGAGGCAAACGGTCGCTCTGGGTCAGAGCCCCATATATACTGCTTCTATGATCAGCTGCATGGCATTCTAGGGGGAGACCCTACCACTACTGTCTGTGGACACCTGCAAGGGGGGAGTCTCACGCAACATGGAGGAGCATTTTGTTGAGGAGGAGGAGAATGCACAACAGGCAAGGGTGAATCCATTCTCCCCAGCAGCCAGGACCTTTTCATCACCCTGGAGCCAATACCCTCCCAAGGCACGATCCCTGACCCTGAAGGCAGAGAAGGCACCTCTGGTGAGTGCACATTTGTAACTACAGTACAGGGTTTAAAAGCAATAGTGTTTAATGTTTGATTTGCCCTGAAGACTTGGGATGCATTCGCTGCCAGTACAGCTACTGGAAAAGTCTGTTAACGTGTCTGGGGATGGAGCGGGAATCCTCCAGGGACATCTCCTTGAAGCTCTCCTGGAGGTACTCTGAAAACCTTTGCAGAAGGTTTTTGAGGAGGGCTGCCTTATTTCGTCCTCCACAGTAGGACACTTTACCAAGCCAAGCTAGTAGCAAGTAGTCTGGAATCACTGCAGCACAAAGTATGGCAGCGAATGGTCCTGGGTTTTGGTCTCATTCGAGCAACATTTGGTCTTTATCTTTCTGTGTTCACCTCAGGAGAGTGATATCATTCATGGTCACCTGGTTGAAATATGGGAATTTTTGGAAGGAAACAGTAAAAGGACCCTGTTCATGCTGGGCTTCTTGCGCTTGGCTAAAAGGGATCATCCCATAGCCATGCGGCAGGGGGAGGGGTGAAGGGAACATCCCAAATAGCCACGCCGAGGGGTGGAGGGAGGGGTGTGCCGCACATCCAGCCGAAAACCTCAGCCCCTCCTTTTAAATGGCAAACCCAACCGGCATTGCTTGCTATGGGAAAGGAGGACGCTGCAGTTTGAAAACATTCCCACATGTTATGAAGGCGTTAAAAGCCAAACCCATTTACCATGGCTGCCTGGAAACTGAATTCTGTTGCCCAGCCATGTGTGATGTGTGACCATACCGGCAGGCGCTCAATATAAAAGGCAAAATGCAACCTTGTACCTAAAGTACATGTGCTGTCTGCCGTGAATTGCTTGATTCACTGTGAAAGAGTCTCCCTTTTGTTCTCAGAAATGTATCATCTTAAATTTTACTCTCCCTTTTTATCCCCCTGCAGGTGAAAATGTTTCTATGCTCCCCCTATCATCTCCGTTCCTGAGGTTATTGCAGATTAGAAGGCGAAAAAAACGTACTCGTGATGACATGTTTTCCGAGCTCATGCAGTCCTCCTGCACTCATAGTGCACAGCTGAATGCATGGAGGCATTCAGTGGCAGAGTCCAGAAAAGCATTAAGTGAGCGCGATGAGAAGAGGCAGGATGGAATGCTGAAGCTAATGGGGGAGCAGATGCTCAGGCATCTGGTGTAGCTGCAGGAAAGCCAACAAAAGCACAGACCGCCGCTACATCCACTGTACAACCACCTGCCCTCCTCCCCAGGTTCCATATCCTCCTCACCCAGACACCCAAGAACGCGGTGGGAGAGGCTCCGGGCACCCAGCCACTCCACTCCAGAGGATGGCCCAAGCAACAGAAAGCTGTTATTCAAATGGTTTTGATTTGTAGTGTGGCTACAATAAGCAATGTGTCCTTGTCATTCCCTCCTCCCCCACCCCACCCCACCCAGGTTACCTTATCAGTTATCTCCCTTTTTTTTTAATTAATAAAGAAAGAATGCATAGTTTCAAAACAATAGTGACTTTATTTCCTTTGCCAGCTGTGATCGAAGGGGGGAGGGTGGTTGGCTCACAGGGAATTAAAATTAACAAAAGGGGCGGGTTTGCATCAAGGAGAAACACACACAACTGTCACACCATAACCTGGCCAGTCATGAAACTCGTTTTCAAAACCTCTCTGAAGTTCAGCACCCCTACCTGTGCTCTTCTAATCGCCCTGGTGTCTGGCTGTTCAAAATTGGCACTGAGGCAATTTGCCTCAACCTCCCACCCCACCATAAACATCTCCCCCTTAGTCTCACAGATATTATGGAGCACATAGCAAACAGTAATAACAATGGGAATATGGGTTGCGCTGTGGTCTAACCTAGTCAGCAAACAGTGCCAGCGAGCTTTTAAACGTCCAAAGGCAGCTCAGCCTATAGTTGAACTGCTCCTTACTACTGTCCAGACTGCCTGTGTATTGCTTCATGAGCCATGGGAGCAAGGGGTAGGCTGGGTCTCCAAGGATAACTCTTGGCATTTTAACATCCCCAACAGTAATTTTCTGGTCTGGGAAGTAAGTCCCTTCTTGCAGCTGCTCAAACAGCCCGGAGTTCCTAAAGATGCGAGCGTCATGCACCTTTCCCGGCCATCCCATGTTGATGTCGGTGAAACGTCCCTTGTGATCCACCAGTGCTTGCAGCACCATTGAGAAGAACCCCTTGCAGTTTATGTACTGGTTGGCAAGGTGGTCCGGTGCCAAGTTAGGGATATGCGTTCTGTCTATTGCCCCACCACAGTTAGGGAAACCCATTGCAGCAAAGTCATCCACTATGACCTGCACATTTCTCAGAGTCACTACCCTTGATAGCAGAACATCAGTGATTGCATTGGCTACTTGAATCACAGCTGTCCCCACAGTAGATTTGCCCACTCCAAATTGATTCCCGACTGACCGGTAGCAGTCAGGCATTGCAAGCTTCCACAGGGCTATCGCCACTCGCTTCTCAACTGTCAGGGCAGCTCTCATCTTGGTATTCCTGCACTTCAGGGCAGGGGAAAGCAACTCACAGAGTTCCAGGAAAGTGGCCTTACGCATGCAAAAGTTTTGCAGCCACTGGGAATCATCCCATACCCACAAGAATATGCAGTCCCACCAGTCTGTGCTTGTTTGCCAGGCCCAGAATCAGCGTTCCACTGTATCAACTAGCCCCACTGCCGCGATGATGTTCCTGAAAGCACAGGATGTGACAATTGGAACGTCTGTGTCCATATCCTCCTCACAATCGTCCTCGTTCTGCACATACTGCAGTATAATGCTTGAGGTGTTTACAATGCTCGCAACAGCAGCAGTGAGCTGAGCGGGCTCCATGCTTGCCATGCTATGGTGTCTGTATGGGTAACCCAGGAAAAAAGGCACAAAATGATTGTGTGTAGTTGCTTTCACGGAGGGACGGAGGAAGGGGAGATTGACGACATGTACCCAAAACCACTTGCAACAATGTTTTTTCCCCATCAGGCATTGGGAGCTTAACCCAGAATTCCAGTGGGCAGCAGAGACTGCGGGGACTCTGGGATAGCTTCCCCCAGTGCAACACTCTGTGAGTTGATGCTAGCCACAGTACTGAGGACGCACTCCGCCGACTTAATGCGCGTAGTGGAGACATACACTTTCGACTGTATAAAATGGATTTCTAAAAATCGACTTCTATAAAATCGACCTAATTTCGTAGTGTAGACATACCCTAAGTAAAATACCTTACAGAAGTCTATGTATATTATGTCTGCACAATTACCCTTTGTCATCCAAATTCATAATCTGATCCAAAAAACTGTATCAAGTTTGACAAGACCCATTTTCCATAAAAGTAGGCATGAATTATGCTACCATCTTTTAATTCTTTAGTGATTCCATTCCATATCAGCCTTTCCATGATTTTGCCTGGTTTCAATATCTGGTTCAATATCCAGATATTACCAGACTAAAGTAACCCAGGCCATCCCATTTACCCTTTTAAAATACTGGCATATTAGCTTTTTTTCTAGTCCTCTGATGCTTCCCCTGTGTTCCAATATCTGTTAAATACCAACATCGATGGGTAAGAGAACTCCTTGGCCAATTCTTTCAAAACTCTTAATTGCAAGTTATCTGGTCCTGCAGATTTAAAACTGTTTACCTTCAGTACTTGCTGCTTAACATTTTGTCTATTACTGTATTTCATTATCATTGTAAAATGTGAATATTTCATCCAGCTTCTTTCCAAATACAGAACAGAAATATTTACTAAACATATCTACCCTTTCTTCATTGACAATTTTACCATTCTTATCTAGCAATGTACCTACACAAGTGTTAGGATTTCTTTTATTCCTCATGTATTTAACAAATTCCTTCTTACTGTCTTTAATCTAGTGTATTTTCTGTATTTTTCATTAATGTCTTTAGCTTCCCTTATCAATTGTCTGTATTGCGTAACTGCTAATTTATAGAGATTGCTGTCAACTTCTCCATTTCCATTATATCTCTCTGATAATTTTTATTGCTTTTTCAACTTCCCATCTTAATCAGGATGATCTCTTAACTTTATAAGCCTTCTTTCATGACTGCAGAATTGTAGGGTTTGGGGTGTCAAAGTTTCAAGGTAACTGCATCTGTATTCCCCCTCTGTGGTTCCTGGAGGGCACATACACCCCTTGATGGAGGGTTCTGGCTCCTAGTGTCACATGTCTCTCCCTCCTGACTCTAGGGCATTGTGATATCCCCAGCTAGCCATTCTGCCTAAAGTCCAGTGCCTGTGCTTTGCCTTCTCTCCAAGAGCTATGCACCAGTTACAAGTTACCACACAGCTCTTTCTAAGCAGCACCTTTATTCTTAAGGTTACAGAGAAAACATAAAAGTAATAAAACTTCCTAGATGCATATTAGAAGCTTACCAAAGGTCACCCCATCAGTCTTAGGGACCTTAGTAGGCCAAAATCTTTCCAAACTTTTGACAAGGACTGGGGGCTGCCTTAGGACAAAAAGTCCTGTCTGTTTGCTGGATCAGAAAGGAGGCCTGAGTCAGCTTAAACACAGTGTTGTTATGCCAAGAGCCCTTTGTCTGTTAGTCTCTGGAAAATCCAGTTTGAACCTGTATGTGCAGTCCTCCCCCAGGTGGGGTACCTCTCTAGATGTATTTTCCACCTAGGGGATTCAACTTAATCACCCCCTACTGTTTTTGGTTTCTAGAAAAGCTGTAATAACTCTCCCACTTGGAGTTGCATACGGTCCCTGGCCCACAGTGAAACATAAACTTAATACAGTATGCTCCCCAAAGATATTGCATGGGATTGCAATATCTGTCATATTGCATGGGATTGCAATATCTGTCATATTTCTAACTATAATTATATATATATAGGTGTATAAATACAAAAGTAAGTGTGTGTTGCTACCCATTTCTATTCTAACTTTGGCATAACAGCAATTTTGTATTGTCATAATTTTGTATCGTCATAATTGCCTAAATCTCCCTTGCTGCAGATTGACCCCATTACTACTTATCCTACCTTCTGGGGTCAAGGAGAACAATTGATCACTGTCGTCTTTATAACAGCCCTTAACATATTTGAAGACTCTTTTCCCTCCATAGTTGTCTTTTTTTCTGGATTAAACATACCCAGTTTTTTAAGTCTTTCCTTACAGACCAGGTGTTCTAAACCTTTTATCACTTCTTTTTTTCTCTCTCCTGTGGACTCTCTCCAATTTGTCCACATCTTTTTTTAAAGTGTGGTACCCAAAATTGTACACAGAAATCCAGCCAAGGCTTCATCAGTCCCAAGTAGAGTGGATCAGTTACCTCCCATTTCTTATATATGACACCACTGTAAATACTCCCCGGAATATTAGAATTTTTTGCAGCTGCATCACTTTGTTGACTCTCATTCAGTCATATCCACTGTAACCCCCAGATCCTTTCCAGCACTACTACCACCTAGCCAGATATTACCCATTTTCTAGCTGTGCATTTGATTTTTTTTTCTTGCACTTGTCTTTGTTGTATCTTCTCTGCTAGAAAGGTTCTGCTAACTCAGTATGGGCACTGACACTAGATTTGAACTTGTGACTCCACGTGTCGTGCTGCTGCTGCAGATTGCCTAAATTAGTTCTGAGTTATAATAATAGTGAACATATGGTAAAATAAAAAGAGAGCTGCACTCTAATTATTAGGTCAGTTGTATTCAGTATCTATGAACTAGGTAACAGTAGTTCAGATTCTTGAAGTGGATATGTTATTTGGTTTAATGAACCAGCTGACAAATAGATGTACCTCCATTGTCATCCTCTAATCACACTGCTCTGTCCAGAACTTTAAGTAATTTTTAGGTGTGTTGTCTCTGAAAGACAGACCAGAAACTGCTAGACTTGTTCTCTTAACGTCCACTAAAAAGATTTTTCTGACTGCAGTGTCACTTTCTGGGGGGCGCGAGAGAGACCCCCAAAAAATTGCCTTGCAAGCTTGTATGGATAAGCAAAGACTGACTATGTCTAAGATACATCCCCATTGTTTATGTGTTTCTGTCTCCTAAGCTGGCTTGTAATTCTGGGGCTAGGAAAAGGAACTTAGCATGTTGTTGTATATGCTATTGTTCAGTGATGCCCAAGTAGATATTACCCCAAATGTAAGCATCTAGGAAGTTACTTGTATCAATCTGGTGGTTATCATGGTTACAAACAATCATTTCTTGTTATTGATATTTTAAAAATGTAATAAAAAGGAAAAAGCCCAACTTACTAAGAAAAGCGATATCCACCGATTAGGTGGTAGCCCTTCTGAACTGTTTCTGTGTTTGGAGGTATTCAGAGTTTGCTGAACT
Source organism: Eretmochelys imbricata (assembly GCF_965152235.1). NCBI lineage: Eukaryota > Metazoa > Chordata > Testudines > Cheloniidae > Eretmochelys > Eretmochelys imbricata. The sequence goes on along the minus strand of NC_135581.1, from coordinate 41,915,096 downwards.
TGTTGGGAACATCTCTGGTGGAGTGTATTTGCTATTCATGTCCATATAAAAACAAAACTTGTACAAAATAGATCCAAGATGATACAGGTTTTGGAAATGAATAGCTAGGAGATGAAGAAAGTTTATCACATAATTGATATTTATTAATGTGGGTTTTTTTCCCAGCATTAGGGTCCGCAGGAAAAGGAAGTCGGCCATTGGATATAGGACCTGACTACAAACCACCCATGAGTGGTAAGGCCCTTTATAAAGCATTTCAGCAGAGACCTATTAGGTTGAAATTCAGTATGTCTTGGTATAATGGTGTATGATGTGATATGTCTCCTAAAATATGAAGCTATTATTTACAGCCCTGAAGACATCTTTTCCAATAATTGCAGTTTTCCCCTTTTATGAACCATTTGATATTAGCAGTTCACAAGTAAGACTGGGAAAATAATTTAGCATGCTACTATAATATAATCTTTGTCCGCCATGAAAAAACAAATGGGAACAAAAATGTTTATGTGCACCAGATTTCAATTATGTCACCAAACATTTTCCCAGCCTAGTTTAAAACCACTGCCACTAGGTACCAGTGTACAATTAATTGTATAGAACATAATAGGGTCAAGGAGAAAAAAGTCTTGCTCTTAAACCTTCCTCTCATTTGCATTTAGTATCATGAAAGTCTTGCACTCAGGTACCACTGGTTAAAGCTGCATAAAATGTATCTTATTTTAAAGAAACATTTTCATTATAGAATATCAGTAGTGTATTAAGTGTGGTTACTGTGTCCAAAGGAATGCCTGATACCCTTTAGTTCCAGCAGGGTCCTTTTCACTGCATACTTGTCAGCTTTCCTGGATGTGTTTTCAGGCCCTTCTTCCCTTTCACCGTCCACCACACACCTTTCTAGAGACAGCAAAGTACAATTCCCCAAAGTCCTAGAGGCTTGGACTGTGAAAGAAGATAGCTGCTAGTAGCACAGTGCTGTTCTCTGGAAGCAGCATGCTGAGATGGATTTTTTTTTTAAATTATGGAAGGTATTTGAAATTAAAGGTTTATATTTTACTTTGAAACCTACATTTCTGAGCCATGCCCAGGAAACTACCATTTCTTTGAACAAATATGTAATTTGTGTGCTTGATTGTTATTTTTATTTTGTTTTAATTAGCGATGCCACAAAATTCACATCCAGAAGTAAACTTTTGCCCAAGTTTAAGGATCCAGGTCAGACCCACTACAGAAACAGGGGTAACCTGGGCCACAAACTCCAGATTCCAATACTTCCAAAGTTCCAGGGGAAGGAAGGGAGAATGAGTTTATTCATATGACAGAAGACTATCTGGACATTGGAGACACATGGTGCAAGAAGGGGGTAACTGAATAGGGAGTTAAGTAATAATAATAATCTGTAGCTCTTTATAGCACTTGTCACCAGTGCATCTCAAAGCTCTTTACAAAGGAAGGTCAGTATCATTATCCCCATTTTACAGATGAGGAAACTGAGGCTTGAATAGGTAATGGGAAGGCCCCTGCAGGTGGCACTTTTACAGCCCCAGACTATTAGGGTATTGGAGTGTGTGTTCCAGTGGGCTTCTGTCCTCTTGCCCTAATATCTGAAGGGACCCACCCATGCATCCTCAACAACAGTAGCAGAGTGGGTGAACTTGTGTGGCCTCAGAGGGAGATACCGTCAGGTGATAAGAATTCTTACATTAGTTGGTCCAGTGACATGTAATGAGCATGTTGTTCCCTTGGAGACTCTTTAGAGATTGCTATGGGGAGCAGTTGATCAGGTGTCATTATATATAAGCACACCCTGTGCCTCTCTTTTGGCATAGTATCCTGTTTCAATGTTTTCAGTACAAATAGGACTTAACCAATTGATTTTTATATCAGTATTCTTTTTTTTTTAATCAGAAGTGCTCATGCAGATACACTTCAGTGTGAAGACTCATTGTTGCTTTGCAGGTTAACTATGCCAGCCTCTGACATATTGAACCTCTTTGTTGTGATATAGTTGATTGTCTCACCACACCTTAATGGTTTTCACAGCAACTGTAGGTATCATTACGTAATTTTTAATGGGCTATCATTTGGAAATAGATCATCAAAATGTTATATAGGAGAAAAGGATAATTGTACAGGGCCATAATCAGGTGGTGATGTGCAAATGTTTAAATAACAAAAGATAAGAGAGAGAGTACTTAATGTGAAATGCACCAGCTGAGCCAAGATTAGTTTCTGTCTGACACTGTGTACTTTCTTCAGGCTCCCCATCACTGTTGATTCCTTTTTTCATCCTGTAGTGGAGAGCTTTTTCTCAAGTAAAGGTTTTGTATAACAAGTGCTTTCCTCTTCCCCCCTCTTCCCCCGCCTCCCCTACAGGCAGTAACAGTCCTCATGGAAGCCCCACATCCCCCCTGGATAGCAACATGCTTCTAGTCATAATAGTATCTGTTGGAGTGATCACCATTGTGATAGTGGTGATTGTTGCTGTCTTCTGCACTCGTCGCACCACCTCTCACCAGAAAAAGTAAGATGTGCTTTACTCCGTTCTGGTTTTCTCCATTTATTCAGTTACTTAATAGCTGCATCTATGACTGCAAGAGTAGTGATGTCTCCATTATGACCTCACAATTGCAGTTAGTACTGGCAAAGGCTTAAAAAATATTCCATCTGAAAGTGTTGGCACAACCCTCAGCCATTCATGCATTTTCTTTGTCCTTACCTATCAATATCAATCGTGTCTTATGTGGGTTGAATTTAAGTCAGTTAATTATTATATAGGTCTGCGCCACTAACACTAGCTGTTTAAGGATGGCTGTTTCCTTGGCTTCACTGATGAAAGAGTTAAATATCTTACTCCAACAAAAGGTGATGCCATTTTAGATTTAGTACTGGTAAGTAACAAGGCCCTTAGAGAAGAACTCATTGTAGAGGACAATCTTGGCTCAAGTGATCTTGAATTAATTCACTTTAAACTAAATAGATTGGTCTTGGGACTGATCTTATTTAACGTGTTCATTAATGACGTGACAAAAAGTGGAAGTGTGCTAATAAAATTTGCAGATGACAGAGCTGGGAGATATTTCCAGTATGGAGGAAGACCAGAATATCATAAAAGAAGATTTGGACAACCTTGAAAACTGGACTAATAAAAATGGGATGAAATTTAATAGGGCAAAGTGCAAGGTCATGCACTTAGGGACTAATATCAAGAATTTTTGCTATAAATTGGGGATGTATCAGTTGGAAGTGACAGAGAAGGAGAAAGACCTAGGTATGTTGGTCTATCACAGTATGACTATGAGCCACTAATGTGGAATGGCCGTGAAAATGGCTAATTCAATCTTAGGATGCATCAGGTGAGGTATTTCCAGTAGAGATAGGGAAGTGTTATTACTATTATACAAGGCACTAGTGAGACCACATCTGAAGTATTGTGGGCAGTTCTGTCCCATGTTTAAGAAAGATTAATTCAGACTGTAATAGATGCAGAGAAGGGCTACTAGGATGATCAGAGGAATTGAAAACCTATGTTACGAGAGGAGACTTACAGAACTTGGCTTGTTTAGCCTAAGAAAACAAAGGATGAGGGGAGATATGATTGCTGTCTATAAATACATCAGAGGGATAAACATCAGGGAGGAAGAGGTGTTAAACTGGCCATCAATAAGTTTAGGCTTGAAATTAGATGAAGGGTGTAACCATCAGAGGAGTGAAGTTCTGGAACAGCCTCCTGAGGAGAGTAGGGAGGGGCAAAGACTGAGCTTGATAAGTTTATGGAGGGTATGGGATGATGAGACTGCCAATGATGGCATAGAACCCATCCACAACTGCTATTAGCAAATATCCCCAGTTGTTAGAGATGGGACACCAGAGAGGGGGGGCTCTGAGTTACTATAGAGAATTCTTTCCCAGGTGTCTGGCTGGGGACACAGCTGCTACTCTGAAACCTGTCATTTAGTGTAATGCATCTCTGAGTCTTTGTATGAAAGATTTAGATGCAAAAGTTGCTTGGTTCTATTATTAGTCTTGTCCTTTCTGCAGAAAAGGACCTGAGGATTACAGTGGACAAGAAGCTGGATATGAGTCAGCAGTGTGCCCTTGTTGCCAAGAAGGCTAATGGCATATTGGGCTGTATTAGTAGGAGCATTGCCAAGGTCAAGGGAAGTGATTATTTCCCTCTATTTGGCACTGGTGAGGCCACACCTGGAGTACTGTGTCCAGTTTTGGGCCCCCCACTACAGAAAGGATGTGGACAAGTTGGAGAGAGTCCAGCAGAGGGCAGCAAAAATGATTAGGGGGCTGGGGCACATGACTTATGAGGAGAGGCTGAGGGAACTGGGGTTAGTTACGCTGCAGAAGAGAAGAGTGAGGGGGGATTTGATAGCAGCCTTCAGCTACCTGAAGAGGGATTCCAAAGAGGATGGAGCTAGGTTGTTCTCAGTGGTGGCAGATGACAGAACAAGAAGCAATGGTCTCAAGTTGCAGTGGGGGAGGTCTAGGTTGGATATTAGAAAAAACTAGGAGAGTAGTGAAGCACTGGAATGGGTTACCTAGGGAGGTGGTGGAATCTCTATCCTTAGAGGTTTTTAAGGCCCGGCTTGACAAAGCCCTGGCTGGGATGATTTAGTTGGAGTTGGTCCTGCTTTGAGCAGGGGGTTGGACTAGATGACCTCCTGAGGTCTCTTCCAACCCTAATCTTCTATTATTCTAGGATTGTCATACCAAAAGAACTTAGGTTTGAAATATCCTGATAGATACCATTCAGGAATCCTTTGTGTGATCCGTGGCACTCTAGTGCAGCAGACTGAAAATTCTGTATATTTGGTGAATCTCAAGATGGATACTTTTATTAAATTAAAGGGACATTATCAATTTGATTTTTCTGGTAGAGCAATCCCTTAAATAGCATGTCACACATTATGTTTCTAAAAATTATAAAGGTTTAACTTCTTCCCAGCTTATAAGGTCCTTTCAGCAAGAGAAGCAGCAGGCCCCAAGAACAACACCTCAAACTTGCTCACGTCCTTCCTCCTCTCACCCTCTTCCACTCTATTGTGTGCCCACTCCTGCCAGCTTACTTCTTCAGCAGTTTAGGACTGATATAAGGCCTCCTAACTTTTACATTCCACTCACCCAGAACCTGCAGAGGAGTTTCAGGGAGTGAAATACCCTCCCTCCTGCTGCACTCTTCAGGCTACCTTGGCCCCCTGACAAATGGAGCTTTTCCATTTCCTCTTTTGCTCCCAGGGTCCAAGGTGGAAAGGGGTGTTTGAACGCCTCATTTTCCACCTATTAAAATCCTTGACATCACACAAAAATTGCCTCACACTCCAGAACCTGGCACTGTTACTCCAACAAGAGCGAGTAAGCACATTAGCTGAATGTATCTGCTAACCTGATCAGTAGTAAAATCATTAACATTTAGATTATCAACATTAAGCTTCAGAGTTATCACCATTTTGAGGTAATTGTGTCATTTCACACCCCACTTGTGGCTGTTATTTAAGGTTGTTTGCACACTTAGGACAACAACAGAGCATTGGTTTCCATACACTTCACATTTGTCTTCACCACCACGAGGACTGGGAACTTAATATTTGTTTATGAAAGCTTAGGTTCTGCAGCACATGGCAGTTTTTGAGGAAAAAATCTGTGGCTGCATAGTACACCAGCCTATCCCTTTAGGTGTGGAACATGTAGATAGCTGCCACACAGCTGAATAGTAGATCTGAAAAAAATTCAGATGAAAACTCACCTGTCTCTGAGAGTAACAAAATATTTGTCTAAGAATGTTTTATTTATTTTCTTGTTTTGCAAGGAAACGAGCTGCCTGCAAATCAGTCAATGGGTCCCATAAATACAAAGGAAATTCCAGGGATGTCAAACCCCCTGACCTTTGGATCCATCATGAGAGACTGGAGCTGAAACCCATTGATAAATCTCCAGACCCTAACCCAATCATGACAGACACCCCAATCCCTCGCAACTCCCAGGACATCACACCAGTTGACAATTCCATGGATAGCAATATCCATCAAAGGCGCAACTCATACAGGGGTAAGCTTGGCTAACAACAAGCTGTAGTTGGATCATGGTATTTAATTGTGTAAAATTAGATTCAGTATAACCACTGTATCTGGCAAAAGCATTTTTTAAAATGTTATTTAGATTATAATAAAGTTTTTATTAAATTGTTATTTTTCTTATTTTTCTATTTATTAGTTTCGGTTTAGTGACTAGGTTACAGGGCTCTGTTCCATTCCAGTGTAGGGGATTCATCTTCATCGTTTACATATGTATCAGTGGGACAATAGAGTGCAGAAGAATACATTTTTGAGTTATTCTTTGGTATATCATAATAATGGTACCTAGTTATAACAAGTTAGTAATCTTGTGTGCAAGGTAGTATAACAAGTATCTCATACTAGTCTGTTGAGGGAAATGATGATTAGTGCCATCTCTACATGACTGAGCTTAATTCATACTACCATTTCTCTCCAGAAATTGCTTTTCTTATAGGATATTAGTTTCATGGAAGTCTGGACTGTTTCTCCCATGCACAATAGTGCTTGTAACCCAACTGCCCTGCTGGTTTTCCAGCGGAGGGGGTGGAAGAACTAAATCTAGTCTGTTCTTGGATGCTTGCCAGTCATCAGCTGCAGAACTATTATGAAGAGGACAGCCAAACTATGCACACAGAATTAAAATATGTTTGTAGCCAAATCACCTGGTTGTGTATTGTCATGAAGGAATCAATGCTGTAGTAAGTAACCTTCAGTATTCTTTCTCAGGGCATGAGTCAGAGGACAGCATGTCCACATTGGCAGGAAGAAGAGGGATGAGGCCAAAAATGATGATGCCATTTGATTCTCAGCCCCCTCAGCGTAAGTTAACAGCCTTTCTTAACAATTGTCTCTTCCAGAAGGAATGTTTTGTTATAATTGGGAACAACAAAACAAGACATTGTGAATATATTCTCAACACCCCCCACCCCCAAATAATTCCATCCCAGGTTGCAATGGGGATAATATCAGGAAGGGGCACTAAAGTCCTCTTACACCTTTATTTTATTGACAGAGAGATCTGGATGGCCCTTTCTGAACAAGGAGTATTTACTGTGTGGAAGAAATAGCTCAAAAAAGCATTTGCACATATTTTAGAAAGAATAACTATATAGAATAATCCTGTAGGCTTCCCAGTACTCATTCTGATAGTATAGTATTTTTCTTCCAAAAAAATTATATTATTCTAATCTCAAGGTGCAGGGAATGCTGCCTAGAATGCTCACTGATAGAAGCTGAGGTTCAGTGGGCCTGGTCAAGCAGACTCTCATTTTGGATGCGTCCTACTTCTTTCTGTCTTTCAGTGTGTAGACTTAATGTGCATCAGCTGCCAGACATCCCATTTGGGGGAAAAAATCAAATTTCAAATAAGAGGGTAATTTGTGGGTGCCTGGTTGGGTACCTTTGCTATCTGTGTATTTTCTTCACTACCAGTTACTGATGATTGAGGAAAGCTCACTAACTGGAAGTTTGGCTACTGCTGTAGCACCATGCAGTGGGGCCATGCTATTTTTCCCATTACTCCAGAATATTGTAAGAACAGTTCTTTTCTCAAACAATACTTGCAGTTTCAAACAATCTCTCTGAGAGCAGAGGAAACTTTGCCACAATGCATTAATTCTACTGGTCTTCAGTCTCCGGAGAATTACTGAGATCTTGGCTCAGGTCATAAGTGCATATAAGTTTGGTTTATGCTGGATTCCACAAGCATTTGTCTTTATCGCAAAACCACTATATGCCGTTATCAGGCACAAGTCAGCACAATGTGCATTTTTCTTCAAGTAGCGTGCCTGTGGGTGCTCCACTTCAGGTCCTCATGCACATCATGCACCTTTAATCAGAGATTTTCAGTGGCAGTGACCATTTGGCGCGCACATGTGCTCCAGACATCCTCATGCCCTGACAGAGGATATATAGAGCTGTATGGGCTAACCACCATATCAGCTGCTCTTCACTCTGAAACAGAGCATCTTGCATGCCCACTCTAGCACAGCCTGTAGCTGAGCCCTTTTAGTTTAGTTTGTATGATAGTTCAGTTTAGTTTAATAGTTTATCTAGTTTGCTTGTTTTGAATTCTATTTTTATTGGAGGATTTTTCTATCAACCCCCACCCACCACCACCACCTCTGTTGCTGAGAGGCTATCTTCAGGGGGGTCATTGTTGCTAGCGTATGCCAGGATCTCCAGGCATCAAGCACCATCTTTCCTGCCAGGGATCCATCCCAGTTAGTGATGGCCATTCTTGATACCTCCATTGTGTGGGAGACTCCCACATACCAGCCAAGTGTAATATCTGCATGTCTTTTACAAGCAGATTTAGGAAAAACAGGCAAATTAACTTCAGGTTGCTCATGATGGAGCAAGCCCTGGCCTGCCTCTGATCCAGGCTTTAAGAATCCTTCTGTACACTGGCCTTCAAGCACGTTTAGTGCCCTGTCAACCTCCATATCCCTTAGCAGTATGCGTAGGGGACCAGCTCTGGCGCCCTCTGGAGTGGTGCCTGCATGGCGCAGTATAAGGGGCTCTGCCGGCTCCCCCCACCCTCAGTTCCTTCTTGCCGCCAGTTACAGTGCTGGAACTTCTGCTGCTTCGACTAGTTTTCACTTAGTTCAGTATGTCTCATGACAGTTTCTTTGTAAAATAGTTGTATATAGTTTAGTATTTACCCTTAGTATTAGTTCTAGTTAGTTGGTCCTCGACGGGACTCAGTCTATGGACGGGCATGCCCCAGTCCCCAGGCTTTAAACCATGCAATCGTTGTAAGTGGCCTGTGCCCATCAGTGACCCGCACATTAGTTGTTTAAGGTGTGTGGGAGAAGGACACATAAGCGACAAGTGTCACATCTGTAAGTCGTTCAAACCCAAAACGAAAAAGGAGAGAGAGATCCATCTCAGGGCACTCCTGATGGAGTCAGTGCTGACCCCGGCAACGGAGCAGAAGTCCGACTCAGCCCCAAGCACTGCAGCATCGGTATGGAGCGCCCCGCTGGTGCCATCCATGAGCCAGCATCAATCCCCCTCCCCAGCCATGGCCAAGAAGCCCAAGAGATCCACAAAGGGAAGATCTCCCCCTTCCCATAAGGGAAAGGAGAGAGCCGGAGGAGAGCCAAGACCCATGGTGGGCAGCTCAACACCTCCGTCAGGGAGTGGGGCCCCAGCTCATGTCGAGCAGTCGAGCCCTTCCCGTACTATGCCTGCCACACTGGACAGTGATGAGGGCCTCCGTCAACTCGAAGTCTCATCAATGCCCAAGGCCCTGCAGGCAGTGCAGGAAATCCTGACTCTACCAGTGCCGCCTACACCGGTGGTACCCAAGGCCAGGGGTAAACCCACCTCAGCAACACTGCTCCCCATCGCGGGGGACATCCTGCCAGCACTCGCCTGCACGGAGCCATCATGCCTCTCCAGTCTCCGGACCCTGGGCACTGACAGCGAGATTCGAGGCACGGCTCACCAGTAACCTGGTGCAGACCTGCAGAGGCACACGCCCCCTGGCATGAGCCTCGAGACCGACCTATCGGGTCTCCAATGCCTCAGCACCATTCCTGCGATCGATCGCTGGCACCTGTCGCCGAGACGCGATCAGGGAGATTCTACCGACAGCTGACCCGCTCTGACTCCTGGTTCCGCTCTAGATATCAGTACAGGTCAAGCAGCATGAGGTGTAGATCACCATTCTACTGATGCAGATCCGCCGAACACCAAAGATCCACGGGGTTCCACGGGAGGAACTGGTCCCAATCAGATAGGTTGGTGTGTCAAGATACAGCGGCTGGCACCACAGGGAGGAGGGCCACCGGGCAAGGCGGTCATGGTCACTCGGCAGTGTCCATTCTGCTTTACATTTTCGGTGCTGGTCAGGACAGGCTCCGGCACCAGTGGTACCGTCAACCCCATTGGCACTGTAACCGTCCCCGTGCCTCCAGGCCAATGGCCAGCAGCATGGTACCCATGGAATCCATGGGGGTTCACCCAGCCTTCCCAGGCCGCCTGGTCAGCGGTGGGAGCCTCAGGCCATCGGCCGCAGCATCCCGCCCTCCTCCGGTGGTGGAGACCCCACAGGGAAAGACTAAAGGCCATGAGTATCTCTATACTCACCCTGCACCAAACTCATAGAATCATAGAACTGGAAGGGACCTCGAGAGGTCATCTAGTCCAGTCCCCTGCACTCAAGGGCAGGACTAAGTATTATCTAGACCATCCCTGACAGGTATTTGTCCAACCTGCTCTTAAAAATCACCAATGATGGAGATTCCACAACCTCCCTGGGCAATTTATTCCAGTGCTTAACCAATCTGACAGGAAGTTTTTCCTAATGTCCAACCTAAACCGCCCTTGCTGCAATTTAAGCCCATTGCTTCTTGTCCTATCCTCAGAAGTTAAGAAGAACAACTTTTCTTCCTCCTCCTTGTAACAACCTTTTATTACTTGAAAACTGTTATCATGTCCCCTCCGTCTTCTCTTCTCCAGATTAAACAAACCCAATTTTTTCAGTTCTCCCTCATAGGTCATGTTTTCCAGACCTTTAATCATTTTTGTTGCTCTTCTCTGGACTTTCTCCAATTTGTCCACATCTTTCCTGAAATGTGGAACCCAGAACTGGACACAATACTCCAGTTGAGGCCTAATCAGCGTGGAGTAGAGACCCAGAATTACTTCTCTTGTCTTGCTTACAACACTCTTGCTAATACATCCCAGAATGACGTTCGCTTTTTTTGCAACAGTGTTACACTGGTGACTCATATTTAGCTTTTGGTACACTATGACCCCCTGATCCCTTTCAGCAGTATTCCTTCCTAGGCAGTCATTTCCAATTTTGTATGTGTGCAATTGATTGTCCTTCCTAAATGGAGTACTTTGCATTTGTACTTATTGAATTTCATCCTGTATACTTCAGACCATTTCTCCAGTTTGTCCAGATTATTTTGAATTTTAATCCTATCCTCCAAAGCACTTGCAACCCCTCCCAGCCTGGTATCGTCCGCAAACTTTATAAGTGTGCTTTCTGTGCCATTATCTAAATCATTGATGAAGATATTGAACAGTACCAGACCCAGAACCAATCCCTGCGGGACCTCACTCATTATGCCCTTCCAGCATGACTATGAACCACTGATAACTACATTCTGGGAACGATTTTCCAACCAGTTATGCACCCACCTTATAGTAGCTCCATCTAGGTTGTATTTCCCTATTTTGTTTATGAGAAGGTCATGCGAGACAGTATCAAAAGCCTTACTAAAGTCAAGATATACCATATCTATCACTTCCCCCCATCTACAAGGCTTGTTGCCCTGTCAAAGAAAGCTATCAGGTTGGTTTGACACTATTTGTTCTTGACAAATCCATGCTGACTGTTATTTATCTCCTTATTATCTTCTAGGTGTTTGCAAATTGATTTCTTAATTAGTTGCTCCATTACCTTTCTGGGTACAGAAGTTAAGCTGACTGGTCTGTAATTCCACAGGTTGTCCTTATTTCCCTTTTTATAGATGGGCACTATATTTGCCCTTTTCCAGTCTTCTGCAATGTCTCCTGTCTTCCATAACTTTTCAAAGATAATTGCTAATCGCTCAGATATCTCCTCAGTCAGCTCCTTGAGTATTCTAGGATGCATTTCTGCAGGCCCTGGTGATCTGAAGACCTCTAACTTGTCTAAGTAATTTTTGACTTGTTCTTTCCCTATTTTAGACTCTGATCCTACCTCACTTTCGCTGGCATTCACTAGGTTAGACGTCCAATTGCCACCAACCTTATTGGTGAAAACTGAAACAAATAAATCATTAAGCACCTCTGCCATTTCCACATTTTCTGTTATTGGCTTCCCCTTCTCCCTCCCTTCTCCCCCCCCCCCCCCCAACGGGCCTACTCTGTCCTTAGTCTTCCTCTTGCTTCTAATGTATTTGTAGAATGTTTTCTTGTGTCCTTTAATGTCCCTAGCTAGTTTGATCTCGTTTTGTGCCTTGGCTTTCCTAATTTTGTCCCTACATACTTGTGTTATTTGTTTATATTCATCCTTTGTAATTTGACCGAGTTTCCAGTTTTTGTAGGACTCTTTTTTCAGTTTTAGATCATTGAAGATCTCCTGGTTAAGCCAGGGTGGTATCTTGCCATACTGCCTATCTTTCCTCCCTCATAGTTGAGGTCATTAACCAGAGGGAGACCCGGGGCTATGCCCAAGAATAAAGACTCAAAAAGACTGGATCTGTTTGGTTGAAAAATTTATCCGTCTTCCAACCTTCAGTTGAGAATGGCCAACTACCAAGCCACCCTTGGCTGCTATGACTACAATATGTGGCAGTCTATGGCCAATTTTGAGGTCTCACTGCCCGAAGGATCCAGGAAGGAATTGTGGGTGATCCTCAAAGAGGACATGGCTGCAGTGAGAATGGCCCTCCAAGCAGCCTCAGATGCAGCAGACTCTGTGGCTCGCGCCATGGCCTCCGCCATCTCCATGTGAAGGTCTTCCTGGCTGCTCCTCTTGGGTCTGTCAACGGAGGCTCAGCAATCGATGCAGAACCTCCCCTTCGATGGCCAGGGCCTGTTTGCAGAGCAGATAGACAGTAAACTGCGTGGCCTTAAGGACTCCCGCACTATCCTGAAAACTCTGGGGCAGTACGTTCCCGATCCAGCCTGTAAGTAGTTCAAACTGCAGCAATCTCAGAGCCAACTCCGACAGGAGCCCCCACATAAGAAAAGTATACCCCGGATCCGTCTGTCCCACTGTTCTCCAACTATCAGTTTGCGGTCCTCCTATTCGGCGACAGCACCCAGAGTGTTTACCAAGTGCTGTCGGTGGATGTCTGCTTACCTCAAGCATCAGGGTATCCAGATCTACCCATACCTTGACACCTGGCTAGTCAAGGGCAACTCCAGCTCTCAGGTCCAGGAGAATGTTGCGGTGCTGCAAGCCACATGTGTCATTCCCTGGGCCTACTGGTGAATGACAAAAAGTCTATGTTAGTTCCAGTGCAAAGGATAGAGTTAATTGGAGTGGTGCTCGACTCAACCTGCGCCAGAGTGTTCCTGCCGCCAGACGTTGACAGATCTCATCGCGGAAGTCTCCGCATTCCCCCTGACTATAGCCAGGTCACATGGCAGCGTGCACATACATTGTCTGCCATTCCAGACTCCAGATGTGGTCCCTACAGCAATGGCTCGCGATGGTCTATTCCCAGTCCAGAGATCACCTGGACAATGTTGTTACCATTCCCCTGGCAGTACTCGCGTCACTGCGATGGTGGACCTATCATACACGGTCCCAGAGGAGGTTCCATTCGACAACCCCCATCACTCTATCAAGTTGGTATCGGACACCTCGGACTTCGGCTGGGGCATACACCTCGGCGACCTCCACACCCAGGGTATGTGGTCCATGAAGGAGATGACGTTACACATAACAATCAAAGAACTCAGGGCGGTCCGCTTGGCATACGGAGTCTTCCTACATCACCTGTCAGGAAAGGTGGTGAGAGTCCTGATGGACAACACGGCCTTGATGTTCTACATCAACAGGCAAAGCGGGGGAGAGCACATTCTTCGACTCTCTGCCAAGAGGCACTCCATCTCTGGGACTTCTGCATCAGCCACAAAGTCCATCTGGAAGCTTGTCATCTCCCTGGCGTCAAGAACACACTAACGGATCACCTCAGCAAGTACTTCTCCTCTCACCACGAGTGGTCACTCCACCTGGAGGTAGCCTGTATGATATTCCAGAGGTGGGGAACTCCCCAAGTAGACATGTTTGCCACCAGGCTAAACAAGAAATGCCACCAGTCTTGTTCACGATAAGGCCTGGGCAAGGACTCCCTCTCCAATCCCTTCCTTCTGTTGTGGTCAGGGAACCTGATGTATGTATTCCCTCTGATTCCTCTCATCAACAGGGTCCTAGCAAAGATCAAGAGAGACAAGGCACAGATTATCATGATCACCCTGGTGTGGCCTCGCCAGCACTGGTTCAGCATGCTCATGAACGTGGCAGCGGCCCCGCCCTGGACCCTGCCCAACTATCCAGACCTGCTGTCAGAGGACCATGGTCGGCTCCTGCACCCCAGCATCATGTCCCTCTTCCTCTCAGCATGGGTGCTGCGTGGCTGAACCCGGAGGAGCGGATTTGCTCGGATGAGGTCCAACAGGTCCTCCTGGGAAGCAGGAAGCCCTCAACCAGACTGACTTACCTGGCCAAATGGATGAGGTTTTCCCACTGGGCGTCTGAGCGTGGCATCTCTCCCTCGCACACTTCCATACAGTCTATCTTAGACTACCTGCTTCGTCTGAGGAACCAGGGCCTGTCACTCTCTTCTATTAGAGTGCATCTTGTGGCCATTTCCACTTTTCACCACTGATCCAAGGCTAGACGGTGTTTTCTCATGACATGATTGTCAGATGCTTGAGAATCCTCGAGAGACTCTTCCTGCAGGTACAGACCCCTGTCCCACAACTTGGTCATTAGCCAAGAATGGTGACTCTCACAGCTATAATTCCATCATTAGATTCCAGAGATTGGTTTGTGGCCCTTGATCTTCAGCATACGTTTTTTCACATTGCATTTCACCCCCTCACAAGAGGTTTCTTTGTTTTATAGTCAAAAAGACTCAAAAAGATTGGATCTGTTTGGGCGAAAAATTTATCCGTCTTCCTGCCTTCAGTTGAGAGTGGCCAACTACCAAGCCCCCCTTGGTTGCTATGACTACAATATGTGGCAGTCTATGGCCAATTTTGAGGTCTCGCTGCCCGAAGGGTCCAGGAATGAATTGTGGGCGATCCTCGAAGAGGACATGGCTGCAGTGAGAGTGGCCCTCCAAGCAGCCTCAGACACAGAAGACTCTGTGGTTCACACCATGGCCTCCGCCATCTCCATGTGAAGGTCTGCTTCCTGGCTGCTGCTCTTGGGTCTGTCAACGGCGGCTCAGGAATCGATGTAGATCCTCCCCTTCAATGGCCAGGATTGCTTCCATTCAGCCTCTTCTCTGCACCAAGCGTGTTCTCAGAAGTTATATCAGTGGTAGCCGCTCACCTATGACAGCTAGGTGTGTTCATTTTCCCTTACCTCGATAATTGGCTTCTTAAGTACTGATTGTACAACAAAATTCTTTCTGCAGTACGGATAACCATGTCTCTATTCTACAGGTTAGGTCTTCAACTCAACATTGGAAAAATCCATTCTGACCTCAGTATAGCAGATACAATTCATAGGGGTGTCTCTGGATGCTGTAACAGCCAGGGCTTACCTACCTGTTGACAGGTTTATGACCCTAACAATCGCCATCTCCAGGTTTCAAATAAGCCTGCAGGCATCGAAAAGAAGTTGTCTTCAACTGCTATGACTTGTACTTTTGTAAAGCAATGTGCCCGATATATAGCCGGTATATCTGCCCAGAATATAGCTGGTATGTAGCCAATCACACCCTCATCTCAACCTGTTACCTTCCAGGCATACAAAACACAATGTCTGACAATCTGAACAGGCACTCACTAGATTCCGAGTGGGACTCAGAGTCTCAAATTCTCAAACATATTCTTCTCACTTGGGGGCTTCCAGATGTGGACTTTGCCATCACTACCAACAGGAAGTGCAAGAAATTCTGCTTGAGATAGGGACTGGGTCCCAATCCCTAGGAGACACCTTCCTAATTTTTTGGACAAGGGGTCTTCTTACAGTATACTCCCCAAAACCATTGATCCTCAGTGTGTTGAACAAGATTAAACACGACTAAGTCAGAATCATTCTAGTTGTACCAACTTGGCAAAGACACGTGTGGTATCCTTACCTGATTCGCCTCATTTCTTGTCCACCATTGAGACTTCCAACTGTTTTGATTCCAGTCAGACTTTTCATCTCAACTTGAGAATGCTTCAGCTCAGAGCTTGGCTCCCTGATGGTTCTTGGGGCTGGAGATTTCAGCAGAAGTACAACAGGTATTGTTAAAGAGCAGGAAGATATCTACCTGAAACACTTAACATTGAAAATGGAAGAGATTCCACCACTGGTGTGCCCAGGGGCAGTTTTGCGCTCTGCTGTTCTCAATTACCTGTCGGAATTAAAAAAGATAAGTGTTTCTCTGAGTTCCATCAAGTTTCACTTGGTGGCTATCACAGCCTTTCATTCACTGGTAGAGGGATTCTTACTGTTTGCCTACCCCACAACGGCAAGATTCATCAAGGGATTGATTAATCTCTTCCTGCAAATTAAAGGGCCCACCCTTAAACTTGGTTCTTAATTCCCTTATGATACCTCCCTTTGAGACACTGTGTGTCCTCTATTTTAGCTATCAATGAAAGAGGCTTTTTGGTGGCCATCACTTCTGCCAGGAGAGTTGGAAAAATGGGAACTTCAATGGCAGATGCTCCTTTTACATTTTTCTTCAAGGATAAAATTTGAATTGCAGCCACATCCTAAGTTTCTTCCTAAAGTATCTCCTGAATTTCATATTAACCAGGTTATTTATCTTCCAGTTTTTATCCCAGAGCCACGCCAGACCAGAGAGGAAACTATCCTCCATACCTTGGATGTTAAAAGGGTGTTTGACTTTTATCTGGACAGACCTCAACTGTTTAGAAAGTCACCCAGACTGTTTATTTTGTGGACAGATCCAAAGGATCCACAGTTTTCACCCAAAAACTGTCGAGATGAATCTCAGGGTATATTATCTCTTGTTATGAGGCTGCCAGCATTCAGTATCCTTCTTGAGTTCTACCCCATTCAATAAAGTCCTAGTCTACCTCTATGGGAATATTGAAAGATGTTACAGTTGTTGAAATCTGTAGAGCTGCAAGCTGTATCTCAGTACATACTTTCTCTAAACATTATGCCTTGGTTCATGCCTCCAGTTCAGAGGTTTTGGTTGGCATTGCAATTATATCTTCAGTGTTAGATCCAGCTCTGAAGCTCCTTCCTCCTTCTGATGATATTGCTTGGGAATCACCTGAAGTGGAGCACCCATAGGGGCACTACTAGAAGAAGAAGAGGTTACTCACTTTGTGCAGTAACTGGAGTTCTTTGAGATGCATGTCCCTATGTGTGCTCCACTGACCGCCCTCTGCTTCAGAGTCTTGTCTTGCAGGACTTCACCATAGAGAAGGAACCAAGGGTCATTCACCCATACAGTTCTGTATATCCTCAACACAGGGCATGAGGCTATCTGGAGTATGTGTGCAGGCCAGATGAGCACTGCTACCGAAAAACCCTGATCAAAGGCACATGGGCCGTGTGTACACCTTAAGTGGAGCTCCAGAAGGGGGACACATCTCAAAGAACTCCATCACTGCTCAAGAGAAGGTCAAGGCTAGGCATAGGAGGGGAATTCCAGATGAAGGCTGGCATTCATTGACAGAACTGTGTGATAAAGGAACACAGCACTTGCCTGACCTAAGCTCAGACTTCCTTGAGCAATCAGTTTACATACACCTCAGCTGGAGTACTGTGTCCAGTATTGGTTGCCAATATATAGAAGGAATGTAGAGAATCTGGAAAGGATCCAGAGGAGAGTGACAAAGATGATCAAAGGGATGGAACGCAAGCCATATGAGCAAAGGCCAAAGAAACTGAGTATGTTTAGTTTGGAAACAAGGAGGTTAATGGGGGGACAATATAGTGGTCTTCAAATACTTGAAAGGCTGCCATTAAAAAGGTGGAGAAAAGTTGGTTTCTCTTGCCACAGAGGGCAGGACAGGAGGCAATGGGTTCAAACTACAGCATAGCAGATTTAGATTTAATCTTAGGAAAAAATTCCTAACTGTAAGCACAGTAGGACAATGGAACAGATGCCTCGGGAGATCGTGGAAGCGCCTTCACTGGAGGGTTTCAAAAGGAGGCTGGGTTGCCATCTGTCCTGGATGGTTCAGGCACAACAAATCCTGCATCTTGGCAGAGGGTTAGACTAGATGTTCCTTGCGGTCCCTTCTAGCCCTGTGCTTCTTTAATTCTATGGTCTACATATCCAAGTAATCGCACGCATACTTGAGTATTTTTGAGAGAGGTTGTTGTGGCCAGTTCTTTACATCTCAACTTTCAACCTTCTGGTGCTTTGTTTAATTACATAAAAATACATAATTTTGAACTCTCACATTCCCTGGCCCCCACTTTCTTTTTCCAACTAGTCTGATGACATCAATAGCTCTGTTTCGGAATTTCTTAGCTTGCTCTTTCTTTCTATGCTCAAAGGTTTTTACAAGATTATAATTCTTAGAATGACAAATTGGGTTGTTGGTTTCTTTTTAACTACTCAGTGCAATGTTCCTTGATTTCTTCCTGTTTTACATACATTGGGGAAAGAGTGAAGAAAGACCGTCAAGATTTTACACTAATCATCTGTGCTCTGAGTAGTTACTTAAAAATTGTGTAAGCTGTTAAATATAGATGCCTTATGAGGAACCTGTAGTCATTTGAGTCTGATTCTGAAAGCTCTCCTCCATCCCGTGTGGGAAGGGTGTCAGGTGCAGTAAGGATGACGAAGGATTTAGATTTATATGATTTTTTGATGAATTCAGATGCCAAAAACCTATTCCCCCATTCCCTTGCACTCTTTTGATATTGAAAGCAGTCTTTTCCAAAACAAAATGCATTCCTTTAGTATGGAACAAGAGTAGCCTATAGATAAAGGCATATAGGATCCAATTCTACAGTATGCTGAGCATCTCCTGCCTGGTGCTAAGTGCCCTCCACTCTCATTGAATTCAGTGCATGTAGAGGGTGCTCAGCAGTGTGCATGATCAGGCCCGTAACATGGTATAGGTAATTAACTGTTACCTAAATTAGCTGTTACCACTCAAGAAAGAGATCTTGGAGTCATTGAGGCTAGTTCTCTGAAAACATCCACTCAGTGTGCAGCGGCAGTCAGAAAAGCGAACAGAATGTTGAGAATCATTAAGAAAGGGATAGATAATAGTACAGAAAATATCATATTTCCTCTATATAAATCCATGGTATGCCCCCATCTTGAATATTGCGTGCAGGTATGGTTGCCCCATCTCAAAAAAGCTATATTGGAATTGGAAAAGATTCAGAAAAGGGCAACAAAAATTATTAGGGTTATGGAATGGCTTCCATATGAGGAGAGATTAATAAGACTGGGACTTTTCAGCTTGGAAAAGAGTCGACTAAGGGGGGATATGATAGAGATCTATAAAATCATGACTGGTGTGGAGAAAGTAAATAAGGAAGTGTTATTTACTGCTTCTCATAACGTAAGAACTAGGGGTCACCAAATGAAATTAATAGGCAGCAGGTTTAAAACAAACAAAAGGAAGTATTTCTTCACACAACGCACAGTCAACCTGTGGAACTCTTTACCAGAGGATGTTGTAAAGGCCAAGACTATAACAGTGTTCAAAAAAGAACTAAATAAATTAATGGAGGATAGGTCCATCAATGGCTATTAGCCAGGATGGTCAGGGATGGTGTTCTTAGCCTCTGTTTGCCAGAGGTTGGGAATGGGCAACAGGGCATGGATCACTTGTTCGTTCCCTCTGGGGCACCTGACAGTTGGCCACTGTCAGAAGACAGGATACTGGGCTAGATGGACCTTCGGTCTCACCCAGTATGGCCGTTCTTATGTTCTTAATGGAAGGATTTGGTCTCCTACTGTAGCAGTAAGTATTCTAGGGAGTTGGCAGTATCCAGTTCACGATGCTGACAGAAATAAATGTGTGTGGCATTATTTTTGCAAGGAACATTGAATCTTTTGCGAGATCAAACTTACTGTTCACTTGACTGGCATACATTGTGTTCGTTTTTAATGAGAGACCTCATTGCCCAGAAATGTGAGCTATGAGCAGCATGTGTCTGTGATGAAGTAAGAATCTACCACTAATACAGCTGTCTGGGTGGCAGGTTAACATGATGTACTGAATGTCAAGGAGATATGTGATCTCATCTGGTTCCTCAAGAGCATCTTGAAGATTTTCCTTATGACTTTTATTTTGGCTTAGATGTCTGTTTTATTAAACAACAGTTACAAGAGCCTCCAGCAACCAGGATCTGAGTTTGTAGACAATTAAAAATTTAATTAGGGTAAGACTCAAACATGTTTGTGTTCAGATACTCTCTCTGGTGAGACTGACACTGGTACGATATCAGCTGCATTGGCTGCAGATAGCATTCTGACCCGGAGCTTCAAGCTTCCCCCAGAGAGTGCAGAAGAAACGGTTTATCTTTTGGTATTTCATTGAAAGAATCCATCCTTGTATTTTCAAAAAGGACACCCTGTCCACACTGAGAAGAAACCGCAACTAAAATGTATCCTCACAGTGCAGGCAGCTTCTCTCAGGAAAGCATCTCAAAGCCTGTATGGCAAGAGCCTTGCTCTTCTTAGAGCAGAGGTCTTCCATTTGTGGGGGGCGTGCCCCGGGGGCACAGAGTAACATTTTGGGGGGGTGGGGCACGGCTGGGGCCTATACCAGCCCCCACAGGGGGCAGGGAGGGAGCCACTGCCCAACTCTGCTCCTGTCCCTGGCACCGGCTGATGGCCCCACACCCAAGGATCTGCTCCTGGCTGCGGCTACCAGCTCCGCACCCAGGGTCCCAGCTGTCCACCCCACACCCAGGGCTCTGTGCCTGGCCGCATCTGCAGGCCTTCACCCCTGGCCAAGAGGCTGCTCCCACCCCCAGCTGTGGCCCCAGCCTCAGCCCCCTTACCCCTATCTGTGTCCCATCCTCCCAGAGCCACGGCCCTGCTCCCAGGTCTGTGGGGAGGGGGGAACGGACAGGGATAAGGGTGGGGTGCGAGGTAAGACGTTTGGGGACCACTGTCTTAGACGGCCTCTGTACATTCCCATTTCTGGGATGGTGCCTGTAAGAGGGTGGCTCCACCTGGAGCACACACTTTTGGTAGGCCCCAGCATGATAGGCGCATCTGCCTCAGTTTCCCCTTTCAGAATTACCAGTAACTCCACTTCAGGCCCTCTCACTTAAATAACAACACTCCTGGGGGCCGGTTTGCTATAAATACATTGTGCAAAGGTCCAACCACATAGTTCAGTGTATCACCCCAGTGCAAGTAGTCATTAAAACCCCAAGATGCTCTCCTCCATCCCATGCACTGGGACCTTCAGTCACATCCAGACTCTTTGTGAGTCCTCTTCTGTCCCGCTAACAGGACAGCCACCCCAACCCTTCCAGCTGGAGTGCAACCCTGCTCTTCTCAGAGAATCCCTCACTGTTCCCCTGTGTCCACCTCTCAGGCATGCAGGTAGCAGCAGGAAAGCTTCTCTGCTGCTCACCCCTTCTGCTCTCTGTGGCCCTCTGCTTCAGCTCTCCAGCATAGAGCCAGCAGGTACCTCCCTCTGCTGCTCCCTGGCCTTCAGCCTCTTTGGCCCTAGCTCTCTGGCTTGGGGTGCCAACCAGCAAACCTCTCTCGCTGCTCTCATATCTTCAGTCTTCTGCCAGGAACCTCCTACAGTTACCTGGCTCTGGCAGCTCTCGCCGCCCTCTTTTCTAACTGACTCAGTCTGTGTTCTAAGGCAACCTTCACTTGCTGGGTCTCTCTTCCCTCTCGGTCCCAGATGCCCTCTTTTAAGCCCAGTATAAGTGGGCTCAGGAGACACAGGTGCACTGGTCCTGTGTCCTCTTAAAGGGTTATTGTCACCCTGTGACCACGACCGGTGCTTTGGCTCCTGGAACCCTCTTGAAAGCCCAAAGACACTGGATAAGCACCCCATTGATTCATCAAACATCAGATGCCAGAGATGATATAACTGTCTGAGTTCCTTCTACCACCACACTGAGTGCTGAGCATCATTTGGAGTGTCTTGGTCTGTGCCTGCAGGTCTCTTCCTTGGCTCTTTTTTGGTTAATTTTTAAATACAGTTAAATAGAGATCAGTCAGTAATTAGGGTAGTTGGATGGCATTACTTGAGCTGGGGGAAATCTAGAGTAAAAAGTCTGGTTCTAGAAGCTGCTGTCTGTTTGGTTTAGTGAAAGGTGGGGAAGGGGGGATTGCCTAAGCTGATGGAACCTGGCACCATCTCAAGGGGCTTTGAAGGTGTTTTTTCACAGGAACCACTTTCATCAACTCGGATAATATAGAACAGCTGAGGGGCTACTGCCCAGGCTCTAGCCTTCTCCCAGCATTGTCGCTCACAAAACCAGTCTCATCAAAGTTGTTGGCAGCTGCAGTTGTATTAGCAGCCTCAGGCATGTCCGAAGGCAGCTGTTCTTAGCTCCTCTGGTGCTGGCTACTGCAAAACAAAAATTTTAAAGGGTCCTACAGAACCATTGTTATCAGTTTGTGCCCCTTTTTCCTGTCCTTCTGGAGACTGTTTATCTAATTTCTAAGACTGTAGTTTTGAGTCTTCAAAATTAGCCCCTGCACCATGATCTTTGTTAGCTGCTTGTTCATTTAAGGTGTTGGTTTTAACTCACAAACCTGCAGATGGTTTAGGGTCTGGGAATCTGACAAATCTGCATTCAAACTGGAGTCCAATTCATTTAAACATGTGATGGGCATTAGCAGGGTGTTCTCTGGGATTGTCCCTCAACATGGAACTCATTCTTGGTTACCAGTTCCAATTGGTTAACTCTCCAGAAACACTGCAAATCCATTTTTCCCCTCAGACATTTGGGAAGGGAGTGCAATGGAAAGTGTAAGACTTTTGATGTTAATTGACAGCTGTTTATTTATGTGCCCCATCTGTTATCTTATAATGCATCATTTTTGAGATGTGTATTTGTAATCATTGTGAAAGCGCCCAGAGTTGTCGATGGGAGGTTTTTTTCTACAAGTTGAAATAGCTACAATTTATAGTGATAGTTTGTTTTTCCCAATTTGATGACATGATAGATGCCCCATGGTTTTTGTGACTGCTATAATCTCAGCCAGGTAAGATCTCCCTTTTACTGCAGATCTCTGAATACACTGCCTCCACAAATTCACACCCTCCCCACCTCAGAGACTGTTATCCAAACAGGTGAATAGGAATGGAGGGAGCAGGGGTTTCATTCTTTTTAACCAAACTTTGTGTACAAACTTGCATGCAGTGAGGCAGGAGGCCCTAGCTGTACCAACTACTTTAAAACTACTACTTTACCCCCAACTACTTTGGGGGTGGGGATAGCTCAGTGGTTTGAGCATTGGCCTGCTAAACCCAGGGTTGTGAGTTCAATCCTTGAGGGGGCCATTTGGGATCCTGGGGCAAAAATTGGGGCTTGGTCCTGCTTTGAGCAGGGGGTTGGACTAGATGACCTCCTGAGGTCCCTTCCAACCCTGATATTCTGTGATTCTATGAAAAGATTCTGGATTCACATGGTGTGTGACTTCTAACAGGGGAGTTTTAGAGGCAATAGGTCTGGGCAACTTCATGTTTGGGTAAGTAACCGACTGCAGTTTTCTTATTCTTTAACTATGGTGCTAGCAATGAGACCTAACCTTCAGCATATCCCTCCAACTTTCTTTTGGGCCATTTCTTGAGTAATCTAGTGTTTGAGTTTAGCATAAGAACCAAATCCTGTGTAAGACAGCCCTCCAAATTCTGGAATGTAGTGTGAACTTGCAGTTGTAGAAACCCTTGCTTTGCTGTTAATGTCACTGCCACAAGTTGAGGAGAATGTAAGATATACAAATGCTGCCCTCTTGAGAAATTCAAGTATTCATACCTCTCAGGCAGAAAGAAAAGTGTGGAGAGAAAAAAAGGCCTCCAATTTGAATGTATTGGATGAGAATTCTGCTGATTCTGAGCAGAAGGCATGAATAAATCTTTTGCATCTCATCCTGTGCGTCTCACCATCTGTCTAGCATTATTTAATTAACCAAAGGTACTGTAATACTTGTTCATGCTTGTTGGAAAATTAAATTCTCTCAGACTGAAATGGTTTTCACAGTTTGAGTTCACATTTCCATTCCCCTTATTAGGTGTGAAGTTTACATCCTAGAGTCATACAGGAAAGCTCTAAAAGGAGCTGATCCTAATGTTCTCAAGAGGCCTCTCAGTGAAAGCAGGTGACCAGGTGGTGTGTTCTTTCAGCATAAGAAAAATGATGAGAAGACTGATGTCGGGAGGGTGTTTTTTTTTTATAGTAGGGGGTAGAGCAGGAATTTGATGTTAAAATAAGTCCACTTGATTCCTTTCTGAATCTGATGAATGGCTGGCTACCTTGTACTGTGCTGTTGAGGGAGAAGGGAGGGGTGCAGTGCATTTCTGTATGTGTGCGTGCTTGTCAGTATGTTAAGCGTTTTTTCTGTCTTGTGTCCATTCACAGCTGTGATTAGCGCTCATCCCATCCATTCACTCGATAACCCTCACCATCATTTCCACTCCGGCAGCCTCGCTTCTCCAACTCGCAGCTATCACCATCATCAGGTCAACCCTTGGCCGATTGGCACGTCCATGTCCAATTCAGACAGGGCCAATTCCACAGGTGAGAGATGAATGACCAGGTAGCATTCATTTGAAAGGGAACTATTCACAAACTGTGGAAAGCAAAGTTCCAAGGAAAACCCTCAAGTCATCTTTAGTAGTTTGCTCTGATCAGTCCCCATTGCTCTTATGGTCTCCTTAGAAGTGAGAAAATAGCATACCCTGTGCCTACTGGTATTTTTTCCTTTTTATATGTCAGACAATGAGTCTCCTTGTTTTGACTGAAACTAAAATGAGCATGTTTGGGTTTTTTGCGTGGCAGCTGCAGCTTAACTTGCACCACACCTCATCACAGTGAGCAGTGTGCTTTGTATAACCAATTCAGCACTGAGAGCCCATCTCTGGGAATAGTGTTTGCTAGTTCATTCCTACTGAAGACCCAGAAATGGAACAGAAGAGTTATCAGCTTTATTTTTATTTCCCAGTAATGCAGTGATGAGTTAAGAATGAACAAAATCCCCTTTGTACTTATGAAGATTTTGCCCCAATTATCTGAATTTTGCTTGGGTCAAATGTTGAGCCTGAGATATCGGATAGTGTCCTTTTTTAGCACCTATAGAATCTAAAACCCTGTTTACATTTAATTTGTGCACACTTAGAACATTAATAACTTCCCTGATTGGTTGTGTTAAAACAACAACAAAAAATCTTGATCTTTCCTACATAATGTTTTTAAGCTTCAGGCACAGTGGTGTGTAAGTACAAGTCTTTCAGTATTCCTATTAAAGCAGCCAGTGCTATGAGAAATATCTAGGCAACATTGCTGTGTATGCTGTAGGAATCACAAATAGTTAAACTTCTTAGGATACAATGAATGCAATGCCTCCAGTCCAGGGGTGGGCAAACATTTTGGCCCGAGGGCCACATTGGGGTTGAAAAACTGTATGGAAGGCTGGGTAGGGAAGGCTGTGTCTCCACAAACAGCCTGGCCCCTGCCCCCTATCTGCCCCCCTCAGATCCCCCAACCCATCCAACCCCCCCTGCTCCTTGTCTCCTGACCGCCCCCTCCCGGGACCCCCTGCCCCTAACTGTGCCCCCCCCAGGACCCCGCCCCCCCCAGGACCCCACCCCCTATCCAACCCCCCCGTCCCCTGACTTCTCCGATCCCTATCCACATCCCTGCCCCCTGACAGCCCCCCCAACCCATCTAACCCCCCTACTCCTTGTCCCCTAACTGCCCCCCCAGGACTCCAGCCCCCCCTCCTCCCTGTCTCCTGATAGCCCCCCCCCCCACTCCCCCGAGCCTCTGCCCCATCCAACCACCCCCTGCCTATCCTCCACCCTGGGACCTCCTGCCCCTTATCCAACCCCTCCCGCCCCCTTACCATGCCACTCTGAGCGGCAAGACAGGCTTACTGGAAAACCTGGCAGGTAGGCGGGCACAAGCTGCACTGCGCCCATGGCTGAGGGGAAGAGGGGACAGCGTGGGAGGGGCCGAGGCTAATCTCCCTGGCGGGGAGCTCAGGGACTGTGCAGGACGGTCCCGCAGGCTGGATGTAGCCCACAAGCTGTAGTTTGCCCACCTCTACTTTAGTCTGTTGTTAGATTCTGAATCCTAATAAGGTATCATAGGCAACAATGATGCTTGTACGGTTGTTTTCTGAGACTTGGAATGTTTCAGTTCATAGACAAAGCTTCAAATACCTCATGAAGTTGCTAATATGCAGATGAAGGATTGTGTTGTAGTAGAAGGTATTGCTTGTTTGTTTTTTGTACTATTCGGATGATTATGGGAATAGCAGCTCTTGCAGCCAAGATATTTTCTTGTGCACAGAGTAGGTCAGATAGAGATACCATAAAAATACAAGATTCCCTTTCATTGCCCTGCCTTCATGATCCTGCAGAAGATTTTGGTTTCATCTATGTATCGCAATGATTGGTGATACATAAACAGGTAGATATTTGTAGTAGTTATAAAGTTGTGGAGTGTTCTAGTCTCAAATTAGAATTAAGATGTGCATCACATGCTGTTTATTTCTTAAACAAAAGCTGATGATGATACAGAATTTCATGGTGACTTTATGATGCACCGTATTGATTGCTTAGGTATTGGGCTGATAATGCTTTCCCTTTGGAGCTGTGTACTAAAATGAACTCTTCTTTAATAGTCGACTGACCACCACTTGGCATATTATATCTTGATTGCTACATCCTATTTATGCACAGTAACCTAGAAAAAAAGACAGAGAAGAATTGAAGTGCACATAGGTAACATTAGGGTGAGTGTGGAGAAGAAGTCATTTGTGATTATGCAATGTGGAAATGTGAATGGGATACACATTTTTAGATATTAAGGTTTGAGACACACTGTTGTTAGACCAGTATCATAGACCAAATCTATATATGAATTAGCTGTGATTTTGTTTTTCCCCTTGTGTTTCTTATTTGCCTGAAAATAAGCTGCAGAAACTTTGTAGGACAGCAAAACATCTGGTCAGCTGTGACCTCCTTTTGTGCCGAAGCTTGCATTGTCATGGGATGGCTGGTTTTTTTGGTTTGGGGTTTTTTGGTTTTTTTTTGTCTTGTGAAATTTTTATGGACTTACTTCTTAAAACAGGGCAGTTACATAGTATTGGATGTTAAGTGCTCAGGGGATTGTTGATGCGTGAATCAGTTCCCTAGCTTTAACCAAGATCTTCAGGAAAAGCGCTTGGTAGAGACTCCTGCTTTGGTCCCATGTGGCTATTGGGACACTGCAAAAGGAAATATTTAATAGCCTAGCTGAAAAGAGGGAAAACTTCCATGGAAGAAAATAAGAGCCATTTTTACTTTCCCATTGTAGAATCTGTTCGAAATACACCAAGCACAGATACCATGCCGGCTTCCTCATCTCAGACATGTTGTGCTGACCATCAAGATCCAGAAAGTGCCACAGCATCTTATCTGGCCAATGCGCAGGAGGAGGATTCAGGTCAAAGTCTCCCTACTGCCCACGTTCGTCCCTCTCACCCTCTGAAGAGCTTTGCAGTGCCAGCAGTTCCACCCACAGGTTCCACATATGACCCTGCATTGCCAAGCACACCATTATTGACGCAGCAAGGTGAGCAGGGTGGGGTGGAAGGATAAATGACATGGTATAGCTCTGAGAATCACAGTGCATATCCTGCACATGGAGGAGGATAGAGTGACAAATAGTGGAGTTGTCAGCGGAGATAGATGAGGGAGGGAGAGGAAAATGAGGAGTTGCTTTTGTGTTAAGGAAAAGTTAGCACATGTGACTCCATTTTGGTTTGGGGCCCACCATTGTCTAAAAGCAAGCACATCATGCGCCAGGAGGAGTCATTTGGGAAAGATTACACCTGACAGCCAAAGAGAGATGTTAGAGAGGTAGTAAGAGTTCAGACTGGGCTGAATTTCATACATTTAGTTTTCAAGGACAGCAATAAACTTCATCTTCAAGTATTTGGATAATCCAAAGGGATGTTCAACTCCAGCGTTCGTTAATTTGAAGCATTAGTTCTAACCCACTGGAAAAGAAGTTTTATTCTGATAGAACCCTTTTAATCTGGCCAATTCAAGAGCATTCTCTGCACTGTGGCAATGCTTCTGACATTCCCATAACCAGCTTCTCCGTCTGGACAGGGAAATTATGGCTAAGAGTCTAAGTTCCCTGTAAATTGCGCGGCCGCGCAGTAGCCTATTTAGCGCCACACAGGCGCTCGGAGAATCCCCACCTAGCCCGGCCCCCAACCTGCCATCGGAGGGGTGTCCCTCCCTTGGCCCCAACTCAGCCTGCGGCCCGGACCTTCCAAGCTGGGGCGGCGTGGCCAGATTGGCTGGGGCAGCGCAGCCCGGGCCAGCCCCAGAGCAGCCTGGACCCAGGCGTGGCCAGGGCAGCCCTCCCCCGGCCTGGACTTGCTGTGATTGGGGGAGGGGCACCTATCCTGCAGCCCCAGCCCCAGAGGCAGATAGAGGCACCTCTCCACCCCAGCCCAGATGCTGCTGTGGGGAGAGAGCGCTGAGGGGAGTCTTTTCTCTCCCTGCCGTAGCCCCAGAGCACCCTCCTGCACCCCAAACCCCTCACCCCCAGCCCCACCCCGGACCTCGCACCCCCAGCCGGAGCTCTCACCCCCTGCACTCAACCCACTGCCCCAGTCCTGAGCCCCTCATCCCTGGGCCAACCCCAGAGCCCACACCCCCAGCCGCCCTCACACACTGAACCCTCTGCCCCAGCCCTGAGCCCCTCATCCTTGGCCCAACCCCAGAGCCCACACCCCTGTACCCCAACCCTCTGCACCAGCCCTGAGCCCCCTCCCACACTCCAAACCTCTTGGCCCCACCCCCACCACATGCATTTTGTTATGTGCACCAATATGAAGGTGATGTGTCACACATCACCTCCATATTGGTGCACATAACAAAATTCATTCCACAGATGGGTGGGAAAAATTAGAGGGAACACAGCTAAGAGTATGTAACATTTTTGTTTTAAGCTTCTAACCATCCAGTTCACTCGGTGAAGACTGCGTCGATCGGGACTTTAGGGAGAACTCGACCGCCTATGCCAGTGGTAGTGCCCAGCGCCCCTGATGTGCAGGAGACCACCAGGATGCTTGAGGACTCAGAAAGTGTAAGTGTATTTACAGCTTTCTTGGCAGCACTTACCACAGCATGACGAACTTCCCTGGATGCCCGCAGAGAGCATTATAGTAATGCTAACCATAAGGGAGACGATTTCAAAGGCATAAAGGACAGTTAGGCACCCAGGTCAGGCACTCAGGTGTAAGAACTTATATAGACTAGACTAGAACACCCATCGACAGTCAGTGGGAGTTGGGCTCTGAACTGTCTTTTATGCCTTTGAAAGTCTCACCCAGGGCTAACTCCTTTTATATTTTGTGGTGAAGTTAAGGACTTAGTACTTAAGTTTAAGGCCTAATAGTTAGAGCCAAGCTTATGGTAATGCTCTGTCAGTATACTTCTGCCTCGATGTGCACTACTCCCTTTGTTCCACTCCAGGAGCCTTCCTGAGCAGGGATTGACAATTTTACCAAGTTCAGCAGAACCTCAAGTTAACAAACCTCTCAGTTACGTGAACGTGCAATAACGTTGTTCCCTTCCAGCACAGTTAGCTGAGGACGAGGAGCTGTCCAAGCCTCTGGCTTTCCCCTAACCTGTCTTGATGAAAAGAGGAGCAGGGTAAAGAGGAGCTATGTTAGACTTCTGCACTGGACTGTATGTGCCAAAGAATTACTGACTAGAGTGGGAAGCCCCAGCAAGCATTGTTTGCTTTCCTGGAAAGCCACTGCTGCTTCACATGCTATGACCTTGCCCAAGTTGGCATTTGATTTCCCTACAGCTGTTGTGAAAGAAGGCTGTGCCTGGATTTAACTGTTACTAGAAATCCCATGCAGCACAATCGTGTTACATCCCAAGGATGAAGAGTGGGGGTGACAAAAGGGGATAGTTGAGGATTAAAGTCAAAACACTTAAACCTGTGACCCTAAATCCTTATTTAGGCTCCTGAATGAGTGGCTTGATTTTCAAAGATGTTGAGCAACCCTTGCTCCCATTGAAGGCTGTGGGAGCTACAAACCGCTCAGCATCTTTTTTTTTTTAGTAAGTAAGCAGTCTAACTAGGCAGCCAGCTTTGAAAATGACAGCTAAAAATCCTTTGTAACTGATGCTACCACAGCACTGCTTCAAATCATTGTCTTTGATGTACTTAGTGTTGTGGGTGCAGAAAATGTTTAATTTGAAATTTCTGTTTTTCTTCTCTTTTTCCACTTTCTCTGTGTTTTTTCTCTATCACACTCTATTTGTCAATAATTCACCCTTTTTGGTTTGATTTCTGTATGTTTTGTTGTGGTTTTGTTTGCATGCCCAATTCTGGTGCACCCTTTGCCCATCAGTTTCTTACTCCTTTCATCACTTTTGCAAAATTTCAGAATTTGAAAAATTGTTGGTGGTTTCAATTTTTGCAGTCACATAACCATCAAAACTTGGCTTTGCTAAACATGATTTATAGTCCTATTGTATACCAGAGTCATTGATCATGCTTCCTCCCACTCTTCCTTAAAGAGCACAGCTCATCTTGTCCAGTAACCCTCTTAAATCTCCTGCAGAACTATGAACCGGATGAGCTGACCAAAGAGATGGCCCACCTGGAAGGACTAATGAAGGACCTTAATGCCATCACTACAGCATGAACACCTTCACCAGGACATGACTCCAAATCCAGTTTTACAAGTCTTGGAACTCAGCCTTGGAACACAAGCAGAGAAAGAGAGGGACAGCACACGAGAGCAGATGTAGAAAGCAAACAAACCAACTGGTGCATTAATGCTAATGCTGGTTAAAAAGGATGACTTTTCTCCTCCTCGTCCTGAAACAAAGTCATTGCCAAGTTGAAGTCTTGTTTGCCTGCTGAAACCATGCAGGATGGGACACATCAGGTGAAATCTAGTGTCCAGGCAAGAAGGAAAAAAAAAAAAAATCAAATGGACTTTACATTCTTTTTCTGGTCAGGTTTTGTCTCAGTGGTGTGATTGCCCTGCCTTTTCAGTGTTGGACATTCGCATTTATGTACAATTTTATTTGTGTGTTTTTATTTTATTTTATCTTTTTTTATAAAAAGGAAAAAAATTGTGTAATCTGAAAAAAAAAAGAAAAGCATTGTTGTTTTCCACAGTCTAGGCTGACGTTTGACTGCTTGTTCTATTGTGTATGGAAATTCATTGCCAGTGTGGGGTATTCTGTTTTGTTTTTGTTTTTATTCTGCATATAATTACATCCCCTTCCAGCAGTTAATCCATGGCCATTTGGGATGCTGCATTGCTATTTGTAAGCTCTTTTATTATTTTTATATTATAATTATTAAAAGCCTGACTTTCTCCTCTCATCACTGTGAGATTACAAATCTGTTTGAATTGAAATGTAACATTGAAAGACCTGTTTGTCGCTTTTTGTGCAGTTTCAATACTTTGATGGGGGAAAAGTAAATGGGGAAGGGGGAGGGGAGCCAGGAGCTAATGGGAGGTTTCCTTATTGTTGTTTTCCAGTCTTCATATGTTCACTAAAAGACTGAAGAAAATGAAAGCATCTTCTGTTATGTCCTTTCTTATAACTTAATTATATCTCTGCTTATTAAATTGCAGTGGGAGTGTCATTTAGAACGATTTTTTAAAAGTTCCTCTTATACAGTAGGATTCATATGTACAGATGACATCACAGTTTATTTTGGCAACAGTGCTTGGATTTATTGTTAGCTATAATTTTAAAGATCCTACAGATCTTAAAACGTTTAAGCGCAAATTGAGCATTATTTCAGCTCTTAGAACATACAGCAGTCAGCAGTGCACAGTTTGCACAACGCTTCTCCGCTGCTATGGTACTTAAATCTAGGGTTTAAGTGCTGGCATATCCTGAAGCAGAGAAAGGTGGAGCTCTTATAATCCAGTAGGATAGCAGGCCTTTGGAAACAATCAAACCCCACCCATAGGGTTTTTTAACTAGATTAACCTCCACCCACCCACCCAACCCCGGCCCTTTCAGCTAGATCAACCCTAGCGTAGTTTTGCTGTCCCCGGCCATTTAAACAGGGCTTTGAAAAGAATCTTAAATGTTCAACTGCAGTCAAGGCAAAATGTATTTTTCTACATGTTTAAAACCCGTTGAAAAATCAGTGTTAATGACTCAGGTGCTGTTCACAGATCTCTCTGCGCAGAGGAGGGAAGTTAAAAGGGAATTCCTGCATGAGGAGAAGGGCTGGGGGCAAGGGAAGCATCTTCTTTTTCCTACTTGCACACTTGCTGCCATGTGGTACACCAGCATGCTTGGCCGTGCCACATGCGGCAATGGTGACTGGCCTGAGGAGTAGTGTTTGATGAAATCTCAGCTTCCCATGGAACTCATATACACCCTTTTTTGAAGAAAGGAAAACAAGAACTTACTGATGGCTTTATATGGAAAATCTATTCTGCCAACACAGGTTAATGATAGGAGAGGTGAGGCAAATAGCACTTCCAGTGGGCACAGACTGGCTCTCTGGGAGACACTTGCACCTCTCAGAGCAGGAAACATTAGGATTTATGTAATAAAGAAAGCAATAAGGCTGCATTTTCTTTTTCTTCTATCCATTGGATTAAAAGCTGACCGTCTAGGCCAATGGTTTGGTTCCTGACGCTGAGAAGGGAAGCAATGAATCATCCTGGAAAGTAGCTGGGACTTATTTGGGATTTGACTTCCTTTCTTTTCCTGGACTCCTTGTGTGTTGCCATTTCCAGCGGGTTTGCTGGTATTATTTATTATTGGGACGGGGGGGAAAGTTGGTGAAAAGTGCAACGTTTGAGCACCCCGGGGCACCTGAAAATAGATGTTCAGGCCTTTGTCAATACAATTCAGGACAAAATAAGCTACAGATCTTGTATTTAATGAACAAAACACACACACTTGGATTCACATGTTGCTTGTAAGGGTTGTGTATGTTTTCCTCTGACCTATACCCAAAGTGTACCATCATTTGTACTCAGTATTCTTAGCTGGTGGGTCTTTGTGAATATTACTTATGTAAAACACAGGGAATGTTAATATTGCCATTGAATTTGGGGTGGGGGCTAGTATTTTTACTGATAAAACAACTGTTCAAAGTTGTTGGTTTTTAAGGTTAAACTAAAAAAACATTCAAATCAGTGTACAATCTGTATTGCACTTTTTCACATTTTAACGCTACGTTTTCTTACATATCCTGTGATTTTGAATTTGGAACATTGTATATCTTGTAGTGTCATCGTTAGGCTGTTAAATGGCAGCTTCCTTCAGAAGGATTTGGGAAAAAACAAACCAACCCTGTATATGGTTTTATGATTCTGATGTAGGAGAATTTTGAGGACTGCTGTAGAATTCTACCTTTCTGTACAATTTTGATTGGTTGGTTTTTTTTTGCTTTTCTGTAGTATTTGCTGTATACTCTATGGCTTTTTTAATAACTTCATGTTTATTATTTAGTATTGGATATCCAATACACTTTTTTAATCCAATCAAATTCTGGTCTGCTTGGAGAGTTTGTTCCCTTTGTTCATTCCCATATGTCAAGGCTAATTCCCCACTCTGGCACGTCGAGTACAGAAGGTGGGGGCCTGCAAGGATTCTAAAAATTAATAGTGGCCACTCCAGGCTTGTATTAAACTCCCCAGCTTACAGCTTCTCTCTGACCTTGGATTGATAGATGCTGCCACCACCCAAGTGCAGAACCCCTTTGAGAGCCCAGGAAGGCACACTTGGGAATGCTTTCCTGGGGGGTACCCTCAACCCCTTTCACCCCACTCCAGGGAAGAGCTGAGAAAGGGGAGGGGGGAGGAAATCAGCTGTTGCCGCCAGCTAATTAAATAGCATGTGCCCAAACCTCTTAAGACACAAAAATCCAATTATGTTCTTAAAAAAAGGTAAATTTTATTTATTAAAAAAAGAAAGAAAATACATCTGGAAACTCAGACTATTGCTAGATTTTAAAAGAGCAATTACAAGGATTAAGCACCAAGAATAGCTTTCTTGAGGTCCAGCTTAAAGGTTACAAGCAAAACAAAAGCATCTGGGGTTAGCACAGAGGAATCCACAAGCCATAGTGAAATAAAAGGAATAAACCTAATTGCATCTTCCTAGACATTCCTGGTCTACTTACATATCTGGGGTTTTAAATGAGTAGTTTCTAGGTATGATACTAATGATTTTTCATACCTGGCCCAAGCTTTTACAGCATAGGTGCTGCCCTGTGCACCTCTCCCCGGGAGAACAACAGACAGACAAAAGGAGAGTCTTGTTTCAATTTTAAAAAGTTCTAGCCTTCCCATTGGTTCTTTTGGCCAGGTTCCCACTCACTTCCTTTTACCTATGCATAGCAGTGAGACTTTTTAACCCTTTACAGGTAGAGCAATTAGAGAACAGCTACTAAGAGGTAATTTTTGTAGCTACTGGTTGGCTGGATGTCCATAAAAGGGAGCTACCCCTCCTTCATTTATCACACCATACCTGCTATTTTGTAACCCTTTCGGTGACCCAGGATTGAATTTTACTCATACCTGTTTTTCCTTCTGGGTGGAGCAGTGCAGAGTTCAGGGGCTCCAAGGCAGAACCAGCATGTCACTGCTAGTGGGGTGTGTTTTTTCCAACATGCACAGTGTCTTTGCACCTAACTCCCCTACATTTCAGAAACTCACCAGCATAAATCTCCTTTTCCAACAAACTTGCCCCATAATGAGAGTATTTCAAAGCAATGAAGTATGCTATAGAAAGTGTCTTTAATACAATAAACCCATAAATCCATAGAAGAACAGAATTCTAATGCTTTGCACTTAGCCGTTTGTAGCTGTAGCTTTCTAAGTGCTTTACAATGTGGGTTAAGTATTATCTTTATTTTACTGATCAGAAATAGAGGTAAGTTACTTCTCAAGCCAGTCACCTAGCTACTTCCCTGGCAGAGTCTGGACTAGAGCCCAGGTCTCCTGGCTCCCTGCCCTGAAAGCAGTCTACAAGACCAAAGGGTGGGCAGCCTGTGACGAGCAACATCCCATGTGTTACATTACTGGGATGATCTCTCCAAGTGCTTCCCATTTTCACACTCACTTTAAGCCTGGTTCTCTTAGGGTACATCTACACAGCCCATGGCAGCTAGCCTCCAAACCAAGGCAACAGTCAGTCTGATTCTGATTGTTTCCACTTAAGCTTTGGCAATGTGTTGCGGAATTAGATGGGAATTGGTCTCCAACGTGTTTCTAGGTAGCTGCCTTCAGTACTGCAGCTGAGCAGGGATTTTGTGGGTATATAGGAGACAGGGAGTTTACAAAGAAATTTACCTCATTTTTGTACAATGGTGCATTTATCAAGCAGCCCGTGAATGTTGCATAATCTGAACCTAAACCAGACAGAGAAAAAGTTGAAAAGGCTAAACAAACACCTTGCCTAGGTTTAAAAATGGAAAGAGACCACTGTTAAATTGGTCACCAGGTAATTTGATGGTATTGGCTTTGCAATTTAAACAAAACTTGATACAAATTTTATACGGTGGAGGGAGGAGAAGTGACCTTTAGAGCGCAGAGGTGATCTTAAGTCTCTCACAAGAAGAATTTCTCAGGTTGGTTGGCTACTAACTCCCACAGAGTGGCAATGACAAAGCATAAATGTCAGAGGGCAGCCCATCCCACATATACCTCACAGTTAAATGTAACTTCTTTACTGGAAAAACTTATAGCATGTGATCATCCATCAAATGAGTTATTTGCATTACTAAAGCATCTAGGAGCTCTAGTCATGACCAGGACCCATTGTGCTAGATACTGAACAGACTGCTGATGCATTCAACACTACATCCCCCTGTCACTGCACTGTTAGGCAGTAGCATTGCATTGGTTTAATCTAGAGTGTTAATTTAAACCAGATTAGTTAAACTGTGCAAACTCCTGTATGGACACGCTTTTCAGCTTAGTGGCCGTTTTGGGTTAGCTTAAATCAGTTAGGTACAGGTTTAAGATAAACCACAAAAAGTCCCCTTAAACTGAAATGAGAGCATTCAAACAGGATGCTTTGGTTTAACAGACTAAATGGGTATACAATCAAATTTACGTTAAGCCAGTGCACCCCGCCCACTTAGACAAGGCCTCAGACTTTATCTGTGCAAAAGCAAACTGTCCTGCATGGCCCATGGAGTAAACTTTTTCTCCAGGTCATGGGCATGACTGAGTAAATATCTATACCCCACTATAAATGGATGCAGTGCTTTACAGAGCAGATACACCAATGTGCTTATACACTTAAGGGCCTGATTTTCATATGTGAGGAGCACCCCAAAATGCCACTGAAGTCAAGGAAAGCTGCATGTGGTTGGCACCTCTGAAACTCAGCCACCAAGACTGCAGGAACAGCGGATATGGAGGCAGCTGGTGAAGATTCTTGGCAGAAGTAGGTTTTGAAGAGGAGAGAGGGTGTTAGATAGAGAGGACATGGGAGGTTTTTCCAGCCGCGAAAGCACTGAAATAAGGAATGCAGACGGGGATGAGAACGCTGCAGGAGGAGTGAGGGGCAGCTGGAGGAGATGAGTGGAGATCTAGAATGTGACTGTGCCCTTGAAGGGAGATGCCTGATTGATGTGATACAAAACAAGTTGTCGGGGAACAAGTACTAGAAACTAAGGGGGGTTGGGAAGGAACAAAGCTCAATCTGGCACACTCTCAGACTTGACACCTTGCATGATCCACCAGCGCATGCTCTGCAGACTGTCCTGTGCTGCAACCCAGTCTGACACACCCGGCTGTGTGGAATGTGCTGCCTCTTGCAGTCCAGCTCCTAGAGCAGGGGTTCTTGCAACAACATTTTTGGCGGCCTTAGAGTGTGGCCACCAACTCTCACCCGTGGCCGCACTGACACTTTTTTCCTAAAATACTTAATTAACTTTAGGGAAACCAGTTAAATGTGCACAGAGTCACATCCAGGTCACTGTAATGTATATTTGTGGGGGGTTTTTTTGGCAGACTCAATAACAAAAATAATGCTGCCTCCCTCTTCGTCCCCCTCCCCCTGCCCATCCAGGGCCTAGTGGGTCCTGGGGCTTGCAGTGAAAAGTGATCTTTGTTACTAGCACAGCACACTTAGTAGCTACCTGGGAGGCTACGAAAAGTGCTATTAACAAACCTACACCTATCACTTTTCGTAGATAGCTAGTCAGTCTGCTGTGAAAAGTGATACTTGCATGTTTCTTAATATCACTTTTCTCAGCAAGCCCCAGAACCCATTAAGCCCTGGATGGGAGGGCCAAAGGGGGAGGCAACAGGGGCCAGAAGTGACAGTGAGATGGATGTGGGGCCAGAGGAAGCAGCAGAGGCCCAGAGCAATGGGATGGATATAGGGCCATGGGAGATAGCGGGGGCCAAGATGGATACAGAGGCAATGGGGGTGGGTCATGAGCCCCACTGTTGAGTGGCCAGAGCCAGGCCCTGGTGTCTGCTGCCATGCAGCCAGGGCCGGGCCTCAGTGCCTGTGGCCAGAACCCGGAGCTGGATTCCAGAGCCTGGGGCTGTGTGGCTGGAGTAAGCACCCACAGCTGTGTGGCGGCACCTGCTGCTGTGCAGCTGGAGCAGGGGATTGGCACCAAGGGCTAGGGCTGTGAGGCTGGAGCCAGGGGTTGGTGCCCAAAGCTCAGTGCTTGGAGCCCACTGCCCTGCGGCCGGGGCTGGGGGGTTGGCGTCTGTGGTCAGCACCTGCCACTGTGCAGCCGGAGCTCAGGACTGAGCCAGGAGCCAGCACCTGCTGCCACGCAGCTGGAACCAGGGGCAGGGAGGCTGAAGCCCCGCAGCTGGAGTCCGGGGGTGGGGGTGTCAGTACCCACTGCCCCATGGTCAGAGCCCAGGGCTGCATGACCAGGTTCCTGAATTCCCACCGCTGGAGCCTGCTGCCCAAACCTTCTCCCACCGAATGTGGGGCAAGAACTCACCTTGCTCCTGCAGCGTTATGCCCCACCTTTCTCCAGAGGCAGTGCAGGGCGGTGCATCCAGGAGCAACAAGGAGGGGGATTCAGGCCTGCATGTGCATTAGTTATTTAAAAACAGAGAAAATAGGGCCCTGCTCCTGGGTCTGTAATGCCACCCAAGCAATTGCTCAAGTGGCAGAGCCCAGGCCTTGAGGGCATTGCACAATTGTACAAAAAAACCATGAGGGACAGGATGGACCAGCTTTCTAAGGGTCTTTAGGAATG
Source organism: Eretmochelys imbricata (assembly GCF_965152235.1). Lineage (NCBI taxonomy): Eukaryota > Metazoa > Chordata > Testudines > Cheloniidae > Eretmochelys > Eretmochelys imbricata. Next base: position 41,877,005 of record NC_135581.1, on the reverse strand, counting down.
CAGCTAGGGATTTTCAAAAGCACCCAGGTGCCTATCGGCATCTTTAGACATCATACTAGCTTTAAAAATCTGGCCCAGAGCCCAGGCAGCTGCCTCCACCCTAGCCATCTGGGGCACCACTTGCCTGAAAGGGAGCAGGAGGCGCAATTCAAAGCAAATCAATCATTTCCCTTGGCAGCTGGTTAGAGCACAGCCCTCTGGGATTCCCGCCCCTCCTGCCGTAGGCAGCAAGTCTTGTTCTCAATATGCTGCTCACCAGTGTCTGCCACTGGCTGAATGTTGGAGAGGACTGTGTCCTAAGTTCCCTCTAAGCTGTACGGCTGTACAGTAGCTTATTAAGTGCCGTGCAGGTGCTCAAGGCTGCAGCGGGGAGAGATGCCTCTCCCTGCTGGCTGCAGCCCTGCCCTGGCCCTGCCGCAGCTGGGGGAGAGGCACCTATCCCCCCCATCCGAAGTGTTGCTAAGGGGAGAGAGAGCTTGGTGGGGGGGAGTCCTCTTTCCCCACTGTAACCCTGGGGCTGCCTTCACCCCAAACCCCTCAGCCCCAGCCCCACCCCAGAGCCCGCACCCCCAGCCAGAGTCCTCACTCCCTCCACATCCCAACCGTCTGCCCCGGCCCTGAGCCCCCTCCCACACTCCGAAGCCCTCGGTCCCACCCCTGCCACATTAATTTTGTTACATTCAAAATTCATTGGGGAAAAATTAGTGGGAACACTGGCTGTGTCCCAAAGGAGAGGGTCCCAGAGAAGTGCCATGTTTGCCCAGCAAGTCCTTGTGCACAGCTTGAAATTGTTAACTAAGCTCTGCCACATCTGTTAAATCTGCTCTCACAGCATCATGATCCTAATCCTGTCCTGGTCACATAGCAAAGTCCCCACGTTGTGACAGCAGCCCAGGAGAGCCTGGCTCTAGCCCATACACCCAGGGCTGACTCCCAGAGCACAGGGGTGTTGACTTCAGCAGCAGCATTTGAATGTGAATGTCATTGCAGCATATCTGGGCTGGTCCCTGCCAATCCACAGTGTTTGGATTGACTGTCACAATTTTATTACCATGCGTCTTGGGTAATATTCAGTGCCCCTCAGAGGACATTCTTGCAGGCGGAAGCAAGATGCAGAGGTGGCAGCATTAGACTGTCCGTTGATTATCATCATGATCTAAGGAAATGTAGGAAAAGTTGCCAATAACAGGCATGATACTTAATGTGCACCAGGAAAGCAAAGAGCACGAATTCAGGTGTCACAGACTGAGCTGTGGACTGGTGCGTCTGTTGCCTGTGTATTTTGGATTACAATTTTTGCTGTTAAGCTTAGAAACCTAGATATAGAAGTGTTCTCTCCCCATCTCCCCCATAGTTTTATTTTCAGTAAAGATGGGCGAGTTTCCTTGTTCACAGTGAGGTTTGAAACTCAGAACAAGACGGTGCATGACCTGCGCCCTTCAGCAAGATCAATAGCTGCTCCAGTGCTCGCAAGCTTAATGTGTAGTCCCTGTTACACTCATGGCCTTAAAGCCATTGGGTTTATGGCTCATTACACAAACCTATACCCCACTAACCCGCCTTTGTCCTAAAGTTGTTAACTACCTGTGTCTACCTTGAATGATTTCTTACATGTTAATTCCATATGCTAAACAATCTATTCCAGTTTGTTTTCAGCTGTGACGTTCTGAGCACCCCTTCAGACCTGAAGAAGAGCTCACATACTTGTCTCCTTCACCAGCAGAAGCTGGACCCATAAAAGCTATTACTTCACGCAGCTATGGATTAGGGTTGCCAATTTTCTGATTGCAAGAAAACCAAACACCCTGCCCCACATCTTCTCTGAGGTCCTGCCCCCCCCACCCCTGCTCATGCTATCCCCCTCACTCCTTCGCTTGCTCCCTGCCCCTCGCTCATGCTCTCATTTTCACTGGCCTGAAGGCAAAGGGCTGGGGTGTAGGGGGGGGGTGAGGGCTCCGGCTGGGGGTGTGGGCTCTGGGGTGAGACCAGAAATGAGGGGTTTGGAGTGTGGGAGGGGGCAGGGGTGTGGGGGGCGGGTGAGGGCTCCAGCTGGGGGCACGAGCGCTGTTCTCGGGCCAGGGATGAGGGGCTTGGGGTGCAGGAGGGGGTTCCGTAGAGTTGCCAGGCATCTGGTTTTCGACTGGAATGCCCGGCCAAAAAGGGACCCTGGCGGCTCCGGTTGGCAGTGCCGTTAAAAGTCCGGTCAGCGGCGCAGTGGGGACCTGGGGTTAAGGCAGGCTCCCTGCCTGCCCTAGCTCCTCACAGCTCCCAGAAGCAGCCGTCAGGTCCCTGCAGCCCCTAGATACATGGGCAGTCAGGGAGGCTCCGCGTGCTGCCCCCACCCCAAGGGCTGGCTCTATAACTCTCATTGGCTGGGAGCATCCCCCCAACACACCAACCCCCTGCCTCAGCGCCCTCCTGCACCCCAAACTCCTCATCCCCAGCCCCACCCCAGAGCCTGCACCCCCTAGCCACAGTCACAGTCTCACCCACCCCAACACCCTGCCGCAACCCAGAGCCCTCTCCCATACCCTGAACCCCTCATTTCTGGCCCCATCCAGGGCTTGCACACCCCCAGCCCATATCCTTCCTGCACCCCAACCTCCTGCCCCAGCCCAGAGTCCACACCCCCAGCCGGAGTCCTCACTCCCCCATACAACCCAACCCCCTGCCTCAGCCCAGTGAAAGTGATTGAGGATGGGGGAGAGCAAGTGATGGAGGGAGGGGGGATAGAGCGATTGGAGGCAGAGCCATGGAGAAAGGGCGGAGAAGGGGTGTTCGGTTTTGTGCAATTAGAAAGTTGGCAACCCTAGGGCTCTGGGCTGGGGCAGGAGGTTGAGGTGAGGGTAGGAGCACAGATTCTAGGCGGCGATTACCTCAGGCAGCTCCCGGAAGTGGTGGCATGCCTGTCTCCTAGGTGGAGGCATGGCAAAGGGGGCTTAGCACGCTGCCCCCACCCACAGGCACCGCCCCCGCAGCTCCCATTGGCCACGGTTCCTGGACAATGAAAGCTGCGGAGCCAGCGTTCAAGACAGGGGCAGCGTGCAGAGCCCCCTTTGCCATGCCTCAACCTAGGAGCCACAGGGAAATGCGGGCCGTTTCCGGAAGCTTGCGTTAGCCCCACTGCACCGCCGACAGGACTTTTAATGGTCCAGTCAGCAGTGCTGACCAGAGCCACTAGGATCCCTTTTTGACCAGACATTCCAGTGGAAAACTGGACCCCTGGAAACCCTATATCGGACTAATGGCTACAACAGCATTGAAACCAGAAACTTGCTGTAAGTTTGCACAAATGGGCCTGGGACTCTGAGCAACAATTTAGTCCAATCCTTACTGCAAGCTCCTTTGATCCATCTCCTTAGCAATGGTAAGGCCAAGCTGTGCCAGGGCACAGCGCAGCTACTGGCATGCATATGTAATGCAGCTCATTTCTCAAAACGCTTCTAAAACCATTAGTTCAGATGCCAGAGCCTCATCCTAGGACTTCCAGCAACCAGCTCCTTCCGTGGGATTTAGCTGTGGAATTGCCATACCATCTGCTGGCCAAGGGAGAAAGTGCACTGCAGGAGCAGGCAGGTGCCAACTGCTGGGAGTTTTTAAATCAAATGTCAGTGACAGAGGAAATAGACTTTGTGTAACGTTCTGGCACCACCAGAACTGGTTTATCCTTTCCTCTGTTTCAGCCCCCTGAGCAGGGAGAGGGGAGGTGGTGAACCATGAGCACTTCTTGGTGACGCAGCCTTGTATGGTGCAAGCTGGCTCAGGGTTAGTCTGCACCGCTCCTCCAAGATCCCTTTTCTCCCTCCAGCATCTAGAACTTGCTCACTCCAGCAGCCTGGGGCTGAGCAATGAGTCCCTCCCCGCCACCCCCCAGGAAATGTATCTGCTCTGGTAAACTACAGTGCTCAGAGGCAGCAGTGGTTCCTCACCACCCCCACCCCTACGCCCAAGGGAGTCCTTGCTAGATCTTCAACAGGTGACTAAAACAAACAATACGTTCAGCCCATTTCTCCTCCCCGTGTCTCCTCTGCAGCCTGCTCAGTGCAGTTGCCATGGGCACGGAGTCCCAGCTCCTTGAGCACCTTTGTATGTGCGGATAACACCAGGCCTGGCTGAAGCAACCCATCGCGGCCACACGCACCGTTACCACAGCAACAGCATTGGCCAGTTACACAGAACAAGGTCAGGGGATGGGTTTCCTGCTGCAGGAAGGGAATTCTCCCTGCTGCTGTCTTTCTCAGGAGAAATGCCCCCCTCCCTCCATGTTACGTCATTCTCCTGTGAAGGATCGAAGGCTAATGGAAATAAAGAAACTTTCTGTGAAGTGGCCATGACATGTTGGCATAGTGACTAGCTGTGTAGGCTCCCCCACCCCCACCGCCCATCACAGCCCCTCAATCCTGACCCATAGTCTCTTCCCCCTCCCTCCCTGCCCCTGCCCACTTGCAATTGCTGTCCTGATCACTCATGCTATTCCAGTCCCAGATGCTACATACACAACACAGCTCTGCTGATGCCCCTTCAGCCCAACCTGCGGCAGCACTGCAATGCCAGTCCTGGGCTTCCCATACAGAGGTCTCCCAGAGCCACACAGTCCTGACCCACAGCTCCCCACTAGGCCAGTCCTTGATGTACCACATTCCTGACCCACAGCCCCACTTCCAAGTCCAGTCAGGAGATCCCCAGACTCAGCTCTGCCAATGCACCTTGGGTCTGGATCATCTCTCAGAGCTGTAAGTTATTCCTCCCCTGGCCCAGCTTGGCCCCTACCCTGGAGAGGGGTTTAACAGACAGTGTCAGCAGCAGCAAAATGCCAAGCCCCAGCACACACAGGGGAAGGGAAACGTTCTGTGTTCGGTACAGCCTGCCTGCCTGCCTCTCATGCCCCGGACAGCCCCTTCCCCTGTAACAACCCCTAGGCTGCAGCACCTTCCTGATGCCTGGAAGCCTCTCCTGGAGGCCCACCAGCTCCCCCAGTTGTAACACACATTTCCTTTGGGATTTGTGCCAATTCATCACCATTGCGCTGGGGACGGCCCATGGTAGGACCAGTCATGCTATGACAATTTTGGATTTCCGCAGTGCTCAGAATATTTTGTGATCAGTGGTGGTGGTGGTGTCATTACCACAGCACTTCCCACCCACAGGGCTCAAAGCAGGGCCATAGCATCAGCCCCATTTGACAGATATTAAAACGGACACAGCATCAGTCAGCAGGCAGACAGGACTCAAACCCAGCTCTCCCGAGGCCTGGGCCAGGCCCCTGTTGTGACCTGTGTCCCCTGTAAGGCAAGCAAATATCGGGGCAACAGAAAGTTCAGTGACTGTACTGAGGGCACCCAACCAGTCAGCGCCAGGCCTGCCTGCCAGCCCCTTGCTCACCTCACAGCCCTGGGCTGCACTGCCTGATGCAGGCCCAGCCCCTGGGTTTAATCATTACAGGAGTCACAGCACAAAAAGCCTAGTTCCCTGCTGAGCGACTGCTGGGACATCTCCCCAGGGAGCAGGGCTGGAGCTGTGGCTAGCCATTTCTGGGCTTTGTTCCTGCTAGGGGCAGGGCTTCAACCCAGGAGCCCTCGCTCGTGTGCCCCCTCTCTTTGAATGGGCACAGACACTCCCCATGCAGTAAAGGGCCAGGGCCCAGGACTCTCTCTCTAGGAGCCGCACCAACAATGGCTATTCTTTGGGGCATTCCCAGGCACCAGTGCTACTTGACCGACATGCTGGATTTATACTACCAGGCTGTGGGGCTCTCCCCATATCCCAGGCTGTGACATACCCCAGGCTGTGCTCTCCCAGCCTCATTACCTAGGGCTTTGCCATCCCTCCTTGTCACATTCCTTGCTGCTGCTGCACTCCAGCTTTGCCTAGCACTGGAGTTGCCAACTCTGACTGAAGCTATTCCAGGAAAATTTTTGCCCCCAGCACGATGTAATGTCATTTTCTTAAAATAGCCTATTAAAATCACCAGGATTGCTTTCAATCGTCACTGGGAGATTGATGCCGATTCTGGGAGACTCCAGGCCAATCCTGGAGGGTTGGCAATCCTACCTAGCACGAGGCTCTGGTGAAAGGGTGCCAGTGAACAAACCATTTTCCACAAGCTGCCTCTCCTTCCTTAGCAGCGGGGCCAAGGATTCCCTAGCCTGATTGACTCCTGGCTGCTGAGTGAGGTTGCCAACACTGCCAGTCACCCAGGAAAGCAAAGAAGCCAGAGCCTGACAGAACAGCTTGACTTCTCTGCATTTGGCTGTGTCCTTAATTGGCACCAGGGTGCCTGCCAAGCAAAGCTACCTGGGCTGAGGTGGCAGCAACAGGGGTGTTGGGGTTGGCTGGAGCTTTCCTCTAGGCCTCACTCAGGCATGCCTGCCAGTGTCGGGAACTTTGGTGGGGGCAGGTGTAACGCTGGAAGAGCAGGAGCTCAGGATTATGTTGCCGGCACCAAGTGCCAGAGGCGAGCAACAGCAGGGGTTCGCTGCCCGGTATATGTCACCCAATAATCACAACGGGGTGGAGAAGCAGAAAAGTTTATTTGGAGCTTCAAAGAAGGTACAGGGAGACTAGAATCTCAAATCCTGCACACAGAGCAGGAAGTTACACAGGTTTTTATACATCCCTTTTTCAGCATATGTTTTCCTAAAAGGGGAGGAACCACTACACCCACACTGCTGGCCTCCCCTTTTGGTCTTTATCCAATACCTATCAGCCCACTGTATAATAATACAGGAGCTTTTTCCCACAGGACGCCCATAGTGATCAGATTGGTTTCGGGTAAAACATAACACTCCCTCAGTGAGTACTGCAACTGAATACTCCTGGTCCTGATAGGTGGCTTGCTGTAAAGAGGTCTTGTTCCAGAACGGCGAGTCCGTTCTTTCCTGCTCTTTGGTGGCGGCTAATTCTGCTAGGGTCAGGGGCAGCATGTCAAGGGGCATTCCTGTTTTGGGGGACAGTGGAGTAGAGCACATACCCAGCAATCAGTCTGGTTTGTTAACGTAGCAACATGGTGCGCAAGCGAAACAAAGGAGTTATGCTCCCGATATGCACAGTTTTGAAATACCAATACAGAGAATAACAATGTTACCCAATTAATTATTACCAGAGTTTTCCCAACCCAGGGTCTTCAGTACCTGGGTGGGTCCATTTTGGCATTAAGGTGCCCGCTATTTGTGTCTTTTAAACGGTAGCTTTAGCCTGAGATTGTCACTAGATGAGGAGTCAGCAGGTTGGACGGTCCACTGTTCTGCTGACGAGGGGGAGGGTACTGCCTTCAGACGAGAGTGATGGATCCAGTTCTTGTGTCCCTCGATCTTTGCCGCTGTATGGGAGATCAGCAGGACGGTATAGGGTCCTTTCCACTTTTCCTGGAGAGGCTCGTCTTTCCAGGTACGAACAAGCACGGAGTCACCGGGCTATAAGGAGTGGATGGGAGAGTGAAAGGGGAGAGGCTGGGAATCCTTGGTATACCTGTGAAGAGAGAAGAGAACAGCAGATAGGGAACACATATACTGTGACAAAAAAACATTACCCAACTCCCATTCCCCTGACAGAACCGGGGTGCCATTCACAGGCCATGCCCTTCCAAACATAATTTTAAAGGGACTAAGCCCTAATCTACCCTTTGGGAGAACGCGGATACAGAGTAGGGCAAGGGGCAAAGCATCAGGCCATCACAGTAAGGCTTCTAGGCACACTTTTGAGAGATGCCGTTTAAGGGTCTGATTGGTACGCTCCACTACACCACTGGCTTGCGGTCTCCAGGGTGTATGGAGCTTCCAGGGGATCTGTAAGGCATTTGAGATGCTTTGGATGATTTTTGACATGAAATGTGTCCCGTTGTCAGATTCCATCCACCGGGGGAGTCCAAAGCGAGGAATGATCTCCTTAACAAACTTGAGGGCCACTGTTCTGGCAGTGCAATTACGGCATGGGAAGGCTTCTGGCCATCCGCTGAACTGATCCACTATGACAAGGAGATATTTGAACCCTTGGATCCGGGGAAACTCAGTGAAGTCTATTTGCTACACTCGTCCGGGGCCCGGAGTGGGTTTTAGGGCAGCTGATGGCACAGGATGTCCTGGTTGGGGGTTATTCTTTTGGCAGACTAAGCAGTCCGCTTGTACCTGGGCAGCCAGGGGTCGGAGTCCGGAAGTGATAAAGTATTTTCCCATTAGTTGGATAAGTGCTTCCCTGCCAGCATGAGTGGTTTGATGTAGTTTCTGCAGCACTGGCTGGATCAGGCCCTTTGGTAGGAGGACCTTCCCTTCCGGGGAATGGACCATCCCTCCTTTTCCCGGAGACCGAGCTTGTCAGTTAGATGTCTCTCCTCCCCAGAGTACTGAGGGGTTGGAAGCTCCCCTACTGATGGGATAAGGGCATGCATATGGGCATTCTCAGTCTGAGGGGATGGCAGCATGCTTAGCCTCTCTATCTGCCCGGGCATACCTCTGGCCACATCTTGATCTTCCCTTTGATGGGCTTTACAGTGTACCACTGCCACTTCCGAGGGAAGTTGTACGGCTTCTAGGAGCCAGAGGATTTTGGGGCCCATACTTGACTGGGGAGCCTTGGGCTGTCAGCATTCCTCTTTGCTTCCATAGGCCAGCATGAGCATGTAGCACACCAAAAGCATACTTTGAATCATTAAAAATGTTGACCCACTTTCCTTTTGACAGTTCAAGTGCACGGGTCAGGGCTATTAGTTTGGCCAGCTGGGCAGAGGTCCCAGCAGGCAAACCTTCAGCTTCCACAGTGTCATGGAGGGTCACAACAGCATAACCCGACCTCCTTTGCCCATCTATTACAGTACTGCTACCATCAGTGTACCACTCATAATCTGCATTTGGGAGGGGTACATCCTTTAAATCCAGACAGCTGGAGTACTGGGCATCTATGAACTCTAAACAGTCATGTTTCTGTTCCTCTGTTTCTGGCAAGAGGGTGGCTGGGTTAAGGGAGGGGCAAGGTTGTAAGGTGACTTCAGAGTTCTTTAACAGCTTAGCCTGATACCGAGCAATCCGAGCCTGGGTGAGCCAGAGCTCACCTTTGCATCCAATAAAGCTCGGACCATATGGGGAGTATAGATTTGCATAGCCCCTCCCAATGTTAGCTTCTCAGCTTCCTCAAGCACTAGGGCAGTAACTGTGATCGCCCGTAAACATGCCGGCCAACCCTTTGCAACCTCATTCAGTTGCTTAGAAAAATAAGCCATGGGACGTCTCCATGTTCCTAACAGCTGTGTAAGCACTCCTAGGGCCACCCCCCTTCGTTCATGTACATACAACGGAAATGGCTTAGAGAGATCCGGCAAGCCCAGAGCCGGGGCTTCCATCAACTTTCTTTTCAAGATTTTAAATGCCCTGTCAGCCTCTGGGGTCCAATAGAAGGGGTCATGATCTGCTCCTTTTACACAGTCGTACAGGGGTTTAGCCCATAGTCCAAACTCTGGGATCCATATCCTGCAAAAGCCTGCCATACCCAGAAATGCCCTGAGCCGCTTACGATTACTTGGGGTAGGAACTTGGCATATAGCTTCCTTTCTTTTGCTTGAAAGCTGACGCTCCCCTTGCCTTAGCTGTAACCTGATCCTGCTCCACCTCAGACAACAGGGTTCTCAGGAGGATATTACAGTTGCACCAATCCGGCTTGTGACTACTGAGGCACCCCTCAAAGACTGAAATAAACTGGCTTGGGCTCGTGGAGAATTCCCCAGCCTGTGTTTTACAAGCTGCTAGGTCTATGGGATTGAATGGCACATGGGTGTAAACTTGCATAGTGGTAGCCTGACGTCAGTCTGCCCCTGGGCGAGCCACAACAGTCTCGGTAAGCAAAGGATAGAGTCCCACCGAGGGGGCAAGCTCTGTAACCCGAGGCATCCTACCCTTATAAGGTGGGGGTGTGGGGGCTGAAGGGGACACCGGCTCTGCCATTACAGTGGGGGTGAGGGTCTGGGGACTAACATTAGCTGCTACCGAACCAGTCGGAGTCAAATTACAGCTCTGCAGAATTACAGCTCTGTTCTATCTCTTAAAGCCATAAATGCTTGTGCATACAGATAGATGTTCATTCCATTTACCCATTCACTGACAAAACAAAACTAATTGGAGGATCGTATTATAATTGATTGACCTTCCCAGTGGCCACCATTCCTGGTCCTCTAGTTGATATTGAGGCCAGTCTACTGTACAGAATCGTTTTAATTGACTCTTAGTCATCAGATCTACACCAAATACCTTCCAGTTTGCTAGAATGCATTCTAGGGGAGTACACTGTGCCCTAACCCCCAAGATCTGTCCCTGTCCCATACCTACAGGGTAACTCTGGGCATCCCCAGGTTCCAACAGAGCATACAATCCGGAGTTCAAAAGGTTCCTACCTTATCCAAGGGACCGGTTCCTCACTGTCGTCCGCAGCTGCTCCTCCCCTATGTCCAAGGGACCAGTTCCTCACCGTCGCCCACAACTGCTTCTCCACTATATGAGTGCGTTGCACCGTTGTGCCCTCCGGGGTTGATCAAATCACGTCTCCTCCGAGGCCCCCGATGAACTCACTGGTGCGCGCTGGGCGTTGGTTCTCGCTGCAATCCTTGACCTCCAGGAGGGGTCTGGGCAAGGCTAAATAGTAGCCTCGTGGCCCACCCAGGGACGCCAAAAGCTGTTGCTGGCACCCAGTGCCAGAGGCGAGCAACAGCAGGGGTTCGCTGCCCGGTGTGTGTCACCCAATAATCACAACAGGGCGGAGAAGCAGAAAAGTTTATTTGAAGCTTCAAAGAAGATACAGGGAGACTAGAATCTCAAATCCTGCACACAGAGCAGGAAGTTACACAGGCTTTTATACATCCTTTTTTCAGCATACTTATCCAATAGCAAGCTGCCCTAAGTATCCATATAGCCAGCCAATCCAGTTACCAGCTAGTTCCCTTGTTCTCTGTACCATCTGTTAAACCATACATAAAGCTGCTTTATTCAGCATTGTTCTTCCATATCTGCCCTGTTTGGCCTTGTTTAGTTTCAGGCAGTCCGACTCTGCAACATATTGTTGCAGAGCCTCAGCATAACTGCTGCGAGTGCCTCCAGGTGGGGGGGGGGGGGGCAAGGACACCTGGGCCTAGTGCGAGGGGACTTCATCGACACTCGTGGTCTTCCATCCCCTCGAGTTACCTAGTGGCCATGCCCAGTGTCCCCAACAATTAGGCCCCTGGTTATGGGCATTTGTTCGGACATACAGAAGATGTGAGGGGTCTGGGCAGAGGGAACCCAAAATCTGCTGAAGGGACTTGAGGCAGCAGCGGACTTGCTGTCATGGCTATCACCAGAGACTGTGGCATCGGGGTGGTGGTAGTAATGGGGAAGTCCGCCTGGACTCCTAACACCAGGTTGTGCACAGCCTATCTACAAGAAGACCAGCAATAAGCCATGTGCTTGCTCCCTCCTATGCCCAGCTGGGAGTGGCCTGCCTGCCTTGCATTATAGGCCTGAGATGTGCTCCCAGAGCTTGGGAAATTATGTGCACTATGGGAGCACCTCAGAGCCCCTGTCATCTTAGGTGCCATAAGACAAATAACCAAGAACCCAAGCCCAGGCCTGCTCTAGGCAGTGCACAGGCTCCGTGACTGCCCTGTAAATGGGCAGCAGCTGTTCAGGTGAAGACCCACCACTCCGTGAGGTATCATAGAAAGTTCTGGAACATGCCTGCACCAAACAGTGACTCAGTTGCTTGGCGGGAAAGCAATTGCCTCAGCGAGCAAAACCAGGCCAGCCTGCACTGCGTCAGAAGAGCAGTGTGAGTTTGCATGGGTACATCCTGGGGGGAGGGGGTGGTCATCTGATGCACAGTGAGAGCAGGAGGCTTGGGGAAGAGTACTGGGGTGCAGCTTGGAGCATCTTGCTTTCCAGTATGACAAGTGGGCTCAGTCACTATTCTGATTGGGTGCCCCCTGCTGGCAACCCACCAGGCTAGTGTGAAGGGAATTCAAGTCTCTGTGGCCCTGGATCCTCAGGTGTTTTAAGCCTCTATGACCTGAATGGAGTCTGCCCACCGCTCACTCTTGGAGGTCCCTCAGCACGTGATCAGGGCACAGACCTTAGAACTGGAACCTGCCCTCCAAGGGCCTAGCTTCTTTGGATACAGCACTGACCCACTGACCCTTCAGTCTACTCATGCTTAAACACACCCTGGCCCAGCATACCATCCCCAAAGGGGCAAAGCTTCTGGGTCCAGTTTAATGCTCCCTGGAGGCACTCTGGTATCACAAAGCAGTTAACACATACCACATTATTGCTCTTTTACTTAATCATATCATATCAAAACACAAGCATTCAGATTATTTACAAAACAATACACAGCTTAACTGCAGAGTGACTCCCACTAGCTCACCCTTCCCGAGGGACTTCTGATGGCTCAGGAAAGCAGGCCTAACCCCCTGTCTGAAGCAGGCTTCTCCCCTATTATGCTGGGTTACTTCTCTCTCCTTTTGAACTACAGACAAAAATAACCAAAGACCCAGCTAAATCAGCTCCTCCCTAGTTATAACTTTTAGCTCCCCGTCCCACACCGGTCAGGTGATGTCTTGTTCCGCCTCCCTAAGTGACCAGAAAACCCTGCCAGGTGACTGCGTTGCCATTGTTCCCTCCTCGCTGCTAAACCAGACCTCCGGGTTGGCACTAGAATATTGTCCAGGGCAATTACATGTAAATGGCGAGCGTTTTAAGCTAATGACCCTATTTTGTTATTCTTTTGGCACCAGCTTTTGGGATTTCAAACCAACGTGGAGGCAAATAGACCGTAGAGAAGACAAAAGGCTGCACAATCAAAATAGAGTTAGTAGCCTGACACAAGTACCTAAGAGTCATAATTTGCATGAAAACAACGAGGAGTCTGCTGGCACCTTAAAGACTAGTAGATTTAGTTGGGAAGAAGTGGTTTTTTTACCCACAAAAGTTTATGCCCAAATAAATCTGTTAGTCTTTAAGGTGCCATCAGACTCCTCATTGTTTTTGTGGATACAGACTAACACAGCGACCCCTCTGATAAATTGCACAGCCACTTTCCCAAACCATCACAATAGCTGACCTTTCCCAGCTGGCTGTATAGGTGGGTGGCACTTCTGAGGGCAGGGGAGCTGTCTAGTGCAGTGGGTCTCAACCTTTCCAGACTACTGCACCCCTTTCAGGAGTCTGATTTGCATACCTCCAAGTTACACCTCACTTAAAAACTACTTGCTTACAAAATCAGACCTAAAAATACAAAATTGCACTCTGCAATCATGGGATTACACTGAAAAATTGCTAACTTCCCCATTTTTACCATATAATTATAAAAATCAATTGGCATATAAATATTATACTTGCATTTCAGCATATAGTATTCAGAGCAGTATACACAAGTTACTATCTATATGAAATTTTAGTTTGTACGGATGTTGCTAGTGCTTTTTATGTAGCCTGTTGTAAAACTAGGCAAATCTCTAGGTGAGTTGATATACCCCCTGGAAGACCTCTGTGTACCCCCAGGGTACGTGTACCCCTGGTGGAGAATCACTGATCTAGTGTTTAATGAAGGGAATGGTGGGGAGCATTGGTGAGGCTGGAGGGTGCACCGTAGGTTATTTAACCAAACTATATTGATAAGGGATTGAATTCGGCGCTGAGTGGAAGCTATTGGTGAAGCCAATGGACCTACAGCTGTTGCAAGTGGGGCTGCTTTTTGCATGTGTTGGGACAAGTAGGGTTTAAGGACAAGGGAGATAGTCAGAGAATGCAAGGGGGTGGAAGATGCAGCAGGACCAGGCTACACCAGGACATAAGGCTACCGAGACACCACTGGCCTCTACTGGATGGCTTCAGAACTGCGTTATTGTTCATCTTAGGCCAGCTACTGTTAACACCTGATGGAGATTCTTCTTTAGCTTCAGTAGCGGGGCCTGTGTGCTTGGAGCAGGAGGATTTGTGTTTTAGATCTGAACGTGCAACACCCTGACAAACAGGAAATTCCTTCTATGGCCATCAATTTGTCCCAAGTATATTAATTTTTTAGCTCCTTTCAGTCCTACCACATCCCAGAAGGTATACGCTCATGCACACACCCCACTGGCTGGCAACCATTTTTGGGGTGGAGGGAAGCTATCTACCACTGCAAAGCACAACGGTGGAGGAGGGGGAAAGTTTAGCTAGGAGTCTTGGGCAAACCCCTAATCATGATCCAGTGGGAGTTCCTGACTCTAATGCCAAGCCTCTAGCTGTCGGAGACTGACATTGCCAAGGGTCAGCGAGTGTGTGCATGGAGCATGGGAGAGAAAAGAGGCCATGTTCGCACATGTCCAAAGCCAGGACTCAGGGTGGGGGGAGGGAGGGCTTGCAGTTTCCATTCGACTTGCCTCCTCCAGCAGTGGTGTCACCCCAGTCCCCAAAGGACCCTGCCATGCCCTACTCAGATTACTTTAATTGCTTTAAAATACAGCCCAAACCTGAGTGCAGTGTCAGGCGAGCTGACAAGGTTCCAATGATCCCGATGAAGGTGATGTGACAGACTGGACAAGGTGCCTCTGTCACCTGCTAATTCTCCTGCCACTCAGCCGTGTGTTTAATCAGCCCTCATCAAGCAGCAATTAGTCCATAACCACCTTATCCTTATCACCCACCTTATCACCCACTGCTGCGTTGCCATGGCAACTAATATTGTACATCTTCACAGGAGCCCACTTTTCCCTTCTGCTTCTTGAGAGCAAAATTGCAGCTCATCATTATTAACAATAATAATGCTTGGTGACAGCGCTCAGCAGGCCCAGGCTCTAGGTCGGCTTGCTGGGGCTACAGAGCAAGTCAACCATGAGCCAGGCAGCCCCAGAGATGCTGCTTCGGGGCAGGCGGCTTTCCCCAGAGTAAAAAGAAAAGGAGTACTTGTGGCACCATAGAGACTAACAAATTTATTTGAGCATAAGCTTCCGTGAGCTACAGCTCACGTCATCAGCTGCAATAGCCCACGAAAGCTTAAGCTCAAATAAATTTGTTAGTCTCTAAGGTGCCACAAGTACTTCTTTTCTTTTTGCGGATACAGACTAACACGGCTGCTACTCTGAAACCTTTCCCCAGAGTGGGGCTTTCCCCAGAGCAGGGGCAGGAGCCCTCTTGCAACACCAGGCAAGAATTAATGGTATCTGTGGCCTGGTTTGCAAAGAGCCAGGGAGCCATCTTGTGGTCGTGGAGGAAACACTTAGCTCTCTCCTCCCTGCCCCCCACCAACCCATGTACACTGGCCATGGAGGGAAAGGCCATACCCTGCAGTACGGCTGTCCACCGAGCCAATATTCACGGAAACAGGTTTGAACAGAAGCCTCTTTCCAAACTCTGATGCCTCTCCTGGGGTGATTGGACCTGTCCAGGGTTATTAAATCTGAAAGATTTTAATATTCTCATATGATTGTCACCATTTAGGCCATTTACTTTTTCTCCTTTCACTCACTTGGTGCCATGACAGTGAGCTAGTTGGTTCCGTCTCAGTCTCAGCCTCATTGCTCCTGCACCTGAGCTGTCATCACTGCAGGGGAATGGTTAAACTTTTAGCCCTGCAACTGTTCCAAGAATACGCCCCAACTGCACCATTTACGTCTGCGCAGAAGCCATCTGGCCATGCTAGTATGTGCCGGAGGGCTATGCCAGAACCATCTCCCAATGCGTGGTGGAGCCACACTGGGGCAGCCTTTATGCAGAGTCTAGTCCGACATAAAAACACTTTTTCCACATCAGGGGGATGTAGCAAGTTCAGTGCTGCCAACCCTCATGCTTGCATCGCGATTCTCACACTAGTTAGTCTTTAGCTTAACGCTCCTGCAATCATAGGATTACCCAAGAATCTCAGCTTTCATTCTTTAAAAAAAACAAAAACAAATTTTATCTCTTGTGATTGTGAAGCCAAGCTGGGAAATGTGACCGGAGGCGCTTTCAAGGCTCAAAAATCAGAAGGCAAAGAAAATTACCCAAAATTATTTTTTTAAATCTCAAGATTTTTATGCCAATCTCCTGATTTCTGACAGCTGGCTGTGCGCTTAGCCATCACAGTGCTTCGTCAGTGCTTGAAGCAGGAGGGGAGCTCATGCTGCTGCTCTCCATGTAGCTGTCTGAAAGCAAGAGCTTGTGAAAACACATTAGCACCTGTGGCTAAATTGCAACCCCCATTAAAGGATGATGAGCGGCTGGTTCATTTTCCTGTACTTTTACCCAATGCCTCTGCAAGTCTCCTTATTTAAAGAGATACATGACAGCCACTCGTGGTGAAATGAAACGCCAGCCATATGGGGACACAGGGTTTGTGATGCACCAGTACCTTACTGCTTCATGTCACCTAGCATCCCGCCTGCAGCAGGGACCCAATGCCTCAGGGGAAGGGGAAAAAAACCCCATCATGCACCCAACCAACCCTACATGTTTGCCTAGAAGCCTGCGAGTCAAAACACAGTATTGGCTGGAGTTTGAGACACTGGTCCCCACCGTGGCCAACTGTGGGACCCACTGACCTGAGGAGAGAGGACAGTCCTGGGACTCAGGTGCAGTGGAGCATAGAAAAGGGGCCTCAGCTCCTCCCTCCATCCCCAAGACAAAGATACCTCAGGATGTCTGCTAGTGCTAGAGCCAGGGCTTTCCAGTTAGAACCCAGGCCAGGGCTGAGCAAACCTGGAGACCTTGTCGAGCAAAGACGTAGGTTTGTTCCCAGGGTGATGTGGCAGCTGGGCTAACTGGGGCAGCAGCCATGCTAGTTCAAACAAGCAAGACATCCCCAGTGATGCCTCCCCTAGCTCTCCCCCAAGACACCCCAGGGGCTGTACAGCATCACACAGAACTAACTACATATCGGCATGGGAAGGCGGGGGGGCGGGGTGATAATGACAGACAGGAGCAAGGCCAGAGCTGACAGCGCCTGTCAGCCTTGGCAGAAGGCTCAGTGGGGAGGTGGATTTGACTGCCTCTATCTCAGCCTGGCTGATGCCTGTGGGCCGAGCAGGGAGGGGCTGGACTGGCATGGGCAGACCATGCGCAGGAGCTTAGCGGCTCCTTCCCAGTCCTCCACTCTGCATTTGGCAGAGCCCAGCTGATATGGAGAAGCAGCTGGGAGCTGGTATGGGCAGGTCTCAGTTGTTTCCAAAGTGGCAGAAGAAAATGGGGTATTAAGAAAGTGACCAAGCAGAGCTGTTTAATTTGCAGCACAGGAGAAGAGATCAACTCCTTCAGGTTCAAAGAGGTGTTTTCAGCATCAGGGACTGGCAAATGAATATCCCACAAGGAAGCCACCATTAACACCCTCCTGTCCAGCACTGCAACGCCTAAAGGAAAGAAAGCCAAGCAATGGCTGTGCCCCTCCCTGGGTCAGTCCAAGGCACCTGCAATACAACTGAGGAAGCCATGAGGATTCCTGGGGGAGGAGTCTGCCCAGAAGCTGGTGGGGTGTCAGTCACTCCTCTGATCACATGGCCGTAGGGCACGCACCTGGCTGCTCTTACTGGGCCATGGACATGGTCATAGCTAAGGCTAACTGAATATAGCAGAGTATATGCAATTCACAGTTGGGAACTCTGGAGGGAGCTCAGGCAAGACTAAGGAGAGGGAAAGCATGTTGCATTTGGGCTGAAGACTCCATTTTAATCTGCCCAGCTGCTGTCTTTCGCTGGTGGAAATACAACAGAAGCTGCAGCATTTCAGAGATTTCAGTCACTTCTGCACACCTGTGACTTTTCGAATCAGGGGTCTGATAGCACCTGGACTTGAGCAGAACAGTGATTTACAAATGTGGCGGACGCGAGGTTTTGCCTGATGCAGGATTATGGCGGATCCTGTTCCGATGCTCCCAAAGTGGGAGCAGGGGTGAAAACGGTTGGCGAGGCCGGCAGCATCAGCTGCTGTTGCAGTAATGTTGTGTTGGGAGTGTGGGAGGGGAGGCATAGCAGAAGCATTGTAAATGTGGAAACAGAGGCACAATGAACTCAAGTGACTTGGCTGAAGTAACACCGCAGAGCCAGGAATAATTCTGAGTCTCAGGCCTCTCTCCTAACTGTAACTCACTGGTGGGAGCATGTATCAGTGCAGGAGAGCGTCTGGGTGGACAGCAGAGTGACGAAGCAGCCTGCCCCTCAGGGTGCAGCATGGAGGCCTTGCAGTGAGTGAGTGGGAAAACACTTGGCACTGCGTTGCCTCCATCTGCTTGTGACCCACAGCCCACTCCTGGGGTGCAGGGCTTGGGCTCCGAGTAGCAACAGCGTGTGGGCTTGTTAACAGAGCATTTCACCGAAGGGACAAGGATGTTGGCACCCCTTTATAGTGTTCGTGAGCATGGGAAACCCAGTTCAAATGAAGCCTGGGGCAAGGGAGGCTCCATCCATGCAAGCTACTCCCAGGGCCACCACTACTGTCTGTGCCCTGCAGCAAAAGGCTCTCCAAGCTGACAGGCAGTGATTTTGCAGCCAACAGTCCATCTGCCCTTCACACAATCCAGAGCCAAATCCTGCCCATCATTATCACTTGCCTATATGCGCCAGCATGGCACCCAGACCCACCTCGCCTCCCTTTGCACAGGGAGCAGGCTTCCACCTCAGGAAGATTAGTTACTGCCAAGCCTGGGGCTTGCCACTTACTTTTCTCAATCACCATATGAAATGCAATCAAGGAAACATGTAGATGATTAAGAGAAACAACAGCAATCACAGCATGTGGGATACAGCACCTTCACACACAGCGCCTTCGCTTGAGAGGGGGCAACATGAAAGGAGAGATGCTGTTATAGGAAGGTGGCAGTCATGAGACCTTGCTCCACCTCCTATGTCCGTGTAAATAACTGGGACAAAGCCATCGCACACTGGGGCCTGGGGCTGCGACCATGCTGCCTTCCCAGGAAAGGCTGGGGAACCCAGGAGTGCTCAGCTCGAGGGTGGGAGAGGGGCAGGCGGGAGTGATGGAGAACGGAGTGATCAGGAGGGGGAGGGGGCAAAAGAGTGACTGGGTGGAGTGGACAGAACGAATCTGGGGGGTGACAGGGCTGTGGTTACATGCAAACAGCCTGTCATTGACACATCACAAAGCAATCAGCCCTTCTGCGAAGGGACGCTCGGTGCCACAAAAAGAGCTTACCCACAGGACGGTAGGCTGGGTCCTTGCTGCTTTCTTTAACTGCATCTCAAGGTGGAGAGAGGTGGGAGGGGGAGTCCCACTGCCTAAACAGGAAGAAAGGGTGGAACATGGCTCCATCCCATAATACTCTGGGTAACCCAGTTAACTTTATCACCACATGTTAGTCTAGACGCCCTTCACACCTAGCTACTGTACATGTATGGCACTCACCATTCTGGTACCTGAGCACTTCACAATCCCTAATGCATTTATCATAGAATCTTAGAATATCAGGATTGGAAGGGATCTCAGGAGGTCATCTAGTCCAACCCCATGCTCAAAGCAGGAGCCAATCCCCAACTAAATCATCCCAGCCAGGGCTTTGTCAAGCCTGACCTTAAAAACTTCTAAGGAAGGAGATTCCACCACCTCCCAAGGTAACGCGTTCCAATGTTTCACCACGCTCCTAGTGAAAAAGTTTTTCCTCATATCCAACCTAAACCTCCCCCACTGCAACTTGAGACCATTACTCCTCATTCTGTCACCTGTTACCACTGAGAACAGTCTCGATCCATCCTCTTTGGAACCCTCTTTCAGGCAGTTGAAAGCAGCTATCAAATCCCCCCTCATTCTTCTCTTCCACAGACTAAACAATCCCAGTTCCCTCAGCCTCTCCTCAGAAGTCATGTGTTCCAGGCCCCTAATAATTTTTGTTGCCCTCTGCTGGACGTTTTCCAATTTTTCCACATCGTTCTTGTAGTGTGGGGCCCAAAACTGGACACAGTACTCCAGATGAAGCCTCATCAATGTTGAATAGAGGGGAACGATCACATCCCTCGATCAGGTGGCAATGCCCCTACTTATACATCCCAAAATGCCATTGGCCTTCTTGGCAACAAGACTCATATCCAGCTTCTTGTCCACTGTAACCCCTAGGTCCTTTTCTGCAGAACTGCTGCCGAGCCATTCAGTCCCTTGTCTGTAGTGGTGCATGGGATTCTTCCGTCCTAAGTGCAGGACTCTGCACTTGTCCATGTTGAACCTCATCAGATTTCTTTTGGCCCAATCCTCTAATTTGTCTAGGTCTCTCTGTATCCTATCCCTACCCTCCAGTATCTACCTCTCCTCCAGTTTAGTGTCATCTGCAAACTTGCTGAGGGTGCAATCTACACCATCCTCCAGATCATCGATAAAGATATTGAACAAAACCGGCCCGAGGACTGACTCTTGGGGCACTCCACTGGATACCGGCTGCCAACTAGACATGGAGCCATTGATCACTACCCGTTGAGCCCGACAACCTAGCCAGCTTTCTACCCAGCTTTCTAGTCCATTCATCCAGCCCATACTTCTTTAACTTGCTGGCAAGAATACTGTGGGAGACCGTGTCAAAAGCTTTGCTAAAGTCAAGGAACAACACGTCCACTGCTTTCCCCTCATCCACAGAGCCAGTTATCTCGTCACAGAAGGCAATTAGATTAGTCAGGCATGACTTGCCCTTGGTGAATCCATGCTGACTGTTCCTGATCTCTTTCCTCTCCTCTAAGTGCTTCAGAATTGATTCCTTGAGGACCAGCTCCATGATTTTTCCAGGGACTGAGGTGAGGCTGACTGGCCTGTAGTTCCCAGGATCCTTCTTCTTCCCTTTTTTAAAGATGGGTACTACATTAGCCTTTTTCCAGTCATCCAGGACTTCCCCCGATCACCATGAGTTTTCAAAGATAATGGCCAATGGCTCTGCAATCACATCCGCTAACTCCCACCCCTGCTGGGTAAGGCCGTGCTGTTAGGGGACTGCGGCCCAGAGAAACCCAAGCTCACCCAGGGAGTCTGTGGAGGCACAGGGAACTGAACCCATGTCTCCAGCTAGCTCCCTAACCACTGGACCATCGCCTTCCCTCCCCTGCCTGCTGCAGACCCACGTGCTGAGTTCTGAGTGTAACGCAGGAGCCCATCAAACACATTCAGCCCCCCCGCCCCCGCCCTTTGCTATTGGCACTTCCCTTCAAGGGGAAAGCAGCCTCATTGCCACTCTGCTCTACCTCTCCTGAAGTGAGAGAGGCTGGCACATGGATGACACTAGTAGCTGCTGCCCTCAGTTACACAGGCAGAGAGGTCAGGCTGAGTGCCTCTCCCCCCGGCAGCACACCGACAGGAGCGGGCCTGCATGCTGCTCACTTCTGACAGCTCCAGCAAGCGGACAACCAAGGTCAGCCCAGTCAGCCGAGCCCAGCTTCCGCTGGGACAATCACACTTCACGTGGTAGCAGATTCACCTCAAGCGACTGGGCAGGGGCCAAGAGAGGCTGATATATACAAGTATACAGCTGAGAAAGCATTTCTGTCCTCCACTGAGACTCAGTTGTGGTCCTACCCTGCCTCATGGCTTTAGCAAATTCCCTGCCTCACATCCCCCACCCCAAGTTCCTGTTCTAGAGAACTTTTATCCATCCAGGGTGAGGGGCTTTTGGTCTGATAGTTACCAGGCTTCAGAAATTCCACCCACCCCAAGGTCTTTGTCTGGGTGAGTGTCACGGACGCCCCTCATTTTGTCACAGTGAGCAATACCTGTGTTACCCCCTCACCCCCACCCTGCCCCCACAAGCTACTGCTGTTTAATTCCCATTGCAATTCTTCATGTCCTGGCTGTGACACAGAGCCCCTAGCAAAGGGTCCCCTGTTCTTTGCAAACTTGGACTTCAGACCTGACAAACTCACTACACCAAATGCACATCTTGCAGGATATTTAGCCATAAACAGTAGCATGTGAGGTATCTATAGAAAGCTTGTAACTTGTCAAAATTCATAGTCATTGCAAGATGTGTGTATGGGAAATAGTTAAGGAATAATGAAACTATATTGAAAGTGTGTTTTATGGACTTGGAGTAAAAGCTAGTGACCTGGGGCTATGTCTCAGAGATGGCCCACTCCAGCAGGAAGAAGTTGTCACCCCCACCCTGGTTAACCACTGGTGTAATGCAAGACTCCATTCTTTAACCTTGCTCCATCCCACGACTATCAAAAGGCTGTATCAGTACAGCAGAGGAGGAGCAAAGGCAGGGCTGTGTCTTCCATTGAGGAGATCTCTTGGGGAGCGGGAATGTTCTCAGGAAAAATTGGATCTGGTTCCCGTGAAGCCAGCCAGAGCTGCAACAGGAGTGCCGGACGGGGCATGGCAAGCCTCTGAGCCCTGACCCCTTTTCCCCGGCAGGAGCGCCGGGTGGGGACTGCAGGCAGAAGGGGTGGGGAGGGGCCCCCCACTTGCTCTTGCTCCGAGCCACAAATAGGGCCCTGCCTCTTTGATAGGATCCTCCACTGCTGCCCTCCACCACAAGCGCTTCACTTCCCCCAGCACCCACACTCTGAACAAAGAAGTAACTCAGAGGCTGCTCTGCTTCTCACTCCCTGTTTCTAGATTGAATCTGGCAGCAGCTCATGGGCTGCCTGGCTCCCTTCCTTCCCCCTCCCATCCTGCTAAAGAGGCAACAGAACCTGAGCAACTCTGCCTGCCCTGTTACTCTCAGGGTTCCTTGCCTCCCTCCTGCCTGAGCCCTGGCTACTAGTGAGCCCTGGCTTGTTCATTCACACGTCTTAGCGTATAGCGTGACATGGTTTCCAGGGGTAAGTCTACACTTCAAAAAAACCCAGACCCCAAACCAAAGCATATCAGAGCCTGGGTCAACTGACTTGGCCTAGCGGGGCTCATGCTACGGAGCAGACAGCGGTGCAGACATCCTGCTCATGTTTGAGCCAGGCTCTGAAACCCCGCAAACAGTGAAACCCCACAAACAGTGAAATCTTCGATGAGCTTAAACTCAACAAGGAAGCTTACAAGAAGTGGAAACTTGGAGAGATGACTCGGGAGGAGTATAAAAATATTGCTCGAGCACACAGGGGTATAATCAGGAAGGCCAAAACACAACTGGAGTTGCAGTTAGCAAGGGATGTGAAGGGTAACAAGAAGGGTTTCTACAGGTATGTTAGCAACAAGAAAAAGGTCAGGGAAAATGTGGGACCCTTAATGAATGGGGGAGGCAACCTAGTGACAGAGGATGTGGAAAAAGCTGATGTACTCAATGCTTTTTTTGCCTCGGTCTTCACAGACAAGGTCAGCTCCCAGACTGGTGCACTGGGCAACACATGTTGTATGGGGGAGGAGGTGAGCAGCCCTCAGTGGTGAAAGAACAGATTAAGGACTATTTAGAAAAGCTGGACATTCACAAGGCCCTGGGTCCAGATTGAATGCATCCGAGGGTGCTGAGGAAATTGGCTGATGTGATTTTAGAGCCATTGGCCATTAGCTTTGAAAACTCGTGGTGATTGGGTGAGGTTCTGGACAATTGGAAAAAGGCAAAAATAGTGCCCATCTTTAAAAAAGGGAAGAAGAAGAATCGGGGAACTACAGACCGGTCAGCCTCACCTCAGTCCCTGGAAAAATCATGGAGCAGGTCCTCAAGAAAACCATTTTGAAGCACTTGGAGGAGAGGAAGGTGATCAGGAACAGTCAACATGGATTCACCAAGGGCAAGTCATAGAATAGTAGGGTTGGAAGAGACCTCAGGAAGTCATCTAGTCCAATCCCCTTTTCAAAGCAGGACCAACACTGACTAAATCATCCCAGCCAAGGTTTTGTCAAACCAGGCCTTAAAAACTTCTAAGGATGGAGATTCCACCGCCTCCCTAGGTAACCCATTCCAGTGCTTCACCACCCTCCTCATGAAATAATGTTTCCTAATATCTAACCTAGACCTCCCCCACTGCAACTTGAGACCATTACTTCTTGTTCTGTCATCTGCCACCACTGAGAACAGCCAAGCTCCATCCTCTTTGGAACCCCCCCTTCAGGTAATTGAAGGCTGCTATCAAATCCCACATCACTGTTGTCTTCTGAAGATTAAATAACCCCAGATTCCTCAGCCTCTCCTCTCAAGTCATGCCTGACCAACCTGATTGCCTTCTATGATGAGATAACTGGCTCTGTGGATGAGGGGAAAGCAGTGGACATGTTATTCCTTGACTTTAGCAAAGCTTTTGACACGGTCTCCCACAGTATTCTTGCCAGCAAGTTAAAAAAGTATGGATTGGATGAATGGACTATAAGGTGGATAGAAAGCTGGCTAGATTGTCGGGCTCAACGGGTAGTGATCAATGGGTCGATGTCTAGTTGGCAGCCAGTATCGAGCGGAGTACCCCAGGGGTCGGTCCTGGGGCCAGTTTTGTTCAACATCTTTATTAATGATCTGGATGGTGGGATGGATTGCACCCTCAGCAAGTTCGCAGATGACACTAAGCTGGGGGGAGAGGTAGATACGATGGAGGGTAGGGATCGGGTCCAGAGTGACCTAGACAAATTGAAGGATTGGGCCAAAAGAAATCTGATGAGGTTCAACAAGGACAAATGCAGAGTCCTGCACTTAGGATGAAAGAATCCCATGCACCGCTACAGGCTGGGGACCAACTGGCTAAGCAGCAGTTCTGCAGAAAAGGACCTAGGGGTTACAGTGGACGAGAAGCTGGATATGAGTCAGCAGTGTGCCCTTGTTGCCAAGAAGACTAATGGCATATTGGGCTGCACTATTAGGAGTACTGCCAGCAGATCGAGGGAAGTGATTATTCCCCTCTATTCAGCACTGGTGAGGCCACATCTGAAGTATTGCGTCCAGTTTTGAGCCCCCCACTACAGAAAAGATGTGGACAAATTGGAAAAAGTCCAGCCAAGGATAATAAAAATAATCAGAGGGCTGGGGCACATGACTTACAAGGAGAGGCTGAGGGAACTGGGCTTATTTAGTCTGCAGAACAGAAGAGTGAGGGGGTATTTGATAGCAGCCTTCAACTACCTGAAGGAGGGTTCCAAAGAGGATGGAGCTCAGCTGTTCGCAGTGGTGGCAGATGACTGAACAAGGAGCAATGGTCTCAAGTTGCAGTCGGGGAGGTCTAGGCTGGATATTAGGAAACACTATTTCACTAGGAGGGTGGTGAAGCACTGGAATGGGTTACCCAGGGAGGTGGTGGAATCTCTATCCTTCGTTTTAAGGCCTGGCTTGACAAAGCCCTGGCTGGGATGACTTAGTTGGTGTTAGTCCTGCTTTGAGCAGGGGGTTGGACTAAATGACGTCCTGAGGTCTCTTCCAACCCTTATCTTCTATGATTCTATGATCTCAGAGCCTGGGCTTTTTTTAGTAGAGCAGTGGGTGAAAACCAATGGCTGGGGCATAGGGCAGATGTTTTAGGGCATGAAACAAGCAAGACTGTGGATAATTTCCCCATAAAGGAGGAGTTGACACTAGTTCATTAATTTACCAGGAGTTCTCCAAATTCTACATATCATGGGCCACATCTTAATAGAGAGATTTTCCTGTGGCCACCTCTCCATTCATTGCCCCTCCCCCACATCTCCTCCCATTCCCATTCCTTGTCCCCCACTTTTCCTGCCATTCCCCTTCGCCTGCCCCAGCCATCTCTCCCACTCCTCATCCCCATCTCCCAGCCCATTCCCCACTGACCATCACCCTGGCATCTGGGCACATATTGCTTCCTACAGTTGGTACTGCACCACCCCCATACTAGTTTTAGGATCTCCATGAACTAACAAGGTAAAAATGTCCCTGATCATAAAACCTTTGGACTCAATCCTGCAGTCTTTCCTCAAGTGTGTAATTTCTCTAGCTTCAGTCAGTAAGCATTGGTTGCAGACCAGGGCTCTTAACTAAGGGGAAACATAGAATCATAGAATATCAGGGTTGGAAGGGACCTCAGGAGGTCATCTAGTCCAACCCCCTGCTCAAAGCAGGACCAATCCCCAATTAAATCATCCCAGCCAGGGCTTTGTCAAGCCTGACCTTAAAAATATCTAAGGAAGGAGATTCCACCACCTCCCTAGGTAACGCATTCCAGTGTTTCACCACCCTCCTAGTGAAAAAGTTTTCCCCAATATCCAACCTAACCTCCCCCACTGCAACTTGAGACCATTACTCCTTGTTCTGTCATCAGCTACCACTGAGAACAGTCTAGATCCATCCTCTTTGGAACCCCCTTTCAGGTAGTTGAAAACAGCTATCAAATCCCCCCTCATTCTTCTCTTCCACAGACTAAACAATCCCAGTTCCCTCAGCCTCTCCTCAGAAGTCATGTGTTCCAGTCCCCTAATCATTTTTGTTGCCCTCCACTGGACTCTTTCCAATTTTTCCACATCCTTCTTGTAGTGTGGGGCCCAAAACTGGACACAGTACTCCAGATGAAGCCTCACCAATGTCGAATAGAGGGGAATGATCATGTCCCTCGATCAGGTGGCAATGCCCCTACTTATACATCCCAAAATGCCATCGGCCTTCTTGGCAACAAGGGCACACTGTTGACTCATATCCAGCTTCTCGTCCACTGTAACCCCTAGGTCCTTTTCTGCAGAACTGCTGCCGAGCCATTTGGTCCCTAGTCTGTAGCGGTGCATGGGATTCTTCTGTCCTAAGTGCAGGACTCTGCACTTGTCCTTGTTGAACCTCATCAGATTTCTTTTGGCCCAGTCCTCTAATTTGGCCCAGTCCTCTAATTTGAATGTAGGATCAAAAGATCACATGAATCTTTGGGTTTGTTTTCTTCATTTAGACTAGTAGTAGATTCCTCAGTCTCTAACATCCTGTATGTTGTGGAGGTGAATGAAACAGAGAATGAGCCTGATGGGCATTCGTGGTATTGTTTCTCAGCCTGTCTGGCCCATCCCGTGAGCTCTCAAGTTCATGGGCTGCTCAGTTCATTGGGTTTGCAATGAAGGCAAAAAGTGTGTGGTTGCACCTGGCTGGAGTGAAAGTAGCAGCTGTCAGACCTGCCCATGAGAAGGAGGAACTCTGAACAATGCTCATACACCACTCCAGATATTTCACTGGCTCTTGGAGCCACAGCACTAACTGAATTATAAGGTCTCCTTTGGCCATTGTGTTTTGCAGACAGAAGAGTGTGAAGGGAAACGTAGGATTCTTTCCAGACTGGAACATTCACAAATCACTTTGTAGTTCAGTGATAAGGAGCCTTGTAATCTTCTCTACACTAGCAATTAACAGCGCTGCAACTTTCTCACTCAGGGGTGTGAGCATTGCCAGAGTAGACTAGCCCTTTGGGAAGTTGCCAGGTCAAATAATTCACTAGGTTTGCAAAATGAAAGAAGAGGCCCATGTCAGAGCTTAGGTTTGGAGTCACACATGAACCAAAGAGCCCCCAGTTTTGGTGAGGAAGCATCACAGTTTAAAGCTGGATCTGTATCTGCATGCGGTAGCTAGACCCCGTCTCTATAATAGGCCAAACCCCTGGATCCAAGCACCCCCATAGCACTGGGTGAAAAGAGGTGGGGCAGGGCGTATTAAATCCAAGATTAGCATCCTGGGCTCATCTCTTTTGCACTCCCTCTTCCTCAGAGATAGAGTACAGGGGCCTGCTTCTCCTCTTTCTCATAATTCCATTGGCATCAGTGGAGCTACACTCCTCCTGACTTACTCCAGTGTGAGTTGGGAATCAGGGCCCAAGCATCACTGTATAAGGCACCTGACTATGCAAATGTACAAGGTGTGAGCTGTTGAGAAAGTCTAGCACTCCGACTGGCTGAATAGCTCATACTATTGTTTAGAAAAAAGCAGGTCACTATTAATTAAATATGGATGGATGATGCTTAAGTCGTTTGGGATGTATCCATTCCATGTGACAGTTGCCATGACAAAATTAAACATGCTCTTGGCTACCATTTGCGAAAGCCAATTACACCCTTTGAGATCTGTAATTGCTATGGTGACACACAACAGTTTGCATCACAAGTGGCTCTCTATACCTGAGCACAGCCGGGAGATAAAGGGAAAAAGATTTTCTAAGCATTAGTGGAATTTTTTAATTGATTTGCTGTGGCTACCTTCACAACCACTGTGTGTTAACTTAGAGTGAAATTCACTTCTGTGCAGAGGTCAAGCATAATGCCCAGGCACTACATAAGTTTTCAGAAGGACATAAGCAAAGGAAGCACAGTCTGGTATCCAACTAGTACACTAACCTAAGGCCTGTGAGACCCAGGTTCAAGTCTCTGCTCTGCAAGAAACTTTCTATGAGAGCCAGGACAAGACTTTTGGTGCCCCAGTTCCCTGGGGGATAATAGCACTGTCGTACATTGCAGGGAGCATGTGAGGATAGCTATATTAAAGATGATGAGGTGCTCAGATAGCACACTGATCCGGGCAACAAGCAGATAGTGAGTGATGTCTAGGCTTTATGCTGGTTCTTTGCACAGGGGTGAATTTCAGCTGGTGTGAATATTCTACTGAGTTTACTAGCAGAAATGGTCAGGGAATTTTGAACGAGTCTTGACAAATCTACTTGGCCAGCCAATTTTTTAATTAAATAATTGTATTTGCAGCAGGAATCTCATTCTAAAAGTGATGCCAGACCTGCCAAGAGCTTCAGCCAAAACACCCGGCACATTTCTATTTAAATCACACAGTCTAGACTGGGGATTTGCTCTGATTACAGCCATGATCATAGGTGAGCCAGGGTAGCCCCTTACATGGTGCTCACCCTGGGGGTTTGAGAATGGTGGAGAGAGTGGCTTTGCCTGTCTGTATGAAGGGTCGCACCTGTACAACTGCAATGCTAGCAGCAATGAGGGAAAGACCCCCAGAGCAGGCATGGCCTAAGGGTGGGGTAGGGACTCTGTGCAAATGGGAGAGGAATTGCCATTAGTTCCCACCAGCATCAGGGAGAGGAACTGGCAGTGGCAGCCATCACTTCATCACATATATGCTAATTCCAAACCCTCCCTTCATTGCTCTGCTCTTCCTCAACCACCCAGGGTGGAATTACTCTACTCCACCCCCCGACCCACCCAATGAATTAATCTGCTGCCCCCAACACAGACAGACCCCGCCCCTCACACCAATTAATCAATCTGCTGCCTTATTACCAAACCCACAGCTTCAAAACTCACAAGACTGGGTTTAAAACTGAAGGTTAGACTGTGCTGAATTTGGATTTCAAACATCCCTGCTTCCCCCCGGCACCATGCAGGTGTCACAAGCAGTGTCAACAACTCTCTCAAATCTATGGGGTGAGGGGATTCGGGCCCCACATCAAGAGCTTTTGTGGCCCTCCGATGGTGGGGACCCTCCAACTTCTCCCCAAGCCCCAGCACACCATTAATCCTGTGCTCCCCCAACCCCACATCTTCCTCTCCCCCAGCCCTGCAATTCATTATGCAGCCCCACATCAGTCCCCACCCCATCTTTCTGTCCCCTGGAGCCTCAGCCCTGCTCCTCCTGGGACTCGTCACCCTCTGCTTCCCCTTCCCAGGGCTTCAAAGGGGAGATGCAGACTGACCCACCACTCGCAGGAGGGTGGGAAGCAGAGCCACCCTGAGCTGAGGGGCAATTTTTGCTCCCTCCTCCCCTACCCCAAAACAACTCTGAGCTCCTGAGGAATGGATGGGGCAGGGAAGCACTTCTGTCACTCTGATTGGCTGCATACAAGTAGATTCACTTACTGCTGTAGCGTCCCCCTCCCCCAGAACAGGTTATGGCCTTGCAGGGTCTTCACCTTTAGCACCCCTACTGTTCACCCCATTGGCCCTGTGAGGGCCTGGCTCTGTGCACAGCTGAGCTCCTTGGGGTCTGGCTCAGCCATGGTTGGTCCAGACCCCTGCCACGGTAACAAAGGCCAAGCATCCCAAGAGATCCTTCCTCCCCTTTGGGGCTGTTCCTCAACCCACCCAGTCCTCAGCCCCATCCTGGGCTCAAGAGTCTTTGTGCTTGGGTTTGTATGCCCCTGCCTTGGGGCTTGGAGGGGAACCCAGACCCACCCTCTGCCAGTTGATCGAGATCTCCGGGCTGCTAAAAGTCCAGCAAAGCAGGGCTAAGGCAGGCTGCCTGCATGCCGTGGCCCAATGCTGCTCCCAGAAGCAGCCAGCTGCTGGCACGTCTCTGTGGCCCCTGGCCGGGTGGGAGGGGAGGAGGAGGCTCCATCTGCTTCCCCCACCCCCAGCACTGTCCCCGCAGCTCCCATTGGCCGGGAACCGGGCAATGGGAGCTGCAGGGATGGCATTTGGGGGTGGGAGCAGTGCACGGAGACAGGGGTGGGAGCAGTGCACGGAGACACGCTGTCCCCCTCCCCCTGCTGGTGTGCAGAGACATGCCAGCAGCCAGCTGCTTCCAGGAGCAGCGTGGGGCTATGGCAGGCAGCCTTGCCTGAGCCCTGCTACACCGCCGACTGGGAGCCACCTGTGGTAAGCGCCTCCCAGCCAGAGCCTGCACCTTACACCCCTTCCTGCACCCCAACCCTCTGCCCCAGCTCAGAATCCCCTCCTGCACCAAAATCCCTCCCAGAGCCCACACCCTTCACCCTCTCCTGCACCCCAACACTCTGTTCCAGCCTAGAGTCCCCTCCTGCACCCAAACTCCCTCCCAGAAAGAAACTAATATAACAAGTGTTCTCAGCTAAGAAGTAGGCTATTTTGAATTAACTTAGCTATATTCTACATATTTTGAGACTGAAATGTAACCACAGAATGGCTTTAGGTAATTAAAAGGCAAGTTTAGTATAGCATTAATAGCCTCGATGCCATAATTGTGATCATTTTGTTTTAAATTAGGAAAAAAGACTTGAATACAGGGGTCCCACAAAATCTAATAGCCCTGGGCCCACAGGAGAGTTAATCTAGCCCTGTCTCCACCCCTCCAGGTGCAGGGTGCGCCCCAGAAGGGATGGGGCAGCAAGGAGTTTCTCACTCCTCTCCTTCCTAGCTGGGAGTTTCACGTGCCTCCCCTTATCCTCACCCCTGCCCTGGAGGAAGGGAGCCATGCCAGGAATGCGAGAGACAAAGCTGCTCCTGAGCAGGAGAACTCAGGAGAGCTCGGGGTGCACCTGGCCCTTTAAGAGATGGCCGGGTTGGGGGGCAGCTGTGAGAGCTCCACTTGCTGGGGAGTGGGGAGAGATGCCTTATAGCACATGGAGTAGCTCTGTCCGGCTGCCTTTCTCCAGGAGGTGAGGGAATAGGAATGACAGCCAATCAGAGAGTGTTTGCTGAAGACTGACAGGTTTTCTCCATAGAAGGGGCTGAACACCTACCATCAAGAGGGGGTGGGAACCCCTAGAGGTGGCAGTCAGGGTTATGCCCAGCCAGCTAGGGAACAGGAACGTGTCACAGGCCCCATAGATCCGGTCTAATCTTTCAGGTGTGAAATTCTCACCATGACCTGCTCACTCCCCAGGAATCATTTGCAGAGGCGATCCGGCCAGTTGCCCCGAAGGACAAATACTCCAGAGAAACTGGCCTCCTGTTCACAGCTAATCATGAAAAGGAGGTGACAGTCATGGCATAAATGGTTTGCTATGAATTATTCATCCAGCCCTGGCTCTGAGGCTGTTTCCATGTTATAATATCCCTCCCCTGAAGACAAGAGACAGATCGGAGGGAACAACAACAAAAATGTCTGGCCCTGAACTCTTAGCCCTTCCAGGAAAAAGCAACTTCAGAATTCAAGCTTGGAGACAGATCTGATCCAAATACCTGGATCCAAACAGCAGAGAGTCTCATGACTCCAGGAGCTGGAACTTTAAAAAAAGACCATATCATGAGATGCATGATTAAATTGTGAAAGTTGGCAACACTGTCCTTGTGGCACTGTCCCTCACCCTTGTGAAGGGTAATCTGCAGATCCAGGATCCACATTGGGCTGGGAGTGAATTCCCAGTTCTACCCTGATCTGCTGTGTGCACCAGTGGGGAAGTCTCTTCACCCCTCTGTGTGTCAGTTCCTTAACTGTAAAATGGGCAAGGCTTGAACTGGAAACAAGTGTGGTGGTGCTCTCCCAAGATCCACCCACAAGCCAAGCTCCACTTGAGATTCCTAATTTCCAACGTGAGGTGCCCGCAGCAGATTGTGCAAATATTCAGGATATGACCAAGCAGGCTCCATGTCCTCTACAAACTTGGCTGCCCTTCACTGGGTCTCAGACAATCCCTTGGAGAGGTCAGATTAAGACAAAAGTGCAATAAACTCATGCCAGAGACCTGTGAGAACCCTGGAGTCTGAGCTTTCATTTAAAAATCATTATTTTTCTAGCTCTCTTTGTTACAAAGAAAACCCTGTAAACATGAGTCAAGTGTAATCAACACAGTGCTGTCTGCCTGAGTTTGCAGACAGTATCTGGCAGAGAGATCAACAGCATTCACTAGAGCTGGAGAGGAAGCCGGCTGGCCTCACACCCAGTATTGGAGCAGACCTGGCCCCTGCTGCTCAGGTGAGCTGCCTAGCTGGAGCATTGGCTGCCCCATATAGTTTGAGTGGGATTGTCTCCCATTTGGTGAGGCTCAGCTCCACCCCAGGGCATGGACCCACCCCTCTGAGCTTTTTGAATCCACAGGGTTTATGGGGGCCAGTGTGGTGGTCCTCCCCTAGATGCCATCCACTTGTAGCACCAAAATGAGACGCCTCTCACGGGAGATTATGCAAGTCTGCAATCCTCCCCCCTTTACTTATTTGTTTGGATCAGCAGTGAAGCGGTTAACTATACCACCATGTAAAGTCCACACTCCATTGAGAGGAATGGGGCAGTTCACTCCTTGCAGAACTATTGCTCCAAGCTCTCTGCAGCTGCAGACCACAGTAAAATGTCATCACAGTTTACCGTCATTTTATGTTTTCAGGGTATTCTCAGCAGCCAGAAGGGACACCCACTTACTCACCTTATGGTAACTGCGTCTTCCAAGTGTCCTGACCATGAGAATCCCAGTTGTGGTCTGCATGCACCTCATATGTGCAAGATGGGAATCTGTTGACTAGCAGTGTGAGTGGGGGCATTCCCTGGGCCCTGCATGTCTTCCCCCTACTCTCACCTAAGAGCATGTAGGGCATAGTGGTTCGAGTTCCCTTGCTAATGCAGAATAGCAGTAAAGATGGACTCTGAAGGAGTGGGAATGGAGGACAGGTTGTGAGATCTGCACAGACAAAACATAGAGCTTGTCTCTATGAACACTTAATTTGTGACAAGCTGGAGTGTAAATCTACCCTGCACTAGCCTGCTGCACATTGGCTGTGCGGACCCTATTGCTGCCCACTACAAGTTCCTCCAAGCACTTTGATCTATCCTACTTTGAAATGGAAGTAGATTAAAGTGCACTAGGGAACTGCAACAGCAGTATCCACATGGACAGGCCATGCATGGCAGTCTAGATCAGGGTAGATTTACACCCCAGCTTGCCGTGAATTCAGTGTTCACATAGACAAGCCCACAGTTACTGTAAGGTCAGTGTCCATTTTATCTTCTTCAGGTCTTTGTCTGTTTGGATCGCACTTATGGTGACTAGCTAGCAGCTTCCAGATTAATGTGAGGAAAGTCTGAGAAGTTCTACCTACTGCTCTCCCCAATGAGGTAGCTGATCGAATTGCCAGATCTAGGGTGTAACGTTTGGTAAAGGCATCTGCTGAGCTCTAAGTGGCTGCCCTGCAGATCGCTGATATAGGAATATTGCCTGGGCCCTAGCTGAGTGGTCCTTGATTCGTGAGAAAAAGGGAATATCTGCTAGGACATGTCTACAAACACAACAAATTTCTACAACCACAGCTGCATCAGTCATGAGTCTGAGAAGGTGCAATCCCTGACCAGCAGAGCTGTGCTGGCCAAAGTCCCTAGTGTAGGTGAGTTACATTGTCAAAACTGCGTTTTCATAGCTTGTTTGACGTGTTGTGGCTAGAATAAGCTATACCAGCAAAAGGGCAGTTTTGCTGGGATAAACTGCATCCACACTAGGAGCTGGTATAGTAGACTGGTATAGCTATCCCAGCAAAGGATTTCTAGGGTATATATGGCCCTAGTTTGTAATAAATCGGAATGCACTGAGTGATCCACTTGGGTAATCTCTGGGAAGAGATGTTCTGACCTTTCACAGCTTTCCCTAATGCCGCAAATAAATGGGGTGATTTCCTGAATGGCTTTGTCTTGTCTAAGCAATATAGGGCAGCACTGGAGACATCTGAAATTGGGAGTTGTTTTCTCTTGGGCTTGAGTGGTTTGGAAAAGAAAACAGTTTGGCTGATGGTTTGGTTTAAGTGAAAATTAGACGCTACCATGGTGAGGAACCTAGGGCAGGGGTTTCAGCACCACCTTACCCTTGTGCAGGCAGTAAGGGAGGGGTCTGCGATTTGTATCTGAATCACGTTAACACTACTGGCTGAGTAGGCAGTCACCAGAAGGTGGTTTTCTGAGTGTTAAATGGTGAAGAGAGAACGTCCATCAATGTTCAAAGATGGGTACCAAAAGACCCATCAGAACTACATGAATGTCCCAGGGCGGGAGGCTCTGGAATGGGAGAAAGGCATGAACAGGTTTTTTTAGAAATTCTGAAACAGTGGCATGAGGGACCACTGCATGAGTTTGAATGGGAGGGCAGCAAGCTGAAATGGCAGCTAGGTGCACTCTGATGGCAAGGCTTGAGTTTGAGCATGCCATCCAGAACTTTGGGGGTAGAAGCTCACAAAGGGTTCAGATATTGTTGTGAAGCTCAGATGGAAAATCGCTTCCACTTCGCTCTGTAGACTGATCATGTAGAGGGCTTTCTGCTCTGTACCAGGAGCTCTTGGATTTCTGTGGCACAATGCCTGTCTGTTGTGCTCAGCCAGCCAACTTCCAGACCATCAGGGCAGAGATATTTGGAGAATTTGCCCTTGATTCTGGGACAGCAAGTCTGGCAGCGTGGGGAGAGAGCGTGGCAGCTGCTTGGACAGATGCAGTAGGTCTGGGAGCCAATGCCTTCTGGCCCAACAAGGGGCCACTGAGGCTGCATCCTGATCTTGTTTATGACCTTGAGTACGAGGGGGGTGGTATGACAAGCATAGGGAAGACATTGAGACCAGGGGATGAAGAAAGCATATTAGAGGGAGCCTGGGCCAGTCCCTGCTATGGAGCAGATGAAAGGGCATTTGTTGTTCTTATTGGTGGCAAAAAGACCTATGATGGGGGAGGCCCAGCTGTGGAATACAGGTTCAAGAATGGAGTGCTTCAGTGAGCACTCCTGGTTGGCTGGGTACCGTCTTTTGAGGTAACCTACTAGACTAGATCATTGTTTGTCCCTGATAGGTGAAGGGCTGTGGGAGTTATCGTGTGAAGATGGCACCATTTCCACAGCTGACTCACTTCCTAACTGAGAGAGGATGAGCAGGCACTCCTGGTGCATTGATACAATACATTGCTGAGGCGTTGGCTGTCAGGATCTGTACAGTGGCCCCCCCGCCAGGAGCAGTAGACTGGCTCTACTGCTGAATCGCCCCACAGCACATGGATAAGGGGTGAGAACTCTTCCCTGGACCGTATACCTTGGATGTATCAGTTGTTTAGGGGAGCTCCCCCATCTGTCCTAATG
Organism: Eretmochelys imbricata; assembly: GCF_965152235.1. Lineage (NCBI taxonomy): Eukaryota > Metazoa > Chordata > Testudines > Cheloniidae > Eretmochelys > Eretmochelys imbricata. The sequence goes on along the minus strand of NC_135581.1, from coordinate 41,841,532 downwards.
GAAACACCTGCAATTAGTGTGATGGTGGGAGGAGAGGTGCAAAATGGTACCCCCTGTTGCAGACTGGGGGCTCCCCACCAATGCAGGGAAGCTACTAAAGGAGTTGGGCCCATGGGGTGAGTGCCCAAATGGTGGTTGGTTGGTTGGTTAGTAAGCAGGCCTCAGCCAGCTTTGGAGAGGGGGAGGTGAAGTCTGGTAAGAGATGTCACAGAAGTGCACAGCGTATGTGGCCTAATAGTTTGAAACAGGTCTTGCTATTGTTGCAGGGTTTCCCTGAGGGTGGAGACCAGGGATGTGATGTCCTGAAATCTGTCCAGAGAGAGGTATGCCTTTGCTGATTTGGAATGAAGAAGGGCCTCTATGTATTCTATGGACTATGCTGGAGTGAGGGATGACTTGTAATTCATTATCAGTCCTAAGGAGTGGTTCAGATTAAGGACTATGGAGAGGGCACTGGAAGCTTCCTGATGCGGAATAACCTCTTAGAAGCCATTTGTCCATGCCCAGGTAGAGCTGTATTCCTTCTCCCAGGTGGGCCCCTACTACTGCCTAGCTTTTCTGAATACTCTCAGGGCAGTAGAGAGGCTGAGCAATAGTACCTTGTACAGGGAGTGGTCATGTCCCAAAGTGACTGGAGATACTGTTTAGTCAGAAGAATTGCTATGTGAAAATAAACATCTTGGAAGCTGAGAGCAGCAAACCAATCCTAAGGGTCTAACGAGGGGATGATGGAGGCTAGAGTCACTATTCTGAACTGGAGTCAGTATATCAATCTGTTCGGTAGCCTCAGGCCCATGTTAAGAAGTATTTGTGACATTCTATACCTTGGGGGAGCAACCTGTAACCCCCATATTCCTCATTCATATATAATTGTGATCTTGCATATAAAGCAGGCCATGTGAGGTATCAGGGGAAAGGTTATGATCTGTTGAAAGCCACTATTCTATCAAAATATGTATATCATTAACGCATATGAAGTTATGAGAATTGTGTTGTATGCTTCTCACTAAAATATGCTGTAGGTTTGGGAAGTGCCCAGATACTAGCTCTCCAGAGACAATGCCAAGGAAGGACAGGGAGTACCAATGCCCGGGCAGGTGTCAAACAATCATTAACAGCCATTGTCCAGCAAGGGAGCTACAATTCAATGATTCACCTGCCACACCAGGGGAATTGCTCAGCTGTGCCTGGGGACTCAGCAATGCTCATCAGACATGCCTGGACTTCTATTCTCCAAGCACATGGGACCGAGGGTATAAAACAGAACACAGGGTCACATGCTTGGCCTTTCTCCTGTCCTCACCTATGCTGCAAGCAACAAAGACACTCAGAAGACTGAAGACTCCAACAAAGGAGACTGGCCCAGGTTTAAGGGACAAACCTGTATATTAAGGACTGCAATATCCAGTGGGGTGAGAAAACTACTTAATCTAGATGTTGTCCTGTCTAATAGGGTTGAGAATTTAGACTGCGTGCTTATATTTTCTTTTCTTTTGGTAACTAACTCTGACTTTTTGCATATCATTTATAATCACTTGACATCTATCTTTTGTAATTAATAAATTTATTTAACTGTTTATCTTTACCAGTGAATTTGCCTGAAGTGTTTGGTAAGGGTGCTTGCTCCGGTTTATAAAGGCTGGTGTATATCCACTTTCCATTGATGAAGTGGTGAACAAATTAATAAATTTGCACTGCTCATCTTGAGCAGTGCAAGACAGTATATTCCTGAGGTACAAGGCTCGGGGGTGGGGGGATTTGGCTGGTGCCTTTTTTCTGTGTGATTCATGTGGCTCTGAGAGCATTCATGCAATCTATCTGGGTGTGGGGCTCCACATGCTGTTTTTCTGAGTGATAATAGCACCAAGAGGGGTTTGCTGCTTGTCACTAGCAAAGCATTGTGAGACACAGCCCAGGCTGGAGAGTTAAGGCGGCACAGTGGTCCCACAGTCCCAGGCTGCACCCCAGGGATCCCATCACAGTATTTACCCTTTTTTTCGGGGGATAAAGAAGCAGCGAGAATAAAAACCCTTCCCTTTCATTTTGGATTGTTCAAAATGGTTTGTTTCGATTTTGACTTTTTAAAACTGTATGTTATAACAAAGACTGTAATTCAAAACATTAAACAATTTGAACAAAATGAACAAAATAAACAAAATGAAGTCATTCTCAAAAGAAAACTGGAACTTTTTGTTCCAAAATATGTCAAAATGGGATGTTCTACATTGTCAGAAATCCCGCCCCCCCCAAACAAAATTTTGGCAAAATTGACACAAATTCATTAATCATTTAAACTTTGATGGACCTGCATTTTCTGATGGAACACCAGTCTAAAGTTTTCTCACCAGCTCATCTCCTAGCCAGTTTGGAGGCCTAAGGACAGCTGACTGAGTGGGTTTCAGACTGGAACCAGGAGCCTGCAGGGTAGAGTTCCTGCTTATAAGGGCAGTTAATGAGAGGGATTGCTGGGAGAAGAGTCCCTTTTGATGTCAGAGGAATGTCTTTCCAAAACCTTTCTTTCCCCTCATTGTCTGCTCTAGTAGGAGGAGCTTTAGCCAAGTATCTCTGGAGTAGCAAGTGGAGTGAAGACGGACCAGAACAATGAGCAACAGTCCCGGATGTCTAGTTGGCAGCCGGTGTCAAGTGGAGTGCCCCAGGGATCGGTCCTGGGGCCGGTTTTGTTCAATATCTTCATAAATGATCTGGAGGATGGTGTAGATTGCACTCTCAGCAAATTTGCGGATGATACTAAACTGGGAGGAGTGGTAGATACGCTGGAGGGGAGGGATAGGATACAGAAGGACCAAGACAAATTGGAGGATTGGGCCAAAAGAAATCTGATGAGGTTCAATAAGGATAAGTTCAGTGTCCTGCACTTAGGATGGAAGAATCCAATGCACCGCTACAGACTAGGGGCCGAATGGCTAGGCAGCAGTTCTGCGGAAAAGGACCTAGGGGTGACAGTGGATGAGAAGCTGGATATGAGTCAGCAGTGTGCCCTTGTTGCCAAGAAGGCCAATGGCATTTTGGGATGTATAAGTAGGGGCATAGTGAGCAGATCGAGGGACGTGATCGTTCCCCTCTATTCGACATTGGTGAGGCTTCATCTGGAGTACTGTGTCCAGTTTTGGGCCCCACACTACAAGAAGGATGTGGATAAATTGGAGAGAGTCCAGCGAAGGGCAACAAAAATGATTAGGGGTCTAGAACACATGACTTATGAGGAGAGGCTGAGGGAGCTGGGATTTTTTAGTCTGCAGAAGAGAAGAATGAGGGGGGATTTGATAGCTGCTTTCAACTATCTGAAAGGGGGTTCCAAAGAGGATGGCTCTAGACTGTTCTCAATGGTAGCAGATGACAGAATGAGGAGTAATGGTCTCAAGTTGCAGTGGGGGAGGTTTAGATTGGATATTAGGAAAAACTTTTTCACTATGAGGGTGGTGAAACACTGGAATGCGTTACCTAGGGAGGTGGTAGAATCTCCTTCCTTAGAGGTTTTTAAGGTCAGGCTTGACAAAGCCCTGGCTGGGATGATTTAACTGGGAATTGGTCCTGCTTCGAGCAGGGGGTTGGACTAGATGACCTTCTGGGGTCCCTTCCAACCCTGATATTCTATGATTCTATGATTCTATGTGGCACTTGCCCAAACAGAACAGACACTGACTGTGCCCATGGATTAGAGAGATGCGTCCTTCGCACAATGGGCATGGTTTAAAGCTAGAGGATTGAGGCTCAGTCTTTAAGCAGGAAGGCATTGACTAATAGCCAGAAGAAATGACAGATTTTAGAGAATGAAAACAAAGAAGGGGCTGCCAATAAGGCAGAAATATCTCACTGAACTGAGCTTTACAAAAGGATTGGGTAAAAGGTGCTGTGAGGTAGCAGGTGGACACAGCTGAGCTCCACCTCGCTGCCACAGGCAGTAAGAGGGAACTAAGAGGTAGGTGGGCTTCTCTGTACCCTTGGTTGGGGGGCATGAGGACATGCAGGTGTGGCTCCAGTAGAAACTGCTGGCTCAAGAACCCAATCTCACCTGCATGAGATTCATGAACACCTAGAGTGGGATCCACACACACAAAGACTCAAGGGAGAACTTCCTTTTTTTAAAGAAATGAAATTTAGATTCTGGAGGACAAATTCATCCTCAAAACGTGTGCCATGTGTACATTTCAGCATTGCCCAGTCGTGAAAATGGGGATTCTATATTTCCTTTCTCCCGACTTTTCTCTGGTTTTTATGCAGAGCATAAACTCTTGGCAGCAAGGACTGCTTCTCACTGTGTGCTTGTATGGGCTCCAAACTCAGCTGGGGTGTCCCAGCTCTCCAGTAACACAAATACAAATCCCTATAAGCAGCTATCATGTTTCCTCTTGTCGGTTTAAAAGCACAGAGCCCTTCCTTTTCTGTGCTTGTTGGCGTTTTCCAGTAATTTATTTTTATTTTCCTAGAAAAAAGGAAGCCCCTTCAAAATCAAATGGACGGTTAGGAAAATACAGACAGATAGGGGTACAGACAGGCAGGGAAATGCCAAGTCTCCCAGTGTCCCCAAGCAGGACTAGTAGGAAATAGATTACCTGAAATGAGAGACCATACAATCTGTTGTTTACCTTCTCCTGTGGGTTAAAGTAAACAGATACCAAGACAGAGGGTCTTTTTTATTTACTAAGGTTTTTTTTTATTGTGTCTGTTTTGTATTCCAAACCCTTCCCCTACAACTCTTCCCTCCCTCACAAAAAACTATTGTGAAAAGCCTAGTATTGACTGAAGTCCAGTCGGAGTAACTCAGTATTAGCTATTGCACCGCTAAGAATCAGAAATCAAATAATGTCCCCTAGAAAATCAAAACCAAGGCACCCACCCGAATGAAGCCTGTCCACCAAATGGGGGGAGGAACACAAATCCACCAGTGACAGCCCAGCAGGTGTGTCTGTGCAGCTCTGTGTGTCTGAGCATCCATGGGTCTCATTCGAAATTCAAGTGCTTACACAGCAGTCGCAGCGTGTTTATCCACAAAGGCTTGTGTTGTTGGTCTCAAGGAGATCTTTCCCACCCACTCCTTACCTTCTCTGACCCCAGCCATCTCCTCAGGTCCCACTCTCTCAAGATGCTCAGTGTGGTCTGTCCAGCATGTGGCAACAGGGGGAAATTTTTAAAAAAGATCTCCCAAAGCTTCCTTCTAGGAATCATCTTGTATCCTTGAGCGGGTAGGGGGGAAGGGGCTGTTGGTCAGTTTCCCCCTCTGTCAGTGGTTTCTGTTTTCAAATGGGCCTTTAGCTGAAGCTGGGCGGATAATCCTATACACATTTTGGAAAGCAAGGTATATACTCTATAGGCATCACCTGCAAATTGCTACTACAGGAGGGTCAAAACTGACATGTATTTTAAAACTAGAAGATATATATATATATGTGTGTGCGCGTGTATAGCTGTGTATATTGTATCTGTATACATATACACCTATGTACACACACATATATAGCTGTATTTAGTTAGTAGAAAATATTTCTAGCATACCCTTGACCCTTTAAGGAAGACCAAAGCTGATTACATCTTAATTGTGAGCCACCAAAGCACCTTGAACCAAGAGTGCCCAGTTACACTTGCAGCAACTTTTGGAGACACAGGCCCATGTCAGAGTTTTGCAAAGGATTTGGTATAAAACCAGCAGCCAGCCAGTTTTTTAGGGGCTGGGGAGAGACAGGAGGATTGCTATTACTCTGATTGTTTCTGTTGTTCTGGCACTGTGGCAGGAGGGCCTGCTTTCGTGGGAGCACTGGAAGGAATCTATGATATCAGAGGGCATAGGAAGAAGGGGCACATGGGACCATGTGATAGAAAAAAGGCGAGTGCTCGGCTCTTTACAGTGAGGTGACCAGAGACACCTGTTGGTCTAAGAAAAAAACAAGCAAAGCAAGAGGAGATATTTGCTCTAGAGGTAAAGGCTGCAGCAGCTCAGCGCTCTGCACATCCAATGGCTGAAACCTCTCTAGGATTCTCGTTATTGTCCTGTCCCCACTTGGATTGTCTTATGCCAGGAACCCAAGATGTAGCCCAAGAAGCCCGCTGGATCTGGCTATGTCTGATGGTGCTGTCACTGCAGAGTGGAGCCACAGCCAATCAACTGCAGGTTATTATTGCTGGTGAAGGCAAGCAAATGATTTCTGTTCCTCTGGCAGAGGAGAAGCATAGGCCATGGCTGGCAGCATTTAATACACACATTTTACATTATATTAATTTAGGTGCAAATCAGGTGGCTCCCTCAGGCTCCAGCAGAGCACCAGGATGACACTCTGTGCCACACCATTGGGCTTCTCTGAACATAGGAGTGGCAGGATGGGAACTAGCTGGCCTCTTCCTTTCAACATCATCTTAACCTGTTCTCTTGTGGTTCAAAGCAGAGGCCCCCAGAAGCTGAGAGGCTAACACTGAGGGAGGTGAGGTGAATGAACCATCCTCTTCCTACCACTTACTTTGACTTCCTTCAGCTGGAATGCAAAATCAGCAACAGGCCTCTGAGCATGGTGCTAGTTGTGAGGCAGCAGCCATGCTGCTGATCAGCTGGCAAAGCACAACAGTGACCAGTGAGATGAGACTCACACCTCCCCTGTCCCCGATCCCTTTAGGAATACAGAGGGGACGTAGCCCCTCCCTACCATAATGGACCTGCGACTGGCTTTTGCTCCCACTAACACATCAGTGGGGTGGGAAGAATGCTGAGGGAAGTGAGGGTCCTTCCATAGCCAGATCACCAGATGCTTCACCTTGTCCAGAAGGAGTCCAAGAAAGGGAAAAGCAACCCTCCTGCCCTTGTGATTCTAATCCCTACAGGGAACTGCATTAGCAATACTGACCCTCCACCACTTCCTCTGCAATCCACTCAGGACAGGAGAAAACCATGGGGGAATCAGAACCTTCCACTGCACACAGCAAACTGCTCAGGACCTCAAAATCTAGACACTATAGGCCAGATCTCCAGCTGGTGCAAATCAACACAGCTCTTCAAATGGAGCTGTTCCAAAATACACCAGCTATGGACCTGGCCCAGTGTTCCTTCTTCTGCCCATGTCAACCTGGGATCTGTGTCTCAACAGGAAAACCTTTTGGTGGCTCTATGGTTGATCATTCACAAGTTCCAGCTCAGGCACACATTGTATCTGTGTATACCTCAGTAGATTAAATCTCCTCATTTTCTTTTGCTCCACGTATTAAAATATTCTATAAAATCAAGTGACCAAAAATCTATAGCTCTAAGAATACCTGGTTATCTTCTTTTTGTTTATCGCTAATCACAGTCAAACCTAAAGAAAGAAAGGCAAAGAAAGAAAGAAAAAGGAAAGCAATGACTTGTGAAAGTCTGATCAGGAACTGAATTGCAGGAGTGGCAGAAACGGCTTTGAGAAGAGATCCTCATAAATTGGAGGGCAGTTTGGATCTGACAGGTTCTAGCTCCCCGGGGAGCACAACAGATTCTTTCCTCCCACCAGCAGTCAGAGAGGGAGCAACGACAGCACTGGCTCCAAACACTAGTGGGTGTGGCAGAGAACCTGAGGACATCTGACGTGGCAAAGTCATGCGTCCGGGAATAGAGCTACACGGCTTCCTGAGAAGTCCAGACCCTCCCCCAGAGAAAGGAAAGAAGCTCAGAACAGACTCTCTAGAGGAAAGAGGAGAACTTTGGCTCAGAGTCTGAGACAATTCTTGGGGCAAAGATGGCTGGGAAGCAGAAATCAACCTGATGTCCTGGCTCAGGCGTCTTGGTGGCAAATGTGGAGAGCTCTTGGGTTGAAGGACCAGTGGAGGTGGGCTGGAGGTCTGAGGCATGAGCAGAGATCCATGAGAGCCAGAGGCCCTGGAAGGGCCACATTGGAAAGTTCTTGTGGCCTCTGGGCTCTGACTAGGAGGACTAAGGCCAGAAGGGGTGTAACAAGGGGTGGCTACACCAGGCTGCTGCAATGGAGACATGGAGGCAAAAGGTGACCTTTCCTGGTGCAGCTGGCCTATCGTCCCAGTTGCAGAACCTAATGCACTTGGTTGTATTTGGCACAGCCCTGAGAGGGAGCCTCCAGAGGCTTGTGCCAGCTGGCTTAAGCTAGAGGATGGAGAACTGGAAGAAGGAGGGGGTTGAAAGTGGTTCATTCCTCCCAAAGTTCCACTTCCCGTGAGGGGCTGTAACTGTCCCACCTGCGGTTGTCTGGGGGTGGGCTGGAATTGGTTGAGAAGATTGCTAGGTGAGTTTGATGAGAGCTGGGTGAAGGAAGTAGGTGGAGAGCTAGTGGTGGCCTGCTGGAAGTGGCCAAAGCCACTAGGCAGAGTGTTGCTGGAAAGTGGCTGCTGCTGAACTGCCCCTAAAGGAGACCCTGAAGGCGCCTGTTGAAACTGGTTCAATCCTGCTGATGATGTGCCACCCAAGCACTGTTGGCTTGAGCCAGGGGAAGGAGATCCAACTGAGGCCTGATGGAACTGGCCTAAGCCAGCAGAGGCTGTGAATCCTGCCAGCTGCTGGATTTGGAAGGAAGATGATGAAGGGGTTTCAGCTCCTGGAGTGTGCAGCTGGGATGGCGTGCTGGATGGAGAACCTACTGCAGAAGGACCAGCTGATGGTATAATAGACTGAAGCCTTTTCAGTTGTCTCGGCGTCTGGCTGGACGGCTGCCCCAAAGACCCCAAAACAGATACTGGAGGACGGAATATAGCAGTCGGGAGGCGCGGGTGGTGGGTCAGAGCTATTGCTACTGAAGTGGTGGCTGCTGCAGCTTGCAAGGGCGCCTGGATCAGTGGAGTCCAAATGACGGGGGTTGGTGTGGAAGCTGCTGCTGCGGCAGCCTGGACATTGTGAGCGCAGTGCGCCATCTCTCTGTCGTGCTGCACAATCTGCTGGATGATCTCGTTCTCCTGATAGTTGAAGACACCAGAGTTGAGGTCGTGCTGGACTTTATGTAGCAGGATGGAATTTTTCTTACCTGTAGAAAAAAAGGAGAGAGGAAGAATCAGTCTGATTGGTAAAAGCAAGGGGGAAACCTTTCAGCGGGTATCAATTGAAGGCCACTGCCTGCCCCTCCCAGTTCATTTTCAGGCCACATTGTCCCATTCTCATTAGTTCTCTCAAATGGAGGTGCCATGGCAGCTTTGTGCCAGCCAGTAAGCTGACATACACTACATCCTCTAGTCAAGTAGTGTCCCATAAGATCTTGCCTCATGGGGCATGAGGAGTCTTGCTCACCAGCGGTTGTAAGGGGCCAGGGTCAGGGCAGATTGGCAAACTGCTTTTTTTTGTCTGGAGGCTATTACCTTGTGCTTTAGAATCTCAACTTCCATTTAAAACAATTACTCTGTAGTGCTTGTGGTTGGAAAGAAAACTCCAAACAGAAGACCTGAGTGTAACTATGTCAGTGATGTCTGCCTGAGCCTGCAGAGAGCCTGAAACAATAGCTCTGCCTCATTCACCTCAATGGACTAGTTCACTCTGAAGTCTAATGGCAAAACATTAAATACAAACATTATTAACTATTTCACCCCTGAGCCAGTGCTGAGAGATGATTTTGTAAAGATCTGCTTTCAGTGGCATTTCATTTTGGTATCTCAAGTGGGTTGAGCTTGGTTTGTGGGTGGACCTTGCATGAGTACTCCGACTTTCCCCCAAATTATATTCCTGCTGCATGCTCCTCATGCTGCCACCATGCTGGATTCCTTTGAATTGTAGAATCGTAAGACTGGGAGGGACCTTGAGAGGTCATCTATTCCAGTCCCCTGCCCTCATGGCAGCACTAAATGTTATCTAGACCATCCCTGACAGGCTTTCAACAAACAGCTCCTGAAGTGGCAGCTGGGACTTTCTTCTCACCTGGAGGGAATCCAAAACAGAGGCCAAGGTTTAGTGGGGTTTCCTGGCTATTGCACATTCCTGCAGTTTTCTGGAGAAGCTCAACATGTTCTCAGGATGGAACTGTACCTGATAAAACCCAGCTGCAGAAAGGCAGAAGCCATGTATGCCACACATACAACTTTGGATTTTCTAGGGCAAATTTCCTCTGGTGAATGGTAAGTTGTTTTCTGCAGAAGACCTTTTATTAACACTTTGCTAGCTAATGCTCAGTGCTTCTGTAGCACCTTTGAACCTAGGGTCTTGACAGCGCTTGACTAATTTCAAGTGATTTTGCCTCTCAACAACTCAGTACGGTCACTATTATTGTCCCAATATTTTTTACAGCTGGGTAAACCAAGGCACGGAGAGGTGAAGTGGTTTGCCCTAGATCACACAGCAAGGCAGTGACAGCACCCAGAGTGCTGAATCCCAGTCTCCTCCGCTAATCATTGGACATCCCTCCTTCGTATCCAGTCCACATCTCATTGCACCTACTCGGCTAGTGAGTCATGGTGAGTCAGATCCTCAGCCCTCCTCCAGTGCAAAGCAGCCATCAAGCCTGACGATCTGTCCCCCTGAGGCATTGGGGAACCCTCCAATGGAGCAGAACTGTCAGAGAATACTCTAAATCATCCTCATCTCCTGTATCTTGTTGCAGGGGGCATTTCTAGCAGAAAGGAGGCATGGGTGAGCATTCCTACACCTCAGCAAGCCTTGGCTGCTGCAAAGGAGCTGGGAGTGGCCTGGCATAAGTTAGAGCATACCAGAGGCTGCTGTATTCTGTGCTGGGACCTGGACTAGCCTCCACCCAGCCCATATATTGGGGGAGTGCATAAGGTGACCTAAAGCCACCTCCACCTGGCTCAAGCACAGTGGATGATCTGAATAGAGTGAATAGAGACACTGCGCAGCACACTGTGCTGGGTGCATACAACTTCTAATCATTAGTCACTGTGCATTACCCTGCAGGACTGAGGGAGAGACAGTGGAACTTCCTCCTCACCCTGGAGGTTTTGCAAAGCTCTCCAACCATTGTTTGAGTTCACAAGAACATCCTTCCCCCATGTTCTCCATCATATAAGTCCATGTCCATTTCCCCTTTAAGGGTGACTGTGACATTTAAGTCATCTCTCGACCCTTTTGCCCCAAGCTCTCAAAGCACTTTACAAATGGTAAGGAATTAAGGATGAAATCCTGATTCCATTGAAGTCAATGTGAACTCTGTCAATGGAGCCAGGACTTCACCCTAAGTCTCGCAGTTTCCCTAGCAGGGAGGTAAGTAAAGCAAGTACTTCTAGCTGAGCGGCAGTCTCTGTGCACTAGGAACAGAAGAACTCTCCCTCCCCAAAGGCTCTGCTTGCCCAGGTGAGAGCTCTCTGGGCAGCAGATTGCCTGCCATTATAGTTTCATTTGTGCCTTGGAAGCGGAATTTCAAGCCAATCAAATTTAAGTTCCAGCTCATCTTTCAGCCTTGCAGTGTAATATTACCCAGCACTTTGCCTTTTCCAAGTGTTGCAAAATTCAGTGACACGAGTTTGCCTGGCCCCAGAATCCACCTGGCACTGAGGGGAAACTTCACGTGATTAAAGAACAGCTCTGAGCCATGAGTGAGGGTGTTGTGTGGAGCCCTTTCACCAGATCACGGCACCTTCTCAATGGGAGAGAACGTCTGATGCATCAGAATTTAGTTGTATCCTCAAAGCCTAATGAAAACAAACTACTCTGTTCCAGCATTGCTTCATCAGGAGTTGCTGCTCATAGGGGTTTGTATCCTTAACAAACTGGCTTCAATTAAATCCACCACTTGACTTTTCAAGGGTACTCCACCAGGGGCAGCCCTAGACTAGCTGACAGCAACTGGCACCCTCGGCGAACCATGCAATCCACGCCCCCCACCCCCAAGCCCCAAGAGCAGATCTAGGCTGAGATTTTTGGTAAACTGGGAAACATTTTGCCCCTTTTTTTTCTTTTAATGTTTTTAAGTGTTTTTTTAAAACAGAGGCTTAATTATTCAGTTTGTCTGTCCGTCCATCTGTTCAACCAATGTTTCTGAAATCAGATAAAATAGAGACATGAAATTTTCAGAATAGATTTGTACATGACAGCTCGATGATATTTCAGTCCAATTTCAAATAAAAATGCATTAAAAATGTTAATTATAATTTTATTATTACAAATCCAAAATCATCCATTATGCTATCCTGCTTTAACTGCCATTACCACCACATCCAATATAGAAAGAAATAAGAAAACTCTTCAATGAACTTTAACTTGTATTTACAAAACACTCCGAATAAAAAACACTCTGTGCTCTTAAAACGTGACTTTTCTTGCTTTAACTTTTGAAAATTCAGTCACTAGTTCTTTTAGATCCAGTTTTCAGGCTATTTCATGCTGTATTGACATCGTGGCAAGTCCAACAAGTCTCTCTTGCACCATTGTTGAACGCAGATATGTTTTTATCAATTTTAACTTTGAGAAGCTACGTTCCCCACTAGCTACGGAAACCGGCAAAGTTAAAAGAATGCGTAGAGCTATAAAAATGTTTGGAAAATTGTCTTATTTTCACAAACAAACTTCAGTACTTCTTCAGGAGAGGAATGTTTCTTAAGTCGTCTGGAAAAAGCCTGAAGCTCACTACATAAATCTGTAGCATCAATGTCTTTTGAATTTTCATGAGTCAATGGCAACTCCAGCTTTATACAAAATTCTCTTATCTGTTTTGCTGTTCTCTTTTGCAAGCTGTGGATATCATATAGAAAGCCAAATACTGACTCTAGCTGCTGCATCTGTTGAAATCTTTCGTCAACCAAATGAATAGCAGTATCAAGGACTGCAAAGTAGAAATTCACTTTGAACCTTTGTTTTGGGTTCTGAATGGGTGTGTCTCGTCCTTCATATGAAAACTGCTGTTTCTTTTGCCGAATGCGAACTGGCTCTGGTGCAAATTCTGTCAGAAAGTCTATTTCTTCAGAAAGCTCAAGAGAATCTACCGTGTTCTTTCAAACCCTTCATCACTTCTGAATTCCTCCAGAATATTTTTAGTTTGCTGCAGTTTTTGAATAGCAGAATGCATGTTCAGGTTCTTTTCCTGAAGCTGCTTACTAGTGAGGTTAATCTCGAAAAGGATATTATACCACAAAATGAGTGAAGTCACAAATTTGAACTTGGAAAGGCCATTTGCAAGAGCTTCTGCATCTGAACATACCATATTGCCAGATAATCTAGTAAAGGTGGTATCATCAGAAATTTCAATTAGGGCATCATAAATGTTTCCAAGTTCATAGCGAAGAGGCTTCAAAGCATCAATGCGACTCTCCCCATCTTGTCTGACTAAGTGGTTTCACAGTTAGAGAATTCACACGGCGAGTTAGAATCTCCCAACAGCGTGTTGAGCCTGAGAAAAACACATAAACATGTTGCACCAGGTCAAAGAAACTGCCTGACTCCAAACAGCATCTATCAGCATCATTGACAATCAAATTCAGAGAATGCACACTGCAAGGAACGAAAAAGGCCCTAAGATTGATTTCCATCATTCTCCTTTGCACACCATTGTCTTTACCCTTCATATTACTCCCATTATCATAGCATTGGCCACATAAGTTTTCAACAGATAATGACATTTTTCAAGCTCTTGTAGAATAGTTTCAGTCATAAATGCTCCAGTCATCTCCTTCAGTGGTACGAAACCCAAAAAATGTTCCTTTATAAGCACTTCAACATTATCTTCATCTGCAGACTTTTTCATATCCACAAAATGAATGACCATCGTCATTTGTTCAACATGACTCACATTTGGTGTACAGTCCGGTATTATTGAAAAGTATTTTGCAGAATGGGCAGCTTCTGCAATTTTCTTTTTAATGGCATTTGCTAGGATTTGAATCAGTTCATTCTGCATATTTTTTCCTCAGTAATGAACCTGTGTTTCATCATCAGTTATTTTACGTAGATGCTCCTTCATGACTGGATCAAAAAGCTAGGTATTCAACATATTTTAAAAAGTTTCCATTACTTGGAGTGTATAAATTTTCATTTCTACCATGGCCGCGGAATGCTAAATTTTGCCCACAAGAACTCTCACTGAAGCAATCAGACGCTGTAATATTTGTTGCCAATATATTCTTCTTTTTCCTTGATCACATGTAAATTTTCTTCATCGATAGTTTTTCCTTTTTTCAATCATAATTCAAGTTCTTTCCAATTTTGAAAACATCCCAAATGTTCTGTACTTCTTTCATGAGAAGAGAGAATTGAAGATATGTTTTTTCCAGTCATTCGAACCATTTTCAGTAAGTGATGTACCAATTGCTTGATTTCTAAACAACTTGCAGCAAAAGCAAAACACAGAGTCCTTCGAAACTGAATATTATAACCAATTTCGATGAATTTCTTCCCCATTAATTAGTTTCCTCTTGTAATGCTGAGCAGAGAGTTTTCTGTTATTTCCATCCTTAGGGAAGGGAAATTCATGAACTTGTTCGGGTCCATGTTCCACGAGAATTTGCCGCACACTTGTCATCACATCTGGGCCATGAAGCTGGGTCCCCATATTGTAACTTGTTTGTAACTTCCTCATCCTTTCTTCCTTCTACTTCATTTACTTCAATTTCTGCATGTGTCTCTGAAGGTGAATAAATTTTCTCCACTTCCATATCAGTCTGATGCTGTGAGCTGCCTTCATCTAGAAGTAAGTTTCCATCATCTTGAGTTTCCAAACTGCTTTTTTGTGGATGTGAGCTACCCTCATCTTGAAGTAATATACCTTCATCTTGATGTTCCAAACTGCTTCCAAGCGGATGTGAGCTAACCACCTCTCCAAGTAAAATTCCTTCATCTGGATGCTGTGAACTGCTTCCATCTTTATTTGGATTAATGAGAAGATATTTCAGGAAGGATCCCTGCTGTTTTGCTTGGTCCTTTTCCTTCTCAGCCTTTCATTTATGATACTCAGCTCCTGAAAAGAGGTTTTCTTTTTCCTCTTTCTGCCATGGGGCATTTGAATATTGTTATGTACTAACTGTGCTCCCGACTGCAAGCATTATAGCGTTAAGGATGGCTGTCACACCACATGGTTGGAGATTTAAACCACAATGCAGCCATCCCAACATGCCTTTTCACTGCTTAAAGGTTCAATGATTAGTAACATACACTCACTTACCTATTATAACAGTTAGTTACAGTGTTTACACGGAAACAAAATGACCTTTTTCGACGTTATAACTCGACACCGGTTGTTTGGAACTCGACACGGTTACCCGCTTGGAGTGTGACTTCATCACTTTCGTAGTCTATTAAGCATTAACGCTGTTACTTTTCTTTTATGAATCTTATTTATTCATGTGAACCATTTATAACAAAGAAAAGTTCATAATTATACAGCCCGATAATAATGCTAAGATTTAATAACTCTTGAAGATATTCACATTTTGGATATATAATGCTGAAAGACGATATTCTTTACTCTTTGGCACCAAGAAACACAATTTTCCACAGTATTCGCTTGATTCTTAACCGTCTACCTGCGACGTGTCTTAAAAGGACATGTATCAATTCGCGATATCTCCACTCTACATGAATTTCCGGCTATGTGACCTTGATGTATATTCGAGTTAGGTGTCACTAGCATTGCAGCTCTTGCCACTGGTGGATGTGTTTCATTATGGCTGAATTATTGCTTATCAAAATTGCGGAGTGGGTCATCTTGACCCTATGTCGCAAATTGAAAATTTTTTTGCTAAAATATTATTTATTTTTGCAGTAAATAAAAGATTTCACATATTAATAAATTCTCAGAAATGTAGAGAAATGAATTATAATTCCTATTCCCTCCATACATGCATGGGAATTGAAATAATGACATCTTCGTATTTTATTTGTATTTTTTTCATTTTTCATTTTTTTTCGTTTTATTATTTTTTTAATTTGATTTTTTTTCCAAGAATTTGGGGCCCCATTTAACTTGGCACCCTAGGCGACCACATAGTTCACCTATATGGACGGGCCGCCCCTGCACTCCACACTCCCAGCTGATCCCATCCTGAAGATATTAGAGCAGCTGCCTGTGGGTTTCCCTTTCGCTTTTGTTTCTTGGTGCTGGCAAGATTTGGAGGGCTCCGGTTAGTCAGTAGTAACCTGCGTGCATGTTGGGTATACAGCACTGAGGAGTGCACGTATGCATAGCAGCTTGTCTTGAGACTGGGGTTCAAGGTGAGTCTACAGTGGCATCCTAAGGCGCCAGCCAGTTTGGATTAAATCAAAAGCGATATTAACCCTCCTCCCAAACAAAACTTTCCTCAAGCTCCACACCAATCAGTTAACTTCCTTTCTCATTCTGTTTCAGTGCCCCAGGCTCCTGCCTGCACTTTCAGCTCCCATCCAAAACCAGGACTGACAAACACCCTTCCTCCCAGTGGGTTTACAGAATTTGAATTAGATACAGGCATAGCATGGCAGATTGGATCTGTAAACACAGTCCACCCTGAACTCTGGCACCACAGCCACATCACATCTTCAGAATTAAAGAATGTAGGCAAAATGAATGCCAGTCAACAAAGTTTATGAAAGATAGGGCTTGTCAAATAAACTTGTCATCATTCTTTGTTGAGATCATTATTCCAGATTAACTTTCACATGTAGACAAATTCTAAGGATTTGACTTAGACCCACATGATATTCTGATACAAATATTTAGCACTATACAAAATCAATGCAACTGGTTAACCAACAGACTGCAAAAAGTAATTGTAAGTGGGGAATCGTCATCCAGTGGGGATGCTTCTAGTGCGATCCTGTAGGGAATCTGTTCTCAGTCCTATGCTATTCAATAGCTTTATCAATGATTGGGCAGAAAATATAAAATCACTGCAGCTAAAATTTGCAGAGGACACAAAAATTGGTGGAGTGCTACATAATGATGAGGACATGTCATTAATACAAGCCAACCTGGATCGCTTGGTAAGGTGAGCCAATGTGCAGTTTAACACAGCCAAATGCAAGGTCATACATCGAGGAACAAAGAATATAGGTCACCCTTATAACTGGGGGACTGTACCCTGGAAAGCAGTGACTGAAAAAGAGTTAGGGGTCATGGTAAGTAACCATCTAACATGAACGCTCAGCGCAATGCTGTAGCTAAGAGGAAGAATGGGATCCTAGGATGCAAAAGCAGGGGAATATCAACCAGAAGCAGGGAGCTGGTATTATGTCTGGACATGGCACTAGTGAGACCATTACTGGAGACTGTGCCCCATTTTGGTGTCCACACTTCAAAAAGGATGTTGAAAAACTAAAAGGGGTACAGAAAAGAACTACAAGAATGATTCAATATCTGGAAAACCTGCCATAGAATGAGAGTGACTGCTACACATATAACCAGGATAGACAAGCTCTGATTCTCCCTGCAGCTCATATAGCTATTTACACCAGTGCAAAATAGCTGTGAAAAGCTACAATTTGAATTTGGCAGTGTTTTGCACTGGTGTAAATAGCTATATGAGCTGCAGGCAATGGAGCATCAGACCCTGTATGATTCCGTCATCATTCAAACCATATATCTGAGGACTGTTTTATGCAGGACAAGAGTGTGGCCACTTCTGGGATGCAATGGGACAGCTCTTCAGCAGTGCACAGCAACACTATACAACAGTTCTGGCGAGGAAGTAAACAAGAACCTACCCAATTGAAATTGCAGGGTAGGAAACAAAATGGAATTACCCAAGCTAGACTTTGGCTAACACGTTAAGAATCAAAAGGGTAGGTCTGAGAGGGCAACACCTCAGGTTTGCAATAATGAGTTTTCTGGAGTCACAGGTGCAAATTCCAGCCAGGGGTACAAAGAGCTCTCCCACACAACTGCAAGGCCAGGGTGCGGAGAGAGAGATATGGGGGCCTTCAAGGCGACAGTCAAACGCCAACCCTGTGGCTGAAAGTTAGTAGCTCTGTGGATATCGTACAGTGGATTTCTTTAGCAAGAAACTGGACTGAGGAAGCCTGCAAGTGAGAAGAGATGGAAGGAGGAGGGGAGGAAGCAGGAGTGGTTACTGCAGCCTCCCTAAGAGTACTAGACCAGCATCTGCTCTGTGATCCATCATCACAGCAAACCCCTCACCTCACTCCTTCATCCTGTGTCATCTGCACTTGGCTTCCAATTTGCCCTTCTATGCTTGAGCCGCCTCTGATCTCAGAGACACTGCCCTCACTCCACAGCAGAATGTTGGGATGTTAATGATTGTTGCCCAGGTAGATTGAGAGGCGGGAGACGGCCCTAACTGTTCAATGTCTGCACTCCGTGACAGCAGTATAGCGAGAGTGCCTTCTTTGCAGTGCATTCAATACATCCTTACCCTCTGTGAGCTGAGGGCCCCCTGTATTCATACCCTACATGCTACTGCAATAATACAGGTATACAATATGCCTTGTGAGGTATCACATGAAAGCTAATAACATGCTGGTTATTATTATCATTGTAAAATGCATGTGTTAACCTTCTATGTGATGTTATGAATTCCCTCTGTATAATGTTACTAGAACATTGTTTAAGACAAAGACAGCCTAACCTAGGTAAAGGTGATAGACCGGTCTGCCCCAGACAAAGGAAGGGAGGTTTACCTCAATTTACGTATTAGCTGTAAACAAAGCTGCTATCATGCTAAACCAGTGGGCCTTATCATGAGGTAAAACAAAAGAGACAGAGAATTAACATGGCCCTGCACCCCAGAAAGACACAGGAGACTGAGTCCCCAGGAGGCCTTCCTGACATGTAACACAAAGACATCCCTTTGGGGAGACAAGGAACACAGATAGACTCCATCTCGATCTTTCACCTTAAGGCAACAAAGAAACTGAACTCTTTGATGTCTGTGATGGGTCCTGGCCAGGCTGGAAAGGAGACTGAGAATGAGAGAAACCATCTTGCACAAAGATGGTATCGTGCTAGATTAAGTTTTAGATTTTAAGTACGTATTTTCACTTTTATTTGCTTGTAGACAGCACTACCATTATCTTTTACTTGGTGTCTCTTAACCCATGCTCTTTTGTTAATAAACTTGTTTTACTTTTACCATAAACCAGTTCAGGGGGGTGTTTGAAGGGAAGGGTGTATTTACCCCAGTTCAATTAATAAGCTGTGATGTACTGAGTCTTTAACAGAGCAGTGAACTTAATATCTTCTGTGAATGCACCATGATAGGGACTGTGCACTGCAGAGAAACATCCCTGGGGCACTCAGGTGCTGGAGTTTACTGATTGTACCTGCTAGGTGAGGTCTGGGCCAGGAGAGCCTTGAGGAGTTGGCTGGGGAGGCAGACAGACTGGTGTGGCAGGGAGCTGACACACAATCTAGTTGCCAGCAAAACTCACTCCTGTTGAGGCAGAGAGGTAACACGTTGGCGCACAGCTCTGGGCACCCCAGCAGCATGTTATACCCTCGCACACCCTTCCACTGACCCATGTCTCTTCTGCCCATGTGTGCAGCTCATTGGCTACTTCCAGTGGGGCAGCCCCATGCAGTGTCAGACCATAATAGGTACAGGGTGATGCCCTAGTTGAGGAAAGATGGTTTCCTGACAGTTTAACTAAAGCCATGAGTGAAACACAAGCCAAAGCTGGAGCCAGGCAGGAGAGAGGAGTTTCCGAGGGAGAGTGTTTCTGCAATGACTCTTTTCTTCCTTCTTTCTTTATTAAACTGCTCTGTCTACAGATCAGTTTCTTCGCGCTGGATTTATTGTCATTTCACCTGCCTTGAAATGAGATCTGCTGATTAGTTTGGCTTCTCTAAGTAGCTCTGCGTAATCTGAACCGTAAAGCTATTCTGTACCATAGTTTTGTTCAGTGAACCACAGTAGGATGCTTGGAGAGGATAATCTATTTTCCTCTCATTTCAGTGCTGGAAGCACAGAGACTGCGTGATGTTAAGACTTTATCCTTCTAGACCTTCTATCCTTCCGACACTATGGCGATGAGCATGGTATAAGAATTAATATAATATATAGAATACACACTAGTCTGTTCCAGTTTGACTCCTAAACCCAAATATGCGAAACTTTATAATAGCAGTAGCAATCAAACTCAGATCTTCCTTCTCCAAAAAGCAGAGACCCCGGCCACTTGAGTAAAGGAGACTCTTCACTAGGTGTGAGTAATACAGGATCTCTGACACATAGTTGAGCAGTTCTGATACCATCCAGTAGAGGACAGTGGTGCATAAAGATAGATGAGCCAATTTATTAAAGTAGCATTAGCAAAGATCTGGAAACACCAGTGGTGCATCATAATTAGATTACACAAGCTCTTTGGAGCATACACTGAGTCAATGTTCTATTTGCACAGCACCTAGCACAAGGGGGTCCTGGTCCAGGACTGGGGCTCCTAAGGCAGCATTTCTCAAATGCAGCCCACCAGGGGCTTTTCTTGTGGCCCCGGCCTCCTGGGAAGAGATTGGAGGAGGGAGAGCAAAGCAGCAGCCCCTTCCCAGAGACCACCAGCAGTGGTTGGGCCCTGCCTCCCTCTGGAGAGGCACAAACTGGAGGAGCAGGCAGTCAGTGAGTTCCCCACCTTCCCGGTGGCAGTGGGGTCAGGCATCAGCCCTTGGGTGGCAGGCTCCAGCCACAGGATTTCGGGCTCTGTCCCTAGGCCCGATCCCCTGTACGTGGAGCTTCGGGCTCCATTCCCTGGCTGCATGGTGATGGGCTCTGGCCCAAGCCCCCCTCCCATCACTTCTTCCCCCCTGCTGCCTCCTCCAGTGCCCCATCACCCCTGGTCCCTGCTGTCTCTGTATCACTTTTCACTGCACACTTAGTAGCTAGCAAGTCTTAAAAAAAAAAAAAAAAGAAAGAAACCAAAAAAAGCAAAAGAAACAATAAGAAAAAAGACAAGAACGTTCAAGGCACCTTATTTGTGTTTCTATTCTATTTAGGTCCAATAAAGAATAGAGAGAACTGTACACTATTTTTATTACTGAGTCTGTAAAAATAAAACGCATACATAGATAGATTACAATGGTTTGGACATGTAGATGCGCATATTAATTTGTTTTTCCTAAAGTTAATTAAGAATTTTAAGAAAAATTGTCAGAGCAGCCACCAGCAAGAGTTGGTGGCTGCATTCTGTTGTGAGAACCCCGCAATACAAATAATAAATAATTGTAGTAAATACTGTGGGTCCTACAAAAAACAATTTCTCATCAACACAGTGATGGCCTGAAAACAAAAGTGGTATTTAGAACCTGGAGGATGTGCCCTCCAGTCATAAGAGCTCTGAAGTACAGTGATGCGTCTGAAATTTTGGAGCTTAACTAATAGATGGTTCTCTCTCAATAAAGAATTGAAAAGACACATGTCACCTGACTGGAGATAACACACAAAGAATCCCAGGGAAAAGGGCCATGTGGTTTAATGAAAAGAATCAGCTCTCAACAACAGTTCTAGCAAATCATCAAGATGAGCTTTCTGTTGTTAAAATTCTGCACAGATCCTGGGGAGATTAGCTGGAACACTCTGTTTATCCTGGCTCTCTCCCTCCAGTTCCATCTAAGGCCAGTGGCTGTAGTTTAAGAATACAGGTCAGGGAATTGCTTTTTGAATCTGCATGCGTTTTCAACATTCTCACTTTATTCTGCTGGCTTCTGCATAGCTAGTTAGCTCCTGGGAGACTCAGATTCATTCTAAAAAGAAAAGGAGTCCTTGTGGCACCTTAGAGACTAACCAATTTATTTGAGCATGAGCTTTCGTGAGCTACAGCTAGCTCACGAAAGCTCATGCTCAAATAAATTGGTTAGTCTCTAAGGTGCCACAAGGACTCCTTTTCTTTTTGCGAATACAGACTAACACGGCTGTTACTCTGAAACCTGTCAGATTCATTCTGTGTCTTTATTTTGAAGACTGAATAGTAAGCACACCAGGTCAGATCCTTGGCTAGAGCACAGCCAAGTTTGCAGCACAGCTCAGGACGGGGCAGGTGTGAATGTGGCCTTTGCAATCCTCTGATCCTGGACTATTGTGCACTGGGCTGGTCTCCTGTCCTAACTTAGCTGGCTGCCAGTGGCTCTAATGGGCCAATATTGCAGCTGCTGATGGCTGGGGGAGCAAAGAAGCCTTGGATATGGCCCCTACACTGTCAGCATGTTACCTGCACTAGCCCTTTGCACTGCTCACACTACTGGGGCTACACTGCTTATTGTTAGCATGCTAGTTTGATCAGAGCCACATGGGTCTGTCTGCTCATGCTGGAAATGACACCTTCAGCTCTGGTGTAACATACCTATAATTACATCAGCACAAACCCAGTGTCTAGAGCAGGCCCCCAAATCAATCTTTTTTCCTGCCCAAAATGTTGTTAGTTGTCTCTTGACGTGAGTCTGTCGTTTACTTTGCGTAGGAAAAGAAGACTTTAACACTTTGGCTAAAATCAGAATTGGTCAAATTGTACTTGTTGAATAATTTATTTGAGGAAGTTCATTAATAATATTTAAATAAATCACATGATGAATATTTCTCCCCCACAGCCTTCCCCATTATTCCTGCACTCTATTTAGCTGGACAAATCATTTGCAAATAGGCACGAGTGGAAGTTTTTTTTGTGGAAGTTTTTCTAGTAACCTTTAATAGCTGGAGCCCAGAGCCCAGTGGCGCTCGATCAATTGCAGGGTTGGGGCAAGGAGCCCTCTTTAGCTCAGGTGGCAGAAGCTTTTGGATTTGGAGCCATGGGTCCTGATTCTAGGGGTTCTCAAACTTTTTCTCTCTGAGGCCTCCCTCGACAAACTATAAAAACTCCAGAGCCCTTGGGCATAGGCAAAGTAGTTTGACTTCTATTTGGCCGGGGGCAGGGGTCAGCGAGGTTTGAGCCCCCGCCATGTGGTGGGGTCCAGGAAGGGAATTTATATATTTAAATTATAACTCAAAGGTGTGGGGGGCGGGCTTAGCTCACAAAGTTTGAAAATAGCTTGGGTGCAGGGATGGGGTAGATAGGTGCTGTGTGTAGACAGAGGGTAGCTGTGGCTGTGTGCACACAGAGGGTGGCTATGGGCTGTGTGTGGGTAGGGGGTAGCTCAGGGTGCAGAGCTCAGGGTGTAGAGAGAGTGGTATTAGGAGCTGTGTGCTGGAAGGTCTCCCCTGTGGTCCCTGTTCCTGGAGGGGTCTGCCAGCCATGGAGCTGGGGCTCCCCACCTGGGGGCTCTTACCGGCTTCCTCTGTGGGAGCAAAGAGGGCTGGGAACTGAGGAGCAGCTTTAACTGGGCCACCAGCAGTAGAGGAAGGAATGCTGCAGATGCCTGCTCCATGGCACCAGCCAGAACAGCAGCTGCCCTGCACTGCCCGGCTCTGGCTTCCTGTCTCTGACCTGGCCAAGGGGCGGGGAGAGGAGATGTGGGGAGGACTCGGGGAGGTGTGGAGCTGCCCAGGGACTGCCTTGATCTTGCCCTGCAGTTTGGGGCGGGGTGGGGCAATGCCCTCCATGTCCCCAGCTCTGCCCACCATGGGCTCAGGGCTTCTGCCCCACAGGGAGCACCAGGGATCGGGGCTCCAGGATTCAGCCCCGCGCCTCCCAACTTCAGCCCCGGGGGGCAGCAGGGAATCGGGGCTTCAGCCCCGTGCCCCCCCCCGAGCTTCAGCCCCCTGGAGGGTGCCAGCTGGGGACCGGGGCTTCAGCCATGGGGCCCCCTTGAAAGGGCTTGCTGACCCCCTGGGTGCCACGGACGCCCGGTTGAGAACCGCTGCTCTATACCACATAGAGTAGCTGACAGCTGCGATGCCTGTGCAGACATGTGCTGTCCATCCATATGCAGATTCTGGCTTGATTACAGACTGGTTTCCTTCCCCATACATTGGCTGATTCCTTTGTTGAAAAGCTCATTTGCATTTTAGCTGCTGCAGAGCATTGAGTAGTTTTGTTATTATTATGGTAGCACCTCGAGGCCCCAAGCAAGGCTGGAATGCCATTGAACAAGACCCTGTACAAGCATAGCGAGAGAAAGGCTGTCCCCCTGAGCTTACAGCCTACAGAGACAAGATAGGCAAAAGGTGGGGGGGAGAGGGGGGGAAGGAGGCACAAAAAGATTACGTGACTCCCCCAAGGTCATCCAGCAAGTCAGTGATAGAGCCAGGAATAGATCCCAGGTCTTCTGACTTCCAGTCCAGGGTGCTGTTATTTATAATTATCTGTATTCTCATACCACCCAGTCATGGACCACTGTGCTAGGTGCTGTACAAACACCAAACAAAATAACAATCTGGGCCCCAAACAGCTCACAGTCTAGACCATGTTGCCACCTTTTGTGCTGTCTATGGGGGTTTCAGTGCTGGGGTTTTATAGGCACCTGCTTACTCTAATTTTTCTCAGTTGAAGCAAACACAAGCCATCAGGGAAGATTCTGACAGCTTTACTCATACTGGGTAGCACCTTCCTCCACGAGCGGGTCTACTGAGTTCAATGGGACTATGAGTGGAGTCAGGATCTACTCTCCATAACTACGCATGTCAGAATCTGACCCATTGGTGGTAAAGGGGACTGTTACTGGCTAGTAAGTATTTCAGTTCCTACTCCTCATCGAAAGCTCATCATAAGTTCTCGATGCGCATTGGTTGCTCAGAAGAGCAGAGAGAGAAGATAAAATAATACCTGTTACACTAGTCAGTTAGTGATGTCAGTCACTGGCTACAACTGGTAACAGGGATGTCACAGAAGTTTGGCAGTCTCCAAGGCTGTTTTAAAATACAAAGAAAACCCCCACAAACTGCAGCTATTCTAAGGCTGTATTCTAATGCCAGGACCATCGTAACTCCTGTGCCCGAGTGACGTATACATGCAACAGAATCCTTATATAAAATTATAGCCTCCTGGGTCAAATTGGCTGCCTTACTCATGCAAGTAATTCACTGGAGGTTACTCATGTGAGTAAGACAAGCAGGATCTGGTGCTGCAACTCCACATTTGGGTGTAGTTTATTCTATATGCTGCCCATATGTTGTGATACCACCAGGTATGTAATTCTTTTCATTTATGTGCATGTCCATGGCACCTATCACTAGTATGTAGGCACCTCATAAACATTAATAGACTGCGTGTCACTTTTCCCAACACCCCTGAGAGGCAGCGTAGGGCTATTGCTCCCATTTTACAGGCGGCCTGGGGCTGGAGCAGCAGCGGGTGGGTGGGGGCAGCGCTGTGAGTGGGAGGCCTGGAGCAGAAACAGCAGGAGGAAGGTGGGGGCAGCGCTGTGCATGGGAGGCCCAGGGCTGGAGCAGCACGGGGATGATGGGGCTGCGGGACAGGACCGGGGATGTTGGCAGCACTGTGTGGGGAGGCCCGGGGCTGGAGCAGCAGGGGGCAAGTTGGACTGAAGGACCAGATCGGGGCACTGGCAGTGCAGTGCGTGGGAGGCCCGGCGCTGGAGCATCAGGGGGCAGGAAGGGCTGCGGGCGAGGACCGGGGGACGTGGGCGGCAGAGGGTCGAGTCTGAGGTAGAGCAGTGAGGAGGGAGCTTGCCCAGCTCATGTCTTACTTGCAGGAGGCTTTTGACCCAGTCACTCAATGGAAACCTTCCACCTTTGTTATTAAGCCCCTTCCCTGCCCCCAGCAACACTCATGCTGGTGCATCTCTGCACAAATCCTGCCTCGACTTTACACTTTGCTCCCCCCACAACCGTATCCTGGGCAGAAGCTTGTCCCACTCTGTGCCCTTCCTTAGGGCTGCCCATGGCCTGCCTTTTATAGCACATGTGCTGTGTCAGGGGACATGACACCAGGCAGGCCTCAGAGGCTCAGCGCTTTAGGAACTCCCAGGACGCACAGCCTGTATCCCTGCCCCCAGCTGTCCCAACCCAGCTGCAACTCTGCACTTGTGGAAGGTGCATTAATTATTATTGCAATTTATTTTTTGAATGAAACTAATGAAAGAACCTGGAGTTCTTAGGCTCTGAATTGAACCAGAAACCACAGCAAACCTGCCCCCGCTCACTTCCTCTACGACTGGGAGGCAGGAGCAGGTAGGTGGGGACCCAAAACCAGGGGCACCTCTAATTCCCTCTGCTGCTATGGGGCATGGTAGAGCACCCTGCTCCCCCTGCCTCTTGCTCATCCATGCGGCTGAACAAATGAGCCGGCCGGCTTTACATCCTATTTTCCAGGGCTTCCTGCTCTTTGTCTTTCTGTTCACTGTACCTGTATGAGTGTATGGGAGGGTGGGCACCGTGCCACCCGGCGGCACCTCTTGCTCATTGTATCTGATGGAGGGACAGTTGGGCGGATGGAAGATGGAATGGACAGGGGTATTGGGGTAAGACTGCACTGAACACCTACCCAAGGAAACACATTCCTCCTGGCTAACTGTGGAGTGCAGATGGCAGGCAGGGAAGGGCTTCCTACCGCCGTTTTCTAGATGAGGTGCAAAATTGGAGTTCTGACTACGGCAGGGAGGGCTGCTTCCACTCTGACTGACTTGCTTCAATCAGTAGGAGCTCCACTAACATCCATGGCATTAAATCCACGTACACGAGAGCAGAAATAGTCACTGCAAGTCCCACACCGTGTTCCACACCTGCCACTCCAGTCACATTACAGCTTGGGGAATGACCTTCTGCCTCCCTCATTTCCCTGGCAGCTTCAGCTAGTGCTGTGTTCTTGACTCTCCCAAACTGTTGGGTGCTGTTACACAGCTGCCATGTCACTCCCCCGATATGGCTGCAGTTCAGTGGTTAGTGACGTGGCCCTGTTTACAAAGGCTGGGATTTTCAAGGGAGCCTAGGAAGTTAGGCACCTGCAGTGTGTTGATGTGCAAAGGGGGTGGGATTTTAATTCTTTCCGGCTCCTTTGGAAATCCTAGCCAAAACGCTTGGTGAGCCTTCAGGAGGCAAGGCACTATGGCCAGAGTGTGTAAGGTACTAGTCTTCACGCACCCACGTTGTGCTATTAGGGATGCACAGGAGAATAGTTAAACACCAGTTCTGATGGGCAGGAGAAGCAGCATCCCAGAGAGAGATGGGAGCAGCAGTGCCAGGATTTTTCACTTTGTTACTACGGGTGGCACAGCTGTACCTTTTACGGCAGAGGCTGCCCTGGCTCAGCAGAGGAGCAAGAAGAGCAGGAGAAAGCACTGGTGGGCCAGTTACTCTATCTCCTCCATGTCACCTTCTGACCTGACCAAGACCTCTGCAGGAGCACTGGAGGGAGGCTGATCCAAGGGAAAGAGGCATGCATGGAATTTGGGCTAGTTCACAGAGCACTGCTACAGGGAGTGGCCCCTCTCCTCCTTGGCCATCACTACAAGGAAAGTCTTAACACCATGCACCTGTACATACGAGCTTTCATGCTCATATGAGGGAAAGTCCAGGCACCCAAAGGAGGGATTTGAAAGATTATGGCTCCAGTAATTCCTGCAAAGCCAGTGAGACCCAAGATCTAAGTATCTCCTCTTGGAGACTCACAGAATAGCACAGACATCCAAGGGCCAGACATCTACTTGCCTTCAGCACTGGGATGCTACTGAGAGGCAGCATTGTTTAGTTCTTAGAGCAGAGGATTAGAAGTCAGATCACCTGAGGTCTTTGTCCTGCACTGTCACTGACTTGCTGTATGATCCTGACCAAGTCAAGTCACCTCCCTCTACCTCAGTTTCCCCATCTGTAAAATGGAGACATGATACTTACCTGACAACTGTAAAATACTCTGAAATTCTCAGATGAAAGATGCTGTATACAATAACGTATACAATATTATTAATGGGGCAGCAGGCGCTGTGGGTGGGTTTTCTGTTTTGGTTTTGATGGGGAGTGGATTACAAAAGAGAAAGATGTTCCAGTGGTTTAAGTGCTAGCCAGAAACCTGGGTTCTAGTCCCTGCTCCACCACAAGTTCCCTGGGTGACCTTGGGCAAGGCACTTAGTGTCTCTGTGGCCAGCTCCCCTTCGGTACTATGGGTATAATAGCACTGCCCTGCCCCCCAGGGGTGTTTTGTAGGTATGTACTGCATCCTTATATTTCTAGGAATCTTCTGTTTATAGCTGCCACTTTGTGCAAGCAGAGTTTTGCAGACTGTAACCAAGGAGATGACACACACTGAGCTCTCCATTGGGGACCTGACTTTTGTTCTTTGTTGCTCTCAATCTAAACTCAGGGTTATTCTCACTGAATGTAGGTAGCTGCTCTTTGAATATGGAGAGACATATCCTCAGCTGGTGTAAATGGTCTTAAGTCCCTTTAAGTCAATGGATCTGACAGTTTACAGCAGCTGAGGATCTGTCCTGGAAAGCACAGTATCTGCTCTGCTGGGGGCAGAGAGCTGTAGCAGGCATAATCAACGCTTTTTAAAAATTTCGATTGCAGTGCACATGGTTGTTCTGACCCAAAGCAATGTAGTTGTACAGAGAGGCAATATGTCCTAGTAGACAGAGCATTGGACCGGTACCCAGGACTCCTGGGTTCTATTTCCAGCTCTATCATTGGTTGCTGGGTGATGTTGGGCAAATTACTTCCCCTATCTGTTGCTCAGTTTCCCCATATGTAAAAGGGGGATAATGGTACTGACCTCATTTGTAAAGGACTTTGAAATCGATGGATGAAAAACACACTCTATAAGAGCTAGGTGGTGTTACAGCTGGAGCAACTGAGCAGCTCTCTAGAAGGCCCATGTACATTCAGCAGTGGAAATCGTACTATCGCTAGACTTAACAATCTGGGGGCAGAGGGTGTGAATCATCTTGAGAACTGCTTACTTTACACCTACCTGCCACAGAAGAGCTTCAGAGTGTGTGTGACTGCTACTGCATTGCCAGCCTTAGGTGTTTGAAAATCACGAGTCAGGCCCCGCAAATCATGAGATTTTAAAAAGTTATTTTGGGGGTTATTCTTATTTGGCGTTTGCTGTTTGCACCATTAAGGGTCACATTTTCCAGCTTTTCTCTGGAATGATGAGAACTAGAAATTTCTTTTTAAAAAATGAAACAGTCTCATGTAATCACATGACTCCAGTGGCTGGGGCTTTAAGGAAAAAAACACAGAGTCGCACTACAATTGTGAGAATTGGCAGCATTGTGACACAGAGTTTGCCTTTGTCTGTCTCTGCTTCTCCCCAGCTCTACGCTGGATTCCCTCCCAGTCCCCAGGGTATAAGATGCATTAAGGGAGGGAGGAAGCGAGAAGTGGTCTGACCAGAGTGCACTGCACTCCAGCCATTCTCTGCTGATGAAATGACCCATAGAGGGCTCTTACAACTGGCACAACTTACAGCAGTCTGGGGGCTGCTCTGAGTTGTTCTGGGGGTGAGGTAGGCCCTTGACATGACGCAGAATTCAAGAGGATAGCTTTAACATTTGCATGCTCCCCTTTCCCCCTGCCATAGATGCACTGACAGCAGAAACAGAGCAAAGCGAAATCAGGGCCAGAATACAATTTTAAGAGGGCCTTTCATTCAAAGATTTTCTAGAGGATTTCTCTGCTCCTGGGGAGCAGTGGGAGCATAGTAGCACACCTCTTCTAGCTTCACAAGGTCAGCTCCCAGACTGCTGCACTGGGCAGCACAGTATAGGGAGGAGGTAAGCAGCCCCCAGTGGTGAAAGAACAGGATAAGGACTATTTAGAAAAGCTGGACATGCACAAGTCCATGGGGCCCGATGCAATGCATCCAAGGGTGCTGAGGGAGTTGGCTGATGTGATTGCAGAGCCATTGGCCATTATTTTTGAAAACTCGTGGCGATCGGGAGAGGTTCGGGACCAGGGTTGGCCTTACCATGAGGAGAACTGAGGCGGCCGCCTCAGGTGCCAGACTGTGGTGGGGAGGGGCGCCACTAGGACCCAGAGTGTAGAAAATTGTGTCTGCTGCTGGTGCATACGTATTCTTTCTGCTCTAGATGCGCAGAGATGGTGGAGTGCTGTGCTGGAGGAAGGAGGGCACAAGAGACATAACAAGCAGGCAGGAGAAAAGGTGAGAGGGAATAACAGAAAGCAGCAGGAGCTGCAGGGAGAGAGAGGAGGAGGAGCCTCTTATGTACCTCTCTATGATAATGGTGCCAACATGAGAGGAAAGAACAGAGGATTGCAGACACGGATTCGAGAGTTAAACCCTCGAGCTTCTCTAGCACCCCCAGGAGTCTGGACTGATTAACACCAGCTTCTCAGGGAGTTCCTTGTTTCCTGCTGCTTCCCTGAACCCACTTGAGGAGAACAGGCAGTCAACTGAAGTAGTAAGAGCCAGTTAGGCCCTTAAGAAGCTGATATCATCCCTCACACAGGCCCTGCTACCAGCCTGCTTATTTGTCCCCTTCAATTGAGTGTTGGGAGCCACTATAGCTGTCATGAGTGAAAGAAGAAAATGCCCCTCTGGGGCAGCATTCAGAAAAAGAAAGCAAGCAAAGGAAGCTTTTCTATCTAAGCAGGAAGGAGCTCTCCTGAGATACATAGACACAAATGTTCATGGTGAGCCATCCGGCCACAGCGAGGATGTGAGTGGTGAGGAGATGCCTGATCTTCCAGTTAGTCAGAGAGCAGGTGCCTGGCAGCTACTGCAGCATCCATAGCTCCATCTCAAATGGATGTAACCATGCACATTCCTGAAGAAAAGTGCAGATCAGAGAAGAGTGTGGTGGAGGCGCAAGAAACAGCTGCTGCTGAGTTTAGTTCCTTAAGTCTAGATGATCCAGGACTGTGGACCCACTTGAGCAGTAGCCTGAGGGACATTCTTGTACTGCATGGGCCACAGCAAGTGAAAACCTTCATGTTCCCCAAAGACAATGAAAATAGAAGTTTCCATCCAACACATTACTAGCGTGAAATCCCCAATGGTGACAAATTGGAGAAGCCATGGCTTATGTACTCAAAAGCCCAGAATGCTGCTTATTGTTTTTGTTGCAAACTCTTCCAGTCTAATGTTCCAGCCACACTGGATTCTACAGGAACAAAGGACTGGAAAAATCTGGCTAGAAATCTGGCATGCCATGAGAAGGCAGCAAATCACCAGAGAACATTCCATACGTGGAAAGAGCTTGAGATGAGACTAAGGTTAAAGGCCACCATAGATGATCAGCATCAAGAGAAGATTGCATCAGAGTCTCTTTCTTGGCAAAATGTTCTGAAAAGGCTCATTGCCATTGTGAGAATGCTTGCTACCCAAAATCTAGCACTGTGTGGCACTTCAGATCAGCTGTATGTGCCAAACAGTGAAAACTTCCTTAAAATTGTGGAGCTGATGGCTGAGTCTGATGCTGTACTCCAGGAGTATCTAAGAAGAGTCACCACCCAAGAAATGTACACACACCACTACATTGGAAAAACAATTCAAAGTGGGATCATACAGTTATTGGCAACAAAAGTCAAACAGAAGATTGTGGCAGATCTGAAGTCAGCAAGATATTACTCTGTTATTCTGGACTGCACACCTGACATCAGCCATAGGGAACAAATGAATTTAATGGTACGTTTTGTAACAAAAATAGAACCTAGTGAAAATGTCCCTGCAATGGTGACTGTCAGAGAGCATCTTCTAGAATTTATTGAAATTGATGATACTACAGGAACTGGTATGACAAATGTGCTTCTTAAAAAGCTGGAAGATACGGGAATTGCGATAGCTGACGAGAGGTCAGGGCTATGATAATGGTGCCAACATGAGAGGAAAGAACAGAGGATTGCAGACACGGATTTGAGAGTTAAACCCTCGAGCTTCTTTTGTCCCATGCAGTTCTCATTCATTGAACTTGGTGGTCCGTGATGCAGCATCAACTTCTACTGAAGCTGCTGAATTTTTTAATGTAATTCAAAGCATCTATGTATTTTTCTCTGCATCAACTCATTGATGGCAAATTTTGAAGCAATGTCTGGGAACATCCTCTCTGACACTGAAATCACGGAGTGCCACACGATGGGAAAGTCGAGTGGAGGCGATAAAGCCTATTAAACACCAAACTGGGAAGATAGATGATGTCATAGTTGCCATTATGGAGGATAATACTATGACAGGAACTGTTCATGGGAGAACAGTGGCAGAGAGAAATGGAATCACCAGAAACATATATAACTTCAAATTTCTGTGTGGCTTAGTGTTGTGGCATGACATACTGTTGAAATAAATGTTGTAAGCAAGAGACTCCAAAGTCTTGAGCTTGATATATCTGGAACAATGGAACAACTGGACAAAACAAAGTCATACCTACAGTCTTACCTGTCAGATGAGGGATTTCAAAACATTCTGAAGAATGCACAGAAGTTGGCAGAGGAACTTCACACTGAAGCTATTTTCCCACCCCTTCAAGAATACAAGAATCACTGAAGAAGAAAACATTTTGATTACGAGGCACGGGATAATCCCAGAAGAGACCCCAAACAACAATTCAAAGTTGAATTCTTTAACCAGGTGCGAGATTGTGCAATACAGTCAGTTGAAGAACATTTCATGCAGCTCAAGGAACACAGCAGTATATTTGGGATGTTGTATAATATTCCAAAACTCCTCACTATACCTGAAGAAGACCTACACCAGCAATGCAGGGCACTAAAGACAGTGTTGACACATGATGATATTGCGCAATATTGATGCTAGTGATTTAGGTGATGAACTGAAAGCCCTTTCAAGATACATTTCAGCAGGAAGAACTCCAAAGGCTGTTCTGGAATATATGTGCACAAATAAGATGACCACCCTTTTTCCAAATGCTTTTGTTGCTCTGCGCATACTTCTAGCACTTCCTGTAATAGTTGCCAGTGGAGAACGCAACTTCTCCACACTGAAGTTAATAAAAACACATCTACGCTCCACAATGACACAGGAGAGGCTGGTCGGCCTTGCAACCATCTCAATAGAGCATGAGCTGGCCCACACTGTGGACCTTCAGCAGGAAGCAGTTCAAATCTTTTCAACCAAGAAAGCACCGAAAGCACCAGTTTGATTATTTAAACAGATAAAAACACCAGTGTTTACTATGCAGACAAGAAAAGTTACATTTGCTGTTCAGGCGTTTGAAAGTGTTACTTAAAATTTTTGAACAAGGCATTTTAAGTTGTTAGTTCTCCTTTATTGGGGTAGGTAGCAGGGCAGTACCATGAGAGGAGTAGAACAGGAAGAAGGCAGAATCGAGACCTTTCAAAGTTTTGGCCCAAGCAGGTGGACACGGAGGCATCATTTGAGCTCCCCGCCTCAGATGCCAAAATGTTGTGGGCCGGCCCTGTCCCGGACGATTGGAAAAAGGCAAATATAGTGCCCATCCTTAAAAAAGGGAAGGAGAATCTGGGGAACTACAGACTGGTCAGCCTCACTTCAGTCCCCAGCAAAATCATGGAGCAGGTCCTCTAGGAATCCATTTTGAAGCACTTGGAGGAGAGGAAGGTGATCAGGAACAGTCAACATGGATTCACCAAAGGCAAGTAATTTCTGATCAACCTGATTGCCTTCTATGATGAGATAACTGGCTCTGTGGATATGGGGAAAGTGGTGGATTTATATATCTTGACTTTAGCAAAGCTTTTGATACGGTCTCCCACAGTATTCTTGCCAGCAAGTAAAAAAAATATGGATTGGATGAATGGACCATAAGGTGGATAGAAAGCTGTCTAGATTATCGGGCTCAACAGGTAGTGCTCAATGGCTCAATGTCTAGTTGGCAGCTGGTATCAAATGGTGTGCCCCAGGGGTCAGCCCTGGGGCTGGTTTTGTTCAACATCTTCATTAATGATCTGGATGATGGGATGGATTGCACCCTCAGCAAGTTTGCGGATGATACTAAGCTGGGGGGAGAGGTAGATACGATGGAGGGTAGGGATAGGGTCCAGAGTGATCTAGACAAATTGGAGGATTGGGCCAAAAGAAATCTGATGCGGTTCAACAAAGACAAGTACAGAGTCCTGCACTTAGGACGGAAGAACCCCATGCACTGCTACAGGCTGGGGACTGACTGGCTAAGGACCTGGGGATTACAGTGGACGAGAAGCTGGATATGAGTCAACAGTGTTCCCTTGTTGTCAAGAAGGCTAATAGCATATTGGGTGCATTAGTAGGAGCACTGCCAGCAGATCGAGGTAAGTGATTATTCCCCTCTATTTAGCACTGGTGAGGCCAAATCTGGAGTATTACATCCAGTTTTGGTCCCCACCCACAGAAAGGATGTGGACAAATTGGAGAGAGTCCAGCGGAGGGCAAAGAAAATGATCACGGGGCTGGGACACATGACTTACGAGGAGAAGCTGAGGGAACTGGGCTTGTTTAGTCTGCAGAAGAGAAGAGTGAGGGGGGATTTGATAGCAGCTTTCAACTACCTGAATGGAGGTTCCAAAGAGGATGGAGCTCAGCTGTTCTCAGTGGAGCAAGATGACAGAACAAGAAGCAATGGTCTCAAGTTGCAGTGGGGGAGGTCTAGGTTGGATATTAGGAAAAACTTTTTCACTAGGAGGGTGGTGAAGTATTGGAATGGGTTACTTCAGGAGGTGGTGGAATCTCCATCCTTAGAGGTTTTTAAGGCTCAACTTGACAGAGCGCTGGCTGGGATGATTTAGTTGGGGTTGGTCCTGCTTTGAGCAGCGGGTTGGACTAGATGACCTCCTGAGGTCTCTTCCAACGCTAATCTTCTATGATTCTATGATGGCTGGACAGGGCTGATGTGTAGATCATGACTGAGTCCCTGAATCCTGTCACTGTTTGGGTGGGATGCTCCCACATGACTTGGGAACATCCACATCCACCTACACTGGGATTCACCCCTGAGTATCTGGCATGACTGATACTTGCAAACACCATTACTATTTCTTCTATTCAGTAGTTTATCATTTGATCCACCCTCCCTAGCAGCCATCTGGGTGACGCTTGCAGGGTGTGGAAACAATGGCTCTATGTGGTGTTTTATTGAAGCATTGTCATTGGAAATAGGTCTGACTGGCGCCATCAGCGCTGCCCCTGCCTCTGGTCTTACTGGGTCTGCACCCGGCTCCATGATTCCACAAGTCCTGTGCCGCCTCCCAGGCTTCACACTGCAAAGAACAGGCTGTCAGTGGTGGGGCCTAAAACAGAAAAGTGGTGGCAAACCCACGTTCCATGAGGTCAGCTGGAACCTGGACCAGAGCATCATGTCAGGGCTACAGCAAGCTCCTTCCGCTGCTACTCTATTTCTCCCTCATTATGTATGGTCCTCATCAAAAGTATGTAACAACCCCCTCCACCATGGTTCATCAACAGGGATGGAACCCGGGACCTTCAGCCCAGGCCTCTCCCACTTCAGTTAATAAAGCAGCTCTGCTAGCTAGTAGCAGTAGTGGGTTCTTATTCTCTGTGTGGGTCTAGTTACAGTTAGTATGGGGACATCACAGTTAGTATGGTACAGCTCCTTATTAGAGGAGGCACTGCTGTCTACACAGCTAGGAACCATGTGCTCTGGGCTCACATGTGCTTTCTCCTCTGCTTTGCTGAGAAAGAGATTTCAGCAGTTGTATTGCCTACTCAGAGAGATGCAGCAGATGGGTATGGAGCTTGGCACCACAGCACAGCCTGCTCACACATGCATGCATGCACCTGTGTCATAAATATAAAGGGAAGGGTAAACCCCTTTGAAATCCCTCCTTGCCAGGGGAAAGCTCCTCTCACCTGTAAAGGGTTAAGAAGCTAAAGGTAACCTCGCTGGCACCTGACCAAAATGACCAATGAGGAGACAAGATACTTTCAAAAGCTGGGAGGAGGGAGAGAAACAAAGGGTCTGTGGGTCTGTCTATATTCTGTCTTGGCCAGGGATAGACCAGGAATGGAGTCTTAGAACTTTTAGTAAGTAATCTAGCTAGGTACGTGTTAGATTATGATTTCTTTAAATGGCTGAGAAAAGAACTGTGCTGAATAGAATAACTATTTCTGTCTGTGTATCTTTTTTGTAACTTAAGGTTTTGCCTAGAGGGGTTCTCTATGTTTTTGAATCTAAATACCCTGTAAGGTATCTACCATCCTGATTTTACAGGGGGGATTTCTTTATTTCTATTTACTTCTATTTTTATTAAAAGTCTTCTTATAAGAAAACTGAATGCTTTTTCATTGTTCTCAGATCCAAGGGTTTGGGTCTGTGGTCACCTATGCAAATTGGTGAGGCTTTTTATCCAACATTTCCCAGGAAAGGGGGGGTGCAAGTGTTGGGAGGATTGTTCATTGTTCTTAAGATCCAAGGGTCTGGGTCTGTAGTCACCTAGGCAAATTGGTGAGGCTTTTTACCAAACCTTGTCTAGGAAGTGGGGTGCAAGGTTTTGGGAAGTATTTTGGGGGGAAAGACAAGTCCAAACAGCTCTTCCCCAGTAACCAGTATTAGTTTGGTGGTGGTAGCGGCCAATCCAAGGACAAAGGGTGGAATATTTTGTACCTTGGGGAAGTTTTGACCTAAGCTGGTAAAGATAAGCTTAGGAGGTTTTTCATGCAGGTCCCCACATCTGTACCCTAGAGTTCAGAGTGGGGGAGGAACCTTAACAACCTGGGAGCTTTGCATTTGCAAGGCTGAATGGCAGCGTAAGTGTCCATCACAGGGAGTCTCTTTTCAGAGACTCTGCAGAACTAGAAATGGGAAAGCCCTGTTAGCTCCCATCTGGTCCATCCCCTGGGGACAAGACAGGACAGCTCCTTACAGCACATTTTCTTGCGCTTTGTTCAGTCTAGATTCAAGTGTCCCAAGTGACAAACCTGCCACCACTTACATTAGGGCCTAATGAGCCAGTGCTCAGCCAAGCTGCACATATTTAGCTCTTACTCTTTCCTCCAGAGTCAGTCCCTCCAATTTGCAATATCATTCTGGGAGCTCGATGCCCGGAACTGAATGAATGCTTCTTGGTGTGGCCAGGCCCAGAACCCCCTGCCAGCTCTTCCGTGCCCACCCAGAGCATTGCCCAGAACTGCACTAGCCATTTTGATTCTAGGAATTGGTGAAAACAAGCACACGTTTTTAAGAGAGGTCTAATTAACAAAGGGCAATTTAGGGGTTACGGCACTGGACTGGGGCTCCAGAAGATTCAGTTCCAGCTTTGTCACAGCCAACCTGTTTGACCTTGGGGGAATCACTTAATCTCCCCTGTGCCCAGCTCCCCAGCAATAAACAGGGAATAACCCTTCCTTTCTCCCTTCCTTTGTCTTGTCTATTTAGATGGTCCACTTTTCAGAGCAGACACTCCCGCCTCCTAGGTGTCTGTCCAGCACCCAGCACAATGGAACTGCCAACTCTGTTGGGGGAATCTATACAATAACTTGGGGTGTATCAGCCTTAGTTATGACTCCTTTCACCTGTTGGGGTTCAGTATTTTGCCATACTCCCAGCTTAGTACACCTACAGAAACCAACGCTGGACCTTGGCTTTGTTCTGTAAATGTTCCCATATCTTTGTTTAATCAGGCATCTAATCATAGCAAATACATTCATAATTGGGCTAATTAGCATATAAGGCTTAACTTTTATGTTCTGCAGATCACTTTGCAATAGCGGGATCTTTCTTTGGATCAGCAAACATCCTGGCCCCCTGCCCTCCTCAAAACATATCCTGTCTGCTCTGCTAGACTTGTTTTCTGTGGCTATAGTCCAAGGCCTAGCACCGGCACATCCACACCCTGCTGTGCCATAGTATATCACAGGGGTGTGGCTCTTCCTAATCCCATCTGGTGATCAGTTTTTGCTGTAAAAACGAATAATGCTAGTCCATGTAATTATACCCTAGCTAGTGTCCCTGCAAACTCTGGGCCAGATTTATGCTGAGTACTATCTTATTCCGCACAAAGACTTATTGAAATCCATGGGATTGCTAGCAGAGTAAGGGTGTCAGATTCTGGCCCATTTCTCTTAGTAGTGGGAAGCCCCTGGCGTTTGCACAATGTCAACTACCAACCAAAATCTGTCTTAAGCCCCATTTCTTGGGTCCCAATCCCAGCCCATGGTGGCTATTACACTATATCATATGGAGTTCCTGCACAATATTGCACAGTTGGCAGGATGTGCTTCACAGAGGCCATTTGGAAATGGAGATAATGGAAATGGAGGTATTTGGGGGGTGAAGTTATCTGGTTGGAAATGGAGCTAAAGGTGATGGGGTGGAGAGGTTTTACCCATTTGAAAAAGAGACTGTGGAAGAAGGTAGGGCAGGGTGTGGTTTCCCTCACTTGGAAACAGCCACTGAAAGGAGCCCATGGACATGGGTGATGAAGCATTGCCTCATACTTTCTACTCACCAATTCTATCCAGCCGGTCCAGCGCCACTGTTTCAAAAGCCCTTCTCATCATGGGATATTCTTCCAACACCTCGTTGAAATTGTCCACCGAGAGGGAGTAGAGGCGGCAGTAGGTGTCAGCTCGCACGCTTGCCGTGCGCCGGCCACGGGTCAACAGGCAGATTTCTGGAATGAAGACACAGCCTGAGAACCCCGGGAGTGGGAGAGCGAGGAAGGGACCATCGCTGCCTCCAAACAAAAGCAGCTCATGTCACTAAGCAACATCCCTGCCTCCACATTAACGGTATAAATGTTCCACTATGCAATAACATTTACCGAACAAAATACCAGAGGGCTCAATTGCAGTAACTGCTGTACAATATGGCACCTCAGGGATTCAGCTGATCTACGTAGCCAGCAAGTTCTGTAATTGTGGCTTATCATAGGTATCACTTGTGCATTCAGAATGGAGGAACTGTCTCTCTCACACTTTTCCTGGCCCACTGGGAGTGGAAGGTCACACCACGTCTCACTGAAGCTAACTCTCCCTAGATTTGCAGTCAGGTCTCTGAATTGACCTGTAACTCAGCATCAGGAGGTTCAGCGATCCCCCATGTTGATGCTGTGCAAGCAAAGAAACTTACAAGTTATTGGTGGATCTGCTACGATCTTATTAACTGAGAGGATAAGGACACCAAGTGGAACCCCTTTATTACCAAGGTTAAAGCAATTAAACTTCGCATAACCATTCTTAGGCTGGCAGAGAACACACAAAGCTCTTTGCTGGTTTCAACTTTGTGGCTGCACCACACATTGTGCGTGTATGTGTGTGCGTGTAAGTAATTGGACGATGCCTTTCCCCAGTGCCCCGTTTGCATCTGCCCCTACGTAGGAGGTACTACTGCAGTGTAATAACTCTGACTGATGCTATAATTTTTAAAATCTGTTTTTAAAAAGAGCTGGCACCTCTGGGAGATGGTTCTAATGGATCCTGCCACCAGGAGGAAAGCCATTCTCCTCTAGCAAATTAGATGGGTCCAGACAATGTGACCCTGCCCCTCTGAGAGCAAGGGTACCACTAGATTCAGTGTAGTGCTCTCCTGTTCCCAC
Source organism: Eretmochelys imbricata (assembly GCF_965152235.1). NCBI lineage: Eukaryota > Metazoa > Chordata > Testudines > Cheloniidae > Eretmochelys > Eretmochelys imbricata. The sequence continues at coordinate 41,802,433 of NC_135581.1, read as the reverse complement.
TGGCCTCTGGGTATAGCTAGCGCAGGAAGATCGCCAGGCTTTGTTGATGCCACAGCTGATATCCTTCTTTCCCCCCCACCCCCAATCAGGGAATCCAGCCAAAGGCATTTCTGGGGGTGAGTGCAGATTACTCGGAACCCATTGCCCATTCCAAACAGGGCTCAAGGTCAGCAGGTGTCTCCTCCATTTTAGCCCTTCACAAGTCAGCCAGCCACCCTCTGAAGGTCTGGAACGTGGGGAGAGAGCCAATTACCCATGGCAAGAGAAGGCTGGGCTGCATGTGGGTCCTGGGGACTGTGTGCGGTGCTCATGTGAGAAGAGTGAGGGGACCCCATGGCCTGCTAGGGGGAGAAAGGGGGCCTCATAGCTGGAAAGGGAGGAGCTACAAGAGCTCAGCTGTTTCATGATGAAACCAACAAGTTTCACTTTGCTATTTCAGATCTATGTGAACCAGAAACTCCACATGGGATTGGAGCCCAGCTAATGGATCCTACTGGCCTGGGTTTGCACAGTCATGCAAATATCCTGGAGCCTGGTAGGACAAAGGGGATTCTTTAGTGAATTTCGGGCCTGCGGGGGTGGGGGTCCCAAGGTCTGTTACAGATGGAGGGGGATCCTTTGGTTGTGGAGAGCAGGCCACGGGACTTAAGAGGTGGGGAAGAGGGGCCCACTCCGCCCATCCTCTCCGGGTCCACTCAGCTTCGGCAGGTTTAATTTTTGCGCTGGAAGTTGCCTCCATGTGAAGTCTGCTTGGTTTGGCGTTTCTGGGTGAAAGCTTTGCAGAGCCCTAGGAGTGAGAGCATTGCAGTCACCAGCCCCACAGCCTGCAGGCAGGCAATGAAATCCCATCCCACTGTTTATCATACTGCTCCCACTCATCTCACTGCTGTCGCGTGCCCCGCTCCCCTGGTAACCTGTGTCAGATTTAAATAGCGAGTTCTCTGTCAAGGGACTGTCGTTTTGCCCCGTGTTTGTACAGCACCTAACACCATGCAGCTTGATCCCTGTCCATCACCGCAATACAGTGCCTGACAGCAGGCGGGACCAGGCAAAAGTAACTGTATAAGGAAGGGCCTGTGTTTGGCAGATCTGCTAACCGCACAAGGAGCAAGGAGGAAATGACCATTAACAAAGGGCACTAACAAAGCTTTCCCCCTCCTTGATGCTGATCTCATTATTGTTCTTCTATGCCGTGGCGCTCCAGTCATGGGTCAGGACCCCGCTGTGCTACGCGCTGCCCTAACACTGAACAAAAAGACAGGCCCTGACCCACAGAGCTCACGATTTAAGTGTAAGACAAGAGTCCTCAGGTGGAGACAGACAGACAAGGTGACTGAGGCTCCAGTTCTGTCTGGTGCTGGCTATGACAAGCACTAACATGAACCAGACGAGGACTGCCTGGGGAACAGCCATGGGTCTTGTTGCCCAAGCAGCACAGTTGGGTGGGTCACTGACTCTCACCTCCAAAGTAGGAGCCATCTGCCAGTTTAGTCTCCTTGTTGCCTTTCGTAAGCACGCTCACCACCCCGTGCTGGATGAAGTACATTTTCTTGCCGATGGTGCCCTCCCGGATGATGTAATCCCCCGGCTGGAACACCTCAAACCGCAGTTTGGTCAGCATGGATGTCACAAAGTTGGGATCTGCATTGGCAAACAGCGGCATGGATGCCACCAGCTTCCGGCAGTTGAAGTTTATGATTTCCTGGAGGGGTGGGGGGAAGAGACAGAGACACGCACTGAGAGAAATGCTTCAGTTAAGGTGAAATAACCTACAGAGATCCCCTCCCAAAGCCCCAACCAAGATACTATTCTCCCAAAAGATCCACCGTAGGATGGACACAAATCCAGTGCCTGCTGGAACAGCACTCTAGGAGGGCCTGGATGGTCATTCAATGCAGCTATATTTACTAAAGCTGGAAGCTCAGTCTTATTGCTCGAATTCACGACATGCTCTCTCTCTCTTTCTAACCTGGGACCCGATAGCCATCTGCCCCACAGGCCAATCTTTGGCAGCCATGCACATTGTGGGTGGCACCAGTGAAATGCCACATGAAGCAGCTAGAGGGCTCATTCGTGGGAAAATGCTGTAACTCGCCTTGGCAGCCTTATGTCCTGCATTGTCCTGGCCTGCTTCCAAAATGCTAAAAACTGGGCAGATGTACCCAGCCAGTCGGAAAAGGAAATATCATGGGCAAGTGGGGGCTTTATGTGGGGAGAAGGTGGGCAGGATAGGTGCCTACCAGTTAGTGTGTCCCAGGTAGGCTGTGACCTCTTTGGTTTGAGTGCCTCAGATGAAGAAAATACAATGTGATTTTACCTTTGTCATAAAATATACGTCCTGTGTGTATTCCAGTGCATCACACCCTCTTAGGATATGACAGTGCTTTTCACTGCACTGTGCTGCTCCGGGTCACTTAGATTCAGACTCAGAAAACAATGTGAAGCGAAATTGAGGCAGGTCATCTACCAAACCCACTCCCAGAAGGAATCTGATTCTTCTTTCTTGTTGCAATTTCCTTTTTGAGGCTCCCTTGTGTTAGTGAGAAAGGCTCTTCTCTCCCCTCCAGCCCACTCCCACCTGGGCATTGGCAGTACAAGGTTTAAATTGTGGTGGGGGGATGGGGGGGGGAGGCTGTCCATGTGCTGGGCAATAAACCATGTGTGGCTGGCAGGCTGTCCGGGGAAATGCTGTTGCTTTGGCATATGAACTTGTGAATGACTCTGGGTGCCAGATCATTGGCTTTAGCATTGGCTCCTTCATCTGCAAAGAGCTAGTCTGGTAATGCAACACCCATGCATAGGGCATAATAGAGGTACATTTGGGGATCTCTCCAGCAGCAGAACCACTCAAAGTCACAGGGGCATTCCATCACATGGGCTCTTTTCCCTTTGTGACTTGTTTCCTCCTCTTTTTTAGATGTCTAGTGCAGGAGGAAGATAGGGACTGGGAAAGGAGCGACTTCCAGTTCTGTAGCCTGGGTCAGGCAAAGGAGTGAGGATGGGGCAATGAGCATCAGACCCAGGTCCCTGCTCTAACTGATTCAGAACAGAGTGTTTCACCCTAGATCACTCTGAATCAGGTAGAGCAGGGACTAGAACCTGAGCCTCCCATATCCCAGACTGGGGCTCTAACCACTGACCCATGAAACATGAGAATCTCTCTCAGCCGAAAAACCTTCCCAATGCCAACTTCTCTGGAACCAGCATGTCCCTGCAAAAGGTTTTCCACAAAACAGCATCATTTGACAATTTCATTGAGTCAGAAATGTTCTCACCAGCTCTAATCCCCTGCACTGCACTGGTTAATAGACTCAAGACATGCTGTCCTGGCTGCTGGGCTGACACTGGGGAATCCAGGACTGCACTGTTCTGCTCAATGGCAATGGATTATGGGCAGACAGAGGCCAGGGAATGACAGACTTCCCTCTAGGTCAGCTGCTGCTACAGTCAGGCCCTATTGCTCTGCTCCTTCTCCCCCACCGCCACCCCACATATCCCGTGACGTCCCCATGCCAGCTGGTGCAGCATCAGCCTCTGCCATTGCACACCATGAGCTCCACTGCTGTGGAGCTGAGAGGCGCCCTGGCCCCACTCAGCCCCCCAATGAACACTCAGAGCACCCCTCATTACCTCGCGCAGGGGCTCACTCAATTCTCCCAGGATGCTCTCCTCGTCAAACATCTTGCCCTGGTAGCGGTGCTCGTAGTAGTCATGGATCCGCTGGCGCATGTCGGCGGGGAGCTTGTGGAAGGACATGTACTGCTCCACTTGTTTGTACTGCGCAGGAAGAAAGAGACAAGCAAAGGCAAGACATTACCGGGACCACAACGCCAAAGGGCACCTCCGCTGCCTCCAGTCATCTTACTGCAGATGCCTGTGCACGTCAGAGCAAATCTCAGATGGTGGCTACACCTGCCTCCTTCACACTGACCTGCGTCTGCTGTGTCAGGCAGAGCCAGGTGATGCAGAGGCCAATGAGCTAGAGGAGCTCAGAGCCCATTCCCACACTTCCCATAAATGGCTACCACACGTTTTAACCCTTAGCATAGTAAGCATGACTTCTCCTCAGTATGCATCTGATGAAGTGAGCTGTAGCTCACGAAAGCTCATGCTCAAATAAATTGGTTAGTCTCTAAGGTGCCACAAGGACTCCTTTTCTTTCTCCTCAGTCAGTTGCACAGAGGAACCCGAGACACATATTCTTGGTGACCCAGGATCCTCTCCCTACCACCTCACCCACCTAGCTCTCTCTCAGCTGCCTGGTGCTCCCCAGCCACCATACTGCCCTTCTGCTGGTTTCCACCTCTCCTCCCTACATGTGCTCTGTGTGCAGCCAGCCCTATCCTGAGCTCTCAGCAGACACCTGCCCCCCTTCCATCGTGCCTCCCAGCAGCTGGGTGGGGTACTGGCAGCCAGGATCTCATGTCCAGAGGGCTCGGGGTGGATTCCCAGCTGAAAGTTCAGAGACAGAAGCTCTCACCAATATTCTTGCCACTAGAATCTGTCTCCTGTTCCCACATTAGACTCCCCTGCCCAACCAGACCAGACCCAACCTCTTCCATTCTGTGTTCTCAGGCTTAAACTGTTCATTTTCATTTTCAGTTTAGGGGCAACAACACAGGGTTACTCAGCTCTTGCCAAATGAATGCTAACAGCTCAGTGCCAAAAGTTCACCTGACTGAAGAACAAACGTGCCCATTCCTGCCAGGTTAACACCCAGAACCCCAGGCAGTGTCAGGGACCACCCAGGAGACCAAAGTCCCCTTTACTTGTCCTCAGAACAGGTACATGGCTGAGCTTCACTTGCCCTCACACACCCCACGGCCTGCCTGTCTGCCGTTACCTTCACTTGGATGGGCCCCCAATAGGAATGAGCACGGAAGGCTCATGCTGGTCACTTGGGAATGACCTTTTGCTCCATTTGGTTAGATCAGCAATGACCTCAGACTGAGCAGTTGATGAAAATAATGGGCCAGGGGAGGCATTTGGGGAGGTTTGCTTGGAGTACTGTTAGGCTGACGTGCACATCACATCTAAGGGCAGCCCATCACCTCGTCTATTAATGGTGGAGGAGGTCAGAGCTGACTTGAGACTTTCCATTCTCAGTTCATGGGCTCTTCTAGGCTTTGGAATAATGATGTTGAGTTCTGGCAGCCACTAGCACTCAGGAAAGCAAGGGGCTTATAGCCGTGCGTCCCACACAGTTCTGTCAAGGCATCTCAGTTTGCATTCCCTGCTGCTCCAGTAATGGGCAACCACACAGCTTGGCCAATACTCTTAAGTCCTGATGTGCAGCACCCACAAATCCCATCTTTACCCCTGCATTGCAGTCCTGCATGCACCCTGTCCTGGTTCTGTCAATACAGCTCAGCTCTGACCTGGAGCACCCCTGCTATCTCAGTCGTAATCCAATTCTGAGAAGAAACTAACAGTTCTGTCTAGCTGTGGCAGAGCACAATTACCAATAGGCATCATGCCAGCTTCCTACAGAAAACTCAGTGCACCTGAGTCATCCCATGGAAACAGCCCCTGCATTGCCAGTTCTGAGTCCCTCACACAGCTCCACCAGTGCACCTCCAGGGTGCCAACTGCTGTGAATTTCGTGCTGGCTTTTGAATCAGATTGAGACCAAACACTGTTTCACTTCTGAATGGCCCATACAGAACTAGAACCCAGATCTCCAGAGGCAGAAGGCTAGTGTACTAACTTGCTCCTCTTCACATCTCCGTGGACATTTATATCCTAGTGACAGAGGATGTGGAAAAAGCTAATGTACTCAATGCTTTTTTTGCCTCTGTTTTCACTAACAAGGTCAGCTCCCAGACTGCTGCGCTGGGCATCACAAAATGGGGAAGAGATGGCCAGCCCTCTGTGGACATAGAGGTGGTTAGGGACTATTTAGAAAAGCTGGACGTGCACAAGTCCATGGGGCCGGACGAGTTGCGTCCGAGAGTGCTGAAGGAATTGGCGGCTGTGATTGCAGAGCCATTGGCCATTATCTTTGAAAACTCGTGGCGAACCGGGGAAGTCCCGGATGACTGGAAAAAGGCTAATGTAGTGCCAATCTTTAAAAAAGGGAAGAAGGAGGATCCTGGGAACTACAGGCCAGTCAGCCTCACCTCAGTCCCTGGAAAAATCATGGAGCAGGTCCTCAAAGAATCAATCCTGATGCACTTGCATGAGAGGAAAGTGATCAGGAACAGCCAGCATGGATTCACCAAGGGAAGGTCATGCCTGACTAATCTAATCGCCTTTTATCATGAGATTACTGGTTCTGTGGATGAAGGGAAAGCAGTGGATGTATTGTTTCTTGACTTTAGCAAAGCTTTTGACACGGTCTCCCACAGTATTCTTGTCAGCAAGTTAAGGAAGTATGGGCTGGATGAATGCACTATAAGGTGGGTAGAAAGCTGGCTAGATTGTCGGGCTCAACGGGTAGTGATCAATGGCTCCATGTCTAGTTGGCAGCCGGTGTGGAGTGGAGTGCCCCAGGGGTCGGTCCTGGGGCCGGTTTTGTTCAATATCTTCATAAATGATCTGGAGGATGGTGTGGATTGCACTCTCAGCAAATTTGCGGATGATACTAAACTGGGAGGAGTGGTAGATACGCTGGAGGGGAGGGATAGGATACAGAAGGACCTAGACAAATTGGAGGATTGGGCCAAAAGAAATCTGATGAGGTTCAATAAGGATAAGTGCAGGGTCCTGCACTTAGGATGGAAGAATCCAATGCACCGCTACAGACTAGGGACCGAATGGCTAGGCAGCAGTTCTGCGGAAAAGGACCTAGGGGTGACAGTGGACGAGAAGCTGGATATGAGTCAGCAGTGTGCCCTTGTTGCGAAGAAGGCCAATGGCATTTTGGGATGTATAAGTAGGGGCATAGCGAGCAGATCGAGGGACGTGATCGTTCCCCTCTATTCGACATTGGTGAGGCCTCATCTGGAGTACTGTGTCCAGTTTTGGGCCCCACACTACAAGAAGGATGTGGATAAATTGGAGAGAGTCCAGCGAAGGGCAACAAAAATGATTAGGGGTCTAGAACACATGACTTATGAAGAGAGGCTGAGGGAGCTGGGATTGTTTAGCCTGCAGAAGAGAAGAATGAGGGGGGATTTGATAGCTGCTTTCAACTACCTGAAAGGGGGTTCCAAAGAGGATGGCTCTAGACTGTTCTCAATGGTAGCAGATGACAGAACGAGGAGTAATGGTCTCAAGTTGCAGTGGGGGAGGTTTAGATTGGATATTAGGAAAAACTTTTTCACTAAGAGGGTGGTGAAACACTGGAATGCGTTACCTAGGGAGGTGGTAGAATCTCCTTCCTTAGAGGTTTTTAAGGTCAGGCTTGACAAAGCCCTGGCTGGGATGATTTAACTGGGAATTGGTCCTGCTTCGAGCAGGGGGTTGGACTAGATGACCTTCAGGGGTCCCTTCCAACCCTGATATTCTATGATTCTATGATTCTATGATCTGCCCCAAGCTCACCCTCCATCTCCCTGGTACTCGATATCACAGAATCACTACATTTCTCCACAGGCAAGGTCAGCTAGCCCTTCTCCCTCCCAGGGCAGGCCTGTGTCCTATTACACATGTAACAGAGTTTTGCATGGTTTAAACATTACAGGCTTGGGAGACTATTCCACAATTACACTGACCAGTATCGTCTCACTATTCCCTTGTACTCCCTAGCTGTTCTCTCTTGTCTTATACTTGGATTGTCAGGAATTTGGAGCAGGGACTGTTTGTTCTGCATTTGCACAATGGGGTCTCGGCCATGACCGGGCCTCCTAGGTGCTATGGTAATACAAATCAATAATCATAGAATATCAGGGCTGGAAGGGACCTCAGGATGTTATCTAGTCCAACCCCCTGCTCAAAGCAGGACCAATCCCCAGTTTTTTCCCCAGATCCCTAAATGGCCCCCTCAAGGATTGAACTCACAACCCTGGGTTTAGCAGGCCAATGCTCAAACCACTGAGCTATCCCTTCACCTTGCTTAGCAAATGCAATAATAAATAACAACAATAATGTGTATTACAGTGGCATCTACAGACTCCAACCAAGATCAGGGTGCCATTGTGCTAGGTGCTGTACAAAAACTCAGTAAAATACAGTCCTGCCCCCAAAAGCTCACAATCTAAACAGTCAAGACAGACAAAGGGTTGGAAGGGAAACTAAGCCACAGAGAGGTAAAGTGACATGCTCAAGGTCACCCAGCCAGCCAGCGGCAGAGTCAGGAACAGAAGCCAGGCCTCCTGAGATCTAGTCGTGTGTTAGATCCATTAGATCACAACTGAACCAAGCACAGAGCCTGTCTTAAATATAAAGGGAAGGTAACCACCTTTCTGTATACAGAACTATAAAATTCCTCCTGGCCAGAGGCAAAACCTTTTCACCTGTAAAGGGTTAAGAAGCTAAGATAACCTAACTGGCACATGACCAATGAGGAAACAAGATACTTTCAAAGCTGGGGGGCGGGGGAAGGGTCTGTCTGTCTGTGTGATGCTTTTGCTGGGAACAGATCAGGAATGCTCTTCATAACTCAAGTTAGTAAGTAATCTAGCTAGAAATGCAGTAGATTTCCTTTTGTTTAATGGCTGATAAAATAGGCTGTGCTGAATGGAATGTATATTCCTGTTTTTGTGTCTTTTTGTAACTTAAGGTTTTGCCTAGAGGGATTCTCTATGCTTTGAATCTGATTACCCTGTAAGGTATTTACCATCCTGATTTTACAGAGGTGATTCTTTTACTTTTTCTTCAATTAAAATTCTTCTTTTAAGAACCTGATTGCTTTTTCATTGTTCTTAAGATCCAAGGGTTTGGGTCTGTGTTCACCTATGCAAATTGGTGAGGATTTTTCTCAAGCCTTCCCCAGGAAAGGGAGTGTAGGGCTTGGGGAGATATTTTCGGGGGAAGACGTCTCCAAGTGGGCTCTTTTCCTGTTCTTTGTTTAACACACTTGGTGGTGGCAGCATAGGGTTCAAGGACAAGGCAAAGTTTGTACCTTGAGGAAGTTTTTAACCTAAGCTGGTAAGAATAAGCTTAGGGGGTCTTTCATGCAGGTCCCCACATCTGTACCCTAGAGTTCAGAGTGGGGAAGGAACCCTGACAGAGCCTGATACTCAGCCTCTTATTCAGCCTGGTTTTCTCTTCCTTTCCATTCCTCCTAGTTACATCACCTTGAACCACTCTGCGTTATCCCATTCCATTTCCTAGGCAGCTCTTCACCAAGCTGTGAATAGTTAGAGGTTTGAATCTTCCCATAGAAGTCAATTACTCCAGCCCCCTGATCAGTTCTGTTTTTTGCTGAACTCCCTCTAGTTTGCCAAAGTCCTTCTAGTTATGAGGTGCCCAGATGGGAATGCGATATTCTAGCCCCTGTGCTGGTGTAAATCAGCATAGCTCCACTGGAATCAAATGGCCCAGGAGAGTCCATTACCCTCATTATTACTTATGTGCATTCCTTTAGCATCTAACAGCCCCAACCAGGATTAGGGCCCCACTGTACAAACAGAATAGAACACAGGCCCTGTCCTGAAGGGGGTACAGCCTAACTAGACAAGACAGACAGATACAGCCAGACATTAGCTAAGCTATTTAGCAAAAGCTGCAATATAGTTTGTCCCCACTTTCCACTCACATAACAACCCCTTCCCCACCCTCTTCTATTCAACAGTTAAGCACTCTCCCCTCGGTTTCCCTACTTCGTGATGCATGGCCACCAGAGACCAAATTTGTGCTGGCCTTTTCCACAGCTCTACTGCACTGCAGACATCCGCCAGTCTAATTTGGCTATAGTTTTGCTTGTGGATTTGCATTTCCACAGCATCACTTAACGGGGACGCAAGGGCTCATTTGATGGGACATGGGCAGCACTGGGGGAGAAAAAGGCCTTCAGTGGAACTGGAACCATGAATAAACAACACTCGCTCAAGGGTGCAGGAGTGGAGCCAAGATCAGACATGGGGAATTGTGCAAGATGGCATACAAAAATGTAGTGAGAGACAGGCCTCACCCTGAGGAGTTTACATTCTAAAAAGATAACACAAAAAGTGGGAGAAAGGGACAGTATTATTCTCCCCATTTCACAGATGCAAATAGATTAAGTGACATGCCCAAGGTCACACAGGAAATACATGGCAGAGCCCAGAAATGAATTCAGTTCTCTTCAGTCCCAATCTAGTACGTTAAACAAGACCATCTTTCCTCTCACATCATGGGTACCATGAATACTGTTGCATCAAAGAAACCCAGTATTCATAACATTGTCTTTGCTGAAACCCAATGGGTCTGGCAAAACCTTTCCACCAGATCTACTAGGCCCTGGACCCCATGCTAAGCCAGGAAAGCTTTGAGTTGCACAGTGTCTTGCGGGGCTCCTACATACTCCAGTTGTCTCATGGGTATGAGAGAGAACTTTGTCAGTTTAACGTGGACAGACACCACTGCAAGCTTATGGGGCAGCTGTGCAGTCTTTTCCATGACATATCAGATGGGGAGTAGTGGGGAAGGGATATCTGGGATGGCAGCTGTGTGGCCATCTGTGTGGCACTCAAAGCAATGGGCAGCTGCATGTCTATACTCAGGGCTCTCCTACATGCATCATTCATCCCTACACCACTCTAGACCCAGAGAAAGTCCAGTGGTTCACCCTGGCAGGTGACAGATCCAGACCTGACCCTCTGCTCAGCAAGGATATGGGAACGCTGCAAACACAGAGGCAGGGGGATGGCAGAATGCTGTAGTCAGCGCTGCTCTACAGCACCTTCTCTTAGCTGACTAGAGGAGCAGTCTAGTGGCTTCTTTGGTGGCTACCTATTCCCAACTGGCTGTGGGAGAGCATTTCTGTGCAGCACAGGTGGGAGTAAATCAGAAGCAAATACATGGGGACGTCCCAGCGTCCCTCTGCCACAGCAGGCTGCTGATCATACTTGCAGAGGAGCTAGGGTTGCTAACTTGGTAGTATTTAAAAATCAGACAATCCAACAGGAGTGTCAGAACCACCCCTGCCTTACCTATTCCCCCCGAAGCACTACCCCTGCCCCGCCTCTTCCCCCGAGGCCCCTCCCCCATTCACTCCTCTTCTCCCTCCCCCATGTCGCTTGCTGTTTTTCCCTTCCCAATCCCCGCCCAGGTGAGGAGAGACTCACCTGTGAAGCCAGGGCTGGGAGCTGCAGCCACCCAACACAGGTAGGAGGTAGCCCCACCTGAATAGGGGCTGGGGCAGGTGATAATCCAGCGCCTCTCCTGCCCGCAGTAACCAAACATGAGTGTCCAGTCAGTAGATCTGACTGGACACTGTCAGGTCCCCTTTTTGATCGGACTTTCTGGCCAAAAACCAGGCACTTGGCCACCCTAATGAGGAGCACTGTTCTAGCTTTGTGGCTGTTTATAGAGCTGCCCACCCCCAGACCAGCTCAGACCAAGCCCTCGTCTAGTTGGAGAACTGCCCGCATTGAACAATAATTGCCAGCCAAGTGCTGGATGAAGGTACCAGAGCCATAAAATTTAAAACAGTTGCTCAGCCCCAGGAAAACAAAGCAAATCTTTGGAGGTGGCCGTGCGCCGCACCCATGAACTGACCATCTACCCAGTTACTTATGGTATAAAATGGCAGAAGAAAATACGAACCAGAGAGCACACATATTGGGGAGCAGGGAGTTATCCATTAACATTCAAAGAAAGCCAGGCTGGATCCTCCCAATGTGAGGAGCTGCAGGGAGAAGAGTGACTGATTGTTATCTCCCGTTTATGAGATTGCAGTACAGAGGGCACTCTGCATACCTATCACATCCTGCTGCATCCCTCACTGAAGACTAGTGGAAATAAAATGCATGCACAGGAGTCAAGCTCCTTTCTTTCTGATTGCTGGCCCAAGCCCAGGGTTGGCGAGCATTTACTGGTCTTACCAAAGAGTTTCTAACTAAAGCAGGTTAAGAGGCAACATACCATAAAATCATATAGTTCCAATGACCTTCTTGCTTTCCCCACCCTCTTCAGGTCTGACATTAGTAGTAGGAGGTTGTTGCTTTATAGCAAGTTTTTAAGGTCAGGCTTGACAAAGCCCTGGCTGGGATGATTTAATTGGGGATTGGTCCTGCTTTGAGCAGGGGGTTGGACTAGATGACCTCCTGAGGTCCCTTCCAACCCTGATATTCTATGATTCTATGATTCTATGATTTCTGAGACAGTCCTAGGAATGGCAGGGTTCCAGATCTTTCTCCTCTGGCTACGTCTTTCCTTGGAGCCCCCACAGCAACTGATCCTCTAGGAGATTTGGGTTAGCAATGCTGAGGTTATCTATTGCAGCCACAGACACAAACTGCAGCCAGGCTGTTCAGGAAGGTGAGTGTTCTTGTTGTGCCATTGGCTAGTACTCAGTCCCCGCTGCTGTTCAGTGCTGAGTCAGAGAGGAACTATATCCTGTCTGCTCAGCTTGATGCTAAAAATTAAAGAGGGCCTGATCTTGCTCCTTTGAACTCACTGGAAAAGCTAAATGCCAGTCTCAGCCTCACTGAGAAGGTGAGAGGGCAGCTGGGGGAGCGGGTGCGTAGCAGAGTGCTATGTTAGAGTATTTTCTCATTGCCAACTCTGAATGTTAATAGCATTTGTAATTTTAGCCTTAGACAGTCTCCCCCTTCGCTTGCTGAGCTCCTTGCCCTGTGCAGGACAGCCAGCACCCAGGCCTGATCGCTGTGCCAGTGCAAGGCCTGTGCCCTGGTTCTGTCATTCGAGGGAATTGTGGAGCCTGAAGTGGGATCATGACCAGCAGCTCAGAGGGCTCTTCTCTTTCACGCCGCCTCTTGCTGGGACCCAACTGCTAGTTCAGATACACCCGGGCTGTTTGCTCACAGGGTGAACTCTGCTAATTAGACTGAACTCCATTTTCCTACAGTTGCCTCATCTCAGTGTCATCTAAGTTGTGGTTCAATTGCCTTTGCTCTCTACAGACCAGGCACTCCCTGACCTGTGTCTCCAGAGCCATCCTACTAGCCAGGCCCCTATGTGACTCAAACCACAGATCTCCCATCCCTGCTCCTGCCCTACCAGCATCTCTCAACAGATTCAACAGAGCATTAAAGACTCCCTGCTCCACCTTGCCTACAGTTTTACTAGTGATGGGGGAGCCAAAAGGTTCAGTGGGTCCATTCTGCACCCCAAAATGTCTATCCTTATACGAACTTTACCTGAAAACTTTACTGGACATCTCAAGCTTCCTGGTATTTCCTGCCATCAGCAGGGCTGTGACTAACACATGCACAGTGTTTCAAGTAGCATTTAAATACCTACAGTTCTGGTCCCAGACAGAACAGACAAATGCAGAGGCTGCTCCAAAAAATGAAAATGCACTGCAGGAAGAGTGGGCGGAGAGCTCCTCAGAGAGGATCTGTTAGAGAGACACTGTTTCTTTTGACTGTGTTGTGAGTTGTGGGTGAAGGCTGCGTCCAGGTCCTATTTCGGCAGGCCCATTTTGCCCAGCCTTTCTCCTGCAGTCATCTGCTCAGTCCCTCGCTTGTGCTCTTGAATTTGCCCAGAGCTCAGTGACATGTGCAGAGATGAGTGACACCCCCACGTTCAACCCTAAAAGACTCATTTAGGGATTATCTGAATCTCTCTGAAGAAAATTGGTTGCATTTAAATGTCAATTCATCTTCTTCAAGTCTGCTTTTCCCAGTAAGCCCTGGAAGGCAACACTAGTGTATTAGAAGGGAAGGATCTAATTGGGAATCTTTTTCTCACAGGGTGGGTCACCTTAGTTTCCTATTTCCTTCCCTGCACAGCTCACTCAAAGCCCTTGGGTGCCGAACACTTTTAAACCCAATTTACCCCATTGCTCCTTGTTGTGTCTCTATGTGACAGCTATAATATCATAGACCTGGACACACTTCTCAGGGAATCAGCAAGGAAGGTTTCTGCACATAGGAAGAACTGCTCCCCTCCCACTCCTGGCTTTCCCCACTCTCCACCAAGCTCTCCCTTGACCCACAGAGATCAGTCTTCAAATCTTCAAAGAAACTTTGATTTCCATTTTCTCGGTTCAATTAACTCACTGTATATACATGGATACACACACACACACATACACATACACACACACAGACAGTTGTCATGAAGGCCACTTAGAATAAGCCAAAATGCTTTCCTACAAACTCTCATCAAGATAAATATTTATTTCCTACCCAGAGCATTATTGCTGTGATAAATGAAAGTGGGGGAAGGGACGGGGGGGGGGAGAAATTCCTTTTATGGACACCCAGCCAGCCAGTTAGCTATAAAATCCCTCTTGGTACCTGTTCTCTACTTGCCTTACCTGTAAAGGGTTAAAGAAAGCCCATAGGTAAAATGAAGGGAATGGGCACCTGACCAAAAGTGCCAATGAGAGGACTAGAACTTTTTTAAATTGAGAAAAAACTTTCCCTCTGCCTGTTTTTTGTTGTTCTCCAGAGAGAGAAGACCAAAGCAGGAATTGGGCTGAACTATGATGTAGGAAGCTTTAAGCTAGGTATGAAAAATCATCAGATCATACCTAGAGATTGCTTATCTGAAACCCCAAAGATGTATGTAAGTAAGTCAGGGAAAGTCTAGGAAGATGTGATTAGGGTTATTTCTTTTATTTCTTTATGGCTTGTGGACTCCTCTGTGCTAACCCCAAATACTTTTGTTTTGCTTGTAACCTTTAAGCTGAACCTCAAGAGAGTTATCTTGATCCTTAATTTTTGATCCAGCAAAAAGCCTAAGTTCCAGATGTCTTTTCTTTCTTTTTGTGTTTAATAAAAGTTACCTTTTTAAAGAACAGGATTGGATTTTTGTGTTCTAAGAGGTTTGTGCATATGTTGTTTAATTAGCTGGTGGCAACAGCTGATTTCCTTTGTTTTTCTTTCTCATCTCTTCCTGGGGGGCGGTGAAAGGGCTTGAGGGCACCCCACAGGAAGGAATTCCCAAGTGTGCCTTTCTGGGTTCTCAAAAGCATTTTTTTTTGCATTTGGGTGATGGCAGCATCTATCCATCCAAGGTCAGAGAGAAGCTGTAAGGTTGGAGGTTTAATGCAAGCCTGGAGTGGCCAGTATGAATTTTTAGAATCCTTGCGTGCCCCCACCTTCTACACTCAAAGTGCCAGAGTGGGGAATCAGCCTTGACAATTGCTTATGTGCTTCCAGCAACTGTTGGCCTGATTCTGCTGTCAGTCACACTCATGTAAACCCAGGACGAACTCTGCGGAGCTGCATTGGTTTAAGAGGGAGGAGATTCAGGCTCAGTACATTTAGTGAGTGAAATATTGCAGTGCTTTGAGGGCAGTATATATTCTATGAGAATGAATTAAAAGCAAAGTTCAGCAGTCATGACATACAAAGCCGTGGCCCTGACAAGGGGGCTCTGGTGAATTTACATTCTACAAGGGCATAGCTCAGGTCACTGAATCCACCAAATGGAATATCTTGATTGCATCTTTGTTGCATTTCCTTTGATCCAAGATTAGAATTAAATTTGATACCGTATTGCCAATCCCTAGGCATTCAAAAATCATGACCTGGGCCCCACAAAAAATCATGAGGAAGGCTTAAAAAAAAATCACAGGATTTTAAAAAAATTAATAATTTTTGCGTTCTTTTTAATTGGTTTCTGGATTTTGAGCTTTTAGAGTTCACACCATTAACATTTCTCTGCAATCATGAGGGCTAGATCTTACTTTAAACCCTCCTGCAAAAACAACAGATTCTCATATAATCACAGAACTCCAGGAGCTGGGGCTTTAAGAAAATAAACAAATATTGGAACACTTGCAATAAAATCAGGGGAGATAGCAACACAGAAGTTGTGTAGCTCGTCTGTTTCACTTTGCAGGGGTCTATGCCAAGTGTCTTTGGGGTCGGTGTCAAAGTTTGCAGTCCTCTCTTCTCCAGTCCCCACCTTTCACTTGAACCAAGATAAGTGCAATCTGTTACATTAGACACTGATCCTGCCAGTACTTCTACACATGCTTAACTTCACACACAGACAAGGACTCTCACTGACTTTCCCAGGACTATTCGGGTGCGTAAAGCGAAGCAGGTGTGGCATTGTTTGCAGAGGCAGGGCCTTAGTCTGCGCTGTATGTCCTTTCCATAGCAATGCCCAGGTGATTCTGGGATGCTGTAGTAACACAACTTTGATTTCTTATTAAAGATAGGACTAAACCTAATCCCCAGATCTATCCACTCCTCAACTTTTGGAGCATTCGATGGCTGCATTTGGATCCAAAGCCACATTTTGCAAATACTCTTCACCGAATATCCTGGTTCTCAGCTCCTCTAAACACCGGGGTTCAGATAGGGATCAGATTTGTATGGCTCAGCCTTGGCTCTATTTTTATACTGCAGCAGGAGGGTTTTCAGGAGCCATATATCACACTGAAATATTGAGAACAATCTGAGACTGATCCTGCACTCAACGCCAGTGACTCCGGTGGAGTTACTCCTGATTAACAGTGGTGTAAGCAGAATTAGGGTCCTTATCTCCTGTTCTATTACAACCCCCCCCGAAATGGGCTGAAAACTCGGTGTATGTTTTTCCACTCTCCATGCAGGGTCCAGGCACAGTCCAGCCGTGACCATCAGCCACCCCTGCTGCCGCTATAGGCTGTTAATCAGTCCCCATTCAGGTGAGGATGTATTTCAGACAATCCCATTGCTGGACTGTGACAGGGAGGGGTCAGTTCCCAGATTGATGAAATGGAAATGGCTGCTCTCTGCTGCCAGACTGCAAACCAGAGGGACATCCTCTGTGGTGGGGGAATTGTTATGTTTAACCCCCACAAGGCAGTCTGCATGCTCAGCTGGTGAAATCCTGGCCCCACTGAAGTCAATGGGAGTTCTGCCAGGTTTCACCCGGTGTCTATACAGCAAACAAAACCCCGGGGCACTGAGTCTCAGAGTCTGGGTCTACAGACTTGGGCTTGTGCTACGGCACGAACCATAACCATGTACACAGGCTTCAGCTCCAAGCTCCAGCTCCAACAAAGGTGTCTGCGTGGCTATTTTAAGTGTGTGTGTGGGGGGGGGGGAGGGGTTTGCTATGTAGACGCATCCTAAAGGTACAGTCACCCTGCACCTGGCAGTGAGCCTCCCAACCTGGGTTGACACATTTGAGTTAGTGGGGCTCAGGCTAGTGTACTGAAAACAGCCATGTAGATGTTGGCATTGCAGCTTTGGCTGGAGCTTGGGCCCTCAAGCCCACCCTCACCCCTTGGCATGTGAGCCTGAGCTGCAGAGTTCATACAGCTATTTATAATGCACTAGCGCAAGCCTTGCTGTCAACCTGGGCTGGGAGGCTCCCTTCCCAATGCAGTGTGGACATACCCTTAGGGGTTGATCTGGGTGCATAACACAGTGGAGATGCAGTGCAGGGCTCGCCTGCTCTTACAGGTGCTCCCCCAAGAGGTATGCCCCAGCAAGGATGGTGCATTGCGGCACCAGACTAAACATCCCTATGCATCAACATGTGTGAGGGGAAGGAAAGCCATTCAAAGAGCTCATTTGCATGATTTTCTCTCCAGGCTAGGAGAGACTCCTGATCCAAGCACCATGGCAGATGGGTCCAACGGGCCTGATCCTAGCCTGAATCAGGAGCACAGCAAAGAAGAACTCCGGGTTTGGTCAATAGATTTTCACAGAGCAGAGTCTGTGAGGTGTAAAGCTAAGGCCCAATCCTGACAGGTGTTATGGCCCTTTTGAACACAAAGGGATCAGGAAGCTGGGAAGGAGGGGACACCCATCCAGAGCCAAATATGACTGAGCCCTTATTGAGCTGACATCGCTATTGCAGGAGAGACTGAGGGAGTGGGGAGAGTGAGGGCAAGTGCAGCTGGAAAGACAGGGAGATTGTGGGTGCAGGTCCTGAGACCTACCTCCACTGATGAGGGTGTCCAGTGCTTAATTTGTAATGAAAAAGGTGCCAGGGACCAAGCAATGTTTTTTACATTCGTAACTGGTGCAGCAAGTCCGGAGGGGCCAGGGCCATGAGCTGCCACGGCCGGAGGGGCTAGCGCTCTAACCTGGAACGAGTTAAGCATGGAGTGTGTCTGTGTGGAGGCAGCCCTAGGACAGATGTGAGATCAGATCTGAGAGGGGAGGCATCCACAAGAGGGGCTGGATTTGAACAAAGATTCCACAGGATAGAAAGAAACGTCTGGAGCCGCTGGATCATGGCACCTGCAGATATCTCCGGGCAAGCCCTTGAGCGGCCCTCCAACACGGCCTGTGATCAGAACAGCACATTCAAGCAGGCTGGTTGGGGCAAGGTTACAGTTGGGCAGCACACAGCACAGCTGTATAGGACCCTTTTAGCCCCTGGTTGCCAGGTCATGTCCTTAAGCCCTGGGGCCGGGACTTCCCAGGGACACAGCTCTTCAAAGATCCCAGCCTGCACACTCAGCTCACCCTGGGTGGGACATTCATCGCCAGTGGGTCTGGAAAGGCTGGGGTAATGGAGAAAACAACGCTTCTTTTGCGGCAGTGAGCAGGAGGAAAGCGTGATGGAGGGGTGGGGGTGGGGAAAGAAGAGGCTGTGCAATTCCAATCAGCGCCAACGAAGCAGACACCTCCACTTCCCACCGGGGTCACTGCTCAGCAGGGAGCCTCGGCTCTCAGCGTTACTCATTTATTTTCCCATGCATGTGCAGAAATGAATTTGAAAACTGATAATGAAGTTTGAACCTTCCCTTCCCCCTCCCCCACACGCAGGATGTACTGAACTGCTAATGACAAGAGCTCTCTCCTCACTGTGAACACATGCAGACACACACACAAATGCTCTGCTCAGGTCAGATTGTTGCTGCACAGGGCTATGGGACCAAAACATGCACCCTCGATAGAGATTCACTTACGGGAATAACAGAAGTCAAAATCTTAGCCTTCTCCCGCAATGGGCCAGTTCATCCCTGGTGTAAGTCCACTTACAACACTGGAGTTCTGCCATGGATTAGTTTGGCCCACAGAGGTTTGTACATGTTGGCTGGACGTGTAGTTAACTCCCACCATCCCACCCCGCACGCACATACATGCACAGTGTTTCACATGTACGCTCACCCTCCCACAGGCTCAGGTGAACCCACATATACGCTGAAGTCAATAAGATCAGTGGCTCTCAACCTTTCCAGTCTACTGTACCCCTTTCAGGAGTTTGATTTGTCCTGTGTACCCTCAACCCAAGTTTCATCTCATTTAAAAACTACCTGCTTACAAAATCAGACCTAAAAATACAAAAGTGTCACAACACACTGTTACTGAAAAACTTCTTACTTTCTCATTTTTACCATATAATTATAAAATAAATCAATTGGAATATAAATATTGTACTTACATTTCAGTGTACAGTAGATAGAGCAGTATAAACAAGTCACTGGCTGTATGAAA
Source organism: Eretmochelys imbricata (assembly GCF_965152235.1). NCBI lineage: Eukaryota > Metazoa > Chordata > Testudines > Cheloniidae > Eretmochelys > Eretmochelys imbricata. The sequence goes on along the minus strand of NC_135581.1, from coordinate 41,783,042 downwards.
TTTTAGTTTGTACTGACTTTGCTAGTGCTTTTTATGTAGTGCTTTTGTTGTAAATCTAGGCAAATATCTAGATGAGTTGATGTACCCCCTAAAAGACCACTGCGTACCCCCAGGGGTATACGTACCCCTGGTTGAAAACTACGGAATAAGATTGACACACATAGACCTCAGCACTTGTTGCATGCTGGGGATCTCCCTGAGCTGCCTGATATAAGAGGTTATTGCCCCAGGCTGGGCATCTGGGAGCCCCTTTCTAAAGCACTATTCAGGAAGACTCATCACCTGTTTCTTACAAACTATTTGAAACCAGATGGTGGTGGAGGTGGGGTGACTGGAGTTCAGAGCACAGGCTGTGTGACTCAAAGCCAACAGTCATTACCAATGTCAGCTGTTCAGTGACCTGTATGAAACAGGTTGGGGACTTTGCACTGTCCTGGTGACTTTTCTACTACGTTCTGAGTGAGGACTTGAAGAAAACCAAAAAAATCCAGCCCAGCTCTCAGAGAATCTACCCAGTCGCCAGTCCCCATGGAGTCTCAGCCCAGCACAGGCCACCCATGTGATGTGGACATGATCAGTACAGCTCATAGATTACATACCTCACTCTCAACTTTGAGTTCTTTCACTCACCCTAGGATAAGGAGACATACAGACATGGAGACATAGCAGTTCTCAGGCCAGTTCTTAGTAAACAGAGGTCCATCATCCTCACAGTACACACTTAGAAAGGAAATTGCCAGGGGATGGCTGATGGCAGAGAGACGTTTTAACCTCCAGACTGGCAGTGAATGCCACCTGTTCCCAGCTGAGGGCTGTTTGGATGCCTAACTGAAGTTAGTGGCGGTTTCATTCCAATTCCCACTGGGACAAATAGCCAGTGGCACTAAATAGCTCAGGTGCTGGCAGTCTCAGAAGAGAGGCCAAGGCCTGAATGGGGTCTGAGGCCTGGATTGCCCTCACACCCAGGAAGTGCTCCCTCTGGTGCAGTGGGTGGTGCCGGAAAGTTTCTCCTAGTGCTGCTTCTACTCTGCTAGTTTTCTGGGTGCAGAACCTCAGTCTCCAGGGCCATCAACCGAGCCCCAAATCCACTTACATGTTTTAGAGACACCTTCTCTCTTCTCACGCTTTTGTTTGGCCTAGAGCTTTTAAGAGGGCTGCAGTCATGTTAATTTGACTCAGGGCACCTTTTCCTGGTGGGACTAAATCATGAGTTGAGGTTTGTGTTTTCTCATACTGACCCATCCTGATGCCATGGAGAGGCAGAGAATGAGTTCAGGTCTATCTTCTAAACAGCAGGCCTGAGATCATGGGAACTGGCATTCACATCCCATGCAGCTTGGAAAAGCCCAGGCTAGATTCACAGGATACAGGACACATTTGTGCAAATCAGGAAGGTCCTACTCATTTCCAAGTGGCTGGTGACCCAACTCATTTCCAAGTGGCTGTGAGATCCAACACCCAGACACAAGAAGGCAGGTTAAGCAGGGACTCTCTGCTGGAATTTGAGAGTGGTAAGCAGACCCTGAATACTGCAGTGTAAGCATGTCTCTATTTAATGCAGGGGTGAGCAAACTACGGCCTACGGGATTGCCATTGGCCGGGAACAGGGATCCGCAGCCAATGGGAGCTTCGGGGGAGGTACCCACAGGTGAGGGCAGCATGTGGAGCCCTCTGGCCCCCCTACCCCAGGGACATGGTACTGGATGCTTCCGGGAGCAGAGCGGAGCAGTCCGGGGCCAGGGCAGGCAGGAAGCCTGCCTTAGCCCTGCTGTGTGCTGCTGCCACTCCAGGTAAGTGGTTCTGGGCCAGAGCCCGCACCCCGAACCTCTCCTGTACCCCAACCCCCTGCCCTAAGCCCTCTGCCACACCCCTCCTGCACCCCAATCCCCTGCCGCACCCCTCCTGCACCCCAACCCCCTGCCCTGAGCCCCCTGCCACACCTTGCACCCCTCCTGCACCCCAACCCCCTGCCCTTAGTCCCAACCCCTTGCCCTGAGCCCCTTTCTGCACACCGCACCCCCTCCCACAACCCAACCCTCTGTCCCAGCCCTACATTCATGGCCCTGCATGCAATTTCCCCACCCAGATGTGGCCCTCAGGCCAAAAAGTTTGCCATTCCCTGTTTTAATGCCTCTTTCAAAAAAAACCCAGACAAGCTAACAGTCCCCAGTGACTGTGCATGAGAACTGATGCCACCCCTTTGGCGCAGTGACAAGTCAGTCTGGGGCTACACGCAAATATTTACCTAACGGTCCAGCCTGTAACTATATATTTACAGCTGTCTTAGAATGGGCAGCATGGAGAGCAGTGAAGGTGCAGAGAACAGAGCTTGATAGAGCATGTGAGATCTGGAACGGGAGAGGGGACTCTGGAAAGAAATTTCAGCTAGATTGGATTCTGCATGGCTGACAGCAGCAAGACTAGTTCTCGTCAGTGGCTGCATCTCAGGAGACAATAGAGGAGAGCCCCACCTCGCTGCAGGACACACCTAGTTCCCAGTGCCTACCAGTCTCCTGGTGGGATGAGAGAGGGAGAAGTGGGGTCCAGGGAGCCCTCACACAATGCACAGTCAACCTGTGGAACTCCTTGACAGAGGATGTTGTGAAGGCCAAGAAGACTATAACAGGGTTCAAAAAAGAACTAGATAAGTTCATGGAGGATAAGTCCATCAATGGCTGTTAGCCAGGATGGGCAGGAATGGTGTCCCTAGCCTCTGTTTGCCAGAAGCTGGGAATGAGGGACAGGGGATGGATCACTTGATGATTACCTGTTCTGTTCATTCCCTCTGGGGCACCTGGCACTGGCCACTGTCGGAAAACAGGATATTGGGCTAGATGGACCTTTGGTCTGACTCACTATGGCTGTTCGTATGAGCTCAGCCCTCTCTGTCCTGTTCAAAGTAGTATGGAGGCAGCACGTTCAGCTCTCCCAGCTGGCTCAAGGTTACAGAGTCTATCAAGGGGGATGAATAATGACTTCCCATTAATATTAATCCTGCTGAGCTCTAGGACAATGAGAAATCAATAGGACTTCTCAGTGCAGCAAGAAGGAGTGGGAGCAGCTGGAGATGAACAGTGGCAAATTTGCCATTGAGCCTGGCCTCTTCTGACAGCCCATGTCACCCTCCCCCACCTGTGCACATGGCCCTGCTGGGAGCCCAACACCTGAGCTCCTTTTACACAACACCTTTAATCACCAGTGCAGACAGAAGAAGCAGTGCTGGAGGGAGCCTGGAGAAGAGGACGGGCTGGCAGATAGGCAGGGAGGGGGGTTCACGGGTCTGTGGCATGGCTAAGGGGGAATAAACAATGTAAAAGGTCAGATTCAGCAAGGGGAAAAAGCCTTGCCAAATCTGCTCTAGTACAGCAAGATGCCAGTGGGATTCTTGGCTGAATCGCACCATTTACACGGCAAAGTGCCTTTGGGTGTAAAAAGTTCACAGCTTTGGGAGCAGCCATTTTCTACCCTCCCTGGGATGTCACTGAGTAACAAGCCCTTTCAAGGCAAGGCAGAAAACAACGCACAGTGCTCGATCAGGGCCCATCACAGAACCACAGCATTCCAGGTCAGAAGGGACCAGACGAGTGGCTCTCAACCTTTCCAGACTATTGTACCACTTCCAGGAGTCTGATTTGTCTTGCATACCCCCAAGTTTCACCTCACTTAAAAACTACCTGCTTACAAAATCAGACCTAAAAATACAAAAGTGTCACAGCACACTGTTACTGAACAATAGCTTACGTTCTCGTTTTTACCACCTAATTATAAAATAAATCAATTGGAATACAAATATTGTACTTACATTTCAGTGCATAGTATCTAGAGCAGTATACACAAGTCATTGTCTGTATGAAATTGTAGTTTGTACTGACTTCGCTAGTGCTTTTTTATTAGGGCTGTCAATTAATTGCAGCTAACTCACATGATTAACTCAAAAAAATTAACTGCAATTAAAAAATGAATCACGATTAATCACACTGTTAAACAATAGAATACCAATTGAAATTTATTAAATATTTTTGGATGTTTTTCTACATTTTCAACTATATTGATTTCTATTTCAACACAGAATACAAAGTGTACAGTGCTCACTTTATATTATTTTTTATTACAAATATTTGCACTGTAAAAATGATAAACAAAAGAAATAGTAGTTTTCAATTTACCTCATACAAGTACTGTAGTGAAATCTCTATTGTGAAAGTGTAACTTACAAATGTAGATTTTTTTTGTTACATAACTGCACTCAAAAAGAAAACAATGTAAAACTTTAGAGCCTACAAGTCCACTCAGTCCCACTTCTTGTTCAGCCAATTGCTAAGACAAACAAGTTTGTTTACATTTATGGGAGATACTTCTGTCTGCTTCTTATTTTCAATATCACCTGAAAGTGAGAACAGGCGTTCACATGGCACTTCTGTAGCCAGCATTGCAAGGTATTTATGTGCCAGGTATGCTAAACATTCATATGCCCCTTCATGCTTCAGCCACCATTCTGGAGGACATGCTTTCATGCTTATGATGTTTGTTAAGCAAATAGTGCTTTAATTAAATTTGTGACTGAACTCCTTGGGGGAGAACTGTATGTCCCCTGCTCTGTTTTACCTGCATTCTACCATACGTTTCATGTTATAGCAGTCTCGAATGATGACCCAGCACATGTTGTTTGATATATGAACACTGTCACTGCAGATTTGACAAAATGAAAAGAAGGTATCAATGTGAGATTTCTAAAAATAGCTACAGCAGTTGACCCAAGGTTTAAGAATCTGAAGTGCCTTCCAAAATTTGAGAGGGATGAGGTGTGGAGCATGCTTTCAGAAGTCTTAAAAGAGCTACACTCCGATGCGGAAAATACAGAACCCCAACTACCAAAAAAGAAAATCAACCTTCTGCTGGTGGCATCAGACTCAGATGATGAAAATGAACATACATTGGTCTGCTCTGCTTTGGATCATTATCAAGCAGAACCCGTCATCAGCATGGATGCATAGCCTCTGGAATGGTGGTTGAAGCATGAAGGGACATATGAATCTTTAACGCATCTGACATGTAAATATCTTGCGACGCTGGTTACAACAGTGCAATGTGAACTCCTAGTCTCACTTTCAGGTGACATTGTAAACAAGAAGCAGACAGCATTATTTCCTGAAAATGTAACCAAACTTGTTTGTCTGAGCAATTGGATGAAGTAGGACTGAGTGGACTTGTAGGCTCTAAAGTTTTACATTGGTTTATTTTTGAATGCAGGGTTTTTTTGTACATAATTCAACATTTGTAAGTTCAACTTTCATGATAAAGAGATTGCACTACAGTACTTATATTAGGTGAACTGAAAATACTATTTCTTTTGTTTTTTACAGTGTAAATATTTGTAATAAAAAATAAATATAAAGAGAGCACTGTACACTTTGTATTCTGTGTTGTAGTTGAAATCAATATATTTGAAAACATAGCAAACATCCAAAAATATTTAAATAAATGGTATTCTATTATTGTTTAACAGTGCGATTAATCACGCAATTAATCATGATTAATTTTTTTAATTGCGCGATTAATCACAATTAATTTTTTTAATCGCTTGACAGCCCTACTTTTTATGTAGCATCTTGTAAAACTAGGCAAATATATATATGAGCTGATGTACGCCCTGGAAGACCTCTAAGTACCCCCAGGGGTACACACACCCCATCCAGCACCTGCACACTAACCCAACAACTGGGCTGAGACTAAAGCATAACAGCCTTCAGGAGATTGGATTAGTATGAACCACAGGCAGCAAACAGGAAGGACCAAGGCACCTAAGGGCCAAAGGCTTCTGCAATGGCAAGGAAAGGATCCCTGAGGTGCTGAATGCCCTCAATTCCCACTGAAGAGCATGGCAGTCGAGGGCATGGAGCACCCCTCGGGACTGAGCCCAGCTCACATGTTACACGAGCCAGCATCTCTCTGGTGTGGGACCTTTCCCTATGCAAAGCAGTTACCTGGAGGTATCTGGGCAGATCACCAGCAGGCCAGGGATACCTTTGGGGAACTGCTGTAACAATGCCTTGCCAGGCTCGATACAAGGGAAGAAGGAAAGATGCTCAAGAGCAAGGATGCACTTGCGATTAGACAGGGGCTTGGTCGCCCATGATCTAGGTTCAATTCTGGGCACAAGTCACTGAATCTCGCTGTGTCTCAGATCCCCACCCCATGGAGCCCCGTGAGGATCTGTTTGTTCTTGTAGATGCGGCGCTCAGATAGCTGCTTTCAACTACCTGAAAGGGGGTTCCAAAGAGGATGGCTCTAGACTGTTCTCAGTGGTACCAGATGACAGAACAAGGAGTAATGGTCTCAAGTTGCAGTGGGAGAAGTTTAGGTTGGATATTAGGAAAAATTTTTTCACTAGGAGGTTGGTGAAGCACTGGAATGCATTACCTGGGGAGGTGATAGAATCTCCTTCCTTTGAAGTTTTAAAGGTCTGGCTTGACAAAGCCCTGGCTGAGATGATTTAGTTGGGGTTGGTCCTGCTTTGAGCAGGGGGTTGGACTAGATGACCTCCTGAGGTCCCTTCCAACTCTGATATTCTATGATTCTATGATACAGCAAGGGGTGGGCACAGCGGGCGATCAATAGCTAGAACTGGAACAGGCTGTCCAACCATTCAATGGCTCGGATTACAAACTGAAGAATGTTGGGCCACCTCATGCAGTCCTTCTTCAGACAAGTCTCCCACTGATGACTGCAGAGTTTGGCCCCGAGTTCTGGCCCTCCGAAGCCCTGTTTGTGCAACTGGCCTTTCTAATGCAAGAGCAAACTGGCTTGACTAAAACATAAGCCAGCCTAAAACTTTACTGCAAGCTTAAATTTGAACCTTTTCCTGAGGGGAAGTTTTGTTTAAAGCCAAGAATACAATAAAAGATTCCCCAGACCAACACTTTATGTCTGCTCCTCAGCACCGGGCCACCATCATCATACCCATGAAATAGCCCATCCAGCCAAACAGTATGGACCACTGTACAAGAACGTCCATTCCAATGAGGAGCAGCCCAAAGCACTTGAGGGCCTGGTCCACAACTTGGGCTGCTAGGTACTGTGGGAATACAAACAACTACAACAACAACTCAGGATAAGTCCCCAGCCTGATGGCTGCTTCTCCAAATCAATCCTCTGAACCTCACAGCTTCTAATATGCTCCAGCAGAAACACTGTCCCAGGAGGACTGAGCTAAATTGAGCTGGGGAGCTGAAAATCATGAAGCAGATTCATTTTTAATTATGGCTATTCAAGTTCCAGGAATGCAGAAAGTAAATATATATTTGTTTTTAGGCCATCTTTTGCCCCATTTGCAACAGGAAATTGAATGTACTCGATTCCCTCTGGCTATGCTCCTGAGAGAAACCCAGGGGAAATGAATCCGCTGTAACCAGCACACATAAAATATAGTTTTTGTTATGCCCTCACTGCTCATTGACTCTGCCATAAAGATTTCCCTGGGGATGTTCAGATACATGCAGGATTAACCCCTCGTTCACAACATCCTGAAATTCTAGTCCTGCTTTAAATGTTACACCCCTCCAACCACCCCCCACTGCAATCCCCATGGGTAAACTGTGTCCTTATTTCCTGTTTGGTGCTTGAGAGCTCTGGACTATGCACATTGATCAGAATCAAACACAAATGGGCCACATTCCACCCTGGACTTCGAATCTGGCTGGACCAAACCCTACTGCCTAGACCTGCAGATGCAAACTGATCTGTTGCTACCAAGTCCAGGCAGTTGAATTTGCAAATCAGTCCTTAGCTTACATGCTGCCATTTCAAACACATTTGCATACACACTCTGCACACACTTGATCAATTTGTACTGTGACTGCTGCAGGCTCCTTCTCTTTTGCGTTCCTCACTCTCTTTTCCCCCTTCCAAACCATCCACAGTATCGTGGCAAAATTATCTACATTGCCTGCTGCTCCGATCATACCCAGCTTCCCTTCAAGTTCCTTCCCTGGCTCCCTCTCAACTTCTCAATCAAATGCAGGTTTGAGCTTTCCCCACAAATGAGGTCCTGCCTACTTCTGTTCTTGTTTCCTTTGCTTCCTGCTTTGCCCCTGCTCTCTGTGCAAGCTATACAACCAACCACTCCTGCTTCTTCCTCCTCACACTTCCAGTTTTGATCTCCTATGGCTGGAACCTTCGTCTGGACCAGATCCACAATTCTAGCCCTCCGTCTCCTTCAAGTGTCTCCTTAAAACTCACTTCTATGAAGCCTAAAAACATGTTGCTTTACCTGTTTAAATAATAATCACCCCCCAAATTTGTAGATGGGGAAACTGAGGCATGGAGATGGAAAATCTCTTCCCTAACGTCACCCTGCAAATCAGTACCAGAATCTGGATTAAAACTCAGATCTCCTGACTCCTAGTAGCACCCTGACCACTAGACCTCCTTGTCCAGAGGTCTAGTGGACAGGGTGCCCACTCTCCCACTCTGGAGATACCCTGGCTCCCCTGACTACCTACCTTTTTGTCCAGAGGTGATTGAACTCTATTGACCAGTGGTAGGCACCTGTCTCCATGAATGGAGGTAACCAAACTCCTTTGTTGTTAAGTAGACTCCTCACCTCTGGGGCACCTAGACTCTAGGCCCACAGCTACACATAGTTCTACAAGCACTTTTTCTTCTTCATAACTATGCAGGGCCTGGCTGCTTCAAATTAAGTTAGAACTCCTGCCCTTTTGTATCAGCTGGGACAAAATAACTCCATCAAAGAACTGTGCCACGAGACTTATTGTCTTGACATTGCATCAGCTAACGCACAAGGATGCAATGTAATAGCATGACACTGTAACATCATCACATTTGGCCACTGCATCGCCCTGTGGTTAATCTGGCAGCTACGCAGCCTACTCATTGTCTGTTTGGCTCTCTCGTGCTTTGAGCTACACTCAGCAATGTGGTAGCACAGGGTTGCTCAGAAGCGCTGGAGCGGTTGGGATAGATACTTTTAAAGAAAGGCCTGGCTAAAAAACAGCAGCGCTCTCTGGAAGATTGACGTGGGCTTTGAAACCAAACCTGAAAGAGACAAAGTGGGTGAAAATTTTAGCTGCCACTGAAGTTGATAACGTCCCTTTAGAAAGAGAGTGGGCACATTGGTTGGCCAGCCTTCCCACAGCCAGCCCCCTGCGGCTGTTATACTGATTTCTTCCCAGGGGCTAGTGGGGTTTTCTTTGAGTGAATGAAAAGACACCAACCATCCATAAACTGGTGTCACCTCAGCTGTAATCTAATTGTGGCAAAGCAGGGTCCTTACCTTCTCCTGGTATTGCCGCCTTGAGGAGTCCAGAGACTGGATGAGGGCTGTGGCGTGGCCGATGAACATGGCATAGCAAGTGGCACCAACGATCATGCTCAGCATAGTGAGCCACACATCTGACATGCCAACGGGAGCCTGCTGCCCATAGCCAATGCAGAGCATGTGACTCATCGCCTTGAACAGCGCATAGGAATACTGCTTCCCCCAGGAGTCATTCTAAAGAGACAGACACAGACAGACAGACAGACAGACAAGGCTTTAGCAGTGTTACAGGACACAAGAAGGAAGCCAGGGAGACATTCCCTGGGACAGACACTTTTAACACAGATGCCTAAGGTTAGGCTGCTAAGTCCATATTTAAGGTGCCTAAACCGGTGACTTAATTCCCCAAAGGCCACATACGACTCCCCTGAAAACAGCTGGGCACTCAGTATATTTGAAGAAATTAGATATTTTATTTAGGTGCCTAACTCTGGGCACAGAAGTCTAAATTTAGGCACCAACATTTAAAAATCATGGCTAGGATTTACACAAATTGCATATACTGGCTCCAGCCAAACCTTCTGCAAAGGGAACCCAGAGAGACTAACATGCTGCTAGCCCAGGATGATCTTAGGCAGCGCCATCGATCACAGCACACAAAGGCTACAGGGTGATTCCCAGGGTGATTTGTGTGCTGTAGGAGGAACTGCAGCAAATCACTGCTCTGCCTAAAAACTGGCTTAAGCTGGGGAACAGCTGGGGTACCACAACTGACCTGCTCCAAGCTGATGCTTAGAACTTGTACATCTCTGATTTACTCTCCAGCTTAGGCGTGCCAGACCCCAACTGAACAGGCATGAAGGGGTGAAGGCAAGTTAGTATTTATAATGTCCAAGCAGCCCTTTCCCCAACAGCAGGGCAGGGACTTGTTTTCAGTGTAAAATAGTACTACTCCCTAGGAGCAGCACAAGCCATGGGTGACCATATTGCAGGGATGCCCTAAGCTGTCACAGTGAAAGGCAAATCGATTCATTGCCTTCTTGGGACAGTCCTGGCTCTGCACTGAAATGAACAGCAGGAGCACACCAACTGCTACAGAAGTAGATAGGGCTAAATGCAGGCAAGTTTGAGGTTTTGTGAGCTACTCAGACTAGACTGAGTTCACACACCAAATACAGGTTTATTAACTACACTAGGGGTGCAGTAATAGCTCTACAGTCTTTCCCACAAAATCCTACCTGGTCATTACACTGTCATCGCACACTGCTGCAACAACATATATGAACAATATCTTCACTGTGGTTACATGAGTGACAGTGAAGAACCCACAAATTCACCACTCATCTGTTCCTAGGAAGATGCTAACGATACGGATTGATCTGTGCCAATAACGTGGGCCAGACCAGCTTGGGGAAGGTCTTTGTGGGGAGGGGTTGTTTGGTGGGTGAGTGTAGTATAACCAAGGAATAGTTCTATTAACCACCTAGAGAGACCCTGTCTACACTAGGGACACTCCCTAGGAGTTTCCCACCATTGGCTCAGCTCCACCATGTAGCAACATTAGGAAGCCTCATGCTAATGGGCTCCCAGAGGTTTTTGGACACTGCCCACCATGGAGAGATCTAACCACAATGGCGGTGAACAGGCTGGTAATCATCTACAACAGGACTCCCAACATTACCAACTTCAATGGGAAGCTTGTCAGAAGCTCCACTAGCACAGATGGAGACAGAGCAGATAATTGCTGTTTCTGGGCAGCCAAGAACAGCTGGAACCTTTGGAGAGTGCTCATGGGCACTAAGCAAGTGGACAGAGACTCAGGATAGTCTGACCCAGGCTATATTCAGTGGCCATACGTATAATGTCCTGATTAAAAATGGACAACACAACAAAAGCAGCGGCAAAAGGAACCCAGAAGTAGCTCATTCAGAGCCGCATAAATATAGAGCTCTTCACCGTGTCAAACTCTCTGGGCTGGTCTTGCTAACAAAGAAGGATCCAGTTCAACCCAGTGCATTGGAAAACATCTCTTGCCATTGAGACAACATGGTAATTGCAGATTCAGAGCCCTACTATGAAATGGGCCCCTCACTGTGCCAAGGGGAGCAGCGTTTGCACCTTGGAATGGGAGCACAGATTTCACTTGCAGACAGTGCTCCATGAGGTTCCTCCATGTGCACCTCAAACTAGGTTTTGTTTTAATGAACGTGTTGTTCCCTTACCACTAGTTTCCAGTTATGGTATTTACCCACCTTCCCTTTCCCTGGGCCCACTTCATTCTAGCAATCATAGTCATCACTGTAAAATGCTCCTTCACTTACACAATGACACACACACACGCTCCAATCATTAGCTCTCTCTCCCCACCTGGCCTATTGTCTATGTACTGAAGGGCTAGAGGGAGCTCTGAGATTGTGGGCTGGACCAGCTGCCCTGGCCAGATCTTTGCCCATGATGGCAGGTCACCTGTGAGGTGGGCAGTGGATTGACAGCCCCAGTTATGCCAGCTGCCACCATTGTGAGGGGACAGAGGCAGCACAGCGGTCTCTCTCCCTCTCTGTGTAATGAACCTTCCCTGTTAAATGGATGTGGTTTGTGTTAATCAAATTGCATTAGAGACAGTAGGTCACTGCTCAGTGGGAGTGAGCAGAAGGCTGATGCTGGGCAGGAGAGCTGCAGCGTCACAGCCCGTGGGAGAATTTGGATCCCTAGCAGTGGCTTGCAGGATCTTATCTTGGGAAGGCAGAGAAGGCCTGTGGAGAAGTTACAGAGGCCAGGTATGTCCGTTCACTCGTGTGTGTGACTGGGACACACAGGTCCAGTGCAGAGTGGCCCAAGAAAGATGATCTGGGTCACATCACTGGAGAGCAGAAGCATAAGATGAGCATGGAGCAGCCAGCCTCAGAGCTCAGTGCACACCAGGAGAAGTGAAAAGGGCAGTTTAGCCACGGTTTGCACATAATCCTTTGTTGTGCCCAATTTAGGTTGGTGAGGCGGCATGATGGAAACCCAGCCACCCCACAGTGCAGTGGTTGCATTGATACCCTTCTGCCTTCATGCTTATCTGTGGCTGTCACTGCAATGACAGAGGCAAGAGGAGGGCACTACACACTGGGGAGACAATGTCGTGTTTCACCCCAGTTGGGCAGCGCTCAGGAAATGTCTCCATTGACCTTGTCATTCTGTCTTCTCTACAGCGTCTCTCAGCCTGAAGGATCCCACATGCTCTATCAGCGGTACATCTATGAGAATCACTTATCATTTCCATCATGGAAAGGCAGCTGCTTTTGGGGTTGAACGCAACAGCTGTTGAACACTGCAGTGCAACTTGTTTAAACTTGCAGTGCTACAGTTTAAAACAGGAAGTGAAGGAGGCTAACAGAGGGAGTTTGCCTGGGATCTGTCCAAGAGGAGGTACGCCAAGTGCTGCATTAGGGGGGCTGTGTTGGTGAGTATATGAGTGTCTGTTGCAGGGACAGTTTGTCAGTTTGATCGTGCGCTTGATTGTTTGTTTGAAAAGTGTGAATTGGGAGTGCTTTGTTCCAGGTGAGCCTTGAGTGGGTCTAACTTTTATAAAAAGCCAGTCAGATGCAAACCAGCTGAGCAGTGAACAGCAGAGAGGCTAACAGAGGGAGTTTGCCTGCGGAGAGCCTTTCATCTTGCAGGCTTCTCTGAGTAGTTACTACAACAGCTGAGGAAGCTTTTAGAAGGAAGGTAATATGGATGGTGAGCGTTCAGCGGTTGTGACCTGCACAGGATGTGCCAGGTTTGTCTTTCTTCCACAGGACAGGAACGACTTTGTCTGTACAAAGTGCAAGCTGGTCTCCATATTGGAAGAGAACGTTCAAGGTCTGGAGCAACAGGTATCGACCCTGTGTTGCATAAGAGAAACTGAAGATTTCCTGGACAAATGTCAGGATATGCTTCTACGGGCACAACGTTCTGAAGAATCAGAGCAGGCTGCGCAGCGGGGACAGAAGGACGGTGAAGAAATTTGGCAGCATGTGACCTCCAGAAGAAGAAAGGGGAGCGCCCATGTACGAGCAATGCAGATACAGGTAAGCAACCGTTTTCATGTTCTCTCCACAGGTACTAATGCGGAGAGTGGACTAGATGATACATATGAGGGAAGGGAGCAGAAGGAGACTCCGCCGATTGGAAGGCATGAAATGCACTGTCCTAGGGATGGGGGTTCCACGACCACCGCTCCCAAGACAAGGAGGTGGGTGGTGGTGCTCAGGGACTCCCTCCTCAGGGGGACTGAGTCATCTATCTGCTGCCCTGACCAGGAAAACCGAGAAATCTGCTGCTTACCAGGAGCTAGGATTCATGACATGACGGAGAGACTACTGAGACTCATCAAGCCCTCAGATCACTACCCCTTCCTACTTCTCCATGTGTGCACCAATGATACTGCCAAGAATGACCTTGAGTGGATCACTGCAGACTACATGGCTCTGGGAAGAAGGACAAAGGAGTTTGAGGCACACGTGGTGTTCTCGTCCATCCTCCCTGTGGAAGAAAAAGGCCCGGATAGAGACCGTCGAATCGTGGAAATCAACAAATGGCTACGCAGGTGGTGTTGGAGAGAAGGCTTTGGATTCTTTGACCATGGGATGGTGTTCCAAGAAGGAGAAGTGCTAGGCAGAGAAGGCCTCCACCTAATGAAGAGAGAAAAGAGCATCTTCTCAAGCAGGCTTGCTAACCTAGTGAGGAGGGCTTTAAAGTAGGTTCACCGGGGGAAGGAGACCAAAGCCCTGAGGTAAGTGGGGAAGTGGGATACCAGGAGGAAGCATGAGCAGGAGAGCATAAGAGGGGAGGGCTTCTGCCTCATACTGAGAAAGCGGGATGTTCAGTGGGTTATCTTACATTCCTACACACAAACGCAAGAAGCCTGGGAAACAAGCAGGGAGAATTGGAAGTCCTGGCATAGTCAAGGAATTATGGTGTGATTGGAATAACAGACACTTCGTGGGATAACTCACATCACTGGAGTACTGTCATGGATGGATATAAGCTGTTCAGGATGGATATAAGCTCAGGAAGGACAGGCAGGGCAGAAAAGGTGGGGGAGTTGCGCTGTATGTAAGAGAGCAAAATGACTGCTCAGAGCTCCAGTGTGAAACGGCAGAAACCTGAGAGTCTCTGGATTAAGTTTAGAATTGTGAGCAACAAGGGTGATGTTGTGGTGGGAGTCTGCTATAGACCACCAGAGCAGGGGGATGAGGTGGACGAGGCTTTCTTCTGGCAACTAACAGAAATTACTATATCGCAGGCCCTGGTTCTCATGGGAGACTTCAATCACCCTGATATCTGCTGGGAGAGCAATACAGCGGTGCACAGACAATCCAAGAAGTTTTTGGAAAGTGTAGGGGACAATTTCCTGGTGCAAGTGCTGGAGGAACCAACTACGGGCAGAGCTCTTCTTGACCTGCTGCTCATAAACCGGGAAGAATTAGTAGGGGAAGCAAAAGTGGATGGGAACCTGGGAGGCAGTGACCATGAGATGGTCGAGTTCAGGATCCTGACACAATGTAGAAAGGAGAGCAGCAGAATATGGACCCTGGACTTCAGAAAAGCAGGCTTTGACTCCCTCAGGGAATGGATGGGCAGGATTCCCTGGGAGAATAACATGAAGGGGAAAGGAGTCCAGGAGAGCTGGCTGTATTTTAAAGAATCCTTATTGAGGTACAGGGACAAACCATCCCGAAGTGTAGAAAGAATAATAAATATGGCAGGCGACAAGCTTGGCTTAACAGTGAAATCCTTGCTGATCTTAAACACAAAAAAGAAGCTTACAAGAAGTGGAACATTGGACAAATGACCAGGGAAGAGTATAAAAATATTGCTCGGGCATGCAGGAGTGAAATCAGGAAGACCAAATCACACCTGGAGTTGCAGCTAGCAAAGGATGTTAAGAGTAACAAGAAGGGTTTCTTCAGGTACGTTGGCAACAAGAAGAAAGTCAAGGAAAGTGTGGGCCCCTTACTGAATGAGGGAGGCAACCTAGTGACAGAGGATGTGGAAAAAGCTAATGTACTCAATGTTTTTTTTGCCTCTGTCTTCATGAACAAGGTCAGCTTCCAGACTACTGCACTGGGCAGCACAGCATGGGGAGGAGGTGACCAGTCCTCTGCGGAGAAAGAAGTGGTTCAGGACTATTTAGAAAAGCTGGACGAGCACAAGTCCATGGGGCCGGATTCACTGCATCCGAGAGTGCTAAAGAAATTGGCGGCTGTGATTGCAGAGCCATTGGCCATTATCTTTGAAAACTCGTGGCGAACGGGGGAAGTCCCGGATGACTGGAAAAAGGCTAATGTAGTGCCAATCTTTAAAAAAGGGAAGGAGGAGGATCCTGGGAACTACAAGCCAGTCAGCCTCACTTCAGTCCCCGGAAAAATCATGGAGCAGGTCCTCAAAGAATCAATCCTGAAGCACTTACATGAGAGGAAAGTGATCAGGAACAGTCAGCATGGATTCACCAAGGGAAGGTCATGCCTGACTAATCTAATCGCCTTCTATGATGAGATTACTGGTTCTGTGGATGAAGGGAAAGCGGTGGATGTATTGTTTCTTGACTTTAGCAAAGCTTTTGACACGGTCTCCCACAGTATTCTTGTCAGCAAGTTAAAGAAGTATGGGCTGGATGAATGCACTATAAGGTGGGTAGAAAGTTGGCTAGATTGTCGGACTCAACGGGTAGTGATCAATGGCTCCATGTCTAGTTGGCAGCCGGTGTCGGTCCTGGGGCCGGTTTTGTTCAATATCTTCATAAATGATCTGGAGGATGGTGTGGATTGCACTCTCAGCAAATTTGCGGATGATACTAAATTGGGAGGAGTGGTAGATATGCTGGAGGGTAGGGATAGGATACAGAGGGACCTAGACAAATTAGAGGATTGGGCCAAAAGAAATCTGATGAGGTTCAACAAGGACAAGTGCAGAGTCCTGCACTTAGGACGGAAGAATCCCATGCACCGCTCCAGACTAGGGACCAAATGGCTAGGCAGCATATCTGCAGGAAAGGACCTAGGGGTTACAGTGGACGAGAAGCTGGATATGAGTCAACAGTGTGCCTTTGTTGCCAAAAAGGCTAAGAGCATTTTGGTCTGTATAAGTAGGAGCATTGCCAGCAGATCAAGGGACATGATCATTCCCCTCTATTCGACATTGGTGAGGCCTCATCTGGAGTACTTTTGTGTCCAGTTTTGGGCCCACACTACAAGAAGGATATGGAAAAATTGGAAAACGTCCAGCGCAGGGCAACAAAAATTATTAGGGGGTTGGAGCACATGACTTATGAGGAGAGGCTGAGGGAACTGGGATTGTTTAGTCTGCAGAAGAGAAGAATGAGGGGGGATTTGATAGCTGCTTTCAACTACCTGAAAGGCGGTTCCAAAGAATCATAGAATCATAGAATATCAGGGTTGGAAGGGACCCCTGAAGGTCATCTAGTCCAACCCCCTGCTCAAAGCAGGACCAATTCCCAGTTAAATCATCCCAGCCAGGGCTTTGTCAAGCCTGACCTTAAAAACCTCTAAGGAAGGAGATTCTACCACCTCCCTAGGTAACGCATTCCAGTGTTTCACCACCCTCTTAGTGAAAAAGTTTTTCCTAATATCCAATCTAAACCTCCCTCACTGCAACTTGAGACCATTACTCCTCGTTCTGTCATCTGCTACCATTGAGAACAGTCTAGAGCCATCCTCTTTGGAACCCCCTTTCAGGTAGTTGAAAGCAGCTATCAAATCCCCCCTCATTCTTCTCTTCTGCAGGCTAAACAATCCCAGCTCCCTCAGCCTCTCCTCATAAGTCATCCTCAAAGAGGATGGTTCTAGACTGTTCTCAATGGTAGCAGATTACAGAACAAGGAGTAATGGTCTCAAGTTGCAGCGGGGGAGGTTTAGGTTGGATATTAGGAAAACCTTTTTCACTAGGAGGGTGGTGAAGCACTGGAATGCGTTACCTAGGGAGATGGTAGAATCTCCTTCCTTAGAGGTATTTAAGGTCAGGCTTGACAAAGCCCTGTCTCGGGTGATTTAGTTGGTGTTGGTCCTGCTTTGAGCAGGGGGTTGGACTAGATGACCTCCTGAGGTCCCTTCCAACCCTGATATTCTATGACGCTCTATCAAGCTGAAACTGAAGTGAGAATTTTGGAGGACAGATTTCTATCAGCCCCGTTGTAATTTCCTGAAGGGCTAAAATACCCAGGCTAACACCCTCTCTCACCAGAAGATCTGCTGGTGGTGTTGGGCCCTTCTGGTGAGGTGCTGAGCAAACTCAGTTCTCATCCAGCTCTGCAGGAGTTGACAGTGAAAGGAGGAACTCAATGCTACATAAAAACTGGGTCTCTAATGGCCACAGGTGGTCAGGATCTGAGATCTAGAGGAATGAGATACAGGATTGGGAGCTGAGAACTGGGAGCAGCTCTGCCAATGACTTGCTGTTGGGCCTTGGACAAACAACTTCACCTCTCCGACTGCCCCTCAGGAAGCAGGGGATAATCTTTACCCATCTACCCTGGGACTTTAGAGGGCTAGGCAGTACTTTGTACCGTGGTAACCCAATGCAGACCAGATCCCCCTAGCATCCTACTGACGCACAGGGTCAGAACTGACTCAGAGGGAAGAGCGCTACCTACTGCACTGCCAACACCATTCCCTCCAGCATCTGGCTCCCCCTGGGAAGCAGCCTGTTTCACACCAGACCCTGAGTAACTTTTCAGATCTTATGGTGGTTACAGCTCAAACTGCCAGGGCTGTAGGCAAGCAAGGAGCAGCTGGCACTGGGCAGGGCTGTGTGCCAGTGACAGCGAGTGAGAGCAGCAGAAACTGGAGCTTCAGCTCAGCGCCTCAGGGCGTCAATCTATCCACTGAGCACTTCAGGCACCTACAAAACCTTTCCAGACACTTGTGGTTGCAATCTCTGGGATGCCCATTGATTTATGGCCTCTCCACACTGTTAATTTAGGCCTGGTCTAGGCCCAGGGTTTTTTACCGGCACAAATATGTCTATTGGCCTGTGCCAGGCAGGGGGTCAGACTAGATGATCACAGTAGTCTCTTTTGCCTTAACATCTACGAATCTGTTACACTCGTGATATTTTTGTAACTGAACTAGTAATGCTGCTACAAACCCCAGTGTGGACACAACTATAAGGGGATAAAAGTGCCTTATTCTGATGTAGCTTATTCTCCTTCCTGAAGGGTAATAGCTATACCAGAATAACTGCGGCCACACGAGAGGGAATGTTCCAGGGTAGTTAACGTGGCAGAACTTGTGTGTGTGAAGCCCTTATACTGTGTTAAAGAAACAGTCCTGTTCTCATTAAACAAATTTTCAACCAAGCAGAACCAAGTTACACAACAGTGTGTGAACCCAGCTGAGCAGGGGTCCATTTGAACATACGTCTGGCACTGACTTAGTTTAGTGCATTCCCTGATTCAGGGAGCTGTTGAGTGGGTGAACTCACAGGTTTTCAAAATGATTTGCCAAACTGGTTTGACTTTATCCCTAACGTAGATAGGGCTGCACAGGTCTGGGAACCCTCAATGTCCCATACTCAGCCGCTCCTGCTCAGACATAGGCCAAAATGTTTTGTGGCAATTCTTGTAATTCCACAAAGGAAGCATTGCGTACATGGGTGTTATGTGAATGCCTCCTCCTAGACTCCCCACCCCTTCCACCCGAGGTCCTACCCCACCTTGCTCCCTCCTCTCCACCCACCAAAGCCCCGAGGCCCACCGCAGCCAGAGGAGCCCTAGCCAAACTGCCCCAACCCCCGGGCCGCTGGCCAGCCCCCAAGCACCGTCCTGACCAGCCACCCTCTGGCTCAAGTCACCCTGGGTCCCCCCTGGCCATAGCCAGCCGGCTGACCCCCAACTCCAGGCTACCAGCCCAAGCTAAGCCCCCACTAGCTTTGGGGGATACAGGGAGTCAGGGCGGGGCCTCGAGCACTTTGGAGAAGGCACCATGGGAACTGATGCAGTGGCTTATGGGACATTTCTTGCAGAGCAGCCAGTTGTGAGAGACTGAGCCAATCTACTATAGCAGAAGTTAGGAATGAGACACCTGGACAGCAGCCCATAGCTAGCAAACCCTTGGGGCTCACACAGGGATAGAGCTGAGTCATATGGTCATCCCAAACTTGTCCCACTTCAACTTCACAGCACCAGGGGGCTGATTTTCCTCACCCAGGGCACATTTCCCATATGTTAGGCCTAGAGCTGAAGAAAGGCAACGCGACAGGAGCATCAGCAATCGTTGCCAGAATCAAGGAGTTTTCACAAGGCTGTTTGTATCAAAGGTGATGTGTGTTTCATTTTTCACCTAACCCTCAAACCGCTTAGCTTTTCCTTCACCCTCCACAGCTCCTGCCATCTTCTGAGCCTGCAAATAGTCCTTTCCTTCTGTCACACTGATCTCTTGAAAATATTAATAGGCTGTGATCATACCCTGCCCTCGCCTAATCTCCTTTTAAGATGATAATTTTAGCTCCATTCCTCCCTCCTCACGGGTCTCGTGCTCCAATCCTTTGCTCATCTTTGTAGAGGGTGAGACAAGTGAGAGGCAGTGTGTCCTAGTGGATAGA
This sequence comes from Eretmochelys imbricata, assembly GCF_965152235.1. Lineage (NCBI taxonomy): Eukaryota > Metazoa > Chordata > Testudines > Cheloniidae > Eretmochelys > Eretmochelys imbricata. Next base: position 41,763,175 of record NC_135581.1, on the reverse strand, counting down.
GTACTGGACAGGGACTCGGGAGACTGGGGTTACTTTCTTGGCTCCACCACTGGCCTAGTGGGTCACTCTGGGTAAGTCACGTCACCTCCCTGTGCCACAATTTCCCCACTAAAAAAAAAAAAGGTGGGGTAAGAATATCCTTTGCAAAGTCCTTTGAGAGCGACTGTGGTGACCAAACTGCTGCATGCCCCCGGGGTACAAACTGGCATTGTTTGTACATCCTTAGCTGTACTGAACCCCAGGATAGCACTGGGAGCCCAGATTTATCACATGGGGGTCTCAGACTCACTGGTTTACCCCACAAGTCTGTCTATCTAAGGTACTTATCTGGCCCCCATTGCCATAGTCTCTGAGAACCTCAGAATTTTTAATGGCTTTCTCATCTCAACATGCCAGGCTGGCAGGGCTATCACCTCCATTGCACAGATGGGGAACGGAGGCACAGAGAGACTAAGTGACTTGCCAAGGCCACACAGAGTCTGTGGCAAAGCGGGGACTTGAACCCCGGTCTCCCAAATTGCAAGCTAGTGCCCTAACCCCTGGGCTATCCAGCCTCTCCATCCCTCCCTAACCATACTGTTTATTGCCTTTTCCTAGGTGTAGGGCTTGGCATGTGTCAGTCTGGACTGTCCCCTCCTTGCCTGCAGTGCCACTTGCTCCAGCTCCTCCAGATGACATTTGGTTTTGGCTGAATTTGGACTGTAACTTGGGCACGCCAGGCTGTGCATGGGAGTCTGGCTGTTCAAGAGTGCAGCGATGGGGTGCAAAGCTCTGGGAGTCTGGCTCAGGAGAGAAGCTGTCTGAAAGTCCTTCCAGGTTGCTCAGCATGTTTGCAGCTTCCACCCAGCTCCTAGTGGACAGGTATCCACGTCACAAAACCCACCACAGAACTGGCACTAATTGACTGGGGTCAGCACTGACCAGGCAGAGAGACTCTGCTCCCCTTTCAGCTGCTGCTGCTCAGGCTAGTACCTCCCTGGGAGGGTTGAGGCACATCAGCAGAAAATCAGAGGCAGCATGATCTAGTGGCCAGGGCACTGGACTGGGAGCCAGGATGCCTGGGTTCTATTTTTGGCTCTACCACTGTCCTGCTGGGTGACCGTAGGCATGTCACTTCCCCTTGCTGTGCATTCTGGTCTGTCTAGACCGTAGGCTCTTCCGTCCAGGGCTGTCTCTCACTCTGTCTCTGTCCAATACCCAGCACAACAGGGCCTCCATCTCTAGTCCACAATAGAAATAGAAAGGGGGCAACCTGGGGGAAGATCGTGCTGTACCTGTCCTGCAGATCAATAGTCAGTCTGGCATCATTCACCAGCGGGGAGAAATAAACAAACCAACCTCCCCACAGGTGGCTTTCTGTGGCTTCTAACTCAGCCTGAGATGCGCCACCCACCCTGGCCCCTCACAGCTCTGAAAGGAGCAGGCATGAGATGTTGGTTGCACTTTTTTAATTTCAAGTTTCTTTCTGCTTCAGTGACTGATTTTGAAGAAAAAAGTGGCTGGGGGATCCGGAGCTGCAATAAGAGGAAACTTTTTAAGGTTTGTCAGTTTTGCTGCCTAATCATCTGGATGTTGTCCCTTTGAATAAGGGATTCTGAATTTTTTGGGAAATATTGAAAGGCACCATAAGCTCATCAGGCACTTACCATATGTTCCATGTCTCATCATAAACACTGCAGCCACCAGCAGAGCCCTGCCTATTGCTCCTGCTATGGGAGTTGCAATACTGACTGGCACAGTTTATTTTCAGGGTGCTTTATAGTCTGTACAACACCCCCACAAGACAGGGAGGTGAGCAGTGCGATCGCACCATCTTATACACAGAGAAACTGAGGCAAGGGAGGCTGAGTTACTTGCTCAAGGCCACAGCAGGGATTGGTGTCAGGAATTAGGAGCCTGTGGTTCAAACCCAGGCCTGCCCTTATGGGGAGGCACTGGGCACGCTGCTGCCCCAGCTCAGCCCCACAGATGGCACAAGAGCCTGCTCCCAGCATGGAGCAGGGTTTGTGTAATTTTTTTGAACCCTCCTTCTTGCTGTCTCCTGCCAGCAGGAGTAGCTGGGCTCCTGCCTTCTCCTGTGTGCATCCAGAGCAGGCTCTACTTAGGTTCTGCCCCTGCTGCTTTCCAGGCCTGTCAGCCCTGCCTGTTTCATCACAGAGGGCTCTGCAAGGCACATTCCACCTCCCGCCAGCTCCCTCCACCTCCAGGTGATTGCTAGAGAGAGAAGGAAGATACTAGAGTGGGGGAGGCAATGGAGGGCTGCTGGATAGCTGTGGGGTGCTTAGGGTTGCCAACTGTCTAATCGCACAAACCCAAACACCCTTGCCCCACCCCTTCTCCACCCCTTCCCTGAGGCCCCACCCCACTCACTCTATCCCCCCTCCCTCTGTTGCTCGCTCTCCCCCACCCTCATTCACTTTCACTGGGCTGGGGCAGGGGGTTAGGATGCGAGAGGGGATGCGGGCTCTGGGTTGGGGCTGAGGAGTTTGGACCGTGGGAGGGGATTCCAGGTTGTGCTTGGGCAGGGGATTGAGGTGCAGGAGGGGGTGAGGGTTGCGGACTCCAGCCGGGCAGCACTTACCTCAGATAGCAGCATGTCCCTGAGGCTCCTAGACTCAGGGGCGGCCAGGTGGCTCTGCCCCTGCTTGCAGGCACCATCCCCACAGCTCCCATTGGCTATGATTCCCAGCCAATGGGAGCTGTGGAGTTGGTGCTCGGGACAAGGGTAGCACACAGAGACCCCCTGGCCATCCCTGCACCTAGAAGCTGCAGGGACATACTGGCCACTTCCGGGAGCTGTGCGGAGCCAGGGAAGGCAGGGAGCCTGCCTTAGCCCTGCTGTACCGCCGACTGGACTTCTGGCCTATTAAAATCTCCCTGACTACTTTCAATTGCGACCAGAAGATTGAGGCTGATTCTGGGAGAGTCCTGGCTAATCCGGGAGGGTTGGCAATCCTGGGGGATGCTGTATTGCTGAGGGGGGAAGCGTTGTGGAATAGGGAGCTGTGTGTTGTGGGGATGCTGGAGGGATGCTTGTGTGATGGGGGGCTGGAGGGAAATTGCTTCATTATTGCAGGCTTGTGGAGGGCTCTGGGGTGTCAGAAAGAGCAGGCACTTACCACCATGCGGTTGAGGGACACCCAGCAATCTTCAGGGAAGTCCTGCAGCATGGGCACCAGGAACTGAAGGCAGCCGTCCCAGTGACACAGCAGGAGCATCATTCCAATCAGGTTCACAATCCGCACCACCGCACTCGCCAGGTCATAGGTCATGTGGAATATCTGCAGGGGCCAGGAGGGAGATGATTCACACCCAGCACCTCAGCCAACGAACACAACCAACAGACAGAGAGCTCCAGGCCAGGGAAACACAACCAAACAAAGGCAGTCCAAGACAAGGTTGGGTCAATTCTCCACAGGCAGATCAGTGGTTAAATACAAAATATTAGAGCAAGTCAGAAAACAGGTTAAAAAAATCACCAAATATACCCACCCCCTCCCATTCTTCATCCAAATTTCACTTCGATTTAAAATTTTCAGTCTGCTTTATAAAATAAATCACATAGCTGCTCTTCAGCATTTCACTTGTGCCTTACTTCTCTCCAGGGAGCGATCCTCCTTTGATATCCCCAGTTTTGAAAATAGATTATAAGCCCCCCAGGGCAGGGTCTCTTTCTGTGTTTGTACATTGGATGCATGTGCCAGCATTCTTTCACACAGTGCACAGCAGCCTTAAACCAGCCAGAGATCTACAGTGAAAAATTCAGCAGAACTTGTCTCCTATCCAGCTGTCCCCTCTGCCCTTGGCCTTACATGGAGGAGGGCAGGCTGGTGGAGAGGAGGGGGCACAGAAGATTTGGGCTACACAGAGTTGGGCTACCATCTTCTGCTGGTATGCAGAGTCTTACTCTTCACAGGGCCATTTAGAACCAGAGGGCTCAGCAGCCCTGAATCAGGCAGTTGCATTTGGTTTTCTGCAGCCCCTAATTCTCCATTACAAGGAGGGGCAACGTATTTCCCCCCATCGTACTAATCATAAGCAGAATATATTCAGAAGCCCATGTATCATGTGATCAAGGCAGGGTGCAGACAGACATATGCCCCTGTCAGGGTTCCCTCTCCACTCTGAGGTACAGATGTGAGGACCCGCATGAACGACCCCCTAAGTTTATTTCTACCAGCTTAGGTTAAAAATTCCCCAAGGCACAAATCCCTTTTGTCCTTGGACGGTATGCTGCCACCACCAAGTGATTTAAACAAACATTCAGGGAGGGCCACTTGGAGCCCTATCCCCCCCCAAAATATCCCCCCAAGCCCTTACACCTCCTTTTCTGGGGAGGCTTCAGAATAATATCCTAACCAATTGGTTACAAAGTTAGCACAGATCAACCCCCCCTGGGTCTTAGGACAATGAAAATCAATAAGGTTCTTAAAAGAAGAATGTTATTTAAAGAAAAGGTAAAAGAATCACCTCTGTAAAATCAGGATGGAAGATAACTTTTCAGGGTAACAAAAGATTCACAAACACAGAGGAACTCCCTCTAGGCTTAGTTCAAAGTTACATAAAACAGGAATAAACCTCTCTCTAGCAAAGGGAAAATTCACAAGCTAAAACAAAAGATAATCTAACACACCTTGCCTGGCTTTACTTACTATTTTTGTAATATTAGAGACTGGTTCAGGATTGGTTGGAGGAGATGGATTTCGGCCTGGCCTCTCTCAGTCCCAGGAGACAGAACACCCAACAAAAAGCACAAACAAAGCGTCCCCCTCCCCAGAGTTGAAAGTATCTTCTTTCCCCATTGGTCCTTTTGGTCAGGTGCCAGCCAGGTTATTTGAGCTTCTTAACCCATTACAGATAAGGAGGAATTCTAGGCTACCCTTAGCTGTATGTTTATGACAGCCCCATAGAGTACAGCTCAGTGGGGACACTTTTCTTTATTTGCTAGGGAGAACTGGCATTCTGAAAACACTGGGATTTGTCTTGCTAAGGACATGCAACCTAGATGAAGCTACTATAAGGTAGGTGCAAAACTGGTTGGAAAACCAATCCCAGAGAGTAGTTATCAGTGGTTCACAGTCATGCTGGAAGGATGTAATGAGTGGGGTCCCACAGAGATCAGTTCTGGGTCCGGTTCTGCTCAATATCTTCATCAATGGTTTAGATAATGGAATAGAGAGTACACTTATAAAGTGTGCGGGTGATACCAAGATGGGTGGGGTTGCAAGTACTTTGGAGGATAGGATTAAAATTCAAAATGATCTGGACAAACTGCAGAAATGGTCTGAAGTAAATCGGATGAAATTCAATAAGGACAAATGCAAAGTACTCCATTTAGGAAGGAACAATCAATCAGTTGCCCACATACAAAATGGGAAATGACTGCCTGGAAGTCATTAGGAAGGAATACTGCTGAAAGGGATCTGGAGGTCATAGTGGCCCACAAGCTAAATATGAGTCAAGAGTGTAACGCTGTTACAAAAAAAGCAATCATTCTAGGATGTATTAGCAGGAGTGTTGTAAGCAAAACACAAGAAGTAATTCTTCTGCTCTACTCTGCACTGATTAGGCCTCAATTGGAGTATTGTGCCCAGTTCTGGATGCCACATTTCAGGAAGGATGTGGACAAGTTGGATAAAGTTCAGAGAAGACTGACAACAATAATTAAAGGTCTAGAAAACATGACCTATGAGGGAAGATAGAAAAAATTGGGTTTGTTTAGTCTGGAAAAGAGAAGACCGAGGGGTGACATGATAACAGTTTTCAAGTATGTCAAAGGTTGTTACAAGGAGGAGGAAGAAAAATTGTTTTTCTTAACCTCTGAGGACAGGACAAGAAGCAATGGGCTTAAATTGCAGCAAGGGAGCTTTAGCTTGGACATTGGGAAAAACTCCCTGTCAGGGCACTCCCTCAGGGAACGGATGGGCAGGATCCCCAGGCAGAATAACATGAGGGGGAAAGGAGTCCAGAAGAGCTGGCTGTATTTTAAAGAATCCTTATTGAGGTCACAGGAACAAACCATCCTGATGTGTAGAAAGAATAGTAAATATGGCAGGCAACCAGCTTGGCTTAACAGTGAAATCCTTGCTGATCTTAAACACAAAAAAGAAGCTTACAGGAAGTGGAAACTTGGATAAATGACCAGGGAGGAGTAGAAAATATTGCTTAGGCATGCAGGAGTGAAATCAGGAAGGCCAAATTACACCTGGAGTTGCAGCTAGCAAAGGATGTTAAGAGTAACAAGAAGGGTTTCTTCAGGTACGTTGGCAACAAGAAGAAAGTCAAGGAAAGTGTGGGCCCCTTACTGAATGAGGGAGGCAACCTAGTGATAGAGGATGTGGAAAAAGCTAATGTACTCAATGCTTTTTTTGCCTTTGTCTTCACGAACAAGGTCAGCTTCCAGACTACTGCACTGGGCAGCACAGTATGGGGAGGAGGTGACCAGCCCTCTGTGGAGAAGGAAGTGGTTCAGGACTATTTAGAAAAGCTAGACGAGCACAAGTCCATGGGACCAGATGCACTGCATCCGAGGGTGCTAAAGGAGTTGGCTGATGTGATTGCAGAGCCATTGGCCATTATCTTTTCATGGCGATCGGGGGAGGTCCCGGACTACTGGAAAAAGGCTAATGTAGTGCCCATATTTTAAAAAGGTAAGGGGGAGGATCCAGGGAACTACAGGCCAGTCAGCCTCACCTCAGTCCCTGGAAAAATCATGGAGCAGGTCCTCAAGGAATCAATTCTGAAGCACTTCGAGGAGAGGAAAGTGATCAGGAACAGTCAGCGTGGATTCACCAAGGACACAAGTCATGCCTGACGAACCTAATTGCCTTCTATGACAAGATAACTGGCTCTGTGGATGAGGGGAAAGCAGTGGATGGGTTATTCCTTGACTTTAGCAAAGCTTTTGATACGGTCTCCCACAGGATTCTTGCCAGCAAGTTAAAGAAGTATGGGCTTGATGAATGGACTATAAGGTGGATAGAAAGCTGGCTAGATTGTCAGGCTCAACGGGTAGTGATCAATGGCTTGATGTCTAGCTGGCAGCCGGTATCAAGCGGTGTGCCCCAAGGGTTGGTCCTGGGGCTGGTTTTGTTCAAGATCTTCATTAATGATCTGGAAGATGGCGTGGACTGCACTCTCAGCAAGTCTGGAGATGACACTCAACTGGGAGGAGAGGTAGATATGCTGGAGGGTAGGGATAGGATACAGAGGGACCTAGACAAATTAGATGATTGGGCCAAAAGGAATCTGATGAGGTTCAACAAGGACAAGTGCAGAGTCCTGCACTTAGGATGGAAGAATCCCATGCACCACTACAGACTAGGGATCAAATGGCTAGGTAGCAGTTCTACAGAAAAGGACCTGGGGATTACAGTGGATGAGAAGCTGGATATGAGTCAACAGTGTGCCCTTGTTGCCAAAAAGGCTAACAGCATTTTGGGCTGCATAAGTAGGGGCATTGCCAGCAGATCAAGGGACATGATCATTCCCCTCTATTCGACATTGGTGAGGCCTCATCTGGAGTACTGTGTCCAGTTTTGGGCCCCACACTACAAGAAGGATATGGAAAAATTGGAAAACATCCAGCAGAGGGCAACAAAAATGATTAGGGAGCTGGGACACATGACTTCTGAGGAGAGGCTGAGGGAACTGGGATTGTTTAGTCTGCAGAAGAGAAGAATGAGGGGGGATTTGATAGCTGCTTTCAACTACCTGAAAGGGGGTTCCAAAGAGGATGGCTCTAGACTGTTCTCAGTGGTACCAGATGACAGAACAAGGAGTAATGGTCTCAAGTTGCAGTGGGGGAGGTTAGATGTTAGGAAAACTTTTTCACTAGGAGAGTGGTGAAGCACTGGAATGGGCTACCTAGGGAGGTGGTGGAATCTCCTCCTTTTAAGGTCAGGCTTGACAAAGCCCTGTCTCGGATGATTTAGTTGGGGATTGGTCCTGCTTTGAGCAGGGGGTTGGACTAGGTGACCTCCTGAGGTCCCATCCAACCCTAATATTCTATGATTCTATGAATAGCTCCGCCCTACCTTACAGGAGTATTGTGAGAATAAATTAAAGACTGTAAAGCGCTCAATGACTGCGGCGATGTGGCCAGGTAATTAGGGAAGAAGAAAGGCGGACAGTTTGGTTAACTGTTTCTCAACCCCATTGTTTACCCAGCTTCCTCTGCTTCTTGGGTGCAGCAGGAAACAGAGCCAAAAATAGCGTGAGAGGCCACCAAACAGCATTTCCACGCAAGATTGACCCAGAATCCCAAGTGAAAGGCTGCATTAGGAAATCCAGCTCTGTTTGTATGGCTCAGCAGGTTAGTATGACTGCTGAGCAAATCCTTCAGAAAGAATCATTTGACTGGTTTCATCCCTTCTTCTGTCACAGAAATGATCACCCCAAGTCCAGAGTATTCAAATGACAACCGAGAGCTATGCTGGTGCTTGGGGCAATGATCTGTGAAAGGGACCGCAAGTAGATATTTGTCAATGGAGGGCTTTAGTGAGCTAATGACATTTCCTCTCCTATGAATCTGCACTCTCACATTTCATCAGAGTTCTAGCAATAATTCCATCCCTAGGAGCCCTGCCCATGGGAACAGTGGCAGGAACTGCCTTTTTTCTTTAACATAGAAAGATAGAAAATCAAAAGCCTGCAGAAATGGACGTCTCAGGGGATTGTTAAAGGGATACGAAGCTTTTCACCCCCTAGCTAGGGATTTGGCCCTATTCCAGCTAGGGATGCAAAGCTTTCACCATCTGATGTGCGTCAGCAGCCTGTGTGAACGGAGTTGTGAGCTTCAGCCTATTTCTTAGTGGACAGGCATCCCCATGACAAGCAGCTGCCTTTGCTCTTGGCACGAACTGACCCCCTTGGCTGGCAGACCCAGGAATGGGAGCCAAGAGTTGAATGGGCCATACAGAGTGAATTGCCATCCCCAGGGCTGATTCCTTCCAGGCCAAGGGGAGGGCACATGGGTGAGCCAACATAACCACTCCCTGGGCTGTTGCCACTATCTGGACAGACAGCCCCTGTCTCCAGGGCAGTCCGTTCAGTAACTTTCCCCCCTTGAAATAGATTCACTTTCAGACATTAAGAAAAAATGAGAAACCCTCACTCTGAGAAGTAGCCACAGGGGATGTGGTGGATGCCCTTGGTCTGAGCAGATAACGCTGCTGTAATTTTGTCCCATGTCATGGTGAATACGGGTTCCAAACACTCATCAGAGAGCTCCTAAGCTGGCCTCTCACCGAGCGCTGTGCGTTGCTGAGCTGCAGCACACCCTGCCCTCCCCACTACTTGTGCATGAGAGATGGGGAAGGAGTGTCTGAAAGTCCATCGCACTGGGACATGAGCTGTGATTGGTACTGGCCTGGCTTTTGTCATTAAGGTAGGGAAGCCTGGAGTGCTAGTGACCAGTCCTGCACTAGGTTCTATCGGGACTCCTGGGCTCCCTTGGAATTGGTCACACACTCGGTCTTTCATCTGCTTGCCATTTGAGTGATTGGGGTTTGGCAGAGGGGATGGCAGCCTGTACTCAACCTCCGAACCTCTGTTTCGGGAGAGAGGCAAGCGGGAGGTGGTGACACTGGCTGACAGTGCTGAGGGCTTCACCTCAGAAACCAGGCCAATTGTCCACAAATGGCTGTGACTTGTGAATCCCTGTTATGAAGTCTGCTCTACACCCCCAACCAAGAGAATAGTGAAGCTTCCTGGCAGGCCAGCAGCAGGTGGGACTGTGAACACCGCAGCTGGACGGAACCCTTTCCCAGTAAAGCAACCTCTAGTTGTGGATGTGCCTTAGAACCCCTGATTATCCTTCAGGCTCCTAGTGGTACACATTTGAAATCCTGTCAGCACTGACCAACTCTGTAGAATACATCTCCACTAGCTCTACACCCCTGTAGGACTCCGCTGGGCTGAGCGAAGCCTCAGACGGCCACTAAAGTCAGAGGGCAAAGTAGACTTGAAGGTGACTTAACAGGGCCCAGCCCCGACTGTGGAATCTAGGCCTTGGCTCCATCACACTGTTTTAACTAAAGGTGTAGTTTTTTAAAGTTGGTGCATATCTGAGTGTGGATACTCCAACTGATTTATCAATTGTCAGTAGAATTTTTGGTAAAGTATCTATAATTTCATTTCCTTGAGAATGGTGTTGGCTAAGTAGTTTAAGTGTACAACATTAATTTATGGTACAAATCCAAAAATATCCCTTTAGAAGAAAACACTTAAGGGTACAAGAAATCAAGACAACAAAAATAATTTAAAAAACCCACCTTATGGGACAGTGTTACGGTTGTGCTGTGATTAAATGTGCATTTGATTATTTCTGAAAATAGCATGTTTGTTGATTACGTGGAGAATGTGAGATTTAGGACACTCTTAACTATTTGTTCCTTTATTTGGGTTTTGCAAATGAAGCGCTAGGAAAATTTTGTGATTTTTTTTTCACGTAGCAAACTTAGCTGGTTTTCTAAACAAAGCTTTTTGTTTCTGGGTATATGAGAGTTGAGTGAATGAGGAAAAAAGGTTTCCATAGAGTATTTGCTTGAATTTAAAATTCACTGGACCACTTGTCTGTTGCCCTGCACCTTGTGTAGTCATTTAGACTAATGCAGAGTGAACGTAAAATGCTACCATTTTGATTTGATAGCATTTCACTCTTTCTGTGCACTGGTGTAAATGACTATGCAAGATGCAGGACAAAAGAGAATCAGACCGAGTATGCTTTGCTCATGCTCCATCCACTTTTGGAGTAATAGAGTTTTACACACACAACACCTGAATACTCATTCATAGTGTATTTTAAACGTACATGTGCACAAATTTGCACTAAAATTTAAATTCAAAATGATCTGGACAAACTGGAGAAATGGTCTGAAGTAAATAGGATGAAATTCAATAAGGACAAATGCAAAGTACTCCATTTAGGAAGGAACAATCAATCAGTTGCCCACCCACATACAAAATGGGAAATGACTGCCGAGGAAGGAATACTGCGGAAAGGGACCTGGGGGTCATAGTGGACCATAAGCTAAATATAAGTCAACAGTGTAACACATGATTACAGTTTTCAAGTACATGTTACAAAGAGGAGGGAGAAAATTGTTCTTCTTAACCTCTGAGGATATGACAAGAAGCAATGGGCTCAAATTGAAGCAAGGGTGGTTTAGGTTGGACATTAGGACAAACTTCATAACTGTCAGGGTGGTTAAGCACTGGAATAAATTGCCTGGGGAGGTTGTAGAATTTCCATCATTGGAGATTTTTAAGAGCAGGTTAGACAAACACCTGTCAGGGGTGGTCTAGATAATACTTAGTCCTGCCATGAGTGCAGGGGACTGGATTAGATGACCTCTCGAGATCTCTTCCAGTCCTATGATTCTATGAAAATTGGTGCATTTTACATGGTATCAAACGTAGCAGGTGGACAAGGACCCTAAGACCCTCACCAGATCTCAAGTACTGATACAATTAAATAGACCACAGATGTCCAAGCTGTTATTTTGTATGATTAGTACAAGAGAAATTTCCTTTAAAAACTCCCCACCTCCCATCCCCCGAATAGCCCAGTTCTTTTAGGAAAGATGCCATAGGCAAGTCCTGTATTACATAGACAGGAAAAAAAATTAGTTTTTAAGAAACTGATGAAAAATGCTCCGTCTCTCCTTAAACTGATTCTTCTCTCCAAGAGATTCAAAGCATCAGTAGCTTTGCTGAGCCTTCTGCCTGATTACAAAAATAATGATCATCCATTCAGGAAACAATAATGATACCATCTGGCCAATCACAGCTAACTAATAGTTCATTTTTGTTCATATGTATTAAGTGTTGAATACTAGCAGTAAATTGGTTGTGAGCAAACTAAAGATAGAAATAAAACTAGAGGAAAAAGTTAATAAGAACATAAGAATGGCCATAGTGGGTCAGACCAAAGGTCATCTAGCCCAGTATCCTGTCTTCCGACAGTGGCCAGTGCCAGGTGCCCCAGAAGGAATGAACAGAACAGGCAATCATCAAATGATCCATCCCCTGTTGCCCATTCCCAGCTTCTGGCAAACAGAGGCTAGGGACACCATCCCTTACCATCCTGGCTAATAACCATTGATGGACCTGTCCTCCATAAATTTATCTAGTTCTTTTTTGAACCCTGTTATAGTCTTGGCCTTCACAACATCCTCTGGCAAGGAGTTCCACAGGTGGACTGTGCATTGTGTGAAAAAATACTTCCTTTTGTTTGTTTTAAACCAGCTGCCTACTAATTTCATTTGGTGAGCCTTAGTTCTTGTGTTAGGAGAAGGAGTAAATAACACTTCCTTATTTACTTTCTCCACACCCGTCATGATTTTATAGACCTCAATCATATCCCCCCTTAGGCATCTCTTTTCCAAGCTGAAAAATCCTAGTCTTACTAATCTCTCCTCATACGGAAGTAGTTCCATACCCCTAATCATTTTTATTGCCCTTTTCTGAACCTTTTCCAATTCCAATATATCTCTTTTTTGAGATGGGGCAACCACATCTGCACACAGTATTCAAGATGTGGGCATACCATGGATTTATATAGAGGAAATATGATATTTTCTTTCTTATTATCTATTCCTTTCTTAATGATTCCCAATATTCTGTTTGCTTTTTTGACTGCTGTTGCACATTGAGTGGATGTTTTCAGAGAACTATCCACAATGACTCCAAGATCTTTTTCTTGAGTGGTAACAGCTAATTTAGACCCCATCATTTTATATGTATAGTTGGGATTATGTTTTCAATATGCATTACTTTGCATTTATCAAGATTGAATTTCATCTGCCATTTTGTTGCCTAGTCACCCAGTTTTGTGAGATCCTTTTGTGGCTCTTCTCAGTCTGCCTGGGACTTAACTATCTTGAGAAATTTTGTATTATCTGCAAATTTGCCACCTCACTGTTTACCCTTTTTTCAAGATCATTTATGAATATGTTGAATAGGACTAGTCTTTGTACAGACCCTTGGGGGACACCATTATTTACCCCTCTCCATTCTGAAAACTGACCATTTATTCCTACCCTTTGTTTCCTATCTTTTAACCAGTTACCAATCCATGAGAGGATCTTTCCTCTTATTGCATGACAGCTTACTTTGCTTAAGAACCTTTAGTGAGGGACCTTGTCAAAGGCTTTCCTAAAATATTAATACACTATATCTACTGGATCCCCCTTGTCTACATGCTTGTTGACCCCCTCAAAAAATTCCAGTAGATTGGTGAGGCATGATTTCCCTTTACAAAAACCATGTTGTCTCTTCCCAAACAAATTATGTTCATCTATGTGTCTGACAATTTTGTTCTTTGCCGTTTCAGCGAGTTTTCCTAGTACTGAAGTCAAGCTTACCAGCCTGTAATTTCTGGGATCACCTCTGGAGCCCTTTTTAAAAATTGGCATCACATTAGCTGTCCTCCAGTCATTTGGTACAGTAGCTGATTTAAATGATACATTACAGACTACAGTTAGTAGTTCTGAAATTTCACACTTGAGTTCCTTCAGAACTCTTGGGTGAATACCATGTGGTCCTGGTGACTTATTCCTGTTTAGTTTATCAATTTATCAGGTAAGTTAATCTGCCCAAGAACATTCCAGAAGCAGAGAAAGAGGCTAAAATCTTTGAGTGAACCATTTACTGGGAAATATTTGCTTGGCTATAACGTATACACTTGGATCCCTCCCCCACTTCTGGGAAGGAACACAAGAGTAACACTGCACAGATTTCACATAGGCTCCCTACTGGTGGAGGAGCAGCAGAATATCCTGTCACCAACATTACATCTGACAGCAGCCTCAATTCCTCTTAGATGTCTTCCATCCAAACACTGACTAAGCTTGACCCTGCTTAGCTTGCAAGATCTGACTAGAAAAGACCACAAGATATGTCTACACTGCAGCTGGTGGTGCAACTGCAGCAAGTGTAGACATAGCTGAGCTACCTTGATCTAGCTCACAGGACTATCAATAGCAGTGAAGCCATGGCAGCACAGACTGCCGCACAGACCAGCCACCTGAGTAAGAACCCAGGGTCCCAGACAGCTTACACAGCCCATGCTGCTGCGGCTTCACTGTTGTTGGTATTTGCATTAGCTAGGTTAATGCTAGCTGGGGTGCACCTACTCATGCTGCAATCACACCTCTGAGTATAATGTCTAAGCTGTTATTGCCCCACACCAACATTCAAGGTAATGCAACTGCTTAGGGATCATTATTTTTCTCACTTAGGGCTTGTTGTTGTCGGAGGACAGAGCCTGCTGTTGCCTGCAAAGAAAACACCTTCCTTCCTTTTCTCCAAACTTAACAAACATCCCACACAACACTAACAATGACATGCCCTGGCTGCTATTTGACAACAGGATGTGCCAGTGGAAGAGGGAGAAGATCAAACAAGCACCTCCCCAGGCTTGGCGATTTTATGAGGTGGCTTTCCCTGCAGGAAGGTACATACTCTCCAGGAATATACAATACTTCATGGACACCAAAACACTGACAAGCAACAAGCACACCTAAGCCACCCGCAGCCAAACCCCTTGGCCAGCTAACACATACTATGTGATGGACAAGGCATAAAAACCAGGGTGACTAGGATAGATTGAAAAATAATTCACCCCTCAGTGCACTGAGGAACCAGCGCGCATACTCTCTGAAACTCTAATACATTTTATTTTAGCAGCACCGTACAAAAGCTCTCAGATGCTTTTTCTGCATTTCTTATCCCACTGTTGCTGACCACCAAATATCCATCAACCTCTCTCATTTACATCCCGCTAAGATTGCTCATTTCCCCACAGTGAGGTTTCAATTCAAGATGTGCAAAACCAGACACATTTTACCCCAAAACGTGTGTCATTTTGGCCAATTACCAATGCTCAAGATTGCACAAAATGGCTATTTTTGCCACTAACACACACAAGTTCTGAATTTCAAAGGCACCTATTACTCACAACGGACCCATTTTCATTGATCAGGGGCTAATCTGGAGTGGAAAAAATGTGCAAGAATGGGTGAAGGGGGTTATTTTCAAGGCTATAACAGTGTGAAGAATTATGTTGTACGTGGAGGGATTTTGCTTTGCACAGTGAATGTTCTCTAACACTCTGTTGGCCAGCATAATTTAACTGCATGGCAGCAAGAGAGATTTATACTAACCTCCAGAGGGAGTTTAATTCTTCATAGACAGCTGGCTTCCAGCAGGACTGATCATGCTAATGGAGCTTCTTCTCCAGTCGGGAGGTGGGAGTGGGTGGGCAGGAGACAGGACAAAATCCACCAGGAAACCCAACTAAAAATAAAAAACATTTTCTTCTCTTCTCACGCAGAGACTCGTGTCTGCTGCAAAATGTTTACAGCAGGAAAAGGTGAAGTAGCAGGACTAATTAGCACCAAAAAAGCTAGTGCAAATGGCAGATGTTTATAGACATATATATATAAAACCCCAAAGATCCTGCTTGCGCCATGTGTTTGTGCCTCTTAGAGTTCAGGTTGTCAAGGAAACTGCCTCCCTTCCCATGCAACCATTCAGACTAGATTTTAATCATCATCATTTTAAGAACTTTTCTTACCACGACAAACATGACACAGACAACTCCAGTGACTGGCTTGCCCTTCAATTGCTTTGTCCAAATACCTCTAGGAAGAAGATTCCGGAGTGGATCCTGCTCCCACCAAACTCAAATGTGAGACTCCTGGGACCATTAAGAGGAGTAAGGAGCAGGTCCTAGGTTCCTTGTGATGGAGGGGAAGAGGCAATGGTTGAAATCTCAGAGAAGGTGTCTGATGAAAGCAACAATAAGGTTGGTGCTAAATTTTTTAGAAGTGCCTAAGAGACTTAGGAGCCTATGTGATTTAGACACTTAGATGCCTAAGTCTTTTGTTGACTTTCAGTGAAGATTTGGCTCTGAAGTGCCTATGGGTCACACTTTCAAAGGGATTTAGGCACCTAAAGATGGAGATGAGACCTAGTAGGACTCTCAAATGTGCCTAAGCAGGTTAGGTGTCTAACTCTCATTAGCTGCATCTTTAGGTGCCTAAATCCCTTTAAAAACCTGGCCCTAAGACATTTTTGAAAATGGGAATTAGCTACTTTGGGAAATTTTACTCTGAGTCTAGAAAACTAACACAAAAAGAATCAAAAGTGAGTAATGTCAATCACTTGCAATTAAAAATGAGCACATCCACTCAGCACTGTGTCAAAAGCCTTACTAAAGTCTAGATTTATCACATCTACTGCCTCCCCCCACCCACTATATCAGTACAACTGCCAAACAAGGAAATTAGATTGGTTTGGCATGATTTGTGATTGACAAATTTGGGCACCCAACTCCCACTGAAATGAAAATTGGCCCCTAACCTCCCTAAGACACTCTGAAAATCTAGCCTTAGGTTTTGCTAAAACACTAGTTACAAAACTCAGCATATAAATTGGAATGTTTTGGTGGCATTTTAAATTCCAGGAGGCTGGTTTTTTGGGTTTTGTTTGTTTGTTTGTTTAAACTGGACATGGGCCCAAGTCTGAACAAAACAAAATTCTGGAATGTTTGCACCTCAGATGTCGATCTGAATTTTGCACCATGACTCTATCTTTCACTTAAACCATTCCCTGCAGCGCTGGAAGCCGGAGCACAAGGGCTGCTGCTCCTGAAGGAGAATCAGGAAGTGAAACTGACCAGTTTAGCTTCTTTGTGGCCAAACTAACTGCAAGAATTAAACTAAGGGCAGAAAGGTGAAAATGAAGGAAAATGGACTTTAATTTTTTTTTCAGTTTTAATATTCTACGAGGAGAACAATTTGTACAGAAGGACATTTTGAGTATAATTCAATCAATGTCCTCTATTAAAACAGTTCAAGACCTAGCAAGGAATAGATGACTGAACGATGCACATTTCTCATCATTTATTAATATATGGGGCCTCAGGCAAGTCATAATGCCTCTGCACCTCATTTACCACATCTGTAAAATGGGAGTAATAATACTTTCCTCTCAGTAGTGTTTCAAGGGTTAATGAATATTTATACACTATATGGACTAGGCAAAGTGCTATGTAAGTGCCAAGTTCTGTTATTCTATATCATTCCTCTTACATCAACATAAGACACAATTGGTTGAAATGATCATTAAAAACAGAATTATAAAACACTTTCAATAGGTGACTGATCATGGTCTGAAAAGGACTCACTAGCATAACTTTGGCAAAGAAAACACTGCCTCTCTAACCTATTAGAATGCTTTGAGTAGGTCACGGATGCAGGAGAACCAGATGACATCATTAACTTGGAGTTTCAGAAAGCCTTTGACAAAGTCTATCCTAAGGCTTGGGAAGCTTGGTCACCCTGGGATGAGAGGTTAAGTTCTGTCATGGATTAGCAGGTGGCCAACAGACAGCAAAGAGGAGAGATGAGTGGTCAGTTTTCACCAACAGCAAAGATTAACAGCTCCAAGGTTCTGTACCAGGACCAGAGCTTAATATAGTTATCTGTGAAATGGAAAAAGGGTTGAGCAGCAAAATGATAACGTTTGTAGATGACATAAAATTATTTAGATTAGTCAAGACTGGAGAAAACTTAAAGAAACTTCAGAGGGGCTTCACAGGGGGTCTGAACAAAGCCTATTGAAATAAATGGAATGATCCTCATTGATTTCAATGGGCTTTTCATCAGACACAAAGCTAGTTAACTTGGCAACACAATGGTAGATAAAACTCAAGGGTGGTAAATGCAAAGTAATGCACATAGGAAGGAATCATTTGAGCTATCCATACACATTACTGGCTTCTAAGTTAACAACACAGGTAAAAGGAACTGGGCATTGCTGTGGAGAGTGCATTGAAAACCTCTGCTCATTGTGGTCAAAAAAGCAAACAAAATGTTAAGGTGGGGAAGTGTTGTGCCATGACATAAGTCAGTGATCAGTCCCCTCATCCTGGAACACCACATTCACTCCTAGCCACCCTGCTTCCAAATTGATATAATAGACATAGGTTTCGAGGTAGGAGATGAAAATGATTAGTTCAGGAAAGACTTTCACAGGGGGAGTGTGAAAATTATGGGAATGTTTTGTCCAGAGAGGAGGTGACCGAGGGGACATGACAGAGGTATATAAAACAACAACTAGCACTGAAGGTAAATCAGAACACTTCACCTGCCTTCTATCTTATAATACAAGAGCAAAGGAACATTGAATGACATTCAAGGATGCCAAATTTAAAAACTGATCAGAGGGGACACAGTTTTTTCCACCTAATGCACATTTAACCTGTGGTATTCAATGCCACCAGGTATCACTGATGTTAAGAGCTTGTCAAGATTCAAAACAAGGACTGGGTGACAAGGACATCCATTAGAAAGTGGGTTTTTTTAATGCCCTTCCCTTCTCAGGGTATAAGTCAACCTCTGACTGATGGGATTTAGGAAGAAACTTTCCCTGTGGCCACTTTGGGGTTTGTTACACCTTCCTTCTGAAGCACAGCTACTGACCTTGACTGGAAACTGAATACTGGACAAGATGAACCACTGGCCTGATCAGTAATGGCCATTCCTATGCTCCTAATTACACTAGTGAAAGAACCTGATCCTGATATCGAATTGCTGACAGCTCAGTATCTAAACAGAAACCTAAAATCAGATCACCAAAGCAACAAAATCAGATCCATGGAAGACACTCTTCAAATAAAAACTAAAACCAACAGCTCAAAGTCCAGATCAGGTTCCAAAAAGCCACAACTCTTTACCTCTCTTTCAGTCACACTTTAATTTGCCAGCCTCAGGTAAGGATTCAGTATAGACTTAAAACAATCTGTGAATGTCACATACCAGGGGATTAATACAGCTAGTGGGGTCCAATATAACTCAGTGCTAGACTCAGAGGTCCTGTGCAAGAGCTGTGAACTTAGAGAATTAAATAACTCATGTAGTACATTCTTGATCAATGAGTGTATTTATCACATCTTCCATTTAAATAAGCAAGTGAAGAATCACAGAATCATAGACTTTAAGGTCAGAAGGAACCATTATGATCATCTAGTCTGACCTCCTGCACAACGCAGGCCACAGAATCTCACCCACCAACTCCTGTAACAAACCCCTAACTTATGTCTGAGCTACTGAAGTCCTTAAATCATGGTTTAAAGACTTCAAGGTGCAGAGAATCCTCCAGCCAGTGACCCATGCCCCACACTGCAGAGGAAGGCGAAAAACCCCTAGGGCCTCTGCCAATCTGCCCTGGAGGAAAATTCCTTCCTGACCCCAAATATGGCAATCAGCTAAACCCTGAGCACGTGGGCAAGACTAACCAGCCAGACACCCAGGAAAGAATTCTCTGTAATAACTCAGATCCCATCCCATCTAATATCCCATCACAGGCCATTGGGCATATCTACCTCTAATAGTCAAAGATCAATTAATTGCCAAAATTAGGCTATCCCATCATATCATCTCCTTCATAAACTTATCAAGCTTAGTCCTGAAGCCAGATATGTCTTTTGCCCCCACTGCTTCCCTTGGAAGGCTATTCCAGAACTTCACTCCTCTGATGGTTAGAAACCTTCGTCTAATTTCAAGAACATGCACATTACTCCTGCATTAAGCACTATGCAAATATCTAGAGAGAGCGTATGGAAGGGATGTGACCTAAAATAAGACAATCCCAAAGGTGAAAAGCCCATGCACCTGTTCATCCCCAAACACCCATATTTGGTTTTGCAAATCTGTATTTCCCTATGGAAGTCAGAGCACTGCATTCCTCCCTGCGTGGATTTAACCAGGTTTAGGAGGGTTTAAGTGCATCCTTTGCTCCTACTTCTCCCACTATTAGAATTTGCTCCAAAGTCCTCATTATTACAGCCCTTTTTAGGAAATTCCTTAACAAATGACATCTCCCCTGAAGCTTATGTTTACCCTGTGTCTGAAGGGACAGACTCTGTATTGTACTTCCTAGAGGCACAACACAAATGGCATATGTCACCCTAAGCCACCTTTGCACTGCCTGGATTCTAGGCCGCTGCATGGGTTGTACTGGTGTCAGTTAGAGTAGCCCAGGGGCTGCTCTAACATATGACAGCCTCCTCATGGCTGCCTATGGATGGCACGACAACCTAGAATCCTCATAGTGCACAACAGGCCCGCCCCTAGAGCAGTGCACAGGGACCAGGGCAGGAGCCACAATCAGCCCTGCTGGCTTTATTATTGTTTTAATTAGATTTGTTTTCACACTGACCCTTTGTCAATCTCAGCTATTAATTTTGAAAAGCTGTCAGATTTCCTGTCAATGGAAATGCCTGCAGTTAGTTTGTTTTTTTTTAAACACAACAGATGCCATAAATTCCAATTTGCAACATCCGTCCGCAGATGCTGTTATTGTGTTACAGTCAATTACATTATGTATTAGTTTAATATATTGCGGCTTATAGCACAAAATCACCCTGCCTGGACAAGTCACATTCTACAGAGAGATGGAGCGCTTCCCCTTAACTCAATCCTCCAGTTAATTAGATTAAAACCTCAGGAACCAAATGCGACTTCCACCCTTCATTTTTTACGCCATTACTGATTGAAATGCTCTCAAAAGGGTATTGAACTGACAGCCCTGGAGACTTAAATCCTCTGATTAACCATGAAACAGGTGCAGAGCAGACCAGGTAACAAAAGCTGCTCTGGATCCAAACTGTGACTTGGGCCTCACTGTGTAATGGGCCAGACCAGAACAATGACATCTCCCCGCCCCTCCAATGCATGGCATGGGGCACTAGGATGCATGGAAGGTCCCTAAGAGCACTTTATGCTGAGAGCTAGGGGCAGTTATAGGCACTGAGTAGGAGCAAGGCTCCAGCCCCCTGCACTCCTGCTCTGCTGTTCCCAACAATGCAGGGGCAGGCAAAAAGTGAGGGAAAATTACTTGAAGTGTCAAAAGTAAAATGGGCCCTTTCTCTCTATCCAAGCCATCATCACCGCAGTCTGTGAGTACCCTGCAATATCTTAACCCTCACAGCATCCCTGGGGGGGCGGCCCAGGGCTCTTACCCCATTAGACAGATGGTGCACAGAGAGATTGCCCAGAAAGATTGTGGAGGAGCAGAGAACTGAACCCATGTCTGCCAAGTCCCAAGGTAGTGGTCTAATTACTAGACTGTCCTTCCTTTCTGCATGTTCAGAGTCAGAGCTGCTCTGGCTAGTGACTAATGACCTGATCTGCAGCAAGCTCAGCAGCTGCAACTCTTATTGCAGCCCCTTGCCCATATTAGAGCTCAGCATTTCTGAAAGTCAGGCCATGAAATAAACTTTATTGCAGTGCTGGCTCTGCGGGACTGAGTGAGCTGGATTCTCTTTCTCCTTCTTCAACAGGAATGTTACTGAATTTCAGTCTCTGCTGAGCAAGCAAGTCTACTAAAGACAATGGGGTGTGGCTGAAGGCCTGATTTGCCCTGAAGAACCTTGATTAACAGCTGACAATATGCAGGGAGAAAAAGACCCAGCTTGACTCTCAGATCCCCTGCTGTCTTCAAGGTTGGTACTTTATATAAATGTCAGCCCCACCGAGCCATTTTTACAGAGCCAATATGTAACCACACAAAGCAAGATCCTCAGCAGGCAAATGAAATGTTAATTACATGATCCCCTCTTAGGCTTTACTCCTGCCACCAGACAGCACTAGCTGGTGGCCACACAGCAATGTCCCCATTAATGTAGGCTGGTTCCCCTATGCTCCATGCCTTTTTCACTTTTAACATCCTGATCCTTGGGCATGTTCAAAGATTCAGTTCTGGATCCAAAAGAGCACCACTTAGACCAAATTCTAATCTGCTCTAATATACTGGTCTCAAGTGGAGTTCCACTGGGATCTGTTCTGGGCCCGGTGTTGTTTAACATCTTTGTCAATGACCTGGATGTAGGAATAGAGCATACTGATCAAATTTGCAGACTACACAAAACTCTGCAGGGGGTTGGGGGGGATTGCCAATACTTTGGAGGATAGAGGTAAAATTCATCTTGATAAATTGGAGAACTGGGCTATAGACAACAAAATGAAATTCAGCAAAGACACATGTAAGGTGCTACACTTAGGGAAGAAAAACCAAATGCATAAATACAGAATGGGAGGTAACTGGCTTGTCAGCCACAC
Organism: Eretmochelys imbricata; assembly: GCF_965152235.1. Lineage (NCBI taxonomy): Eukaryota > Metazoa > Chordata > Testudines > Cheloniidae > Eretmochelys > Eretmochelys imbricata. Next base: position 41,741,045 of record NC_135581.1, on the reverse strand, counting down.
TGCTGAGAAGGATCTGGGAATTGTGGTGGATCACAACTTCAACATGAATCAGCAATGCGATGCTGTTGCAAAAAAATACCCAAAAAAACCAAATGCAATTTCAGGTTGCATTAACAGAGGCCTAGCATGCAAATCACGGGAGGTGATAGTACCACTGTACTCAGCGCTAGGTAGGTCTCAGCTAGAGTACTGTGTCCAATTTTGGTCATCAATGTATAGAGAGGATGTAGAGAAACTGGAAAGGATCCAGAGGCAAGCAACAAAAATGATCAAAGGGATGGAATGCAAACCAGAGAAAAGGCTGAAGGAACTGGGTACAAGCAGTTAGGAAAAGAAATTAAGTGGGACACGATGGAACAGACTGTGTAGGGAAGTCATGGAAGCTCCTTCACTGGAGGTTTTCGAAAGGAGACTGGGATGATTCAGATACAACAAATCCTGCATCTTGGCAGGGGTTAGGCTAGATGACCCTTGCAGTCCCTTCTAACCCAATGGTTCAATGATACTGGCTCGACCAAGACCAGCCTTTACAAACCAGGTGTGTGTATCTAGATACCCAACTAAATGGCCTGATCCTCAGAAATGCTGAGAGCACCCACATGTGCATTGTATCAGGGGGTAGCCGTGTAGGTCTGTATCCACAAAAACAACAAGGAGTCTGGTGGCACCTTAAAGACTAACAGATTTATTTGGGCAGAAGCTTTCGTGGGTAAAGCACCACTTCTTCAGATGCAAAACATGTGCATTGGTTTTTACAGCTGCCTTAGACATTCACAGAAAAACTCACTCAACCAAAACCTCTAGATCAGAGGTTCCCAAACTTGGTCCACGGCTTGTTCAGGATAAGCCCCTCGTGGGCTGTGAGATGCTTTATTTACCTGAGCATCAGCAAGTACGGCCGCTCACAGCTCCCATTGGCCAGGAACAGCGAACCACAGGCACTGGAAGCTGAGAGTGGCTGTACCTGAGGACGCTAAGGTAAACAAAGCATCTTGCGGCCCTCCAGGGTCTTACTCTGAACAAGCCGCGAACCAAGTTTGGGAACCCCTGATATAAACTAATACTTTGGCCTTATTTGGACTACTGTGGGCAGTACTTGTCATCCCATCCCAAGAAGAATATTGCAGACTTAGAGAAGATTCAGGGAAAGGCAGTGAGGATCATCAAGGGCCTGGAAAAACTCGCCTGTGAGGGGAGATTGGATTGTTTACCTTAGAGAGGGGACAGATAAGGGAGGACATGATAAAAGTACATAAAATTATTAATGATATAGAGCAAGTAAATCAGGAGCTTCTGTTCTCCCAGTCTCGAGAACAAGGGAATGTTCAATTCACTTCATAAAGCAGCAAATTCAAAACTGATAAAAGGAAACATTTTTCACTGAATGCTTAGTTAGAACTCTCTGCCACAGGATGCTGTTGAGGCCAAGAACTTAACACAATTCAAAGAGGGTTTGGCAGTTTATATGGATAATTCAACTATCCAGAGTTATAACAATGCAAAAAAGTGTTTTGGAAGGCATAAAAAATTTCATGTTTCATTCCTCTGAAGCAGCTTGGCTATGGTCAGAGACAGGATACTGGAGTAGATGAACCACAGGTCCAATCCAATTGTTAGGTTCCTGCGGTTTTACCCTGAAGTTAATGGAGTTGCTCCTGATGTACATTGGTATAACTGAGATCAAAATCAGGCCCCAGGAAAAGAGTGAGTGGGCAGGGGAAGAGCAGGATGTCAATCCCATCAGGACAAGGAGGGCAATTTTCAGTTGGAGTCAGAACTGGCTAGGAAGTCAGGTCAAAAGGGAAAGGGGAGGGTCCCTCTTTCTAGGGCAAGAGAAAAAAACTGGTCAGAACAAGTGATGTCAATTTCAACCAGTCTACTAACAAGCCTGTTAGTGGGATCCAAAATAACATCTAGCCACATGATCCAGTGTGAAACATGATTAACAATGATTAACAATTAACATCCCTAACAATTACCTCATTAGCATCTATGTGTCTATTTTAGGATTTTGTACTGCCACCCATCACCATAGTATCTGGGTGATTTCCACTTAAAATAAATAGCAATACAAAGTCCCTGGTGTACTTCATGGAGTGCCTGGCATTGCAACCTTTCAAGGGTAAAAACTGCTGGGTGAGGGTTTTAGATTTTATTAATTTCCTTTTTGGGGGGTTGGTAGGTCGGGGTTTACTGAGTGGAAAGGATGTCAGAGCTGCGAGTGTCATTCTTAGCCAGGAAAGCCTCACAGAGCAATGGGAATATTCAGTAACAAAGCCGGACCCTGCCGTATTACCAGCCTGATGACATGCATCAGAACAGGAAGATGAGAGGTGCGGCTGGAGAGATAGGGAACTGCACGAGTTTTCCATAACACTCTTGTATAGGTTTTCCTTTCTGATTTAATGTTCTATATCCATGTCAGACTTTTTCCTGCTTTCCCAAAGAGCTGTGCAAATCTCCTGCTGCGCCCTGTCTCTCCAGCTGCAGCTCTGGTTATTTCTGTCTTGATGTCTGTTGTCAAGCAGCATTTCCTATTGGAATTATAATGAAAATGGCAGCCTTTTTTATATAATGGAATTATTGTATTTTCCAGCCTATTCCTCATGCATCCTATCCAGTGTAAGTGAAATCAGAATCAGGTTCCTTTCCTCCAATCTCCAGCCTACTGTTTCTTTAAATTTCTAGTAGAGAGCCAGACCTGGATGAGAAACATGGGGAAATTCTATGAAGAGGTTCTCCTGTGATGCAGAGGTAGGATAATACCGCTTTCGTATTTGGATAAAGTTCCTTGTTCAGTTTTAGCTGAAACTGACTCTTCTGGGGAGTCACATGACATCCTGCTCATTCCCCTCCTCCCATCTTGGCTGCCATGGTTGAGGACCATTCTTCAACTTCTGCTGCCATGTCTGATTTAATGACAGTCATTGCTGCTAACCTCCACCCGCCCCCCCCATCCCCCCCACAGCACTTTGAAAATTCGCCTCTGTAGATTAACGCAGCAGCAATGGCAGTGCTGAAAAGTTACCAGGAAAAACAAACTGCATTAGAATGACAGCGCTGATTGTTCTTTATGATCCTGCTTCAACGCAAACCCCACCAACCCCTGCAGTGGCTTATTAGAGAAATCTAAGTGTGTGGCACAAACCACTCTTGCCTGTGTGACTTAATTATATACCTCCTCAAGTGCCGAAAGGCTTCCAGAGCAAACACAAAATGTGGAAAAATTGGAAAGAGTCCAGTGGAGGGCAACAAAAATGATTAGGGGACTGGAACATATGACTTCTGAGGAGAGGCTGAGGGAACTAGGGATGTTTAGTCTACGGAAGAGAAGAATGAGGGGGGATTTGATAGGTGCTTTCAACTACCTGAAAGGGGGTTCCAAAGAGGATGGATCTAGACTGTTCTCAGTGGTATCAGATGACAGAACAAGGAGTGTGGTCTCAAGTTGCAGCGGGGGAGATTTAGGTTGGATATTAGGAAAAACTTTTTCACTAGGAGGGTGGTGAAACACTGGAATGTGTTACCTAGGGAGGTGGAATCTCCTTCCTTAGAAGTTTTTTAAGGTCAGGCTTGACAAAGCCCTGGCTGGGATGATTTAATTGGGGATCGGTCCTGCTTTGAGCAGGGGGTTGGACTGGATGACCTCCTGAAGTCCCTTCCAACCCTGATATTCTATGATTCTATGAACTTCATACTTTGTCCTGTGGGACAAGATGTGAACAGAGTGGTGAGGCTGCACCACACTATTCAGAGCACATAGGCTGGAGGGCTGGGTGGGGGGAGGGAGGGGGAGAAGGAGCCAGCAGCGCAGTGGTTTAGTGGGCTGTGGTTCTTTTAGCCAATGGCTGCTCCACAAACAATATTGACCTCATGCAGAATAAGGACTCGACTGTATGGGGGACGAATGGAGCCAGTTGCTTGACCCCGTAGCTGTGACAGAGCTGAAATGTGACTCAGGACAGAAGCACGTTATCAGGTGGAGGACACAGATACCAGAGGCTGTACCCTGACAGCAGGGACATGTGAGAGTGACCCTCAGCAGCAGAAGGGAAGTATGCACATTTCCCCGTGCCAGCTCCAAGGTGCCACTTTTGGAAGATTTAGCACTAGGATTAAATGATTCTACCTTTTGAATAACAAGAATAATTCTCTCTTTTCTCTGGCCTCTTCTGTCTAAAGATCTCAAAACACTTTACACAATGGTAAGTGCTTAAGCTTCACAACGTCCATAGGATTCTCTGGGCACATTATTCCCCCGCACTCCCTGCATCTGACAGGCAGGGAAACGGCAGCACAGAGAAGTTAAGTGACTAGCCTAAGATGATACTGATTCCCACTATCTCCCATGTAGGGAAATCTTTTGTCCGGATTAAAGATGGACAGTCCTAGTTTTGTGGCGCACTGTCCCTGTCTGGTAGGAACTTAGCATCAGATGTGGGTTTGTCCAGTGAAAATGAGGGGAGGAGAGCATAAAAGCAGGAGGATGCCAGCAGGGGCGGGGGTAGTGCCTTTATACAGAATAAAACTGGTGGCAATAGGCCCACAGAGACTGGCCGTCACAGGCAGGGGTGGGGATTTGCCAGGGGCCACCTCACCCGCAAGTCCATTAATTTAACCACTAGGTGACACTCCCTTCTACTAAAGGCCCTTCCTAATGGTTACTGGACAAAACAGTCCCTGAAGTTCAGGAAGCTCAAGAGTAAGAGTATATTTAGTATAATGAGGCTGGCCAAAAAATAATTTGAAGAGCAACTAGCAAAAGATTCAAAAACTAACAGCAAAATGTTTAAGTTCATCAGAAGCAGGAAGTCTGCCAAACAATCAGTGGGGCCACTGGAAATTGAGGTGCTAAAGGACCACTCAAGGAAGACAAGGCCGTTGTGGAGAGGCTAAATAAATTCTTTGCATTGATTTTCACTGAAGAAGACGTGAGGGAGATTCCCAAACCTGAGCCATTCTTTTTAGGTGACAAATCTGAGGAACTATCCCATTTAATTGATAAATTAAATAGTAATAAGTCACCAGGACCAGCTGGTATTCATCCAATAGTTCTGAAGGAACTCAAATATGGAATTGCAGAACTATTGAGTGTGCTATGTAATCTATCATTTAAATCAGCTTCTGTCCCAGATGACTGGAGGATAGCTAACATGATGCCAATTTTTAAAAAAGGCTTCAGAGATGATCCTAGAAATTACAGGCTGGTAAGCCTGACTTCAGTACCAGGCAAACTCGTTGAAACGATCGTAAAGAAAAGAATGATCAGACACATAGATGAACAAAATTTGTTGGGGAAGAGTAAACACAGCTGTTGAAAAGGGAAATCATGCCTCATCAGCCTACTAAAATACTTTGAGGAGGTCAACAAACATGTAGACAAAGGTGATCCAGTGGATACAGTGTACTTGTACTTTCAGAGAGCCTTTGACAAGTTCTCTCACCAAAGGCTCTTAAACAAGGTAAGCAGTTACGGGATAAGAGGGAAATGGTTAAAAGACAGGAAACAAAGGGTAGGAATAAATGGAGAATGAGGTAACAGAGAGGTAAATAGCAGTGTCCCCCACGGAACTGTACTGGGACCAGTGTTGTTCAACAAATTCATAAATGATCTGGAAAAAGGGATAAACAATGAGCTAGCAAAGTTTGTAGATGATACAAGACTACTCAAGATAGTTAAGTCCAAAGCAGACTGCGAAGAGTTACAAAGGGATCTCACAAAACTAGGTGACTGGGTAACAAAATGGCAGATGAAATTCAGTGTTCATAATGGCAAAGTAAAGCACATTGGAAAACATAATCCCAACCATACATACACAATGATGGGGTCTAAATTAGCTGTTAACCATTCAAGAAAAATATCTTGGCGTCATTGTGGATAGTTCTGTGAAAACACCTACTCAATGTGCAGCAGCAGTCAAAAAAGCAAACAGAAAGTTATGAACCATTAGGAAAGGGATAGAGGATAAAACAGAAAATAGCACAATGCCACTATATTAATATGATATGCCCATGCCTTGAATACTGATTGCAGTTCTAGTCACCCCATCTCCAAAAAGATATGTTAGAAATGGAAAAGGTACCGAGAAGGGCAACAAAAATTATTAAGCATATAGAACAGTGTTCATATGAGGAGAGATTAAAAAGACTAACTATTCAGCCTGGAAAAGAGGCAGCTAAGCTGGGAGATGATAGAGGTCTACAAGAACGAGGGGTCACCAAATGAAATTAAATAGGCAGCAGGTTTAAAACAAACAAAAGGAAGTATTTCTTCATATAACAGACAGTTAACAAGTTCCAGAGGATGTTGTGAAGGTCAAAGATACAACTGGATTCAAGAAAGAATTAGATAAGCTCCTGGAAGACAGGTCCATCAATGGCTATTAGCCAAGATGGTCATGGATGCAACCCCAAACTCTGGGTGTCCCAAAGCCTCTGATTACCAGTTGCTCCTCTCCACCCCTTCCCCCATTTTTATGGGCCAATAAAAAGTGTGGCGAGGTCATGGCCCCTTGGCCCCCCCATTCTGGTGCCCTGGAGAGGGGCTCCAGGAAGGGAATTATCCATCTCCCCTGAAGCCAGTCGCTGTGCTCTCCCAGCCCCAGCTGCACTCACAAGGAGCGTTATGTGAGGCTGGCAAAGCAGAAGTGCTGCGACCCACTCTGCGATCTGCACATGCTCGCTGCTTTCTGGATCAGGAGGACTTGTCCTTCTGTTTGGGAATGATTTTTCCTTGATGGCAAAATGGGCTTCCTCTCCTAGAGCATTTCCTGACACCCAATTTCCAACAGAATCAATACACCCCTCACACTGGGCCTGGACAGGCTGAGGCACAGGCAGGAAATAACAGGAGATCCCCCAACTGAGCAACAGAAGTCAACATATCAGGAAGAAAGACTTCCCAGCACAGCACTCAATGGGAAGCTGTGGGAGAGTCTCCCAGAGAAAGTGGGGATGTCCCAACATTTGGACCATCTAAAACTCATCTGGAAACAGCCCTGAAATACAGTGCAGGGAACAATCCTGTACTAGGAGGCACTAGCTGAAGCACTAGGCCACTCTCATTTCTAATTTCTATGGCTCCTGGTTTACGGGAGTCTGTTACCTTCCCTTTTCTTCTTTGGTCCAGCCTTCCACACAGCTCTCATTTCCCCTGTGCTCTCCAGAATCAGAAGCTGTGTCTGGTGTGTCCTGGGCATGGGATGGAGACCCATCTGCCAGAGCTGGAGGGCTGGAACTGAAGAGAAAGTCGCAAGCACTTGGTCCGGTCACGTGCCCTGACAATTTCCTTCAGACATTGGCATTCATTCCCACATGTCCCCCTCTGCAGTGAGCACAGAGTGATGCACTGACTGCAGGAAGGTCAGCTCAGGCAGCGATGTCACAAAGAGGTTTATATGTCCCAGCAGGGATGCGGTAGAGCAAAGATATTCCATAGAGCACGTGTTCGCTGTGCAGAGGAAGGAGCCATGAGCTGCTGTATCTTGCAACATGAGACTAGGCCAACAAACCCTTCCAGGAAGAGGAGAGACCACCAGGGAAGGCATAATAAGCTCTAACGCTACATTGCTGCACTCCTTCCACCTGGCCCATCCTTTTCTCAGCCGCCATACACAAGCAGCCACCTCACTAGTCAACCCAGGGCATGTGGTGGCCACAGAGGGCCCCAGTCACTGTGGGAACAACCTGGCTGGCGGAGCACCCCACGCTCCTGTAGTGTTTCTGCCAGAAGCAATGAGTCAGAAAAAGAAGAATCCCTTGTGCATCTCCAGCGGCTGGGCTATTTTGAGCTGGGACTCAGGGTGCAGGAGAGAAGGGATGACAGGGCAAACACATGGCGCCAAATTCATCTGTGTGCTGGGTCCCTAAACAGGCAGCAGAGCCACTGTTACAGCCCTCTGGGAGATCGCCCAGAATAAGTGGAGTCCCTAACAGCATAGAGTCAGCCTAACTACTGCTACATCATCTTCTGCAGGAGTCCCCTTGGTACAAGAGAGTGAGCAGGAAGCATGGCTAGTGAGTCAGGGCACAAGTCAGGGTAGCCCTTGGGTTGCTCTAATCCTGTTGTGGGACAAATGAGCCCCAGCATCAAAGAGGCACAAAATCACCTACCTTTACCTCAATCCTTGTGCCAAGCTCAGCCGTTAGGATGAACTGGCCCTACCGTAACTAACTAGAGCTGGGCACAGGAGACAGTCTCCTTGTGCAAATCCCAACCTGGGGTGGTTGGGGTCAGAGGAGCCAAGATCTAGGACTCTGCTTCTGGCCCTGCTCTGGGGAACACCCGCTGGCCCTGCTGAAGCCCTAGGGACCTCTCTAGTCCTAAGTTTATCTAATTAACTGTTGACAGTTGCAGCTTTATTTCTTATAGCACAATAAGAGCCTGGCACATTGTTAGTGTAAAATGGAATTAGCTGATGTTTGGGCAAAATAGACAGGAGAGGCATCTAATCAACCCTATTCAGGGGACAGCAACTCCAGAATAGGCTGTGCTGAGACACATCAAATCAAGGGGAATTAATAGTTGGCAGTTTGCTGTGCAAAGCCAAAAAATCAAACACAGCTGCTGCATCTTAAATGCTCTTTACCCCTCCAGGGACCCTGGGAGGAACAGGCCATCAGCTTCTTCAGGATCCATTATCTTCACTGTTTCCTCACAATGTTTACAAGGAGGCACCCTTGCTGCCTGTTTGATTGCTTGTCACCGCCAATGCTGAGAGAGGTTCTCTCCGAGCCACCTGCTGCAGGACTCCCTGTCTCTCCACCACGGAGACAGAAATGATTCTACCAGACCCTGAGCCGGGGAAGGCTCCCGACCTCTCAGAGACTGAGCAGGACCCTGACCCATGTTCATGGAGAAGAGTCTCCTGGCCTCTCCCTGCTGGGGATGGAGAAGACTGTGGCTTATCGCCTCAGTGTTGGGCAGAGTTCAGAAGGGGGGCGTTTCTTACCGCCCCCCTGAGCTCGGTGTCAGCACTGGCTCCTCCCTCACCTTCAGGCTCTTGCCACGTCAGCTGTTCTCCAACAGCTCTAAAACCTGCCCTTCCCTCTCCATCCCCTGCCTCATGCCCTGGTCCTCACTCGCCTTGAGAGCTGCCACCTCTGCCTCCCTGCATGCTAGCCCTACTCTCACCAGCTATTAGGAGGACTTACACTCCTGCTGCTCCAACTGGGCCTGCCCCCATATTAGGACTCCTTTGCTGGCTTCCTCCATCTCTGAACTCCTGGGACTCAGTTCATCACTGGTGCAAAACCAGGGATTTCAGCAGAGCCACCACAGGAGTGAATCTGACTTCTCAGTCTCCCTTTGATGGCTCTGTGCAAACCCCCATTACCTACCCCTTCTGCACTTGTTCCATCCTTCACTCCCTGTGCATTTGCACAGCCTCTCCCACAACCAATCCCTTTATTGCCTGCCCCCTTGCTGACTTCACGCCTTCTCTCATGATGCCTCACTGCTCAGAATAACCTCCCACTTCCCTCTCTCACACCAATCCCTCTGCTTTCACAACATAACTGCCCAGTTTAGGCCTATTTGTAAAGCGTAGACTCTGTGAGGTAGGGGAATGATACGGGCAGCTCATCACACTGAACACATCCAGAAAGAGCTTGATCTTCACAGTGAAGGTAACTATCTGTTGGAACAACTGACCAAGGATCAGGGTGGATTCTCCATCCCTAGCACTGTTTAAATCCAGATGGGATGTTTTTCTAAACAGTCGGCTCTGGCTCCAACGGGGATTGTTTGTGGACAGGTCTCTGGCTGGTGCTGTACAGAAAGTCAGACTAGATCAGGGGTTCCCAAACTTGGTTTGCGGCTTGTTCAGGGTAAGCCCCTCGCGGGACATGAGACGCTTTGTTTACCTGAGCATATGCAGGTACAGCCGCTTGCAGCTCCCAGTGGCTGCAGTTCGCCGTTCACGGCCAATGGGAGCTGTGAGCGGCCAAATCTGCAGATGCTCGGATAAACAAAGAGTCCCACGGCCCGCCAGGGGCTTACCCTGAACAAGCTGTGAACCACGTTTGGGAATCCCTGGACTAGATGATCACAGTGGACCCTTCTAGCCCTGGACTTGTTGACTCTACCATTGTTACCAGCCCATCACTCCTTTCCAAAACCACTCTGCCCACCTCCTTGCTGTGTCATTGTCACTGTTGTAACTACTTCTCCTTAGGGGACAGTAGCCATGAGGTTTGGTGACGCGATCCTGTTCTAGGATCTTGTGCTAATGAGACTTTTCATGGTCAGCAAAGTAAATAAGACAAGGAAGAGGAGGTAAAAGACCCCACTGGACGGTGTTTCTGCAGGTTTGCAGTATAATGTGGGGCCAAAGGAGACAATTAGTGTGGAACAGAGGAATATATAGGTCTTGGCTTCGCCTAGGACTGTCTTTCTAGAGCGGTGAGAGAAGAGGTGCATGGCTTGCCAAAGAGCGACACAGGGATAATTGTATTTTGAAATAGTGTCTGAGCTGGATTGCTCAGAATGCAGATCAGGACAGATCCTGATCCTCTAGCTCCAAGGTGCTTTGCAAACATTAGAATCATAGAATCATAGAATCATAGAATATCAGGGTTGGAAGGGACCCCTGAAGGTCATCTAGTCCAACCCCCTGCTCGAAGCAGGACCAATTCCCAGTTTAGCTATCTTAAACCTCTCGAGCAGCATGTGAAGTAGCTCAGCTATTGTTAGCCCTGTTCTACTAATAGGGGAACGAGGTCTTGACATTCATGGACCAATGCAAGAACTCAGAAGTACCTGTGTTCGGCCCAGGCCTCCCTCTATTGTCATTCCTTTCATCAACAGGCAGATTTCCTCTGGTCAGTTCTGATTTCTGGCTTTTCCCAAAAACATGGGAGGAGACCTTCCTGGGGAAAATGGTGATGATCCATTTACCTGCAGTTCAGCAGGTGGCCATTTGTTATTGTGCTCTGCCAGGGTAACTCTTTGCCATTTTCCACTGTCCAAACAAACAACAAAACCTCATTTTTTCCTTTTGGAAAATGAAGCATTTTGCCCTTGACCAGCCTAACAATTTCATGGAAATCTGCAAGTCGTGTCAGCTGTGGAGACCAGCAAGGTGAAAGCCGATAGCTCTGAAGAGTGACCCAGCTTGGGATCTGCATTAAGCAGACAACCTGCTGCCATTGTCCATCCTGCAGATGCTGCAGAGCATTCAGCAGCACAAATGCTGAGTCATGCATTGTGACTCTCACTGCCTCAACAGGAGTTCGGGCTGCCCTGCTGTCTGGGATTTTTGTGCACTAACCAGCAGTGTGCTGCCAATGCATGAAACAAGGGGCTCCCACAAAATTTTGCCAGGAGCGTGGGATAAACCCTCACATCCCTAGGGCACTGTAGCGAGGAGGGAGAGGATCTGGGCAATCCAGTCACTTGTTTTTGTATTTAAACAAAAATTGCTTTCTTGGCTGGAAGAGAATCAAAGAAAGAGGTGGGTGGCAGCATGGACCCAACCAGCTCTTCGGAAGGCTTATCCTTTGTTCCCAACACCGTGCAGAGCATATGGAGAATACAGCCCAGTGTTCAGCATGTATCATCTGATAAAGAGGAGGATGGGGGTGGGTGGGAGGTAATTTTTGAGTTTCTTCTCCCAGGAAGTGTTTTGAAAATCCCCAACCCTTAGTGCACCCTGATCCATTCCACACACTTCACGGGAATTGCAACGATCCCCAGGAGAAGCTGTCCATGGCAGGGATGGCTTAGCAATATCCAGAGAGGAGGTGACTCCTCCAAAGGCAAGGAAATTCCCCCAAACCCCCTTTCCAGTTTGATGGCAGAATTTTAGCCCGGGGATCCTGGAGAGCCCCCTCCAGCAGCAGCATGCAGTTTGCTTTGGCTGTGTTTCTTACTGTTAGGATACTAATGCCCCTCTTCGTGGTGGGAGATGCTGCTGTAGCGCAGAGAAGGTCCAAGGTTCTGTCTGGAAGCTCTGCTGCTGGAGCTCCAGGTAATGGAGCCTCCTCGAGGTCTCAGAATCCCCAGCGGGCTGATGATTAACTCCATTAACAACGGAATGGGCCTCTCTCTTAGTTAAGTGGTGGTGGGTTGAAACGAGAAAGGGTCTTGGATTTCTGTTGTAAATGCACTGTCAGGCCTCACCCCCCACGCTGGACATTCAAAGCCCTGGTTGCCCAAAGGATCATGGAGAATGGCCCCAGCCTTTCCTTGTGCCCACAGGCTATTCCTGTTTGCTCAGAGCCAGGAGAGCAGGGCGGGGGAAGGGTTTGACATGGAAGAGGGAGCTGAGAAAATTCATCTTTCTGAGAGAAGCAGGAGTAAAACGTCATCTTGCAGCCTGGAAAAAGTTACACATTGATTTCTACTTCATATAAATGAGGTTAAGTTGAATGCATTAAGCTGGCAAACTGGATAATTGCATGTCCTGAAACTGTCTTCACCACAGCTCTTTCCACAGCTGTGCTTAGAATATAACTTCATCAGTACGGCTCTCGTCCATCAACCCTTCACACTGCTCTGCGTCAGGTCAGATGCAAACCCTGTGCCCCCTGGGGAGCTTTTTCCCCTTTAACTAACAGAAAGGGCCCATCTGGCTCTCCCTGTCATGTCTGCATAGAAGTGGGTAAAAAAAAAATGTGCTCAGGGCTGGAGCTTTCCACCCTCTCCCCCCCACTGCCACCCCCCAGGGTGTGCTGTGGAGAGAGTGCCCCACCATGGCTGTTCAGAACTTCCAGGAGTAACGTGGGAATTGCTAAGGGCAAAAGATGGCTTGGGTGCACTCTGGAGGATGAGCACGCATGAAGTTTCTTCCTCCTCTAAGCCACCTGCACAAGGTCAAGGGAGGAGGGGCAGCTGGTGCTTTCCTGAGTGGGGAAGCCAGCTAATGCACTCAGCAGTGCTCCACAGCCCCATGGGGGACTGACCAGGTCTCGGCCCTTATGTGTGCAGAGAAATGGTTAGCAATGCTGCTGGGCATGCTGCCCAACCAATTGCCCCCTAAGCCATCCCTGCAGGTAGGAGGATTCCTGGTTCCTCAGCTCAGCTGACATTTGCCCCCACCCTGCCCCCAGTGCATCACGTACTTGGAAAGCCAGCTCTTGCCCTTAAAGGAGCTCCCTTGCAAGGCAGTACCCATGTTACCTGGGGTTCTTTCAACCCAAAGCTCTTGGTAACTTTTACTCTGTGCGAGGTGGTGTCAGGAAATAAATAAGGGGAGACACGGCTGTCCGACCGATAGATGGCTGGCACAAACAGGACAACACAAGAGTGCTTTCACTTAAAGCTAAACTTTACTTAGTCTCAAGCACTAACACATATCTGCAAAAGGTTAGTAAAACACCCCTAACTCTTGATAATTACCAAAGCTGAGTGTGGCTCTCAAGTGGCACAGCGGCAGGCTTCCGGTGGCCAAATCTTCCGTCTGCCGGTGGGGACTGCAAGATGTATCCAGAGGGAGAGTCCAAAAACAAGTCCAACTACCTCAAACTTTTCCCCCTTCTTTATACATTAGTAATAGAATGACATGTCCCTTAAAGAAAACTTGTTAAGTAAGCAGTTTCAATAATCAAGCAAGAGGTTCCTTCTGATTATCTATTAACCAGGTGCGGGTTTTTCCAGAGTTTGCAGCCTTGAGGCCCTAATAGACATTCCTGGGGCACATCCTGCTCTTTGAAAATGCATGTATCAGCCACTTCAACACAATTCTTATCAGGAAGGAAGCTGGGGTCAAGCTGCCCTTTCTGTGGCACCCAAAACACTCCCTCCCCTCCTGCCTTGGTTAAGCTAAGCCTGCTGACTTGGCTAATTTACAGCCTGCTGACTTGGCTGCTTAGGCAATAAGCTATAGTGGTTTCAGGCACTTTACTGGTTTGCCAAAGTCTCCCCGTATACCCACAGTGCCCTTCCAGCTCACAACTACTCAATGGCCATGCTAGTATCTCAGGTCTGGGGACAAGCGAAAAATGTCAGCAAGGCTTGGGTGTACTCAGCCTTCTTCACTACAGTGGGCGTGAGCTGAAAGAGGTATGCAGCTGCTGTCTAAGTCTAGAGCTCCTGCCGCGATTCAGTGCATTCCATGGGCTACATTACACTCCTTCAAACCAGGAGACCTGGGTTTTTGCTCATTAACTTGTCTCTCCACTGCCCAACCCATCCTCTGTACTGGAATGCAGGAAGGGGCCATGCACATGTGCATTACTGTGGAGTCAATTTGGACAGCAGCTAGTGGTGGCTTGTGGGCTGAAGAATGCACCTGATCTCGTGCCTAGGTAGAACAGTTTGAAGGGTTGAGGCACAGCATGCATGGCCAAATGGCTCGAGGGCAGATGCCCCTTTGTCAAACATATGGCCTAAATCACCACAGTAGGTAGTTTTTATTTTTCCCGCCTTGTTGAGTGACTCTTCTCTGTCCCATTCCCATTCATTCCTCCGTGTCCTCTATGTGGAAAGTAGGTACCAGTTTTATATACTCTCTTAACCAACGTGGTTCCCTACTGCTACACCTTACTATTATGGCCCCAATCCCCCTAGGCTCATGCCTGCAACCAGCTGTGGGTGAGGTTCAGTTTCAGAAACAGCTCCTTTCCTGCGGTTGTTCTTTAACCATTTGGCCCTGTGAAATTGTCAGGCAGGTTCCCTGCCTCACTTGTGGGTCCAGTGTCCATCTCTCCCACCTGTCTCATTTGATGATAAAGCAGCAGAGAGGAAACTCTGCTCTCACCTGCTGTCTCGTTAAGTTCTTTACCTGACATGTATACAATCTGTAGAGCCTTCTTAGAAGTGGGTTCACTGTCATTTTATGAGGGCAGCAATTACCCTGCTGCCCTTTGCTATGGCTAAGGAAAAATGGATTTATCTGCTATGTGGTGCCAGGCACATCTGGCAGAAACACCTGGTAAGTTTGGCTGAGCACGTCTCTCACGCTGCCCAAACACTATACCATGGATTGCAAGCAGAAGGACCAGGGCGGTGGGGTCAACATCCCAGTTTGTAATGAAACCCTCAATCGAAAGCAGCCCTTCAGCAGCTGCTAACGTATATGCTGTACACATCATTTTAGGCAGCTCGGCCACAGAAGACATAGCCTTGGCTAAGCAGAGGTCTGCACTGATCTTCTTTGGCAGGTTTGCTGTGGCACATGGACTGCTTGAGCTGGTTTGTATCTTACAACAGCTTCCCAGTGCCACTGAGAATGGAGACCTTCTCAACTGGCCTAGCATATCTGCTAGCACTGGCCTAGCACAGGCCCATGTAGGTCTGAATCTCAGCTGCTTCCATAGATCTCAGCAAATACCCATCAGGCCTTGCCCTCTTGGTCCCTGTGCTCATTGGACTCTCTCCATATTAGTTACAGGGTTACCAGCGGCTCCTTAGCTGCTCTTCCTGCTACACATGGGCTTAATCTGGAATTCGGAACACAAGACACAGCATTGGGGTGCTCCAGCAATGCCTCATGTGGCAACGTGATGGGAGATCTCAGTGTGACAAGTGCACCATGGCCCTACATCGTACAGTAGGTGACTGGCCCATTACCAGCATATGTAGCAACTATGGGAAGAGTTTATAGCTAGCTCACCTGGCTCCCCCTTATTTACAGGCCTCTTATGAAACCACCGTGGTTGGAATCTGAATCTCCCTGTGCCGGAATCCAGCACTCCTTCACCTGAGACCCTGTGTTACCATGACACAGCAGCCTGGGGCTAGAATACAACTGAGCAGAAAACTCTACCCAAAAACAACCGTCTGGAAAAAATAGCCAGGACTGGGGAGGCATGGACTTCAAATGAGGAGCTGCTACAGATGGCTGGGAAATAGATCCGAACTCTCCATGAGGAGAGCAGCCTTATCACATTGCCCAGGACGCACTGGGAAAGGAACATCATATGGAGTAGTCTAGAAGAGAGTCCTATGGACAGTAAGTGACAGGCTACAGCAGCATCTCAATAGCACACGGAGCTGATTCTAGATAGATTTGATCATCCTGTCCTTAAATCACAGTGTGTTTGGTGCTGGTGAAAGGTGCCAGTGTGATAGCCTTGATGACTTGTTTACACCCCAGGGCAGGCAGAGGCAGGACAAACTTCCCTGTACCCGCTTACCAATGCCCTTTTACCCTGCTGTAGAGAGACCACCCTCCAGGACCTAGAGGCTGCCCCTGAATGGGACCTGGGGACCAATGGGGCTGGCTGTGGTGATGGCTTTGTAACAAACATGAGTCTGCCGAAAACTAATCAGGATAAATAGTCGAACAGCCATAAGATGGCATATAATGTTCACTCGCTACCAAGCTGGATCTGAACTAGTGACCTAGAGACAAATGGCTCTGCAGCCCCTGGAGTCATCCATTCTCTTTATCATCCCATCTCATTGACAATAGAAACATTAAATGTTGCCAGAAAGCAACTGTACAACTGCTTTTCTCCTCTCTATCCCAACCGCGCAGCTATTCAAATATTTGCCTTGCTCTTTATAATTCATTACAACACATTTTTTTATGCTATTCACTTTGAAATTGTGTAATTTCATTGCCCAGGTGGAAAGCTTAATTTGCACTACAGCTACATAACTTCCTACTGAGGGCAAAATCCAAGACCAGACCTCGTTAGCTTTATTCCTCTAACAAAGACTCTGCTTAGGTTCAGATGTCAATTGCTAGCGGCTACAACCCAATAAGGGAGGTTGTGATGATGTGTAGGAGCAGAGGGGCACCCATTCCCCCCAAATGACAGTTTGCTGCAAAAGGGGTCATTTTCACAAGTCAAACAGCAGCTCACCATGTACAGGGGTGAAATCCTGCCTCACTAAAATCAATGGAAGTTGGAATTAGTGGAGCTTGGATTTCCTCCGGAAGTAACAGATGCCAGAGCTCTTGGTCATTCTATGCAGTGGGAATGCAAGTTACTAGGGCTTCAGCAGGAGTGCTAGAGGCTGCCCCAGTGGCGTTAAACCAAAAGCTTGATCATGCCATTTAAAGAAATGTGGGGATGTACAGTTGGGAAGTCCACTGTCTAGACTCCCCGCAGTGGTGTGCCCAGTGGGTCGGCTTTCATTCAGAAATCTCAGAGACGGTCCTGGGTCATGCTACAGACTTTCCAGTGGGGGTTTGCCTTGGCTGTGAACATTAGAGATTAATAATGCCCTTGAGGTCATTTTCAAAACCTAGCACACTGGGGCCCCCAAACAATGTTGGGACCTCGCAGATCCACTGTAATACTATAATTTGACCCATCTGCTCCATCCCCAGTGCAGGACTGCGCCCTGCACTGCATTCTCTAGCGCAGCACTTCTCAGACTATGGGGCGGGCCTCCCACGGGGGGGATGGGAATCATAGAATCATGAATCATAGAAGATTAGGGTTGGAAGAGACCTCAGGAGGTCATCTAGTCCAGGGTCCTCTGTGTCAAGGGAGGTGCAAGCTGTGCGTTTTTTCATTTTTTAAGAGCTCTGGCTGTCAGCCCTGGGTGGCTGGGGCCTGTGAAGAAGGGCCATGCACACGCAGGAGGTGGGGATAAAGGGAACAGCCAGAGCCCTGCCACCCAGACTCGGGCTCACCCTCCCAACAAGCCCTCACCGGAGGCAGCCCGAGCTCAGGTTCTCCTTTCCACCCCCACCATTTCCACATCAGGAGGCAGCCTGGGCTCGGGCTCTCCTTACCCCCCTCCCCCCCCCGGCAATCTCTCACCTGGATGCCGTGGGGCTCTGGCTATCAGCCCAGAGCAGCAGCAGCAGTGAAGAAGTAAGGGTGGTAATCTGCTGTGAAAAGTTATATTGACAAATATCACTTTTCACATTAACCACCCTTATTTCTGTGCTGCTGCTGGCCACTGCTCTCCACTCTTATTCTTTCTTCACAAGCTGATCCCTCCTTTTTATCATGTTTTTTGGGTTTCTCTGAAGTCCCTCAAATGTGCCAATGTCTTTCTGGAACTGAGATACCCATTAAATTAAGTTACAGACCCTGAGAGCTGTATATTCTCCAGGCTAAACCTACACCCCTTACCAGTACTCAGCAGAAACAGAGGACAAGATCACCAACCTGTTTGGTAGCGCTGAAGGGGAAAGGTTTTTTGTTCCTAGGGAAAATAATTTTTTTTAAAGTTGTCATTTAAATTTTTCTTCAGAAGTTTTCATGTTTTCAATTGAAAAAAAAAAAGAAAAATCCAAAACCTGAAATTTTTCTAGTTTTTGGTTTCCAAAAGCAAAAATAATTTTTGGTTTTTTGACCAAAAAAAAAAAAAAGTCCCACAGAAAAGTCCATTGTATTGAAAGCACCATTTTTTTTGTCCAAAACAAAAATTTAACCAGCGCTGTCATTTTGCTGTTTAAAAACAGATTTCTCAAGAAGGATATTCCACTGTTCTCCAGATACACATTTAATTTCACTAAGGAAACATTGGCTTTCACCTCAAATGACCGACAAGTCTATACATGGTACTACATACTAGTACTGAGTGTTAGGGTAGGTGCTACTGGCAAAGCTCAGCAAATTAGATTTATTATTCAGTCAGTTTTGCCTCTTTCTCAGTTTGAACTTTGTATGAGCAAAGATTTTTATTGTATTTAACATTCAAAATCTGAACCACTCGGCCTTGTTTTGATTGGATGCACAGATCAGAGGTTGACCACAATGGTCCCATCTGGTGGAATCAGAGGCACATGGTCTTGTTTCTGTTCCCTGACCGGAGGATTTTAACACAAGGTTTCAAGCTCGAATCTGCTTTCCAAGAATATTCTCTCCTAGTTATTTAAAACTGGCTCTTTCCATAGTCATCCCTGCCAGGACACTTGTTTGCAGGAATACTTTTAGAAAGCAAATACAAATGACTATCATGAATTGAATGAATTTACATTTTAGTTCAAGTGAACATTAGCGGAATTTTTGTTAAAGCCTTTGCCATAAGCCCATGGAGGAAGTCGGGGTTGTCTGTTCACAGAAAGGGAAGGTGCATGTACATAAATCAAGGAAACAAGCAGGGAGAACTGGAAGTCCTGGCACAGTCAAGGAATTATGATGTGATTGGAATAACAGAGACTTGATGGGATAAGTCAGATGACTGGAGCACGGTCATGGATGGATATAAACTGTTCAGGAAGGTCAGGCAGGGCAGAAAAGGTGGGGGAGTTGCACTGTATGTAAGAGAGCAGTATGACTGCTCAGAGCTCCAGTATGAAACTGCAGAAAAACCTGAGAGTCTCAGGATTAAGTTTAGAAGCATGAGCAACAAGGGTGATGTAATGGTGGGAGTCTGCTATAGACCACCGGACCAGGGGGATGAGGTGGACTAGGCTTTCTTCAGACATTATTAAATTGCAGGCCCTGGTTCTCACGGGGGACTTCAATCACCCTGATATCTGCTGGGAGAGCAATACAGCGGTGCACAGACAATCCAGGAAGTTTTTGGAAACTATAGGGAACAATTTCCTGGTGCAAGTGCTGGAGGAACCAACTACGGGCAGAGCTCTTCTTGACCTGCTGCTCACAAACAGGGAAGAATTCATAGGGGAAGCAAAAGTGGATGGAAACCTGGGAGGCAGTGACCATGAGTTGGTTGAGTTCTGGATCCTGACACAGGGAAGAAAGCAAAGCAGCAGAATATGGACCCTGGACTTCAGAAAAGCAGACTTTGACTCCCTCAGGGAACTGATGGGCAGGATCCCTTGGGAGAATAACATGAGGGGGAAAGGAGTCCAGGATAGCTGGCTGTATTTCAAAGAATCCTTATAGAGGCTGCAGAAACAAAACATCGCAATGTGTAGAAAGAATAGTAAATATGGCAGGCGATCAGCTTGGCTTAACAGTGAAATCCTTGCTGATCTTAAACACAAAAAAGAAGCTTACAACCAGTGGAAACTTGGACAAATGACCAAGGAGGAGTATAAAAATATTGCTCAGGCATGCAGGAGTAAAATCAGGAAGGCCAAATCACAATTGGAGGTGCAGCTAGCAAGGGATGTTAAGAATAACATGAAGGGTTTCTTCAGGTATGTTAGCAACAAGAAGAAAGTCAAGGAAAGTGTGGGCCCCTTACTAAATGGGGGAGACAACCTAAAGACAGAGGATGTGGAAAAAGCTAACGTACTCAATGCTTTTTTTGCCTCTGTCTTCACGAACAAGGTCAGCTTCCAGACTACTGCACTGGGCAGCACAGTATGGGGAGGAGGTGGCCAGCCCTCTGTGGAGAAAGAAGCGGTTCAGAACTATTTAGAAAAGCTGGACAAGCACAAGTCCATGGGGCTGGACACACTGCATCCGAGAGTGCTAAAGGAGTTGGTGGATGTGATTGCAGAGCCATTGGCCATTATCTTTGAAAACTCATGGCAATCAGGGGAGGTCCCAGATGACTGGAAAAAGGCTAATATAGTGCCCATCTTTTTAAAAAGGGAAGGAGGATTATCTGGGGAACTACAGGCCAGTCAGCCACACCTCAGTCCCTGGAAAAATCATGGAGTAGATCCTCAAGGAATCATTTCGGAAGCACTTAGAGGAGAGCAAAGTGATCAGGAAAAGTCAGCATGGATTCACCAAGGGCAAGTCATGCCTGATGAACCTAATTGCCTTCTATGACGAGATAAAGGCTCTGTGGATGAAGGGAAAGCAGTGGAAATGTTATTCCTTGACTTAAGCAAAGCTTCTCATACAGTCTCCCACAGGATTCTTGCCAGCAAATTAAAGAAGTTTGGGCTGGATGAATGGACTATAAGGTGGATAGAAAGCTAGCTAGATTGTCGGGCTCAATGGGTAGTGATCAACGGCTTGCTGTCTAGTTGGCAGCCGGTATCAAGCGGAGTGCCCCAAGGGTTGGTCCTGGGGCTGGTTTTGTTCAAGATCTTCATTAATGATCTGGAGGATGGCGTGGACTGCACCCTCAACAAGTTAGCAGATGACCCTAAACTGGGAGGAGTGGTAGATATGCTGGAGGGTAGGGATAGGATACAGAGTGACCTAGACAAATTGGAGGATTGGGCCAAAAGAAATCTGATGAGGTTCAACAAGGACAAGTGCAGAGTCCTGCACTTAGGACGGAAGAATCCCATGCACCACTACAGGCTGGGAACCAACTAGCTAAGCAGCAATTCTGCAGAAAAAGACCTGGGGATTACAGTGGACGAGAAGCTGGATATGAGTCAGCAGCGTGCCCTCATTGCCAAGAAGGCCAATGGCATCTTGGGCTGTATTAGTAGGAGCATTGTCAGCAGATTGAGGAAGTGATTATTCCCCTCTATTCGGCACTGGTGAGGCCACAGCTGGAGTACTGCATCCAATATTGGTCCCCCCCAAAGAAAGGATGTGGACAAATTGGAGAGAGTCCAGTGGAGGGCAACAAAAATGATCAGAGGGCTGGGGCACATGACTTACGAGGCGAGGCTGAGGGAATTGGGTTTATTTAGTCTGCAGAAGAGAAGAGTGAGAGGGGATTTGATAGCAGTCTTCAACTACCTGAAGGGGAGTTCGAAAGAGGATGGAGCTCGGCTGTTCTCAGTGGTGGCAGATGACAGAACAAGGAGCAATGGTCTCAAGTTGCAGTGGGGGAGGTCTAGGTTGGATATTAGGAAACACTATTTCACTAGGAGGGTGGTGAAGCATTGGAATGGGTTACCTAGGGAGGTGGTAGAATCTCCATCCTTAGAGGTTTTTAAGGCCCAGCTTGACAAAGCCTTGGCTGGGATGATTTAGTTGGTGTTGGTCATGCTTTAAGCAGGGGGTTGGACTAGATGACCTCCTGAGGTCTCTTCCAACCCTAATCCTCTATGATTCTATGTTCCCCACCCTCTCCTCCCCCTCTCCCTAGCTACCCTCCACACCCCCGCTGTGTGTGTACGGGGCTGGCTAGTTAGAGACACAGAATGATGACAATGGGGGTCACTAGTTAACAAGGAAGAGTGACTTCATGTTAGCCTCTCCTCAGCTTGCCCACACACATGCAGCCATTTCCCCATATCAGCTAGCCCTTCAGCGCAGACAGACCCTCACTTCCCCTCCACCCCCCACATTGTTCTGTCTCTCTCTGGTTGGCTGGCCCTCCACCTCACGCCCTGCCCCCACAGTCAATCCAGTCTCACATGGCTCCCTGCTATAGCTGTACATTTCTGGCCCGTGACAGTGAGCCTGTGCAGTGAGGAGAGCTGCATGGGAACTTGTCATCTGAGACAGATCAGCTGTAGGCACTTCAGGGTAAGAGACACGAGAACTGTCTGTGTGATTCCAGTGAGCAGGACAGACTAACCCTGCCCAAGGAGGAGGAGTAACTCTCCTCCCTGACACCTCACTGCTTTGTAGCATGTGACACCCCACAAGGACATCTCTTGCTGCTCCACCCAAAACCAAGAAACCTTCCTACCATTGGGTCATCCCTGAGAACCAGCTGTTTTGGCTCAGTCCTGTGCCAAAGAAAGGGCTGGGCTTGCACTGCTGGGATCTGCATTGCAGTCCCCAGTGGCAATACATCGCCATCTGTCCCTTCCACTTGCAGCATAACACCTCGCTGGAGAGCACGATCTTCAGAGTGTTCCAGAGCATCTGGAGATGTAATGCGAATGGTAGCCACCCCTGGGCTTAGTGTCGCCGGCAGCAAAGGTGCAATAAACCACACATTAGTCATGTTATCAGACTCAAAATTAGGGGCCGCTGCCCACTGTGAGATAGGAGAGTAGCAGGGGAAGAGGGTTCCTGATTAGCTCTTAATTGCTGATGTTTTAAACAAGTTCAGTACAAGAAGCACCCAAATTATTTAATTCTCTTGGACCAGCAGAACAATAGCACAGAAAGGAACAGATTCATGCTCCTTCAACACTACAAACTCCTGGGTTAGAGAGAGTCAGAATACTCATGTCAAACAAATCGGATAGCTTTCTTTGACAGGTAATAAGCCTTGTGGATGGGGGAAGCAGTTAACATAGTATATCTTGACATTAATAAAGCTTTTGATACTGTCTCGCATGACCTTCTCATAAACAAACTAGGGAAATACAATCTAGATGGAGCAACTGTAAAGTGGGTGCATAACTGGTTGGAAAACCATTCCCAGAGAGTAGTGATCAGTGGTTCACAGTCATGCTGGAAGGACATAGCGAGTGGGGTCCTGCAGGGATCAGTTCTGGGTCTGGTTCTGTTCAATATTTTCATCAGTGATTTAGATAATGGCATAGAGAGTTTACACTTATAAAGTTTGCAGATGATACCAAGCTGGGAGGGGTTGCAAGTGCTTTAGAGGATAGAATTATAATTCAAAATGATCTGGACAAACTGGAGAAATGGTCTGAAGTAAATAGGATTTAATTCAATAAGGACAAATGCAAAGTTCTCCACTTAGGAAGGAACAATCAATTGCACACATACAAGGTGGGAAATGACTGCCTAGGAAGGAGTACTGCAGAAAGGGATCTGGGAGTCATAGTGGACCACAAGCTAAATATGAGTCAATAGTGTAACACTGTTGCAAAAAAAGCAAACATCATTCTGGGATGTATTAGCAGGAGCGTTGTAAGCAAAACACGAGAAGTAATTCTTTCACTCTACTCTGCACTAATCAGGGCTCCACTGGAGTGTTGTGTCCAGTTCTGGGCACCACATTTCAGGAAAGATGTGGACAAATTGGAGAAAGTCCAGAGAAGAGCAACAAAAATGATTAAAAGTCTCAAAAACATGACTTATGAGGGAAGACTGAAAAAATTGGGCTTGTTTAGTGTGGAAAAGAGAAGACTGAGAGGGGACATGATAACAGTTTTCAGGTACATAAAAGGTTGTTACAAGGAGGAGGGAGAAGAATTGTTCTGCTTAAGCTCTGAGGTTAAGACAAGAAGAAATGGGCTTAAATTGCAGCAAGGAAGGTTTAGGTTGGACATCAAGAAAAACTTCCTAACTGTCAGAGTGGTTAAGCACTGGAATAAATTTCCTAGGGAGGTTGTGGAATCTCCATCATTGGTTGATCACAGGATGACTATGAGCCGCTTTTTTCATGATATGGCCGTGAAAAAAGCTAATGCAGTCTTGGGATGCATTAGGCGAGGTATTTCCAGTAGTGATAAGGAGCTGTTAGTACCATTATACAAGGCACTGGTAAGACCTCATCTGAAATATTGTGTGCAGTTCTGGTGTCCCATGTTTAAGAAAGATGAATTCAAACTGGAACAGGTACATAGAAGGGCTACTAGGATGATCTGATGAATGGAAAACCTGTCTTATGAAAGGAGACTCAAAGAGCTTGGCTTGTTTAGCCTAACCAAAAGAAGTCTTAGAGGAGGTATGATTGCTCTCTATAAATATAACAGAGGGATAAATACCATGGACGGGGGAGAATTATTTTAGCTCAGTACAAATGGATATAAACTGGCTGTTAGGAAGTTTAGACTTGAAATTAAATGAAGGTTTCTAACCATCAGAGTGAAGTTGTGGAATAGCCTTCCAAGGGAAGCAGTGGGGGCAAAAGACACATCTGGCTTCAGGACTAAGCTTGATAAGTTTATGGAAGGGACAATATGTTGGGATAGCCTAATTTTGGCAATTAATTGATCAACTATTAGTGGTAGATATGCCCAATGGCCTGTGATGGGATGTTAGATGGGGTGGGATCTGAGTTACTACAGAGAATTCTTTCCTGGGTGTCTGGCTGGTGAGTCTTGCCCACATGCTCAGGGTTTAGCTGATTGCCATATTTGGGGTTGGGAAGGAATTTTCCTCCAGGGCAGATTGGCAGAGGCCCTGGGTGGTTTTCGCCTTCCTCTGCAGTGTGGGGCATGGGTCACTTGCTGGAGGATTCTCTGCACCTTGAAGTCTTTAAACCATGATTTGAGGACTTCGATAGCTCAGACATAGGTTAGAAGTTTGTTACAGGAGTGGGTGGGTGAGATTCTGTGGTCTGCATTGTGCAGGAGGTCAGACTAGATGATCATAATGGTCCCTTCTGACTTTAAAGTCTTTGATTTTATGATTTTTAAGAACAGGTTAGACAAACACCTGTCAGGGATGGTCTAGAGAATACTTAGTCCTGCCATGAGTGCAGGGGATTGGACTAGATGACCTCTTAAGGTCCCTTCCAGTCCTATGATTCTACTCATCACAAATATTTGTGCCTGAATTAATCCTATTCTGAGTCATTTGTGAATGGATACTGATCTTATCAGTCATATTTATTCATCAGTATTAATGGACGGTTTTGGACGGACAATTTTCAGGCTATGGATTTGTTTGCTTCATCTACTCACAATTCATATTGTGTGTTTGGACACTTAATTCATATGGTATTGTTTCTGCTCTCTGATTGGAACGAGGAGGCCTGGATTCTGTTCCCAGCTCTGCTTCTGACCTGCGGTGTGACCTGGGGAAAGCCACTCCCTCCGCCCATGCCTCTACTTTTCTTCCCCACTTTCATCTGTCTTCTCTATTTACAAGCTATTTGGGGCGACTGCCCCTCACTGTCTCCCCACACAGTGCCAAGCATAATGGGGCTCCGATCTTGATTGGGGACCCTTAGCACTACTCTAATACAAATTTTTATTAATAAGGACACACAGATGAACCCCAGGGATTTCACAGTGACTGCGGACACTCCCTCCTTAGCCATGCCGCTGTGGGAAGCATGACAGGAAATGGCACAATTGCATAAAATCAGTGCTCCCAAAACTGGGGAACCCAGGACTAGCTGGGGTACAGAGAAGAGAAAAATGCATGACACTTGTCCAGCCTTTCCTCCACTGCAGAAATGCTCCTGAGACCTGGGTATAAGTACCAGGTGCTCCTTCCCTGCTCCTGTGGAGGGAGCAAGGGACTGTGAGGTGATCATTTCTTAGGCCATAGCCAAGGCAGGGGGCTCCAATCAAACCAACCTGGGAACCAGAGTACCAGCACCCATAAGTTGGAATTTCCTTGCAGGGCCAGGGAGGTGCGGGGGGCCGGATTGTTAGGTTTCTCCTTATCACCAAGCAATGCCTGTTTGCCGACAGATTGTCTGGCTTCTTTTTCCCCTGAACATGGCGCTTGAGAATTTAGAAAAACTGGCAGGTTATAAATACATCACCAAGCTCTTTACTCAAGAGATAAGCATGTAATGAACTAAGTCACTTGGATAAACAAGTGCTGCAGGTTCATGAAAACATGTATCTGTGGCCAAGTCCATGTCTGTGCAGGCACCTGCAGAGAGGCTGATACCCTAAGTCAGCGTTTCTCAAACGCAGACACCTGCAGATTTTTTGTGGCCACGACAGCCTCTAAAGTATGGATGGAAATTGGGGGGCATTGCCCCTCCCCAATGTATACGTTTATAGTGTGTGTGTGTGGGGGGGGGAGACAATGTAAAGGTTCCACCACCTCCCGAACAGCTTAAGTCACAGCCCACCCCTTACCCTCCATCTCCCCGCCCAGAAAGCAGTGGTCCCTCCCTGCAGCACCCAGCTGTTGCTCCTGAATAGCTGTTACCAACAGCATGTTCCACCAGCAGGGATCAGTGCCCTGCATTCTGGGCAGCGCCTCTGGAGACACGAGGGGCCAGTGTGCGTGGGGCCTGTGGCAACTGTTGTCTGTGAAAGCAGCTACAATGTTCGGTTGTTGGGGTGCTCCTCTGATCAGCTCCCCCACTCCCACCCAGCCAGGGCATGGAGAGCCTGGGACTCTGCAGGCAGCCGATGAGTTCCCAACCCACCTTCCCCAGGGCGGGCTCTTGCTGAAAGGCCACTGGAGATAGGGACAGAGGTGGGTCGGAACTTGGATATGTATCTGTGCATATTTATTTGTTTTTCCTAGAGTTAATTAAATATTTTAGGAAAGATTGTCAGAGCGGCCCCCTGCACGATTTCGTGGCCACACTCAGAGTTGTGAGTTTGTTGTGAGAACCCCTGCCCTAGGTGATTTACCTGGTAGTGCTTTCTGGCTCTGGAAAAGCAACAGCAGGCAGACTGGCTATCCATTTCTCCTTGCAGGTACTCTACAATCTCATATGACATGCAGTGGGATGACCTGAATTTACTCTCATTTTAAACAGTGCAACATCATCCAACGTTACATCATGACCCTTAAAGAGACAGTACAGTCTAAAGCAACAGTGCCTAAATTTTGCCAGGTTGAGGGTCCTCCTGACAACTTGCCAAGAGCCACATCTAGAACCCAAGTCTTCTCCCACTTACAGTGGTGTGAAGTGGGAGGAACCGCGCTCCTGGTGTGAGGGGAAAGGGGCCTCAGGACCCAAGTGAACATGAAACACAGCCTCTGCTCACCTCCTCCCATTGGTGGATGTAGCGGATGAGCCTGGAGAGCCTTAGCAGGCGCAAAAGGCTGAGGATTTTGGTGAAGCGTACGATACGCAGAGCCCGGGCAGTCTTGTAAACCTCCGAGTCGATACGGGTCTCCACAATCAGGAAGATATAGTCCACAGGGATGGAGGAGATAAAATCCACCACGAACCAGCTCTTCAGGTACTTCATCTTAATTCGTTGGGGGTCAAGGATGATCTCGGTGTTATCCTCTACCACGATGCCGGTCCGGAAGTTGAGGACCAGGTCGATGAGGAAGAAGGTGTCTGAGACCACATTGAAAACGATCCATGGGGTGGTGTTCTCGTCCTTGAAGAAAGTGATGCCCACAGGGATAATGATCAGGTTTCCCACCATCAGGAGCAGCATGGTCAGATCCCAGTAGAACCTAGAAAGCGAGACAGAGACAGGAGATCAGCCAAAGGAGGTGCCCCAGGGCGAGAGAGACCAAGTCATCTGCTTTATAGAACTGTACTCTTATTAGCTTCCCCAAGCCCTGCCTGCCTGCCAGAGGTACATCTAGGGCACACCAGATGACTACTGTATTTAGGCATTTAACGTAAAGAGGGATATTAGGTTGCTGGCATGGTGGGTCCTGATGGGGGTGTAGGGTGCAATGGGGGTGTCCACTCCAAAATCCTGATCAGGGCTTTGCAATAACCCAAGAGACCAAGACATTTATATGGCTGACAAAAACAACCACCATTCTAACAATAAACAAACACTACAAAAAAAAAGCTAATGGAAGGGATACAAACCCTCCCACTTCCGGCATAAGCCAACCTTTGATCTTTGGGAGTCAGAAGGAATGTAGTGCTTTGAGCAGGCTCTCTCAGAACTGCCCACTTCGGGTTTCTTGAACCTGCCTCTGAAGCAGATGGTGCTGATCACGATCAGAAAGAGGACTCTGCACTACATGGAGCCTGAGAATTCAGCTTAGATTTCTCACTGTGCCTAGCGTGTGCGGAAACTGGATTTGGGGAGTTTAGACAGTGCTCCCTGGATGCCCATGCAGTGCAGAAATGATCAATACAGCTCATAGTCGCGTGCCTGAAGATATGTATTTCATTGTCAAAGTAACCAAGGGAAACATTTCACTTCTGTGCCCTCAAACCAGTCTCTGATACTCTGGTCTTTTCTTTATTGGTCAATCAATATTATCTGAAGGGCTCTCAGAACAGCATTCATTTTATTTTTGGAAAGCACTGTGTGTCTGAGCATAATCCCTGATGTTATAAACCACTTGCTGGTTTTACCAAGTATTAGTAGAATAGATAAGTGATCACATGATGCTGCTGCAGAAGCTAATCCAGAGTAAGACAGACAGAAAACCTCACTAGTTCTCAGACTTTGCTGAGGAGTCTCACAGTAACCTAGTGGCCTCACTCCAATCCTCAGAGACTTAACTCGTGGAGACATCAATGTAACGTGGCCTCATTATCACCAAGATTGCATTACTTCTTAAAATAGCAGTAAATGCCCTGTAGTATATCATGTAGAAGTAGCATAAACAATTAAAATTAAAATGTGCTTGTCAAAGTAAATGAATGAAGTGCACAGGACAAACTCATCTATTGGCTTTGTTTGCTTACTCACACAGTCACAAGATATTTTATTTATTCTTCATTTCCTGAGCAACCAAGATATTCTTTGCCATGGAGAGTACAAAGAGGAAGACAAGGTCACTGTCCCAAAAGGCTTACAATACAAGAGATAAATTCCACTCCTATTTACACCAGGGGCACTCTTCAGTGGAGCTGCTCTGGATTTTCATTGATATAACCAAGCACAGAATTTGATCTGTGAAACAGACATAGCACATGTTTCTTGGCAAATTGGCTACATAGCCAAGATGGGTTTGCATCAACCACACCCAACTTTGGGATGTTCAGAATTAAGATCTAGGTAAGAATTTTACTCCTTCCGCCTGTATCTTTGGCTAGATTCTCAGCTGGTATAAAACAGCATAGCTCTAGCAAGTTCAATGGAGCTGTATCAATTTGTGCAAGCTGGGGATCTGACCCCTCATCTTTATTTTGTTAACAAAAGACTTCTCTGTATAGATCAATGAAAATTGCACTCCCCAAACGTAAGATATATATACACACAGACAAACAGACAGACAGACAGAGACACACACAACACACAGAGTGGGGATTTTCAGAAGTATTCAGCATTGACCTAAATATGGTCCCATTGAAGCCCATCGTAATGAACTTAAGTGGACGCAAAGTTAGGCCAACAGTGAGTGCCTCTGAAAATCCCATCAGATAATTTTATCTTGCTCTTCGATGCATGGTCATTGCCCTGCCACATACCCAGTGCAACTGCCTATCTAGCATGCGAGCACAGTAGCTGATGTTAGAAGCAACGAGATGAGTCTGTATGCCTCAGAGCACCGTCATTCCATATCGCAATACGTGCTAGTACTGAACAAATTCAAGCTGCAAACTTGTTTATTAAGGGCCTGATATGATGACGCAGCTTTCCTTTTCAAGTAATTTAGATAATCACACAACAGCATGCAAGTCTGGAAGAAATTGGTATATGTGTTCCCAAGAGAAAAATCCTTTCAGCCATCTTTAATCTAACTGTTGGAATACAGAGGGAGATGCACACACAGAAGAAGAGCATTATTCCTCCCCAAGTTTCAAAGGAAGCAGATGAAAGCTAAAGCAGCAGCCAGCCCTGCATACACATAAAGGTGACAGTCGCTTTCTGCAGAGATCTTTTGATTTCTCTGCCTGCCTTTCTCAACATCAGCAGGTGATTTTAGGGTTCAGCAGAGAGTGAGAAACTGATGGCATTGGCTAACTAGTCAGTGTGAGTAGCAGGAAATTTCCCACACACAGGTTGAGCAATATACTTCAATCCTGATTTGTAGCACTCCCTCGTATTCCAGTCCACTGTAGATTAATCCAGATACACAGCTCTGCCAGCTCCCTGTGGTCCTGAATACTGCAGTCTCTGCTGCTCCAGTCCTAGGACCCCCTCCTAGCTCTGTCAACACATGTCAGCCTTGACCTGATCAACGGCAGTGCCACTGACATTATAATGCTGAGTTTCGAGTTTTGCGGGCGCGTGCACATACACACACACAGTTGTTTTGTGAGGCAGACAAGCAGAGATTAAGTCATAACCTTCATTTCCATGTGGTACTTAAAGCAGCGTTTTAGCCCAGGTTTGGAGAAGTGAGTCAAGACAAATGCCATCGATTCCTTTTGTTCCTGGCATTTAGAAGGCATCACATATGGAATAGAGACAATGAGCATCTATATCCAGTGTACTGACTACTCACTAATGAGTGCCCCAAATGGCGAGCAAATACAACTTTTGGCCTCTACGAAGAAGATAACTGAGGTTGAAAAGTACCAGGATTTTGGCCTAGACACCATTCCCACACTGCAAAAAGAGGTGCCTAGTGGAACTTGCTAACCAGAATTCCTAGAAGTTATAAATGCAACAATGAGGAAGCCACAGCTCACCCATATCTAGGTCAAATGCAACACACTTAGTGAAGGATCATTAATTTAGTGTCAATGGTTGCTCAGTGATCCCAACATCCTAGGGGTCAAACATCATAATGTCATTTTATACTTGCAGTAAGAAGCCTTTTTTTGCCCTTTCTAAGTTATTGACGGAAATTAATAAAAATGCATGTGATGTTTGGAAGGGCTCGTAGCAATTGTTAATAATTGTTAATAAATTGTTAATAAAATAAAATAAAATTGTTAAGCAATTGTTAATAATTGTTAATAAAAATGCACTGCATTTCTCCAGCACCTCCCAAGGATCCCAAAGCACTTCCCAAATAGTAACAAATTTAGCCTCATAACTCCCCTGAAAGGTAGGTAAGGATTATCACCTCCGTTTTACAGATGAGGAACCAGAGACATGGGGAAGTTAAGGGATAGTCTAATGGTCACACAGTAAGTCTGTGGCACTGCAGAGAGCAGAACTCGACTCGCAGTTCTGTGCTGTGACTACTAGATCTCAAACTTTTTCCATAGTGGGGACCACAACTTACAGAGAGATTGGCTTAAGGATGTTTCCCTTCCCATTTCCTGTCTTGCTGACCACAGCTCCCCTCCCATTTCCAAAAGCTTACATAGAAAATTAACAGTAGGAATGCATGTGATTTATTTTAGCTGACTTAGTGCTGGTCTTCCTCTTGTTTTGAGCTGCTCAGTCACACTGTCTGACCAGCCAGTTCTAACATACTTGCTTTTAATACAATACTATCACACACCTTACAACTGAAAAAAATCACACTGCAGCCCACACTCTTAACTCTGACCTGCTAATCTGTAATTTAGTTACAATGTTCTATGGATATGCCTATGAAAGAGGTTGAGCATGTGCATTTCAATCATATTTGTGTGAATTTCTGAATGGCAGTGGGTATTGCATAGCTGATCTGATTTTTTAAAAGTCACAGTGTAAATACCTAGCAGATGTTCGTTTGTGATTTTTGACCAGCGAGTCAAATCAGCTTTCTGTTCAATACCAAGTACATGCTGTGTGGACGTGCTAGGATTGTTTTTTTACAATAACTGACATTAAATTAAATATTGTAGTGTTGGAAGGACAAAGTTCAGAGTGCACGCTGCAGTGGGATTTTCAGTTTTTGGCTGTGTGCATTAAGAGGGGATATTATTATGGAACAGAAAATGATTGTGTGTCAGAGGGGTATCAGTGTGTTGGTCTGGATCAATATCATGGACGGTATCAGTCTAATGTTTGGAGACTGGTATTGTGTTGGGCACAAATGCTACCTTAACTTATGTTCTCCTGGATTTTTTAAGTGTCCACAGTTTCATAAGAAAAATATACTTAAGCAACAACAAAGAGGAAGAAATGCAAGCCAGAATAGGGAAAGAACAA
The DNA here is from genome assembly GCF_965152235.1 of Eretmochelys imbricata. Lineage (NCBI taxonomy): Eukaryota > Metazoa > Chordata > Testudines > Cheloniidae > Eretmochelys > Eretmochelys imbricata. The sequence goes on along the minus strand of NC_135581.1, from coordinate 41,708,940 downwards.
GTTAAAGAATATTATGATAAGTTAGATGTATTCAAGTTGGCAGGGCCTGATGAAATTCACCTGAGGGTAAGTAAGGAACCACTGAAGCAATCTCAGATTATCTTTGAGAACTCAGAGCACAGGTGAGGTCCAGGAGGATTGCAGAAGGGCAAACATAGTGCTGTTTTTTAAAGAAGGGAGAAAAGGAGGACTTGAGGAATTACAGACTAGTCAGCCTAACTTCAGTTCCTGGAAAGGTCCTGGAACAAATGATCAAACAATCAGTTTGTAAGCACCCAGAGGATAATAGGGTGCTGAGTAATAACCAGCATGGTTTTGTCGAGAACAAATCATGCCAAACCAACCTAATTTCCTTCTTTGACAGGGTTATTGGCCTCGTGGACGCCGGGGAGGGTGGGGGGGTGGGAGGCGGGGGGTAGTAGACATGCTATATCTTGATTTTAGTCAGGCTTTTGACACAGTCCCACATAACATAAGCAAACTAGGAAAATGTGGTCTAGATAAAATTACTATGAGGTAGGTGCACAACTGGTTGAAAAACCACACTCAGACAGTAATCATCAATGGTTCACTGTCAGACTGGGAGGATGCATCTTGTGGGGTCTCTCAGGGTATGTCTATGCTGCAATTAAAAACCCGCAGCTGGCCTGTGCCAGCTGACTCCGGCACATGGGGCTTGGGCTAACGAGCTATTTAACTACTGTATAGACATTTGGGCTTGGTTGGAGCCTGGGTGCTAGGACCCTGCGAGGTGGGAGAGTCCCAGAGCACAGGCTGCAGCCTGAGCTCAAATGTCTACACAACAATTAAACAGCACTTTAGTCTGAGCCCGAATCTGCTGGCACAGGAACTGAGGGTGTCTGGTTGCAGTGTAGACATACCCTCAGGGGTCTGTCCTGGGTTTCGCACTATTCAACGTTCTCATTAATGAGCCATGGTGGAATCCATGAAGTTACTATTCCACCTAAACTCCAGACGCAGGCATCTAAGTCAGGTGTTATGTGCCTACGTCCCAGTTTTGGCTCCACTGTGATTTAGAAAACTCCTGTAAACTCTGTAGCTGCCTAAACTCTCTCCGCAACTGAGCTTTTCAGAGTAAAAGTTCCCTGGGTCCCCACGCTCCTGTTTCTGGGCATGTGAACAGCTGCCTCTCTCCTGTGTCTGGACTCCTCTCTTCTGCCTGAGCCCCAGAGCGATTCACAAGCCAGGGGAAGAAAGGCGTTCAGCCACCTAAGTTGTGTGCAGGGCCCACTCCAGCAGACATGCTCAGAGACTACCTAGCAGACTGGGTCCAATTCAGAGTCTGGCCAGAGAAGGAGGTGGTGCCCACCTAACATCTCTTAGCTCAGTGGTTAGAGTACTTACCTGGGATGTGGGAGACCCAGGTACAGCCCCCGCCTCACCTGGCAGAGGGGGAGAAAGACGCCTCCCTGCAGCCTGGACTTAGGTGCCTATCTCCATGAAAGGTGTGTGGCTTACACACCCTTTGTTCTTGTCATCATCTCCCATTGGCTAGCTTAGGTGGGGGCTAATGTGTTGGCTTTTGTGGATTGCATTCCAAGGCGCTGATCTCTCCCTATGCAATGGATACCTAACCCAGTGTTGCAGATCTCAGTGTTGAACCTGTGATTTTCTAGGCCTCTAAAAGTTAGGCACCACAAAGCTTGGTGTTGCAATGTCTAAATCCCTTTGGGGACCTTTCCTTAGATAATGCAGCAGAGAGTATTCTTATAAAATATGCAGGTGGCACCAAGCTGGGAGGGTTGCAAGCACTTAGGAGAACAGGATTAGAATTCAAAACGACCATGACAAATTGGAGAATTGGTCTAAAATCAACAAGATGAAATTCAATAAAGACAAGTGCAAAGTAGTTTGCACTTAGAAATGAAAAATCAAAGGCACAAATACAAAATGGGGAATAACTGGCTAGGTAGTAGTGCTGCTGAAAAGGATCTGAGGCTTTTTCTGGATCACAAATTGAATATTAGCCAATCTGAAGCTGTTGCAAACAAGGCAAATATCATTCTGGGATATATTAACAGGACTGTCGTATGTAAGACATGGGAGGTAATTGTCCTGCTCTGCTCTGCTCTGCTCAGTACTGATGAGACTGCTGCTGGAGTACTGGGTACAATTCTGGATGCCAGACTTTAAAAAAAGATGTGGAGAGAGTCAGAGGACAGCAACAAAAACTAAAAGGTTTAGAAAACCTGACCTATGAGGGAAGATTAAAAACACTGGGCATGTTTAGTGTTGAGAAAAGAAGATGGAGTGTGGACCTGATAACAGTCTTCTAATATGTTAAAGAAAACAGGGATCAATTGTTCTCCATGTGCGCTGATGGTAGGACAAAAACGTAATGAGCTTAATCTGCAGCGAGGGAGATTTAGGTTAGATATTAGGAAAAACTTTCTAACTATAAGGGTAGTTTAGCTCTGGAATAGGCTTCCAAGGGCAGTTGTGGAATCCCCATCACTGGAGGTTTTTAAGAAGGGTTTGGACAAACACCTGTCAGGGATGACCCCGCTTCATCATGCAGGGGATGGACTGGATGACCTCTCGAGGACCCTTCCAGTCCTACATTTCTATGATTCTAACATTAACTCTAAATTAACAAAGCATTTGGTCCATTTTCAGCCTTCATTGCAATGCAGCCAGCTCTGGTTTGAACCAAGTAGCTTTCTGCCAATGCACAGAAATGAAGCAAAAGCAAAGCCGGAATATCACCAGGAGTGGAATTTAAATGAGATACCATGGCTAACCTTCCTACTTTTACAAAGAGTGCAATGGTATATTTAATGACTACATCCCACCATCTCCAACAAGACCAATCTTGGGTGCTGGTTAAGAGCTGATTCAGAAAAAAGAATTCCCCTCTTTATATGGTCACTCTTTACATGGGAATGTTTCCTAAATTTCTGCCTTTAAGCATTCTCCCCCCCTCCCCACCCCGACAAAGGAGCAGCTCCCCTCTCCTGGAGGATGCAAGTTGAATGATATATTACTACACTCACCAGCAACTTTCTTGACAGGAAACAGGTCACAGTTTAATTCCCTGGACTGCTAGTCAGGCTAGAAATAAAAATCATTGTTTGTAAAGTGCATTAGCAGATGTCAGCATGACTGGAGTGGGGATGGTAGGGTTTGGGGGGGTTGGAGGAAAGGTTCGTTTCAGAAAGCAGCTACTCACTGGGTAGAATGAGGAGTGAGAGACACAAGGAAGGAGCGATAGACAGACACTTTCCTCTATTTTGAGTATTATTTTTTCCAACCAGGAGTTGGTGTATTTCTGTTGGATGGTCATAACTTTGCATTATTCATAGAGATAATAGAAGAGATGTGGTGAGTCACTGCTACTAAATGTATTAAAGGACAGTTAGGCAAATACCCAATGTAGGAATTCACCTGCTAAATAAGTTCATTTACTCATAGTGATCTATTCAAATGTGCTATGCATGCTCTCTGAAATAAACACCCTCAAAGAGAATGCTTGTGTTAAATGACTAAAAAACCCAGAAAAGCTGAATGCTACATAATGGAAAATGATTAGGGGACCTGTTAAAAGAATGAGATAAATTACTTTAATTAACTCCGTACTAAGCTATGCAAATAAGATGTATACTCTGCCATCCATAAATAACCACTGAAGAGTACCGATAATAAGGTGTGCATCACGTGACAGCATACTGCAAAGTCTGCTTCCTATAACAGTTTACCAGACTAACACCCTGGCCATACTCATCAGTGCTGGCTGCTTCCCATCAGTTGTGCATGTTCCAATTCTCCATAGAACCTGGACTACACCAAACTCCATCTCCACTGCAGGTTAAAATGTATGCAAGTGGATGGAATGTGAGCAATGGTGCTGTGCCAGACCTGCAATAGAGGCTAAGGTCCAGATCCTTACAAGACATTTAGGCTCCTAACATCCACTGAAATCAAGAAGAATAGCCATATTGGGTCAGACCAATGGTCCATCTAAGCCCAGTGTTCTGTCTCTGACAACAGCCAGTGCCAGATGCTTCAGAGGGAATGAACAGAATAGCGCAATTTCAAGTGATCCAGCACGCTCTCATTTGTCCTAGATTCTGGCAGTCAGATATTTAGGGATACCGAGAACATAGGATTGTGTCCCTGACTAATAGCCACTGATGGACACTGATGAACCTAGCTTCCATGAATTTAGTTAATTCTTTTTAGAACCCTGTTATACTTTTGGCCTTCACAACATCCCCTGGCAACGAGTTCCATAGGTTGACTGTGCACTGTGTAAAGAAGTACTTCCTTTTGTTTGTTTTAAACCTGCTGCCTTTTAATTTTATTGAGTGACATCTAGCTCTTGTGTTATGTGAAGGGGTAAATAACACTTGCCTATTCACTTTCTCCACATCATTCATGATTTTATTGACCAAAGGAACTTAGGAGCCTAAATATCTTTGAGGATCTAGGTCTAAGTTACTAAGACAGGCCCTGATCCTGCACGTGTTTAACTTTACTATCACTGACATCAACAGGTCTACTCCAAGTAGGAAACTTGCATATATGTTTAAGTGTTAATAGGGTCAGAGACACAGGTAGGGAGGGGAACCAGACAAGGCATTCACTACTGGCATTGGCCTATGTCTCAGTGGATTAGAGCTACTCTGTCACATCTGATTCACTACAAACAGTGCTCCAGCCTTGATAAAATTCCTATGGAATTCACTCATCAAGTTTGGGGAGGAGGAAGGGTTAGCAAGATATTTTAGATGTATTTAGCCTTTCAGTTGAATTATCTTCATTATATATTAAATTATCCCTCACCCAAATTTGTCTGAACAATCCAGGACTCTGTATGATTTTCAGAGCAGATCAAATATGCCTACATTATTATTTCCCCTGTAACATGTAAGATGTATTATGCCATATGGGTGGGGGGGGAGGAAGGAGAGTGAGAAAAAAAAAGGTAATGCAGTAATTTGAACTGGTATTTGTAGCCCAGATTTTGGTAGTGCAGTAGCTTGCTAGTGTTTCTCCTTCAGCAGTTTTTTACCTAACTCTATATAATTAACAAATAACAACCAACACTTGCATTTTTCAAAGTGCTTTTAAACATTCATTAATCCCCAGTAGTGCTAGGCAAGCAGACCTTTTTATCCCACTTTACAAATGGACAAGACAATACAGAAAAGTTAAATGACTTGTCCAAACCAATATGTCAAGACAGTGCCAGCGCTGAGATTAGAACACAGGAGATTTTGGCTTAGTTCTATGCTTAATTCCCTATTATACACTAAAATTGGAGCATTTTATTGTCACAGTAAAAAATATAATCACACATATAAATATGCACTCAGTGATATTTTTTATTCCAGTTATAGAGTTTAATAGTTTTCAAATGTTCAGTGCATTGATGCATTTACCCTATTATAACACAGTAAAATATGATTTATGCCCTTTAACTTACAAAAGATAAGGCATTAAATCAATAAGAATTAGTTTAAATTATTAGTGTTTTGATGTCATCTACTCTATTTCATGCTGTTTAAAGACATGAAGAGCTTTGCATAGCACAGTTCACAAAGAGATGTTTATAGAGAAATTCAAGAGAATCAAGAACTACCAAAACTGGCCTTATAGCAAGGTAATCTCTGACAGAGAATGTGTTAATCTACGGTATGCAATAGCACAATGCTCTAAATAAATCAGGGCCTTGTTAGTTCTTAGTACAGCCTTTGATTTCAGCATGAACTTTTCTGGTCAAACTGCATGCTCTGGGACGGACACAAGGAAGCATTATGTCCCTTGCGAGTGGTCCATTTCAGCACCCTGGACAGCTCTTTCCAGTGGACTATTAAGCAGTTGCTGAAATGGCCCTCTTGGGATAAACAAATGATATGCCTATTAAAACAAACAGCCTTTTAATTGCTATGATTAAGAAAGTCTTGGACCTTGCACTTTCCATTAGTTCAAATGAAGGAGTGCAGGATGCAATAAAAGGAACCCATTACCAAGAGCCCCCCTTCCATCAAATATGAAATTAAAAAGCAGTCAACCTTGAATGTGCTCTGGCTTCTGCAGGAAGGGAGAGCACTTCATAAACTTGGGGCCTTGAGAGAAAAAGCTCCAGCTCCTGGATGCTAGGATAGCCAGCAGCTCCAGCCTCAACCATTGCAGCTACTGGGATGAGCTGTAAGACAATAGACTATCCCCCCAGCAAGACTGGATCTACAGGACTCAAGGCATTTCTATAATCTTCACCAAAGATCTACTGTTTTATTTGATTTAACATTGCCTTCTAAATTATTCATTCAAAGGCTATGGTCCCTTCATGTCAGCGTGCTGCTCCTCAAGTATATGGAGCTTGTGATAACACCACTTCATTTTGCTTTTCACCCTTTCACATGAGGATCTCAAAGCTCTTTGTAGGCCTTTGGGAATTAACTTTCCCAACACATTCCTATGAGCATAATTAGTCCAATTATTCAGATGGGAACTCAATCACAGAGAGGGTAAGAAACTTGACTGAAGTGAGTCAGTGACAGAACTGGGATCAGACTCTAAGTCCACACTAACCACCAAACCACACTTCTTTTTACCTGTGACCCTTCAAGTCTGACAGGATGGTATTTTTTTAGTTCACATAAGGAGAGTGGAAAGTTGTATCCTTGTGCACAATTTCAACCACAAACAGACCATGGACACTGACTGCCCCTTCCATCCTGACGAGTGGTCCTTTCAATCATGGTAGAGGCTGGTTCAAAGGGTAGAGAGGGTGTATGTATGTAGCTTGCACTGCCACTGGCTGTCCTCTGTATGTCTCATGGTCTCCAGATCTGTCAGGCCAACAGCTTTCTCCAGCTGCAAATATTCCCCCAGATTCCCTTTCCCATTGGTTATTGTATGCCAGTCCATGCTCTGCAAGACAAGTAGTATTGCTTTATACTTATATTGTACCTGTAATAATAGGATTCAATGACACTTGACAGCCATCAATCAAGCTACATAACCCTCCAATCCTGCTCTAAACGTAACCCCCATTTTACAGATGGGGAAACAGGCACAGAGCCGGTGAGTGACTTGCCCAAGGTCGCTACATGAGTCAGTGGTAGAGTCAGGACTCAGGAGTCCCATCTTCCCATCCCATGCTCTACCCACTGGATACTGCTCCCTCCATAACCCAAGGCACACATCTCATTCTTGGGAGCAACCCTGGGGAGAGCTTCATGCACACTTGTTCCACCACAATTCAAATACAAATACAAACAAGCAACATCCACCATCTGAAAAAAATACTGCGTTAAAGATTGCAGAAAGGTCTGAGGAATCCAGTGTGCAACATGCCATGGTAGAAAATGGAAGGGAAAGCCAGTTCACAAATGTATTTGGCTACTTGAATCTCCTCCTTGGCCTGCACGCATGGCATCACAAGGAAACAACATATTCCTTTACTGTGTTACAAGGATGTTCCTCGCAGTGACAAGACACAAACATGTCACAAGGATAGCTGCCATAGTAGGTTCTTTGCAAGCTACTCTAGTGGCTACTGCCCTGGACCTGCTCCATGCTCTCTTTCCTGCAGCTGCTTGCTCAGCAAACTAAGTAGTTTCTTAAATCTATATTTAGAATCTGGCTTTCCTAAAAAAAGAAAGAGGAATTATGTGATTTCATCCCTCCCCTCCCCCCACTCCACCCCACCCACCCTATTCCACTCCACTCCACTCCACCCCACCCCCATCCCCTGTCACACACACAGAGCCTCAAGAGATCTCATTTGTTCAGAGGTCAGGTTCAGGGAATTCTCTGCCCTAAATCTGAAGAGTGGAGGCAGTTAGAGCAGAATTACCTTTTCAGCTTCTAGACAGCATTAGTCATATTCCCGCTCTCCCTGGATCCAGCCATTTTCAGCTCAGAGCGAGTCATGCTCTGCGACAGAACAGTAGAGCAAAGAGGTTTTAGGACCATTACTTTCTGTGCAAAAATTTCATTCCCTCCCCTCCATAGGGCTTGAAAGGGAAAAGGTTCATATCTCGGAGCTAGACATGTTTATACAGTTCTGGTGAGACCTCAGGCTCAGACAAAGTTGAGTGGATTTGAAGATGACATGCAAAGGGACATGAGTTGTAATTCACTGCCTGAGGAAGCTGGTGATGGCACCACTACCCCCTCCCATATGTGTTCTGCTTTAAAATCCATTACAGCCTTCACCAGAGACTTGTAGGCACAAGCTGACCTGGAGAGGTGCCCAATCAGTGTGTCTCTTGGCCAGCATGGCCCCACCCTATCGTGGCTTGGCTCCACACACTGTTGGTGTTGCACTGGCTAAGTCACAGAGAGGACTCTTCATACCTTCTGCTGTGGTCTGGGGCCTAGGTTCTGCTGGCTTGTTCCAGGGAAAACCCAGTGGGATCACTTCTTAGGCAGTCATGTCACTGCAAAGGATGTCATCTCTCTCTATGCTTATCCTAGCCAAGCTTCACCAGGAGGGGATAAGCAGCATGACCACATCCCTACAAAGCTACATAACTATGTATAATTCCTCGTTCTCACCCTTCATCCAGGCCTGCTGGAATCCCAGCAAGTCATCGAGGAAAAAGCAATGCAAAGGGTCTAACCCTTTCTTCATGTCCAGCCCATTGTACTGGATAAACACATCATTAGCCCTCTTCCCCATGACTCTTTGTTAAGACGTTCAATGTGTTTGATATGTCTTGATTTAACAGAGCTCCCAACATAAATTATGTACAAGCCCAACATGCTTTGTTTGATCTCCCAAAAATCTCGCACTTGTATGAATATGGAAAAGTCCCTTTTTGTTTGCTGTCCATTGATCCAGGCTTTGACCCTTCTCGACATGTATTTATCTCTGATGAGCAAATAATAAAAAGAACCAACATGCTGGGGGACAGAAGGAAGCCCCTTCAAGGGTGTGCATTGCCTTGGAAACTTGCAGTAGAGAATATACAGCTCAATAGGGGCAGTAGTTTGCAAAGACCCAGTGCATCTACTGTTGAGTGTATAGGAATACAAGTAAAGATGGGCCCGAGCTACAAAACTCAGACCCTGGTCACAGTCCAACCCTGAGCACTGCTCAGATCCAATGTTTGGTTTTGCCCATTATAGAGATGGGCCTGAATCATAAATTAGGATTTGTATCAAAAAACTTTCCCAAAAATGTTTGGGAGCAGGGTTTTGTTTTGGACCCATCTCTGAATACAAATGGGGTTGTCTCCTGTTTCAGAGTTGCCAGATCCCAGTTCCATGGAAAGACACACAGGCATACTTCTTATGGGCCTGATCCTGTTGCTCTTACATGACAAACTGGGCTACTCGTGAGTAACAGCTACAGGATCAGGCTCAACATACTCTATGGTTTAGAATCAAGAATGCTGCAACCACAACACAGTATGACAAAGAGAACATGCAAACTAAAGTTGTACAAAATGTATTTCTCACCTATGTTTCTCTCCACAAGCTACAGAGACCATGGGCCAAATTCTTAGCTAGTGTAAAATGACACAGCTCCATGGAAATCACATCACTTTAGACCTGCTGAGGATCTGGGCCTTTGTCACTCATTAATTGAAGAAAAAAAAAGGCTAGAATATAAAAATAAAAGAGAGACGACTGGTGTCACCATATCTATCCCAGCTGAGAATCACACATAGCAAATTACATGTAAGGCAATCCCACCACCATTACCACATTTACTGGAGTAATGAACTGGGTCAGATAACAAGAAATGGCCAGAACAGTCATCAAGAGTCTAATGGAAGCTGGATGAGGTTAATTTTGCAGTTTTATTATTGCTCTTATTTACAGTAGCACCCACAATGTGCCAGGTGCTTTCCAAATATTCCATGCCCCAAGGAACTTGTAATCTAAGGAGGGATAGATGCATAGACAGAGTTTATGGGAACGGGAATAACAACAGTCCATTTGTGAACAAGCCAACTCAATTCATTGTAAACAGCACAGCAGAAGTGGAGCCTCTAGGAGGACCTACATGTGGACAGGGGAGGAGCTGTGTGGATGGGTTCAGGGAGGTGCAGAGGGGGCTCCATGAAAGAAGCTAGCAAAGAGGTTGACAAACTTGGGAGCATTGGTAGAGCAGTGGGGACAACATGGAGCTTGACATGGATCTCCTTGGTTCTGGCTGGGTCGGGAGGTGAAAATGCTGAAGAACCATGGAAAAGAGCTGGCCTTGCTACATTTTTGTCTGTTCTATCCTGTGCAGATTCTTACCTCCCCTCATCACTGCAGGGTCCGAGCACCTTCCCCATGCGGTTCACTCTCTCCCCACAGTGAGATCAGTGTGTGCCGTGGAATGTTTGGTTTGGAGGTTAGGGGGGTTTTTTGAGAATGCCCAGGCTGCTCTGTGTTGATGTTGGAGAGAGAAGGCAGGTCAAAGAAACACACCTTCTTCTGGAACAGAGGGTAAAGAGGTTTGTGATGGTCCTTAGTTCCTAGGGGAGTCATTCCACACTCTCAGACCAACTACTGAGAAAGTTGTCTCCTGCATAGACTAACTTCACCCTTATTATGCCAGCGTAGCAGAGATGTTGACCAGGGTCTTCATCTTGGAGCTTTAGATGATGTTTTAGATACCTTGGGCCCAAGCCATTGAGTACCTGGAAGATCAGGATCAAGACCTAGAGTCTGACTTGGAATTCAATGAAAAGCTCTGCAGAGAGGGGAGGACAGATCTGATGTGCTCGCAGTAGCCTTGTTGCTGAAGATACATGCTGCAGCATTCTGTATTCATTGGAGTTTCCCAAGGGTGCCCAGACATACCACATTGCCATAGTCCACAGTAGAAGTGATGCAGGTACATATAAACGAGGGCAGGCCATCATATATAAGGATAACACAGAATCTCTTAGCCAACTGCCGAAGATAGATGGTTCTGTGGCTGGTGGTGGATGCTGCTGTGCAAGAGCTTAGCATTAGCAAGAAATCCAGGAACCTCCCACCCCAGAAAGCAGTGTGCTCTGGAAATCTGTCTAGAAAGTCCATTGCCAGGATGCTCACGGTGCAGTTTGCTCAAGAAGTCTGTATAAAGCATCCAGTATTTGGGGCAGGTATCAAAAACTTTTGAGCTTCACATACTCACATGAACATCTCTGAACCAGTTCCTCAGCTGGTGTGAACTTGCTTCACTAGAGCTACACTGATTTGCGGCAGCTAAGGATCTAGGCCTTTACAACCAAAATAATATAGCAAAAGAGTGGGGAAAGGGTTGGGTGAAAAGTCAAATGTGAGGCTGATCCAACAGCTCTTAAGTCATGCAAGTCACCCTCAGTAAGCTATCCCATTGACATCCCTGGTTCTGCTCCCAAGAGGGAGGGACGCAGGATCAGGCTCTATTATTTTTCAAAATGAAAATGTTTGGGGCAAAATCCATGAAAAATAAAGTGACTTTGATTTTGCAAATACCTAGATTTACAACTGGGTTGAACAGCAGCAATGTGTAGTCTGCAGTGCCAATGCACGCGCACTCTTGCTGCTTGGCTCAGGCCCTGGGTATGTCTGCTTGTCACAGTAATGAAAAGGCATCAAGCTTTCAGAGACAAGCAGGGAGCTTGCTGAGGTCATGACATTCAGAGTTAGAACATAAAGAGCATAAGAACGGCCATAATGGGTCAGACCAAAGGTCCATCTAGCCCAGTATCCTGTCTTCCAACAGTGGCCAATGCCAGGTGCCCCAGAGGGAATGAACAGAACAGGTAATCATCAAGTGATTCTCTGTTGCCCATTCCCAGCTTCTGGCAAACAGAGGCCAGGGACACCATCCCTGTTCATCCTGGCTAATAGCCATTGATGGACCTGTCCTCCATAAATTTATCCCACTGCAGGAGGAGGGAGCAAATGAATCACAAAAGAAGGGAGCAGAGTCTCAGCTATAAACTAGTTCTTCTCCACTGCACCCCACCTTCCAAGCCTACAGTGGACCCTTGACCCCTGCTCTAGTGGATCAGGGTTCTGCAGGTTGGGAATGAGAGAAGCCAAGGGGAAAGAGACACTCCCTGCAACATGCTCCCCTATGGCTTACTGCCTTTCGCAGTAGAAATTGCTTCTGGCATTAATGCAGCTTGGAGCAGCTTTGACTCCCATAGTACATTTTCTATCTACTCCAGGTGGGCTGGGGAATAGAATTCAGGCAGTCAACAACAGCCCAGCTACAAGAGCCAGAGGTGAAGGGGAGGCCAGTATAGCACTGTCAAGGGGCCTAGGATCTGAGTGCATGGAGCTTAGGAATTCAGGGGATTTCCAAGCCACGTCTCCCATTCCTCCCTACAAAGACTAAAACCACCAAACCTGTGATGGGAGGAGTCAGAGGAGGCAACAAGCAGTCTGTCTCCCCTCCTTTTCCAGCAGGAAGGAATAATTTGACCCTAAATGGCAGGTCTTTTTCCCCTAAGAACACCAGGCCTAATGCTCAGCTACAACCAATCAGCATAGCTCCCTGAAGCCAACGCAGCAATGCCAATTCACACCAGCTGAGGAAACGGTCCACCATCCCTACAGGACAACTCAGCTTATATCGTGAGAGCTAAAGCTGCCTCTGGAGTGTGGGGCACAGGTCATTTACTTGTCTGAACTAGAGTAAATCTGCATATCTGCAAATTAAAGTTTTTAAACCATGATTTGAAGACTTCAGTACCTCAGCCAGAGGCTATCAGGCCACTACAGGAGTGGGTGGACGACATGCAGGAGGTCAGACAAGATGATCACAATGGTCCCTTCTTTCCTTAAAGTCTATGACTCTTTCAGACAGGCTTCATCACATAGCGCCAGCCTGGAGACACCTCGGTGTTGGGGCGGGGGGGGGGGGGGGGCCGGAGAAAGGGGCACGGCAAAGGGAAAAGAATTAGTAGGGGAAGCAAAAGTGGATGGGAACCTGGGAGGCAGTGACCATGAGATGGTCGAGTTCAGGATCCTGACACAATGTAGAAAGGAGAGCAGCAGAATACGGACCCTGGACTTCAGAAAAGCAGACTTTGACTCCCTCAGGGAACTGATGGGCAGGATCCCCTGGGAGAATAACATGAGGGGGAAAGGAGTCCAGGAGAGCTGGCTGTATTTTAAAGAATCCTTATTGCGGTTACAGGGACAAACCATCCTGATGTGTAGAAAGAATAGTAAATATGGCAGGCGACCAGCTTGGCTTAACAGTGAAATCCTTACCGATCTTAAACACAAAAAAGAAGCTTACAAGAAGTAGAAGATTGGACAAATGACCAGGGAAGAGTATAAAAATATTGATCAGGCATGCAGGAGTGAAATCAGGAAGGCCAAATCACACCTGGAGTTGCAGCTAGCAAGAGATGTTAAAAGTAACAAGAAGGGTTTCTTCAGGTATGTTAGCAACAAGAAGAAAGTCAAGGAAAGTGTGGGCCCCTTACTAAATGGGGGAGACAACCTAAAGACAGAGGATGTGGAAAAAGCTAATATACTCAATGCTTTTTTTGCCTCTGTCTTCACGAACAAGGTCAGCTTCCAGACTACTGAACTGGGCAGCAAAGTATGTGGAGGAAGTGACCAACCCTCTGTGGAGAAAGAAGTGGTTCAGAACTATTTAGAAAAGCTGGACGAGCACAAGTCCATGGGGCTGGATGCACTGCATCCGAGAGTGCTAAAGGAGTTGGTGGATGTGGTTGCAGAGCCATTGGCCATTATCTTTGAAAACTCATGGAGGTCGGGGGAAGTCCCGGACGACTGGAAAAAGGCTAATGTAGTGCCCATCTTTTAAAAAGAGAAGAAGGAGGATCCTGGGAACTACAGGCCAGTCAGCCTGACCTCAGTCCCTGGAAAAATCATGGAGCAGGTCCTCAAGGAATCAATTCTGAAGCACTTCGAGGAGAGGAAAGTGATCAGGAACAGTCAGCATGGATTCACCAAGGGCAAGTCATGCCTGACTAATCTAATTGCCTTCTATGACAAGATAACTGGCTCTGTGGATGAGGGAAAAGCGGTGGACGTGTTGTTCCTTGACTTTAGCAAAGCTTTTGACACAGTCTCCCACAGGATTCTTGCCAGAAAGTTAAAGAAGTATGGGCTGGATGAATGGACTATAAGGTGGATAGAAAGTTGGCTAGATTGTCGGGCTCAACGGGTACTGATCAATGGCTCCATGTCTAGTTGGCAGCCGGTATCAAGTGGAGTGCCCCAAGGGTCGGTCCTCGGGCCGGTTTTGTTCAATATCTTCATAAATGATCTGGAGGATGGTGTGGATTGCACCCTCAGCAAGTTTGCAGATGACACTCAACTGGGAGGAGTGGTAGATACACTGGAGGGTAGGGATAGGATACAGAGGGCCCTAGACAAATTAGAGAATTGGGCCAAAATAAATCTGATGAGGTTCAACAAGGACAAGTGCAGAGTCCTGCACTTAGGACGGAAGAATCCCATGCACCGCTACAGACTAGGGACCGAATGGCTAGGCAGCAGTTCGGCAGAAAAGGACGTAGGGGTTACAGTGCACGAGAAACTGGATATGAGTCAACAGTGTGCCCTTGTTGCCAAGAAAACCAATGGCATTTTGGGATGTATAAGTAGTGGCATTGCCAGCAGGTCGAGAGACGTGATCGTTCCCCTCTATTCGACATTGGTGAGGCCTCATCTGGAGTACTGTGTCCCACACTACAAGAAGGATGTGGAAAAATTGGAAAGAGTCCAGCGAAGGGCAACAAAAATGATTAGGGGCCTGGAACACATGACTTCTGAGGAGAGGCTGAGGGAACTGGGATTGTTTAGTCTGTGGAAGAGAAGAATGAGGGGGAATTTGATAGCTGCTTTCAACTACCTGAAAGGGGGTTCCAAAGAGGATGGATCTAGACTGTTCTCAGTGGTACCAGATGACAGAACAAGGAGTAATGGTCTCAAGTTGCAGTGGGGGAGGTTTAGGTTGGATATTAGGAAAAACTTTTTCACGAAGAGGGTGGTGAAAGACTGGAATGCGTTACCTAGGGAGGTGATGGAATCTCCTTCCTTAGAAGTTTTTAAGGTCAGGCTTGACAAAGCCCTGGCTGGCATGATTTAGTTGGGGATTGATCTTGCTTTGAGCAGGGGGTTGGATTAGATGGCCTCCTGAGGTCCCTTCCAACCCTGATATTCTATGATTCTATGAAAAGTGATCCAGTGACTATGTGAGGTTTCAGTTCTAAGTCTCGAAGATTCCCCAGCTCTTTATGCCAGTGTCTTGCTTGCACTGAGTAACAGACTGGGCAGGAGCTCCAGGCACGCTGGAGAAGATAAAGGCTGCTGAGATCTCTGGACTAGTCAGGTATCCACTAGCTCAGAGTCAAGAGAGTGAGTCATATTTTTAAATGCAGCAATTAAGAAAAAAGCTGCAATTGTTTTCGGTCTCAGCAGAGAAAGATTGTGCTAGGTTAGGGCTATACTTATTTACATGCATCTTCTTTCCCCTCTTCACACTGGACACATTTAATTCCATTATAATACCTGGATCAGAGAGAGCTTGCATCCAGTGATATCAAAGCCGTTTGCCAAAGGGGGCTACCCACATTTTGCAGATGAAGGAACTGAGGCACACAGAATAAGTCATTTGCTCAAAGTCCCACCCAGCAAGGCAGCAGCAGAACTGAGCACAGAACAAGGTCTCCTGCCTCCTAGCCCAGTGTCCCGGCACTCACTGGGAGACAGAGTGATGTTCACATAACCGCCTCACTTCCTTTGCTTAGGCTCTGTTGTCTCCCACTTGCACTTCACCCATGCAGGGAACTGGAAACTCCAAGAGGTCGCTTTTACAGACTCTTCCATCTCATGGAGGCAGCTTACCCCAGCCCTCCCACCCTCATGGAATGACCAGGCCCCACATGGGGCAGTTCCATCTGCAAGGAGCCTCTGGGTCTCCCAACCCTCTGCAGGTCTCTGTGAGCCCCTCTGTTTCCCTGACTCCTCCATAGCAAGTGTTTCTGCTTTAGATAGAAAGTAGAGGGAGGCTCAAGGGCAGCAGGAGTTTTGGATGGGAGGAGCAGGATTAAGAAACCAGCAGCTCCCCATGGCAATTCATGGTGTCTTGTAATGCCATAAAAAGAGCTCTGCAGAAGCAGCAGGAAGAGTCTATTCTTTGAACTGCTAGCAAGCCTCCTGTTGCCTAACTGGCCTACTGTGTATTAATATCACGGACATTGTACCCTGGGACATCACAGGCTAAAACCTGGAAAGTGTTTTTATTAAATAAAACATGTTAGAGAGGAGCCAGGCAGCAAAGCTTTGATCCACACCTCAGCAGTGCTGTGGTCCCACCACTCACTTTAGGCCCATCTCGAGGGGTATGCCAGGGAGTGGGCTTAAATACAACATCAGCAATACAGAGCGTCAAACATCTCATGTGAGTAGCCACCCTCTCCGAGATAGAATAATCATTGCCCAACACTGATCTTTCCTTTCCTGCCCAGTCAGGTCAATGGGAGTTTGCACAACCCAACAAATAATGCAGGGTCCCCTTGATTTTGAGAAGTGTTACAGTAATATTGCAAAACATTGTACCTTGCTGTCATACTACTGCTACTGTAGAATACTGGAGTACTTCTAGCATAGGTACCCATCAATGTAGCCTCTGGCTACTATTATAAGAACTCACATAGATACTGCCTCTAAATAAGGGTTGGTCTTTGAGGGCCTGATTTCACACTATTTAAGACAATGAGAGCATTGCCATTGGCTTCTGTGGGAGTAATACTCGGTCACAAACCATTCCTTTGATTAACTGTTCTTGGAAATGTAGAATTAATTAAGAATTCAGCTCAGCAATGAGAAGTAAATATATTTTTAAAATGATCAACCTGCCAGAAACAAGTTCTGAAATATATTCAGATGGAGGCATCCCAGTTTCTTCATTACAGATTTTTGCCTGTTTTCCATCTAAAACATAAAGGACATCCCAGGAGACTGGTAGGACAAACTGGTGATCAAGGCACTAAACAGTCTGGGAACTCAGGAGACCTGGGTTCATTTCCTGATTATGCCACAGAGTCTCTGTGTGACCGCTAGCAAGTCATGTAATCTTCCTTGTATCAGTTCCCCATCTGTAAAATGGGAATACTACCTCTCTACCTAATATGAGCATAACAAATGTAAACCCATAAACATTTGGGAGGTGCTCAAGTAGAATCGTGATAGAGGCTATGTAAGTGACTAGACTCACGGATAGAGGAATTCTTACATCAGAGTTACAATGGAAGATTCTACCAGCTGTTTAAAACAAATCTACCAGTCTCCCTTAGAATCATAGAATATCAGGGTTGGAAGGGACCTCAGGAGGTCATCTAGTCCAACCCCCTGCTCAAAGCAGGACCAATCCCCAATTAAATCATCCCAGCCAGGGCTTTGTCAAGCCTGTCCTTAAAAACTTCTAAGGAAGGAGATTCTACCACCTCCCTAGGTAACGCATTCCAGTGTTTCACCACCCTCCTAGTGAAAAGGTTTTTCCTAATATCCAACCTAAACCTCCCCCACTGCAATTTGAGACCATTACTCCTTGTCCTGTCCTCTTCTACCACTGAGAATAGTCTAGAACCATCCTCCCTGGAACCACCTCTCAGGTAGTTGAAAGCAGCTATCAAATCCCCCCTCATTCTTCTCTTCTGCAGACTAAACAATCCCAGTTCTCTCAGCCTCTCCTCAGAAGTCATGTGTTCCAGACCCCTAATCATTTTTGTTACCCTTCGCTGGACTCTCTTCAATTTATCCACATCCTTCTTCTAGTGTGGGGCCCAAAACTGGACACAGTACTCCAGATGAGGCCTCACCAATGCCGAATAGAGGGGGACAATCACGTCCCTCGATCTGCTCGCTATGCCCCTACTTATACACCCCAAAATGCCATTGGCCTTCTTGGCAACAAGGGCACACTGCTGACTCATATCCAGCTTCTCGTCCACTGTCACCCCTAGGTCCTTTTCCGCAGAACTGCTGCCTAGCCATTTGGTCCCAAGTCTGTAGCGGTGCATTGGGTTCTTCCGTCCTAAGTGCAGGACTCTGCACTTATCCTTATTGAACCTCATCAGATTTCTTTTGGCCCAATCCTCCAATTTGTCTAGGTCCCTCTGTATCCTATCCCTGTCCTCCAGCGTATCTACCACTCCTCCCTTCTTAACACTCTCCAAGGTATTCATTGCCAAGGCCAAGGTTTTGAAAAATGACTAGTAATTTTGGGTTCCCACCTTGAGAAACTTTAAAGTGGCCTGATGATTGCAAAGTGCTGAAAGCACCCACCCTATGAGAGTCAGGCCCTTTAAGGCTCCCCAAAACTGAGGATCCAAAACAGGATCCAAAACAGCTGAAGTGCATTCCGAACTATGAAGAACTAAAGCCCTTTGGTCTCCTTATCACCAGATTTTAACTGGCTTTTTATTAAAAGCAAACAATCTCTTTAAAGCTTTTTGATGTACATCGACCATGATTATTCCACCATCCGTCATGAGTAATTCAAACACAGGTATCTATATTAATGAACTACAATTACTAATAGAACAGAATTGACGTCTATCTTTGGTTATTGAGATCTGAACTGTTTGTCTTGCTCTCCCCCTTTAACACTCAGATCCTACCGCAAACACCACATACATGTTAATTAAAGGTGTGTTTTAAATTTACCCGATGCCTGTTCGGAATTAGTCCCTGGGAACTGTGCACCCCTCACAAATAACCCAATTGTACTTGATGACATGCAAAGTATCTGAAAACAAAAGAAAAGAGCAAGATAGTGACTATAAGCCACTGCCTAGGTTGGGACATGTGTAGGTGGGAATGTAGGTGGGCGCTGCAGCCTGGCAGCTGCTCTCAGGGGCACTGTTTATGAGGCAGGCCCAATGGCTCCAGGATCATGGGCTGGAAATGCCCATCTCACCCTGCAACAGGCAGTAGCATCCTGTCTAATGTGTTAGTCCTGCTCTG
This sequence comes from Eretmochelys imbricata, assembly GCF_965152235.1. NCBI lineage: Eukaryota > Metazoa > Chordata > Testudines > Cheloniidae > Eretmochelys > Eretmochelys imbricata. The sequence goes on along the minus strand of NC_135581.1, from coordinate 41,690,037 downwards.
GGCCAGGCACTGGCACAATTAATCCTCTTTTCTGTTATCCAGTCCTTGGGCAAGGACCGGGACTATGCCTGACCAATGCACAGGTGGGCCAAAAGGGAGCAGGAGGAGAACAAAGATATTTTGCTCAAGGCTAAACACAACCTATCCAGTCATGTTTATGGCCTCAGATCAGTAACAAAAAAACCCATGTGCAGTCTTGAAAATTACAACCACGAGAGATTTCCCCAGACTTTAAAGTTACAACCACATTTATATTTTAAAAGAAAATATCAGAAAACAGGTTTTTCCTTTTTCTGTCAATGCCCAGGGGTAAGTCCATTCCCTGCCCTGTTTTAAGTAGCTGTGATGGCAGCTAAAAAAGCACAGATCCCTGAACTCAGGGAAGCAAAGGAGGAGCTGGATCCTTAAATACTTCACTGTCTAAAACGTTTGGTAGTTTTTAATTCTACACACGTGGGGACCAATCCCCACTCCCAGTGATTTCAATGGGAGAAGGAAAAAAACTTAACTGCTTCCCTTGACTTGACGAGGTGATTTCCAGGATATTGCTTTTAATTTTTTATTGCTCTATTCACTGCACTTAAGAAAGCTCCGGTAGGAGGCAGGATCTAGGACCTGATCCCTTTCTACCTAATTGTGTCCACCTGGGCTAACATTGGCACAACACAGTCCAAATGACTTGCACTCACTGGTATGCTGAAGTGCTCAGAGAGGATTTTTAGAGGAAGGATGGTCCAGTGGTTTGGCCACTAACCTGGGAGACCCAGGTTCAATTCTCTGCTCTTCTAGGCTTCTGTAACCCTGGGAAGTCACACCATCTTCTGTGCTTCAGTTTCCCCATCTGTAAAATAAGGATAACTGCCCTGCTTCTCAGGAGAGTTGTGAGGATATAGGCAGATAGATCCTCTGATAGTTATTCGGGCTAAGTTGAGGAGACAGCCCATTTTTGCAAACCTTCTCCTCTCATGCTGGTGTAAATCAGAAGACCCTCCTCTGAAGCTCATGAAGTCAGCGAGAGAAGCATCAGGACAAAAAGGTTCTGACAGTTCAGCATCCAAACCAAATCCCAACTCTTCGCAGCTGAGCCATCGGTAGATGGAACCTTTACTCTGTGCTCAGAAACAAGGGGACAGTCCTTCCTGGGAAGCTTAGAAGAGCAGGGAGTGAATTAGCTCCCTTCCTCACAGACTTGTGCAGGAGAACTTCCTCAGAACCCTCTCAACCTGCTTAGACAATTAACTCCTGGGTTCAGGAGCCAACCCACCACAGACAGCACTGATTCATACCACAGCCTCTTCATGGGCTAAGGGGAGAAAACGCCATGCCCCCTAAAGGTCCCCATCCTAGTGGGGTGAAGAAGGAATTTTGGCAGGGACCCTGTGGGGTTTTCACCTTCCTCCGCAGCATAAAGTGCAGTTCACTTGCTGGGATCATCTGGGCATGTCTTACCTAATTGATTCCCTGTCTCTGCAGGGGCCATGGATGTTGATGGCACCCCAGTCTCTCCTCTTCTCTACCCGTAGCACACAGTAAATTAGTCACCTGAGGACTTTCATCCAACTAGAGTCGTTGGGCTCAGCGTAGGAGTAAGTGGGTGAAAATGTATAGCCTGTGTTATGCAGGTGGTCAGGCTGGATGATCTAATGCTCCTTTCTGGACTTAGCCTCTATGAAATTGCAGTGGAACCCTGCAGTCGGATTCCACATGTAACAAACATTAACAAGCACATGTATATACCACTATGGCATGGCAAAAGCAGGACTCGGGCATTGCTCTAGATCAGTGATTCTCAAACTTTTGTACTGGTGACCCCTTTCACACAGCAAGCCTCTGAGTGTGACCCCCCCCCCTTATAAATTAAGAACACTTTTTTATATATTTAACACCATTATAATTCCTGGATGCAAAGCAGGGTTTGGGGTGGAGGCTGGCAGCTTGAGACCCCCCATGTAATAACCTTGTGACCCCGTGTGGGGTCCTGACCCCCAGTTTGAGAACCCCTGCTCTAGATACAGCAGTGATAAGTATCTAAACTAGAAAGATCAGCCCCAGACAAACACAGTGGGTGAAATACATTTCTGGTGTAATGTCCCTGACTTTAGTGGCATTACACCAAGGAATCTGGCACCATATATCCATTCAAATAAAAATAGTTTGAAAGAAAAGACACCTTCCCTTTGTATATCCATGAGGATCCCAGAGTACAGTACAAACTACATGTACTGGAGTAATTTCACCCAGCACTGGCATGAAGCTAACTCTGGGATGAAATGCAACAGCTGTTAAGCAATGCACAGCAACCCCCACAGAATGTTTCAGGGCAGGATATGAACAGAAATACTGTATGCTATTGAAGCTGTAGTGGAATTACTCCAGATGGAATTTGGCTAAGAGACCAACTCTTTCAAAAACTGCTGTGGATCTTAAATAATCAGGGGTGGCCTGTATGTCTGTGCTACAAAGTTGGATGAATAATGCAAACCAAAATAGTTTATTTGATTAATGGCGCCTCTCACCTTTTCCACAAACTGTTCAGGAGCAAATAACTTTCTCAGCTTGCTGCGACTAGGTTTGTGAAGAATTCTCACTCATACACACTCTGTCACTCAGCTGTGAGAATTCAAGATTTGAAATTCAAGATTCAAGCCATTTTGATTGGCTTATAAGTCACATGGTATGATAGTGTTCCATGATTGGATCACGACCCCTCAAATCAAATTTCAGGTGTGAAGAATAACAAATTTCCACAAACATTCATTTAACATTCACTCTTTTAGTGAACAGTCCCACCAGTGAACTAATTCACTAGGACACTCATGAATGAATGCAGAAAAACCACCCCTAACGCTAGTCAAGGAGAATTTGAATGAACGATTAGGGAACATTTCCCGCCACTCTTATCCAGCATGCCTTGGTATATCTCATTCAGGAGACGAAGAAGAACTGCTGACCTGATATTGCTTGGGAAAGTAGATTTCTGCCAATTACACTGGAGAAATTGTTTAAGAACACTCATCCTTAGGAAAACAATACCCCTGTAAAGGCTGCCAAGGTCAGAGCCTGTGCGGGTCACCTTCCAGAGGTCTGGAAGCACAGATGACTTTTCTCAAGCTCTCTGAAAGTTTTGTATTCATGGATAGAGGTTATATGTCTCCTTCACTCCTTAGTGATGAATCAGCTACCTGTACCTCTACTGCCCATTTCCCGTTCACCTACATGCACTCTAACCTTCAGTACAGCTTGAGCTATTCTTGGGGTTGAGAGACTGGGTTTTGGAGAAGCTCCACTGCAATCTCTAGTGTGCCCACTGACTGTGGGAGGAGACAGGCACTGGTTGGACATCCGAGCTCTTACCATGTGGAGCTGGGGTTGAGAATCACCATGCTCTGATAGCAGGAGAAGTGTTGTTCCCAGTACAGAAGCTTGACAAAGCCTCTGCTTTGTGCTTCTCACATCCCCATCACTCACGAGGCAGTGTCTTATTATTAGCTTCACCCCCGATTTTATGTATTAATTTCCAAAGAAGAGTCATTCACACACATAACACATCCGCCCCCATGCCAGAATGCTTAGACAGACATAAAGCCATACAGCAGCCAGCTGTGTGGGGTGGGCACAGCTTGCATTAGCTTATGTTGAAGCTAAGCCTTAATTCTACAAAGCTGAAGATACTGGATGTGCGCACAGGTCTGCTGACTGTCTGCGGATCTCAGCGCAGGCCAGATGATGTCAAGGCAAATCCTCCGCTGCCTGCAGTGCAAATTTCACTGCACGGCTCCACTTGTGGCAGAGTTTCCAGAACCCTGTTCAAATACTCAGTGGCCCACACCATACACAAACCTGCCAGTGCCATTGCTGCGGTACCAGTGGATCACAGAGCCAGCTTAACCTCCCCTGCTTGGAAGGCTGCCCCTCCTGTTCAGTGCAGTGGGATGGGTGGTCACAGAAGCCTCATGGATAGTAACAAGGAGGAATTCACCTCATTCAAGTGGTGGGTCACAGACAGGCAGGAGAGGAGGGATATCATGGGTACAGAGAGATTTGGCAGGGGGCGTTCATAGTGAAAGAACTAGATGGAGCCCCCGCACATTACTTTGCATAGGGCCTTGTGAATCCTAAAGACCAGACCTTTTCAAACACAGAGTCAGTGTTCAGCCTACAGACACCCCCATACTTGGATTTTCTTTTAAGCATGTGTCATTGGTTCAGGCTGCCTTGTTCCAGCTCTCAAGCATGGAACAAGCACCTCAGCTACTCTCTGACCTGAGCTTAATCAGGACTGACTTTGTCCGAAGCACATTCACGTTTGAGCTGAAAGCCCAGCATCACAACAGATCATTCAAAAGGTTATTCCATAGGAGATTATACCAGGTGATGTTTTCCAAGCCTGCCACATCCCAAAAAGGCCAGATCGCATAACCCTGGGGCTGGGCCTTCCATTGGGTCACATTTACTGTAACCAAGAGGCTGCGATTCCACAAGCAGAGGGTGTTCCATGTTGTGGCATACATTGCGCACAAGGGAAAGGCACGGCATTATTTTATTTTGGAAGCATCCCCAATCCTTCCCAAGGTGCTGCACCTGACCACTGAAAAGAGAGAATTCCTCTAGCCGCTTTCCCTGCCAATGCAGGATTAGTCCCTATGGCACATTTACTGATTGTCTGTCTAATCTAGCTTTAAAAACGTGCCAAGCAATGTAGAATCATAGAAGTTATTCTTGGATTCTGTTTTTCAGATTCGGTGCTGGTCAAATTTGTCTCATTAAGGTAAGGACAAAGGAACCAATTCTCTAGAAATCAGCCAGCAGCATGGAGATCCATTCAGGCCTGTGCCATTAACAGGCTAAGGGGTATATCCCACATCTTCAAAGACAAAAGACATAAATTCTTCCAAGATTTCTCTGTAAACCCTTGGACTGCTGTAGATCACACATACCGTATGTACCAATGGATCCCAGAGCAGGTAAGTCTATTTTTCCCTTCTTTAGCACCTTCCATCTGAGGGTAGTAAAGAGCTTTACAAAAGGTTAAGCCTCGCAACCACTCTCCTGGTCACTGAGTATTATTAGCCACGATATACAGCTGGAGAAAGAGTGACTTTCTCCAGTCACAAAGAATGCCCTGCTCCAGGTGACAATGAATTTATGACAGAGTCAAGTACAGAACCCAGATCTCCCACTGACAGGTAGATAATGCTTCCTCTCCAGAGACTACTGATCCTTCAGTTACACTGGGAGACACACAATGACTTTGAAGGGGTTACTCCAGGTTTGCACTAGTGCAAGTGAGAAAAGAATATGGCCACAGATTATACTGAGCCCTTCCTCTCTCTACAACTCATTAAAGACTGTGGATGGAGGGTACCCGACTCCCTCCTCATTGACACCAGTGTAAATCACTACAGTCAGTGCAGTTACAACACTGGAAAAAGCGATATAAGCAAGCAGGTGGTGGAAATCAAATCTTGGGAATCAGTGCTTAGTGAAGGGTTTTCTCTATGTGAAGAGACAGCATGGAGCCAGCTGTCAGTATCCAGCCTGTTATCATTCCGTCTGTTGGGAGAGCCAGTCCAAACCTTGACAGTGTCTGCAAAGTGTCCCCCCGTGCTGCTTCTGTGTCTAATGCAACATCTGGTTCTTTGCAGAGCTCTAATACCTCCATTATCGGCTCCTGCATTCTCTCATCCTGCACCCCTAGGGTTTGGCACCTTCCTTGCAATCTCTTCACTAACATAACAGCGGAGATTGAATTCTCAGAATGAGCCAGTGGATAAATAGGGGCCTCAACACCCTGCCCACCCACCCACCCCTTGCCATCACTGCACTCTGTTTCTTTGCAGACAAGACATTGCGCTGGGCAACAGTGATACTAGTGCTGTGGGGAGTGAGTGCCTGGCTATGAAATCACGTGTGATGTGATGGGTGGAAGTAAGAGACTTATTAATATGGAGTCCCCAAGTCTTCAGAATGCAGCTCTTATCTCCTTCACAAGCTCTGGAGTGCTGATAACTTTGCAAGAGATTTTTTTCTCCCTCAACAAATCTATAAATACTTCACCAGGTTTCCCATCCCCCAAATGTGCAGGGGGCATAAATGTCTGTCAAATTACAGCAACGTTAGAGCAGCTCTGAGTAGAAAGGAGAGCTACAAGGTACCAAGTGCAAGGAAGGGGAGGTACTCATTGCCAGTAAAGCCAGCACTTGTGCAATCACAGAAACCAGACCCACAGCTGTGAAAGAGGAGAGGGGAAGCTCTTGCACCTTTCACTGCCCAGAGGCAGTTGGCAACCTGCAGAACCTCTCCTGCTTCTAAGCTCCTTAACAATAGATGCATAAACACAGGCAACCTGTCCCTCCAAAGTGGCAAAGATTTAAATCAACAGTTAGCATGTTTGGAAGAAGCACCACAAATGAGATTAACTCATGTGCCTCACTGGGGCTTGGTTGGGACCCTATCATATCAGATTGATGGTCCCTTGAGCTGACCTTGGAATTCCCCACTGGATCATCATCTGCCTCTCTCTTATTGACACATCCTTCCATTGCTGTATGCGGTATCCTAATAGGAGCAACTGTCTGGTTTTATTACATTCTGGTGCTAATGCCAAGCACAGGATGGCCACAATTGACATGAATATACTGCAGGGGGCAAATATACTGCATTTGTAAAGGGACTTCAAAGAAATGAAGCATTAAGCATTAGCTAGGGTCAAGCTCAGAAAAGGGCCACCAGAATGGCACCTTGTTAGTGCCTGGCAAGCACTTGCTCCCTCCTCTATGTTCTCAACATCCTAACCACTTGGTCTGCTGACCAAAAAAACAACAATACATTTTAGTGCTGTCAGCACTGCAGAGCCCATACATCTGTGCAGAGCAAAGCTGCATTCTATTCTGCCTCATGCATCACCAGCAAAATTGGCCACCTAAATGAGGATTCCAGAATATTTCCTACTGCCTGTCATAGACGAGGCAGAGAAAAGGCAGCTTTGATTTGGAGGCACTAGGATGAGCTTTCAATGTTGCTAGTTAGGAAAATCTTGTTCTGACTTACAAGCTAAGCCATTTAATAGAGAAAGGGTATGAGACGTGCTTAGACACTATGGTGATGGACATGAATGCCTAGAGAGAGGAACTGAGATGTCATTACATAAAACATCTCTTAAAATGGCTTAAAGCAGAGTCGACTCTTCTGACAGATGCTCAGTAGCCTTGCTATATCCCAGTATCACGAGGGGCGTGGCACCAAAAAGGTGATAATATTACAGATCAGGAAAGAGATTTTCACAGGCACAAAGGACAGTTCAGCACTGAAAAGCAATGGGAGTTGGGCATCTGATTCCCCTTTCCATCTTTGAAAATCTTCTCCATAGCCTCATGTTGTATAAAAGCTGCACCCTTCCTACTGTACAATCACACAAGGGACCAGACTGGAACACGGTTATACAGGCCCTCTGTGCAGCCATCATTCATTTAGCTCTGTGGGTTGAATCTCAAGTTCCAACAAGCCAGTTCCCGGAGTTACCTTTCACTTACGCTCATCTGTGGGAAGAGATATACAAGGAAATGGGTACTTTAATGTTCTCAAAGGAGGAAAAGGATTTGGCACCTTTATTTCTGAGTGACATTCATCTGCAAGTAAAATAATTTAACAGCTTGTTAGAGTGCCAATTAGAACCAACAATGATTTGATTGACCTGTAACTGCCTTGGCATTAACATGTCTTTAAAAATGAGAGAGAGAGAGAGAAATGCATGATGTGGGAAAGAGGAGAGCTCTGATATGATGGTCCCAAGAGCAGTCTGAGTAATTCTGTGGCTTAGCTAATAAGTTACTGATAAGAAACAAACACAAATGTCAGTAGTTTCAAACTAAAATGATGCTGATCTCCAGAAAGACAGCATTCTGGTTTCTGTATTCTGAAAGCATTCTGATGCGATATTATTTACTTTATTGCACCACATACTATTGTATAATGCAAAACAATGTATACTATTATACAGTGTATACTATTGTATAATGCAAAACACCTGCACAGCAGAGCCCTGCCTGTTTATAACACTGAAAATACTTACATGTATTCGCAAAAAGAAAAGGAGTACTTGTGGCACCTTAGAGACTAACCAATTTGTGAGCATGAGCCATGCTCAAATAAATTGGTTAGTCTCTAAGGTGCCACAAGTACTCCTTTTCTTTTTGCGAATACAGACTAACACGGCTGGTACTCTGAAACTTACATGTATATTTTTCTATGTGCTCACCAGTAATACTTTTATAAAACACACTTTCCCACCCCCAAAAACAAACTTGTTTCATCCTAGCAAAATGAAGATTTCACTTCTATAGACATGTGTAATCTGGAGGGTTTACGTTTTGAGATTATTTGGATCCAGCAATCAAGAAGTAGAAGGGTTTATCTAAAAATTGGTCTTTATAAAAAGAATTCCACTTTTAGGTCGGTGTAGGGGGGAGAAAAGGGGACTGCCATTCCTTGGGCAAAGGGATTGGGAGTGGGAGAGGGAAATGGGAGGTGGGGAAACCGAGAACCAGTAGATGAAGGGGGGAGACTGAGATGAGATGAGGAGCTGTGGGAAAGGGGGAGACTGGGACCAGCTGGGCAAGGAGGTTGGGATTGAGAAAAGTGGGAAGGAGGGGGCGGGGAGTGGAGACGGCTCTGACAAGGAGCTAAAAAGTGGGGCGGGGGACTGGGACTTGCTGGGCAAAGAGACTGAGGCCTTGTCTACACTGGCACTTTACAACACTGCAACTTTCTCACTCAGGAGTGTGAAAAAACATCCCCTTGAGCGCTGCAAGTTTCAGTGCTGTAAAGTGCCAGTGTAGACAGTGCACCAGCGCTGGGAGCCTTGCTCCCAGTGCAGGTAGCTACTCCCCTCATGGAGGTGGGTTTTTTACAGCACTGGGAGAGCTCTTTCCCAGTGCTGGTGCTGGGACTACACAGCCACATTAAAGCGCTGCCGCAGCAGCATTTTAACGTTGCTAGTGAAGACATGCCCTGAGTCAAGGAGCCGGGATGGAACAATGACGACACAGATTGGATGAAGAACCTGCAGAGGGAGATTGGGACTGGGAGCCAGTGGGCCTGGGGACCGTGAGCAGAGGGGACATTGGTGGAGACTAGGGTAAAAGAGATAGATTAGATAAGGAGTTAGAGGGAGGGGAACTGGGTAAGGAAAATTGGAACAAAGATATGGTGGGGAGAACTAAGGATAGAGAGGCGGGGACTGGGAGTGCAGGGGAGACTCAAACTGGGTGCCCAGAGGCATAAGACTAGGCCTTGTTGGGCAAAGAGATTGAGACAAGAAGTCTGAGGAGGGGAGACTGGAACTGTCTAGGATGGGGTGGGAAAGAGATAGGACTGACACAGGGACCAGTTAGAGGGGGAAACTTAGGGAAAATGAGCATAAGAGTGCATGCCCATCAGAGCACACACACACACCAGCCTAGAATGGAACTCAAGATTCCTGAGTCTCATCATTCCCCTGTTGTCACCAAATAGCAGTGAAAACCATAGTGTGTGTCTCATGCCCTTTTAGTGCTGGTCTACATAGATACCCTGGCTACTGCTGCTCTCTTTCACTCTGTTAGCTCAAGTGGCAGAGGTCTGTGTGGCAGATCTAAAGGTGCCAACCCTACTAATGATCTGCATGTGTGCTATTATGATGCTAAGTGATGGAATTTCTGTGTTTTTAAAAAAACAAACTTAAAAACTAGGAAATGACACACACAAAACTATTTTAAAAGAATGTTATTAAGGTTGCAAAATCAAGCACTCAAATGACAGGAAATGCCCAAATTAAGATTGCCTGTACAACCTTAACTCAACCTCCTTGTATATACGCATTGTGATATAGTAATTACAAGAGCATATGCTATTTTTCCCACATGACTCCTGCCTCACTCAGTGCACAGGATCAATCCACTATAGGAATGAATGATGACTGTGTAATGAAACAAGAGTACTTGTGGCACCTTAGAGACTAACAAATTTATTTGAGTATAAGCTTTCGTGAGCTACAGCTCACTTTATTTGAGCATAAGCTTTTGTGAGCTACAGCTTACAGCTCACTTCATTGGAGAAGTGAGCTGTAGCTCACGAAAGCTTATGCTCAAATAAATTTGTTAGTCTCTAAGTGCCACAAGTCCTCCTGTTCTTTTTGTGGATACAGACTAACACGGCTGCTACTCTGAAACCTGTGTAATGAAGGAGACTGTTGTCAGTAAGACCCCTGCCCCATTTGCTGCAGAAGTTGGAAGGTGTGTGACGAATTAGACAGGAGACTGCAGGAAGAGAAAGGATGGTCTCACCATTAAGCAGCAGAATGCTGCTCTGAAATGCTAGCATTTCCTATTTAAGGCTTGAATTTTCAGCCTCCGTAACATTCTTTCAACATACACTGGTGTTTTGTTGTTGTATAATACATAATCACGGCAGTATTCTATGGCTCCACCTGAGGTACTCAGACCCCTGGGGGTACACAGAGGTCTTCCAGGGGGTACATCAACTCATCTAGATATTTGTCTAGTTTTACAACCAGCGAAGTCAGTACAAACTAAAATTTCGTACAATGACTTGTTTATACTGCCCTATATACTATACACTGAAAGGTAAGTACAATATATATATTACATTCCAGTTGATTTATTTTATAATTATATGGTACAAATGAGAAAGTAAGCAATTTTTCAGTAATAGTGTGTGTAGTAATAGCGTAGTATAATAATAGTGAAGCCTTTCAAATTACTTAAATACTTTTGTATTTTTAGGTCTGGTTTTGTAAGCAAGTAGTTTTTATGTGAGGTGAAACTTAGAGGTATGCAAGACAAATCAGACTCTTAAAGAGGGTAAAGTACTCTGGAAGGGTTGAGAGCCACTGTTCTATGGTAATAGTCCAAATCTTGCTCTGTCATTATGGTAATAAGCTGCAGGGTTTGATTCATAGAGGCACTACTTTCTTTAAATGGTGCTTGTTCTAGTACCTGAACACTCCTCATAAACAAATGCACTTATCACCACAACACCCTTTTAAGGCAGGGAGCTACTATCCCATTTTATAGATGGAGAACTAAGGCACAGACAAATTAAGTGATTTGTACAAGGGCACACACAGAGTCAGAGGCAGGAATAGAACCCCTGAATCTAGACTAGCCAACTATAAGACTGGGCTTCCTCTCTTGGAACCTGAGCCAAAACTCCCTGAAGTCAGGAAGAGCCTTTCCAATTACTTCAACAGGATTTGGATTAGGCCCTTGTGTGACAGATGTTGCAACCCCATGCAATATCTCTGGGACCATGCTGCTTTAAGCGTATAATGTACCACTGGGGGACAGGGATTGTTATCACAGCTCCTCCACGAACAACAAAAAGTGCGGGATGATACAGGTGAATCAGTTAGGTTATAAACACCTCCAGAGGGGTATCGTTTCCTTGGGTGGGGGTGTGGCATAGATTGGTTCAACTGGGTTTTCCAGAGACCAACAGACAAAGAAAGGGCTTTTGATATAAAAAGGCCAGGTTTAAACGGATGCAGGGCCTGCTTTCTGATCCAGCAAACAGGGCCTTCTGTCCAAGGGGGCGGAGCAGAACCATTGCAGAAGTGTTGGAAAGATTTTGGATTACTAGGGCCCCATAAGACTCCTGGGTGACTCCTGGTATGTGTTTAAATCCATTTATTGTTTTTATATGTTTTCTCTGTAATGCTTTTACCTGAAGAATGTGCTTGCTTAGAAAGAGCTGGGTGGTAACTTGTGCCTGTCAGTAAAAACAGTGTCATACTCAAAGAGAAAGCAACACACAGGGCTGGCCTTTAAGCAGATTGGCTTGCTGGGGATATTTCAATGGATGGCAGGGAGCTGTGTGGCCTTAAAAATCCCCCATCAGAAGGGAGTGGGTCAAGAGTCCCTGTCCAGAGATCAGTGACAGCAGAAATCTGAGATATGACTGGGCACTCCTGGGCTAGATAGGGGGAGGAGGTGGAATACAGATGCAGTTTCCCTGAACCATTCCTACTAAATGCCCTAGAGCAGTGCTTCTCAAGCTATCTGATGTGGGGGACTGGCAATTTTTTTTTCCAATGTGTGCACAGACCGGCATCCGATGGCTCAAGGACCGGCACCAGTCCGCGGATCACCACTTTGAGTAGCACTGCCCTAGAGTACTACTCTCATGGAATTCAATGGGAAGTTTTGCCTCAGTAAGGATGGCAGGACGGGGGTCAGTGAAACCATTTCACAATTAGCAATGTAGCACCAGTTTTAACCCAAGCATAATCAGTTTGAAAATAAGAAAAGAGACTCCAGTGTTTGAACCACCTGTGTTTAACCTGTGTCTTTGACTGTCCATTTTTACTGACAGACAAAACTTTTTCTACCTCTCACTTTAAACAGAAGTCTCACCCAATTTGCATTCTGAGAGACATTGAAACAATGTGCAGCTTCCATTCCACTTCACTAACAGTAGCAAGCAATTCACAGGATCAGAGTTCACTATGGTGGGTGGTCTCAGAACATGGGCAGAAATAAAATGATGCAGAGAGGTAGCACTCAGAGCCATTTTACAGCAGTAGGTAATGAGCATACCATTGCTGATTCAGAACAGGAATGACAATAACTGCCTGATGAACTGACATAGGCAGTGGGTATCGCTGTACATGTTGCAAATGGTTTTTCATCTTAGCAAAACAATTAGTAAAAAGATAAGCAGGGAAAGATCCACTAGTGGATAAGCACAGATCCACTAGTGCCCCATAGAGTCCTTCACAAATCAATAAGTCTATTCAAACCCAGTCATGAGCCTTGTGTTTCTCATCCCCTAGTTGGGCCCAGACAACCAGGTTTAGTGTGTACTACTGTGGGCAGTTCTATTGATTCCACAGTAGAAAGAACTACGCCTGATAGTGTCTGGGGGATTAGGGCCACATTCAGGAATGAAAACAACTGTGTTCCTTAAGAGTTCCTGATGCTCGTACATTTCACCTGACATTTTTTGCGGCTCAGTTCACTCTAAAAAGCAGCATGCTACACCCACTTTGCAAGCAGTTCCTGATCACAGAGAGAGCAGATATCCCCAATATCCTCTACTCGAACACAAATAAAAACCTATCGTTTGCCTATTATTTTATCTTAAACAAATTGTACTGGATCAATGCTTCCTCCAAGTTAGAAATTATGAATCTATTTATCTAGCCACTGAAAAAGCTTTCAAAGTTTCACATAAATCTTGATTTAGGAAACATACATTGAATCTGCACTGATGTGCAATCAACCATGAATGCAAATAAACTCTGGTAACTAATACATAGGTATGCTTCACAGTGTAACAGCAATTTCTAATAGAAAGTATATTGGTTAAATCACTTTTTAAGTGCTTCTAGAATTAGCCCATTCACTAGTCACCATACTTAGGGCATTGGAGTTGATTTTGGTAGAGGTCATTCAGTTTCTTTCCCTCTTGCAAAGGACTAGAAGCTGGGATCAATGGAACATTAATCCGTATTAACTCATTTTACTGTTGGAGGAGTCATAGATTTGCCATTGAATTAACCATATTAGGTGTAAAACGGATTCTTTAATGACAATCTATGATGAAAGCATCTGTTGTGCCACTGTGACAGGAACTGCCCTCATGCCATTGTAAATCAGGAGTACCTCCAGTGAAGCAAGTGGAATTACACCAACGTAAGTCAGGTCAGAATCAGGCCCAATAGTAGTGACTCGACATACTGAGGCATCCAGCCCACAGGTTTACATCCCCAGCTGTCTAATGCAACAGCAATGAGTTTCCAGATCTCTGTCTTGCAGGTGCAAGAGCTACTCTCAACAGTGAAACTGATTACTCCACAGAGGCAGGAAACAAGATCTGGGGCCTGATTCTCCATTGCCCTAGAACTTGTGTAGTCATTACAAAATATCAGAGGGGTCGCTGTGTTAGTCTGTATCCACAAAAACAACGAGGAATCCAGTGGCACCTTAAAGGCTAACAGATTTATTTGGGCATAAGCTTTCGTGGGTAAAAAAACCCCATGGGTTGAACCCAAATAAATCTGTTAGTCTTTAACTCCTCCTTGTCATTACAAAGTGTTCCCCTAGCACTTTGGAGACAATGCAGTTACAAGGCAACAGAGAATACTGTCCTAACAGCATGGAATCTGTACCTGCCTTTGATTAGGAGCAGTCAGTATTGCACTGAGTAATTTGCAATGGAGGAAGTAAAGTCCTTTGGCTGAAGGATATCTAGCGCTTGGAAGTACTTTGATAATACCTGCTATTTGTTGCAATCTGCTGCATTTCAGAGGCCAAAAAATTGTCATCCATAAAAGGGAGAACTAAGTTGCCCCCAAGAAGGATGCTTCAGCACCAAAATCAGGGAAAATTTGCCCCCTTCAGTTCAAACACTGAATCATAGAATCACAGAATATCAGGGTTGGAAGGGACCTCAGGAGGTCATCTAGTCCAAGCCCCTGCTCAAAGCAGGACCGATCCCCAATTAAATCAACCCAGGGCTTTGTCAAGCCTGACCTTAAAAACTTCTAAGGAAGGAGATTCCACCACCTCCCTAGGTAACGCATTCCAGTCTTTCACCACCCTCTTAGTGAAAAAGTTTTTCCTAATATCCAACCTAAATCTCCCCCACTGCAACTTGAGACCATTACTCCTTGTTCTGTCATCTGCTACCACTGAGAACAGTCTAGAGCCATCCTCTTTGGAACCCCCTTTCAGGTAGTTGAAAGCAGCTATCAAATCCCCCCTCATTCTTCTCTTCCACAGACTAAACAATCCCAGTTCCCTCAGCCTCTCCTCATAAGTCATGTGCTCCAACCCCCTAATCATTTTTGTTGCCCTCCACTGGACTCTTTCCAATTTTTCCACATCCTTCTTGTAGTGTGGGACACAGTACTCCAGATGAGGCCTCACCAGTGTCAAATAGAGGGGAACGATCACGTCCCTCGATCTGCTGGCAATGCCCCTACTTATACATCCCAAAATGCCATTGGCCTTCCTGGCAACAAGGGCACACTGTTGACTCATATCCAGCTTCTCGTCCACTGTGAGCCCTAGGTCCTTTTCTGCCAAACTGCTGCCTAGCCATTCGGTCCCTAGTCTGTAGCGGTGCACTGGATTCTTCCGTCCTAAGTGCAGGACTCTGCACTTGTTCTTGATGAACCTCATCAGATTTCTTTTAGCCCAATCTTCCAATTTGTCTAGGTCCCTCTGTATCCTACCCCTACACTCCAGCGTATCTACCCCTCTTCCCAGTTTAGTGTCATCTGCAAACTTGCTGAGCCACGGTCAGTATTATCAGGGAAGTCTACACAGTTCCTTTCAGTGGCAGTCATCTTCATAGGGATATTCTCAAGGGACCTAGAAGCAGGGAAAGGGAGAAAACAGTGGGGGGAAGACAGGCAATGGCCATAGACTACAGTATCGTCTCCCCTTCTCTTCATCCCCTTCACTAACATCCATTGTACAACCAATGCTGCTGTCCCATCTGTGGCAGGCCCAGTACGGACTGTGGGGAGAAAGCTTATATTGTGTGCCAGGCTACTAGCATAAGGTTAGAAGGGAACACAAAGCAGCAGCTGATCATCTTAACTGGAATTTAAAACCAAGAGTGCCTTGCACCTGAGGACAATATCCAGCCAGAGCTATCATCTCTGCACAAACACAAGGCTACATCAGGCAAGGACTTAATTATTAATACTAACAAATCACACACATGCATGTGACTAAGAGACCTACTGCATGTTACAGACTTGGCCTGATCATTTGGTCTGGGTGTGTCTAACTTGCCTGCATGTTTTATTCCTGTGTGTGATACGGTGAATGGCCATATATTGCAGCACCTCAGAAATAAAAACTTACCTCATAATGTGTTGCTCTATTTTAATCAGTCAGTGTTGGCTAATTTAGCAATTCTAGCCAAATAGGAACATCTCACCTTGTATGAGAGGCGCATTGGCTACTATTACAAACATCTCTGTACTGGAGTTTGACAGTCTGGTTCTATGCTGAAAAATTAGCCCTAAAGAAAGAAGGGGAGAATGAATTCACAGTATGAGTGAAACGTGCAAACTCTAGGCTACTTTTGGATGGAGTCCGCTCAGATAGCCAATGCACTAAGAACCAAACAAACCCTTTAAGATGCTATATGCAAGAGAACAGTTCTCTAGAATAACCTAAGAGGACACAGAGGTTTGGTTCGGTTTTACATCCAGGCAGAGGCAGATAAGACAAAGATCTGTAGACAAGGCCACATAATTATTGTTTTTCAAGCCAACCCCTCACATTCTACTGTGTTTGTGAGACATCTTTTTAAACCCTTTTCAATCAGTGCATGAAGGAGATTATACATGCAAGGACTAAATATGATGATGTGACTATTGGAAACCCTTACGTGCTGGGTCAGCAGTGCATTTGGGGCTTCAATGCATGGATTTAATTGACAGTGCAGTCTTTCAGATTAAAAAAAAACCCTATTATTGTGTGTTAATTCAAGAAATATAAATTAATCTGATCACTGGCAGGTGTGGACCCTTTAAATGTGTGAACTGATTTTTAAATCTCTAAAACATAGTTTCAGGAGCTTTTTATTGGTAAGAAATCAACACTTCGCCTCCCCTGTAACTATCTCCCTGACCCCATCCTAGGAGATAATGCTGTGCTGGACAATTTGCAGTGTGCATTTTGTGATATGTATTTGTATGGAGAGCTTCCACTGAATTTTTATGTAGTGTATAAGCCTGTTGTAATTAAAGTCGAAGCAATAAACCTTGGACATTGCTTGCACTATGTACTTCCTTACTGACTGCAGTACTTTACATATTGCACCGAGGAACACTTGCCTGTACAGTAGCCATCCGTTCACCCCAAAATACCCAAACACTGTGACAGAGAGCATTAAAGAAATTGGATCTACTGCTTACAAGTTAATTCTCTCATTAACCCACAATGAAAGATTGCCACTTAAGTGAAAGTGAGAACAGTTTTGTAGCAAAACCAGGCTGGCTAACCCCATTCAAATTAGTTCTACAAACAGGATCTATATATGCAACAAAAAAAAGTCTTAACCATTCTTTGAAGGACTAGGATTCTGCTTAATGAATGGCGCTATCCCTTGTACATACAAATGCCTGGCAAGTAGTGCTGCAGTAAGTAGCCCTATGGAGCAGCAGCAACATCCTTACTCCACTCTTGGAGGGTGGGAGAATAACGATCTAGGGATCAACAGCAAACAGCGAAGCTAGCACATGAACAAAAGAGACCCGAGGGGTGGAAGTGGAGAGGCAGGAGCAGTTTAACATGCTACAGGCAGCAACTAACCACAGTTGTGTATCGGATGGAGGGCAGGTTCCCAGTTACGCTGGACTGTGGAGTGGCCCTTAACGCAGGTGGAAGCTGATGATACATTTGACAATATAGTCAAAAATAAGATGGAGGGAGGTGAAAGTTTTGCTTAAACTCAGCGGAGTAGGAGAGCGGGTTTGCATTGGGGCTGCTCAGCAACAACTGTGTCCTCTAGCTCCAGCGACAGGGAAACTAACCAGAAAAGTTCCCTCCGCGCGGGGGCTCTGGGCTGGGAGGGGCACAGCAGGCGGTGCGGGAGCGGGGGGATTCTGGACTGGCAGGAGGCAACACGCGGGGGGTGGGGGGTGCACGGCTGGTGGAGGGGCTCTGGGCTGGCGGGGTCTCAGTACCTGAAGTCGCTGTAGGGGTGGATGATCCAGAACCCGGCGGACTTGACCCGCTGCTGCTCCCGCTCCACCGCCTTCTGGCTGCCGAACATCCTCAGCGAGAACTTGTTGACCCCCGGCTGGAGCATGGCCCCGAACTGGCGCTGCATGAAGCCTGCCTGGCCCAGCCGCAGCTCCTCGTCCGGGGTGATCTGGTCGCCCCCCGCCCCGCCTTCCACTTTGATGGAGGCGGAGGCGGGCAGGGCCTGCGGCTCCGGCGGGGGGGACCGGGCGGGGGCCGGCGGGAGCTCGGGCTCCCCCCCGCCCTGGGGGCTCCGCTCCTCGCCGGGGGAGGCCGCCTCCCCCTCGCCCCCGATGAGCCGCCTGCCCTCGGCCGCGTCGTGCAGGTGCCGGCTGGCCAGCGAGGACAGGCTGCCGCGGAAGCGCCGGCAGTCCCCGTTGGTGCTGCTCTTGGCGCCCGGCTCCGGGCCGGCGTCTCCCCGGGTGCCCCCAGCCGCGGGCAGCGGCTTGAGGCGGATGCTCCGCCTGCGGGTGTCCTTGTCGCCGTCTCCCTCCTCATCCATGATCGACGCCTTGGCCCCGCCGGGCTGGGGCAGGCTGTAGAACCGCTTGCGCATGGCGGGGGGCAGCTTATCCATGGCGGCTGCTCCGCCCCGGGGCCCCGGCCTCCCGCACCCCAGCTCACCGGGCAGGGGGGGCCGGTGGCAGGCGTGTCATCTCCTCGCCGGAGCGTGCCAGCCACTGGCTCTGCATCAGGCTCAGCTCCGCGTCCGCAACAGGGGACAGCAGCCCCGTCCCGCTTCAGCTCCTTGCTGCCTACTCCCCGCGGGGCGGGGTCACTGCAATCGCGGGCCGCCCGGAGCCCCGCCGCCGGGCAAGTCTAGGTCCGAGCCGCACTCCGGGCCTGCCCCGCTGCGGCAGCAGCCGTGGCCATGCCGCCTGCGAACGGGCTGCGGCTCCGGCACAGCGCACAACTCGCAGGGGTAGCCGCCACCCACCCCGGGGAGCCTCCGCTCCTCACCTCCCAGCCACTAAGACACAATTAACCGCAACTTGCAGCATCCCCGGCTTGCTGACATCACTGCCCTCCTCATCCCTCCTGCAGCTGCTGGGGCTGGGAATATTCATGAGGCTATCTAATTCAATTGGGTTGCCATAGGAGCAACTACTGCAAACAGGCTCTGCCTACCTGAGCCATCACCCCGGTTTCTTAAAAGGGCAACGTCTGGCTGGGCAGCGGGCGTGTAGCTAGATGGACACTGGAATATTTCTGAGCGCAGCCTGCGATGTCCATTCGGGTTGGGCACTACAGCGCTGCTCCTGGTCCGGGATCCCAGGGTCCTCTTAGCTCATTGAGAAGGCTTATTGTACAGTTTAGTTTCAGAGGAAACTACTGGGGGGTAGTGAATTACAAATATTAAAAAGAGCAACCCAGGATCATTTCCCCTCGTTCTGGGAGTTGAGGCTGTGTCATGCAGTGTTGCTGCCGAAAACACTGTGGCTTTGGTGAAAGGGGAAAAATGTAAAGCTAAAGCGAGACCAGTTCACCTTGAAAAGCCAGCGTGCTGGACACATGCTTGCTGCATGCAAAGCAGAGGGTCTGAGGGATGCCCGGCGTTTCGATCGTAGGCTGGGCTCGAAGGAAGCCTATGTTTCTCTCTACACGCCGGCAAGCCATGGACTGGTTTCAGGCTTCCCTTTGTCTTGCGTTCCCCTCAGTCCTGTAAACATTACTGTCTCCCCCGCGGTGTTGGCTCTGTAACGGTCATGAATCCAAGCTATATTTCGAAGAGCACCCCCGAACCAGGCAGGCTGGGTTTGATGTCGGGAGGGGGTGGAAAGCCTGGGCTTTCCCTGGGGCATGGGGAAACCACTTGGCAGGGGGCAGCTGACTCTGCGACTCACCCCAGACTCACCGCGTCTCCCAGGAGACAGCTGCTGAAACTGACAGTTGGACCTGGAGAGCCTCTCTCCCTGCCCAGCCCTGCACTGAACCTCCCTGAAGGGATGCCGAAGCCGTGGGGCCAGGACACAGCCAGGCGTATTCCTAGGGAGGGGGATTTGGTCATGTGCGCTCATGGATGGAGGATATTCGGGGTGGCTGTTTATCACACCAGCTTTTCTAAACTGGTAGGTTTGCGAACTGCCCTGGCGCCCCGTCTTTGCAGCCCGACGATTTACCGCAAGGATGAATTTGGCCCTATGCGCTAATGGATGGAGGATAGTATTCTCTATTGTACATGGGGGTCTAAGTCCTCCGCCCTCTTTATTTCCTTTCCTTTTGTATTTATTTAAAATAAAACTAAATCGGGAAAAGGCCACGCCCGTGCAATCTGTGCTGGACTAGCCGGCAGCCTGCACCCTGGTGATAACTGGCAGAGAAGGTGGGAATCCCCCCGCCTCCCCTGAGAAGAGCTGTACAGCTGCTCGCAACCAGATTTCCCAGCAGGCTGCTGCCAGTCACTGGCGGCGTATTCCGCTCTCCAGCGACCTAGGGCGGCGGGATGTGTCAGTCACCGGAGTTCTGACTTCGAGGAAATGCAGCCAGCGGCGGAGTGACTTCACCGTGCACACTCACAGCATATGCCGCCTCAGCCTGAGCAGCCCCCTCGCTCGGCAGTGCTTTCGCCTAGCATCTCCCCCCACCCCCGCAGCCTGGGGCAGGACCTACACCGACTGACTCCTGTGAAATACTCCAACAACTAGCTGGGGAGATTGTGAGCTTTCCTTGAGCAAGGCGGGCGCGGGAGGGGATCTCAATTTTGAAATGTTTCTGTGGATTAGAAAACTCAAACCTCTGGCAGGATTACAGACCTGTCTTCCCCGCACCCTGTATTCTTGACATGCCACACCTATTACAGAAAAATATGTAGGAATATTTTAAGAGAGTTTTTAAAACATCCCTGCCCCTGTAAAGCATGCGGCTGGGATTCAGCACAGCGCTTACCTTTAGGCACATGCTTCCAGCAACTCCTTGTTGGGCCCAGTCCTTCAGCTCATGCTTAAGTACCATTAACTTCAGTGGGTTTGATGCATGTGCTTAACATTAAGCAGGTGCATAAGTACTTTGCTGAATCTGGCCTCTGTTACAATGAACCAGTTTTTCAAAAACGTGTAAATCAGTCTGTCACTGTGGGTGCTAAGGTCTTTGGGAAATTTTTCTCCATAAGTCCTAAGTCCCAGGCTCAGAGGGAGCATTAAAACCTCTAAAATGTCTTTAAATGGCTCTTTTATACCTTGAGAATTTCGAAGTCATGATCATTTTATTTGAGGACATTACAGGACTGGAAATAAGTGTGAAGGCCTGGGAATCAACTCTGAGAGCACCAAGCTATTATTATGGCCATTATTGGTATTATGTATTATGGTAGCATCTACCCTATGAGTAAATGGACTTCATAATAATATTTTTATGTGCAGAAAAGCTGCTACTGCTGTAGTACTGAACCTAACTCATCCTGGGCTCCAAGTACATGTCATTGTGGTGAGGAGGGGAGTGAGGAAACTTTTGTTTTGCAAGTTGATTGCTTTTTTAAATGGTGTCTGCTTGGAGCTCCCCAGGGCATTGGAATAAGTCCCAGGGAGATGGCTTTAGTGGACAGAGTGCAGGGGAGGCAGTAAAAGTGGCAGATTATTTAACATGTGGTTCTGCAAATGATCACAGAGATACTGCATGAACATATGTGGTGTGTGTATACATGCATACATATGACATAATTTAAAGATTGCAGTACAGGCAGGGGTCCTGGAACAATTTTTACAGTGGGGGTGCTGAGAGCCATTGAACCAAACTGTAAAAGCTGTATATGATTGAAACCACTTTAACCCTTAGTTCCAGCACCTATGAATACAGCAACAGATAAATTCAAGCATCATGTGGATAGTGAGCTCAGGACTCATGAAAGGTAGCAGACAGAGTCCTGGAAACTGAAGTCCTCTATAAACTGTGGGAGAGGTACAATTGGCAGCTGCAGGGGAAGCTTCCTCCAAACTGCACTGGTGGGACCATCTCTACGGTGATAGGTTAGTTCATAATCCATCACCCATTCGGTCCTTGTCCTCACTGCTGAGACTGCCAGGAAAAGAGCTAATAAGCTTATCATGTAGACACCTGTCCATGAGAAACTGGAGTGACAGTTTTCCTACCCCCATATTGCTAACCTACTATTACATTTTAAAGCTCATAAAACAAACATTTAACACACTGAGACAAGGAGATTCCATCTCAGGGTTTTGGTGACAAACCATTGGCTCTCCACTATTGCGGTTTATGGTGTCACTAGAAGCTAATAAAGAAATAGTCCTCTGAAACACACTGAGATCCTTTAAGAGCACCCCAATTAAATACATGGATATGATGTCACAAGATTGATTAAATTCAGCCAATGGCTTGTAACTCTCACTCCACACCTCCTGCCCACAGCTAGTGAGGTGGCAGTTGAGGGTGCTGGGGCAGGAGGAGAGGACATGAAGAGGACGGTACTGGAGCATATGGCAAGGTCCTCTCCAGAGGTGAAGGAGAGAGTGTTCTGCAGTGGATTCGAGAGCTACACTAGAGGTTAAAAAGAGGTTTGTGGAACCATTGAGTCATTCCAGAGGGGAGGGCAAGGATCTTTGCCATCCTGAAAGTGAAGGTGAAAGAAGCAAGAAGGCCTTTCTATTACTCAGGAATGGGGGTGGGTGAGACAGCATCCAGAATCCACCAAGGGGATCTTGGGGAGATGAGGTAGGCCAGAGCAACAATGGTTTCAGGAGGAGAGAGGATGGCAGCAGAAAATATGACTTGGGGGAAGAGCAGGGAAGGAGAGGTTAGCAGAGGTGTCAAAGGGGAAGAAGCTGTAGAGCCAAATTCAGCTCTCACTTACACCAGTGCTAATCTAGACTAATCCCATTAACTTCACCTGTGTAACCAAGTAAAAAACTATGTGCCTCTATCCAAGATACGCATGTCCATGAGGTACGATGGAGATGTCCTCATTACTCATAAACAGTTTCATTACTGGAGGGTAACGAGGGCACCTCTGTTGCATGATCAGTCATGCCTATATCTATGGAAATAGGACACAATGTGCAGAAAACAACCCCCTGACGTTCTGAGGGTGTTTGGATTTGCTGTGTACGTTAGTATTCTCACCACAGCAATTTGCTAAAATTCACCGCTTGAGACATAATGACCAGCAACAGCATTCACTCCCCCATTACTTTTCGACTAGGGGAGGAGGGACTGGTAACAAAATATACAGGTATGACCTAAGATGGACAAAGCAGCCAGGAAATCTCTCTTTCTTTGTATACAAGAGCTGCTCCTCTTATCTTGCCACCTATCTTAAAGATATATAGAGAATCAATTTAGTTAATAAGTAACAAAAGACCCTGGCTGAGATACAGCCTGCTAGAGGTTTTAAATATGTCATTAATTTTAATTGGAGTTTGCATCTAAATCCCCTAGACAGTTTTGAAAATCGTTACCTAAGCTTTACTGATGAGTTTCCTAATATTTATAGTGAAGCACTGCCATTAAATTTGTACCTAGAACTTAAATTCAATACAACTTACATTTTAAACACATATTCCATCCAACTCACATTGCAAGTGAGGTCTGAGGACCAGGTTCCTCAAGGTCCACCTCTACCTGGGCCCATCCAGAATATTGGTGAGGCAGCTAGGGGAACTTTGCTCAAGATGGGTCTGTGCTGTGGTTATCTAAGGACTTCTGTCTCAAAGTAGACCCTTTCACCCACACTCAGAGAGTTGTAATTTAACAGAGAATAGGGATCCTGTTTCATGAATCTGTCCCCATCTGTGTATCTTCCTACATGACTTGCACTGTATCGGCTCTTACCAGGCAGGGATGGTGTGATGGATTGCCCCCCGTCTGGGGTGCCACCTGATATACTGGGGTACCACTTAGCCTGCCAGTTCCACCAGTCTGGGTTCCCTTACACTGGCCTGCTGAGCCAGACCCTCAAGCCTCCTCCAGCACACACACAGGTAGGGCCACACCCAGCTGCAGAAAGACACAGACACTGAGATCAGCTCTGTATCAGAAGACTCAGCTAAGGAATTGCCCACCACTCAAGTACTCACCCCCTCCGGAAAACCCAAAATTGTATTGTCTTGCACTGCACAGAAAACTGTACAGCACAAGCTCATGAAATTCGCCCCTCCCTCAATGTGGAGGAAGATATGCACAGCTTTTTGCCGCTCAGTTATGAATTGCACAAACTGGTCTAGAGAAAAGAAACACAAGTTTACTAACTACAAAGGATAGATTTTAAATTATTATAAGGGATAGCAAACAGATCAAAGCAGATTACTGAGCAAATAAAGCAAACGTGCAAGCTAAGTTTAATACACTAAAGAAACTGACTACAAGTATCAGAGTAGCAGCCGTGTTAGTCTGTATCCGCAAAAAGAAAAGGAGGACTTGTGGCACCCCAGAGACTAACAAATTTATTTGAGCATAAGCTTTCGTGAGCTACAGCTTACTTCATCGGAATGCATCCGATGAAGTAAGCTGTAGCTCACGAAAGCTTATGCTCAAATAAATTTGTTAGTCTCTGAGGTGCCACAAGTCCTCCTTTTCTTTTTGTGACTACAAGTAGTAATTTCTCACTCTAAATGTTGTTTTAAGTAGGTTGCAGAGATTCTTGAAGACAAACTGTTCTTGCTTGCAGCTTAGAACTCCAGATATTCCTTTCATAGGCCAGACACCTTCTAGCCTGGGTCCAGTTCTTTCTTCCCCAGATCAGTTTTAGGTGTTTTCAGCAGTCATCTTGGGCAGGGATTCAGTGAAGAACCAACAAAGATTAACTCACTTCCCTGCCTTAAATAGGATTTATGTATGGCGGGAATACTTTGTTTTCCAGTTTGGTCCCCACCCCCTATTAGTGGAAAAATACTAGTAGGCCGAGATGGGGTCCAGTACCAGGTGACATGATCACATGACCCTGCAGTGTCAAAGCAGCATCCCAGGAAGCTTCTCAGAAAGGTGGGAGATTAACACCTTCAGAGTCCTATTGTTCTTCCAAATGGCCCATTGACTAACCAGCCAGCCTGACTGCATTTTGTCTGGTTGGCATTCCCCAGGCACAAACATTTTTGTAATTTATACATAATCCATATTCCTAACTTCAGATACAGAAATGATACTTGCATACAAATAGGATAATCATAATCGTAACCTTTCCAATGATACCTCACATGATCCATCTTGCATAAAACATATCATAGTTATACCAAAATCATATTCTAACAATATCTCTATTAAGAATATGGGCGTAGTATCACAGATGGGTCTGTGGGAGTTGTGCCATTGGCTCCCATGGGAGCTGAAGCAGGCTCCAGATTTGGACTGCTTAAACACTCTATTCCCACAGGGCTCACTTAACCCTTTATCCTGCTGAGAAAATGAGTTCAATGGTGGCCTTCTCAACCCTGGTGTTTTAACCACCACCATAGCTGCACAGCTGCAGACCCCAGCACAGACACGAATCACGCCAGTGCAGTTTACTGTCTGTCTAAGGTACTTCCACAGGGTCCCCATTGTTGTCATATCTGAGCACTTCACAATCTTTAATGTATTTATCCTCACAGCAGCCCTGTGGGGTAGGGCAGTTCTATTATCCCCATGGCACAGGTGGGGAACTGAGGCAACGGGAAGCAAAAGGACTTGACTGAGGTCACACACTGAGTAAGTGGCAGAGTGGGGATTGGCATCCAAGTCACGGGCTAATGCCTGAACCACTGGGTCATCTTTCCTCGTTTACCCTTTATGTGGCTGTATCATTCTGCTAGACCCCACTCATGTATTGTTCTCAATTCTCATTGCCACGCACAAGCCTTCCCTTGCTCCTGAAATCACAGAATCAGAGAATATCAGGGTTGGAAGGGACCTCAGGTGATCATCTAGTCCAACCCCCTGTTCAAAGCAGGACCAATCCCCAACTAAATCATCCCAGCCAGGGATTTGTCAAGCCTGGCCTTAAAAACCTCTAAGGAAGAAGATTCCACCACCTCCCTAGGTAACACATTCCAGTGCTTCACCACCATCCCAGTGAAAAAGGTTTTCCTAATATCCAACCTAAACCTCCCACACTGCAACTTGAGACTCCTTGTTCTGTCATCTGGTACCACTGAGAACAGTCTAGATCCATCCTCTTCGGAACCCCCTTTCAGGTAGTTGAAAGCAGCTATCAAATCCCCCCTCATTCTTCTCTTCTGCAGACTAAATAAGCCCAGTTCCCTCAGCCTCTCCTCGTAAGTCATGTGCTCCAACCCCCTAATCATTTTTGTTGCCCTCCGCTGGACTCTTTCCAGTTTTTCCACATCCTTCTTGTAGTGTGGGGCCCAAAACTGGACACAGTATTCCAGATGAGGCCTCACCAGTGTCGAATAGAGGGGAATGATCACGTACCTTGATCTGCTGGCAATATTCCTACTTATACAGTCCAAAATGCCATTAGCCTTCTTGGCAACAAGGGCACACTGTTGACTCATATCCAGCTTCTTGTCCACTGTAACCCCTAGATCCTTTTCTGTAGAACTGCTGCTTATCCACACAGTCCGTAGTCTGCAGCAGTGATTGGGATTCTTCTGTCCTAAGTGCAGGACTGTGCACTTGTCCTTGTTTAATCTCATCAGATTTCTTTTGGCCCAATCCTCTAATTTGTCTATGTCCCTCTGTATCCTATCCCTATCCTCCAGCATATCTATCACTCCTTCCAGTTTAGTGTCATCTGCAAACTTGCTGAGGGTGCAATCCACACCATCCTCCTGATCATTAATAAAGATATTGAACAAAACCGGCCCCAGGACTGACCCTTGGGGCACTCTACTTGATATCGGCTGCCAACTAGACATGGAGCCATTGATCATTACCTGTTGATCCCGATGATCTTGCCAGCTTTCTATCCACCTTATAGTCCATTCATCCAGCCCACACTTCTTTAACTTGCTGGCAAGAATACTGTGGGAGACCATATCAAAGGCTTTGCTAAAGTCAAGGAATAACACTTCCACTGCTTCCCCCTCATCCACAGAGCCAGTTATCTCATCATAGAAGGCAAATAGGTTAGTTAGGCATGACCTGCTCTTGGTGAATCCATGCTGACTGTTCCTGATCACTTTCTTCTCCTCTAAATGCTTCAGAATTGATTCCTTGAGGACTTGCTTCATGATTTTTCCAGGGACTGAGGTCAGGCTAACTGGCCCGTAGTTCCCCGGATCCTCCTCCTTCCCTTTTTTAAAGATGGACACTACATTAGCCTTTTTCCAGTCATCGGGACTCCCCCGATTGTCATGAGTTTTCAAAGACAATGGCCAATGGCTCTGCAATCACATCCACCAACTCTTTTAGCACTCTCGGATGCAGTGTATCCGGCCTGTCAAGGTTCCTTCCCCACTCTGAACTCTAGGGTACAGATGTGGGGACCTGCATGAAAACCTCCTAAGCTTACTTTTACCAGCTTAGGTTAAAACTTCCCCAAGGTACAAACTATTTTACCTTTTGCCCTTGGACTTATCGCTGGCACCACCAAACGGTCTAACAGGGATATAATTTGGAAAGAGTCCGTTTGGAAACGTCTCCCCCTCCCCGAAAAATCATCCCAAACGTTACACCCCCTGGAGGTTTGATAAAAATCCTCACCAATTTGCATAGGTGACCACAGACCCAAACCCTTGGATCTTAAGAACAATGAAAAAGCATTCAGTTTCTTAAAAGAAGAATTTTAATAGAAGTAAAAGTAAAAAGAATCACCTCTGTAAAATCAGGATGGTAAATACCTTACAGGGTAATTAGATTCAAAACATACAGAATCCCTCTAGGCAAAACCTTAAGTTACAAAAAGACAAAAAAACAGGAATATCCATTCCATTCAGCACAGCTTATTTTCTCAGCCATTTAAAGAAATCAGAATCTAACGCATATCTAGCTAGATTACTTACTAAGTTCTAAGACTCCATTCCTGTTCTGTCCCCGGCAAAAGCATCACACACACAGAGATAGAGACTTAGTTTCTCCCTCCCCACAGATTTTGAAAGTATCTTGTCTCCTCATTGGTCATTTTGGTCAGGTGCCAGCGAGGTTATCCTAGCTTCTTAACCCTTAACAGGTGAAAGAGTTTTTCCTCTGGCCAGGAGGGATTTTAAAGGTGTTTACCCTTCCCTTTATATTTATGACACGCCCCCCAAATCACAGATAGGGTGAAATGCTGGCTGGGATTTCTTCCTGGAGCTCTAGGAAAAAACAGAGTTAATAAGACACATGCACCTCTAAATATACTACCAAGTATATAAAGACTAACAATATTTTCCACATCTCTTTAACGGGAGAGTGCATCAGCCACTTTTTTAGAAGCTCCTGAGATGTGTTGGATGTCGAAATCAAAATCTTGGAGAGTAAACTCCACCGAATAAGCTTTTTCTTATTTCTCGTGGCGGCATGAAGCCACTGTAGTGCAGCATGGTCGGTTTGCAGGTGGAAACGCTGTCCCCAACCATATGGGCGTAGCTTTTCCAGAGCATAGACAATGACGTAACATTCTTTTTCACTGACTGACCAGTTGCTTTCCCTCTCAGACAGCTTCTTGCTGAGAAACACTACAAGGTGGAATTCTTGATCCGGTCCTTCCTGCATTAAAACTGCTCCCACACCACGCTCGGACGCATCTGTGGTTACTAGGAATGGTTTGTCAAAGTCTGGGGCCCTTAGTACAGGGTCAGACATGAGTGTTGCTTTAAGCTGGTTAAAGGCCTTATGACACTCTTCGGTCCACTGAACAGCATTTGGCTGTTTCTTTTCGGTTAGGTCTGTCAGTGGGGTGGCGATTTGGCTGTATTGCGGTACAAATCATCTGTAATAACCGCCCAAGCCTAAGAAGGATTGAACCTGTTTCTTTGACTTGGGGACAGGCCACTTTTGGATAGCATCCACTTTGGCCTGTAGGGGGTTGATAGTTCCTTGACCCACCTGGTGTCCAAGGTAAGTCACTCTGTTTAGGCTGATTTGACACTTCTTAGCCTGCACAGTTAGTCCTGCCTCCCTTATGTGCTCGAAAACTTTTTGTAGATGATCCAGGTGTTCTGCCCAGGAATCCGAAAATATGGCCACATCGTCAAGGTAGGCGACTGCATATTCTCCTAATCCCACTAGGAGACCGTCTACAAGTCTTGGGAAGGTGGCAGGTGCATTCCGCAGCCCGAAAGGGAGTACATTAAATTCATACAGCCTGACATGGGTGGTGAAGGCTAACCTTTCCTTGGCGGATTCATCTAGCGGTATCCGCCAGTACCCCTTGGTTAAGTCCAAGGTAGAGATGAACCGGGCCCATCCCAGTTTCTCTAATAGTTCATCTGTGTGTGGCATTGGATAGTTGTTGGGGTGAGTTATAGCATTTAGCTTACGGTAGTCCACGCAGAAACGTATCTCCCCATCTGGTTTGGGAACTAGAACCACTGGAGATGCCCATACACTACCAGAGGGGCGGATTACACCCATCTGTAACATATCCAGGATCTCCCATCCTATAGCAGTTTTAGCTTGAGGAGACACCCGGTAAGGTTAGACTTTAATTGGGTGAGCATTACCTGTGTCAATGGAGTGGTATGCCCGTTCAGTCAGTCCTGGGGTGGCTGAGAATGTTGGCGCGTAACTAGTGCACAGCTCCTGGATCTGCTGTCGCTGCATATGCCCAAGGGTCATGGAGAGGTTCACCTCTTCCACACCACCAGCACTTTTCCCTTCTTAATAGACACCTTCAGGCCACTCAGCGTCATCTCCTCCCTGGGCTGTAAACTGACAAACCTTTAATTCTCTGGAATAAATGGGCTTTAGAGAATTAATATGGTACACCTTAGGCTTTCGGTTGGAGGTGGAGAATTAACAGTTCCCAGGCGCTCCTGGACCGTGAATGGCCCTTCCCACGACGCTTCCATTTTATGGGCCTGGAGTGCCTTTAAGACCATGACCTGGTCCCCTACTTTGAAGGAACGCTCTCTGGCATGTTTATCATACCAGGCTTTTTGCTCTTTTTGAGCATCCTGTAGGTTTTCTTTAGCAAGGGCTAAAGAGGTTCGGAGGCTGTTTTGTAGGTTGGTTACAAAGTCCAGAATATTAGTTCCTGGAGAAGGTGTAAATCCCTCCCATTGCTGCTTCACCAACTGTAATGGCCCCTTAACCTCACGGCCATATACAAGTTCAAATGGTGAAAACCCTAAACTGGGATGTGGTACAGCTCTGTAGGCAAAGAGCAACTGCTGCAACACTAGGTCCCAATCATTGGAGTGCTCATTTACGAATTTACGTATCATGGCCCCCAAAGTTCCATTAAACTTCTCCACCATGCCATTTGTTTGATGGTGGTAAGGAATGGCAACCAAGTGATTTACCCCATGAGCTTCCCAAAGACTTTCCATAGTTCCTGCCAGGAAATTAGCTCCTGCATCTGTGAGGATGTCGGAGGGCCAACCTACCCTGGCAAAAATGTCTGCTAGTGCCTGGCACAAACTTTTAGCCCTGGTGTTGCTTAGAGCTACTGCTTTCGGCCATTGGGTGGCAAAATCCATGAAAGTCAGTATGTACTGCTTTCCTCTGGGTGTCTTTTTCGGAAAAGGACCCAGAATATCTACAGCTACTCGCTGAAATGGAACTTCAATGATGGGAAGTGGCTGGAGAGGGGCTTTGACCTGGTCTTGGGGTTTTCCCACTCTTTGGCATACCTCACAAGACCGGACATAGGTAGAAACACCCTTGCCCATTCCCTCCCAGTGGGATGACCTACCCAAATGGTCTTTGGTCCTGTTCACCCCAGCATGGCCACTAGGATGATCGTGGGCTAAGCTCAAGAGCTTGGCCCGGTACTTAGTTGGAACTACCAACTGTCTCTGAGGATGCCAGTCTTCTTGGTGTCCACCAGAAAGAGTTTCCTTGTATAAAAGTCCTCTTTCTACAACAAACCTGGATCGATTAGAAGAGCTGAGAGGCGGTGGGTTGCTCCGTGCAGCTGTTCAAGCTCTCTGGAGGCTTTCCTCTGCTTCCTGTTCAGTCTGGAACTGTTCCCTTGATGCTGGAGACATCAGTTCCTCATTGGATTGTGGACCTATACTTGGTCCCTCTGGAAGCGATGTAGGGATGGGGCTGTTTCCATTGTCTGTGAACCGCTCTCCACTGGTGCATTATGTTGGGGTTCAGGCTCTGGCTGAGCCTCTTGTGTAGCGTTATGGACTGCTGTTGGTTCAGGTTCGGTGGGGCCCTCTGGTGTTGGGGTTGCAAGTACTGGATTCAGTGCTGGCAATGGGTCTGGTGCTGGTTGTTCCGCCAGTTCTGGTTCTGGGACTGGCTCTGTCTGGGTCTCTGGGACTGGATCCACTACTGCTGTTGCAGACATTAGCCTGGGGTCCGGGTCCATCACCTCTGACCAGGTCCTGGTAGAAGTTTCAGGAACAGAGCTAGGCATGACGGCAGGTTTAGCCTGGCTGCGGGTGACCTTCCCACCTTCTTGGCTCACTTCACATGATTGGCCAAGTCTTCCCCCAACAGCATGGGGATGGGATAATCATCATAGACTGCAAAAGTCCACGTTCCTGACCAGCCCTTGTACTGGACAGGCAACTTGGCTGTAGGCAAACTGAAAGAGTTGGACTTGAAGGGTTTAATCATAACTTGGATCTCTGGGTTGATTAAATTGGGGTCCACTAAGGAAGCATGGATAGCCGACACTTGTGCTCCAGTGTCCCTACGCGCGGTGACCTTCTTCCTGCCCACACTCACAGTTTCCCTCTGCTCCAAGGGTATCTGGGAGGTATCTGGGCCAGAGGACCTCTGGTGTGATTCTGGTGCAATGAACTGGAATCTGTTGGGGTTCTTGGGGAAGTTGGCCTTTACATGCTCCGGCTTGTTACATTTAAAACACCGTCCAGCTGATGGATCACTGGGGCAAGGTGGGTTGCTGGAGAACGGTGTGGCAGGATAATAAGGTGTCTGGGGGGTTCCTTGGGGGGTAGTTGGGGCCTTGGGCTGCCCCTGGTAGTAGGGGGTGGTCTGAGGTTGTCCCTTCTGGTATCCGCTACAACTGCGACCAGTTTTTTTCTTTTCTGCCACCTCCACCCATTTGGCTCCAATGTCCTCCACCTCGATTACAGTTTTGGGCTTCCCATCTAGGATGTATCTTTCTATTTCCTCAGGAACATCCTCTAAGAACTGCTCCATTTGCATTAGGAAGGGCAAATCTTTTGGAGATTTAACACTTGCTCCTGATATCCAGGCACCCCAATGTTTCCCAGTGTGGTAGGCATGTCGGGTAAATGGCATGTCTGGTTTCCACCTTAGGGCTCTGAACCGCCAATGGGAATGCTTGGGTGTTAGCCCCATTCTGACTCTCGCCTTGGTTTTAAACAGTTCATACTGGTTCATGTGTTCTTTAGGCATTTCAGCCGCCACCTCAGCTAAGGGTCCACTGAGCTGCGGCCTCAGCTCTACCATGTATTGGTCTGTAGAGATGCTTTACCCAAGGCAGGCCCTTTTGAAGTTTTCTAAGAAGGCCTCGGTATCATCGCCTGCCTTGTAGGTGGGGAACTTTCTGGGATGGAAAATGGTACCTGGAGAAGAATTGCTAGGGTTTGTTGGTATATTCTGCTAAGCCTTTGCCTTCTCCATCTCCAGTACATACTTCCTCTCTTTTTCCTTCTCCTCCTCCACATGCTTCCTCTCTTTTTCCTTCTCCTCCATTTTCATCCGCATGAGTTCTATCTGTTTTTCATGTTCCTTTTGTTTTCCTCAGCCTCAAATCTGGCTAATTCCAGCTTTTGTTGAACCGTGGAGTCTGTCATCCTAACCTCTCTGTTTTTAACTAACTTTACACCCGAGAGTAAGAAAGAAAACAAAACAAAACAAACAAAAAAACTTGGCTTGTAAAATTTTGCTGTGCTGTCCGGATATCTATGTTCTCTGATAGTGATCGTCAGCCTACAGAGAAATCCTTAAAAAAAAAAAAACCCTAACGTCCTTGTGTCCAGGCAAATAGGCAGAAAACCCCTCTAGGTCTTCTTCAGGTCTGTGAAGACTGGTGAATTTCCCTTCAGGAGGTTAACTACCCTGGCTTTAGGTAGAGGAAACTCCAGCTCACAAAAGACTTTTGTCTCTGCTTTGGCCCCAAAGCAGAGAAGAAGAAGAAACTCTAACTGCTTTCAGTTTAAAACCTGCTTTCCAGCAGCCCAAAGGAAAAAAAAAATATTTCCTTTTCAAATCTGTGCTTCTTGTTCAAAAAATCTCAAACTGATCTCAAAATGATTTCAAGTTGAGCCCACCACTGCCACCATGTCAAGGTTCCTTCCCCACTCTGAACTCTAGGGTACAGACATGGGGACCTGCATGAAAACCTCCTAAGCTTACTTTTACCTTATGACACGGCCCCATGGACTTGTGCTCATCCAGCTTTTCTAAATAGTCCTGAACCACTTCTTTCTCCACAGAAGGCTGGTCACCTCCTCCCCATACTTTGCTGCCCAGTGCAGTAGTCTGGGAGCTGACCTTGTTCGTGAAGACAGAGGCAAAAAAAAGCATTGAGTACATTAGCTTTTTCCACATCCTCTGTCACTAGGTTGCCTCCCCCATTTAGTAAGGGGCCCACACTTTCCTTGACTTTCTTCTTGTTGCTAACATACCTGAAGAAACCCTTCATGTTATTCTTAACATCCCTTGCTAGCTGCAACTCCAATTGTGATTTGGCCTTCCTGATTTTACTCCTGCATGCCTGAGCGATATCTTTATACCTTGGTCATTTGTCTAAGTTTCCACTTCTTGTAAGCTTCTTTTTTGTGTTTAAGATCAGCAAGGATTTCACTGTTAAGCCAACCTGGTCTCCTGCCATATTTACTATTCTTTCTACACTTTGGGATGTTTTGTTTCTGCAACCTCTATAAGGGTTCTTTAAAATACAACCAGCTCTCCTGGACTCCTTTTCCCCTCATGTTATTCTCCCAGGGGATCCTGCCCTTCCGTTCCCTGAGGGAGTCAAAATCTTTGATTAAAAAGAGAAACAGCCAACTTGTTTTAACAACTTGGGCAGATTTCTCACTTGCACTCTCCCAGCTGAAAACGGATCTGAATGTACATTGGTGAGGATCTCTGGGTCACCTGCCTAGTTTTTTGGGGGGCTATACTGTGCTTTTTCTGAGTAATTTCCCATCGTTGCAGCTTTATGAGTGGATGCAACAGTAGGATTATTTGTGTAGACAAGGCCACAGGTAGTCACTGGCATTCTAAACTCCGTATCATCCACCATGCAGTGGACTCAAGTCATCATTGCTCTGCAACTTGTGTAGTCAGTGATGTCAGTGTAAAGTGAGTGCAAAACACTGCCCTTCTGATTTATCATCATCATCGCACCTGAAGGCTCCAGCCAAGATCATTGCCCCATTTTGCTAAGTGCTGCACATATTCCTGCTCCCACATGCTTATAATTTAAATAGAGAAAACAAAGGCAAGAAATGCTATGGAAGAACTGAGAGGTGAAATGACTTGCCCGGGGCCACACAGAAGGTCAGCAGTTGGGTCAGGAAGAGAAACCAGTCTCCTGACTCAGAGTGCAGTGCCCGAGCCACTCGACTATATCACCTCTCTTTGGTATTGGTGTAAATGACTGCATAGGTTGTGAGACAATGGTGATTTAGGCCCAGCAGGTCTAAACAACATGATGGTAAAAGCACTAGAAGCTGGTGTCCCCTCATGTGCCTGCTACTCTGCACCAGTTGTAGCTATTGGGGGAAATTTTTCAGAAAAAAGAATCTCAGGGCGAAATCCTGGCTCCATTGAAGTCAATGGCAAAACTCCCATTGACTTCAATGAGGCCAGGATTTCACCCCTAGTGTAGCTGAGGCCCCAAGAAATTTCAGGCATGATCTCGCTGCACGTGTTTCTTTTTCTCCAGGCCTGACCAATCCCCTGCACAAATCAGTGACCGGGCCAGGCCAGCCCAAGAATCCTCAAATAGCCCATTATCTTCAATAAGAAGAGAGCATTTTGTGCCACCAACATGCCTGTTCCTTGGAAGCAGGTACTGCAGCCTTAAGCAACACAGCCTCAGTGAGCCAGGAGATAAGTGGAGAAAAGGGAAGAGGCTTCAACTGATAAGACCAAAAACAACTTTATGAGATTAAAAATAATGGTCTGCTCTGGCAGGGTTTTGCTCTTATTACAATAGCATCTAGGACCCTGGTTTAGATCAGGGCCCCACTGTATCAACGAAGTAAGCCAGAGCTGATCATCTAAATAGACAAGACAAAAAAGGCACCTAACACCCATTAATTTCCTCAGTACATTTGAGGATCTAGCCCATGGTCTTCAAGTGTCATGTTGGTGCTATGGCTTTTTAGTTTGGTGGGGGTTGTGTTTTGGGTGGGGTTTTGTTGAAAGGGAGGAGCCTATTTTCCAGGCTGACATTTTCCTTACCTGGTTGTAACCAAGGGTGAATTTCCTCCTTTGAAAGATTGAGCAAAAATGGTTCACTATTTTCTGAGAATGTGGAGTGTTTGGTTGAAGGTGTCGGGAAGAATACACTTCCTTCATATAAAAGAACCCATAATGCTTTTGAAACAGCTCTAACATTGAAACAGTTCAGTAGAAAGGGGAGATTTGGCCTTTCTTCCCCTTTCCCCAGAACTGCGGGAGGGACTTTCTGGGGCAGGGTGGTGCACCCAGTGTCCCCAGGGACAGAGAAGAGATAGGTCTTGAGTGTAAACACACAGGGGAAGCGTTATGCAGGAAATGGAGTTGTTTAAGAACAGGTTAGAAAAACACCTGTCAGGCCTGGTCTAGATAATACTTAGTCCTGCCATGAGTGTAGGGGACTGGACTAGATGACCTCTGAGGTCCCTTCCAGCCCTATGATTCTATGATGCTTTCTGGGTGAGCTTTGGTAAGTTACTTCATAAGAACATAACAATGGCCATACTGGGTCAGGCCAAAAGTCCATCTAGCCCAGTATCCTGTCTTCTGACAGTGGCCAATGTCAGATGCCCCAGAGGGAATGAACAGAACAGGTAATCATCAAGTGATTCATCCCCTGTCACCCATTCCCAGCTTCTGGCAAACAGAGGCTGGGGACACCATCCCTGCCCATCCTGGCAATTAGCCACTGATGGACCTATCCTCCATGAATTTATCTAGTTCTTTTTTGTACCCTGTTATAGTCTTGGCCTTCACAACATCCTTTGGCAAAGAGTTCCACAGGTTGTCTGTCCTTTGCGTGAAGAAATACTTCCTTTTGTTTGTTTTAAACCAGCTGCCTATTAATTTCATTTGGTGACCCCTAGTTCTTGTGTTATGAGGAGTAAATAACACTTCCTTATTTACTTTCTCCACACCAGTCATGATTTTATAGACCTCTATCATATCCCCCCTGAGTCGTTTCTTTTTCATGCTGAAAAGTCCCAGTCTTATTAATCTCTCCTCATACAGAAGCCATTCCATAACCCTAATAATTTTTGTTGCCCTTTTCTGAACCTTTTCCAATTCCAATATATCTTTTTTGAGATCAGGTGACCACATCTGCACGCAGTATTCAAGATGTGGATTTGTATAGAGGCAATATGATATTTTCTGTCTTATTATCTATCCCTTTCTTAATGATTCCCAACATTCTGTTTGCTTTTTTGACTGTCGCTGCACACCGAGTAGATGTTTTCAGAGAAGTATCCACAATGACTCCAAGATCTCTTTCTTGAGTAGTAACAGCCAATTTAGACCCCATCATTTTATATGTATAGTGGGGATTATGTTTTCCAATGTGCATTACTTTACATTTATCAACATTGAATTTCATCTGCCAGTTTGTTGCCTAGTCACCCGGTTTTGTGAGATCCTTTTGTAGCTCTTCGCAGTCTGCCTGGGACTTAACTATCTTGAGTAGTTTTGTCTCACTGTTTACCCCTTTTTCCAGATCATTTATGAATATGTTGAATAGGACAGGTCCCAGTACAGACCCCTAGTCTGTTTACCTATTACCTATTTACCTCTCTCCATTCTGAAAACTGACCATTTATTCCTACCCTTTGTTTCCTATCTCTTAAACAGTTACCAATCCATGAGAGGACCTTCGCTCATATCACATGATAGCTTACTTTGCTTAACAGCCTTTGGTGAGGGAACTTGTCAAAGGTTTTCTGAAAATCTAAGTACACTATATCTCCCTTGTCCATATGATTGTTGACCCCCCTCAAAGAACTCTAGTGGATAGGTGAGGCATGATTTCCTTTTACAAAAACCATGTTGACTCTTCCCCTACAAATTATGTACATCTACGTATCTGACAATTTTGTTCTTTACTATAGTTTCAACCAGTTTGCTCGGTCCTGAAGTCAGGCTTACTGGGCTGTAATTGCCAGGGTCACCTCGGGAGCCCTTTTAAAAAATTGGCATCACATTAGCTATCTTCCAGTCATTTGGTACAGAAGCTGATTTAAATGATAAATTAAAGACTACAGTTAGTAGTTCTGCAATTTCACATTTGAGCTCCTTCAGAACTCTTGGGTGAATACCCTCTGGTCCTGGTGACTTATTGTTCAGTTCATCAGTTTGTTCCAAAACCTCCTCTAATGACACCTCAATCTGGGACAGTTCCTCAGATTTGTCACCTAAAAAGAATGGCTCTGGTTTGGGAATCTCCCTCACATTCTCAGCCATGAAGACCAATGCAAAGAATTCATTTAGTTTCTTCGCAATGGCCTTATCATCCTAGAGTGCTCCTTTAGCATCTTGATCGTCCAGTGGCCCTACTGGCTGTTTAGCAGGCTTCCTGCTTCTGAGATACTTAAAAAAAATGCTGTTAGTTTTTGTGTCTTTAGCTAGCTGCTCTTCAAATTCTTTTCTGGCCTTCCAAATTACATTTTTACACTTCATTTGCCAGAGTTTATTCTCCTTTCTATTTACCTCACTAAAATTTAACTTCCACTTTTTAAAGGATAACTTTTTGCCTCTGTCAAGACTGAATCCTCACTCTGGCACTTTGAGTGCAGAAGGTGGAGGCCAGGAAGGATTTTAAAAATTAATACTTGCCACTCCAGGCTTGTATTACACTCCCAAGGTTACAGCTTTTCTCTGACCTTAGCTTGATAAATGCTGCTACCACCCAAATGCAAAAAACCCCCTTTGAACCCAGGAAGGAGCTTGGGAATTCCTCCCTGTGAGGTACCCTCAAGCCCTTTCAACCTCCTCCGGGGAAAGAGCTGAGAAAGAAAAAAACAAAGAAAATTAGCTATTGCCACCAGCTAATCAAAGAGCATAGGCACAGACCTCTTAGGACACAAAAATTCAAATCCTGTTCTTAAAAAGGTAAATTTTATTAAAAACAAAAGGAAGAAAATACATCTGGAACTTAGGCTTTTGCTAGATTTTAAAAGAGCAATTCCAAAAATTAAGCATTAAGATAGCTCTCTTGATGTTCAGTTTAAAGATTACAAGCAAAATAGAAACATCTGGGGTTAGCACAGAGGAGATCCACAAGCAAAAAAAAAAAAAAGAAAAGAAAGAAACCTGATTGCGACTATTTAAACATTTCCTGTCCAATGATTTCTTCTAGGTATGGAAAATGAATTTTTATCCCTGGTTCAAGCCTTACCCAGCATTCCTGCTTATAGCATTGCTGCTCCATGTCTCCTTCTCTGGAGAACAACAGACAAAGGGAAAGTTTTTTCCCCATTTTAAAAAGTTCTAGCCTCCCATTGGCTCTTTTGGTCAGGTTGTGGCAGATTTATGTTACCATCTGCCTGGGGTATCAGGTGATCAGGCTGAGGCCGCAGAATCTTTAGGGGAGGAGATGAAGGAGCACACCAAGTGACTCAGTTTTAAGCTTTATTTATAAAATAACAGCGGTGAGTGCTGGGGGCACCCCACGTCACTTAGGGGAAGAAAGAAAGCATTAGTGCCCGTGCCCTAACCCACTTTCATACTCACATACGCACGACCCAAGGCTGGTCAAGCCTGGGTGTAACGTCAGAAGAAGAGGGGAAAGAGTGGACGAGAGTTCTGTCCTGTGCACAGGCCATCCAGGGTCCGCTGTTGATCTCCAATTTGCTTCAGCTCTCAGGAGGGTTTTAAGTCCTGGGGTCTTTTGGAGGTTTTTCGTTCAGGGACCTCTGTCCCCTGTGCTCTTTGTACCAGTCCAAACTGGCCTTCCATGGCTTCCTCAGCTTTCCCAAAACACACTGGCTTCAGGGACGTGAAACTGTTTTCCCCCTCGCTGGCCTTCACTGTCTTACTAGTTTTTGCCATCCCCTGCAGTCTTGTTCGGTTTACTGCTCTGTTCTCATGGCTGGTCAGGGTTGGAATCCAGGCCCCCATCTTTCTTGGCAGGCAGCCAAGAGTCGGTTGTGTGCCGTGGCCTTGGGCTGGAGTCAGCGTCTTATCTTCGGACCTAGCTGGAGAGTCGAGTTAACCCATTCCCTTCTCCACCTTCGGCCTCTCACAACCTACAAAGGAACCTTTCGCTCCACACTCACCTTCAACCCTTCCCAAAATACTTCCCCATGCATATACATATATAGGCGTTAGCGATATACAATGCTGGTGCTTACCCAGGGGACCCCATGGGGGGAAATTTTACTGTGACTGGGACATTCCCATGGGGCTATTTTACTATGATTGTGACATTCCCCCCCCCTTGACTCCAAATCAACATCCTGTTGTGAGGGGTCACCACTTAGGTTTTTACCCTCCCTCCGACATGGTGGCTAGTGTCACTTTTGGCCTCCTACACAAACAGCAATATAGCACAAACAAAATTGTCAGGGTGGCAACAATTGCCTACACCAGCCAGTAGTGGCTTCTGGCTTCATTAGTAACATAGCATAACACATCCCCTTGTTGGTATAGACACCCCATCCGGATGGCTGTGGCAAAGGCAGCTTTCTCCAGATTAAATGGGTGCTGCAACACTGTAAAGGAGGAGGCATCTGTCTGGAACATGGTCAGTTGTTTCTGGGTGTGTGTCAATGGAAGAAAAACATTGGGCATGATCCATGAAAATTTAAACACAATATAATTAGAAACATTAACACTGCTTTGGATAACAGCGGGCCAATGCACCAAAAAATTTTGCACTTGAGATTGCAACCGCAAATCAAGGGGCACCCTGGGGTAGGTGGTCCTTGAAACGCACGCGGAGGTACTGGTAAACACCATGCCTTAGTGAGGGCATGTCCCAATGCCTCCCTGTCACAGTTCCTTCCCCACTCTGAACTCTAGGGTACAGATGTGGGGACCTGCATGAAAACCTCTTAAGCTTACTTTTACCAGCTTACATTAAAACTTCCCCAAGGTACAAACTATTTTACCTTTTGCCCTTGGACTTTATTGCTGCCACCACCAAATGTCTAACAGGTATATAACTGGGAAAGAGCCCATTTGGAAACGTCTTTCCCCCCCAAAACCCTCCCAAACCTTATACCCCCTTTCCTGGGGAAGGTTTGATAAAAATCCTCACCAATTTGCATAGGTGACCACAGACCCAAACCCTTGGATCTTAAGAACAATGAAAAAGCAATCAGATTCTTAAAGAAAAAGTAAAAAGAATCACCTGTGTAAAATCAGGATGGTAAATACCTTACAGGGTAATCAGCTTCAAAACATAGAGAATCCCTCTAGCCAAAACCTTAAGTTACAAAAAGACACAAAAACAGGAATCTACATCCCATTCAGTATAGCTTATTTTCTCAGCCATTTAAAGAAATCAGGATGTAACGCATATCTAGCTAGATTACTTACTAAGTTCTAAGGCTCCATTCCTGTTCTGTCCCCAGCAAAAGCATCAGACAGAGAGAGAGAGAGGCTTTTTTTCTCCCGCCCCCCAGCTTTTGAAAGTATCTTGTCTCCTCATTGGTCATTTTGGTCAGGTGCCAACAAGGTTATCCTAGCTTCTTAATCCTTAACAGGTGAAAGGGTTTTTCCTCTGGCCAGGAGGGATTTTAAAGGTGTTTACCCTTCCCTTTATAATTATGACACTCCTCTTCCCAGCAGATGTGTTGACCCACCTCATAAAAGAGGCCTGGAATTGCCTTTTCTTTACACATCATTTGAGGGGGCTCCTTAGGCCATAGTTGCCAGGTGTTGCTCTCTGCAGTCCATACATGCTGATAGGGACTGCAGTCAGCACATACTGCTTAGCCATGACTGTTAGGGTGCTTATTCCTTCACCCACTTACTTCCCTGGTCCTTCTCGCATGAACAGAGAGCAACAATACCCAAAGTCCAAAGGTGCAAACAATTCGATGTTTATTGTGGTGAACTTCCCAGCAAGCATGATTCCAGTTTCCTTCCTTAGTATCCTCCTTCCCAGCTCTGACACCACAGAGCCTTACACCTGTGTCCCTGTTCCCATTCCTACCCTTAGCCAAACATGATTCCAATTTTCTTACCCCCATTCCCTGTTCCCATCTCCCCCTTTAGCAAAACATGATTCCAATTTTCTTACCCCCATTCCCATCTCTCTCTCTCTCTCACACACACACACACACACACACACACACACACACACACACACACACACACACACACAGTCACTTCCTCATTGACTACAGATTATATAGTAAAACTTGAGTTCTGCTTAGCTATACCTTAACCAATCATTTTCCTGAAATTTAACTAACCAATCCTAACATATTGTAACATGATTATGTAACCAATTATATCCCACCACCTCAATTAGTTTACACCCAGCAAAATTAATTATACAGCAGACAGGAACAATCACAGAACCAGACAGAGATTATACAGACAAACAATAGCAAAGTGGGAACTATAATGACAAAACAATACAGAAGTGAGGATTTCACATCCCAGCTATTGATAAGTGAGTTCTTGCCAGACAGGATGCTATCAAACTAAGTTTCCTTTTACATTTTCTAGGCACTTTCCTTTCTCTGGAGGTGATAGGAATACAATCCTGTCCTGATAGTGCCTAACAGCCCAATAGCACCTTATTTCAATGTGACTAGTTTGGAATGTGACGATGTGACCGTTCGCTTCCCAGCTTATGGCTGCCTCTGCTGCTTAGCCAAAGGCCTGAGCCTAAGCACAGGGCCACAAACTGTCACAGTAAGAGAAGGCCCTTACACTGGCAGACAGTGGTTTTGATTCTTTCTTTTATACCTCTATCACTAGCCAAGTGATAAGAATACACCTAAATTCTTAGAGTATAGGCCTTTACAGACAGGCCTGAATATCTATATCCTAACAATGACATTGGGGGAAGCCACCTCCCACATATCGCAATGGACCACCCAGTCCCAAGGGCAGCCTTCCCAAAGGCTTGGTTGGATTTTTATAGTGGGGGCCCACACTCCTTTCATGGGGCCAAAAGCCGTGAAGGAGCAGGTTATGCCTGTGCACTTCCAGTTAGTGAGTTTCCAGGAGTATCAAAAAGACCATTGTTCCCGGGGAATCTCTGAGGAGGAATGGATTTCCCTGGGCCAGGCTTCATGGAGCATATCCTCCTGGATGCTACGGACTTGCTGGGTCAGATATTGTTGGATCTGGAAGCACACAGAATCCCAGGCTAGTCAGTCTCTGGCCTCAATTATGGTCTCAATCAATTCCCCGCAAGGTATCCCGCATGTGGAGGGCCAATTCGGCAGTATGTTTGAGGGTGGAGGGGGCCACCATAAGGTGGGTGAGATCTGCACTTGTGACAAGTCCCGTGGCCTTTTCCAATTGTCCCAATTGTTCGTCTCTCATGGCCCCTTGCTGAATGTTTTAAATACTAGCTGCCGTATTGGCCCCATCCCACAAGGAGCTTTCTAAGGTTCGCCTTCTCCGGGGAGGGGCAAGGACAACGTCTCAGGAGGGCAAGTTGGACAGTGGCCCCCCCTTGTACACTTGGGAAGGAAGGCAGGGACCTGAACGCGTGTCAGGGGCAGGTAAACATCTAAAGCTCCCAAGGTGGCATTAAGGAGGATTCAGCTTTGAGTGGCTGCTTCCCATTTGGTGGCCGGTAACATCTGCCACCACCGCTGGTGGGGGGAGATGTGGAGGTGCTTTCCTAGAATTGTTTCCTGAAGTCTAGGGAGGAGGCTACAATTTAAAAGGGATGCTGGAAATCATGTGGGGCATGTGATATTTACCTCCCCATACTGGTGGGGCGTGTGTATGAATGAGGGGGTGATATATGTGATATACCAACGTTTGGAACTGTGGGGGTAAGGTTGGACCCAACACCATCCAGGGACCAATACTGCAACCACATCCCGATGCCAGCTGTCAATGTGGAGCATTGACTCGGATGGCATATTAAACTCTTCTGTGACACTGGAAACCTCCCCATGTACCCTCCCATTGGTAGTCCACTGGAGCCATTGTTCCCAGATTTCTCCTTCCCAGTGGGACCATAAGTGCTGGCAGTATGGATGGAGATCTTCCTCCTCCAAAGGTAGGGACCACTGTTCCCAGGAGGAAACAAACTTTTTGGGAGGGGGGTTCAGACGGCGATGGGACGTAGTGTTGTCCCATGTGGTGTTGCCTGGTGAGGTAAGGAACCCTTCTGGGTTAATCCCATCTGGGATCCAATTGGGGAGGGATATGCAGGGCCAGGGGACCTGGGGCTCTCAGCAGGGGGCCACCCCTGAAAGAAATACCCAGGTAATACATGGTGCCACATTCTCATGATGATGTGCCACAATTGCCCCTCTGCCAGTGGATAATTGACCTTTTCTTCCACCATGGCCAATTCTGAACAGTGGTAAAATTAATAAAGGAGGCCAAAAACTTCGGAAACCCGAGGATTCCCATAGAGATGTGCCACCATACATATATTGTATCACCCTGACGAATTCTGCAGGCCTGAAACAGTAAGAGCAGTCCTACCGCTCCTGTTCAGGGTGTCCCTGCGCTCTCGCTATTACTGCCTGTCCTGTTAACAAAGTAAAAGGGAAAGAAAAAGAACAACACAAATGCACTTATTGGGGAAACTGAGGCACATATGAAAACTCCCTAAATCATTAGTTGTTCCATTACAGCCCCTCCTGGCCTCCGTCAAGGATGTCATTTGCCTGGTTTAGGAGGTCGCAACAACAATATTGCATCCCAGGGATCAGGGACTGCTATTGCTCGCCAAAGTGCTTCCCATTCTGCTCCAGGCCACCATAGGAGGAACAGGATTTGCCCCCATGGAGTCCAGGGGAGATTTGGGGCCACACACCAGGTATTTTGTTGTGGCCCTGCTGTGTCTATCCGGACTATGCACTGTCTCCAAGGCACCTCCCCTCCAGCCTTGTGCCACATTGTGGCTTGGGCCCCATCAGCAGCTTGAGCTAGGGAGAGCCTTTGGAGGTATTTTTCCTCCTTATAATTATGATTATCCAGATAATCCCATGGACAGCTGGAACCCTGGATGGTCCAGGCAGGTG
The DNA here is from genome assembly GCF_965152235.1 of Eretmochelys imbricata. Lineage (NCBI taxonomy): Eukaryota > Metazoa > Chordata > Testudines > Cheloniidae > Eretmochelys > Eretmochelys imbricata. The sequence goes on along the minus strand of NC_135581.1, from coordinate 41,645,939 downwards.
ACTGGTCCACAACTGAGGTCCACAACGCCATGACCAGAAACCTAAGGAGAAGCATATGTTTTGAGCTGATTGGCATGTGCCCATTTTAGTTTGCCTGGTAGCTGAAGCTGGTACACTACCAGGGAGATGCAATTCACAATGGAGTATGGACCCACACACTTGACGTCCAGAGTGTGGGCCACCTTCCCTAGCTTTTGCAACATTACCTTGTCTTCAGTTTGCCATCCCCGGATGTCTTTAACAATGATTTCCTTACACTTGGCCTTTTCCTTATCTAAAGCAGCCTCTGTGGCTTCGCGGGTTTCACATAGCTCCTTCCTCAACTGGGCACAGCTGAGACTTTTTTGGTTGTGGTAAATAGTAAATGTGATTATTGGTAAACACAGTACTTACATTACATTTACATTTGTCTACTAGTGGGTTGCTAACACTTCCCTTCTCCCAAAACACTTCTTTTCAGGAATTAACACATACACATTGCCCATTATACAGTACTTTGGTCTCATTATTCAATTCATTCCACATACAGGATCCTAGTGAAATGTCTTTATTACAGGAGCAACAGGCAAGGACAAGTACACCCACTTTTGCGGAGTCCACTCAGTACAACCTCTGGTGTCCAATAGCTTCCCTACCTCCCCAGCCCACTGGCTCAAGGTCTGGGGTAGCCAGAAGGATTCCATGTGCCATATGAGGAGTAGGCTAACTTTCCATATCTTTGCTTTCAGAGTTTATAGGTGTGCAATTTTAACAACAATTTCCTCAATTAAAAGGTCTGGCCTTACTATGCTAGAAACATACTGCATCCATTCGTATTGATAAGTATTAAACAGTGATCTTTTTCTTTGCTTTAGCAAGTGTATTCAAACCTTAGTGTTTCCTGATATTACCCAAAACATTTTGTGTTCCAAGGTGGACAAAAAAAGTATCTGCATTTCAATACATCCCATAGCTATAGCAGTATGGTTTTTCATTTCCATTTGTTTCTGTATTAGGCTGTCCTGTAGCTGGGACAGAGAGCTTAATTTATTTTTTTTAATTACCTTCAGGTTTACAGTATTTATAATCCCTGCTCCAAAAGCAATTCCTCCTAATATGGTGTCTACTACATGAAGATGTTTCCCTGCAGTATTTTTTTTAAATACACAAGACAAACTACACAAGACAAAACATTGAACACAAAACACAATTTCTATTGTGACAGTAGATGCATGGTATTTTGGGTTGCTCTTCAGCTGGTATCATAGAATCATAGAATATCACGGTTGGAAGGGACCCCTGAAGGTCATCTAGTCCAACCCCCTGCTCGAAGCAGGACCAATTCCCAGTTAAATCATCCCAGCCAGGGCTTTGTCAAGCCTGACCTTAAAAACCTCTAAGGAAGGAGATTCAACCACCTCCCTAGGTAACGCATTCCAGTGTTTCACCACCCTCTTAGTGAAAAAGTTTTTCCTAATATCCAATCTAAACCTCCCCCACTGCAACTTGAGACCATTACTCCTCGTTCTGTCATCTGCTACCATTGAGAACAGTCTAGAGCCATCCTCTTTGGAACCCCCTTTCAGGTAGTTGAAAGCAGCTATCAAATCTCCCCTCATTCTTCTCTTCTGCAGGCTAAACAATCCCAGCTCCCTCAGCCTCTCCTCATAAGTCATGTGTTCTAGACCCCTAATCATTTTTGTTGCCCTTCGCTGGACTCTCTCCAATTTATCCACATCCTTCTTGTAGTGTGGGGCTCAAAACTGGACACAGTACTCCAGATGAGGCCTCACCAATGTCGAATCAGCTTTTCCTGATTTTCTAAAAGAAAAAAAGAACATTTTTCTACCCCTTTGGGGGTGGCAGATTATTGCTTAAAATATTCTTTTCTTTTATAAATACCCTTGCTGATTGCAGGCAAAACAGAGAAATTACCCCCATATTTTCCTGTGTTTGTTCTCTAGGCAGGCCAGGTTTCAATGGCTTCTACCTTTATCCATTAGGTAATTTGCATTAACACAGACGCTTTTGGGCTTGCTTTTAGATCCAAAGCCATTAGCAGCTCAGAGACTCTGTCTTAAAAGGGACACAATTAACTTTTACCAGAGTTTTGATTACTTTTCACTTTTAACTCCTGCTTTTAAACAAAAATCTGACAAAGAAAACACAACCTATTGTGCCCTCATAGGATTTTAATTAAGTAGCATGGTATGTTTGCATTTCTTTTACCCCTTCTACAATATACACTACACATGTCCTGGGGAAAATGCACATTCCTTCTACACTGCTCTGTTTTTACATAGCTGTATATAGATTACATTCCCTTTATACATTTGGAACAGTTAAGTTCCAATAGAACCCCCTTATATTTTTTTTAGCAAATTTGACTAAATTGTCCATAGTCAAATGATTTCAATTAGATAGCCTCTTTGCCTGGATTATTTACAGACATTCCTTTGGAAAACGTCCCATTTTTCATTCAGAATGGATGCAAAGAAACCAAGAATTCTCTTTTTATAATATTTTTCCTCTTCAATACTTCCATAAAGTTTAACTGCTTAATTCCCTCCAGCCTCTGCAGAGTTAACTTTTCACTCTTTCCTTAAATCACTTGCTTATCTCCCAAAAGGACACCTTAATCAACTCAGATTTTACCATTCCAAGTACTATTTCAGGGATCTAAATTCCCCATGTTTGCACTTACTCCTTTCCTTACTGCTGCCACTATGCCCTCAGGGCTTCCAACCTATTTTCCGTACAGATAGAAGAAGGGTTAAAGCAGCTTTGGGGAGGCTGTGCAGAACACAGCCAATTAGCAGAGGGCTTATTGAGCCAGCCAATAGGGAGAAGGCTTAGTGGAGCAGCCAATCAGGGCCTGGCTGGCCCATATAAGAAGGGCTGATGAGCAGAACAGAGGAAGTCTCTTCCTGGAGGCTAAGGGAGGAGGACTGGTTGTCCTGTGGGAGGGTTGAGTGAGAGCACTCTGGACAGAGCAGTGCTAGGCAGGGTCAGGGGAGCAAGAGGGAGCTCTAGCCTGATGGCTGCCAGACTGAGGTCCTGATACAAGGGTGGAGAAGGTTCTAGGGCTGTGGGGAAGTGGCCCAGGGAAAAAGACAGTGGAGTAAAAGGAGGGGCAGTACGTGGCTGCCAGCTATAGAGTTCCTGGACTGAGGCCTGGAGTAGTGGGGAGGACCCAGGCCCATCCACCCTTTGCCCTCCCACTAGCCACTGAGGGGAGTAGCCAGTGCATGGACTGAGTTTGCCACTGAGGTGAGTGGCTAGACTAGAGACTGCAGTTTGCCAATGAGGTGAGTCACTGGACTGAGGACTGTTGGGTCCCCTAGAAGCTTGGAGAGAACAGAGTGGTGCACAGCTAGAAGGCTGCCTCCAGAAGAGGATGCCAGGGAGCGGCGTGGGTCTGAGAGGTGGAGGCAAGAATGACAATGGGCAAGATACCACTAGATAAGAGCGCTCTGGTGAAATGAGAGCTAATTCCCAGGATGGCTAGTAGGAGATGCTGCAGTGGTGAGTCCCTCCCTGTTACAGCATGTCATTCATCTTTTTTGGATTGTAATTATCTAGGTATGACTTTGGCTCCCACCAGCATAGCATAAGTGTGTTTCCCAGTTGGTAATATACTTCTCCTCAGGCACCTCTCTGCTGGGGATGTTGTAAGTACCTCTATTGATGTGGGCCTCTTTGCCTCACTTCCCCCACCTGTAAAAGGGGGACAATAACATTTTGCCCAAAGCACCGCTGAGATCCACAGAACTTCTGCTCTGCTGTCACCTAAACTCACTCTTCTCCCTCCATCTAAGCATCCTGCTGCACAACTCCCACCTAAGCCCCAGAGTGTTCCACAAACTGGGGAAGATAAGCGTTCAGGTCCCTAAGGCGCTGAATCTAGCGGATGGCCTCTGAGCAAGCCATCCCATCCAGAATCCAGCTGGAGGAGGAGCCCACCTTTCAGCCCAGTGGTTCAAACACTTGCCTGTCATGTGGGAGACCCAGGTTCAATTCCTATCCCTCTGCCAGAGAGAGGAAGGATTTGAACAGAGGCCTCCCACCTCACTGCAGAGTGCTCTACTTATGGGATATTCTGATGTGTGGTTCCTACACTGTCTCGTGGAAGCTGTTCAACTCTGGATAAAGAGTAGCTGGAGCAGATGGACTGGGCCCAGGGTCTCCCACCTCCCTGGTGGGTGCCTGGACCATGGAGTGAGTCATTTTCTCTCTCTGGACCAGTGATTAAATCTTTATCCGCAGTGGACCAGTTGCTGGGTCAGAGAAAGAATGGAAATGACTCCATTGTCTAGTGCTTCAAGTACCCATGTTCAAGCTCCAGCTACCTCTTTCCATTAGTTAGCCACAGTGGGCCAGCTTCAAGAGGAGAGACTGAGGAAGCACCAGCTCCTTGGCAGAGTGAGGCAGGCACCTAGCTCATTTCCCCCAGGGAGCAGCTTGGGGCCCTGTGTCGCCTGACTCGTGGTCGTGCGTTTCCATTTGTGGACTGCTAAATGGACATAGGGGCCTAGGCCTGTGAGAAGGGCAGGGCTTAGCACATAACCCTCTCAGCACATCTCCCATTGGCTAGTTTTGGCAGTTTCCTGCCTAGAATGCTGGCTTTTGTGGATCACATTTGATGGTGCTGGTCTCTCCTCATTCATTGTATAGGGTGCCACAGCACTTAACTCAGGCTTTGTGGATCATAGGGTTTCAGTGATTTTTTTTCTAGGTGCCTAAAAGTTAGGCATTGTTAAGCTTAAACCCAGGCCTAAGAGACTTGCCTGAATGAGCAGGACATTGAAGCTGGGTCTCTTGAGTCTCAGGTTAGTGCTCTAATCAAAGCTGCTGGGGGCAGGGACTGTCTTCATATGCATTTGTACAGCACCTAGCACAAAGGAACTAACCTATATTCTGTCTTGATTGTGGCATCTGAGCACTAGTTCAGTAAAAATAGTTACATATAACAAGCAGACTTAAAACCCGGTGATCTAAACCATGGAATCCTTTCCCCTGCCTTTTGATGTGGTGGTGTGAATTGGGGACATCAGCCGGAACAGCATTCTGAGGCTGGAGACATCAGCTTTACCAGTGAAGAAGCACTTTAAACATGAGAACAAGTCGCCCTCTTCCCCAGTCTAAGCAGCTCTGTCATGACAGATGGATGACAGCCTGCTGCTAGTGAGAAAATTATATATGTTATCAGTCATTTTTGTGCCTGTAGATTCTGCCTTTGTTTCTCACTGCTCTGCAAAACCCTTGCACAAATCTGTTTCAGAGGAGCAACAGACTTCCACTCCCTTGGATCTGCAGGCTTCACTTAACAGGATTGATGACCAGATCTATTTAGAAATGTGTGGGTATAAAAAGACACATTTTTTTCACCTGTCCCTGAGTAATGGAGGAAACACTTGGAGTTTTGCTGATGCTTTTTAGACTCCAACTTCTCAGTAGGAGAAGTTCAGATCAGGTGTTTGCCACCAACACTCTTCAGTACTAGCCAGGGTTTAACTTTTTCTAGCAGGGAGAAGAGTGGGATGAAATGAATCAAAGACCTGATTTTCTGTGTTTTCTGAGCTGTTTGTTGCAAGTGCAGAAGGGTTGGGAGCAAAAAGTAGTTCTGAGCTACTTCTCTGATTATCCCTCAGATCCCATGGCTGATCTGGACCCATCCCCTGCTGCAACCTCAGACTGCTCTAACTTAGGATATGTCTGCACTATGCTGAAGGAGTAAATTCCAGCTCAGGCAGCTCCAGTGGCAAGGGATTTCTACCTCTGGCACTGGGGTCTAAGAGGGTGATGCTGGAGCTGCTCCAGTGATTGTGAAACCATATACACCAGGGAATCCTCAGAAGAATCTCAATGGATGGTTAAGCTTGTTTTTAGGGCTGCTTTGTGCTGTCAAAGTGGCACAAAGCAGACAGAACAGGGCCGAAGGATCAGTGTCAGTGCATTTTAGTGATCAGGAAAAGGATTGGAAAACACCTTCTATTGAGAATCCAGGAGCTTAATATATTTAGCTTTTCACAGAGAAGGTGAAGGGGTGACTTGATCACCTCCTGTAAGTACCTAGAGGAGGAACAGAATACTAGCGATAGTGTCACAGTTCAGCACAAATGCAGCTGTATTTCCCTCTCGTGGTCCACCATAAGCACCTATTCTAGGCGCATGGCTTCTGCATTTCTCTCCTAACCAGGGTTTTTCCAGGCTGCACATTTCCCTATATACATTGTGTTATTCCCAGCAAACCAGACTGCTTAAACAGGCCAGCATCTGCACTTTGTGCTCATGCCAGAGATTATAAACAGCAAACCCCTTTATTCTTGAGGTTAATGCTTTCTCTGCAATGTTTTCAAAACAGAACCTACACATGCTAAAGCTTACCAGTGATTGTGGAAACCATATGCACCAGCTTACCAACTCCAATCTCGGGCTCTGGCAGGTGTCAGTCCTTCCATAATGATTGCTTCCCTCCCATTCATGGACAGAAGGTCCTGTCAGTTTGCTGGAGCAAAGAGAAGGCCCTGACTCAGTTTAAATTTAGCTATTTATCCAAAAGTCCTTTGTCTGTTGGTCTCTGGAGAACTGAACCAACATGTATGAATGTCTCCAGGTGGTGGGATCTCTAGAGGTGTTAGAACCTGAATAAATTTGCCTAATCACCCCCCTGCACTGTTCTTAGTTCCTGGAGAGCTGGGGAACACTCTCATGGAATTACATTCAATCCCTACCCCACAATAATACATAAACTTAATACAGTGAGATCTTGCAGGGAATTGCCAGATCTGTCTCAGAGGGCTCTTCAATCTAGCAGACAAAAGTTTAACAAGATCCAATGGCTGGAAGTTGAAGCTAGACAAATTTAGAGTAGAAATAAGGCACAAACATTTTAACAGTGGGTATCCTTAACCACTGGAACAACTTACCAAGGGTTGTAATGGATTCTCCATCACTGCAAAGTTTAAAATCAAGATTGGATCACTTTTTTTAAAAAAAATACTCTCATTCCAAGCAGAATTAATTCAGGGAAGTTCTGAAATCAGACTAGATTGTCACAGTGGCCCCTGCTAGTTTTATAATCTGTGAAGTTGAACAACAGTAGAGGCTAAAGCCAGGTATGATGCAGGCAGGTGCTATGCCTCTTGCTCCATGCGCATGGAGCAAATACGTCTACATCCCACTCTGCCATAACTCCTGTGTTTCAGGCCTCTGATTCCACACTCAGAAATCTGCCAAGGGTGGTGAAACACTGGAATGCGTTGCCTAGGGAGGTGGTGGAATCTCCTTCCTTAAGTTTTTAAGGTCAGGCTTGACAAAGCCCTGGCTGGGATGATTTAATTGGGGATTGGTCCTGCTTTTGAGCAGGGGGTTGGACTAGATGACCTCCTGAGGTCCCTTCCAACCCTGATATTCTATGAACCTAGAACTCCCCCACTGCAACTTGAGACCATTTCTCCTTGTTCTGTCATCTGCCACCACTGAGAACAGCCTAGCTCCAACCTCTTTGGAACATCCCTTCAGGTAGTTGAAGGCTGCAATCAAATCTCCCCTCACTCTTTTCTGCAGACTAAATAAGCCTAGTTCCCTCAGCTTCTCTTCATAAATCATGTGCCCCAGCGCCCTGATCATTTTCGTTGCCCTCCGCTGGACTCTCCCCAATTTGTCCACATCCCTTCGGGGGGGGGGGGGACACACAATACTCCAGATGTGTCCTCACCAGTGCCAAATAGAGGGGAATAATCACTTCCCTTGATCTGCTGGCAATGCTCCTAGTAATGCAGCCATATATGCTTTTAGCCACCTTGGCAACAAGAAAAGGAGTACTTGTGGCACCTTAGAGACTAACCAATTTATTTGAGCATGAGCTTTCGTGAGCTACAGCTCACTTCATCCCTTGGCAACAAGGGAGCTCTACCTTTCCAAGAGCTGCCACTACCATAGGACACAACAGCTGACAATGCACCTCAATCCTGATCTGCAGCACCCCCTGCAATTCCAGCTCTGCAAATGTCTGCATCCTGCTCTCCAGCCCCCAGCTGCTGATCCAATCCTGGGTTCTCTCTCACAGCTCTGTCAGGGCACCTCAGTCCTGACCTGCAGGCTGTGGCCCCCAAACATTTCCATTCCTTCTAGAGAAATGAAGGAAAGTGTGGGTTTCAAGGAGCTGATTCAAGGTTCCAGGCAGAACAGGGTGGCCTTTGTCAGTGAACTACAGTTTGGCAAGACACACGGCCTCAAACAGAGATCTGTCTTGCATAGCTATCCAACTCTGCCCACTGCAGAGATTGTCAGAATGTTTGCTTGATAGCACAGACTCTCCTTACATAGTTCTAGCACTAAATATTTTCCCTCCCGTCATATCAAAATCCTGCTAGTACCCACTGCTCTGTTTTATTTAAATTTCCTGATACTTTTGAATGCCAGTTCTGGTGTTCTGATTAAATTCAGCCCTAAGGGGAATTACTATTGTGTCTTGAGTTGAGAATACTTTTTTCTCTCTAATCCCAAGCCTTTCTCCTACCACTGAAAAGAAGGGAACAAAGATACCTAGATTCATAAAGGCCGTGTTAGATACACTGATATCCCCTGTGCTATTATCCTCTGGTAACTCAAACAGTCACTTGCGACACACTTGTGCCCCTATATGATGAAAGAAATAGGAACTGGATCACTGATCCTCAAAAGACAAGATACCCATGCACAAGTGAATATTGGCATATCTCATGCAAATCAGAATGGTCTGTTCTCTACTCAGCCCATGCCCCTAATCAGAACTGTAATTAGGCCTTTTAGTGCCTGGGGCAAGCAAGCATATTTGCGCCCCCTAGAGGTAATGGGGGGGTCATGCCCTGCCCCCCCCCCCCCAGATTTCTGCCTTCCACTTAGCACAGAGATTTCAAACTGTGGGGCATACCCATCTCAGTTTGAAAACCATCACCTCCTGCCAGGACCTGGCAGATCAGAAGCTGGTAGGAGCTGCCTGGCCTGCTCATGCCCTGACTTTCCATGCTGCGGGAAACAGGACACTGTCTGGCTGCCCAGCAGCTCTCCCTGCTCTGCTCTCCAAGCCAGGCCACCTCTGCACAACTGGGCAGTTCCCAGGCGGGGGGGTCAGCACAGCTCTGAGCTGCATCCCGACACTCTCTTGCCTCTTCCCCAAAGGAGCCAGGTGACACCCCATGGAACCAGCCCCGGTCTGTGGAGCCTGGCTGCCAGGCGATCATAGAATATCAGGTTTGGAAGGAATCTCAGGAGGTCATCTAGTCCAACCCCATGCTCAAAGCAGGACCAATCCCCAACTAAATCATCCCAGCCAAAGCTTTGTCAAGCCTGACCTTAAAAACCCCAAGGGGTGCTCACTCACTGCTGACCTGGCACTCCTGGCTCTGTTGCTGCTTCTCAGCTCAGAGGCAACATGTGGGGTAGTCATGTGTCCCCACACTTGCCCCAGCCTGGTTTTGGCCTGCCCTTAATGATTGTTAAAGAGTTACAGGGGCCATCACAAAGGGGAATAAATCCCATAGGTAGGATTGAGAAGGAATGCATTGAAACAGTGCAAACCAAATTATATGAGCCACAATTCTGAGTGGAATGGACATGAGGAAGCAAAATAACTTGGATGGAGTTGTCACATCCCAAGTTGCTAAATCTAAGCATCAAGACTCAGTGGTAAGCCACATAACTGAGCATTATTGATCATGTTTGCACTGCATGGGGATCTGTATCACACTGACTACGCTCCCATGGATCGGCTTTGAGAGGGCTGATCACCCACAGGTCCCACTGAATCAGAGCATCAGAGTCCAGTCTGAGCATGTGCTAGGTTCAGTGTAAAATCTGGAAAGGACTCTGGGGAGCAGCAACTTCTTTGGGTGTTAAAGTCCTGATAAGGAATATGGAGAGGATGTCCAATTGTGAAGCCCCATTAAAAACCATTAATGGTTAATTTAGCACTGTATGTAATATTCCATTTCTCATGGAAAATTAAAATAAGGCATCCAGATTTCCAGGACACTTTGAGCAACAATAATGCATGGATTTCCCTGTACAATGGGGTGAACTTTAGTCTTTTATGTTTTATTAATGCCTCACAGCTAAGGAAAATTACTAATAAACTGGCACTTTCGAGCCATATGAACCATAGGCTGAATAAAACTAAATTCATTTGCTAATTTCCAACTAGCTGTCTCTCAGTATACATAAAGGAAAATTATAAAGCCACTGAAATAAGATCAATCTACTTTGTACCAAAGATTCTATCCTACCTTATATAGACAGGAAAAATGAGGCCCAAGTGTCTTGCCCAAGGATACCACAGCAAATCAGTGCCAGAGTCAGGAGTGGAAACCAGATATCTTTACCATCATTCTCTAACCACTTGATGATGATCTGTCCTCTTGTATATTACAGGGCAGAATAGTAAAGAAGCTAACAATTAAAAATAGTCAAACAAATCCATGAGCTGGCTTGAGGACCTCTTCATTTAGAAATCTGCCCTTATTTCCTAGGTCCCTCTTTGGAAAGGGACTGGATATCCAGAAGATTCCTTGAGGTTGGGCAAAATTAAACGGTCTCCCCTGTGTCTTCTATTTTCCTCAACCAGAACTCCATGGAAATTCTGCCAGTATTCCCATCCCTTTTGTATTATTGCAATAATGTAGAATTGCCCATCTGTTGCTGAAGGACCTGTACCAATCTAATAGATCTTTATAGCCTGGAAAAACCACATGTATTTTTGCATCTTCAAACACTGTACGAACTCACCAGCTAGTTAGTCTTCCATGAGCTTGAAAGGCAAGTTTTAGTGCTACCTACAAATCAGGAAACTGAGATACCATCTACAGAGAGGCTAAGGGATATGACCAAGGCGACTTAGCAATGCAATGGCAGAACAGGAATTAGACTGCAAGACTTCCTGATTCCTAGTCCAAGGTCAGTCCACTAGAACACGTGACCTCTCTGCATCTGTGATCATTAAGTATGGCATGCCGAAAACAGAGATCAGGTCATTATTGGCCAACTGTGGGCAGGATTATGTTAAGCACTCCTCCCTATTGTTTCTGCAGTTTCCTAAATGTTAGCACTCCAACACAGAACTATTCCAGCTGCTGTATCCTGTCTACCCTGAGATCTACCTGCTATCACGACCAGAAGAATCTGAAGGATCCTCCTCTACCTGCAGCTCACATGAATGCTCCAGCCGGGCAGCAGAGTGAGAAATCCTGGACCAGAATCTAGAGAGAGGGGAGTCAGAAGTTTCACTGCTAGATGTTTCAAAAACCCCTCTTAACTTGGGTGCTGCCCTTATTCAGGGAGGCCGCCTCTACCCCCTACACTCCAAATGGCAGATACTGTCTGATGGGTAGGAAGGGGAGATCTCCACAAGAGACAGGATAGATGCAGCTGGAGAACAGACAAGCAACTCTGTGTCAGAAAGAGGACACAGTGCTACCTCCAGTTTGCCTGTGTCAGAATCTTCTGCCTGTTAGAGCAATGGGTACCAAGCATTTTGAGCAATCACACTGGTTTACCAGGCGAAGACCTTGGTTGTACCCCCCAGCTCCTATTCAAATGTATGCACCCTTTGGCTGCACTGAGCCAGAGTTGCACAATCCCAGGCCATGTTCCATTGTGGGCGAGCAGAAGCACTGCTGAATGAGAGAAGAGAGCAGTAGCTCATTGTTAAAGTAAGTAGCACTGGTACATGTGGCAGTGATCGGGAACCACTATGTAAGGAGAAGATGGCAACAGCTGTTACCTTTTGGTTTCACTAGGTGTGACACTGGAAATGCTGGAGACTAGTGTATTTTAAAATGGCAGCATGTGCAGAACACTGAACTGTGGTTGTAATTTCCAAGGGCTTTCTCGGTTTCTATTCATCCCTAATTTCAGAGTGCCTCACGTGATTTGCAGCTTCTGATTTTACTGATCTTTGTTTCTCTTCATATGTTTCACTTCCCTGCTCAGATCTTGCCAGCAGGGTTTCATTACAAAATAGCTGGGTTTTTTAAATAGCATAATTGAAAATCATAAGTTATAAAGATTGATATTTATTATCTGAGCACTCCATATTTGAATGTCACATGCCAGTCTTTCACTGCTGAGCTAAACCCCCTGCTTTGCATTAGCCAGCTGTGCATCCCTTTTTGATTCTTCCCTATTTGCTGTAATTGAATTTTTATGCATTGCTCATTCTCCAATGTATAACTGCTTAGTGAATGCAGGAAAACAGAGACCAGAGGCTTGTACTTCTCACCATCTCTCAGCAGAAGAAGGTGGTGCTGTGTATCACCTGATTGAAGTGTGTTTTTAATCCTTTAAAACACCTAAACTCAGGGTTGCTCAGCCATATATGAGACTGTCACCTTGATGAATGTCAGTCGAGGAAAATGTTATCACTAACATTGAGTTGGGATGGGTAGGGATGAGTGTGCAGGGAGAATAGCAAATTAGACTGGATTAGTGTTAACATTATCACCAGGAATAGCCCCATGGAGTCAGTTGTTTGTTCTGTCATCTCTGCTGTGGCCATGTGGGTTTCCAGAAGAGCAGCTGGGAACCAAAACCTCACATCCAAGCCCTTCCTCTAAGATGAGTGAGTGTTTTAAATCAAGATGCACAGTATTTTAGCCTGGGCCCATTTATATTGTATGTAGACAGAGTGGCCTACAGGACTGAGTATTGAGATTGGATGGGAACTCAGGAGATCTGTCTTCTATTTCCAGTTCTGCCAATAGTTTGCTGGATGACCTTGGGCAAGTCAGTGCCCCTTGCTGTGCCTCAGTTTCTTCATCTGTAACATGGAAATATTAACCTCCTTTGTACAGTGCTTTTGAGAATTATAGAAGTTAGGTTTTGTTATGTAAGGGACTCTTTGCCCTGACTAGAAAGGGGTTAAAACACCTACCTAAAAAGCCCTCTTTGGGACTCCACTAATCAGCACTTGGTGGATTAGAAGATGCCCTTGGCAAAGAATGCTGATGAGCATCTTTAGCAGCAGGCAGCTGGTCCCCTTAAAGGATCAATACAGTCTTCAGAATCACTTTTGGTTTATAATATACCAGGTTACAGGTGTCTAAGCTACACACAAGCTATGCAGAATCCTATGTTTGACCAAGCACTGTTCTGACAGGCCCTCAAAAAGATAACAAACTGGCTAGTTTGTCCATATACCGCTGCCCTCTGTTGGCCAGAACTGTTCAACTGTTTATCCTAGACCCTATAGTGCTAATAGTAGTGGGGATTTCCCATTGGCCTAAAGTAATGCAGGGCCAGTGCAGAAAAAGGAGAAATGAGTTATATCCCCACTGTGTCCATGAAGTTCCAAGGGGTCCAGCTCAGTGGCAGCTCTGAAATTCTTAGGTGCCATAGATACGTGACCATTTATGTGACTGAATTACACACCTTTTTTGGGTTCTTTCCTGGGTAGTTTAGGCCCCTCCATGTTCCAAGCTATTAAATTATGATTTTGTCAGCCATTTTCAGGCCTGTTCTTGAAGGATTAGGCCTGTGTAGGAGCACAACACTTCTTGACTGTGTGTATCTGCCACTAGAGGGCAGGAGAATGGTTCCCAGCTGATTCTTGCTTAATTAATGTCTAATTAATTAATTAATTAAAGGGACAGCGGCTGAGCTCCACAGAGAAGTATTTCTATAGCTTGTTATGTAAGAGAATTTCAGAGGATGACATGTACAGTGAAACTAGACAACCTTTCACTCCATTTATCCAAGCTCTCACAGCTGCCATTTCCAGACAGATGAAGCTGTGCTAAATACCGAGCAAAGGAAAGCATCCTCTACCCAGAGCAAAGCTAGAACAGCAGTCCTGCTGTTCTCATGCTCACCACTCGGTGTTAGCTTTTGAAAGTCAATGCCCTCAGTTTCAGGCTGACACTCTCTCAGACCTTCCCCATCCTACATGCCCAGGCCTCAGGCACACCTGATCTCATTAGCTGCAATCTAGGCATACAGGAAGGCTGACATCTGCCTACCAGAAGCAGGAGAAACTAGGGGACAGACAGGTGGATTGGTCCTAGAGGAAAACCCTAGGGACAGCCAAGTTTAAGGAGAATGCTTAGTCTGAGGTTTATATTTTTCTATTTAAGTGATGAGTAAAACCAAATTCCAAGAATAGGATAAGCTTGAACTTTAGACCATGGTAAGGACTCTACCTTCTTTCAGCCAGATACTCCAGTCCAGAAATTATTGTAAGTGGAAGAGTGTTCTCTAAGGAAGGCTGAAGGAACAGTAACTGCAATGCTTATCAGTAGGATGGAGGTTACAAGGGAGATCAATCTACATGCTTCAGGCATGTGCTGATCACTGTGGGGTCCGGAAGGTGTTCCTGCCAAAGAATATTATTGCACTTAGGTGAATTATGGATGGAGACCTCCTTCAGCCAGAAAGTTTGACTTTTCCTAAAGTTCAGGGGTATAGTGTGATGGAACAAACTATGTAAATAAAACCTCCACAAACACCAGGAAGAGCTCCCTCCCAGGCAGATCTAGTAGCCTCCAGAGTATTTTCCAGAGAGGAGTGGAATCCCTACCCTTAAATGTGAAGCCCTAGAGATCCCACTGTATTGGTCCCTAACGGGCAATGCACAAGATGGGACCAGAGAGGACTTTCTTATCTTTGTCAGTTGCCCACTATCACCCTTTACTTCCTAGCCACAAGATTTCAGGTTTTTAAGAACTCTGCTTCTTTTGGAAAAAAACAAATCTTTTAACACAAGCTCATCACTCTCTACATCCTTTTCCCCCGACCCGGCTCTCCTGCAAGAGCCTGCCTACACCCCACAGAATTATAGTCTTAAACATCACATGCATGCAAGCCAGATTCTTGACTCTTTCTTCTGACCCAAGAACTCCCACACATCCCTAACTCAAGGAAATTACCCTCTGGCTTTTATGAGAATTAGGTGATCTTCCAACTATCACCTGATCCCCATCAGTCCTCAGAGCATCAGTTGAGAGGCACCTGAGTGCTCACAAATGGGACTAGGCTCATCTTTCCTTAAAGGGCCAGCCACCCATGACAGAGCACAAAATAGTGCCCCTCCAAGAGGGGTGCTGCACTCACACAATGGGAATAAGCACTCCAGGACATACTTCCCACTCTCCTCCAATGATGGGGACACTCCGAGATCAGGATCTGTGGGTTGGGAAGCCAATAGCCCAGCAGTGTAATTGTGTTGTTCTCTTGACACTGTCTCCCAACAAAACCTGGTAGGATAACTTGATGCAAGTGAATGCAGCCGGGGTTCTGGGTGGGTCCTTTACAGGGATAGCAGCTAGTTGCAAAGTGAGATCTGGGCTCCTTGAGTGCTTCCAGCACCCCCCCAGTGCTGGAGACTTGCTACTAGCCCAGAAGGGACATGAGGTCTGTTTGGATACATTAATTCCTGTGATTTTTATACCCAAAGGAGGACTGGGCTCATTCTTCTGTTATAATTAATTAGCCCAAATGCTTTGTACGCCGGGGCAAAGCCAGGGAGATGCCAAGTAGAGTTTCTCACCCTCTCGAAATAAATTCAAGTTTCTCCCCCCTTGTTTCTTCACAAAAGTGGCTTTTTACATTGAAGTAATTGTCCCACCAGGTTGTGTCAGCAGCTTGTGCTGAAACATAAGACATTAATTTTGTCACCTATGACAACTAGCTGAGGTTCCACTCTACATATTGACTGACCTGTTTACAAAAAAGCCCAGGCCTGGTGAGTGTGCTGCACAAATCAATTGTGGCAAGCAGGGGAGCAGTGACCAGGTTCACACACATAGCTGAGAACATTTAATTTGCAAACCTCCTTAAGTAGATGCAATGAAAGGACAACTAATCTTTGTTAAAGCCATGTGCTCTGGGCCACTAGAGTGAGGGTACTGTCACAGTCTCCATTGGGAAACTTGTTTCTAAGGTTTAGAATGAGCTGGGGGCTTCAACCTGGGGCAAAAAGACCCAGACCATCAAAGGCATTTGGGCACCTAATTGCCAATTAAATTCATGGGGGTTAGGAGGAGCAAAATACCTTTGAGGATCTGGGCCTGACAGTCTAAACTGATCCACCCTTTGCCTGACGTGAGGGGAAACAGAGTCACAAGAAGGTGAACTGACTTTCCCAAGTTCACCTAGCTGGTACCAGGAACAGAATCCAGGTTTCCGAGTCCTAGCACAGTGCTGTAGCCACTGGACCACACTGCCCCTTAGTTAGTCACACTGCAGTTTCATCCCATTGCTCCTAGTGAAACCTCTTCAGACCCACCTAAACAACCCACGGCAAACAGTTTTAGATATGTTTGTGCAGTCGCAGGGCTTGGTCTGTGAGGTGCTCAAACATCTCAGGAGCAGATCCCAGGGAGCAGAGGATTGGCAGTCAGGGCTCCTGGATTCTACTCCTAGCTCTGCCAGTAATTCACTGCATGTAGTCTGATTTAAACACATAAGCATAAAAGCTTAGGCTCTCTCCACCCTGACAAATAATTGAAACCACAAGCTGTAACAGAGACAAGACATCCAACAAAAATTGGATGGCTCCTACAAACATCCCAGACCAACATACTTATGTCTGACCTTGGGCAGGGCCTGGAAACTTAAGGAGGACGTGGGACAGAACACTGGATACAAGTCTTTCATGCAATATGGCAGGAAAGAAAAGTCAATGCAGTTTGCAGAAGCATCAAACCATGACACAGGGCAGGTAATAGACTCAGCTATGCCACTGTGGTGAAATTGCATCTGTAATACTGTGTTCCATTCTGGGCTCCTTGTTACCAAAAAGACGTTGACAAATTTTGGAGGGAGTTCAGAGGAAAGTAACACAAATGATTCAGAAGCCTGAGGGACTGACTTAGGAAGAAAGATTAAAATAATGAAATTAAATATGTATAGGTTGGCTCAGAGATGACCAGGGCACAGGATAACAATCTCCAAGTAGTTAAAGGGTTTAAACACCAAGAAGGGAGAGGAGTTATTTAGTGTGATATTAAGGAGTTTAACTAGGAGTAACAGAATGGAAAGTGAGTTAAGGAAAATGTAGACTAAATCTCAGGTAGAACTTCCTGACGGTGAGGTGTAGCTGGCTAAGGAACTGTCTCCCAAGAGAGGGGATGGAAGCCTTATCCCTGGAGACATTTAAAACTGGAGTACCTGAAGCTCTGGGGAATGGACTGTAGGGAACAACACCTGAAAAACAAAGGAAGCATTATAGGACTGGGGAAGGATCCTGGCTGAAAGATTCAGCCAGTAAGGCTGGTAGAGCATATAGAATCATAGAATCATAGAATATCAGGGTTGGAAGGGACCCCTGAAGGTCATCTAGTCCAACCCCCTGCTCGAAGCAGGACCAATTCCCAGTTAAATCATCCCAGCCAGGGCTTTGTCAAGCCTGACCTTAAAAACTTCCAAGGAAGGAGATTCCACCACCTCCCTAAGCAACGCATTCCAGTGTTTCACCACCCTCTTAGTGAAAAAGTTTTTCCTAATATCCAATCTAAACCTCCCCCACTGCAACTTGAGACCATTACTCCTCGTTCTGTCATCTGCTACCATTGAGAACAGTCTAGAGCCATCCTCTTTGGAACCCCCTTTCAGGTAGTTGAAAGCAGCTATCAAATTCCCCCTCATTCTTCTCTTCTGCAGGCTAAACAATCCCAGCTCCCTCAGCCTCTCCTCATAAGTCATGTGTTCTAGACCCCTAATCATTTTTGTTGCCCTTCGCTGGACTCTCTCCAATTTATTCACATCCTTCTTGTAGTGTGGGGCCCAAAACTGGACACAGTACTCCAGATGAGGCCTCACCAATGTCGAATAGAGGGGGACGATCACGTCCCTCGATCTGCTCGCTATGCCCCTACTTATACATCCCAAAATGCCATTGGCCTTCTTGGCAACAAGGGCACACTGCTGACTCATATCCAGCTTCTCGTCCACTGTCACCCCTAGGTCCTTTTCTGCAGAACTGCTGCCTAGCCATTCGGTCCCTAGTCTGTAGCGGTGCATTGGATTCTTCCATCCTAAGTGCAGGACCCTGCACTTATCCTTATTGAACCTCATCAGATTTCTTTTGGCCCAATCCTCCAATTTGTCTAGGTCCTTCTGTATCCTATCCCTCCCCTCCAGCGTATCTACCACTCCTCCCAGTTTAGTATCGTCCGCAAATTTGCTGAGAGTGCAATCCACACCATCCTCCAGATCATTTATGAAGATATTGAACAAAACCGGCCCCAGGACCGACCCCTGGGGCACTCCACTTGACACCGGCTGCCAACTAGACATGGAGCCATTGATCACTACCTGTTGAGCCCGACAATCTAGCCAGCTTTCTACCCACCCTATAGTGCATTCATCCAGCCCATACTTCCTTAACTTGCTGACAAGAATACTGTGGGAGACCGTGTCAAAAGCTTTGCTAAAGTCAAGAAACAATACATCCACTGCTTTCCCTTCATCCACAGAACCAGTAATCTCATGATAAAAGGCGATTAGATTAGTCAGGCATGACCTTCCCTTGGTGAATCCATGCTGGCTGTTCCTGATCACTTTCCTCTCATGCAAGTACTTCAAGATTGATTCTTTGAGGACCTGCTCCATGATTTTTCCAGGGACTGAGGTGAGGCTGACTGGCCTGTAGTTCCCAGGATCCTCCTTCTTCCCTTTTTTAAAGATTGGCACTACATTAGCCTTTTTCCAGTCATCCGGGACTTCCCCGGTTCGCCACGAGTTTTCAAAGATAATGGCCAATGGCTCTGCAATCACAGCCGCCAATTCCTTCAGCACTCTCGGATGCAACTCGTCCGGCCCCATGGACTTGTGCACGTCCAGCTTTTCTAAATAGTCCCTAACCACCTCTATCTCCACAGAGGGCTGGCCATCTCTTCCCCATTTTGTGATGCCCAGCGTAGCAGTCTGGGAGCTGACCTTGTTAGTGAAAACAGAGGCAAAAAAAGCATTGAGTACATTAGCTTTTTCCACATCCTCTGTCACTAGGTTGCCTCCCTCATTCAGTAAGGGGCGCACACTTTCCTTGGCTTTCTTCTTGTTGCCAACATACCTGAAGAAACCCTTCTTGTTACTCTTGACATCTCTCGCTAGCTGCAGCTCCAGGTGCGATTTGGCCCTCCTGATTTCATTCCTACATGCCCGAGCAATATTTTTATACTCTTTCCTGGTCATATGTCCAACCTTCCACTTCTTGTAAGCTTCTTTTTTATGTTTAAGATCCGCTAGGATTTCACCGGTGAGAGAGACCCTTTTGTTTTAAATTCACTCAGCTTGTTAAATTAGATATTTAGTTTGCATTTTACCCTTTATTTTTTTATAACCAATTCTGACTTTTATGTCTCATTACTTGTAGTAATTACAGAAAAGGATTAAGTGAATAAGCTTGTTTTATAGTTTTATCTAAACCAGTGTGTGTTTGGACTGAAGTGTTTGGGAATCTCCATTTGAGATAACTGGGTTGTGCGTATCGTTTTCTAATAATGAAATGACAGACTTTATATGAGCTTGTATTATCCAGGCTGGTGTTGGGCAGTACAAGATGCACATTTCTGGGGACAAATCTGGTACTGGGAATTTGCTGGTGTCACTCTGTAATACATTTCTTGAGTGACTGGCTACGGCACTCATACAACATATCTAGGAGTGAATTATATGCTGCAGGCTGTGTGTAAACAGACCAAGAGTGGTTGTTCTCACAGCAAAGCAGTGTAAGGGGCACCCCAGTTTGGAGAGTTATGGGGTCACAGCTGTCTATAGTTCAGATTGTACCCTGGGTAATGTCACTGGTACCTTTGGGCTCCCCCACTCCTGGCATTTCCTTGCACTGATTCATTCGTTAAAAAAGGGAAGGAGGAGGATCCGGGGAACTACAGGCCAGTCAGCCACACCTCAGTCCCTGGAAAAATCCTAGAGCAGGTCCTCAAGGAATCAATTCTGAAGCACTTAGAGGAGAGGAAAGTGATCAGGAACAGTCAGCATGGATTCACCAAAGGCAAGTCATGCCTGACTAACCTAATTGCCTTCTATGACGAGATATGACGCTCAACCTGCTGCCGGCCAAGGTAAACAGAACCCCAGGCTGGCAACGGGCTGAGTGGGCCGGCAGTGTAAGATCAGCATTTTAATTTAATTTTAAATGAAGCTTCTTAAACATTTTGAAAACCTTGTTTACTTTACATACGACAATAGTTTAGTTATATAATATATAGACTTAAAGAGCGAGACCTTCTAAAAACGTTAAAATGTATTAGTGGCACGCGAAACCTTAAATTAAACTGAATAAATGAAGACTCGGCACACCACTTCTGAAAGGTTGCCGACCCCTGGTCTAACATATGCCAGCTGCCACTGGCTCTAGGGAGCTGTCATAACAACAAGTGATCAACCAGGTGCAACAGAGCCCTGGCCATACCTTCTTTCCAGGCTGATGCATCCACCATAAGGTGCATGTGTGTATGAGTCTCTATGCCACCTGAGGATCCTCCAACATGGAGATCAGCCTCCTGTGGCCGCTTTAGTGAAGCTTTGTGCCAGGAGAGTGGCAAAAAGTTGGCCTAATATAGAGAAGAACCTGGCCCCATGGGTCTAAAATGGGGTTAATTGCTTTACTTCCTATGGCTGTTCTGAGGCTAGCTATTGGTACAGAACTCTGAGATCTTTGGATGAAAAAGCAAAGCGTTCCTACTGGTAGAACTCACTCAAAACAGGTTTATTTTCCACATTAACAGTTTTGCAGGCAGTTAGCCTTTGTCCTTGACACAGGCGAATAATTCTCACCTTTCTGTAGCAACCTCCTTTGGAGGATCTCAAAGCACTTCACAATCAATTGGCCTCTCCAAAACAACTACAATCAACCTAGTTATTCAAAAACCTGGCTATTTATCCCTGTGCTGAAACTTTATATCCTGGAGCCTGTGGACACGTCCAGATAAAACAGCAGAAGAGTCAGAGACACCTGCTTTTCTAAAATCTCATTACATAGTTCTTTCCAACAGACACTGATTTGTGAGGCTGCCACTCGGGTCCTGAAGGAGATTGTAATTTCTAAAGCTATTCCAAGCCAAAGTACTGAGTTCACACATCTCTGAGAAGACAAAAGAGATGGTATCAGGATATAAGTTTCAGCTGAAGTGTTAGGACTGTGCTTAAAAGTAATCAAATGCCTTAATAGTACCAAGCTTATCTCTCAGGCTTGTATTTTTCCCTCTCTCTTTAAGGTCCCTGCACTCAATGTTTTTCTGTTTCTCCTAACAATAGGGGTGCAAAGGAGGCTTTCAGTGCATCAGTTGAATAGTCCCGAGACTAAGACGGATTTACACTGAAGATTGTAACAGCATCAAAAACACCATTTCATCTTCAGCACCAGTAATCCCCATTTTAAAAACTCTATTATCTGACTGGGTCTTCATTTGCTAGTTACATAATCCCCATTGACGCAGCAATACAGAAATTCATACAGTGATCTTACGGAGACAGCCACAGAATTCCCAGCCCCCTGACTCATCCAGGAGTAGTGCAAAGACCAGAAAGAATGCGGAGAGCAGTAAGAAAGCGTTTAAAGTTAATGACTGAATGAAGGGAAGAAAGTCTGTGAGGATCCCACTGTGACTGCAAAATGCCTGTCAAAATTTCTGGGGATTGATTGCCTTCTCATTTTAATGAATCATTTGAGAGCAAGTTCCCGAATCCCTAGCTTTATGATAAAACTTTTCACTGCAGGTCATGAATACTGAACCAAGCTGTTCTCCAAACTGCTGGTTTCCTAGAGAAATCTGGTGTCTCTTGTTGAGGGTTAGAGGGGAGAATTAGGGTTTGGCTACACTTGCGAGTTACAGCGCATTAAAGGAGCCCCGGGCGCACTAGCTCACTACCCGTCCACACTGGCAAGGCACTGTGGAAGTAGATAAAGGGAATTTGGATGCAGGCCTCTGAAATGAGTAGGAGTCAGGCTAACTCTAGCTTTAATAACATGAGATTTGTAGAAGCGGGGATAATGCGAAGCGAGTAGGAAAAGAACTGTGAAAAGGCTGTTGTGACCTTGTATTAGATAAGAATAGAATGTAGACTATAAGAGAAATTGGTGAGAAAAATAAATTATCATGAAGGAATATGTATAAACAATATGCAGCTGTTGCTTATTATTGTCTGTAATAAAGGTATAAATGCTTGCTCTATTTGTTTATCTTTTGAGACACCTGCCTAGGTGGCGGAAACCCTGTGTCCTAGTGCACTCTCTCCCTCTGTGCAATTGCTTGAGATAATAAAGTGTATCTGACTTGCTGCACCCAACCTGAGAGTGAGAACTGTGGTTTTTCTCCGACAGCACATAGAGCGCACTGACTCCACTGCTGGTCCGCTCCTGGTACTCCACCTCGGCAAGTGGAATAACGTTTTGTGCGCCCCCGCTAGAGCACGTGGCACCAGTGTGGATGCCCTGGCCTGTTGTGCACTCTGGTCGGCCTCTAGAAGTGTCCCACAGTGCCTGTTCTAGCCACTCTGGTCATCACTTTGAACTCTATTGCCCCTGTTCTCAGGTGACCAACCATTAGACCCGCCCTTTAAATTCTCTGGAAATTTTGAAAATCCCCTTCCTGTTTGCTCAGCAAGGTATGGAGTGCTCTCAGTGAATCTTTCCAGGTGAACATGCACCAAGCAATCCTCAGTATGGAGCAATGGGGAGGTGCTGGACCTCATCAGTGTTTGGGAGGAGGAAGCTATCCCGTCCCAGCTGTGCTCAAGCCATAGGAATTACAATACCTTTGGGCAGATATCAAGGGACATGATGGAAAGGGGCCATGACCAGGATGCACTGCAGTACAGGATTTAAAGTCAAGGAGCTGTGGAATGCCTACCGCAAAGCCTGCGAAGCAAACAGCTGCTTTGGTGCTGCCCCTGCGACCTGCCATTTCTACAAAGAGCTGGACACGATACTTGGGGCTGACCCCACCTCCACTTCGAGTACCACCATGGACACTTCAGAGTCCAGTTCAACAAGGTGGGAGGAGGAGGAGCAGCAAAGCGGGAGCAAGGGTGCTGAGGTGGAGGAAGACACTCCGGAATCCCTAGATGCATGCAGCCAGGAGCTGTTCTCAAGCTAGGAGGAAGGTAGCAAGTCACGGGGGCCGGTGCTTGGGGAAGGACAAACACCAGAGGAGGTTCCCGGTAAACGGCTTTTATTTTGGGAAGGAAGTTATTTGGTGTGGGCTCTTGGGGTGAGGAGGGTTAGGGCTGCATGCATGCCTAGATGCAGAATAGGGTGTTGATGTGCTCTCTCACGTCACGGTAAACGGCCTCAGTGATCTCTTCAAAGGTCTCACGCAGAAGTTGTGCAATTTGCTTGTGCAGGTTTCTCAGGAGAGCGACTGTGTTCCTTGTCCCAGTAAGGTTAACATGTCCACCCCAAGTCACCAGTCCTAATACAGTTTAGATCAGGGGTGGGCAAACTATGGCCCAGGGCCTGCATCCGGCCCTCCAGACATTTTAATCCAGCCCTTGAGTTCCTGCCAGGGAGTGGGGTCCGGGGCTTGCCCCACTCCGCACGTCTTTCAGAAGCAGTGGCATGTTCCCCCTCTGGCTCCTATGCATAGGGACAGCCAAGGGGCTCCGCACAGTGCCCCCGCAGCTCCCATTGGCTGGGAACCATGGCCCATAGGAGCAGCAGGGGCAGTGCCTGTGGACAGGGCAGCGCACAGAGCCACCTGGCCATGCCGCTGTGTAGAAGCCAGAAGGCGGGACATGGCGCTGCTTTCGGGAGCCGCCTGAGGTAAGTGCCACCTGGAGCCTGCACCCCTGACACCCTCCTGCACCCCAACCCCCTGCCCCAGCCCTGATCTCCCCCGCCTCCCACCAAACCCCTTGGTCCCAGCCTGGAGCACCCTCCTACAGCCCCAGTAGGAGCCTTCCCCACCCCTGCACCCCAACCTCCAATTTTGTGAGCATTTATGCCCCGCCATACAATTTCCATACCCAGACGTGGCCCACAGGCCAAAAAGTTTGCCCACCCCGGGTTTAGATCCTGGTCTGTGTGGTGGCCTCTGTAGAAGGGGGTTTGTTGCCAGTAGACAAATATCCATATAAAAAGCCATTGGGTTCTCCTGGTGTCTTTTGTCTGTAAGCAGGAAGAGTAGAAGCATTACACTGCCAATTAACTTTATACTCAAGTTACCCAAACTCCATTTTACTTCAAAAGAAAGTGGAGAGGGTTAAAATTTGGTTTTGGATTTTATTTCATTCCCATTCCTACAATGGACTTCAGATTAGTGCAGGGCCGGATTAATGCAGGGGCTTTAGGGGCTGCAATCAAGGGTCTCGGGCTAAAGGGGGCCCTGCAACACGCCCGTCAACAGGGGAGGCAAAGTGGACAATTGCCCAGGGGTCTGGATGATTTAAAAGGGCTCAGGGGGCCCCGGCCGCCACCAGCAGCGTAGCAGGACTAAGACAGGCTTCCTGCCCACCCTCGCTCTGCACCGCTCTTGGAAGCAGTTGGCACATCCCTGTGGCTCTGGGAGATGGTGGGTGTCTCCACATGCTGTCCCTTGCCCCGAGCACTGACTCCACAGCTCCCATTGGCTGGGAACTGTGGCCATTGGGCACTGTGGGTGTGGTGCCTGCTGGCAGTGGCACACCGTAGAGACCCCCTGGTTCCCCCCCTCCCAGGGGATGCTGCCAGAGGGGTGTTCCAGTTGCTTTCAGGAGCCACCCGAGGTAAGGGCTGACCAATTGGCTCCCTCCTGCAGCCCCACCCCCTGCCCCAGCCCAGAGCCCGCACCCCCTCCCACACCCAAACTCCCTCCCAGAGCCCACATCCCCTCAGACAGGGGCCCCCCAAAATCTAATAGCGCCAGGCCCACAGGAGAATTAATCCAGCCCTGGATTAGTGCCAGGAAATCCCTGGAGACTGGGTGTTTTATAATATTTCCCATGTACCTTGGAGTCTGTCTGACATTTTTCACAAGAATTACATAGCTGTAAGAACTGTGTTTTCCTTCACAGAGGAAAACCATGGGAAATATTGTGAGCTTCAATGCACCAAGTTTCCTTCAAACTTATCAGTTAAATTGCAGAGGGGAGATTTGCCCTTCACCAAATGGAAGGTGAACAGGGTGGTGTGATGTTATTGACAGAATCTGTAACCGTATAGATCATTGTTGCAACCAAGGTCCTGTAGTGGCACCAAATCTTGTATTTGGTCAAAGAGGGTCAAATAAGGTGTCTATGACAAGGTTATGGTTTGCTGGTTATGATTATGCTATCTGTATGCATGTATCATTTTTGTATTTAAAGATATAAGTATTGGCTCTATACTGTCTGTATTTCAAACTTGTGCTGTGCTTCTAGGTGACACCCCAGACAAGTTGGTGTCAGCTCTGCCTAGCCTGCTTGATGGCCCATCAAGGACCATTAGCTATACAATTGACCCACTGAGAGAAGGCAGACACACCTTGTGACTCAGCTAGGCATGCAGGGACATGCCTATGGACAGAACTCTGAGGTTTTTCCAGGCCATGTGATGGACGGCTTGTCTTTGGGACAAAGAAAGAAAGACCACATGGCAAGAGAATATAAAAAGCTGCTGCAGTTCCTCCATCTTGTCTTCAATCCTGCTTCTTACCTCTGGAGGGACTTTGCTACAAACGGAAGCTCTACACAAAGGACTGATGACCCATCCCAGCTGTGGACGTACTCCAGAGACTTGATTTGAACATGCAGTTTATTGTATCACTGCTACATGCCTGAACCAAGAACTTTGCCATTACTGTATGTAATTGATTCCATTTAACCAGTTCTAGCTCTCATCTATATCTTTTTTTCCTTTTATGAATAAACCGTTAGATTCTAAAGGATTGGCAACAGCGTGATTTGTGGGTAAGATCTGATTTGTATATTGACCTGGCTCTGTGGCTTGGTCCTTTGGGATCAAGAGAACCTTTTTTCATTTACTGGAGTATTGGTCTTCATAACCATTCATCCCCATAATGAGTGGCACTGGTGGTGATACTGGGAAACTGGAGTGTCTAAGGGAATTGCTTGTATTACTTATGGTTAGTCAGTGGGGTGAGACCAAAGTCCTCTCTATTCGGCAGCTTTGGTGTGCCTTAAAGGTGGAGAACCACCACCCTGGGGCTGACTGCCCTGCTCTAAGCAATTTGTCTTGAATTGGTACTCTCAGTTGTGTCCCACCAAAGGCAGCATCGTTACACAGGCACAATTGGCTAACTCCAGGGCTCTGAGAAGACCAGGCCCTACCTTAGAAGTGCATTGTGGGAACGTTTAGTAGCCATTCTGGGAGCTTACCATGTTTGTTTGGGACAGAAATGGGACAGAGCGCCCCTTAATGAAATGTGTGAGACTCTTACAAAAGGGACAGCCCTAAGGTGGGGGGAGGTGCATTGGGGAGGGTTGTGGCTGAAGGGGTATTTTCCAAAGCAGTTTATCTCTCTCCAATCACAGCCCGGAGCAGCATGGCTGTAGACAGAGGTAGTGCACTGAACAGAAATGTATTGCTTTGAAAAGATGAGACACAGCACTGTCCAAATTCTGTATTGCTGCTGCTTAATGAGTGACAGCTGGTGCACATTACAGTCTGAGGGCATGATGGCTGAATTTTCATGAATGCAGTTAAGGGCGAGGGAAGGCTCCTCCTTCACTCACTGTGCTGGCACTATAACAATGAGGTGACATCTCCTTCTGTCCACATTGATTCGGACATCGAGTGGGCTTGGCAAGCACTCTTTATTTATCCCATCACGTGGGTTTGCAGGAACTGGCAATTAAAGAAATTGGGAGACAAACCTGAACTTGCAATTGTCTGATGAGGACACCTTGGAAAAGAATAGAGTTGCTTTGCCATCAATTGCTTGTGACAGCCAGCCAAGCTGAGAAGGGTTTAGTGAATTCATTTCACTCCAGCCCAGGGACCCAGGAGCCCAGCATTCACAAGGTCAGCATTCTGCTTCACAGGGAGACAAGGGAGCTTGTAGGCATGTTTCAGAGATCTAGAGCTTTTAACTCTTGGTAATTTGAGATATAACCATTTGGTGATGGCAGAGGATGAGAGGAGAACTAATGATTTAATCCTTTCTCTGCTGATCCCACCCCTCACACACCTGCTGTCATTTCTTAGCATTCCACAAATCAATGAGAAGATCCGATCACATGGGGGAGAGGATAGCGCAGAGGACAGGGGATGAGATTAGGAATCAGAGTAACAGCCGTGTTAGTCTGTATTCGCAAAAAGAAAAGGAGTACTTGTGGCACCTTAGAGACTAACCAATTTATTTGAGAATGAGCTTTCGTGAGCTACAGCTCACTTCATCGGATGCATATTGTGGAAACTGCAGAAGACATTATATACACAGAGACCATGAAAGAATACCTCCTCCCACCCCACTCTCCTGCTGGTAATAGCTCATCCAAAGTGACCACTCTCCCTACAATGTGCATGATAATCAAGGTGGGCCATTTCCAGCACAAATCCAGGTTTTCTTACCCCACCCCCCCCAACACACACACAAACTCACTCTCCTGCTGGCAATAGCTCATCCAAACTGACCACTCTCCTTACAATGTGCATGATAATCAAGGTGGGCCATTTCCAGCATAAATCCAAGTTTTATGCTGGAAATGGCCCATGGTAAGTTTGGATGAGCTATTGCCAGCAGGAGAGTGAGTTTGTGTGTGTGTGGGGGGGAATGAGAGAACCTGGATTTGTGCTGGAAATGGCCCACCTTGATTATCATGCACATTGTAGGAAGAGTAGTCACTTTGGATGAGCTATTACCAGCAGGAGAGTGAGTTTGTGGGGGGGGGGGGGGGGGGCGGAGGGTGAGAAAACTTGGATTTGTGCTGGAAATGGCCCAACTTGATGATCACTTTAGATAAGCTATTACCAGCAGGAGAGTGGGGTGGGAGGAGGTATTGTTTCATGGTCTCTGTGTATATAATGTCTTCTGCAGTTTCCACAGTATGCATCCGATGAAATGAGCTGTAGCTCACGAAAACTCATGCTCAAATAAATTGGTTAGTCTCTAAGGTGCCACAAGTACTCCTTTTCTTTTTGAGATTAGGAATGAGGATGGGACAGTGGGAGGACTGGGAATCACCAGCCCAGGGCTAAATCCAGCACAGGTAAATAGTGACTGAATGTAACTATCTTGTCCTGTTTCTTTGATACTGTCTATGAAGTGATCTCATTCTCATTCCTAGGAGTCTCCTTACCTCAACTGTCACTAATATTGGCTGAGGACATGGAGGGCAAAACCTCCTCACCCACTGAGGCAACTTTGGCACTTACTGGCAAGGGACAAATGTGTCCTGCTGGCTGGGTAGATAAGTAGAGGCCTTGGTTCTCCAGGGCTGTCAGCTATTCACCAGCCAAAAGTCACATGCATTTAAGAGTTAAAGTTAAAAGAAAGATACTTCCACCAGCAGCTTTATCCCCTGCTCCCTCACAGGAACTGCTGGGAGCAGGAAGTGGTGTCTCTGCTGGGCCACCTTGAAGTTTAGTTTATGACTGGAATTTTCAGAGGTACCTAACTCCCTTAGGCTTTTATTGCATGTCAGGCACTTAACTCCCTTAGGCGTCCTTGAAAATCCCACTCTTGATGCCTTCTTGCATTAGAGCTCCCACTGTTGTGCTAATCCCAGAAGGCATGGCACACCACTCTTTCAAGCCACCTGCACCACAGTGTGGGGAGGGGAGGAATGTCTCTGACCTGATCTCAGAATAAAGGTTCAGATTTGTGTGTGTGAGAGAGAAGGAGAGAGAGTCAGGCCACTTCTTATTGTGCATGATCGGCTTTGGCCAGCTAAGCAGCATAATGAGTAGTTACTACAACTCCTGAGGAAGCTCTTAGAAGGAAGGTAGTATGAATGGTGAGCATTCAGCTGTTGTGACATGCATTGGGTGTGCCATGGTTGTTTTTCTTCCACAGGACAGAAGCGACTTTGTCTGTACAAACTGCAAGCTGGTCTCCATATTGGAAGAGAAGGTTCTAGGTCTGGAGAAACAAGTATCGACCCTGGTTGCACAAGAGAAACTGAAGATTTCCTGGACAGACGTCAGGATATGCTTCTATGGGCACAATGTTCTGAAGAATCACAGCAGGCTGCGCAGCGGGGACAGAAGGATGGTGAAGAAATTTGGCAGCATGTGATCTCCAGAAGAAGAAAGGGGAGCGCCCATGTACCAGCAATGCAGATACAGGTAAGCAACTGTTTTCATGTTCTCTCCACAGGTACTAATGCGGAGAGTGGACGAGATGATACATCTGAGGGAAGGGAACAGAAGGAGACTCCGCCGATTGGAAGGCATGAGATGCGCTGTCCTAGGGATGGGGGTTCCACGACCACCGCTCCCAAGAGAAGGAGGTGGGTGGTGGTGGTTAGGGACTCTCTCCTCAGGGGGACTGAGTCATCTATCTGCTGCCCCGACCAGGAAAACTGAGAAGTCTGCTGCTTGCCAGGAGCTAGGATTCATGATGTGCCGGAGAGACTGCCGAGACTCATCAAGCCCACGCATCACTACCCCTTCCTGCTTCACCACGTGGGCACCAATGATACTGCCAAGAATGACCTTGAGTGGATCACTGCAGATTACGTGGCTCTGGGAAGAAGGATAAAGGAGTTTGAGGGGCAAGTGGTGTTCTCGTCCATCCTCCCCATGGAAGGAAAAGGCCTGGGTAAAGACTGTCGAATCTTGGAAGTCAACGAATGGCTATGCAGGTGGTGTCAGAGAGAAGGCTTCGTATTCTTTGACCATGGGATGGTGTTCCAAGAAGGAGTGCTAGGCAGAGACAGGCTCCACCTAATGAAGAGAGGCTAGCTAACCTAGTGAGGAGGGCTTTAAACTAGGTTAACCGGGGGAAGGAGACCAAAGCCCTGAGGTAAGCGGGGAGGTAGGATACCAGGAGGAAGCACGAGCAGGAGAGTGCACGAGGGGACGGCTCCTGCCTCATACTGAGAAAGAGAGACTATCAGTGAGTTATCTCAAGTGCTTATACACAAATGCAAGAAGCCTGGGAAACAAGCAGGGAGCACTGGAAGTCCTGGCACAGTCAAGGAATTATGATGTGATTGGAATAACAGAGATTTGTTGGGATAACTCACATGACTGGAGTACTGTCATGGATGGATATAAACTGTTCAGGAAGGTCAGGCAGGGCAGAAAAGGTGGGGGAGTGGCACTGTATGTAAGAGAGCAGTATGACTGCTCAGAGCTCAAGTATGAAACTGCAGAAAAACCTGAGAGTCTCTGGATTAAGTTTAGAAGTGTGAGCAACAAGGGTGATGTCATGGTGGGAGTCTGCTATAGACCACCGGACCAGGGGGATGAGGTGGACTAGGCTTTCTTCTGGCAACTAACGGAAGTTACTAGATCGCAGGCCCTGGTTCTCATGGGAGACTTCAATCACCCTGATATCTGCTGGGAGAGCAATACAGTGGTGCACAGACAATCCAGGAAGTTTTTGGAGAGTGTAGGGGACAATGTCCTGGTGCAAGTGCTGGAGGAACCAACTAGGGGCAGAGCTCTTCTTGACCTGCTGCTCACAAACAGGGAAGAATTCGTAGGGGAAGCAAAAGTGGATGGGAACCTGGGCGGAAGTGACCATGAGATGGTTGTGTTCAGAACCCTGACAAAAGGAAGAAAGGAAAGCAGCAGAATATGTACCCTGGACTTCAGAAAAGCAGACTTTGACTCCCTCAGGGAACTGATGGGCAGGATCCCATGGGAGAATAACATGAGGGGAAAGGAGTCCAGGAGAGCTGGCTGTATTTTAAAGAATCCTTATTGAGGTTACAGGGATAAACCATCCCAATGTGTAAAAAGAATAGTAAATATGGCAGGCGACCAGCTTGGCTTAACAGTGAAATCCTTGCTGATCTTAAACACAAAAAAAAAGCTTACAAGAAATGGAAGATTGGACAAATGACCAGGGAAGAGTATAAAAATATTGCTCAGGCATGCAGGAGTGAAATCAGGAAGGCCAAATCACACCTGGGGGTGCAGCTAGCAAGAGATGTTAAGAGTAACAAGAAGGGTTTCTTCATGTATGTTAGCAACAAGAAGAAACTCATGGAACATGTGGGCCCCTTACTGAATGAGGGAGGCAACCTAGTGACAGAGGATGTGGAAATAGCTAATGTATTCAATGCTTTTTTTGCCTCTGTCTTCACGAACAAGGTCAGCTCCCAGACTACTGCACTGGACAGCACAGCATGGGGAGGACGTGACCAGCCCTCTGTGGAGAAAGAAGTGGTTCGGGACTATTGAGAAAAGCTGGAGGAGCACAAGTCCATG
This sequence comes from Eretmochelys imbricata, assembly GCF_965152235.1. NCBI lineage: Eukaryota > Metazoa > Chordata > Testudines > Cheloniidae > Eretmochelys > Eretmochelys imbricata. The sequence goes on along the minus strand of NC_135581.1, from coordinate 41,614,666 downwards.
GGGCCGGATACACTGCATCCAAGAGTGCTAAAGGAGTTGGCGGATGTGATTGCAGAGCCATTGGCCATTATCTTTGAAAGCTCATGGCGATCGGGGAAGGTCCCGGATGACTGGAAAAAGGCTAATGTAGGGTCCATCTTTAAAAAAGGGAAGAAGGAGGATCCTGGGAACTACAAGCCCATCAGCCTTACCTCAGTCCCTGGAAAAATCATGGAGCAGGTCCTCAAGGAATCAATTCTGAAGCACTTAGACGAGAGGAAAGTGATCAGGAACAGTCAGCATGGATTCACCAAGGGCAAGTCATGCCTGACTAACCTAATAGCCTCCTATGATGAGATAACTGGCTCTGTGGATGAGGGGAAAGCGGTGGACATGTTATTCCTTGACTTCAGCAAAGCTTTTGATATGTTCTCCCACAGTATTCTTGCCAGCAAGTTAAAGAAAGATGGGCTGGATGAATGGACTATAAGGTGGATAGAAAGCTGGCTAGATTGTTGGGCTCGACGGATAGTGATCAATGGCTCCATGTCTAGTTGGCAGCCAGTATCAAGTGGAGTGCCCCAAGGGTCAGTCCTGGGGCCAGTTTTGTTCAATATCTTCATTAATGATCTGGACGATGGCGTGGATTGCACCCTCAGCAAGTTTGCAGATGACACTAAACTGGGAGGAGAGGTAGATACGCTGGAGGGTAGGGATAGGATACAGAGGGGTCTAGACATATTACAGGATTGGGCCAAAAGAAATCTGATGAGGTTCAACAAGGACAAGTGCAAAGTCCTGCACTTAGGATGGAAGAATCCCATGCACCGCTACAGAGTAGGGATGAAATGGCTAGGCAGCAGTTCTGCAGAAAAAGACCTGGGGTGACAGTGGATGAGAAGGTGGATATGAGTCAAAAGTGTGCCCTTGTTGCCAAGAAGGCCAATGGAATTTTGGGCTGTATAATTATGGGCATTGCCAGCAGTTCGAGGGACGTGATCGTTCCCCTCTATTTGACATTGGTGAGGCCTCATCTGAAGTACTGTGTCCAGTTTTGGGCCCCACACTACAAGAAGGATGTGGAAAAATTGGAAAACGTCCAGCGGAGGGCAACAAAAATGATTAGGGGACTGGAACACAAGACTTCTGAGGAGAGGCTGAGGGAACTGGGATTGTTTAGTCTGCAGAAGAGATGAATGAGGGGGAATTTGATAGCTGCTTTCAACTACCTGAAAGGGGGTTCCAAAGAGGATGGATCTAGACTGTTCTCAGTGGTAGCAGATGACAGAATGAGGAGTAATGGTCTCAAGTTGCAGGGCGGGGAGTTTTAGGCTGGATATTAGGAAAACCTTTTTCACTAGGAGGGTGGTGAAGCACTGGAATGTGGTGCCTGGGGAGGTGGTGGAATCTCCTTCCTTAGAAGTTTTTAAGGTCAGGCATGACAAAGCCCTGACTGGGATGATTTAGTTGGGGCTTGGTCCTGCTTTGAGCAGGAGGTTGGACTAGATGATCTCCTGAGGTCCCTTCCAAACCTGATATTCTATAATGGCATTGGAGGACGAGTACATGCCCTGGAGAGTGCTTCCCTTCATTGACATGCTTTGGTTTTAGGTTCTATTGATTTTAAATTAATGGGATTATAAAACTGCATTAAAATAGAATGAAGAAAATATCCCCAATGTGAAGAAGCACACAGCAAATTGTAACAATTTCCCACCTGAGAGTGTGAATTGGAATGGGGCTCACTTCCAGAGCAACTTTCATCCAACGTCCTCATGGTGTTTTAGAAACAAACTAAGGGATGTTTTAAGGCATCTGTTACAGGACAAGGACACCCCATCCCCCCTTGGGCCAGGGCAAGGGCATTGCAGCCCTGCGATTAAGTCTGCCTGACTAATCTTTCCCTCAGGGCAGTAGGGCCCAGCAGCCAGTGTCAATATGGTCACCCGCCTCAGCAGGGCTGCATGGCCTAGTGGTCAGAGTCTTTATGGCTGCCCTCCTCAACGGGGCTATGTGGCCTAGTGGCCAGTGGGGTAGTAGGCCACCACCTAGGGGTGGGTGGCAGCCAGGGAAGGGGACCCAAGCCCTTCCTGCTGCACCAGATTCCAGCCCAGGCCCCTCTCAGGGGAAAGTGTTCTCACAACTGAGTCAGCGAGGATCCATCCAAAACATGCTGATGACACTTGGGAGACGGGCTAGTCCCCTCCCACTCCCCACCCTCTACTTCCTAGCATATCTCCTGTTGCTATGGTCTGTGCATCATCGGGTGCCTCAACCTGTGCTGCTCTCGGTGGTTCCAAGGTGGGGGGAGGGATAGCTCAGTGGTTTGAGCATTGGCCTGTTAAACCCATGGTTGTGAGTTCAATCCTTGAGGGGGCCATTTAGGGAGGTGGGGCAAATTGGGGATTGGTCCTGCTTTGAGCAGGGGGTTGGACTAGATGACCTCCTGAGGTCCCTTCCAACCCTGATGTTCTATGATTCTATGATAATCTCCCTTGGGCATCCTCAGCTGCCTGGGTCTCAGAGCTTCTGGCTTACAAGGTCTGAGGCTTCAGCTGCTCCCAGGCCAGAGCCTGCAACATGTATCCTTCCTCCTTGGCAGCCAGTCCTGACTGAACTGAGCTGCTCCATTTTATACTGCAGCTCTAGCAGGGGCAAGGGGGCATGGTTTCTGCTGCCAAGGGTGTGGACTTAACCCTTTTATCCCCGTTGCGTGACAAGTACACCCCATCACAGCATCATTAAAGGCCAACGGTTATTCTCTCCATTTTACAAATGGATAATGGAGGCACAGTTTGTTTCAGCAACTTGCTCAGAATTGCACTATAAAAAGCTAGTGTCAGAGCTCGGAAAGGATCCCAAGAAATTTGGTTCCCAGTCCCCTGCTCTAATCACTAGACAACACTCTCCTCAAGCCAAGCAAGTTGTGTATATAATTAAAATATCAGGGATCACATCCTGGCCTTTGCTCTGGCTGCTTTTTGCCACTCCAGTGGAATGAAGAAGCTTCAAAGCCAGTACAGATCCAGCCATTCAAACACCTTTGCCCTAGGTGCTCCTAAGCCAGTCACACTTCCTCTCACCACCACTCTGTCCCCCGCCCCAGCTCCTGCGCTGCGGAAAGTTCAGGGATGTGGCTGGGGTGTACTACGCCCCAGCAGTCTCCAGTTATCAGAATGGCCTTGGGCACTGTGAGCAGTCCATTACATTACAGCAATTCTCAGGCTAACTCGCTCCAAGAGCTGGGGTGGCATAGATTGGTCAGGGGCTGCAAAGTCAGCTTAAATCCATCTTTCTCCCCATGCTTGGACTGAGCATGGCTTGGGCAGACCAGAGGATCTGGCCCTTTATGTAGCTAGAATTAACAGAACCTTTGCTAGGGGGAGGGGGGAGAAAGCCAGTGTGTGGATCTAGTCAACTCCAAAGAATGTGCTTATCCTCCTTCCCGCTGCCAGTGACAGCAATACACAGCAGAGGGATTCAAGAGCCTGAGCTGGAGTTGTGTGTTACACACAGAAGGGACATAGTGAGAGCAGCCTTTCCCAGCAGTGCAGTAACTGGGTCAGATTCAGAAAGGGGGAAAACCAATGTTCCAATTAAATAGGAGTGAGAAACATATGTTTCTAAAGGCTTTTTCATACCATTGTTACATGCCATTGAAAGTTGGATGGATCAGATCAGTGGGTAATGCGACAGTAGTGGCATCTGGAATTGTTTTGAAATAGCATCTCACCTCACTGCATCTGGAGGGCAGTGCTTTTTATTTTACTGTATACTTTCTGGGAACAGAAAAGATGGTAAGGAATGATAAAAAAGCAAAGGGCGCTCAGGGATCACATTCTCAAGCTTTTATCTGCAACCACAGAATCATAGAATATAAGGGTTGGAAGGGACCTCAGGAGGTCATCTAGTCCAACCCCCTGCTCAAAGCAGGACCAATCCCCAACTAAATCATCCCAGCCAGGGCTTTGTCAAGCCTGACCTTAAAAACTTCTAAGGAAGCAGATTCCACCACCTCCCTAGGTATTCCAGTGTTTCATCACCCTCCTAGTGAAAAAGTTTTTCCTAACATCCAACCTAAACCTCCCCCACTGCAACCATGAGGTCTAGACATTTGCTTTTCTAAAATAAGAAAGTTGAGAGTCTCACCTAAATAACATGACTCCGGGAGCCAGAAATTTAAGAAAAACACCAAGTATTGAAACTTATGCTAAAATGGTGAGAGTTGGCAATGCTACTGAAGAAACTGTACGTAAGCTACTTCATCTGACAGGTTCTGCTTCAGATCCATCACTGTCCTCTCCCCTGCCCTCCTCACCCTGTAAAACTCCCAGAAGACTACAGGGAAAGCTGGAAACAAAGGGTTAAATTAAACCCAGCTGTACCTCCCTTAACTTCAATGGGTTTAAGCCAGTAAGAAATTGGGCCCAAACACCAGTGGTCCATAGCATGAAAGTAAAGCTACAGTGAAGAAAACAATCAATATATTCCAGGTTCTGTAAACAGTAGGTCAAATTCTGCTCCAGGGTACACTGGTGTCAAGCTTGATGTGCATCTTAAAGAACTAGGGTGACTGGGTGTGGGTGTTGCACCTTTAAGAAATGGATGCAGAGTCCAAAAGTAGCAGCATAGCTGCCAGTGGTCCTGGATTAGCCTGGACAGTCCTGGATCACATCAGGGAACTGTAATCATGGCCAGTGCTCTGGGTCTTGAGCAGCTGGCATGTTCCTCACTCTCTGCTTTAAAGAACTAGACTCAAACTGTTTTAGTCCCTGGTTCCCCATCCCCAGGCAAACAGCTAGCTGCCGCCCTGGTGAGCTAGTTGTTTTCCAGGAGGGAAAAGGAGATGAGGAGGGTGGCTTAGGGCTATTTTGCTGCTCCTAAATCACTTGCTTGTTCCCTGGAACCCCAAGAGGGGAAACATCAAGAGGCACAAAACCAGAAAGATGAGAATCCATCCCCTTCAGGGTGCTATTGAGCATACCCTTGAGTTACCAGGCCTGGAATAAGTCTAGAACTTCCTCAACACCCCAAGGGGGTGCTGTTGAAGGACCAGAATCCTGACACACCCCTATTCAGGACAGTACTTAAACACATGCTTAATTTTATGCACATGCTTAAGTGCTTTCTTGACTTCAGGCCTGCCTCCCTTTGTTGTTGACTGTATTAGTCTCCCCCTGGTCCTTGTGTGCCAAGAGCATGAGGCCTGGGATTGTGCCCCCGCCCCTTGGACACACACAGGGCAAGGCAAAAGGTGGGCCTAAATATTGTCAAGAAAAAGAGGAAAAACTTCACAAGCTCAGAGTCTCACATTACCAGTAAAGAGTAATAATAACCATGAATAATGTCAGGGGTTTGTTTGTTTGTTTGTTTTTGTTTTTTTTTAATTTTAGCATGGGCAAGGCTGTCTAGTTAAGCGATGGCATCTTCAGTGATGCAGAAGATGCAGTTCTTCTGGGCCACCACTGAACCTAGTCAGCAGGCATTCATCGACAATCTGTGTCATCATCTGTGTTGCGCTGCAGCTGCACAAAGGGCTGTCATGAAGGCCCCAGCGATAATGGATGGATGCACAGAGATCTTGTCTGGTCCGGAATCTATTCAACAGGGACCATTGGTGACAGAGCAGGTCAAAACCAGGTGGGCAAATTGTGAAGTCGGCGTCGAGGGACTGGTTGGGGATTATAACAGATATCCATTCCTCTCATCAGAGAGTTTCCGCCCTAATATCCTGGCATGGCAGATGAGACCATAATGGGTGGTGTGATGGCAAATGTGCAGCTGGTGGTTTAAAAAGGTCATTGTGCAGCGACAGGCTTGGGTTGGCGCATACTTTCTCCAGTAACTTGCCAGTGGCAACCTCTTGTCTGATAGCATCTTCACAGGCAGGGTTGCTAACCTAGTGAGGAAGGCTTTAAACTAGGTTCACCGGGGGATGGTGACCTAAGCCCAGAGGTAAGTGGGGGAGTGGGATACTGGGAGGAAACACAAGGAGGAGGGTACAAGATGGGAAACCTCCTGATTCATACTGAGAAAGCAGGGCAATTGGCTAGTTTTCTTAGATGCAACGCAAGAAGCCTGGGAAATAAGCAGGAAGAATTGGAAGTACTGGTACGATCAAGGAACTATGATGTGATTGGAATAACAGAAACTTAGTGGGGCAGTTCATATAACTGGAGCACTGCCATGGATGGGTATAAACTGTTTAGGAACGACAGGTATGGGAGGAGGAGCTGCCTTTTGTGGAGGAAAAATATAGTAGACCCAAGTAAGCCTAAAACTTTGGTCAAGCTAACTATGTATATGAAGCCTAAGAAGAGAGTAAGAAAAATTCCATTGTGGGGCAATTGCAGCAACACAGCTTAAGAAATATCACCCTAACAGCTAGAAATTAGGAAAGACCATTAACCGCAAAAGAACAACTTGTCAATAACGGGACAACCTTGTTTTGCTATATTCCAAATAAGGCAAAACTACTGTTAAGGCTCACATTATATGCCAAATAAGGGAAAGCTCCACTGGCGGAAGTTGACCAATTGTGGTTTTCAGCTATATAAACTCCTGTATTTTCTGTTTATGCCAGAGCAGCTCCGGCTGACTCTCCCTGTATGCGCATGCTTGAATAAAGCTGGCCTCAGGCTTGTGAGGCCAAATACAATGTGTGGTTAATTTTCCACCACAATCTTGGTGCCGTGACTCGGATAGATGATGACCCCCAAGTGCCGGAGGACCGCGAGCTGCTCCCCACCAGACCCCGGACCCATCCGAAAGGTAAGAGACCTTTTGAAATCTCTATAGTGGGTTTCTGGTGGAGGACTGCATGTAGGCTCTGGGCTTGGGTGAGTTGTACGCTCTATCCGGACTTTTGCTGCCAGACACGCCTGATGCCCTTGGGGTGGATTAGAGTCCCATCCAGGTTTGGTTTCCCCGGGAAGAGCCACTGAGTTTGGCTGGGCAGGTCATGGATAGACCTGGTTCTGTGTGTCAGTGTGAAAGTGAAGGTCAGTAGACCGGTGTGAGTGTGAGTCACAGGAAGACACCCAGAGCGCCCTGCAAAGCCATGGGCTCATGACCAGAGGTGCCTCTAATGCAAGCCCTGTGTCGCGATAAATGCCCTGACCTTGGCAGTTTCTCTCTGCATGGCATGACCGGCGAGGGGCCTGTCTGGGTCTAGGAGTGTGCGATCCCATCCCTTCTGTCCTCGGACAGTCTGTTTCCATACCCTCTTTCCTTCCCTATCTCTGGTTCCCGCCTGAAGGCAGTTTGACAAGCCACTGACTGGTCTGATCACCTCGCCTGAAGCGACAGAGTATGCAGTGCCACGGACGCGCTTTGCTGAAGGGGGCTGCAAGACAGTCGAGGAGGCCCTAAACAAAACCTTCCCTGTGTGACTGTGATGAGTGAATCGAGTTGGGTACTGGGGGCTGGAGGGTCCAAGAGGATCCCCGCCTCATCAGGTAAAAAAATGGGGGCTGATGAGTCAAAAAGGATCACTGTCCCGCCAAAAGGCACACTGGCATACTACATGTATGCAAATTATAGTCCTTTCGCTTGCAAGTTTTTAAAGAAATGGAATTGGTATACCAGGGATGATCCAAAATTACAGTTTCCCTTAGAGGGAAGCTTCGACCTTGACAAGATTGCACCTCAGAGGCACACTACAGGCCAAGGCAGTAGGGCAAGATCAGCTTGATGCATATTTCGATTGGAATGGGGAAACAGAAAAAAAGCACCGTGAATCTCAAATGGGGAGTCTCAAGGACTCCCAAGAGAAACTTAAAACACAATTAAAAGAGGGAAAGGAGAAATGAACTCTTCCCCAAACCCCAGCTGGCCAGAAGATACCCCTTTCCTCTTCAAGGCCCCTCCAAAAAAAACCCTCGGCCCCATCCGAAGATCTTATAGATTTATATTTAGAATGTAGACCACCGGCTGCTCCTACATAACCTGGACAATCGGGTGCAGGACCGTCCGCCCAGGGCAGAACAAATAGAGAGGCCGGTAGACCCTGCACGCCTCCATCAGACTACAACCTGGAGGCTGACTCCACTATCCAGGGACCCCTACTCGAAGCAGTAACACCAATATCAGCATCTACCTCACCCCCTTCCCCTGAGTCACCCTCGGATCCCACAGAAAGCCCAATAACTGCCCTAACAGACTTGGTCCGATTCCTATCTGGCCAACTAGACGGACTGACAGAGAATTCACCTGGACCACCGGCATGGAATACTAGGTTACAAAGAACTTTACAATCCCGGGAACCCCCCCATGCCCAGTCCTCAGCCCCTGTCTCCCCACCAGGAGGCAACCTTTCCCCTGAGCCAACTTCCAGTCCCAGGTTTAGATGAGTCAGGCCAGGTGACCCTGATAACTGTACATGCACCATGGTCTCCCACGGATTTGTATAACTTGGTTGAAAAATTCCCCAAAATAAGGGAAGACCATGTCAAATTCCAAGAAGAATTAAGAACAGACATAAGCTGTTACAACTCTAACTGAGCAGATTTAAATAAACTCCTGAGAGGAGTCCTGCCCAGGGAAACATTAAATTGCCTCCTACAAGAGGCCCAGTGGCCCAACAATGACTGAGGCCAGGATAGGGACTTAAACACAGACAGGAACAAGCTGTTGGATGCGGTTCTTAAAATCTGCCTGAGAAAGACAGATTGGACAAAAATCAGTGCTTGTAGACAAATTAGAGGAGAAAACCCTGCTGATTATATGCAGCGTCTTAAGCAGGTTTTCGAGAGATATTCTGGCATAGATAATGCAGAGCGAGATGCTAAACAAACCGTGGTGGCTGCTTTTGTCCAAGGACTCAATCCACAATTGGGAGACCAATTGGAAATTGGTATCGTGGATTGGGAAGGAAAAAAACCCAGATGAAATTTTAGCAGCTGCCCAACACTACTACTGCCAGTTAGAAAAGAAAAAGGATGACATCAAAACTAAATTAATGGCCCTCCAGATTCAGAACCTACAGAAACCCTGCAGCAACCACACATTAAGGGGGAAAGGAGGGAGACACAACAGAGATCCCCACCATCTCCCTACCCAGAGGCAAAATAATGATGCCTGTTACTTATGTGGAAGGTGGGCCATTGGAAAAGCAATTGCCCCAATCGCCTAAACTGATCAACTGATCCTGCCCTTTCATAGCAATAGTCTTCACCCGTTCCCTTATGCCCTCAAAGCCGTTAGGATAGCCAGGAGACGGGTGACATCATCACTTGCTTGTTCCTTTGAACCAGACGGGACCATACGTAAACTGTATAATTAATGGCACCCCTACCTCTTGCCTGATAGATTCCTGTGCCTCGCGGTCTACTCTCCGCGCGGGTGATTTCCCTTCCCTCCCAGTAACCTCAGAAATAGTAAATGCAATGGGAGTGAGCAACACTCCTATTCCCCATCCCATCTCCTTACCTCTGACTGTTTCTATCAGTCCTCTGTCTGAGCACCATGCTTTCCTCCTCAGCCCTTGCTACCTGTTAACCTTTTGAGAAGAGACTTGCTGTACAAATTAAACTGTACAATTTATTGCACCCCAGACAGTGTGTATTTGGATGTCCCGGATCCCAGTCAAAATGAGGTCCTGGCAGTCCTGCAATTGGGTGTTCCAGAGGAAGAGACAGACCCCAGCCCTTCCTTGTTGCAACAGAAATTGCTGGCCAAGGTTCCTCCATGTTTGTGGGCTGAGCATGCCAACCAAGTAGGGTGCATCAAGACTACCAGACTGGTTCAAATTCACCTAGCTCCAACAAAGCCCCTTCCTAGAGTTCAGCAATACCCTCTCTCAAGGGAGGCCGAGGAGGGAATCCGCCCAGTGATTATCTTCCTAATTCGACAAGGAGTTGTTATTTCTACAGGTTTCAGAGTAACAGCCGTGTTAGTCTGCATTTGCAAAAAGAAAAGGAGTACTTGTGGCACCTTAGAGACTAACCAATTTATTATTTCTACAGTCAGTAAATGTAACACCCCCATTTTACCTGTAAGGAAACCTGGCAAGCAGATTTGGCGCTTTGTCCAGGATCTCCGTGCTGTCAGTGCCACTGTTCTCCCTACCTACCCAGTTGTCCCGAACCCTGCTATTATTCTCTCCTATATTCCTCCCTCTGCAGTTTATTTCATGGTTGTTGACCTCTGCTCGGCTTTCTTCTCTATCTCTGTCCACAGAGATAGTCAATATCTGTTTGCTTTCACCTACCAAGGGTGTCAATACACTTGGACTAGATTACCCTAGAGTTACACTGAATTGCCCACCTTGTTCTTGCAGATCCTCAAAAGGGATTTGGATGACATTGAATTCAAAATGGGCTCCACTCTAGTCCAGTACATAGACGACCTGCTATTGGCATTGCCATCTTTAGAGGCCTCTAAAACTGATTCCCTTACGCTATTGCAAGCTCTAGCCAAGAAGGGTCATAAAGCCTCCAAGTCTAAGCTGCAGCTCTGTCTGCCCAAAGTCCATTATTTGGGACATGATATTTCAGCTGGAGAGAGATGCTTGTCCTCTGCGCGAATATGAGTCATCCTCCAGGTCCCTAAACCAACCACTAAGAAACAAATGCGCAGCTTCCTAGGTATGGCTGGGTATTGCTGACAGTGGATCCTTGGGTATACAGCTATTGTTAGGCCCCTGCAAGAATTAACCCTTGACATGGTCCATGAACCCCTTCCATGGACCCCAAAAGCTGAGGAAGCATTTATTAAGATTAAGGAAGCTCTTACCAGGTCCCCCGCCTTGGGCCTACCTGACTATCAGAAGCCCTTCACTCTCTAATGCCATGAGAGGGAGGGAATAGCCTTGGGGGTCCTTACTCAAACTCATGGTGACAAACAATGCCCCGTAGCATATTATAGCTCACCTTTGGACTCTGTAGCAGCTGGATTCCCTCCTTGTCTTCAGGCGGTAGCTGCAGCCGATCCCTTGTGGAAGCTTCTGATACTCTCGTTTTCAGTTCCTCCTTATGTGTTGCCATCCTGCATGCTGTGACCACCCTGCTTCTGAAAAGCAGAACCCAGCATGTCTCTAACTCTAGACTAAGTATGAAATGCTGCTTTTAAATGCTTCACATGTAACCCTTACTCGCTACCCTGTCCTTAACCCCGCTTCCCTACTTCCCGCGACAACTGAGGGAGAACCCCATGACTGTTTAGCTAAGACAACAGAACTCTCTACTCCTAGAATTGATCTAAACGATACCCCGCTTCATAATCATGATCTACTATTCTGTGTAGATGGGTTCTGCCTCAGAAATCCTGCGGGCCTGCTTGTGGCCAGCTATGCTGTTTGTTCCCATCACGAGCCTGTGGAGGCCCACTCCCTTCCACGAGCACACTCAGCCCAAGTCGCAGAACTTGTCGCCCTTACCCGTGCTTGTACTTTAGCCAAGGACAAGCCTGTTACCATCTACACAGACTCTTGATATGCCTTCGGGGTGGTTCATGATTATAGGCAACTATGGAAACACTGAGGATTTCTCACTTTGGGGGGGCAAAGATTAGTAATGGGCCCTTTGCTGATGCTCTTCTCTCTGCCCTTCAACTCCCTTCTGCCATTGCCATTGTAAAATGTACTAGTCATGTTATGATGATGTTACCAGAGGAAATGCACTGGGAGATGCTACTGCTAGACAGGCGGCCCTTTCTGGGTCTCCGGCTTCATTTGATTTTATTTTCTTCAGTTCACAGTTCCCCTCCATGCTTCCCTCTCTCCATGATTTAGTTCTTATGCAAGATTCGTCCCCAGAACCAGAGAAGGACACATGGAGGCGGGATGGATGTACTTTGCATCCGGATGCCTTGTGGCACTCCCCAGGAGGCCGCTTGGTGGTGCCCAAAGCTGTGCTCCCCTATCTCGCTCTTGTGTCCCATGGATTGGCACATGTGAGCAAAGGGCGGATGATCGCCTCAGTACTGCGTCATTGGTATGCCCCAAATTTCTCCATTATGGCACAGCAGTACTGCAATTCTTGTCCAATTTGCCTAGCCCACAATAGTGGCAGACCAGTTCGGACAAAACCAGCTGCGCACCCTACCTCGTGGGGACCTTTTGTAAATATCCAAATCGATTTTATCAATATGCCAAAGTGTTGTTCTTATGAGTATGTTCTTGTTTGTGTTGCACGTATTCCGGATGGGTAGAGGCCTATCCTTGTGCCAAGGCCGATTCCCTCACCATAGTAAAAAAAGTGTTAAGGGATTTTATTCCTCGGTTTGGTCTACCTCTCTCTATTAACAGTGACCAAGGCACCCATTTCACAGGCCAAATCATGCAACAAATCTGCAAGGCTCTTAACATCACCCAACACTTACATTGTGCTCATCACCCTCAAAGTGCAGGGGCGGTTGAGCACAAAAATGGGGAACTAAAGAACAAAATCTCTAAGATCTGTGCTGAAACCAGCCTTAAATGGCCTGATGCCCTACCCCTTGCTCTCACGTATATGAGGAGCACACCTGCACGCAAACATGGCCTATCCCCATAAGAAAACCTTATGGCCAGATCCATGCATATGCCAGCATCCCCTCCACCACTCCCCTGCCAATTGGACCTGCAACTAAACGATGATACTGTTATGACATACTGTCAGACTCTAATTCGTTGCATTAGGTCTATCCACTCACAGGTCCAAAGTGCCCTGGTGGAACCAGCTGACACATCGTGTCATCCTCTTCAGCCTGGAGACTGGGTTTATATTAAGGTATATCAGAGGAAGACTTCTTTGGAACCTCGCTGGAAAGGCCCCTACCAGGTCTTTCTGACCACCCATACAGCAGTCAAGTGCAAGGGACTCGTCAGCTGGATCCACTCCTTCCATTGCAAGAAAACAACGCCACCTCTGGACCCAGATGCTGGGGATTTTTCAACTGGCAGATCCAGTTCCCGAAAACAACCAGAGTAACTGTGACAACAACCCCGCTTCAGGCCCCGAAAGGGAACCTAGATATAACCTCAGGAACAGAAAGTAATACCTCTAGTGTTTTGCCTTTGTAGCCAGCTGAGGCGTTGGCTTTCTGGTAAAAGGGACACTGGAGATCAAAGGCCAGAATAAAGCCTTTAGAAGTCCAGTGGAGAGCCTACTGCCCGCTGGCACTCGGCTGCCATGACCAACCCTGCGGTCAGAATAAAAGAATCAGCCATGGTGCGAAAATGCCTTCTATTTGGTTCGCATGTGTAACTATGTTCTTGCTACTATTGCTGAATTTTCATGATACTGTTATGTTCTTTTGGATGGACAAAGCCACCAGTGATTCGTCAACAAAAAACCCCTTTGAAGGACTGGATACAGTGCCAGTAACCTCTCCCTTGAATGACGTTAAGCCATGCACGTTCCAGGAAAGGAAGAGGAACATCCGCTCTGCTGGAGCCAAGGTACAAGAATTCATGACCACAAAAGACATTGAAAACTGGCCCTGGTGGAAGAGACGGAGTATTGAATACTGGCAAGGAGGGAGTTGTGGACTCTTTGCTTGGGAATGTGGTACTACTTGGTATTTGGGGTTTCTCCCGAGGGCGGCAGAATGCGCCGTTGGGCAAGTACCCTGGGGATGTACTGCTCTCCCTAATTGACTCCCAATCAATGTATATCCAGAAAGCCTTGCTACCACAACCATCAACTCCATCATCCCTTCCTCCATTAATCTCACCACCACCCCCACAACCTACCCAAATATAGACGATACCCTATATTCAAATGAAACCGAATGGCCAAAACCTTCACATTTAAGTGATTTATGGACATTTTGTTCAGAGAAATTATTTTTTAAAGTTCAGGACCGTTCATATGAGCGAATGATTGAGTGGAGAACAGATGGGTTGGTGGAAATAGAAATATATGATATCACTGCAACTGAGCCCCAAAAGTCAGAAATTGAAATTGATGGGGCCCATAGCGGGACAGATATGATGGCTATTCCCGGAGTTTGTAGCATAATAGATAAAAAGGGGCCTTATTGTTATTTGGTCACCCAACTGGTAAATAATCAAACAAATTACCCAAAAGATTTGTTCTGCTGCTGAAAAAATTACCTGTACTGAAAATGTCCCAATAACAAATCATTTAAACTGTACCATATTGCAGTACACCCCGTCCTATGCTATTGATGCTGAGGTCCCTCAAGAGTATATAAGGGTGTTCAGCCATTAAATGTGGCATAATACTTCATCAAAAAAAAAAAGATGGGTTAAAGTTTCAATAAACTGTAATTAATGCTACACTAGGGACTGTAAAATTTACACTACCCTTATCTAGTTTTCAGATTACCTCTATATATCCTAATTGTTCAAAAGGAGCTGCCATTTGGTTGGCACAGCAACGGACCTGGGTTTCTGCTAGAAAGAAAAGGGACTTGGCTGGACACCTATGGGATGGTGCAAATAGCATAGCCGCAATCTAGAATATCCATAAAGGTTAGCAACATGAGGAAAAATGGGGAGAGTTGGAAAAAGCCACGGGCCTTATTACTGGAGCACAGCTAGCCCAGGTTCAGGCTGGTGTTGGTGAATTATACGTTATCTCGGCCCTTAGTTCAATGACCCAAAAGCTGTTAACAGATATGGTACTGGGTATCACCAATGCTGGAAAGGCATTGCAGTGGGATCAGGCTTGTTCAGCGGTTCAGGATTTTCTGAATGACCAGCTCACGGCCATCAGAGGGATCTTGAACATCAGGCATGGCCCTCTGCCCTTACAGTCACCTCGGGATTACCATCTGATCTGTGGCCGTGGAGACATACTTGGAGATTTTCTGATGGAAATGTAGACGTTCGCAGTGCTCCTTCCAAGCATATGGGCCGGTCAGAGGGGTGTGGGCTCCCACCTACCGAATCCTGCCGGGTCCATAGGGAGGATGCATGTGGGACTGGATAATTCACCGAGACATTTGGGAACTTGAACTACCTGGTATGCCCAACCGATTTGTAGTCAGTGCTCCTGGAATAGCACCCGACATTTGGGTAGGGATTGGAAGCCAATGGACACTCTGGCTGTTAGAACCCGCTCAACTTCAGTGTGTACGTAAACTAAAACCAGGAGAGGTTGTCACTGTTCATGACAACGTTTGTTGGGAGGGTATGGGACACGGGACTATCCAGACCGGACATCTACTTTTCCAAGCTAATAATAGCTGTGTGCATATTAAGACCACTACCTTGAATGATGTACATTTGAATCTCACCACAGCCGCAGGCAATCGTATCATTCATTGGCCTGCGGATAAAATTCTACAATTAGCTCTTAGGTTCCAAATACCCTCTAACTGGACTACTTTAGTACCTGATCGATTCCAAAATTTGCTTTCAATCCTACCAGAGATTCAGAAAATTTCCGAATTACAGGGACAAATTCACATGCTCCAAAATATATATCAAGCAGAAAATAATGCTTTTATACTACCTATAGAATGTCTACTTTGTGTACCCAGACTGATGTTTTGTGAATAAAGCTGTACACCAATCCCAACCACATCATATTCTCACCATGGGAATGTTGTTGCTTTTACTGCTGTTTAGCATAGGGTTATGTTATTATTGCTGTAATAGATGTATTCATAATCGTCTATCCAGCCTTAGACCTGCCAATCTCGGATCAGGTGGCACTGATAATTGTAAATGAGATGTATGATACAGTTTGGGCAAAAGAACAGGAGGAAGAAAAGGAGGAAATTGACAGGCTCATAGCTATGGAATTTTAGGCCCCAGGCACCAAAGGGGGGAATGTGGAGGAAAAGTAGACCCAAGTAGGCCTAAAACTTTGGTCAAGCTAACTGTGTATATGAAGCCTAAGAAGAGAGTAAGGAAAATTCCATTGTGGGGCAATTGGAGCAACTCAGCTTAAGAAACATCACCCTAACAGCTAGAAATTAGGAAAGACCATTAATCACAAAAGAACAACTTGTCAATAACAGGAAAAGCTTGTTTTGCTATATTCCAAATAAGGCAAAACTACTGTTAAGGCTCGCATTATATGCCAAATAAGGGAAAGCTCCATTGGTGGAAGTGTGCTTGACCAATTGTGGTTTTCAGCTATATAAACCCCTGTATTTTCTGTTTATGCCAGAGCAGCTCCAGCTGACTCTCCCTGTATGCACACGCTTGAATAAAGCTGGCCTCAGGCTTGTTCTAAACCAAACACAATGCATGATTAATTTTCCACCACAATTGTATGTAAGAGAGCAGTATGATTGCTCAGCGCTCCAGTTTGAAACTGGAGAAAAACCTGTTGAGAGACTTTGGGTTAAGTTTAGAGGCAAGAGCAACAAGGGTGATGTCACGGTGGGTGCTATAGACCACTAGATCAGAAGGATGAGGTAGGTGAGGCTTTCTTCGGACACCTAACTGAAGTCTAAAGATCACAGGCCCTGGTTCTAATGGAGGACTTCAATAACTCCTGACATCTGCTGGGAGAGCAATACAGCAGTGCACAGACAATCTAGGGAGCTTTTAGAGAGTGTTGGGGACAACTTCCTGGTACAAGTGATGGAGGAACCAACTAGGGGCCATGCTCCTCTTCACCTGCTGCTTACAAACAGGGAAGAATTGGTAGGGGAAGTAGAAGTGGGTGGCAACCTAGGTGGTAGTGACCATGAGATGGTTGAGTTCAGGAACCTGACAAAAGGAAGAAAGGAGAGTAGCAAAATAGGGACCCTGGACTTCAGAAAAGCAGACTTTTTTAGACTCCCTTGGGGACCTGATGGGCAGGATCCCCTGGGAGGCTAATATGAGGGGGCAAGGAGTCCAGGAGAGCTGGCTGTATTTTAAAGAAGCCTTATTGAGGGCACAGGAACAAACCATCCCAAAGTGCAGAAAGAATAGCAAATATGGCAGGCAACCAGCTTGGCTTAATAGTGAAATCTTCGGTGAGCTTAAACTCAAAAAGGAAGCTTACAAGAAGTGGAAATTTGGATGGATGACTAGGGAGGAGTATAAAAATATTGCTAGAGCATGCAGGGGTGTAATCAGGAAGGCCAAGACACAATTGGAGTTGCAGCTAGCAAGGGATGTGAAGGGTAACAAGAAGGGTTTCTACAGGTATGTAAGCAATAAGAAGGTGGTCAGGGAAAGTGTGGGACCCCTACTGAATGGGGGAGGCAACCTAGTGACACATGATGTGGAAAAAGCTGAAGTACTCAATGCTTTTTTTGCCTTGGTGTTCACAGACAAGGGCAGCTCCCAGATTGCAGCACTGGGCAACAGAGAATGGGGAGTAGGTGAGCAGCCCTCAGTGTTGAAAGAACAGGTTAAGGACTATTTTAAAAAGCTGGACATGCACAAGTCCATGGATCCAGATCTAATGCATCCAAGGGTACTGAGGGAGTTGGCTGATGGGATTGCAGAGCCATTGGCCATTATCTTTGAAAATTTGTGGCGATCATGGGTGGTCCCAGATGATTGGAAAAAGGCAAATATAGTGCCCATATTTAAAAAAGGGAAGAAAGAGAACCCGGGCAACTACAGACCGGGGACCGACTGGCTAAGCAGGAGTTCTGCAGAAAAGGACCTGGGGATTACAGTGGATGAGAAGCTGGATATGAGTCAGCAGTGTGCCCTTGTTGCCAAGAAGGCTAATGGCATATTGGGCTGTATTAGTAGGAGCATTGCAAAGGTCAAGGGAAGTGATTATTTCCCTCTATTCGGCGCTGGTGAGGCCACACCTGGAGTACTGCATCCAGTTTTGGGCCCCCCACTACAGAAAGGATGTGGACAAGTTGGAGAGCGTCCAGCAGAGGGCAACGAAAATTATTAGTGGGCTGGGGCACATGATTTACGAGGAGAGGCTGAGGGAACTGGGATTATTTAGTCTGCAGAAGAGAAGAGTGAGGGGGGATTTGATAGCAGCCTTCAACTACCTGAAGGGGGGTTCCAAAGAGGATGGAGCTAAACTGTTGTCAGTGGTGGCAGATGACAGAATGAGGAGTAATGGTCTCAAGTTGCAGTGCAGGCAGTTTAGGTTGGATATTAGGAAACTGTATTTCACTAGGAGGGTGTTGAAGCACTGGAATGGGTTACCTAGGGAGGTGGTGGAATCTCCTTCCTTAGAGGTTTTTAAGGCCCGGCTTGACAAAGCCTTGGCTGGGATGATTTAGTTGGTGCTGGTCCTGCTTTGAGCAGGGGATTGGAGTAGATGACCTCCTGAGATCTCTTTCAACCCTAATATTCTATGATTCTATGATAGGAGGAGGAGCAATATTGCTTATAACTGGAAACCATGGAAGTGGAGTCGGACGAAGGGTGCCGGAGGTGATACGCATGGCAGCATTTTACTGTGTATCCACCAGTTTGGTGTGTGACAATCGACTCCAAACTGGTGCATAGTACTCCGCCACCAAATACGAGGTGGCAAGAGCTGACATCCAGAAAGTTGGAGCACGAGCACCCCAGGATGAACCTGCCAGTTTGCTAAGAAGATTGTTGCGCATCTTAACTTGAGCTGCTTTCTTCTTCAGGTGGGCATGGTAACTCAGTGTGTGGTCTAAGGTCACACCTAGATAGATCGGTTCTACTTCATGCTTCACCTTCTGACCATTCAGATAAACATTCAGTTCTCGGATTGTGCTGGTGTGATGAAGATGGAACAAACTGGAGATTGTTTTTATGAAGCTTGGCTGGAGGCACCAAGTCTTACAGTAGTCAGCTAACTTTATCATGTCCCAGTTTAAGGTGGCATCAAGCTTTTGGAACATCCAGGCTTGGGTACCGCAACTGATGTCATCTGCGTAAATGAACTTTTGTGAGTCTGTTGTTGGCAGGTCATTGATGTAAAGGTTGAACAGGGTTGAACAGGGTTGGAGCACAGAGCCCTGGGGTAGCCCATTGCTCTGTCATCTCCAAGCACTCATCTTCAGTGTAACAAGCACAAGCTCTGTCCCTGTTCTAATGCCCCAGAAACCTCTGACCCTACAGTAAGTAGCAACTTCAGGTGGATTTACTAAGGGTATGTCTACACTACGGAATAAGGTCGAATTTATAGAAGTCGTTTTTTTAGAAATCGGTTTTATATATTCGAGTGTGTGTGTCCCCACAGAAAATGCTCTAAGTGCATTAAGTGCATTAACTCGGCAGAGTGCTTCCACAGTACCGAGGCTAGAGTCGACTTCTGGAGCATTGCACTGTGGGTAGCTATCCCACAGTTCCCGCAGTCTCCGCTGCCCATTGGAATTCTGGGTTGAGATCCCAATGCCTGATGGGGCTAAAACATTGTCGCGGGTGGTTCTGGGTACATATCGTCAGGCCCCCGTTCCCTCCCTCCCTTCGTGAAAGCAAGGGCAGACAATCGTTTCGCGCCTTTTTTCCTGAGTTACCTGTGCAGACGCCATACTACGGCAAGCATGGAGCCCGCTCAGGTAACCATCACCCTATGTCTCCTGGGTGCTGGCAGACGTGGTACGGCTTTGCTACACAGTAGCAGCAACCCCTTGCCTTGTGGCAGCAGACGGTACAGTACGACTGGTAGCCGTCATCGTCATGTCCGAGGTGCTCCTGGCCACGTCGGCTGGGAGCGCCTGGACAGACATGGGCGCAGGGACTTAATTTAGAGTGACTTGACCAGGTCATTCTCTTTAGTCCTGCAGTCAGTCCTATTGAACCGTCTTATGGTGAGCAGGCAGGTGATACGGATTGCTAGCAGTCGTACTGTACCATCTTCTGCCAGGCAGGCAAGAGATGAGGATGGCTAGCAGTCGTACTGTACCATCTTCTGCCGAGCAGCCATGAGATGTGGATGGCATGCAGTCCTTCTGCACCGTCTGCTGCCAGCCAAAGATGTAAAAGATAGATGGAGTGGATCAAAACAAGAAATAGACCAGATTTGTTTTGTATTCATTTGCCTCCTCCCCTGTCTAGGGGACTCATTCCTCTAGGTCACACTGCAGTCACTCACAGAGAAGGTGCAGCGAGGTAAATCTAGACATGTATCAATCAGAGGCCAGGCTAACCTCCTTGTTCCAATAAGAACGATAACTTAGGTGCACCATTTCTTATTGGAACCCTCTGTGAAGTCCTGCCTGAAATACTCCTTGATGTAAAGACACCCCCTTTGTTGATTTTAGCTCCCTGAAGCCAACCCTGTAAGCCATGTTGTCAGTCGCCCCTCCCTCCGTCAGAGCAACGGCAGACAATCGTTCCGCGCCTTTTTTCTGTGCGGACGCCATACCAAGGCAAGCATGGAGGCCGCTCAGCTCACTTTGGCAATTAGGAGCACATTAAACACCACACGCATTATCCAGCAGTATATGCAGCACCGGAACCTGGCAAAGCGATACCGGGCAAGGAGGCGACATCAGAGCGGTCATGTGAGTGATCAGGACATGGACACAGATTTCTCTGAAAGCATGGGCCCTGCCAATGCATGCATCATGGTGCTAATGGGGCAGGTTCATGCTGTGGAACGCCGATTCTGGGCTCGGGAAACAAGCACAGACTGGTGGGACCGCATAGTGTTGCAGGTCTGGGACGATTCCCAGTGGCTGCAAAACTTTTGCATGCGTAAGGGCACTTTCATGGAACTTTGTGACTTGCTTTCCCCTGCCCTGAGGCGCATGAATACCAAGATGAGAGCAGCCCTCACAGTTGAGAAGTGAGTGGCGATAGCCCTGTGGAAGCTTGCAATGCCAGACAGCTACCGGTCAGTTGGGAATCAATTTGGAGTGGGCAAATCTACTGTGGGGGCTGCTGTGATGCAAGTAGCCCACGCAATCAAAGATCTGCTGATATCAAGGGTAGTGACCCTGGGAAATGTGCAGGTCAGAGTGGATGGCTTTGCTGCAATGGGATTCCCTAACTGTGGTGGGGCCATAGACGGAACCCATATCCCCATCTTGGCACCGGAGCACCAAGCCGCCGAGTACATAAACCGCAAGGGGTACTTTTCGATAGTGCTGCAAGCTCTGGTGGATCACAAGGGACGTTTCACCAACACCAACGTGGGATGGCCGGGAAAGGTGCATGACGCTCGCATCTTCAGGAACTCTGGTCTGTTTCAAAAGCTGCAGGAAGGGACTTTACTCCCAGACCAGAAAATAACTGTTGGGGATGTTGAAATGCCTATATGTATCCTTGGGGACCCAGCCTACCCCTTAATGCCATGGCTCATGAAGCCGTACACAGGCAGCCTGGACAGTAGTCAGGAGCTGTTCAACTACAGGCTAAGCAAGTGCAGAATGGTGGTAGAATGTTCATTTGGACATTTAAAGGCACGCTGGCGCAGTTTACTGACTTGCTTAGACCTCAGCGAAACCCATATTCCCACTGTTATTACTGCTTGCTGTGTGCTCCACAATATCTGTGAGAGTAAGGGGGAGACGTTTATGGCGGGGTGTGAGGTTGAGGCAAATCGCCTGGCTGCTGGTTACGCGCAGCCAGACACCAGGGCGGTTAGAAGAGCACAGGAGGGTGCAGTACGCATCAGAGAAGCTTTGAAAACCAGTTTCATGACTGGCCAGGCTACGGTGTGAAAGTTCTGTTTGTTTCTCCTTGATGAAACCCCCCGCCCCTTGGTTCACTCTACTTTCCTGTAAGCTAACCACCTGCCCCTCCTCCCTTCAATCACCGCTTGCAGAGGCAATAAAGTCATTGTTGCTTCACATTCATGCATTCTTTATTCATTCATCACACAAATAGGGGGATGACTACCAAGGTAGCCCAGGAGGGGTGGTGGAGGAGGGAAGGAAAATGCCACACAGAACTTTAAGCACAACACTTTAAAAGTTTACAACTTTAAAATTTATTGAATGACAGCCTTCTTTTTTTTGGGCAATCCTCTGTGGTGAAGTGGCTGGTTGGCCGGAGGCCCCCCCACCGCGTTCTTGGGCGTCTGGGTGTGGAGGCTATGGAACTTGGGGAGGAGGGCGGTTGGTTACAGAGGGGCTGCAGTGGCAGTCTGTGCTCCAGCTGCCTTTGCTGCAGCTCAACCATACACTGGAGCATACTGGTTTGGTCCTCCAGCAGCCTCAGCATTGAATCCTGCCTCCTCTCATCACGCTGCCGCCACATTTGAGCTTCAGCCCTGTCTTCAGCCCGCCACTTACTCTCTTCAGCCCGCCACCTCTCCTCCCGGTCATTTTGTGCTTTCCTGCACTCTGACATTATTTGCCTCCACGCATTCGTCTGTGCTCTGTCAGTGTGGGAGGACAGCATGAGCTCGGAGAACATTTCATCGCGAGTGCGTTTTTTTTTCTTTCTAAGCTTCACTAGCCTCTGGGAAGGAGAAGATCCTGTGATCATTGAAACACATGCAGCTGGTGGAGAAAAAAAAAGGGACAGCGGTATTTAAAAAGACACATTTTATAAAACAGTGGCTACACTCTTTCAGGGTAATCCTTGCTGTTAACATTACATACATAGCACATGTGCTTTCATTACAAGGTCGCATTTTGCCTCCCCCCACCGCGTGGCTACCCCCTCAACCCTCCCCCCTCCCTGTGGCTAACAGCGGGGAACATTTCTGTTTAGCCACAGGCAAACAACCCAGCAGGAATGGGCTCCTCTGAGTGTCCCCTGAAGAAAAGCACTCTATTTCAACCAGGTGACCATGAATTATATCTCACTCTCCTGAGGATAACACAGAGAGATAAAGAACGGATGTTGTTTGAATGCCAGCAAACATACACTGCAATGCTTTGTTCTACAATGATTCCCGAGTACGTGTTACTGGCCTGGAGTGGTAAAGTGTCCTACCATGAAGGACACAATAAGGCTGCCCTCCCCAGAAACCTTTTGCAAAGGCTTTAGGAGTACATCTAGGAGAACCGCGAATGCCAGGGCAAAGTAATCCTTTCACATGCTTGCTTTTAAACCATGTATAGTATTTTAAAAGGTACACTCACCAGAGGTCCCTTCTCCGCCTGCTGGGTCCAGGAGGCAGCCTTGGGTGGGTTCGGGGGGTACTGGCTCCAGGTCCAGGGTGAGAAATAGTTCCTGGCTGTCGGGAAAACCTGTTTCTCCGCTTGCTTGCTGTGAGCTATCTACAACCTCATCATCATCATCATCTTCTTCGTCCCCAAAACCTGCTTCCGTATTGCCTCCATCTCCATTGAAGGAGTCAAACAACACGGCTGGGGTAGTGGTGGCTGAACCCCCTAAAATGGCATGCAGCTCATCATAGAAGCGGCATGTTTGGGGCTCTGACCCGGAGCGGCCGTTCGCCTCTCTGGTTTTCTGGTAGGCTTGCCTCAGCTCCTTCAGTTTCATGCGGCACTGCTTCGGGTCCCTGTTATGGCCTCTGTCCTTCATGCCCTGGGAGATTTTGACATAGGTTTTGGTAATTTCGAAAACTGGAACGGAGATCTGATAGCACGGATTCCTCTCCCCAAACAGCGATCAGATCCCGTACCTCCCGTTCGGTCCATGCTGGAGCTCTTTTGCGATTCTGGGACTCCATCATGGTCACCTGTGCTGATGAGCTCTGCATGGTCACCTGCAGCTTGCCACACTGGCCAAACAGGAAATGAGATTTAAAAGTTCGCGGTTCTTTTCCTGTCTACCTGGCCAGTGCATCTGAGTTGAGAGTGCTGTCCAGAGCGGTCACAATGGAGCTCTCTGGGATAGCTCCCGGAGGCCAATACCATCGAATTGTGTCCACAGTACCCCAAATTCGAGCCAGCAAGGTCGATTTAAGCGCTAATCCACTTGTCAGGGGTGGAGTAAGGAAATCGATTTTAAGAGCCCTTTAAGTCGAAATAAAGGGCTTCATTGTGTGGACGGGTGCAGGTTTACATCGATTTAACGCTGCTAAATTCGACCTAAAGTCCTAGTGTAGACCAGGGCTTATACTCCCATTAGGGTTGCCAATTTTGATTGGATGTATTCTTGGAGATTTAATTACATGACATAATCTTTAATTAAAGATTAATCTTTAATTCCTGGAGACTCCAGGCCAATCCTGGAGGGTTGGCAATCCTAATTCCCATCACCAGCACCAGTACAGCCTCATGCAGCAAAGTCCTTACAGTGTTTCTTACCCTTTCCCACAAGGCCAGAAAAAAGCAGAGCACTCCCTTCCTCAAGATCACAGCACATATTGAGCTCACCTAGCCCAGACCCTCCCCCTCACTTCCTGCTTGTGTCATCTCTGCTGGTGGCTAATTGGTTCATCAGCCTGATCAGCTAATTAGCTACATATCCCCAGTCAGGCTTCTCTGTAGGGGAACTGATTGGTGCCTAAGTGACCAAACTGCTGGCTGACCCTCTAGCTTTCGGCAGGCATCAGGGAGACGCTGGCACACGTCTACTTGGAGTGTGCCAGGTTGCAGCATCTATTCCAGCTTCTGAAGAACCTTCTCCTTAGGTTCTGGCTGTGCTTTGCCCCCCACCTCCTGCTCTATGCACACCCTATCCCTAGCTCCACAAAGCCACAAGACCTCCTTTTCAACCTCCTCCTGGCCAGATGGCCATCCACCATGCCAGGAGGAGGATGTTGGACGGGAAGGTGCTCTGCGACTGTGGGAACTATTTCCGCTCTTCTCTTGGTTCAGGTATCCAGGCAGAGTTCCTCTTGGCCTCATCCCTGGATGCCTTTGAGGAGCTGTGGGTGCTGTCCAGTGTTCTCTGCTCAGTGTCCCCTTCTGGCTCCCTGCTTATGACCCTGTGACCCTCACTCCTGTCTTTGTTTTACCATTAGTTGTCCCCCATAATCATTTGAGCCCTGGGTTTAGTTGCTCCTCCCTTTAGGCTGGGGGAGAGGCCTTTAGACGTGGGCCAGCTTGCATCCACCCATTCCTGGAACTCAACAGGTGCTAGCTTCTGACATTCTGTCATAGTTACTGAGTCACAGAGCCTGGGTCTACAGAGTCAGGGTCACGGGCCTTGCAGTATAGGGCTAAAAGTAGCAGTGTAGACATTCCTGCTTGGGCTGGAGCTTAGACTCTGCAACCTGATGAGGGAGCTGGGTCCAGAACTCAGGCTCCAGCCCAAATGGGAATGTTTACACTGCTGTTTTTAGCCCCATAGCATGAGCCTGAGTCTGTAGACCTGGGCTCTGAGACTTGCTGCTGTGGGTCCTTTTTTTGCAATGTACACATACCCTAAGAGATTCAGTGACCCAGGAAAAGTGTGGTAGACCTGGACGGGTAATTAACAAATTCCAAAAAGTGTTGTATGTCTTGCATATTTTGGGGACAGTGCATGTCCAAAATAGCTCAAACTTTCTCAGGGTCTAGTTTTAAGCCCTTTGCTGCTAGGTGTCCAATACATGGTACAGCTGACAGGCACGGTCTAGTTATTCAGCTTGAGATTCACTTGATATACACTATTGCTATCAGATTCTGATCATAATCAACATTAGCTTCTTCAAGGAAGTCTCCACAACCAAGCACTAAAATGTCACCTGCAATTACACCAGACCCTTCAATCCCTCTAGCACTTTATGTTGATAAGTCTGATATCCTTCTGGCACTGGAGAAATTTCCAGTAGCATTCACAGCCATTTATGTCTGCCAGGAGAACTCCAGAAGGTCCTCAAATACTGGCTGTCTTCATCAAATTTTACTTTCCAGAAACCATCTTTGACAGTACAGTAGAAAGGCCTTTGTGAGTCTTGGCAGCATCTCTTCAATCATTGGCAAAGGATAGTGGGAGGCTTTCAAAGCGTCATTGACATTTAACATATATGCGGAGTTTGCTTGAATTTTTAATCCCAGTGAGGGGGATAGATCTCAGAGCCCTGACTCCAGCCCAAGTGGGAATAACTACACTGCTATTTTTATCCCTGTCACCTGAGCCCTGCAAGCCCAAATCAGTTGACCCGGGCTCTCAGACTCACTGCTTGTGAGGGTGGGGGTTATATTGCAGTGTAAACTTCTAACTGTGCACACCCTCGGCTATTTTTCTGCAGCCCTGGCATGGATTTTTTTTTTAACATACAAGAGGAGGATGTTTGACGTCTCTATAATGGTTTCCTGTTGGGGACGGATTTGCCCACTCATGAGGAAATCCTAGTCAATAGCCTACTTGTGTCAACACAGTCAGAATTAATCAAGTCCTTCCTTACTCAGGGGAGAAGCTGCCATGTCCCACAGGAATATACTGCAGCCTCAGTAAATATTCTCTTTAAAGTTACAGATTGCTTTGACAAGCAGGGTCAGAGTGTGTGCCACAATTACCCTGGATTTCTGAACAGCTACAGTATTTGGTGAGCAAGGTACAGAAGCAAAAGTCCCGCACACGATTGATTGGAACCATCTGCTGTATTCCTGGAAGCAGACAAACTCCAGGGGAAATAAAACAATATTTTATTGATAGTAAAGAACTGTTGTGCCTCCCTATGACTGCAATGAGATATGCCATTGGTGCTGGAGTCCTCTGCAATTAACAGAGACCTAATAAAACAATTTTCCTGAAAGTTATCATTAATTTGGAAATTGCTTTTATCTGTTTAATCATATGGCCCGCATCATGGTAGTATTTGAATGCCTCACAATTGTTAATGCTTCCAACACCAATGTGAAGTTGGGAATTATTAATTTGCCCATTTTAGTGACTGGAGGACTGAGGCACAGGGCAGATCGAGTTATTTGCCCAAGGTCACAGTGAAGCGTGTGGCTGAGCCAATAACTGCCCCAAGTTTCCCAAGTCTCTGGCCTGTAGCCATACCTAATCCCTTACATCTGCAGAACATTTGTTCTGCTATATTAACAAAGGGAGGTTTCTGTGTCGCTGGGAACCTCGACTCTGCAAGAACAGTAGAGGTCTATGTGGAAGAGGCAAAGACTGACCTGCTGCTCTATATATGAACCAATTTCAGTGACAGAAGTGTTATTCTTATGGGCTATCATTGACAGAATTCCCACTTCAATAATGCCAAGCAAATTCTTATTTCTGACTGTTTTCCTTAATTTTAGGGACCAGTTTCTATTTCATAGCAATAAGAAAGCATGTCAGGCTGGTATTTCACAGAAATTATTGCACTTCTAGGATAGTTAGAGTTGTTTATCTTTAAGCTTGAGATCAGGCTATTGTTGGCATTATACAATTTGCCCTACACCCCCTGTGTTATTGCTAAATGAATGTCCACCTATTACTGAATGTTACAGAAGAAAATTCACTAGAAAAATCATTTCAAATTGCTCAAAAAATACCAGTTTGTGACCGTGTTTGTTTCAAAGTTAAGAAGGAATATTTGGATCTCAATTAATTGATTTTTTTTAAGAGTCAGGATGTGAGGTTTGTGTTTAATTTCAAACCAAGGAAGCATTGCTACAATGGACTGAGAGATGGGATCCCAAATACTTCTTGGTCATAATTTACAAACAATTGACATGGACAAAAACCAAATGCGTGTTCTCCAATGCGTCTGGTAGCACGCAGGGTTATGGGATGGGAAAGCCCCCCATTTTGGCTTCTAAGTTGGGGCAGAACTTGGAACTTTCTGCTCCCAAAACACAGGACCCTACCACTTGAGCTAAAAGGGAATCTTTTTTAGCAACATCAGTTATGCAGAGTTTATATTCTCTTTTTGGATGAGCCATTAGAGGGCAACAATCTCTCTGATGCACACATACACTCCGGTACATCAGTTTAAACCAGGAAATTGCATGTGTCAATGGAGATTCAGGCAAGCACCCACTATATGTGCACCATTATGTTTACAAGTGTGAAAACCTGTTTTGGACCTGGTCTACATGTAAACATTGCACTGCTTTAACTAGCATTGGTTTTGAAATCTAGCTAATTAAACCAATACAAAACTTGGGTGGATACATTTAATTGGTTTATATTTAAATCGGTCCATGCAGAGGGTTTGCACTGGTTTAGTTGAATTGATTTTAAAAAACCCCAAAACCAGTTTTAGTTAAAGCAAGCATATGCTCTGTGCAATCCTTGACAATGTAGCCCAAGTCATGGGTTCACTAGTAGTTGCCTCCAGTGACAACTGTTAGCTGACAAAGTCTGCACCATTGTCAGACAAGTAAAGGACTTGCCCGTGGTCTTCTCATTCTCTTTGAATAACTGATTTGTTACGATGGCTCGTCTTTGGCTATAAGCAAGTCCAAACTTTTGTGCCTGTTTCCTCTGCCCAGAAAAACAAACTGGCTCTCACTAGAACCCCTGTTTCTAACATTGTTAACAATCAGCTAACTGCACAGTTACAAAGGTACTATTGCCCAATGCACCATCCATTTAACTAACATACTTCTCTTCAGATTACAGATGCTTAGAGGAAAGAGCCTAAAAATAGCCTCCTTCAAGGTGGTAGAGCAGAGAGGTCCAATTGCCATTGATAATAGAACAAGTTAGACAGTCTCTTTGGAATATGTCTTCAGAGCAAGAACACTGGTGAAAAAATAATGTTACCACTACAGAAGTGAGCTTACTGCTTTGCCATATGGGGAGAAAACAGGTAACTAGTTTCAGGTTACCTGATTGGCCGGAAGTGAATGCAACCACTTTAGTCCTCTGAAGCCCCTGGGTCTGAATTCATGACCCACTTACTAACAAGACACAGGTAATAGAAAGAAAAGCAAGTGAATAACCTGAGTTAAATGTCGGATGTCGGAGGACTGAATTGGCCTGAACAGGTTAACAAGCCCTTTATCATCTGGTCAACAGTTCAAATCTGAAGAAGGAGGGTAGCACCTGGAGGTCTTAACCATTGAATGGGCATTCAGTGAAGTGAGTTGATGACCAGTGCATAATGGGCTATGTCAATATCATCCTGTAGCAAGTGGCATTCATTGAACCCACTGTTGACAGTCCCAGAAGAGAGGCAAGGCCTGAATACATAGCACCAACAGCACTGGGCATGTTCAAAATGCCAGCATATCAATCTCATCTCACATCTAGCTGTGCCCTCTCCAGAGATGGGTTGAGGCACATTATCAGCAAGGAGCAGCTTGCTCTGCAGCTGCCCGAGTTATTGCTGTTCTGAGGATACGCAGAGACTGTCCAGCCTGTGCTACATTCACTTATGTTATTTTTAAATACATCAGTTGAGAATGGGTTTGGCTTAACCAAAGGATGTGTGTCATGTACAGACATGCACATGCACACACTTCTCTTCACAAAAAGAGGGAAGAGAATTCATATCCTAGCCTGCAAGCAGCCTCTTGGTGGCTGGAATAGCAGCCACTGCCTTCCCAAACCTCTTCCAGGTGCATTTGGAGCCACTGGATCTGAATACAGAAAGAGCCCATGGCTCCTTCCTCGGCTTGCACCCCCCCACACACTGAAATTGCTCTTCTGAGTCCTTTAGGGGTAAAAGAACTGGAGCCCTCTGGCACCTAGTACTGATTTGAAGCCCACCAGGAAGATTTCTCACTGATCATAGCCATGCATGGGCAGGACAGATTGTTTAATCTATGGCACACTCCAATTTTGCAGCTGTTGAGTTAGCCATGGCTTCCCTAGGCTTTCAGGCTCCCTGTGAGAAGCACACTTGACATTCTTTCAGCCACTTCATCATCCTCCTCAACCTCATCATCAATTATTTCCACTCACAACCTTTTACAATATGTAGAATATCTCCACAGACCTCCTGAGACATGCAGCAGCATGTTCTTCTACAGAGCCTGGACATCTTAATATGACCTCAGAGCTCTTCTACTCTGGGTTGGTGGAGTTTAGAGCTCGGAAGGGCATGAGATTAACAAAGCCAGCCAAGGCCCATGTGCACAACTGCTTGGTGATAATGTTGGATCATATTAAAGAAGTTCCGTATTAAAATCACAAATGAGTTTGATTCCCCATAGTTTAAATTCCAGGGTATTACTAATTAAGAGGTCTCTTGGTTTTTGGTACTGTTTCTCTCCCTCTCTGTGTGAAACTTGCAAACTGCTAATTGTGTTAGTACATTCTAAGACAGAGTCTGTTCTCAAAGCAATTCTTTGTAACAACAACTACTCACACAGAGAGAGTGACTCAAAGCAATACTCTGTAAAAACAGAAACCACACACAGAGACTCCCCGCCCTTTTGTTGTATTTATCTCGCTTTGTTAACAATTGTGATTAAAATAGAGATAGAGGATGTATGTCGATAGATGCTTGGTGTGGATAATAACTGAATGATAAGGGAGGTGTCAGCCTAAGAATCCAGTCTCCATTGACTGAAGAAAGCGTCAAGTGGAAACAACCAGAGGACCCCCGGAGGGCAGACTGGAGTCCACCCAACAGCCTCAAGGATGGGAGAACCAAAAAACGAGATAACATCTGGCAGCACGGAGCCATCAGGAATGTGCCATCTGCTGATTGATTCAGCAACAGCATGATGAAGCAATTCCCATAGACTGGCATAGGAATAAATTCCTATAAAAATGGACTCTAGAAAGTGAGAACTTTGGGGTCTGATTCTGCAAACCAACTTCCAGGAGCATCAGATGTGCATCTGACAAGGCCCTGCTCCCTCCTCGTGTCCAAGCCACCTGGCCAGTGGGTTGGCATGAGCAACTCTAAGGCTGGTAACTATGATAACAACCTTGCAGAACCTGTGTGTGTATGAATGAATGTGTGAATAAATATGAGATTGAATGGAATGTTATAGCTACAACTAACTGCTTACTATGATTCTTTCTGCATTCACAATAACTGTGGCAATTTGCCTTTTCCCCTTTAATAAGATCCTCCTGGTTTTTATTTTATTGGTATAACAATAACAGCATGCTGCACATTAGCCTCCCCCAGTAATGGGGGTGCCAGTGCTAATACCCTGCACAGTAGCAACTGTCTGAAAATGAGGATGAGTTTGAGAATGAGGCCAGTGTGCTGCAGCCACTGAATGAGAACCAGGGGGCTGAGAGGGATAATAATGAGCCTACTGTGTACTCTACCCTTCCTGATGTTATTTGAGCCTGGGTTTCTGTCTTTCACCACTCTCCTGAGTTCCCGCTCCTGCAGACAGCAGGCAGGCTGACGAAGAAAATGCTCCTGCCCTCCAGTGCTGAGACCTGCGATGTTCCCAAACACTCATCCTGCAATGCCAAGACCAGGGATGCTCCAACCACTCTCCTCAGGTGGTTATATAGGAGATGCTCCCACTCTTCTGCCCCATGGCACCAGGATGGGAACACACTCCCACCCACTTGCCCTGTGGCATCCAGATCATTTCACTCAGCAGTGCCAATGGTGGGTACACTCCTGCCTGTGGTACCAAGACAGGGAACACTCCCTCCCACTCACCTCTAGAAGAGCGCAAGAGAGAAAAGTGTCTAATTCATTTTAATGCCTTTTATTTCTGCATTCCCCTTCTTGGAAAAGGCTATACACTGATTTCCCTGATTTTGAACCCTATAAAATGACCTTCAAACAGTCCCTCCTTTAAGACTATGTTTCCTCCAGCAGTGAAAGCTGGGTTCATCACTGACTGTGGCCCACATCCTCCCGCACCAAGAGACACTGATATTTGTACCAGTCAAGGAGTGCCAACAGCCAGCTGTTTACAGATTCACAGGAGGGGATGTCACAGAAGACTCCCTCTTGGTGATGCCTGACTTGTTAGGATTTGAGCCTTCCAACAGAAGCAGAAAGATCATGTAAAAAAATTCCAGGCTGTCTTTGCATCTACAGAGTGAATTTTCTTTTTTCCCCCATCCTAACTGAGTTGGTGGCAGATAAGTGATTCTGCCACTTGGAGGGTTTAAATCAAGATCAAATTGGTCTTTTCTAAAGATACTTGGTAGTTTAACTACAGGTTGCTTAGCTTGGCAAAGGAGTCACTGGGTGAAGACTTAACTTCTTGCACTGCTCTCATTACCATAGTATCAGAACATCTTCCAATCGTACCTTAAGCATGTGTCTAATAACATAAGCTTTGTTTTCTCATCCTCTCCCCTTAAGATCTATCAAAGGGTGCGCTAAGAGTAGCTGCTTGTCTCAGGAGAAGAACATTTGCCAATCCCAGCCAAAGGAATTACCTGACTGCATCCTCCAAATGTGATGCTACAACTATAAAATTAAATTGGGCCCTTTCACCATGCAGGAGGAGGAAAAAAAATGCATATCGAACAGCCGCAGACCC
The DNA here is from genome assembly GCF_965152235.1 of Eretmochelys imbricata. Classification (NCBI taxonomy): domain Eukaryota; kingdom Metazoa; phylum Chordata; order Testudines; family Cheloniidae; genus Eretmochelys; species Eretmochelys imbricata. Next base: position 41,582,737 of record NC_135581.1, on the reverse strand, counting down.
AACTAAACAAAGCTCCTTCCCCACTCTGAGCCAAGTTTATAATTACTTTTTCATCAAGTTTTGAACCATGCACTTTAATGGAAAAAGTTAGCAAGAGCAATTCTGAAACTGACATAAGTGTATTGGATTTTGTAAACATTTATATATAAAAAAAGTCATCAACTGGAACCTGAGCTTCCTGATTTGTTCTCGCTAATCAGCAACAATGTGCCAGACTGGCTTCTGGATCCACACACCATTTAAAACAGCACTTTCAGATGCTTGGACAGAGTCATCTTTTGCCTTTTCAATTCTGTTGACTTTAACACCCTTTTTGACATTTCTTTCTTGGTTGTTCCATACTCCTCTCTCCACCCCCACAATAACTCATCCCCACCACCATTCTTTGCTGGCCCTCCACACCCAGGCCAAATTAAGGCCTAAGCACTATAGGTCCATGCCTAGAGTCGAGTTCATGTAGTCATGTGATTAATTTGAGATCTCAGTTTTCATTTAAAAACAAAAATTAAATTTCTAGCCCTTGTGGCTTGAAAACGTGAATGGTGTGTGATGCAGTGGTGTCTGCCTGAGTCTGCAGCCAGCCTGAAACAATTGTTCAGAGGGGTGAACTACCCCATGTGTCTCAATGGGATGTTAACTCCAAGACCTCCTGCTGTAGGGCCTCCACTGACACCTCCAAGCAGAGGACTGTGTGTGACACAAGGTCATGATGTCCCTCATCTCCAGTGGGATCACTGACGTCGTCCCATTTCCTTGGGGAGCCTAAACACAACTCTCCCTCCATTCAGATAAGAATCCTTAGGATTCCCATGGGCCAGAACTGCATCATTTGGTCCAGCTGCTCTGATTGGTGACAGAAGCAGCTGCAGGATGGTGTCGCTCCAGGACCTCATCTCCTATTGCATGGCATGGACAATTCCAGAAGGTCAGCACTAAGCAGCAGGAATGGGACTAGGATTGGAATTCAGGGAAATGCCTTGAGGATCCCTGGGAGGGAGAGTTACTCCTTCGGGATAGTCACTGTGAGCAAATCTAATAAAAATCCAGGTGGGGATGGGGGCCATACATCCCAGAAAGATTGAGGCTGCAGGTGGGGGAGATTGCTTTCAGTTCCCATGTCATCCAAAGGAGTCTCCCATCTGCCCTCCAATGTCCCTGGATACTCCTTGTCTCATGTTCCTTGCAGAGACTCTGCAGAGACCCCGGGAGAGTGGCCAAGCCCCACAGCTCTCAGACTAATGTCAGAGTTAGGAACTGCTCCTCAGCTGTCACTCTGCTTTTCCATGGGGATTGGGGCTGCGGGGGGCAGGGGGGAGAGATTAGGGAGTTTTCTTAGCACAGGAGAGGTTGCACTGCCTGAATTCATGAATTTAGGGTCTGTCTCTTTCTCTCTATGCAGGTTGCCCGTCAGTCACTTTGTTACCCCAGCTAGCGGACTTGTTGTAGCACATTGGAGCTGGAGGAGGAACAAGATTGTCTCCCAGTTCCAAGGCCTCCATAACTCAGGTAGGAACCACTTCTGGCTTTAACTCCAATGTCTCTCTGTAGCTGGGTGGGTGATAGAGGGCAGTGTTTCCATCTGGGGGATGGTTCAAAGGGCTCAGGATTGGGTCTGGTCAGTTTAGACAACCTGGCACTAAGTGACTTTGCCCAAGAATCCCCAGTGATATAGCAGCAGAGCTAAGTTGAGAACCCAGATGTCCTGGCTTCTGTACCTGCATTTTAGCCAGAAGTCCATCCTTGCTCCCTACAATGGTCTGGTGTTCACTCTTCAGATGGGCCCGACCAGCTTCCTGACCTGCTTTCCCACTGACTCCTGTCTCATGCTCCTGCAGAAGAGCCTGAATTTGGGGAGAAGAGGAATATAAACCCTGTCATATGAACCCCACTGCTCTGAATCAGAGGTGGGACCTGCTTCTACTTATTGTGTTAGCTTTGCCCAGTTCTGTGAGCTGTATTGGTTGGAAAGATCTGGAGAATCTGCATAGTTTCTGCAGAAGTGGGTCACCCTGGCTGGTGGTCATCGTGGAGGGGTGTGTGCAGGTTGGGTAGATTCCCCACGGGGCACAGGCTTAGGGTGAGGCAGGTGTGGGACTGCAAGTGAGTTTGTTCTCACTCACTGGGCAATTGGCAACCCTGGGTAAGCCCTTGCTCAAGGGGTGGGTGAGTGGGAGCTTGGCACTAACATCTGTTATAAATCTCAGAGGGATCTTGTAACCATGCCTTTGTGGGTCACAACTGAGAACACCAAATTCAGGACAAACTGTTGAGAATTAGGGCAGCTACACCCCTGGTGGTTATTCTTCCATAAGATATACCAAACCAGCAACAAAAGTAAACTTCTGTCTCACCACACTAACAAGAAGTCATAAAAGCAGTTTTCTTAGGTATTCCAGTCCTAGTATCACCCCCAAAAACACTGGATTTAAAGATAAGTGGTTATTTACAACCAGTCTCATCAAATAAAAGGTACTTCTGATCCCAAAGGACCAGCCACACACCCAGGTCAATATATAACTCAGATCTTACCCAAAAATCATGCTGATGCCAATCCTTTAGTGTGTAAAACCTAAAGATTTTTTATAAAAAGAAAGAAAAGTGAGAGTTAAAACTGGTTAAAGGAATGAAATACATACATTAAATGCAAAGTTCTTGGTTCAGGCTTGTAGCAGTGATGGAATAAACTGCTGGCTTAAGTCAAGTCTCTGGCTGCTTCCAAATCACTGGAAGGACCTCAGTTCCTTGGTTAGAATGTTCCCATTAGTATAAATCCATAGTCCAGAGCAGGTGTGAGCAAACTACGGCCCGCGGGCCACATCCAGCCTGCCAGCCGATTTTATCTGGCCCTCGAGCTCCTGCTGGGGAGCAGGATCTGGGGCTTGCCCTGCTCCCACAATCTAGCAGGGAAGCGGGGTCGGGGGCCTGATTCTAATGGACAACTAATGGCACATTTCATGTGCTGTACTTCAGGTGGGATTTTTCCAGACTTCTCCACTTCCATCCTTCTGCTCATGCAATACATCTGAAATCCTCCCTTGAGGAAATATACTATCTGAAGAAGTAATAGAAGCAGATGAGCTGAGGTTAAGAATCCAGTTCAGAACTAAGTACCTGAAAATCAAGTACCACTTCATGGTATTTATTAAATACTGCAGAGCGGTGCTTGGGCTTAAATGATTTTTGGCAACCCTAGAAAAGGTCACTTAGCAATTATAAATCACTAAAATGGATGTTTCAGGACACATGATCCTGATTCTTGGAAGTTTATGATTAAACCAGGTAAATGATGGGATTTGAATGTGCATATGCATTTGGAATTAATCTTCTGCACATATGCACGTCACAACCTTACAAAATTTTACACTTGCACTTGCCTGGGGGGAGATTTTATGGATGAGTAAATTATCATTCCATTTCCCATCATCGTCATCATGACAAGGGTTGGTGAGTGCCTGGGCTGGTAACTTTCTCTGAAAATTTTGCAAGGCTGGTGTAGTGTATATTTCCCTATGGGTTGATATATCTCAGTGGAGCATTTAGTCTATTGGTTTAGTTTAGTTAGCTTAGTCTATTTGGTTTAGTTTTAGTTATTATATGAATTTCTAGCTTATTATTTTTGCTTAATAATAAAAACCTTAGAATTTGAGAAGATATTAACAGATTTAGTTTATAGCAAACCTTCAGATTGATACACCCTCCTCTCTCCCCTCCCCAAACAAAAAAAACTACCTTGAACAGCACTCTCTATAGCTGAGGGAGAAAAGCTGCAGATTACATGACCTCACTTTGCCACTTTTGAGAGTAAAGCAGCATGCAGTGGGCATTCGAGAGACACTCCCTCTCAATACGGTGAGTGCTTCGCCTTATTGGCACCTATATGCAGCCTACACTTGCACTGGAGAGCACAGCCTTGTGCCCCTTCCTGTGCATGGTGCAACAAAGCCTTGATATTTGTACAATGCTTTCAAGAAGCGATTATGTTACTCCGCTCAGACCTAAGTAGCTTTGGTATCCCTGCTCCCATCCCATATGGGAGGGTTCCATGAGTGGAAAGGAAGAGCAGTTTCTGTTTAGTACTTGGGGCCTTCTCGCAGACAGTATCTTTTGCACTATATTAAATTGTCCATAAAACCTACAGCTGGGCTAGACCTCCATGGCTGAGAGCACCAGTCCTTTTCTTCAGCCGGGTGCTGCCAGTAACAGCAGGCAAAGCTGTCCAGCCCAGGCAAGGCAACCTTTGTGTGTGATCTGGCTTGAGTATACCTTTGTCATGTCCATTTTGCCTGCTACCAGTATCCACTGAGTATGAATTGTAGCAGGGCTTCTTCTCCGCCTCGGTAGATCCCACACTTCCTTCTAGCGAAGAGTCAGGATAGTGTCTTGTCTCTCCGAATTTCCCCCGCTCTGTTTATAGTGGGTGGGGAAATTCTGTCTCCAAGCAGCCTTCCCGTTTCTGGGCCTGCTATGCCCTCAGTGCTTCACTGGGGCTTCTGGCCTCCTCGGTGGACATCCAGTGAGAGGAAAAAAGGGGTAGGGGAGGGGCCCAGTTCTGCCCTCTACTCTGGGCCCCAACCCAGAGATCACACAAGTAGCAGCCTCATGCTGACAGTTCCCAGGAAAGCTGCTAATTTCCCTGGGTTACTTCCCCATACCCCTTGGCTTACTGTCCCCACTTCGCTTGGGCGGGGTACCTCCCAACCCTCCTGCCAGGGGAGGGAGAGCCCCTAGTCTCGGGTAGCCCTTCCAGGCATGGCAGCACCACACCAAATGCATGGCTCAGTCTCTCCCCTCTGGTGGGGTCCTTTTCTTGAGGTCTTAGGACCTGGAAGGGTCCTTAGCTCCTGTTTAGGGAGGGTTTCTCCCCAATCTCTGTACCTGTGGGGTTCTCCCCTGGTCCTTGTCAGCTTCCGCACTGCTAAGCTCTCCAACAACTCACCTTCACTCTCACACCACCTATCATCTCCCCTGACTGGCTGGGGAGAAGGCTTTTAACCCTTTCTGGCAGGTTTTTAATTGGCTCCAGGTGTCCTAATTAAGCTGGAGTAACTCCTGCTCAGGTACCAGGGGAAGAGGGACCTGTTTATTCCCAGGCTAATACCTTCCTTCCTGCACTCTCCTGTAGCTGTCCAGCCTGACCCTGTCACAGAATGAACTACTGGTCAGGAATAGGTAGAAACCACACTACAGTCACTTTGTACTGAGGAAATACAAGACTGGAAATCAAACTTGACTGATCTCTGGCAAGGTATTGTACTCTCTACAGCAGGGGTCAGCAACCTTTTAGAAGTGGTGTGCCGAGTCTTCATTTATTCACTCTAATTTAAGGTTTTGAGTGCCAGTAATACATTTTAATGTTTTTAGAAGGTATCTTTCTATAAGTCTATAATATATAACTAAACTATTGTTGTACGTGAAGTAAATAAAGTTTTTAAAATGTTTAAGAAGTGTCATTTAAAATTAAATTAAAATGCAGATCTTATCAGTTTAGTGTGATCCTTGCCTTTGCTTTTCCTTGCTTAGTTTTCCAATGTCTGGCATGTATTTGGATACTTTAAGCTGCACACAGGCTTCTGAGTGATCAGTTGTTAACCACTAGTGTTAAACACTAACCCAGGAACCTATCCTTGCAACAAAGCCCATTGCCAACTGTGTCCACATATCTATTCAGGGGACACCATCATAGGGCCTAATCACATCAGCCACACTATCAGAGGCTCCTTCACCTGCACATCTACCAATGTGATATGTGCCAGCAATGCCCCTCTGCCATATACATTGGCCAAACCGGGCAGTCTCTATGTAAAAGAATAAATGGACACAAATCAGACGTCAAGAACTATAACATTGAAAAAAACAGTTGGAGAACACTTCAATCTCTCTGGTCACTCGATTACAGACCTAAAAGTCGCAATATTACAACAAAAAAACTTCAAAAACAGACTCCAACGAGAGACTGCTGAATTGGAATTAATTTGCAAACTGGACACCATTAAATTAGACATGAATAAAGACTGGGAGTGGATGAGTCATTACACAAAATAAAACGATTTCCCCATGTTTATTTTTCCCCCCTACTGTTCCTCACACGTTCTTGTCAACTGCTGGAAATGGCCCAACTTGATTATCACTACAAAAGGTTTTTTTTCTCTCCTGCTGGTAATAGCTCACCTTACCTGATCACTCTCATTACAGTGTGTATGGTAACACTCATTGTTTCATGTTCTCTGTGTATATAAAATCTCCCTACTGTATCACGTCTCAAAACATGAATTATATAGGGTGATTATTAATATGTATTTTACTCTTACTTTTATAGTAAATATAAGGGACACAAAAACGTTTGACTTTGAATAAGGGGTTGCCAACTTGAAAATCTGAGAAATACTGCTCTACGCAGGAAATATGGAAGCTGTTGAATGGTCTCCAACCTTTCATTTTGGCCTTAGGCCTCGTGTCTGCTCAGATAGCAGAAATGTCTCTTAAAAAGTAGAATTTGCTTGATTAACTTGAGAGCTTATGTAAAGAGACATCCTAAGCTTTCCATTGACATCGTGCCCCTGTTAAATGCGAAGCAAATGTGTTAGCAAGCCCTGTCCCTGGACTGCTAAGAAAGGAACGCACAATACCTTGTCTCCCAGATGGCATTCCATCTAACACACTTGTTATTTCACTGAGAATGTTAATGAAGGTTTTGTTTCTTGAAGGCCCTGACTGTTCAGTTCCAATATAACCTCTTAAAACAACAACAAGGAATAAGACTAAAGAGGCGAGCGGGAGGGGAGGAGGGTTAGACTTTTATCTCTTGGTGGTGGATTTCAGGAATCAATCAATGGAAGTCAATGGAGTTTTACTGGTGTAAAACCAGCTGTAAGTGAAATCAGGATCAGACCAAGGTTCTGCAAGGAGTAATTGGAGAGGTCTCTGCATTTTCAAACAGCATCGAAATTAACCTGAATTAAGCATTTGTTGATTGTATTAAAATTAACCCAAACATAATTTATAGTCACTGGGAATACATTCTATACTTAATGTTTGCTAAGGACTGACAGTGTGCTTAGCATTGTAAAATAGGTGAAAATTAAGACAGTCCCTACCGCAAAGAGGTTACAGTCTAAAATGCAGACATGGAGGAGAGAGAATCCACCATCACAGAAATATTCTCTTGAAGAAATATCCAGGGTGAAATCCTGTTCACCTTTCTCAGGCTATAGGTCCCACGGAAATCAAAGGGACTCTGGAGGAAAGCAACTTTTAGCCTTCAGTGTCTTATTGGATCCCGAGAGATTGATATTCATAGCGAAGCCTTGGAGACTCACACTTCAGATTGATGGGGACTAGATTTGTCACAGGGTAAATACATCCCATTCCTAATGATTGGGTGGAGGCTAGGTATTTTACACCATTCCTGAAGCACTTTCCACAGTGTGTGTGCATGTCAGGTGGAGTGGGAAGGGTTTATAACAGGGAAAACTAAAGCCAAATTCAAAAGGGAAAACACTTCATGGTCTTGGTGTTGTTCTTGGCTGTTATTTCTCTTTTGCTTTCTGATAAACTAGGAAGAGGATCAGGTTATATTCACTATTGGTGACTGTAAAGAGTTATCAGTGGAGGGTCCAAACCTGTGATCCTACACTGTCCAACCCTCTGCCAAAGCCTGAGTTTAGCAATATACAGGCCAGAGCGTAAGACCGATTGGTTTAGACAGACTTTTGATTAATATTTACTAATAACAGGGAGTAGGATGAGCAAATGTTGTTACGGGTAGATGATCATATTTAGTAATTCACTGTTGTATTAATGGCAGGCACCCAGGTGTCTTGGTGATGGGCTCCAACATAAGGGCTAGACTATGCCTTTAAGGAACAACCTTGTGCTGGGGGCAGTGCAGAGTCACCAGGAGCAATGGGACATGAAGGCACAATCTCTCCCTGGGCTCTCCAGTGCTTAATGCAAGGTAGTCCTCGTGGAGAGAGAGGGGAGACCACCAGGTGTCCACTACTTTTCAGTCCATTGATTCTCCCTAGTGCAGGAGCTGCAGTTATTTGAGCCTGCACTACAGCATCGCTTTTGAGGAAGCCATACCTTTATGGGAGAGGATGGCTTGGGAAATAGAGTGGAGGCACCAAGGGTGGAATCCACAAAGCTATGTAGGCGCCTAAACCCCAGAGTTAGCTACCTAAATCCCCAATGCATTCAACAAAATCCCTGCCAAATCCTGTAGGGGCCTAAGTCATTTGGCACCAAAGTTTTTCAGTGTAAAAGTTCCCTGCATGCCTATGTTTCTGCCTCTGGGCATGCACACTATTGCCTCACTGTTGGCTTCTCGATGCCTCCCTCCCTCCTAAGCCCCAGTTCATGAATTGGGGAAGACAGGCAGCTGGAACCTAACTCGCCCAAGGGGCCTGATCTGGAAGGTGGCCTCTTAGCACACCTACCGGATCGGGCCCCATTCAAAATCTAGAGGGGAGGAAGTGGTGCCTACCTTGTAACTGTCAGCTCATAGTTAAAACACTCACCTGGGAGACAGGATACTCAGGTTCAATTCTCCCCTCTCTAGCAAGGGCTGGAGGGAAGGTTCTTTAACAATGGCCTCTCCTAACTCTCAGGTGAGTTCTCTAACCACTCTCAGCTATTCTGATTTGGGGCTCCCTCAGTCTGTAACCGTTTTCATGTTCTCTCCACAGGTACTAATGCGGAGAGTGGACCAGATGATACATCTGAGGGAAGGGAACAGAAGGAGACTCTGCCGATTGGAAGGCATGAGATGCACGTTTGGGGGTTCCACGACCACCGCTCCCAAGAGAAGGAGGCGGGTGGTGGTGGTCAGGGACTCTCTCCTCAGGGGGACTGAGTCATCTATCTGCCGCCCCGACCGGGAAAACCGAGAAGTCTGCTGCTTGCTAGGAGCTAGGATTCACAATGTGACGGAGAGACTGTCGAGACTCATCAAGCCCTCTGATCGCGACCCCTTCCTGCTTCTCCACATGGGCACCAATGATACTGCCAAGAATGACCTTGAGTGGATCACTGCAGACTACGTGGCTCTGGGAAGAAGGATAAGGGAGTTTGAGGCGCAAGTGGTGTTCCCATCCATCCTCCCCGTGGAAGGAAAAGGCCTGGGTAGAGACCGTCGAATCGTGGAAGTCAACAAATGGCTACACAGGTGGTGTCGGAGAGAAGGCTTTGGATTCTTTGACCATGGGATGGTCTTCCAAGAAGGAGGAGTGTTAGGCAGAGACGGGCTCCACCTAACCAAGAGAGGGAACAGCATCTTCGCAAGCAGGCTGGCTAACCTAGTGAGGAGGGCTTTAAACTAGGTTCACTGGAGGAAGGAGACCAAAGCCCTGAGGTAAGTGGGGACGTGGGATACCGGGAGGAAGTGCGAGCAGGAGTGCGCGAGAGGGCAGGGCTCCTGCCTCGTACTGAGAAAGAGGGAAGATCAGCCAGTTACCTCAAGTTCCTATACACAAATGCAAGAAGCCTGGGAAACAAGCAGGGAGAGCTGGAAGTCCTGGCACAGTCAAGGAATTATGATGTGATTGGAATAACAGAGTCTTGGTGGGATAATTCACATGACTGGAGTACTGTCATGGATGGATATAAACTGTTCAGGAAGGACAGGCAGGACAGAAAAGGTGGGGGAGCTGCACTGTATGTAAGGGAGTAGTATGACTGCTCAGAGCTCAAGTATGAAACTGCAGAAAAACCTGAGTGTCTCTGGATTAAGTTTAGAAGTGTGAGCAACAAGGGTGATGTCATGGTGGGAGTCTGCTATAGACCACCAGACCAGGGGGATGAGGTGGATGAGGCTTTCTTCTGGCAACTAACGGAAGTTACTAGATCGCAGGCCCTGGTTCTCATGGGAGACTTCAATCACCCTGATATCTGCTGGGAGAGCAATACAACGGTGCACAGACAATCCAGGAAGTTCTTGGAAAGCGTAAGGGACAATTTCCTGGTGCAAGTGCTGGAGGAACCAACAAGGGGCAGAGCTCTTCTTGACCTGCTGCTCACAAACTGGGAAGAATTCGTAGGGGACGCTAAAGTGGATGGGAACCTGGGAGGCAGTGACCATGAGATGCTCGAGTTCAAGATCCTGACACAGGGAGGAAAGGAGAGCAGCAGAATACAGACCCTGGACTTCAGAAAAGCAGACTTTGACTCCCTCAGGGAACTGATGGGCAGGATCCCCTGGGAGAATAACATGAGGGGGAAAGGAGTCCAGGAGAGCTGGCTGTATTTTAAAGAATCCTTATTGAGGTTACAGGGACAAACCATCCCAAAGTGTAAAAAGAATAGTAAATATGGCAGGCAACCAGCTTGGCTTAACAGTGAAATCCTTGCTGATCTTAAACACAAAAAAAGAAGCTTATAAGAAATGGAAGATTGGACAAATGACCAGGGAAGAGTATAAAAATATTGCTCAGGCATGCAGGAGTGAAATCAGGAAGGCCAAATCACAACTGGAGGTGCAGCTAGCTAGAGATGTTAAGAGTAACAAGAAGGGTTTCTTCAGGTATGTTAGCAACAAGAAGAAAGTCAAGGAAAGTGTGGGCCCCTTACTGAATGAGGGAGGCAACCTAGTGACAGAGGATGTGGAAAAAGCTAATGTACTCTATGTTTTTTTGCCTCTGTCTTCACGAACAAGGTCAGTTCCCAGACTACTGCACTGGACAGCATAGCATGGGGAGGAGGTGATCAGCCCTCTGTGGAGAAAGAAGTGGTTTGGGACTATTTAGAAAAGCTGGAGGAGCACAAGTCCATGGGGCTGGATGCACTGCATCCGAGAGTGCTAAAGGAGTTGGCAGATGTGACTGCAGAGCCATTGGCCATTATCTTTGAAAACTCATGGCGATCGGGGGAAGTCCCGGACGACGGGAAAAGGGCTAATGTAGTGCCCATCTTTAAAAAAGGGAAGGAGGATGATCCTGGGAACTACAGGCCATTCAGCATCACCTCAGTCCCTGGAAAAATCATGGAGCAGGTCCTCAAGGAATCAATTCTGAAGCACTTAGACGAGAGGAAAGTGATCAGGAACAGTCAGCATGGATTCACCAAGGGCAAGTCATGCCTGACTAATCTAATTGCCTTCTACGACAAGATAACTGGCTCTGTGGATGAGGGGAAAGTGGTGGACGGGTTGTTCCTTGACTTTAGCAAAGCTTTTGACACGGACTCCTGCAGTATTCTTGCCAGCAAGTTAAAGAAGTATGGGCTGGATGAATGGACTATAAGGTGGATAGAAAGTTGGCTAGATTGTCGGGCTCAACGGGTAGTGATCAATGGCTCCATGTTAGTTGGCAGCCGGTATCAAGTGGAGTGCCCCAAGAGTCAGTCCTGGGGCCGGTTTTGTTCAATATCTTCATAAATGATCTGGAGGATGGTGTGGATTGCAGCCTCAGCAAGTTTGCAGATGACACTAAACTGGGAAGGGAGGAAGATACGCTGGAGGGTAGGGATAGGATACAGAGGGACCTAGACAAATTAGAGGATTGGGCCAAAAGAAATCTGATGAGGTTCAACAAGGACAAGTGCAGAGTCCTGCATTTAGGACGGAAGAATCCCATGCACCGCTACAGACTAGGGACCGAATGGCTCGGCAGCAGTTCTGCAGAAAAGGACCTAGGGGTTATAGTGGACGAGAAGCTGGATATGAGTCAACAGGGTGCCCTTGTTGCCAAGAAGGCCAATGGCTTTTTGGGGTGTATATGTAAGGGCATTGCCAGAAGATCGAGGGACGTGATCCTTCCCCCCCTCTGATGAGGCGAGGCCTCATCAGGAGTAGTGTGTCCAGTTTTGGGCCGCACACTACAAGAAGGATGTGGAAAATTGGAAAGAGTCCGGCGGAGGGCAACAAAAATGGTTAGGGGACTGGAACACATGACTTATGAGGAGAGGCTGAGGGAACTGGGATTATTTAATCTGTGGAAGAGAAGAATGAGGGGGGATTTGATAGCTGCTTTCAACCACGTGAAAGGGGGTTCCAAAGAGGATCGATCTAGACTGTTCTCAGTGGTAGCTGATGACAGAACAAGGAATAATGGTCTCAAATTGCAGTGTGGGAGGTTTACGTTGGATATTAGGAAAAACTTTTTCACTAGGAGGGTGGTGAAACACTGGAAATACCTAGGGAGGTGGTGGAATCTCCTTCCCTAGTAGTTTTTAAGGTAAGGCTTGACAAAGCCCTGGCTCGCATGATTTAGTTGGGGATTGGTCCTGCTTTGAGCAGGGGGTTGGACTAGATGACCTCCTGAGGTCCCTTCCAACCCTGATATTCTATGATTTAATGTTATGTGATTTGGAGACATGTACAAATACCTGATCCTCCATTCCCAGGTCCCTACTCTCCTGCTACAGGATATAACTAGCTCTCATTGAAGTTACTTGTGTCCTGCAGCAGGAGATTAAGGCCTCCAGGGTGTGAGTGAGGTAAATGTAGGTAAGCCCATTTACCTTAAAATTAAAGAAAAATATTTGTTACATAAGCACACCACTGCTCTTATGCTACCCAGATTAATACAAGATTCCTGGGGAGATTAAGCCAGGTCATGATGATGATTTATGAGTGAACTGGTGCTCACAATCCAAAACTGAGACCCTATCCTCCCTCTCGGCTCTACCCTATTGCTGCCTGGGAGTCATTAACCACTGAGACTTCAAACAGCACAACAGGGCTGAGTAAGGGTCAAAGCCACATGGCCCTTACCAAGACACCAACCAATCTCGAGTATAAACTGTGTTTCTACTTCACTGTGCCAGTGCAGCTCTTCCATCATCTCCCAGTCTCCAGGCTTTCTACATTGACCCTGTGTCTCCTCCTTTCCTTTGTTCTGACAAGAACTGTGCACATTTACCAGGCTTTATGTATGTTCTTCATTATCATCATTACTGTCACTTACCTGTGGAATTCTCTGTCTAATCTTTGGGCTATTTTATTATCTTTCTATCTTAGGTACTCATATGGGCCTCATTACTGTAGTGTCTGAGCACCTCACAATCCTTAATGTATGTCTCCTCACAGCACCCCTAGGAGATGGAGAAGTGCTATTATCTCCATTTACAGAGTGGGAACTGAGCCACAGAGAGATTAAGTGACTTGCCCATGGTCACACAAGAAGCCTGTGACAGAGCAGGATCTCCCAAGTCCCAGACTATTGCCTACCCACCAGATCATCTTCCCTCTTTTGTATTAGTCATGCATCTGTCTGACCCTGTAATATTTAGCCACTCCCCTAGCTGTCCTATCACTCTGCACATATACCTTGGTCTTGAGGCTGAAAATTCCATTTTTGCTGATCAGCCATTAACCTGCTCAGTCCTACTCCCACTGAAGTTAATGGAAGCTCTTCTATTAAGTTCATAAGAGCAGGAGCAGGTCCTCGATACCTATGTCTCAACAAGTTTACAGGTAGAATTTTTGTGCAACTGGTGTACTTCCACTGCAAAGAGAGACCAAAAGTAGACATTTTGACACTCCCAATAATACTTTTCTGTAGGAGGCAGAGACAGCTTGTAATAAATTCAGGACAATTGTTGTAGGAAGTTACCCAACAGCATTTCAGCCAAAGACAAAGGAGTTTACGATATAAGACAACATTTCAATCCAATTAACTAAGTGCATGCAGTTCCCATTAAGAATGGCAAAACACCAATAAATGTTGAACAGAGAAAGCAAATCCGTATCCAGGGCATTTCACTAAATTAACATTATTTTTAAAAAATCAGTGCAGACACACTGGCTCCTGCCCACTTTCATTTTGTTTTTCAAATTATTTACCTGATTTAGGATGGAGAGGCTGCCTTTTACTACAGGTGAACCAATGCTGAATCCAGAAACAAGCTAAATAGTGATTCCTTAAAGAATTGCTGCTTTGTTCTCAATATTTTTATTGATTAACCATTGGTTACTTCTGTCAGGGTGGCCTCCTCACTCTGAATTCTAGGGTACAGATGTGGAGACCCGCATGAAAGACCCCCCTAAGCTCATTTCTATCAGCTTAGGTTAAAAACTTCCCCAAGGCACAAATTCTTTGCCCTTGCAGGGTACGCTGCCACCACCAAGTAATTTAACAAAGAATCAGGGAAAGGACTACTTGGAGTCTTATTCCCCCAAAATATCCCCCCAAGCTCTTACACCCCCTTTCCTGGGGAGGCTTGAGAATAATATCCTAATCAATTGGTTACAAAGTGATCACAGACCCAAACCCCTGGGTCTTAGGACAATAGAGAAATCAGTCAGGTTCTTAAAAGAAGGATTTTATTTAAAAAAAAAAAAAGGTAAAAATCACCTCTGTAAAATCAGGATGGAAAATAACTTTACAGGGTAACAAAAGATTCAAAAACACAGCAGAACTTCCTCTAGGCTTAGTTTCAAAGTTACAAAAATTGGGAATAAACCTCCCTCCAGTAAAGGAAAAATTCACAAGCAGAACAAAAGTCTGGCTTTTACTTACAATTTTTGTAATATGTGAGATTTTTAGGATGGTTTATAGGAGAAGGAGTTTTCTGACCTGATGCTTCTCTGCTTCCCAAGAGAACACAAAATAAAGCCTCCCCCAAGATTTTAAAGTATCTTCTTTCCCCATTGGTCCTTTTGATCAGGTGCCAACCAGGTTATTTGAGCTTCTTAACCCCTTACAGGTAAGGAGGAATTCTAGGCTACCCTTAGTTGCATGGTTATGACAACTTCTAAATGTACAGGTCTAATTGCAAGCACTTGTGTCATTTTCAGAAAGGTGTGTTGTGAGGAATGTCAGGTAATATGGACTAAGAAGAAACCCAGTATGTAAAGAGGGACTTTTACACAGTAGGTGAATGTTATACATAAAAAAATGTTCAGTCTTATTTTAGTATTTCATTTGCTATTGTTATTAATTGTGGGAGTTAATGTATGTTTTACTACTGCCCTGTACTGGAGAGAATACTAACTACTCAATTATGTGTCATAGGCTCTATACTACAGTAGAACCTCAGAATTATGAACACCTCAGGAATGGAGGTTGTTTGTAACTCTGAAATGTCTGTAACTCTGAACAAATAGTTATGGTTGTTCTTTCAAAAATTTACAACTGAACATTGGCTTAATACAGCTTTGAAACTTTAATATGCAGAAGAAAAATGCTGGTTTTAACCATCTTTATTTAAAGAAACGAGCGCAGAAACACTTTCCTTACCTTGTCAAATCTTTTTTTTAAACTTTCCCTTTATTTTTTTAGTTGTTTGGTTTAACACAGTACTGTACTGTATTTGCTATTTTTTTTTTTTTTTTGGTCTCTGCTGCTGTCTGATTGCTTACTTCTGGTTCCAAATTAGATGTGTGGTTGATCGGTCACTTTGTAACTCTGGTGTTCATAACTCTGAGATTCTACTGTACTTGCAATTAGCAGAGGTTGTCCTTTAGTTCAAGTAGCTGGGGCCTGTGTTTTTGGAGCAGGAGGATCTAAGAGTCGAGCCCTGCTACCATCATGAAATTCTGAGTGGCCATTGTGTGCAGCGTGGTGGCACACATGAAGTCCTGGGGGGCCACAGATTTATTGTACTACTATGGCAGAGAATTGTACATGTCTAAGAGTTGTACATGTTTCTCCTTCTGTCTGTTCCTGTAGTGAATCCTAGGTTGATGACATTACTATCCAGAAATGATGACCATAGCACAGATTTAGAATTATTGAAAAAAAGAAGAGATTCCCTCTGAGCTACATGCAAGAGTTTGATCGATATTCTCCTGTCCCTACACGCATATAACTCTCATTGGCATTGGTACTGGGGGCAAGACCTGCTATGAGGATCTGAGGGGAGAAATGTGCCCCATAACTTCACTCCAGGATCACGGGAAAGGGGCAGATGGAGTCTGAGAGTACAGTCCCTTTATCTTATATAATAAGCAATGAGAATGGTTAAGTTAGTGGAAGAGGTACAATGTGTGTCTAGAATTTTTTTCCCCAACCACCTCCTCAATTATGCAAGGCCCTAAATACAATCATTTTGATTCTGCAACAAAGTAGAGCAGGCTGTGGAGATGCCCTGCATAAGGACCCTTTGCCTCTCTACATCTTTCTCTATGGCAATGGTGTGAGGGATTTGGAGTGTTGTAGGCCAGTGGAGCTGCCACAGAGTAGATCCATAGGACTAAAATCCTTGCAGAGGGAGCTCACAGAGGCTCCAATGGCTAATTCAGCACATGAGCTGCAGTAGTAGCAGTAAAGTGGCCGTGCAGATGCTGAGAAACCAGCCACCAGGCTGGGGTAAGGATTCCCCCATCCCATTCAACTCCTGAGACCATTTATTTCAGCTTTAAGGGGAATAGGTTGGACAGCATTTGATTTCAGGTTTGCAAAGATAACTTCTTAAGATCCATTTCCCCAGTGTGGAACCTTGTAAAGTTGAGTTCAAACACCAAAGGTTTGCTTTATTACCAAGGAATCATAGAATATCAGGGTTGGAAGGGACCTCAGGAGGTCATCTAGTCCAACCCCCTGCTCAAAGCAGGACCAATCCCCAATTAAATCATCCCAGCCAGGGCTTTGTCAAGCCTGACCTTAAAGACTTCTAAGGAAGGAGATTCCACCACCTCCCTAGGTAACGCATTCCAGTGTTTCACAACCCTCCTAGTGAAAAAGTTTTTCCTAATATCCAACGTAAACCTCCCCCACTGCAACTTGAGACCATTACTCCTTGTCCTGTCATCTTCTACCACTGAGAGTAGTCTAGAACCATCCTCTTTGGAACCACCTCTCAGGTAGTTGAAAGCAGCTATCAAATCCCCCCTCATTCTTCTCTTCTGCAGACTAAACAATCCCTCAGCCTCTCCTCATAAGTCATGTGTTCCAGACCCCTACTCATTTTTGTTGCCCTTCGCTGGACTCTCTCCAATTTATCCACATTCAGAAATTCATTTCTGCCTGATAGTACAGCACAGGAAACTCATGTTACTAACCTCTCTCTCAGCCCCACACCTCAACCCTCAACTGAAAGCCAGAAACAAGTCTACTTTGAAATATAGCTACCAGAGGATTGGGCCAAAAGAAATCTGATGAGGTTCAACAAGGACAAGTGCAGAGTCCTGCACTTAGGACAGAAGAATCCCACGCACCGCTACAGACTAGGGACCGAATGGCTAGGCAGCAGTTCTGCAGAAAAGGACCTAGGGGTGACAATAGATGAGAAGCTGGATATGAGTCAACAGTGTGCCCTTGTTGCCAAGAAGACTAATGGTATTTTGGGATGTATAAGTAGGGGCATTGCCAGCAGATCGAAGGATGTGATTGTTCCCCTCTATTCGACATTGGTGAGGCCCCATCTGGAGTACTGTGTCCAGTTTTGGGCCCCACACTACAAGAAGGATGTGGAAAAATTGGAAAACGTCCAGCGGACTTCTGAGGAGAGGCTGAGGGAACTGGGATTGTTTAGTCTGCAGAAGAGAAGAATGAGGGGGGATTTGATAGCTGCTTTCAACTACCTGAAAGGGGGTTCCAAAGAGGATGGATCTAGACTGTTCTCAGTGGTACCAGATGACAGAACAAGGAGTAATGGTCTCAAGTTGCAGTGGGGGAGGTTTAGGTTGGATATTAGGAAAAACTTTTTCACTAGGAGGGTGGTGAAGCACTGGAATGGGTTACCTAGGGAGGTGGTGGAATCTCCTTCCTTAGAAGTTTTTAAGGTCAGGCTTGACAAAACCCTGGCTGGGATGATTTAGTTGGGGATTGGTCCTGCTTTGAGCAAGGGGTTGAACTAGATGACCTCCTGAAGTCCCTTCCAACCCTGATATTCTATGATTCTAAGGCACTTTGCTCACTCCTCCGGCTGCCCTGCTTGATCTGCCAACCACTTGCTGCTCCATCACACCCTCTGGCATGTCTTGCGGTCCCACCACTTAGCACAGCTCTCAGTGATTTCAGCTATTAGTGGGGGAAGCTTCACTGCTAGTGTAGGCTGGGAAGTCTCTTTCACCAGAGATGTTATCTCACCACAGGTCTAATACTTAGACCTAGTTATTAATGACTTCAGCTCAATTGATCCACAACAAAAGACTCACAATTGAGTTTAATTGCTCTATCATTACACTGTGGAGAAGGAAAAGGTTAAATAGCATCTAGACCCTCAGGCAGCATCCACATCACCAGGTACAAACACCTATCCCCAACCTCTCTTCTCTCCACTGGCTGTTGGCTCCTGTCCCCTGCCTAGCGAGTGCAGTTCAGTTGAGGGTGAGTCCCTCAATCAGGGTATGCCAAGCACAGTTCTGTTGTCCTTGATTCACACAACAAAGATAACAACACTTTATTACCTTGACACTCAATAACAAAGTGACATGATACAAGCCCAGCCAAAAATGATCTTTTAGGCAAAGCAGCTCCATAATGCTGCACACATAGGCACAGTGGGTGTGTCTATGCAAACAAGGTCAATTTCTGAAGTCTTCTTCCCCAGCTCATCACTAGATGTCAGGGGAGAGCTCATTCAGATCCTGCTTGCATATTAACCACTATGAAGTCCCGCCTAGTCTCTACCACAAGGGCTAATGCAGAAAGAGAAAATACCTGATAGCTGAGTGGGGTGGGGAAGGCTTGGCTTTCCATAAAAAATACTTCTCCTTCAACCTACTTCAAATGAGGGGTAGACAGCAAAACACACTTCTCTGATCTGCAGTTCCCCCCTCCATCCAAGTGTAAATTTGAATTAGTTAATAATGCCCTTAAGTTTTTAAGGTCACAGAAAATAAAAGGCATTCAGCAAAACAAATGCAGTGACAGTGGGGATTTTTTTTTATGTCAGTGGAAAAGTTGTGAGGCAGAAGCTCCTTCATCTGTGCCTTGCAAGTGCTGAAGTTGGAAATCTTTAAAAAAACAACAATAATAATAAAACACGGGGGGAAAATGATGCAGATAAATTTGGTTCACCAGAAATGTAGGGTACTTTATAAAAACATAAAGAGACAAAGGCCTCAATGACCAATTCTTTCATTCTAGTGCTTGGGGCAGGAATGGAAGGAGAGAAAAAATGGCTTTAAACCAGGACTGTCCTCCCTGTATTTTGGGGCATTCAGGAGCTTGCCCAGCCCCCAGTGTAAATTAGAACTCTTTTGGTTTGCTCTTACCGATACCCTGCTTCCCAGGGTCATTTATGGGTACTAGGAAGCAGAGAATAGCCATAGCACAGTATATTCAAGCCATGCCTTCACCTCACATCCCACTTTGTCCTTCCTCCCCTTGCCTCACATGCTAGGGGCTAGAAGCAAGGCTGGCATAGAGCTCTTATGCCAGCTCTACACCAGCCAGAAAGGCTTCCTGTACAGGGAGTATTTTCTGGGGGCTGTTTCCACTTCCTTTATGGCTCCTAACTCATATGATCAGACACTGTCTAGTAGATCCCTCGGTTGTCCTAGAAGACACCCTTTCTGATTGATCTAATTTAAGGAAGTGGCATAAAATGAGAGAGAAATTGAGAGTCTGCTCCTTTTCTGGAGAGAAATGCTATACTTAATTATGAACATGGTGCTAAGTCACTGTAGAACAGAGGTTCCCAAACTGTGGGGCATACCCACCTAGGGTGGTGCAGAGGAATATTTGGGGGGGGGATGTCTGGGACCTGGGCCAGCCCCCATGCAGGGCGGGGAAGGAGCACCACCCAACTCGGCTCATGTCCCTGTCCCTGGCTGCTGGCTCCACTCCCAACCCCACATCCGGGGCTCCGCTCATCCCAGGGTCCTGGCTGCCAGCCCCACGTCCTGGGCTTTACTGCTGGCCCTGGCTGCCATACCCATGCCCGTGGCCTCGGCTGCCAGCCTTGCACCCCGGCTGCTGGCCTCCCCCCCTCGCCGAGGCTCCCCTCCTGGCCCTGTCCCCAACTCCACCTGTGTACCTGTGTCCCCAGCCTTGGGCCCCTTACCCTTGCCCATGTCCCCTCCTCCTGGAGCCACAGCCCCACTCCTGGGCCTGGCCGGTTGGAGATGGGGTGTGGACACGGTAAGGGGGCTGCGAGGTAAAAAGTTTGGGGACCATTGCTATATAAATAGGTTAGAAATGCCTAGATTAGATAAAATGAACAGGTGCAGCGTAAGAACATATGGAGATACTATTTGTGAAGAACTAATTTTGGATGGCTTCAGGAAAAAAAGTGAGTTTGAGGATTGCATTCGAGGAGATAGCTAGTACTTGGAGAACAGAAAGTGGGAGGCTGAGGGGAAATGTTGCAAAATGTAGATTCAATCACTTAAAATTAGAGATGGGCCTGAGTCACAAAGTCTAGATGCTGACTGGAACTTTACTGAATTTCTGGGCTGTTTGGATCCAGGGTTTTGGTTTGGCCCATCATAGACAAAGGGACATCTGTGACGTTCAGATCCAGGGCATTATTTGTAGCCATAGCTGTACAAAAAGAATCTAATATGAACTATCAGCCTTCAGACTCATGCTTTTTAACACTACTTGAACTGTGCTACAAACACCCAGAAATGCATTGCCCGTTTTATTCATTACTTAAACATTCTAAAGCTCACTGCAACAGATTTTCTGTCAGGGGAAAATGTGAAGCCAGGGCTAAATATCATGAGTAAAATTTCATACTGAAGCCTAAGTTGCTGTGATGATTCTCAGAGAAACAATTTCTGTTGGCAGGTGATTGGTTGGAGGACAGAACTTCTGGCAGTCTCTAAAACTGGGGTCCTCCAGGTGGGCCCACAAGGATTTCCAAGGGTCCCCTTTCCATGCTTCTGAGCTTTAAATCTGAGTGTGTTTACGATATCTTTTATAATCCATCCCCATCCAGCTAAACCATCCTGACCATGGTTAACATTTATCACCAGATCTTAAAGACATTATTTTGTGACTGATGTGGAATTGCAATGTCTAAGAATACTGTGCTATAACAATTTTATGAACATTGTGTGTGGCCTGGTCAGTGAGGTGAAGTTATTGTATTCTGTAAGATTTTCCTCATCAAATGTTGTAACCTAATAAGGGGCTGTGGGAAAAGCAAGCAGGAAAGCAACACAAGAGCTATAGATAAGCAACCCTTCCAACAAACATGGGTGGCAATTACAAGACAACGGCATATTTCCAGGCTCCAAGCTAAAGTGACACAGCTGTTCTGCCAATGCTGGGAATAAAGAGATCCAAACAACACTAAACAGTTAAAAAGCCATTTGCAGCAGAGGAGAGAGTGAATTGTCAGGGGCTGTCAGGAGGACAAGTTGACACAGAGATAGAACTCTGTGGAGAAGTCTGAAAGAGTTGGCTCTCTCCCCAGTTACAGGGAATGGTAAGCCTTATGGAAAGACAGGCTAGCATGCAGGCTGTTTATTGTTTTAAGATTTGTTTTCTCTTAAATGCTTTTGTTCTAAATAAATAATAGCTTGCTTTAAGAAAGCTGTCTGGTGACTGGTTACCACTGTTGTTTCTTCTGGAGGGGAAAAAAAAACAAACTATGGGTGCTAAAGATGTCAGGCCTGCTGAGGTAATAACAGTTAGCACCTACAGACTGCAACCCAAAGCCTGATCTGAGAGAGGGAGAATCACCTGATTCCACGGTGCCACCATAGCGATATGGCTGGAGGCCTGAGCCCTGCAGCAGGTGAATTCTGAGGACCCGGAGGGGTCAGATGTGCAGTTAGCCCAGGAACTGTGACATAATATGTAAGAGATATTTGTAATCTATCCCCATCTACCTAAATCATTCTTACCAAAGTTGACATTTATTCCTACATCTTAAAGAGCCTGTTTGGCTTTTGAAATGCACCAGATTATAGCTGGTTTCAGAGTAGCAGCCGTGTTAGTCTGTATTCGCAAAAAGAAAAGGAGTACTTGTGGCACCTTAGAGACTAACAAATTTATTTGAGCATAAGCTTTCACGAAAGCTTATGCTCAAATAAATTTGTTAGTCTCTAAGGTGCCAAAAGTACTCCTTTTCTTTTTGCAGATTATAGCTGCTTTTGTTTTGTTTTTTAAATGCACAAGGGAAGAGGTACACCCAGGCCACATTGCAGCTGCCAAAGCAACTCCCCAGACAAAGGTGAGCCACAGTCACTTGCAAGACTGGAGGGGGCTGGTATAGAATGATACACACAATTTTGACTGGGGAGGGAAATAATTTTGGGCCCCTACACTCAAGAAATTTGAAAACTGCAGATATGGGATATAAAATAATGTAAAACTCTGCAAAATCACAGCATAGTAAAAAAATGCTTTTAGTTTCACCCTCATCTCCCCTAGGCTACATCCCCTAATATATTTATGCTCTTCTAGCTCACAGGGATTCTCACTGCTAGGTTCCTGTGCTTTTGTAGCAGGAGGATTTGACTTCTACCACTGCTGTCTCTGTGAAGTTCCAAGCAGCCACAGTGTGCAGCACAGTGACAATGGTGGAGTCCTACGTGGCTACGGATTTGCCACCATATCTCTGATGAAATGTGAATTTGTCAATTTCACCTACCAGACACTTTTTTCTCTCTCCTTTTTTTGTAGTTTAAAATTGGCAGCCTCAGTAGCCTTTTGCAAGAATTGCATTTTAACCAATTTCACACACGTTTATCCTCTAGCTATAGAAATAATGGTGCAATGTTCCAGGTAAGTCAGCGTTGTCAGGAGCTGGGAGATCAGGGGCTTAATGAACTAGCCTTTTCCTCTGGGTTCAAATCCTACTTAGTATAGAAGAAAGACTGGAGTTCGATAATCTTCATGTAACCACATGTCAGACCACAGAGCCAGTGACACACTGGTAGTCTCTGTTCAGGGGACACTCAGGGCTGGAACAGCAGGGAGTGATGAAATCTTCCCTGAGGTCCACTAGCAGAGATATATGTGGAAGTGGTGCCTCACAACCAGAATAGTAAGCAATACTCAGGGCCACCTGGGGATGGAGGTGTGACAAAAAGGGCAGTTTCACCCACATCCCCTGTTTGAGAAGGTCCCCAAACCATGTGGCATCACAACCAGGACTGTGGGATCAGAGAGCCACACAGTTTTGGCCTTGCTGGCCCGCTGTCATGATGGAAGGGTGGCCAGGCCAAACCAGATTGGTGCTGCAACCCTGTGCGCCAGGTCGCAATGTCTGGAGTGGGGATCTAGGCCCAGCCCCATGGGACAGGAGCCATTGCTTCAGAGTGAGTGTGAAGTGGGCTTGCTCTCCAACATCCTCCCGTCAGGCCTCCCCTCAGTGATAATTTGTTTAGAAGTTTGAGTGGGAGGGTCCTCAGTTTTGCATTTTGCCCCAAGCCCTCAGAAACCTCTGTGAGGCCTGGGGATACTGTAGGTTCAAGGCTGATGTAGAGCAGCAGAGCTGTGTGAGGGTTTCATGTCTGGAACAGTCATGGGCACTTCAGCTTAGGAGTGAAGTGCACTGGCAAAGCTGTGAGGGTGGGGAAGTTTGCATATCCTCTACCCATACTACAGCTCTAGCTCTAGCTGCTGCAATTTAGGTCTTCCATTTCATGGGCATCAAATTCAAAACAGAATTTTTTTAAAATAAAATTTGATAGAAGCATCTGATTTCACAGCTGCTCTTGCTTCAGCTCTGTTTCTTCCAAAGTAACATTTGGTCTTTTTTGGTTTTGTTAAAAAATTGAGATGCAGACTGAGATTTTTATCTTCCTTCCTTCTTTTATGGGAACATTGAGCATGTCTGTCAGAATTCTTTCTTGCAAAACAATCAGACACTAGAAAATGTTGCAGACAAACCACTTTCCACAACAGTTTTTGTTGCACTGAAGAAAAATGCATTTGATATATGCTCACTCTCACACTCTTTATTTCTCTGACATTCTTGGAAACCACAGAGGAAAATAATGTGAAAGTCCTAAGTTTACAGGTCAACTCTGGTCATTTGACAGGAGCAGGATGAAATCTGCTGGCAAAAATCTTTTTGAAATTTCCCTTTCACTCATGAAAAGCAATGTGTCTGTTGGTTAGAGAAGGTAACTGACAATCAGGAGACATGTATTCCTGTTCTGTCACTGACCTTCTGTGTGACCGTGTCAAGTCATTTAACTTCTTTGCGCCCGAGTTTCCCCATCTGTGAAATGGGCAAAAAACCCAAACACTTAACTTTGTAAAATGTTTTAAGGCTGTTTATTCAGGATTGTTCTGAGCGGGTTAGTTGAGGAGGTGGTTTAAGAGTGGCACCCCAGCTCACTTTATTAGCACAGATTCCCAAAAATGTCTCTGGACAGAGACTGCAGCCCCTATCACAGCCCTGTCAATGACCTTGGATGGCTGATGCGTAGTGAGCCTAGAGGTTGATGATAGGTAAATCCTATAAGTGAAATGGATAAAAGTGCAAAGCGTTACTATGAGTCACTGTACTATCACTTTTTAAAAAAAAAAAAAAGAGAAAATTTAGGCTGCTCAGAGGATTATATAAACCAAGAGCACAGAGAGAGAGAGAAAGCGCGCATGCATGCAATTTTCTATTTTATTACCAAGATATACAATCCAATGTTAGCTAAGCACAGGCACCATAAAACTAAAATAGAATTGGTTTTTAAATGTAGTGCATTTCCTACTTACAGTGATATCCCAAAGTGCTTTACAATCCTTGGTCAGAAGAGACTGTTAGAGCAGTGGCTGTGCCAGGAAGTACAGAAGTCAGCTGCACTAATAACTCACACAGAGCCCTGGAGCTTAGAATGAGAACTGGGTGAACCGTTCATAATGAAACCCAAAACCATTTCACTTGGTTTCAGATTTCATTGCAAAATGGGAAGTTGAGGATGATCTACTTAGTTTTGCTGATGTTTACAGACCTTTAATTGAACCAAGGACAAATGTAAGGCCTTCGGTGAAAACTAGGCAAAAATAGGAAGTTTTGAATGAACTTAGAATCATAGAATATCAGGGTTGGAAGGGACCTCAGGAGGTCATCTAGTCCAACCCCCTGCTCAAAGCAGGACCAATCCCCAATTAAATCATCCCAGCCAGTGCTTTGTCAAGCCTGACCTTAAAAACTTCTAAGGAAGGAGATTCTACCACCTCCCTAGGTAACGCATTCCAGTGTCTCACCACCCTCCTAGTGAAAAAGTTTTGCCTAATATCCAACATAAACCTCCCCAACTTCTCTTGAGCTTTTTGGATTTGTTAGAAAATGAAATTGGAAATGAAATTCGGAGACCGTAAACCTCATGAGAACTGTAACTGAAAAAAGCTTCCAGCAAATCCTTAAGATCTGTAGCTTCCACATTTCACACAGATTAATAGTAAAACAATAAGGGCTGGATTGTGATTTATAGCCACAGCCTCACATAAGTTCCAAAAGACATACTTCCTGAAGCGGGTACAAAATGCTTCTCACTGGTCCCAGGGGCACAGTGTGGGTGCTGTGATATCCTTGGAGACAATGCTCCTCTGTACCTGGCCAGCTCTGCCCTACTGGGTCAGACTAAAGGTCCATCTAGCCCAATATCCTGTCTTCCGACACTGGCCAGTGCCAGGTGCCCCAGAGGGAATGAACAGAACAGGTAATCATCAAGTGATCCATCCCCTGTCGCTCATTCCCAGCTTCAGGCAAACAGAGGCTAGGGACACCATTCCTGCCCATCCTGGCTAATAGTCATTGATAGACCTATCCTCCATGAATTAATCTAGTTCTTTTTTGAACCCTGTTATGGTCTTGGCCTTCACAACATCCTCTGGCAAGGAGTTCCACAGGTTGACCGCGCATTGTGTGAAGAAATACTTCCTTTAATTTGTTTTAAACCTGCTGCCCATTAATTTCATTTGGTGACCCCTAGTTCTTGTGTTAGGAGAAGTAGTAAACACCACCTCCTTATCTACTTTCTCTACACCAGTCATGATTTTATTGACCTCAATAATATATCCCCTTAGCTGTCTCTTTTCCAAGCTGAAAAGTCCCAGTCTTATTAATATCTCCTCATACGGAAGCCATTCCATACTCCTAATCATTTTTATTGCCCTTTTCTGAACTTTTTCCAATATATCTTTTTTGAGATGGGGCAACCACATCTGCACACAGTATTCAGGATGTGGGCATACCAGGGATTTATATAGAGGCAACATGATATTTTATGTCCTATTATCTATCCCTTTCTTAATTATTCCCAGCATTCTGTTCGCTTTTTGACTGCCTCTGCACATTGAGTGGATGTTTTCAGAGAACTATCCACAATGACTCCAAGATCTCTTTCTTGAGTGGTAACAGCTAATTTAGACCCCCATCATTTTATATGTATAGTTGGGATTATGCTTTCTAATATACATTATTTTGCATTTATCAATATTAAATTTCATCTGCCGTTTTGTTGCCCAGTCACCCGGTTTTGAGAGATGCTTTTGTAGCTCTTCGCAGTCTGCCTGGGTCTTTGCTATCTTTAGTAGCTTTGTATCATCTGCAAATTTTGCCACCTCACTTTTTACCCCTTTTTCCAGATCATTTATGAATATGTTGAATGGGACTGGTCCCAGAACAGACCCCTAGGGGACACGACTATACACCTCTCTCTATTCTGAGAACAGACCATTTATACCTACCCTTTGTTTCCTATCTTTTAATCAGTTACCAGTCCATGAGATCACCTTCCCTCTTATCCCATGGCAGCTTACTTTGTGTAAGAGCTGTAGCGGGGCGCAGACTCACCCAGCGGCGCCTCCTGCTGGTCCTCCAGGAATTAGCTCTTTCACCAGCTCTGGAGCACCTTCTGCTGGTGTCCCTCCCGGACCCCGGTGGCCCTTTTACCTGGGGTGTTGCCCCCTTGCAGTACCCCTAACGCTTCCTGGGTCCCCAACTTGCCTCAGCCTATGGGCTACTGCCAATCACCATCTAGCCCCCTTTCACTGTGGCCGACTGCAGTCTGTACAAGCCAGTCATCATAGGCAAGGGAGGTTTTGACCTACTGCCTTCCCCTGCAACCGAGTACCTCCAGGGGCCTTGTACAAGGCCCTGCAGCCTGGGGAATTGCCGGCCCGGCGCTCCGGAGCTCCTCTGGCCTTTCCCCAGCCCTGCTTCACTCCAGTACCCTTTAGCACTCAGAGAGCTAGGTCCATCTCCCTCCTCAGCTAGAGGGAGACTCTCTGCTCCTGGCCCACTGCTCTCTTATAAGGGCCAGCTGGGCCCTGATTGGGGCATGGCCACAGCTAAGGCTGCTTTCCCCACTCATCCTTTCCCCAGCAGTAGCCCTCTCCCGGGCTGCTTTTATCCCTTTTCCCCAGGAGTGGGGCAATCACTTTTGTGAGGGACCTTGTCAAAGGCTTTCTGATAATCTAAGTACACTATATCCACTGAATCCCCTTGGCCACATGCTTGTTGACCCCCTCAAAGAATTCTAGTAGACTGGTGAGGCATGATTTCCCTTCACTAAAACCATGTTGACTTTTCCTCAACAAATTATGTTCATCTATATGTCTGACAATATTGTTTTTTATTATAATTTCAACCAGTTTGCCCAGTACTGAAATCAGGTTTACAGGCCTATAATTGCCATGATCACCTCTGGAGCCCTTTTAAAAAATTGGCATCACATTAACTATCCTCCAGTCATCTGGTACAGAAGCTGATTTAAATGCTAGGTTACAGGCTACAGTTAGTAGTTCTGCAATTTCACATTTAAGTTCCTTCAGAACTCTTGAATGAATACCATCTAGGTCCTGGTGACTAATTGAGGTTTAATTTATCAATTTGTTCCAAAACCTCTTCCAATGATAACTCAATCTGGGACTGTTCCTCAGATCTGTCACCTGAAAAGAATGGCTCAGGTTTGGGAATCTCCCTCACATTCTCTACAATGGCCTTATCATCCTTGAGTGCTCCTTTAGCACCTCGATCGTCCAGTGGCCCCACTGGTTGTTTAGCAGGCTTCCTGCTTCTGATGTACTTAAAATTTTTTTTGCTATTACTTTTTGAATCTTTGACTAACTGTTCCTCAAGTTCTTTTTTGACCCTCCTAATTGTATTTTTACACTTCATTTGCTAGTGTTTATGCTCCTTTCTATTTTCCTCACTAGGATTTAATTTCCACTTTTTAAAGGATGCCCTTTTGCCTCTCACTGCTTCTTTTACTTTGTTGTTTAGCCACAGTGGCTCTTTTTTGGTTCTCTTACTAATGTTTTTTAATTTGGGGTATACATTTAAGTTGAGCCTCTATTATGGTGTCTTTAAAAAGTTTCCACACAGCTTGGAGAGATTTCACTTTTGGCACTGTACCCTTTAATTTCTGTTTAACTAACCTCCTCATTTTTGTGTAGTTGATACTGGAAACATAACCTTGGCATAGTCCTTATGCTTACCGGGCCTGATTTTTCATTGCTCTGAACCTTGCGTAGTCAATTAGACCTTTGCAAAGTGAATACAAAATGAGTGTAAAATTCTATCATTTTAATTTTGGGAGTGCAAAGACTGTCATTATGACTGGTTTCTGTCCCAGAGAGGTAAAGAGGGAAAAGAGGACCCTTGTGCCCATTCTCTCCTTTGAACACTCAGGCAAGAGCACAATCTGGACCTAAAATAATAACTACAACATTTTACTTTATAAAGCTCCTGTCACACTGTCTGGAATGGGTCACAACCATGAGTGCCAACCTCATGGCAGTGGCAGACTGTCAAAAAGCAGGGCCAAGTCAATACTTTAGTGTTTTTTCACAATGTTTCATGCTTCACACTTTGCTAGCAGCCACACAAATCATTAGCCAAAAGGGTAGCATCTGATAGTTTTTGCTCAAAATGACAGCAATGATGAGTCCCATTACTTTTCCTAACAATTCCCAAACATTTTGGGCCACCTGTGAATATAAAGATATTATGAAACCTTGCAACGGACTTACAAAAATCAGTTGCTTAATGGAGACCATCTTGTCATAAAGAGGAAGCAGAACTGTATTCAGTACATTGGGGAATGCTTTGGGGTGGTTCCTTAAAACAGGAGTTTACTTAATAAAGATGGTACCTTGTACAAATTTCATCACAGTAAATCAGAACAAAGAACAACGACTAATAATTAATTTATTTATGAATTTTTTGTCTATCCAGATTTCAATAGCCACAAATCCCTGTCTGACTCACGATCAGTTTTCTGTTGGTGTTTTTTGGAGCTTCCAGCTGAAATGACACCAGTGGGAAATGGTGGAGAGTAAGGCTCAGAAGAAAAAAAATTTAGACTAAAAGTTTGATCTAGATTACGTTTTTCTTTGATTTCCATCTGTCAGTGCAACAATGATGATGAAGACAAATGAAATCTTTTCCATTCTTCATTTGATCTGCGGTCTAATATTTGCCAAGTGTATGAGCATAAGCCCTTGGCATGTGTGTGGCATGTGACCTTGGCTTGTGCGTGCCATGTGCCCTTCACTTGCACTTGTCAATGCTAGCTACCCTCATTAGCTTTAGCATGCCAACGAAGGCAAGGTCCCAGGGCATAGCAGAAGCAGGACATACTAAGAAACATTCTGTGTCCAATGCAAACCATCTGTTTTTCTGTCATATGATATTTGGAATTGGAAGAGCATTCGTCACCAATTTATTACCTTGTTAACATAATCTAGGATTTGTATGGGGTGAGTTCCACAGATAGTATCTCTGCATAGTAAACAACCACTCCTGTAAGGGGTGGTTTTGCTTGCAGTTGATCCCAGCAACTCACTCAGTTCTCACTAGGGGCTCTAGCAGGAGGTGCTACGCCGGTGAGTCTCAACCTCACTACAGGGGGACTTCAATCACCCTGACATCTGCTGGGAGAGTAATACAGCAATGCACAGACAATCCAGGAAGTTTTTGGAGAGTGTTGGGGACAACTTTCTGGTACAAGTGATGGAGGAATCGACTAGGGGCTGTGCTCCTCTTGACCTGCTACTTACAAACAGGGAAGAATTGGTAGGGGAAGTAGAAGTGGGTGGCAACCTTGGCAGTAGTGACCATGAGATGGTTGAGTTCAGGAACCCGACAAAAGGAAGAAAGGAGAGTAGCAAAATAGGGACCCTGGACTTCAGAAAAGCAGACTTGGACTCCCTTAGGAAACTGATGGGCAGGATCCCCTGGAAAGCTAATATGAGTGGGAAAGGAGTCCAGGAGAGCTGGCTGTATTTTTAAAGAAGCCTTATTAAGGGTGCAGGAACAAACCATCCCAAAGTGCAGAAAGAATAGCAAATATGGCAGGCAACCAGTTTGGCTTAACAGTGAAATCTTCAGTGAGCTTTAACTCAAAAAGGAAGCTTAAAAGAAGTGGAAATTTGGAAATTTGACTAGGGAGCAGTTTAAAAATATTGCTAGAGCATGCAGGGGTGTAATCAGGAAGGCCAAAGCACAGTTGGAGTTGCAGCTAGCAAGGGGATGAGAAGAGTAATAAGAAGGGTTTCTACAGGTATGTTAGCAACAAGAAGGTGGTCAGGGGAAGTGTGGGGCCCTTACTGAATGGGGGAGGCAACATAGTGACAGATGACATGAAAAAAGCTGAAGTACTCGATACTTTTTTTGCCTCGGTCTTCACAGACAAGGTCAGCTCCTAGACTGCTGCACTGGGAAACACAGTATGGGTAGGAGGTGAGCAGCCATCAGTGATGAAAGAACAGGTTAAGGATTATTTAGAAAAGCTGGACATACACAAGTCCAGGGGTCCAGATCTAATGCATCCAAGGGTGCTGAGGGAGTTGGCTGATGGGATTGCAGAGCCATTGGCCATTATCTTTGAAAATTCGTGGTGACTGGGGGAAGTTCTGGATGATTGGAAAAAGGCAAATGTAGTTCCCATCTTTTAAAAAAGGTCTCACTTCAGTCTCCTGCAAAATCATGGAACAGGTCCTCAAGGAATCCATTTTGAAGCACTTGGAGGAGAGGAAGATGATCAGGAACAGTCAACAGGGATTCACCAAGGGCAAGTCATGTCTGACCAACCTGATTGCCTTCTACGACGAGATAAGTGACTCTGTGGATATGGGAAAAGCGGTGGACGTGTTGTTCCTTGACTTTAGCAAAACTTTTGATACAATCTCCCACAGTATTTTTGCCAGCAAGTTAAAAAAATATGGATTGGACGAATGGACTATAAGGTGAATAGAAAGCTGGTTAGATAGTTGGACTCAACGGGTAGTGATCAACAGCTTGATGTCTAGTTGGCAGCTGGTATCAAGTGGAGTGCCCCAGGGGTCGGTCCTGGGGCCAGTTTTCTTCAACATCCTTATCGATGGTCTGGATGATGGGATTCATTGCACCCTCAGCAAATTTGCAGATGACACTAAACTGTGGGGAGAGGTAGATAAGCTGGAGGATAGGGATAGGGTCCTGCATGACCTAGACAAATTGGAGGATTGGGCCAAAAGAAATCTGAGGTTCAACAAGGGCAAGTGTAAAGTCCTGCACTTAGGAAGGAACAATGCCACACACCGCTGCAGGCTGGGGACCGACTGGCTGAGCAGCAGTTCTGCAGAAAAGAACCTAGGGGTTACAGTGGATGAGAAACTGGATATGAGTCAGCAGTGTGCCCTCGTTGCCAAGAAGGCCAATGGCATATTGGGCTGTATTGGTAGAAGCATTGCCAGCAGATTGAGGGAAGTGATTATTCCCCTCTGTTCGGCACTGGTGAGGCCACACCTGGAGTACTGCGTCCATTTTTGGTCCCCTCACTACAGAAGGGATGTGGACAAATTGGAGAGAATTCAGCGTAGGGCAATGAAAATGATTAGGGGGCTAGGGCACATGATTTATGAGGAGAGGCTGAAGGAACTGGGGTTATTTAGTCTGCAGAAGAGAAGAGTGAGGGGGGATTTGATAGCTGCTTTCAACTACCTGAATGGAGGTTCCAAAGAGGATGGAGCTGGGCTGTTCTCAGTGGTGGCAGAACAAAAAGCACTGGTATCAAATTGCAGTGTGGGGGGAGGTCTAGGTTGGATATTGGGAAACACTATTTCACTGGGAGGGTGGTGAAGCACTGGAATGGGTTACCAAAGAAGGTGGTGGAATCTCCATCCTTAGAGGTTTTTAAGGCCCAGCTTGACAAAGCATTGGCTGGGAGGGATGATTTACTTGGGGCTGGTCCTGCTTTGAGCAGGGGGTTGGACTAGATGCCCTCCTGAGGTCTCTTCCAACCCTAATCTTCTATGATTCTATAAGACGTGAATGGGGAATGACAGGGTCTGTCAAGGTTCCTTCCCCACTCTGAACTCTAGGGTACAGTTGTGGGGACCTGCATGAAAACCTCCTAAGCTTACTTTTATCAGCTTAGGTTAAAACTTCCCTAAGGTACAAACTATTTTACCCTTTGCCCTTAAACGTTTGGTGGTGGTAGTGGAAGTCCATCTGGGTTTATTTATTAGGAAAGCGTTATTTGGAAACGTCTTTCCCCCCAAAATCCTCCCAACCCTTGCACCCCACTTCCTGGGGAAGGTTTAGTAAAAATCTTCACCAATTTGCATAGGTGACCACAGACCCAAACCTTTGGATCTTAAGAAGAAAGAAAAAGCATTCAGTTTCTGAAAAGAAGGATTTTAATAGAAGTAAAAAGAATCACCTCTGTAAAATCAGGATGATAAATACCTTACTTAATTAGGTAAGGTAATTACCTTACCTTAATTAGATTCAAAACAGAGAATCCCTCTCGGCAAAACCTTAAGTTACAAAAAGAGACACAGACAGGAATAAGAAAAGGAGTACTTGTGGCACCTTAGCGACTAACCAATTTATTTGAGCATAAGCTTTCGTGAGCTACAGTTCACTTCATCGGATCTGAAGTGAGCTGTAGCTCACGAAAGCTTATGCTCAAATAAATTGGTTAGTCTCTAAGGTGCCACAAGTACTCCTTTTCTTTTTGTGAATACAGACTAACAGGGCTGTTACTCTGAAACAGACAGGAATATCCATTCTATTCAGCACAGCTTAATTTCTCAACCATTTAAAGAAATCATAATCTAACGCATATCTAGCTAGATTACTTACTAAATTCTAAGACTCCATTCCTGTTCTGTCCCCGGCAAAAGCATCACACAGACAGACACAGACCCTCTGTTTTTCTCCCTCCTCCCAGCTTTTGATAGTATCTTGTCTCCTCATTGGTCATTTTGGTCAGGTGCCAGCGAGGTTATCCTAGCTTCTTAACCCTTTACAGGTGAGAGGATTTTTCCTCTGGCCAGGAGGGATTTTAAAGGTGTTTACCCTTCCCTTTATATTTATGACAGGGTCCGAGGAGGGGGAGGTGCTGAGGCGATGTAGGCAACAGATGAAGCCAGAGAATGGGGCTAGCTGGGATGAGGGGAGTGAGGGGATCTAAGAGAGGGAAGGGACCGGGGACTCTGAGGGAAGGGCACGCTGCTGTCTCTGCCCCCACCAGCAGGGTGCGGTCTCTGGACACCTCGCCCCGCGCGCTTTAGGACTTTGCGCTGGGTCGGTCGGCTTTGGGCAGGGAAGGCTCGAGCGGGAAAGAGAGGACGCCACCCCATTGGCTGCCGTCTACTTCTCACCTCGTGATTGGCGTCCGGGTGCCCTCCTGTGGCGCAGTTGTTGTCGCCCTTAGCGGTGGAATGGCGGCTGCGGACGAGGGCGGCCGTGTCTGGCTGGGGCGGAAGGTTTCAGGCTCTGTCTCGGAGCCGGCTGGGACGCTCCCGTGTTCCGGCACCGAGACGTGGCCGCTCAAGCGCTACGGCCGCTTTGTCTCCCCGGGAGCCCCTCCCTGCGGGATGGGAGCTTCGGCCTCCTGGAAGGTGAGACCTGGTTTGTGCGCTGGGTGTCCCGGGTGGAGCTGCACTCACCGTCACTGCCCTGATTCCCGGCAGCCTCAGTACTTGCCCCCAGACGCCCGTGTGTCCGCTCCATCTTGCGGGGCCCCGCCTCGTCTCCTGCGTACCCTCACTCCGTGCCCCAGCCTCTCTGGACCCCCTAGTCTCTTGTATACCCTCAGTCTGTGTGCTGTAGCTGCCGAGTCTTCCTCACACCCTCGGTTTGTGGTCCTTTGTCACATCCCATAAACTGCATTTAAACATATCTTAAAATTAAACAGTATTTGTTACCCACTGACTTTATGGATGTTTCCAACTTGAATGGGAAGCAACAGGATGGACATGAAGTGTGGGAGAGAGAAATCTGCAGAGGACATGGTGGTGGGTAGGAAATAAGGATAAGGCGTTTTAGATTATAAGTAGGGCCCTACCTAATTCACAGGAAAAATGTGAAATGGACCATGAAATCTGATCTCCCTCATGAAAGCTGGTGCCCAGCCAGGGGCTCCTACCCTGAGTTCCAGCTGCTGTTAGTCCTGGCTGGGGATGGGGAGGGACCAGACTTCCTCTTCCCCTTCAAGGGCTGTTCCTGGTGTGGGTCAGACCCACCTCTGGGATCTTCCCCAGCTGCAGGAAGCTCTGCGGCTCGAGGTGAGCTGTCACCTTCCAGTGCTGGCAGGAGACTGCCGGGGTGACCGAACATATGGTAACCCACACCCCATATCATATGACTTTCACTTTGGCACTGGCGGTGGCGCTGGCTTTAGAGCAGGATGCCTGGCCAGCAGCCTTCCTCTCCTGCTGCTCAGCTCTGAAGACAGTTTCTCTGCCATCAGCAAGACAGAAGTAAGGGTGATAATCCCACAACCTCCCTATAATAACCTTGCGACCCTTTCACCCTGTCCACCTTTTGGGTTGGGAGGGACCCCCGTGGTTACAGCATATGAAATTTCAGATGTAAAGATCTGAAAAGATGAAATTAACTAATTTTAAAACCCACTGGCTATGAAATTGACCAAAATGGACCATGAATTTGGTAGGGCCCAACTCATAAGCTTTTTAGAGCTGGGACTTGAAGTTGTTCTGTTTGTACAAGCTAAGCATGATGGGGCCCTGGTCTATGACTGGGACTCCTAGGTGCTACTGCGATACAAATAATGAATCATAATACTAGGGTTCTTTGCCAGTCTCTCCAACTCTTGTGATTTTTTTTTATCATGAGTTTTGTGATATTGGGTTACTTTCTCAAAGCTTTTAGAGTTACATGAATATGCTAGAATCTCAGCTTTTATTAAAAAAAAAAAATCCACAAAAATTCTAGCCTTCATGGTTGTGGAGATAAGCTTGAAAGCACAAACACCTAAAAGGGCAAAAGCGAGAAGGAAAACAAAAAAACTCTACATGTCTTATTGTTAAAGCCAACCATGATCATCATAGAATCATAGAAGATTAGGGTTGGAAGAGACCTCAGGAGGTCATCTAGTCCAACCCCCTGCTCAAAGCAGGACCAACCCCAACTAAATTATCCCTCCCAGCCAATGCTTTGTCAAGCTGGGCCTTAAAAACCTCTAAGGATGGAGATTCCACCACCTTCCTTGGTAACCCATTCCAGTGCTTCACCACCCTCTTCATGAAATAGTTTTTCCTAATACCCAACCTAGACCTCCCGCAAATCATGACCTATGATTTGAATACTTGGATTTGGCATTACTGAGGTGCAGAGCTAGAGGGTACCTCTTCTGGGTTGCCTCTGTGACTAGGCTTCCCAACAGACAGCTTCAGCAGTGCTGAAGTGCTCCAATATGTGAAACTTGAAGTTTTCAAACCATCATTCTGTGAAGAAAATTTAGATAGAAATTTAATAGGACACTGCCATTGTGTTGCATAGGAATATCTTGAAAACCCAGGTTAATTTTGTACTTAGTGTTGTACGTCCTGAATGTACCAAAATCTCTTTTAAGAGAAACCAACAAAACCAAACACTTCTGTACCACTACTCAAATCAGTTAGTCCAATCAAAAGGTAGGAGAAGGAGACTTGAATGTAGGATTCATAATGGATGTCTACCTGCATCCCTAAGTATGCAGTTGCTACTACTGATGCTGCCATAATAATTTGCAACTAAAATGAGAGCACTGGACTTGCTTGAAAGTGAAGTAAATCGGAGTTTGAAAGAGATAATTGGGAAGTATATAGGCAGGCCTAAACTTTGATCAACCTGTTCATTTCTTGGTACAAAACACTAGCAGGAACATTGTTTGGGCTTGCATGATGTTAAACCTCTCTTCCTGTTGCATCTTTCTGCTCTTTGCATGCATTCTTAGACATAATCTTTTACGTTTGGTTTATTCCATGACTTTTGTACAGAGTCTTTTTTATTCTGCTGGTTTGAAAAATTTTAAAAAGAATTTTTTAATGATGGAAGCTTACCCTTTGCATTAAAAGCAAAAATAAATTAGTTTTTTAGGCTCTCAAGATTCCCAAAGGATTTCGTTCTATTTAGGTGATTTTATCCTTAAAAATGTTCACATTTAAAATAAATAGTAAGGACATAGAATGATTGCTCTACTTAATATGTAAAATTAAATGTAATGGGGCTTGTCCTTGAAAAGAAATAGGGGCATTGACAGTACAGAGATGTACCCTGGGTGCTCTTAACAAATAATTTGAAGCAGCCTTTTAT
The DNA here is from genome assembly GCF_965152235.1 of Eretmochelys imbricata. NCBI lineage: Eukaryota > Metazoa > Chordata > Testudines > Cheloniidae > Eretmochelys > Eretmochelys imbricata. Next base: position 41,546,416 of record NC_135581.1, on the reverse strand, counting down.
GATTTAAAATGAAAATTATTGGACTGGATTGTCCATTGCCCAGCACTTTGGGTAGCAGTCATTTATACCAGTAGAAAGGGTATGGAAAAGGCTAGTAAAACAGAATGGTAATGATTTATGCTGACTTTGTATTGGTGTAAATAAACGCACAAAAGAAATGATGGGTTGTTTATCTCTGTCAAGATACTTGGGCTGTCTGAACTGTTAGTTGTTCTCTTTGTACAATGATTTATCCTTGTAAAATCTCTTGTGGTCTGAAGATCCCCAATCTCCTTCCTTAGAAGTTTTTAAGGTTAGACTTGATAAAGCCCTGGCTGGGATGATTTAATTGGGGATTGGTCCTGCTTTGAGCAGGGGGTTGCACTAGATGACCTCCTGAGGTCCCTTCCAACCCTGATATTCTATGAAGTATGGCAAAATGTGGTAGCTGCAGCTACAGTAGCTCTTGACTGAGAGTCTTAAGATTTAATGGAACTAAGATTTGATTATGATTTTTTTTGTATCAGTGTTCATTTCTGTTGCACAGTATGCAGTTTGTACTGCCTTCAGCTGTGTAATGAATGAACTTAGAAGTAGCCCATGTTGAATTCCACACTACTGAGAGGTGATCAGGGATCAGTTCTGAGTCCAGTTCTGTTCAATATCTTCATCAATGATGGCATAGAGTACACTTATAAAGTTTGCAGACAATATCAAGATGGGAGGGGCTGCAGGTGCTTTGGAGGTTAGGATTATAATTCAGAATGATCTGGACAAACTGGAGAAATGGTCTGAAGTAAATAGGATGAAATTCAATAAGGACAAATGCAAATACTCTACTTAGGAAGGAACAATCAGTTGCACACATACAAAATGGGAAATGACTGCCTAGGAAGGAGTATTGCGGAAAGGGATCTGGGGGTCATAGTGGACTACAAGCTAAACAGGAGTCAACAGTGTAACATCGTTGCAAAAAAAGCAATCATTCTTGGATGTATTAGCAGGAGCGTTGTAAGTAAGATACAAGAAGTAATTCTTCTGCTCTACCCCACACTATTAGGCTTCAATGGGAGTATTGTGTCCAGTTCTGGGCACCATATTTCAGGAAGGATATGGACAAATTGGAGAGTCCAGAGAAGATCGACAAAAATGATTAAAGGTCTAGAAAGCATGACCTCTGAGGGAAGATTGAAAAAACTGAGTTTGTTAGTCTGGAAAAGAGAAGACGGAGGGGGGACATAACAGTTTTCAAGTACATAAAAGGTTATTACAAGGAGAATATTTTTCTCTTAACCTCTGAGGCTAGGACAAGAAACAATGGTCTTAAATTGCAGCAAGGGGGATTTAGATTGGACATTAGGAAAAAACTTCCTAAGTATCAGGGTGGTTACACACTGGAATAATTTGCCTAGGGAGGTTGTGGAATCTCCATCATTGGAGATTTTTAAGAGTAGGGTAGACAAATACTTGTCAGGGGAGGTCTAGATAATACTTATTCCTGCCATGAGTGCAGGGGACTGGACTAGATGACCTCTCAAGATCCCTTCCATCCCTATGATTCTATGTAGGGAATGAATACTTTGGAAACAATTTCATGTTCGATGGTGCTGTTAACTTCACCATAATCACAAATTATGTTTTGTGTTACATATGGTCATTAAGAATATGGAGACTGATATGATTTCATAAACCAATATTTTGCTGTTTACACTGTTTTACAAACTATATATTTAAAATAAACAAAAAAGGTATTAAACTGGGGGGGGGGGAGAAATTTAAGAGACCTAAGCCTTCCTTTTACATGTCTGTAAATCTTTTTGAACAAAAAATGTCAGTGGAAAAGCTACTACTTTTCTTTTTATTTCAATTGATCTGAAAACCTAGTCACGAACAGTAGAATTTTGTCAAATGTCTATATTGTTCATGAAAACAACAAGGAGTGTGGTGGCACCTTAAAGACTAACAGATTTATTTGAGCATAAGCTTTTGTGGGTAAAACCCCCACTTCTTCAGATGCATGGAGAAGTGGGGTTTTTACCCACGAAAGCTTATGCTCAAATAAATCTGTTAGTCTGTAAGGTGCCACCGGACTCCTTGTTGTTTTTGTGGATACAGACTAACACGGCTACCCCCCAAATATTGTTCATGATCTTCCTAAATATACACTGGGAATGTAAACTATGTGGGAATGGACTGTGCCTTTCTTTTTATTTTGTATGGCACTGAGCAGGCTTCACAGGGAGGGCCATCTCCTGTGTGCATTTAATATTCATTCTTGCATAAATGTTTAGTTTTATAGCTTGGAAAATTGGAGTTTAAGTACTAAACATTTCATAATTTAGCAGGATGAAAGCAAAACCAACCCAGAAGCAGTATGGCATTTTTAGAATGGCAAAATTTAAATGCAAGAGAGGGCTCAGAACAATCTGAATATAAAAAAAAGATTTGCTGGAGTATTTTGTCCATCAAAAATCATAAAAGTTTATAAAACCTAACCTGTGAGGAAAGGTTAAAAAATCTGGGCATATTTAGTCTTGAGAATAGAAGACTGAAAGGGGACTGGATAAAAAATATGTTAAGGGCTATTGTAAAGAGGATTGTAATCAATTGTTTTCTATGCTAACTGAAGGTAGGACAAGTAGTAACAAGCTTAATCTGCAGCAAGGGAGAGTTAGGTAGATATTGGGAAAAACTTTCTAACTATAAAGATAGGTAAGTACTGGAATAGGCTTCCAAGGGAGGTTGTGGCATCCCTTCCATTAGGGGGCTTTTAAGAACAGACACCTAATGACAAACACCTATAAGGGATTATCTACGTATAATTGCCTCAGCATAAAAGGTTTCAGAGTAACAGCCGTGTTAGTCTGTATTCGCAAAAAGAAAAGGAGTACTTGTGGCACCTTAGAGACTAACCAATTTATTTGAGCATAAGCTTTCGTGAGCTACAGCTCACTTCATTGTATGCATACTGTGGAAAATACAGAAGATGTTTCATTGGATGCATACTGTGGAAAATACAGAAGATGTTTTTATACACACAGACCATGAAAAAAATGGGCAAAAGGTTTTCTCTCCCCACACCCCACTCTCCTGCTGGTAATAGCATAAAAGGGTGAACTAGATGACCTTTTGTCATCCCTTCCATCCATACATTTCTAAGATTCTGAAATCTAGATCGGTGGTATAAATATTGGTTGCCTGAAAAATAAACCATACAAATCTTTGAAGTATGATAGTTGCTGAAACTTTATTAAAAGAATCTGGGTGAATCAACTGGTCTAACTTCCTTTCATGTGAAAGAAAAGAAATGTTATACAGCTTATCAAGCTCTTTGCATGACAGGAGATTCAAGGTTGAAGGGAAGAAAGTCAGTGTGAATCTTGCTTACTGCAGCTCTGCTTGTTATAGAGTTTGTCAGTACTCCAAAGGACTTTAGAACTGAATAGCAGTACAGCTGAAGATTGACTTGTATTATCATTAACTTCTTGCATAAAATTGATTAAATTGAGGAGCAACCCCTGTATTTAAATATCTAAATGCATCATTTCTGCTTTAGATTGAATTGTTCATGAAATCATGATTAATTGTTGAACATAAATATTAAAATTAATAAAATAGTGGTTGATCTTTTTCCCCTCTTTCACAAGTGGTTTGTGGTATCAAGAATGCTGAGAACCACAGTTTCAGATGAGAAAAATTCAAACTTGGTTACCTATAGTTAGGTATCTAAATCTATATTTTAGTGTCTAAATAAGAGATCCTTTTCAGAATCAGTGAGCTTTCTCAACTCCCATCGTTATCAATAGGAGTGGAGTGCTCACTATCACTGAAAAGTAAGCAGCTTCTTTAGGTGCCTAACTTCTGGCACCCAAGAGTGAAAACTTTGGTTTTACCTGAACCCATTATACTGGCAGTGGGATATACAGGTTTCATATATATAATTGATTGCTCTCTTGTGTGTGTGTTTTTAAAGGTTTTGGAGTCAAATGAAGAATCAGGCTATCTTATTCTCACCATTGTTGTATCTGGCCATTTCTTTATTTCCCAAAGACGGGCAGTACAGGTAGGTTTTCAGTTTCATGTACTTAAATACATTTCTCAACTCAAGTTAGTAATCAGTCTTGGGTCTTTTGTCCTTCCTCAATTTAATGAGGTCTGTTACTGAAAGATATCTGTACCAATTTTACTTAGCACATGCAAATTCTCATGGTTGGAAGAAGTTCTCTGAACTTACCTATATAATACTTAAAGTGCACTTTTCTTTCCCTATTGAATAGTGGTGTTTTTTTTGTGTGGCTGATAAACTAAATTTAAAAAGTGTGGTGAAACTGTGCCACTGGTGTCAAAGAATGTCATTGTCAGCAATATGCTGGATACTTTCACATGTGTAGTTCACCTATTTGAGTACATCAGGTAAAAATGTAATTGAAAAATAGTTACATAAAATATGGTTTAAGTGGCTTTTAGAGTTCATCCTCAATGATGGGGGTGGGGAAATTGTGTTTTTAAATGGAGTTTAAATGGTTTAAAACACACCTTACGACCATGTGTAGACGGGTAGACTTTGAAATTTTTAGTTGGTTGTGCTGTAGCCTAGGTTACAAGCCAGCCAGTTTGTATTATTTAAATAAAGTCACAATGACTCCAGAGAAGCCAGCATCAGAGTCTCAGCCAGAACGAATCGGTTCTGTGCCAGGAGGGGCTTGTAGAACTCCTGGTAGGTAGCTTTAGACATGACTGCCTGGGTCTGTGCTGGGAACTGGGATCAGGTATGCTCAGTGTATGCAGAAAACTGACCAAATCCTGCTCTAGATTGTGCAGCAACATGGAGTAGAAACACTGCGTGGTGAATTTTTGCCATAGAAATCCTGTGGTCCAAAGTATTGCTGGGTGAGATGCTCTTCTAGAAAGGAACTACATGTTTATCTAACATCTGCCGTGTCCTTGATGCTTAAATTTGGCTGGTACAGTTTTGCTTCAGTTTTACACTCCTTGTCCTCACCTTTAAAGAGTTACACAGCAGTGGCCCACATATGTACTATGTATTCTGTGTTCTACTAGTTCTGCTTCCCTTATTTATTGTTCATTCACAAGCACCTTTGCTTTCTCTCACACTACTCCTTAGACCTTGAATGATCTCATCCCTAAAAGTTTCCCCTTTCCAATGTCTTTACAACAATGACCACACTTCTACACCAACCTTATAAAATCTAAACTAATGTTTACATTTTTAAAAAATGGTATTAACACAATGGGTATCATACTAAAACAATCCAATGTTTTTTTTAACCTCCCTCTTGATGCTTTCTCTGTGTCGTGTAATATCTACTCTAGATTATAAGCAAATATTAAAATGATTAAACAGCTGCACTTAAACTTCTGTGGCTTAAATATGGTTGATCTGGAAATACCTCTATGGTTTGTCATCAAGATGTGTTCCGATTCTTGCACAAACTATTCTGGATGTTGCAAATTTTATTTAGACTGAAATGACATTTTTTGTTTGCAGTATCATCTTTCTGGAGAACATCAACTGGTACTGTTCCACATAAGTTTCTGTTTTGTCTGATTTTCCTGAATTAAATGCCATAGAAAACAGCCTTTATTTAGATTCTAGAACCTTTTTGAAAAATCTTATTTTTTTGTCTAAGGAGGACCTTAAGGAATCACAGAACATAGGATTATAGGAGTTACAGGGTGGATTTGATTTAAATCAAATTGATTTAAATCACTGGGCAGGAAGGCTTGATTTAATCATGGATTTCTACATAAAAATGCATTCTTGTTGGTTGTTATAACCTTAATATATATTCTTCACAACTCAGATAGATGTCGGTTTCATTTTAAAACTGTGTAGCTTGTACCTGCTAAAAGTGATTTATTTTGAAAACTTTTCAGATTAGTTTTATAGCTATATCAGAAAATTAATGATTGTTTGGTTATTTCATTTACCAAAGGAAATTGAAGCAGAAATTTATGAAGTCACTGGGAGGTGAACTATCTCCAATTTCACTGGTTAATCAAAAATATTTGGAGGATTTTCTTGTCATGCTGTATTAGGAGGAGAACATCACCAGACAGACATTTAAATTGCTTTATTTAACTAAAACAACACCATTTTGTATTCTGGATTTTTTTCTTCAACAGCAAACATAGTATTTTAACAAAACAAGCGTATGAATTTTTGAATTTTGTTAAACATTTGAGTTTTTTAAAATCAGGTTTGTTTTTGTTAAAATTGTTTTTAACTAAAATAGTTAAATGAAATATTTAAAAAACAAAAATTAAATCTACTATGTCAGCCGACTTAAAATATTGGCTCTCAGTCGTCTTCACCTTCATTTTCCTGTTTATTCATAATCTGGAAAAGAAAAACAAGTTTTCCTGCTTTTTCAGGTCCCAAACAATTTCTCCCTTAGCTCTGAAGTTCATTATAGTTGGCATTATGGAGGGGTGATTGCTGGATGTCCATGTCATAGCCAACTCCTCTTCTTCAGCAGCTAAGATTTGACCCTGGTACCAAGTACTGAGAATATTTGCAAGAAAATGAGCTAGAGATAGTGCTTGTCCCATTTGTTTTTTTAAAATGCTTGTAATTCAACTCTGTCATTGCATATTTCTCTTTTTAAGATCTCACTCAGTTCCTTCAAAATTTCAACAGCATCAGCAATAAAGCAGCTGTTTCCCTGCATTTTGTTCAAGGCTACAGAAATAGGCTTCAGGATACTCAGCATGTGTTCAACATTTCTTTTAAGCCCAGTGTTGAGAACTTTGGCTGTGACAGTGCCAGCTATTTTTTTCACAATTTTCTTCACAAACTGTCATCAGATTAGGCCAGTTCTTGATGTAGTGCTCAAAACACTCCACTACTGAGTTCCATCACATGTCTTGTGGGAGAGTTAGCTTGGTTCCTCCCACTTTCTTCAGAGCAGCTGCTGCAAAGTGGTTGTTACAGAAGTATTTTGCAATTTCAACAACATTAGCCTTTATTTCTGGAACACTGAAGTCTTTGGCTAGGTGGTGCATCAAATGAGCACTGCAAACATATGTTATTAACTTGGGACTCTCTTCACTCTCTAAATTTCTTCTCATCTTGGACACATTTGCAGCATTGTCTGTGACCAAGCTGTATACTAGACATTTGAATTTTTTGTCACAGTTTGTTATAGCTTTTACTGCTACTTCTTGTAAGTATTCTGCTGTGTGCGCATTTCCTGATGTATCAATTGTTTCTGTAAGGAAGACAGTCCCTTCTTCTGTTGTCACATAAGAACTGTGGACGTTGCTCCACAACATTGTGGACACTGCTCCACCCATCAAGACTCAGGTTAACAATTTTACCCTCTAGACCTTTTGCACACTGCTCAATTTCTCTTTCATATACTTTCATCCAGCAATTTGCTTGCGACATCTGCTCTGTTGGGTGGACTATATCCTGGTCTTAGTGACTGACCTATGTTAATGAAGTGTGTGCTCTCAACTATTCGGAAAGGAGAGTCTGTTGCATAAACAAACCAGGCAATTTTTTCATCAATTACCTCTTTTTGTAATCTGCTGGTTCTTATCACAACTTTATCTGTGGTTGTTTCTGGATGATGAAGATTTTTTTTTCTTTTTGCTACAGGTAATATACTGTGGCTATTTGACATACATGATGTGAATGAAACGCTATCATTGGCAGATAACTCTGAAACTATAGAAAATATTGGTGATCTTGAAGGTGGAGAGTCTTCAGAATCCTTGTATGTTGAGGATGGATTCTCCTAAACAAAATAAGTCAATGCAGTTATTTAATTATTATTACCATACTGCTCATTTAGTATTACTCATTGCATTCGCTGACACTCAGTACTACTTTAAAGATTTCAGATAGCAGCCATGTTAGTCTGTATTCGCAAAAAGAAAAGGAGTACTTGTGGCACCTTAGAGACTAACCAATTTATTTGAGCATAAGCTTTCATGAGCTACAGCTCACTTCATCAGCCACTCCATACGGCTAAATTCAGTGCCTTGCATAATGACAGGTTTCAGAGTAGCAGCCGTGTTAGTCTGTATTTGCAAAAAGAAAAGGAGTACTCTCAAGTCCAATTTCTGTGTGTTTTTCATGGGTTTGGCATGTCTGCTCCTAGTCCTGAATTGTTGCATTTTTCTGTTTTTTTATTTCTAATTCAACTGATCATGTAATTTCACGTCCTCTAACATTAAACAAACAATAGACTAAACTGTTATGCAAGTCCAGCAGAGTACTGTAGAGACAAATTCTAATGAGATTTTTCTGGCTTCAGCAATGATTGAGGAGCCGGAGCCGAAAATAGGAGAATTTGATAGATTACATTAAAAAATGGGGGGGGGAAAAGAAATTTCCTTTGTTACAGTTGGGTAAAAAGGGGGTGTAAGAATATTTCAAACGGCAGTTTTGCCTGTTTTAAACAAAAAATGAGTTCAACTGATGTTATACAAATGTTCAACCAGAATGGAATAAGGAACCAAATGCAGCTAAATCAGCACATTAGATTGAAAATGGCTCACTCTGTATACCTCCTATTTTTCTTAATGTGATAAAAGGTTAGAACAAGACTGTTCTTCAGTGGTGTGTGGGTGTGTTCACTTTTATGTTGAAAATTTTGTGGATAGATTTTTTTTTTAAAAAGTCCACCAAGACATGAGAGTTAAATACTGAAGTCTGAACATAAAACTTCTATATTTTAGATGGAATTTACATCTCAGTTTACTATAGAAGAGTGATGAGTTCAAGTTTGATGAGACTACAAGTTTGGTTGATAAAGGTGTTTGTGTTGGTGTGTAATATACTTAGATTTCTGTAGGGCGTTTCACTTAGTACTATGTGACTTTTGATTAAAAGATACAAAATTAACATAGATGTATGAAGTGTATGATCTATGTGCTAAGAATGACTTCTGGGAGTATTTTGTGATCTACCACTGCCAAAAATATTTGTAAAATAATTATATCTTCACATATCCTATCACTCTTCCTTTTCTGCTAGGTAACCATTCATATTCTCAATTCCTGTTGCAAATTGTAGAATTGTGTCCATGAACAGTCAGAAGTGTGATATTTAATGAATTAATGTCTACCTGCCATTTTGCAATTAGAAATTTAAAAATTTCTTGCCAAAAGGACTTACTTAAAAGTAGTTTAACATTCAAAATCAACTATTTTAAAGCAGCTGGACCTGTGTAACATCTTATGCTTTGAAAAATAATGAATTGTTGGTTCCTCTGGCCAGAATAAGCGAATCCCTGGGCTTCATGATAACTTCCAAAACAATGTTTTGGAAAATGTTTGAGGATGCTTCAAAGTGAATTATTAAAGCACATTCCCATGCAGCTGTAATGGGTAATTGGTTGCTTGCAACTTCAGTGTTTCTGTTAGATGCACAAAGAACTAATCAGTTTGCCTTTTGGTGGTCTCACAGAATTGCTGTACTCACTGCAGGTATGGCGCCGCCTCCTGGAAACTGGGGATTAGCTCTTGAGGCCAACACCCCATCCTGTGGTCTCATGCCATCACACTCTCTGATTTGCAGTCCCTCTCCCACTCCAGGAACTGCAGTGTCCTCTTCATGACTCAGCCCTCTGGTCAGTTCAGTCAGCATTCCCCCATTCTGGAGTACTGTTCTCCAAATTCTCTGTTACTCCCACAGTGACTCAGGCAGTCTTCCAGTTCATTGGTGCCACTTCCCCAGTGTCAGGTAGGGAAACCCCGGGCCCACCCTCTATTTCAGGTTCCAGTCCAGGGACCCTCTTTCCAGTTGTTCTGGCTTTCCTCTCCCAGCCCTCAGTGCTCCGTCCCTGGATTGCTTCCTACAACTCCTGGTTTCCTTCCTTGCCCTGGGTGTACCAGCTCCAAACCACTTCCCAGGGCATGACTGCAGCCTACACATCTCTGTAACATCCAAACATGCCTCCCTCTTCCCAGGGAATGACTGCCCTTCTAGCTTCTGGGTTTTATAGGCCCCGCCTATTCCTGCACAGCTGAACCTGCTTCCAATCAATTCCCTGCTCCCTGGCTCTTCCTCCAGGTGCAACCTGTGGAGTTAATAGGTCTAGGTGGCCACCTTAACCCTTTCCACACCTGTGTGGAGTGGACACTCCATCTCAGGTGGATAATGGGTATGCTTTCAAGATTTTTTGTTGTTGTACACATTCTTGTATGGCTTTGCCCAAGACTTAGAATCATAGAATCATAGAATCATAGAATATCAGGGTTGGAAGGGACCCCTGAAGGTCATCTAGTCCAACCCCCTGCTCGAAGCAGGACCAATTCCCAGTTAAATCATCCCAGCCAGGACTTTGTCAAGCCTGACCTTAAAAACCTCTAAGGAAGGAGATTCTACCACCTCCCTAGGTAACGCATTCCAGTGTTTCACCACCCTCTTAGTGAAAAAGTTTTCCTAATATCCAATCTAAACCTCCCCCACTGCAACTTGAGACCATTACTCCTCGTTCTGTCATCTGCTACCATTGAGAACAGTCTAGAGCCATCCTCTTTGGAACCCCCTTTCAGGTAGTTGAAAGCAGCTATCAAATCCCCCCTCATTCTTCTCTTCTGCAGGCTAAACAATCCCAGCTCCCTCAGCCTCTCCTCATAAGTCATGTGTTCTAGACCCCTAATCATTTTTGTTGCCCTTCGCTGGACTCTCTCCAATTTATCCACATCCTTCTTGTAGTGTGGGGCCCAAAACTGGACACAGTACTCCAGATGAGGCCTCACCAATGTCGAATAGAGGGGAACGATCACGTCCCTCGATCTGCTCGCTATGCCCCTACTTATACATCCCAAAATGCCATTGGCCTTCTTGGCAACAAGGGCACACTGCTGACTCATATCCAGCTTCTCGTCCACTGTCACCCCTAGGTCCTTTTCCGCAGACACTTGATTGTGTCTATCCACAATAACATACTCTCACAAAATAATAGGTCCAATGAAAGGCATTACCTCACCCATCTTGTCTGCACAATAACACGGAACAGTCACTTTCCTTGTAAAATTGGCTGAAATCAGAAGATTCTAACAGACCCCAAATGAGGGTAAGTGGAGGTTCCATGAATTGGCAGGATGATTACCTGTTTTATTCGTATTATAATTCTGTAATTAACAAAAAATTCCTGAGGTGTGATTCAAATCCAGGTTTTCCAATATGAAGTTCTTTATCTGGAATCAAATTACACAGGGTAATATTTTTTAAACATATTTTTACTATAGATGTCAGGGTGAATAAAAATTGATGTATTTAAAAAAAATCAGAATAATATTTTTTAAAATTTGTATTTAAATTATAATTTTTCTTTTTAAAAACAAGCCTGTTTAAATGAAATCTGAATTTAACACAAAATATGTTAAGGTCTAAATTTATTATCTTTTAAGACTTGTAAATAAAAGTAAATATGGTGAGCCTCTATCAAAAACTTGGAGCTAAAGGCAGCATTTCTTTATTAAGAAGGAATCAGAGGAAAAATATGTAAATTTTGATGTCAAGCTTTATAACTATGGCATATGTCATGTGCCGTATTCAGGGCTTGATCCTGTGGAGAACACAGGGGCTGTACTACTGGGTATAAGGGACTGGCAGATTCATCACAGGCCTCGGGACCCAACCTCTGATTCTGGGAGACATCATGTATCTTATCAGGATCAGGTCTCATACTCCTATTTTATAGCTTCTCCCTATCTGAGTTCTCATTGGCTCAGTTCTTAAATTATGAATATTTGACTCCATCCACTATGGAAACAATGGTTATATCAACTAATGAGAATGCACCTTTCTTTAGAAAATAGCTGAAGTACAAATGGAAAAGATTAAAATTGATGATTTAAATCGAGGCTTTCCACTTTGATTTAAATAAATCCACCCTGAAGTATGTCTAATCGCTGCGTACCAGAGAATACAAAAAGAGAGCTTCAAAGAGCTTACAGTCTAAGTATAGATTTAGACAACAGATAGATACAGACAACACATGGGGGAGTACAAGGAACAATGAGACAGTATTGGTCAATATGATAGGCTGTGGTCTCAGCATACCAGTGGCCTAACAGTTGGCAAGTATTTTGTAAGCGTCATGGTAAAGGAGACTTTTAAGAAGGGGTTTGAAAAAGGATGAGATCACTTTGCAGATGTTTATGGGGAGCTCCTTCCCTGGGAGAGAGGCAGTATGGGAGGAAGCATGTTTGAAATTTTACCAAGTGGGCGATGGAGGCTAACTTTGTTGGCCCATCAGAGGTGGGAGTTGACATGTTGATATTGAATGAGAGAGAATAGGAAAGGTGGAGTTAGGACATGAAAGGCCTTGCAAGTGCAGACAACTAGCTTATGTTTGGTGCGATAGAGAAGGGTAGCCAGTTGAAGGATGCAAAGAAAGGGGTGAACTGGTCAAACTGATGGGCTAAGAAAATGATCTTTGCAGCAATATTTGAATGAATACAAGCAGGACAAAATCGTATTTGTCAAGGCTAGAGAAGAGGTTGTTGCAGTAATCGAGAAGCAAGATGAGAGCCTGGACAAAAGTTTGAGCTGTGTGGATGGATAGGGAAAGGTGGAATCTTTGACATGGTATGTAGAAAAAAATTGGCAAGATTTAGACAGTCTGGATATGAGAACCTAGAGAAATGTGGATTTGTGCATTATTGCCTAGCTTTCTCTTTGACTTCTCCAGCCCAGTGGAATCTCGGATGGCCAATCTACAACAGAAAGACCATAGATGACTTGTTGATAGCCCGTCCACATGAGATTGTGTCTGTACACACTGATCAGATGTTTCAACTGCTGGTTCTTTGACTTCTGTTTTCAGAGAAGCTACTTAGTGTCTTCTCAGGAGTTGATCTACTTTTATCAGACTTTCCTGCTTCAAGTCCAGTCTTGCTGAAGGAAAGATTTCACAAATTGTATTTCTTCTAGGACCTTCTCAAGTACTTGCCTACCAGGGACCTCACTTACTTTGTGGAAACTGTTCTGTGGTATGATGCATCTCTCTATCCTACAAACTATCCTGCTTATCAGTGGAGTTATCAGCTTCAAGAACCAGATTATCTGCTGCACTACTGAGGGAGCCCCATTCAATTCAAGACAAATGATTGTCTCCCGCAACTCATCAGAACAACGTTCTAGTGTTATATGCAGTTAAGAGGATAGCTTTATTCTTCCCTCTGTGTTTGGTAGTTGCCATTCAGATGTAAAGTGGTAATAGGGCCTCTGTGGCATACTTGCACTTCCAGGATAAAATGAGAAAGTATAGTTAAAAATCCTGAATGAAACAAGGGAAATCTCTTACTCCTGGACAGGCAGTTTTGTTGGTTACTTATTACTTGTATTGTTTATAGCGATATTTGCTAGGTGCTTACCAAGCCTTCATTAAGGACTGCCTCTGCTTTGAGGTGCTCACAACATAAGGCATCTAATTATTACAACAACCCACATTTGAGCAAAAGAAGAGCCTGTAAGCCAGTTGACTAAGCACCAGTCGGATGCATGAGAATGAGAACTAAATCATCAAGTCCTGAACTTCCTGAATTGTGGGAAGGTTCTATTCCAGGATCCTCATACTCCCAGACCTATAGCACCTGAGATTCTTGTCTGGGAACAAAAGAGGTTTTACCTTCTGGAACGTGAGTATTCAAGATAGCTCATGGACTTCCTGCTCAACTGGAGAAACCGTCCACAAATCTGGAACTCAGAGAACTTGATCTTCATGATGCTCTTGAGAGAACAAGAATCCTATTTTGTCTTGCAACCAGAGTAGTTGTTAGGCTTGGCAGAATTTGATTTTTTTTTAATTTTGACTGATAATGTTTATTTTTAAGCATTTTTAATCAATTTAAATTTTCACAGTTGTGCAAATGTAACGCCTACACACCCTGGTTGTCAGCAGGTGGGATTGAACTTGGGACCTCTGGACTTTAGTGCATGAGCTTCTACT